>NC_073643.1:4890000-6140000 GCF_029407905.1 Bubalus kerabau
CAGCAACCAGAGGAAGAAGTCTGGAGGACCCTGAGGGTGGTCTGTGACCCTGCATTCCCCAGAGATTCCCAAGAGAACTGGCATGGAGTTTCAGAGTCACTGGGCAGAGGAAAGGGACAAGCAACAAAGAAGGTGCTTTATTTCACATAAGTGTCGGGGTTGGTCAGGATGCTGACTTCTGGGGTTTGTGGGGAACCCACCTCTTCCCACCTGTGGCTTCTGCTCTTTGAAGGGGCCGCAAAAGCTGACTCCACTTAAACACAGTGTTTTATTCCTTGAAGCGAGCACCTCCCAGTCTCCATAAGTACAAGACGCGTGTCATCGGTGCTCTGAGAACTTGAGATCAGAAAGGACTCGTCACATCTGAGGAGAAGAACCAGCTCATTCAGAGCTGGCCTATTAGTGTAAGAAATACCACTTTCTAGTCACCCTCACTGCATGAGAACATCCGACATCTTCATCTGCACAAGTTACTTAACTCGCTACTGACCAGGGGATTTTTTTAGGAACTAGCACCTGTGGCCAGAGGTTTTTATTTTGGCTGGCCAAAAATTAGTTCTGGTATTTCACTAACACTTTGCAGATCATTGCTTTCAATAGTTACCCCAGATGCACCTGTAAAGTCTTCTAATTTTTGTGAAATGTCCTCAATCCACTCTTCTGTAGAAGCAAAGGAACATTCTCCAGCACTGTGAGTTTCATTCTCACTTTCTGTGTCAGAATCAGTCACTAAAGTTTGTTGTCCTTTTGTTGGTCTAATATTCACATCATCTGAGTCAGGAGTATATTCTGAAGAGCTATCATCTTCTGAGACACTAGTATATATGTTGCTTGAACAATCTGAGAAAGTCTGCATAAAACTCACCAAAAAATTCTTCACTCAAAAATTTCGCGATGAATCACTTTTGAAAATTTTATGTTTATAATATGCACAGGGGTTGGAAGAAAGACCTAAGAGAGCAAAATGTGAATGATAACAACAATCATAAGTTGTGTAATGAATCCTCAATCAATTTTAAGCCCTACCAACTTTGCATCAGATCAGATCAGATCAGTCGCTCAGTCGTGTCCGACTCTTTGCGAGCCCATGAATCGCAGCACGCCAGGCCTCCCTGTCCATCACCAACTCCCGGAGTTCACGGAGACTCACGTCCATCGAGTCAGTGATGCCATCCAGCCATCTCATCCTCTGTCGTCCCCTTCTCCTCCTGCCCCCAATCCCTCCCAGCATCAGAGTCTTTTCCAATGAGTCAACTCATTGCATGAGGTGGCCAAAGTACTGGAGTTTCAGCTTTAGCATCATTCCTTCCAAAGAAATCCCAGGGCTGATCTCCTTCAGAATGGACTGGTTGGATCTCCTTGCAGTCCAAGGGACTCTCAAGAGTCTTCTCCAACACCACAGTTCAAAAGCATCAATTCTTCGGTGCTCAGCCTTCTTCACAGTCCAACTCTCACATCCATACATGACCACAGGAAAAACCATAGCCTTGACTAGACGAACTTGGCACAGGAATGTTAATTGTATCACTCTCTAAAAATGTATTGATACGTCTCTGGTCAATAATGTTTGGATAAAAAAATACTTATTAATGTGTTATTAGTGACTGGAAAAGCACACTTTTATCAGAGAGGAAGACTAAGCAGGCTGTACAGTAGGATATGTGAGACTTTGCGACAATAACTAAAGACCCTCAAACTAAGTGGCTTGGTGGTGGTTGAGTAGCTAAGTCGTGTCTGACTCTTGCAACCCCATGGACTGTAACCTGCCAAGCTCCTCTGTTCATGGGATTCTCCAGGCAAGAATACTGGAGTGGGTTGCCATTTCCTTCTCCAGGGGATCTTCCTGACCCAGCAATCAAACCCGGATCTCCTGCATTGCAGGCAGATTCTTTACTGACTGAGGTATGAGGGAAGCCCTTAAGTGGCTTAAAATAAGCTTAATTTTCTCCCACTTTCTGTGTTCACTGAAGCCTGGTTGAAGGGCTCTTCTCCACTGCATGATTGTTCTTCCTGTGAGACTCAGGTGACAGAAAATCTGTTCTCTGGAATAGCAGTGGTCGCTGGTACAGAGTGTGACTGTCCCTTAAAGCCCTGCTCTGATAGTTTGCATCTGTCAATTCCATTACTTCTACATCAATAGGAACACCTTTCCAGTTGATCATTTGGCCATCCATGCACATTTCAGTCCTCTCTCTTTCCAGACACATTGTGGGGTTCTACTTCCGCCCATGTGAAGGTCCATGTGACTTTCTTTTGCCATTAAATGAGGAACGTGCAATGTGTAACTTCAGAGCAGGGCTTTAAGGGACAGTCATATTTCACGTGATGCCAGATTAGAATCTCCAAATTCTAAAATTAAGAAAAAATGCTGTCCAAAAAAAATAAAGAATAGTCTGTCATGATGATCAAATACAGTTCTTAGAAGATTGTATAATGATTATTTTACAACACAGAACAAAAATACAAAGAAATGAATATACTGAGTGAAAATATGAGATGTAGAAGGTAGTTCCAGACATTTAATTTGCAAATAAAAAATTTCTAGGAGGAGGAAGGAATAGATGGAGGAGAAATAATGATTTTTTAAAAAATTTTTCCTTCATATAAAGAAAATATTTGAAAAATATGATCCATGTCCAGCCTAGTTTCATGGAAAAACAAAAGTGTGTGTATACACATCCATACATATTTCCACACATGTATATGTTCACACATATATCTACACCTGTTTATACACACATTAATATATACACTTATGTGAACACATCCATGAATGCATATGGGTTGTGTATTTTATATATTGATATTTAGTACTATGTACAAATAAAGTCTATACATACAGAGGGCTGTGTGTAAGTAGAAGAATATATGGAATGTATGTACAATCTCTATCTCCTGGTGAAATTCTGGAAGCACAAGGAGACAAAGACATTTTTCTAAGATTCAAGAGAGAAAGACTATATTTTCCAGTTGGGGAAGAGAACCAGACCAGTGCTAGCCTGAGACCACTGAAGCTAGAAGGCAGTGAAATGCTAGGAGACCATTGAGATTTCACTCACCAACCAGAGAGGAGACATGCACAGTCTCAAGCTGCCACCTGTTCTTGCGCTGTCTCTGTGAAAGTGCTGGATGGAATAACATAACCAAATGAAAACTGAACATTTCAAGATGGAGATGGACAATGATCAACAGTGAATTTCACAGCATATGGTTAAATACTTTCTCATCAAAATTACTCTATAAATGTGTTACTGGCTTTTCTCCCCCCAAATTTATCATTGGGATGACAGATACTTCGAGCAGATTGGCATCCAGAGTGGCTGAGTTGGAACTGAGATGAAGGTTTGGAGATAGAGCACGGTCTAGTAACCTGATGATATGACTTTCCTTGAAGCCTGGGTGTCTTGGTCTGTACTGGCTCCTATAACAAAATACCATGGACTGGGTGGTTCATAAACAGCAGAATTTATTTCTCCTGGTTTTATAGACTTGGTCACTTCCCAAAGGCTCCATCCACCTCCTCAGGCCATCACACTGGGCATTAGGATGTCAACATACAAACTTTGGGGAAAACATGAGCTTACAGACCATTGCACTTGGGTGGGGGAAGGTGCTGCTTAGGTAAAACACCAAAACCAGGAGCTACAGAGGAGAGAGAGACACATGGGTCAGCACAAAGTGTTTAACAAAAGATACCAAAGACAGAACTTAAAGATCAAAAGTAAACTTGGGAAAAAGTACACATCACAGGGCAGGACAAAAGTTAATATAATTAGTGTGATCACACCAAGTGATATAAAAATAAAAAGTGGGCAAAGTCTATGAACAGGCTGATCATAGAAGAAAGAAAGCAAATTGCCAATAACTTACAAAAATGTCACTCACCTCATTTGTAATCTGATGGCGCAAATTAAAATAATACTGAAATAAAATGTTCTAGCCTTTCAGCTGAAAGTGAAAGTGAATCACTCAGTCATGTCCTCTGCTCTTCGGGATCCCTGCCAGGCTTCTCTGTCCATGGAATTCTCCAGGCAAGAGTAGTGGAGTGGGTTGCCATTTCCTCCTTTAGGGATTTTCCCAACCCAGGGATTGAACCTGGGCTCAATCTGTCTGTAAAAACTCTCAGCCCCTGCTTGTCGGGGTGGTAATCGGCCTTTGGACAGATGTCTGCCACCTTCCCCCCACCCCCACCACAGTGGCTGCATCTGAAACAATACCACCCAGTAAACCCACTGAGAAACACAGTTCTGTCGAAGTCACAGTGTATTACATCAAGACACTGGTGTCCTGGCAAATGTTTAACTACTGGCTCTCAAGAAAAAGAGAGGAAGAAAGGGAAGAAGGGAGGTGAGGAAAGAAAGAAAAAGAAGGATGGAAATCTCTCATTTGTAGCACTTGCCAGTTTCCATGCCGTCAAAACTCCCACCAAGGCCAAGTTTAAACTGAGAACATGCAGACTTGGGAAAAGATGCACATGATCATACGGTTGCACTGCAAGCTTGCTGTAATCCCACATCTTGTCTTCTGGATTCTTTCTCTGTATTGTTAGACTTGTTTTAAAATGGCATTTAATACTTTCAAAGGTTTTAACATTCTTATAAAAATTGTTAATGGATGAGATTTCCTGAGTGTTCTACGATTATCCTATAAAGCCTTGCAGTATTTTAGGATCTAATTTACTGGTTTCTAGAGTCTCAAGCTCAGTCAAGTGGTTCATGACTATCTACTCCTCATCTCTTAGACATTGTACAGCAATCTGATAGCTCCATCAGTAAAGCGAATCTTCCATATTCCACAGTTGGGAGAGGAGTGATGGATAACTTTCTTGCTAAACTTGGAGGTTCTGTGTGCTTGTATCAAAGAAGCTTTCAGTTTCCCTTCAGTACTCATGTCACTAGCTTGCAAGTTCCATGAAGGTAGACCATGTTGTTGTCTTCTTCAAAGTTTGCAGAAATTCCAAAGATTGAACAATTCCTGGCATGTGGGAGTGACTTAGTAAACGATCAATCCGCTGGTACATAACTAAATAAGTAAGTTTTCTCTTTGCCATGCTTGACACTTTTTGTTTGAAAACCATCTTGTTAGAGAAAAGGACAGCAAAAGACTTGTTCTGCTCCTTGTCTGCTGTGAACATCTGTTCTGCTATAGGTAGCTGGAGTGGCCCTAGCTTTGTTTTCCTTTTTGCCTTGAGTGAATAAGTAGGTCTCCTAGAAGAAAAAAGGTGCTTGTGTTTCTTTATATTTTTCTGAATACTGTTTGGTTCTTTCTCAGCCTTTCTAACCCCGTGTGTCCTGCACATCATCCATGCTTCCTTTGTTGATTCTCATCCTTCAGAAATCTAAGCTCATCAGAGCTCTTTGGGCAACCACTCAATCAGTTCAGTTTAGTCGCTCAGTCATGTCCCCCTCCTTGCGACCCCATGGACTGCAGCACGCCAGGCCTCCCCGTCCATTGCCAACTCCTGTAGTTTACTCAAACTCATGCCCACTAAGTTGGTGATGCCATCCAACCACTTCATCCTCTGTCATCCCCTTCTCCTTCCGCCTTCAATCTTTCCCAGCAACGGGGCCTTTTCAAATGACTCAGCTCTCCGTATCAGGTGGCCAAAATATTGGAGTTTCAGCTTCAGTATCAGTCCTTCCAATGAATATTCAGGACTGATCTCCTTTAGGATGGACTGGTTGGATCTCCTTGCAGTCCAAGGGACTCTCAAGAGTCTTCTCCAACACCCCAGTTCAAAAGCATCAATTCTTCGGCACTCAGCTTTCTTTATAGTCCAACTCTCACATCCATACATGACTACTGGAAAAACCATAGCTTTGACTAGATGGACCTTTGTTGTCAAAGTAATGTCTCTGCTTTTTAATATGCTGTCTAGGTTGGTCATAACTTTCCTTCCAAGGACTAAGCGTCTTTTAATTTCATGGCTGCAATCACCATCTGCAATGATTTTGGAGCCCCCCAAAATGAAATCTGTCACTGTTTCCACTGTTTCCCATCTATTTGTCAGAAAGTGATGGGACCAGATGCCATGATCTTCGTTTTCTGAATGTTGAGCTTTAAGCCAACTTTTTCACTCTCCACTTTCACTTTCATCAAGAGGCTGTTCAGTTCTTCAATTTCTGCCATAAGGGTGGTGTCATCTGCATATCTGAGGTTATTGATATTTCTCCCGGCAATCTTGATTCCAGCTTGTGCTTCATCCAGCCCAGCATTTATCATGATGTACTCTGCATATAAGTTAAATAAGCAGGGTGACAATATACAGCCTTGACAGTCTCCTTTTCCTATTTGGAACCAGTCTGTTGTTCCATGTCCAGTTCTAACTGTTGCTTCCTGACCTGCATACAGGTTTCTCAAGAGGCAGGTCAGGTGGTCTGGTATGTCCATCTCTTTCAGGATTTTCCACAGCTTGTGGTGATCCACACAGTGAAAGGCTTTGGCATAGTCGATAAAGCAGAAGTAGATGTTTTCTGGAACTCTAGCTTTTTCGATGATCCAGCGGATCTCACTTGGATCTCATGATGGCATTAGTAGAATTTTCCCCTTTAATCATCTCTTGCCTCCTTTGAGCCATCTCCCTTTTCAGTTTCTCAAGCCATGATGTTGCGGTTCTGTTTGTTTTGGTCGACAAGCTTAAAACTATGGTTTTGCAGCCTCCTTACCCTGGTGGAAATGAGTGTCGCTAGGTACTGGAATGTGTTCCCCAGTTCTACACCTCACTTTGCTCCCCAGCTCAGAAGCCCTGGGGCTGTGGTGTATGGAATGGGCACTTCACTGTCCTTCACAGTCTGGCAATGGAGGTAGTGTGTGCTGGGTGCCCACTGCCTGTCTATCCCAGGCAGTAACACCTATTTTACTGTAATTTGCTAGGAAAAAAAAAAGTCAGATGATCTAATACAGTGTAGTTCCTCTGGGCCCTTAAATACTGTGTGTGCTTGTGTGTGGTGTATGTGTATAAAGAAAATATTTTGTTTACAAGTTTTTTTCCCCCCATGGGGAATTATAAATTTTATTTTATTTATCTATTGTTATTGGAGTATGATTGCTTTACAGTGTTTGTTCATTTCTGCTGCACAATGAAGTGAATGAACTGTGTGTATACATACATCCCCTCCCTCTTGGACCTCCCTCCCACTCCTCAGAAAGTTCTGAAATAGGTTGGTATTTAAGTAATTCCAAGTCCTTTTAAAATAGTGTAGTATCTGTGAGCAACTACAGAGGGTTGAAGGATAAAGCTTAGAGTAACAGAGTGACTGCTTAATTTATTTAGAATGATTTTCTAAATTAGAAATAAATTATAAGAGGGTTCACAAAATTGGTCATATTTCTAGGCTGCCTGTTTTAACCTTTTTGCCAAAGCCATGCTAAGAAGAGGAACCAGGAAATCTGGAAAGGGAAAAGGGGGGTATTCTGTGCTGAGTAGTGTGGCAGTCAGGAGTGTTATATGCTTCTGTTAGTTTCAGTGTTAGAGAAAGTGAAGACTTAAATATGAAGAAAGACCACACAGAGTGAGACTCTCATGATCCTGGACAGATGATCTCGAGCAAAGAGCTCCACTCAAAATGCAGACGCATGTAGACATACACCGACACGCATACACACAGAGACAAGAAACTTCGGCAGCAGGAGGCCTACTCAGGTTTGCTTGTGATCACACTTAGCATGAGCAATGACTCCTAATAGTGTTAGATTTGTAAATAGGGCACCTAATGGGACTAAGTGTTTGAATGTCTTTTGCTATTGCTGTGTATATTGTTGGACTCAATGCAAAGAAGGATAGGGATTTCCCTGGTGGTCCAGTGGTTAAGAATCCACCTTGCAGTGTGGGGGACTCAGTTTCCATCCTTGGCTGGGAAGCTAAGATCCCAGATGCCATAGAGCAACTAAGCCTGCGCGCTGCAACTGCTGAAGCCTGCGCACCACGACTGGAGGAGCTGAGCGCCACAGTAAAAGATGCTGAGTGCTGCAGCTAAGACCAGATGCAACGAATAAATAGATAAGTCAACAAGTAAATATATTAAAAAACAAACAAAAAACCCCAGAGATAATTTTTTAAATAAGCAGGTCCACTTTAGGGGGGAAAAAAAGCAAACCTTACCTAAATGGGATTATTGTGCTATTTATATCTGTTTTAGCTTAAGAAATCATTGTTATGCCACTACGGAATATCTAAATCATAATCTGTATTTAGTAAGACATAAATAGCCTCATTCTGTGAAGCTGTGTCTAGAAAATGACGGTAAGCATCATTGTCATTAGCTCTTACACTGTGATTAGGGACAGATAAACCTGCCAAAGTATATTTATCGTTAAATCTGTGGCCTAAACATTTCATTGTCTGAGTTCAAGAGACAGAGCGTACATCTCTAAGGGATCTGGGATTATCACTGAGTTACTCTGCTTCACCTGCGAAAATGGGCACACTCTTTTCCAGAACTCCAAGGGGATGTGAAGAATGGTGTCCTTCAAGCTCTGTGTGTGTGCTCAGTTGCACAGTTGTGTCTGACTCTTTGTGACCCCATGGATTGCAGCCCACCAGGCTTCTCTGTCCATGGGATTTCCCAGGCAATAATACTGGAGTTGTGCAATTTCCTTCTCCAGAGGATCTTCCCAACCCAGAGACTGAACCCATTTCTCTGGCATGGCATGTAGATTCTTTATCCCTGAGCCACCTGGGAAGCTCTTCAAGGTCTACAGAACATGTATAAATAATTGTTTTAATTGAACCCTGTTTGTGAACAGACAAATGGGCCCTGTGATGTGACAGGTCCCTTCTCACCTGTTAACTCAGATGGAAATGTCTACTCCCATCTGCCCGGCTCATGTGTTAACATCCTCATGGGGTCCCAATGGATCTACCCACCTGGATGGATGTGATATCTCATCCGCTTCACATTCCAGTTGTGTAACAAACTTGGAACACCAAGATCCTACTTGGCTTTCATGTTGCCCGCTCTAGTAATGAATTCATCTCCCCTTTCTCCTTGAGAGCACCGAGAAGAGTCTTCAGATGGTGAAGTGTTTTCAAGTGATGACCAGACATGAACAGGCCTGATTTCATCAGACAAGTTATTACAACGACACTTACTAAGTACGACATTCTAGGAGGTCTTTACTGGGGAAAACGTGTCCAAATGCCAACAGTGCTTGATCTCTTGAAGAGCTTAACATGTAGTTTAGGAGGTAATAATACATATTTAATACTAGTGAAAATAAGCTGGGACAAAAGACCATACTACCAAGGACAGATTAGCTGTGTTTGATAGAATCAGGTTTATGTAGACAGAGAAGATGATTTGAGGTAAGCCTTGAGTACTTAAAGTCATGAGTGTTGCTATTTCTGCACTTTTAAAGATAAAAGTCTACTTAGAGATGACAGAGGCCACCCAAGATGACCATTTATTGGATGAATGGTCCCGAACAGTTAGTGTTAATGTTTAACCCTGAGAGTATTCATTAAGTCTTTAAGCAAGTGAGAAGCTTGAGGAAGCAGAGGAGGGAGCTTCCTGAAAGAAGGATGTTCTCAGAGGCTTGTCCAGTGGCGGTGCTGAGTGTCGTTCACACAGACATTCTGAAGAGGCTCATCTCAGTTTGGTGCCTTGGAACTGAGATGGGAGCCTGAGAGAGGAGTGGGGTTCTAGATCATCAGGTCCTAACAGGAGGCAAGGTGTGAAGAACAGACGAGAACAAAGCAGAGGCAGCGCAGATGAAAGAAAGTGGGCAATGCACACATAGGCCCCTTTCAGGCCTGCATTGGAGGGAAAGTCATGCTTGAGGGCCACCAATGCTGCTGAGTCTTTACAGTACTGACTCTTACCTTGGAGTCCAAACATTCGCATGCAGTTGTGCTTTTGTGGAAGATAATATTGGTTCCCTGAGTGTTTTACCTTGACAGTGTTGATATCCTAAGCCCTGTTTACCCACATAGTGACTCTGGATAATTGTATTTATCTGCCTAAGTAGCATTCTGTCCTTGAAGACATCAACTGTACTGTTGGTGACTCTGACGACCCTTGATTTCAAGACTGTCACAAGAGTGACAGTCTAGCTCTAATTTTAGACAGTGAATCAAAGTGCAGGGCATTTCACGTAGATTTTTCATTTATTTCTTGTTTGTTTTTACTTTTATCTATTTTATTTATTGATCTCTTGAAACTCAGTCTTTTTCCCAAGGCTCAGCATTGTCTCTACTTATATTTTGAGATATTTCCATTCCTGAATTAATAAAAAAGAAAGGGAGCCTCCTCATATTTATTTCCATTTACTCTTTCTTCAGTACACCATGTACATTTCTTTTTTAAATATTTATGTATTTGACTGTGTAGGTCTTAGCTGCTGCACTCGAGATCTTTGTTGCATCATCAGGATCTATCACTGGCCATATGGACTAGTTGCTCCATGGTATGTGGGATCTTAGTTCCCTGACCTGATATTGAACCCATGTCCCCTGCATTGCAAGGCAGATTCTTAACCATTGGACCACCAGGGAACTCCCCCCATGTAGGTTTATTTCTTTAAAAAAAAGAAAATAGTTGATCTCTTGGGTTTTGTTGAAAAGTATAAATTATCTTTTGGATTTTATATAAGAGAGAAAGTCTTTTCTGTCTTTTCTTCTTGTCTCTTTCCCTTTTAATCAGTAAATTAAGACAGGGTCATATTAACTTCATCAGTCATTAACAACCACAAAATAGCACCAAGCTACTGGTTAGTTCGCTCATCTTCTCCTGTGAGAACTCCAAAATTACAACTCACTGCTGAACAGCCATTGACAGGAGAATGTTGGACCTGCCAAAGAAAGATACCCCATGTCCAAGGGCAAAGGAGAAGCCCCAGAAGATGGTAGGAAAGGCAAAACTGTGTTTAGAATCAAGCCCCATACCCACCAGACACACTCGGAGGGCTCAGACAAAACCTTGTGCACACCAGGAGACCCCACAGACACTGAGCCAGACCTGCCTTTGAGGGTTTGAGTGTCTCCTGAAGAGGTACGGGTCAGCAGTGGCCTGCTTCAGGGGCAGGGGCTCTGGGTGCAGCAGACCTGGGTGTGGCATAAGCCCTCTTGGAGGAGGTCGCCATTAACCCCACCACAGAGCCACCAGAACTTACACAGAAGTGGGAAACAGACTCTTGGAGGGCGCAAACAGAACCTTGTGCACACCAGGACCCAAGAGAAAGGAGCAATGACCCCACAAGAGACTGGCCCAGACTTGCCTGTGAGCTGTGAGTGTCCAGGAGTCTCCAGTGGAGGCATGGGTTGGTGGTGGCCTGCTGCAGGGTCGGGGGCACTGAGTTCAGCAGTGCGTGCAGGAGACCTTTTGAAGGAGGTCGCCATTATCTTCATTACCCCCACCATAGTTGGTCTCAGGTCAAACAACAGGAAGGGAACACAGCCCCACCCATCAACAGAAAATTGGATTAAAGATTTACTGAGCATGGCCCCACCCATCAGAATAAGACCCAGTTTCCCCCACAGTCAGTCTCTCCTATCAGGAAGCTTCCCTAAGCCTCTTATCCTTATCCATCAGAGGGCAAACAGAATGAAACCACAATCACAGAAAACTAATCAAAGTGATCACATGGACCACAGCCTTGTCTAACTCAATGAAACTATGAGCCATGCCATGAAGGACCACTCAAGACAGACAGGTCATGGTGGAGACTTCTGGTGGTCCACTGGAGAATTGAATGGCAAACCAGTTCAGTATTCTTGCCTTGAGAACCCCATAAACAGTATGAAAAGACAAAAAGATCTAACACTGAAAGATGAACTCCCCAGATGGGTAGGTGCCCAGTATGGTACTGGAGAAGAGTGGAGAAATAACACCAGAAAGAATGAAGAGATGGAGCCAAAGCAAAAATAATGCCCAGCTGTGGATGTGACTGGTGACAGAAGTAAAGTCTGATGCTGTAAAGAAGAATATTGCTTGGGAACCTGGAATATTGGGTCCATGAATCAAGGCCAATTGGAAGTGGTCAAACTGGAGATGGCAAGAGTAAACATCAGCATTTTAGGAATCAGCGAACTAAAATGGACTGGAATGGGTGAATTTAACTCAGATGACCATTATATCTACTACTGTGGGCAAGAATCCCTTAGAAGAAATGGAGTAGCCATAATAGTCAACAAAAGAGTCCAAAATGCTGTACTAGGTGCGATCTCAAAAATGACACAATGATCTCTCTTTGGTTCCAAGGCAAACCATTCAGTATCACAGTAATCCAAGTCTATGCCCCAATCAGCAATGCTGAAGAAGCTGAAGTTGAATGATTCTAGGAAGATCTACCAGACCTTCTAGAACTAACACCCCCAAAAGATGTCCTTTTCATTATAGGAGACTGGAGTTCAAAAGTAGGAAGTCAAGATATACCTGGAGTAACAGGCAAATTAAAAGACACTTACTCCTTGGAAGGAAAGTTATGACCAACCTAGATAGCATATTCAAAAGCAGAGACATTACTTTGCCAACAAAGGTTTGTCTAGTCAAGGCTATGGTTTTTCCTGTGGTCATATATGGATGTGAGAGTTGGACTGTGAAGAAGGCTGAGCACCGAAGAATTGATGCTTTTGAACTGTGGTGTTGGAGAAGACTCTTGAGAGTCCCTTGGACTGCAAGGAGATCCAACCAGTCCATTCTGAAGGAGATCAGCCCTGGGATTTCTTTGGAAGGAATGATGCTAAAGTTGAAACTCCAATACTTTGGCCACCTCATGCAAAGAGTTGACTCATTGGAAAAGACTCTGATGCTGGGAGGGATTAGGGGCATGAGGAGAAGGGGACGACAAAGGATGAGATGGCTGGATGGCATCACTGACTCGATGGACATGTGTCTGAGTGAACTCCGGGAGTTGGTGTTGGACAGGGAGGCCTGGCGTGCTGCAATTCATGGGGTCGCAAAGAGTCGGAGACAACTGAGCAACTGAACTAAACTGAACTGAACAGGCAAATTTGGCCTTGGAGTACAAAATGAAGCAGGGCAGAGTGTAACAGAGTTTTGCCAAGAGAATGCAAACACTGTCTTCCAACAACACAAGAGAAGACTACATATGGATGGTCAGCACTGAAATCAGATTGATTATATTCTTTGCAGCCAAAGATGGAGAAGCTCTATATAGTCAGCAAAAACAAGACCAGGAGCGGACTGTGTCTCAGATCATGAACTCCTTATTGCCAAAGTCAAACTTAAATTGAAGAAAGTGGGGAAAACCACTAGACCATTCAGGTATGACCTAAGTCAGATCCCTTACGATTATACAGTGGAAGTGAGAAATAGATATAAGGGATTAGATATGATAGAGTGCCTGAAGAACTATGGACAGAGCTTTGTGACATTGCACAGGAGGCAGTGATCAAGACCATCCCCAAGAAAAAAAGAGAAATGCAAAAAGGCGAATTGATTGACTGAGGAGGCCTTACAAATAGCTGAGAAAAAAAGAGAAGCAAAAGGCAAAGGTGAAAAGGAAAGATACACCCATTTGATGCAGAATTACAAAGAACAGCAAGGAGAGCTAAGAAAGCCTTCCTCAGTGATCAGTGCAAAGAAATAGAGGAAAACAATAGAATGGGAAAGACTAGCTAGAGATCTCCTAGAAAATTAGTGATAGTAAGGGAACATTTCATGCAAAGACAGGCACAATAAAGGACAGAAACGGTATGGACAGAAGCAGAAGATATTAAGAAGAGGAGGCAAGAATACATAAAAGAACTATACAAAAAAGTTCTTCATGACCCAGATAACCATGATGGTGTGATCACTCACCTAGAGCCACACATCCTGGAATGTGAAGTCAAGTGGGCCTTAGGAACCATCACTACGAACAAAGCCAGTGGAAGTCATGGAATTCCAGTTGAGCTATTTCAAATCCTAAAAGATGAACTAGAGCTTAATGGAAAAGTTTTCTGGGCAGGAACCAGGAAACCTCCTTTCGATTTTGACTTTGCCTCCTACCAGCAGGGACGTGACCACACTGCCTTTTCCTCTGGGTCTCTGTGTGCACATCAGTAAAATTTAGGGTTTAAAGACTGTTTCTTGGTTATAAATATGTTTACACTGAACATCACAGTTTGACTCTCTACATCTATAATTTTATCTGTAGAGGAAACCTAGGAATTTTGGCAATTTACAAACCAAAGCCGACCTCTCCATATGTCTTGTCTGCCTGCATGGGATTTAAAATATTTTGTAATGGCCAACGTTTTAATTTGAGGAAGCTTCCCATAAGTAATCTAGATTTCTGGCTTCTTTTGAAAAATGAAGCATCTCCTGACCCTAGTCCTGCCATGGCCAGTGACCAGTGACCAGTGAAATGGAGTCAGGTGACCCTGGGTTTTATAAGCCCCTCCCACCCCTTTTTGTTTTCTGTATCACTTCCAAGGCCTTGGAGTTAACCTGAGTTTGTGGCTTCTGGATTAAATGAAAGATTGCTTCTTCAGAATCAAGCCATTGACAGGTTTGCTGCATACTGTAACACGTGGCCTCTTCCACGTAGCCTCCTGCTCTGGGCATCCATGGGAATGCCAGGCATAGTGGTGTGATTCCTCTTCTGTGAAGCTTTAATAGACAGAGCATTTCTCCAGCATCAGTGACATTTCCAAGTCAGGATGATGAGCCAAGTAATAATTGGCCCTGTCACTATTTGGGTTTGGTACTGGCACCTTGAGTGTTTACTCTGGTTGAGTAATCTGTTTGCATCTGGGTGGACCACACACAGACAAATGTGAGCTGTGTTTGTATTCATTTCCTGCCTGGCAACTTGATTCCTTTGGGTCACAGCTTTGGAAAGATTGATAGATCGGAAATTTACCGGTGTAGACTTGGAGGCAGAAACTCACTTGATCCCGTTTTGGGAGCTGACCTTAATAACCTTCGTTAGGCAACAGCAAAGAAGCCTTTCTCATCCGTGGATTAGAGCAATTGCATGAACATCACATCTGGATACAAGGTTTCCTGTGTTGTTAAGACATTCGTTATTCCCTTTCAGTATGATGGGGCAATCAAAACCGAAATGGTCCAAGGTTACACCATCTAGGTAAGTTCCCGGATGTGTCACTAGAACCTCAATAATGGGTAAAATTCACTCTTGCTTCCTGGGTACCTTCCCAGGCAAGTCAGCTAGCTCCACTTCTAGAACTCCTGAGGAGGCACGTCTGCTACCTGTCTTCTGTATCTCGGAAGCCATGGTACGCACGGACCAAGAGGGAAGGGATCTGGCTTAGAAGACTGAACACTCCTGAGTCTTCTCTGTGCCTTGCCCAGGGGTAGCCACTGACGCTTCCGAGGGCCTCTTTCCCCTTGTGATGGGGTAGAGTCTTGTAGTATTGACCTCAGGGAGCTGCACATGTGACTTTCTGACATTGATGATCTCCTTCTCAGTCTCTGTCTCTAGTCAGTGGATTACAGGGAGAAGTGGGAGAGATGTAAGTGAGAAAAAATGGGGAGTCCTGGGAGGAGGCTTGTTGGGACCATCCTCGTTAAGAACACTAATCTGGGACCTACCCTTGGGAGACTGAGGGAAGCCTAAGCCAAGTCTGGCAGCACTGCAAGATAGCTCTGATTACAGAAGACACACAGATGGCCAAAAACCGCAGGAAAAGATGCTTGATGCTACTAATCATTAGACAAATGCAAATCTAAACTACAGTGAGGTACCACCTCTCACTGGTCAGAATGGCTATCATTAAAAAGCCTGCAAACAATAAATACTGGAGAGAATGGGGAGAAAGGGGAAACCTACTTGCCGTTGATGGGCATGTAAATTGGTGCAGCCACTATGGAGATCAGTATGAAGGTTTCTTAAAAACCTAAAAACAGAGCTACCATATGACCCTGCAGTCCCACTCCTGGGCATATATCCAGAGAAGACCATAATTTAGAAAGATAGTTGCACTCCAGTGTTCATTGCATCACTATTTACAACAGCCAAGACATGGAAGCAACTTAAATGTCTATCAACAGAGGAATGGAAAAGATGTGGTACATAAAGGCAATGGAATATTGTTGTTGTTCTTTAATCACTAAGTCATGTCTGACTCTTTTGTGACCCTATGGACTGTGGCCCACCAGGCTCCTCTGTCCATAGGATTTCCCAGGCAAGAATACTGGAATGGCTTACCATTTCCTTCTCCAGGGGATCTTCCTGCCCCAGGGATCAAACCCACATCTCCTGTGTTGCAGGCAGATTCTTTACTGCTGAGCCATTGAGGAAGCCCACAATGGACTTTTACTCAGCCATAAAAAAGAATGAAATAATGCCATTTGCAGCAACATGGATAGACCTAGAGATTGTCATATTGAGTGAAGTAAATTAGACAGAGGAGAAATATAATGTGACATCCCTTATGTGTGGAATCTATAAAGATGATACAAAAGAACTTATTTACAAAATAGAAACAGACTCACAGACTTAGAAAATAAACTTATGGTTACCAAAGGGAAAGGTTAGGAGGAAGGATAAATTAGGAGGTTAGGATTGACATGTATCATTATACATAAAATAGATAATCAGGACCTACTGTATAGCACAGGGGAAATAAAAGATATGTCCTATTACATTAATTGTTGAGTTTTTTTTTTATTAGGAAATATAATCACCTTAACTCAATGTCCAGCTCCCTACTAGGCCTCAGGAGACAAAAGGGAAATGCATAAGAAGCCTCAGCCTTCAGGGAGTTTATGCTCTAGTTGCTTAAGTCAAGACTGTATAAAATGTTCAAATAGTATTTTGGCTTCTTTGAGGCACTGGCCATCAGCATCATAAAAACACTCCACACAATTAATAAAAACACTCCCTGCCCATTCCTGATTCATAATACCCAGAGATTGTTGAGGACAGGTGCAGTTTAGGATTGAAGGCAAAGAATTGCTCTATAACTAGGGTAGGGAGATGTTAAACTGCCTTCAGATTAGATATGAGACAGAATTAGAACTGACTTCAAATAAGCCTCTCATTCACGCTCAGTCTCTCAGTCGTGTCTGACTCTGCAACCCCATGGACTGTAGCCTGCCACGCTCCTCCGTCCATGGGATTTTCCAGGCAAGAATACTGGAGTGGGTTGCCATTTCCTCCAGGGATCTTCCTGGCCCAGGGATCAAATCTACGTCTCCTGCATTGCAGGTGGATTCTTTACAACTGCACCATCTGGGAAGCCCATACCCAGCTACTTTCAACATTACCAGGACTACCAAGGGCTTCTGTTTAAATGGTAACTTCCCTACAGTTTAAATGGCCAGTGAAAAGTTCAGTGCAAACTTGAGCACAGTTTGGGATAGTATGGCATATTTTTCACATGACTCTTAAGGAAGTGCCCAAGTTTTTCTTCCTTGTGGGTAAAATTGTTGGCAACATGCGATACCATTCTCAGGCTGCGATGGCCACAAAGCATGCATGCAGAGAACCCAGAGAGTAAATAAGCCCTGTTGGAAATGTGTTTCCTTTTTCCCTTTTGCCACGGTTCTCTTTCAGCAGATTTGTAGCTCTCAAGGCAATTAAACCTCGCATGGGCATTGTGTTTCTCAGGTGTGAAAAGTTAGCAGTTTTGTCCCATAAAGAGTGTGCAGAATCCTCAGCCAGGAAGGG
The DNA here is from genome assembly GCF_029407905.1 of Bubalus kerabau. Lineage (NCBI taxonomy): Eukaryota > Metazoa > Chordata > Mammalia > Artiodactyla > Bovidae > Bubalus > Bubalus kerabau. Next base: position 4,907,578 of record NC_073643.1, read on the forward strand.
CCGAAAGGATGTGACAGTGACCTCTGCTAGCAGCCAAGCTGGGAATGCGAGTGATCTGTTTAATCAATATTTTATCTCAATTGTTGGTTGTAAAAGGCTTAGAAAGTAATTCAACAGACTACTCAGTTCTGAAATAACACCGAGTGTCATTTCACCTCTCTTTGATTCAGAAGGTCCTTTAGAATCCTTTCATCCTTAGAGAGCTAGTTAATAAAGATTCTGGGTCTAGAATGGCTGATAAACCAGCCTTTGTTTTAGTTAGGAAGGGAAATAGTAGAGGCAGGAGAGGGGTGAGAGCCCCAACCAAGGGGAGTGTTTGTATTTGGGGTGTTAGTGCTCAGGTCTGTCTGCCTCTGACCATTGTCCCCCAGTCTTCCCTGGTTCTGCAGTCTAAGGTGGGTCCAGGTAGGGCCTCCTCTCCCTGTTTTGGCCTCTCACCTGTTAGTACCCAGTTCTGTGATACACTTTGAAGAAGTGAAGTGAAAACCTGTCAGCTGTATCAGACTCTTTGTGCCACTATAGACCGTAGCCCACCAGGCTCCTCTGTCCATGGGATTCTCCAGGCAAGAATGCTGGAGTGGGTTGCCGTTTCCTCCTCCAGGGGATCTTCCTGACCCAGAGATTGGACCTGGGTCTCCTGGATGGCAGGCAGGTTATTTACTGTCTGAGCATTTTGAGGTGCTCAATAAATCAGATGGCTAGTGATTTCCAGAGAAGGAAATGGCAACCCACTCCAGTATTCTTGCCTAGAGAATCCCATGGACAGAGGTGCCGGTGGCTTACAGTCCATAGGGTCACAAAGAATTGGACATGACTGAAGTGATTTAACACACACACACACAATGATTGCCAGCAAAAAAACACCCAGGATTTTCCTTCTCCTTCCGGGGAAGGAGCTTGGTCTGTCCAGCTCCCCAGTCTCAGTTGGCCTGGATGAATCTCTCAGTCTGAAACGGGTTGAGAGAGCACATTCAAGCCCTCAGCATCTCCCATCCTGCTGGCCTGGAGAGCGTGGTAGGTGCCACTTGACTCTGCTCTCCTGACTCGTGCCCTGTCTCACTGCCAACTTCCTTTCTGGGCTTCCAGGCTCATCTTTCAAAGAGCTGAAAATAGCATCACAGTTCCTTTCCCTGAGGAGCTTTCTCACCCTTGACAAGCCTGGAGGACAAATAGACCTGACCTCCGTGGCCTCCTGTCTGTCGGCCCTGATTAAATATTCACTCTGCAGAGCGTCATGCCAGGAATCATGAAAAATCATCGAAGAAGGACGTGACGCACTCCTGGCCTTTGCGCGTCTGTATCAGCTTACAGGAGAGACAGAACCAGCACAATGCAAAATACACGGGAGCGCAAATGTCAGCCAGAGGCTTACCTACCGTTCCTTATTTACAATTCTGATTAACATAGCCTGGGGGCGCCTGTTTATATATACATAGACCTATGTGTGCAATATGTGTGTTTATATACATATAGAGCTATATGTACATGTGTTTATGCCGGGAGAAATAGCAATAACCTTAGATATGCAGATGACACCACCCTTATGGCAGAAAGTGAAGAGGAACTAAAAAGCCTCTTGATGAAAGTGAAAGAGGAGAGTGAAAAAGTTGGCTTAAAGCTCAACATTCAGAAAACTAAGATCATGGCATCTGGTCCCATCATTTCATGGCAGATAGATGGGGAAACAGTATCAGACTTTATTTTTGGAGGCTCCAAAATCACTGCAGATGGTGATTACAGCCATGAAATTAAGATGCTTACTCCTTGGAAGGAAAGTTATGACCAACCTAGATAGCATATTGAAAAGCAGAGATATTACTTTGCCAACAAAGGTCCGTCTAGTCAAGGCTATGGTTTTTCCAGTGGTCATGTATGGATGTGAAAGTTGGACTGTGAAGAAAGCTGAGCACCGAAGAATTGATGCTTTTGAACTGTGGTGTTGGACAAGACTCTTGAGAGTCTCTTCGACTGCAAGGAGATCCAACCAGTCCATCCTAAAGGAGATCAGTCCTGGGTGTTCATTGGAGGGACTGATGTTGAAGCTGAAACTCCAGTACTTTGGCCACCTCGTGCGAAGAGTTGACTCATTGGAAAAGACTCTGATGCTGGGAGGGATCGGGGTCAGGAGGAGAAGGGGACGACAGAGGATGAGATGGCTGGATGGCATCACTGACTCGATGGACATGAGTTTGAGTGAACTCCAGGAGTTGGTGATGGACAGGGAGGCCTGGCGTGCTGCGATTCATGGGGTCGAAAAGAGTCGGACACGACTGAGTGACTGAACTGAACTGAACTGACATGTATATGTGTGTACATAGATCTATATATACACATTTGTATACACATAGGTCTATATGTACATGTTTATATATATACATATCTATATGTACATATGCTTATATATACATAGATTTATAATTAAAGTGAAATGAAGTGAAGTTGCTCAGTCGTGTCCGACTCTTTGCGACCCCATGGACTGTAGCCCACCAGGCTCCTCCATTCATGGAATTTTCTAAGCAAGAGTACTGGAGTGGGTTGCCATTTCCTTCTCCAGGGGATCTTCCCGACCCAGGGATCGAACACAGGTCTCCTGCTTTGTGGGCAGATGCTTTACCGTCTAAGCCACCAGGGAATCCCCAGGTTTATAATTACACATGTTTACATATACACAGATCTATATGTACACATGCTTATATATACATAGGTTTATAATTACACATGGTTATATATACACAGATCTATATGTACAGATGTTTATATATATATGTAGGTTTATAATTACACATGGTTATATATACACAGATCTATATGGACATAGAATTGAAGCATTTGTTGAAGTGGCTGAAGTGACTGGAACTGGAAAAATGAAGTTTTCTACTGAGTTTTAGTTCCCCAGGAGTGTCCCTAAGAAAAGGATTTGAGAGCTAGTAGTTGACTGGGGCCACATTGGAAACACCAGTGGGAGGACAGGGAAGGACAGCGGCCAGTAGAGGGACGTTGCTGGGCTGGCTCTGTGTGGCACAGGCTCTGGGGAGCAGCTGAGAATCATGCACCTCAAAACCACCCTGGGCCCCATCGGTCACTGGTTGAGGATGCCCGTCAGGACACCTAGAAATTCCTGGACTGCTGTGCCCAAATGATTTTTGGAGAAAACCCTCCTGCAAAGAGATACAACTAAAGTTAGTTCATTAGCTAAGTTGGAGGTTGGCCTGGGAGAGGCCTGAGGGATGAGGCATTTTTACAGGTCCTGATGAGCGTGGTGGCCTGGAAAGCAGAGCAGAGGGGACATTGAGGAGATTGCCCATGGAGCCCTGAGTTGGCGGCGTGACACTGAAGCCAGGACTCTCTCTCTGCAGGTTTCTCAAGGGTGTGTGGGGCCCAGCCCCTGGTGGAAGGGGTCCAGGATCCTGGCTGAAGCAGCCACAGGGTGAGAGGCAGCTTGAGGAGGATTTGGGTTGTGGCTGCTCCATCAGGACTCATTGGCCACTCTGGGGCTGGTGGGTGGGGGGGCCACACATGGATCGTAGGATCCCCCACTGCATCTGCTGCATGAAGCCCTGGTTCATCCACAGGCACCATCGCAGAAGGACCAGAGTGGGATGTGGCTGGGGATGGATCAACGTGTCCTCCTTGCCTCTCAGCTGGGTGGGGAGGCGGGGTGATCACTGAGCGCTGGGGACTTGGCCTGGGTGTCCTTCTGTGTCTATAAAGGATGAGACTGAGCGCCGGGGGAGCGGGCCAAGGCAGCTGTGGTCGTGCCTCTAACGTGGATCCGCTGTGGGAGTTCCTCTGGTACCCTGTTCTCTATGTGCGCCCTCCCTGGAGAGTTGGCAGATGGGCAGTGAGGACTGTCCAGGGTCAGGGCACCACAGCGTGACCTGAATTGAAGGGGGTGACATTGAAGCCAGGACTCTGGTCCCTGGATAAGGTCACTGTGCCCCAGGCTCCAGCTCACACCCCTGCAAGGAGAGCCCAGTGTGATCTCCACCCACGAAGGTGGGCTTGATTGCTTGCTAATCTGTCAAGTTATATGATTTCATGCACTCGACTTCTTTTTCTATCCTGTATTTAGATGCTGGGCAGAGATGATCTAGCATAGAAATGTCAAGATATGTAGATAATTTATTGATAGTTTTTATGTGGGGAAAAAGTAGACATGTCCATGCATCCTCGTGTGTGGGGTGGCATAGTTTGTCCCTGGAAGAGGGAGAGGAAAGGGTGTCTCAGGCTGGGTTGGGTTAGGAGACGGAAACTGCAAGGTTATTTTAGCAGGAAGAATTAGTAGGAAGACTTGTGCAGGAGAAAAGCATTTCCCCCAACCCACAGAGGGTCCCAGGCTGGATCTGAACATTAAAGTGACAAGAACAGATTAACAAGGAAAAGGCATACACATTTATGTAATGTATGTTTCATGTGGCATGGAGCCTTCAAAGGAAGTAAAGACCCAGACCCACAGAACTGCGTATTTCTGTGCTTGGTGTGGTGTTTAGAAAATCACATAATGTTAGTACTAATGGACATTTCCCCCTTAAGGGAACTATCGTTTTGAGAACACACATGCCGGGTACCATGCTAAGGACATTACCGGGAGTGTCTCATCTAACCTTCCTCAGAACTGTATGAGGAGCTGCCTGACTACCCCTATTTGACAGAAGCGGCAACTCAGGCACAGAGAGCTGAAGTGACTGGCCTGCAGATGCACAGCCTGTGAGGACAGAAGGTGTTTACCCCTGATGTTTTTATTTGGGGAGGGTGGGAGGGAGTTTGAAGCAGAGCAAGGAACATCTTGATAACCTATATTTGGAGTCTTCACGGAGTCAAGGAATTGTTCATGAACTCATAAGATTATTTTACTTCACATCCATTTCTATTACATCCTGTGCCAGATTCTGATCTGAGAGTCTAACAAGTATTTAACCCTGTTTAACCTCCAAATAGGCCCATACGGTAGGTGTTCAACACCCTCCTCATTTCTATACCTTCCACATGTTATGAAATCTTGGTGAGTCCTGCAGGAGTGGGGAAGGTGGACAAAAGAAAAAGACTACAAGGAGAGCAGAGAAACTAATAGCTATAGAGGGTCTATGAGCTCAGGCTCAGTGTTTTGTGTGTATTTTCTAACTGAATGCACAGCCCTCTGAGAGAGGGGAGAGTCTCCCTGTGTATAGACGAGGAGACAAGCTACAAAAGTTTAATAACCAGCCAAACATCCCACAGCTAATTCAGAGTGAGGGCTGGGCTTCTAACCCAGGCCAGATCCCAAATCCCATATGCTTTCCACTGCATCTTGATGGCAATCAGTAGGGAAGATAACACTTTTGCATGTTTAATATAGCGTACAAGTGAAAGAAAGATATAGATACACTGTCCTCAGAGTTGAGGGAAGGGATGACCCCAACCAGGGGTGTCATGAGAGTCTTCCTTGAAGAGGCAGCATTTAAATGGAGCTTGGATAGTAGGTGGATGTGGCAGGTGGGTCTGGGGGCAGCAGAGCCCCCTGGAGGGTGGAGGGGCTGGAGGAGGGAGGGGCACAAGCAAAGATGCTGGCGGGATGAGGCCAAGGGGTGGGGGATCTGTCTGGGTAGGAAGCCGTGTTTTGCCAGACATATTGCTTAGAGTTGCCAAGGAGTGCATGGTCACAGTGAAAACTAGACTGGTTCTTAGTTTTATTAATACTTTTTCTGCAGACAACATGCCCACCTTATTACATGTGCCCACTTCCGCCAGCCCCTATCCCCTGACAACTCGGGTTGTGTGGCTGTGTCTCAGGAATGCTTTCCTCTCCCTGCCTTCTTGGAAGCTCTTCAAGTCCCGATGGTTCTCAGCCCTGTTCTTCCTCATGGCTCCCCAGTGTTCTGGGGAGACAGGTGCTGAGCAGGACAGAGGGGTGGCCCTGGGTGCTGGGGAAGGACGGGCAGACGAGGAGCCAGGCATCCCTCTCGCTCCAGGGCTGGGCTCTGCTGCCCAGACGGGGAGCCTGCCTCTGACAGACATTCCCTTCCGGACCCGGAGGCTGCTTTGCGAGAACCAAAGTGAGGACACGGGCCTGGGGGATGCTCTTAGACACTTGACACCTGGTGGGAAGTGGAGATTTGGCAGCTGACTGGACGCGCTAAAGAGCAGCCCAGGTGGCAGCTGATGCCCCTCCTGCCCTGTACGTCATCCTCTCCCGAACTGCTCCTCCAGGGCCGAGGAAGAAGGCACCCACCCTGCTAATCTGCGCTGCGGTTTGCTCTTTGTTATGTAGTATCTCAGTGACAGGCCCCACTCGGGAGAGCTGGGGCGAGGCTGGCTGAGGTTCTCGAGGAGCTTGGACTCAGGCGCCTGCCTGGCAGTGGAATGATGCTTCCTGACCTCTCAGACCTCTGGGCGCACTTAGAAAGCACGTCACGCCTTCTGTCGGCACACGGCTGCCCAGGGGAACCTCAGGGACAGGGGGCAGGTAGAGTATCCTTTCCGAGTTTCTTGTCTCCTGTCCTCGCACCCCGCCCCCCCCTTCCTTTCCGTGTGTCTCTGTGGCTCTGTTGTGTCTCCTCCTCCTCAAGGTTCCACAGACCAGTGACGTGGGGGAATTGACTAATGTTCTTGTCAACAGAGATCGTGGCCTGCGAGATGACGAGTACCCTGATGCACTCACGACAGTATCTCAAAGATGCCACGCCGCTGGCTGCTCCCAAGAACGAAGCCACCCTCCCAGAGAGGTGGCAGGAAGCCAGGCTGGAGGAGGTGAGGAAAGTCACTCTTCCTCTGCGCTCGACTCAATCAGCGTTTAGCTATCAGAAGGTTCTGGCCTTGGCCTGACGGATCTTTTCCTGTGTGTCCTTCCACAGGCTCGACTTTTTAGCCGGAGGATGCACTGCCTTCTCAGGTGTCCTGGGAACTGCTGAAGGACCATGATGGGGAGCAAGCTGGTCCACAGAGCAGAGCAGAGCAGCTGGAACCCAAGAAGCGCCCGGAGCCAGATGCAAAGTCTGCAAACCTTCAGATTGGAGCGCCCTGAGCTGCGGTTCCTGATTGGACGGTCTTTGCTTTGCCATCACCCTATTGGCTCGCAGTTCTAGATGATTTTGAATGGTTGGCTGGTCTTTTTTTTTTTTTTTTCGTGTGTCTTTCATTCTTTTTTCTTGGCCTTAGGGATTGTGTAAGAAAAGAATTGCTTTGGAAAATATAATTCTGTGGCTGAAATTAACCTTGTTTATGAACCAATATTGTCCCTAGGGGTTTCTGAATTGTCATCTGGGTTACCTAGTAAATGGGTCTGCATGGTTGCTGTGTGTATTCCTGATCTTTAGATTAAAAAGGCATTTTCTCTCTTACTCGTTTTCACATCTGGATCCAGGTATTGGGCCGAGTCCCACTTGCCTCTGTACTGAAGCGATCTCAGTGCGGCATCGCTTGGAGTTGAAATATAATCAAACATATTGTACCTGAGGCTCTTGCATGCTCTTTGGGGTTTATGCTACCCCACAAAGAAGTACAAACCTTGTAGGTGGAAATGTAATTCCTGTTTGATCCTGCAGCTAGAATGGTGGAGAAAGTATAAATATCGAAAAGCGGCTTCAAATACTTCAGATGTCAACTAACCAAGAGTAAGTGGCTGATTCTCTAAGGCAGAGCAGGGACTGGAGACCACTCCCCACACCCTGCCCATTGACCCTGCTCCATCTGGAGGAATCGGAGAAGGAGGCCCGCTTCTGTGTTTGCATTTGCGGGGACTGTGGTGTTTCTGACTTGTGCTCTGTAACTGTGCCCACCTCGCAATAAAACACCTTCGTTGACTCAGCGACAAGGTCTCTGTCCATTTCCTGCAGTCCTGTGTCCTCATCGGCTTTGTGAGACGGTCCAGGGTAGATGTGCGCGTGGCCACCCTGCCTGGGATCTCAGCTGGATGCAGTGCTGGCACTTAGCCAGGATTGTCTACTGGTGGGGCCTCACACACTGGACACATGCTGGGCTGGGGCTGCCCCCAATACGTGGTAGACATTTAATCTCTTTTTTTTAATTGGTGGATTATTGCTTTACAATGTTGTGTTAGTTTCTGCTGTACAACAAAGTGAATTGGATATATATATATATATCTCCTCTCCCTCTTGAACCTCTCTCCCCCCATCCCTCCCCTCTGGGTCATCACAGAGCTGAGCTGAGCTCCCTGTGCTGTACAGCAGCTTCCCATTAGCTGTCTATTTTACACATGTCAGTTCATGTGTAAACCGACATATATGTCAGTTCATCTCAATTAATCCTTTCTCGATTTGTCCCACCTTCCTCTTCCTCTCCACTCCCCACCCTGTGTCCATATGTCTGTTCTCTATATCTGTGTCTCTATTCCAGCCTTGGAAATCATCAGTACTGTTTTTCTAGATTCCACATATATGCGGTAATATACGATATTTATTTTTCTCTTTCTGACTTAATTCACACTGCATGATAGTCTGTAGGTCCATTCAAGTCTCTACAGATGACCCTATTTCATTCCTTTTAGTGGCTAAGATCTTTTTTGACCCCGTCCCTAGAGTAATGAAAATAAAAACAAAAATAATCCAATGGGACCTAATTAAACTTAAAAGCTTTTACACAGCAAAGGAAACCATAAACAAGATGGTTTTATTTCTTCATAAAGAATTGAAAGAACATTTGAATTCCTTAGAGCTGGTCTTGGCTGAGAACACCGAGTAGCCTCTGAGTGTCTTCTTTGGCCTTCTTGTTGAAAGCCTTTAGAGGGAGAGGTGGAGATTCATGGGCAGAAGTCAGGCAGGAGACCGTGGCCCCTGCCTTGACCTTGTTTTCAGACATCTGGGTCCCTCCTGCAGGACAGGGCAGGGCTGTACCTCCTCTGAGGGTGACATCACTGCCTTTACATGAAGTGAAATTGACATGCACGCATGTGTGTGAAATTGACATGCACTCATGTGTGTGAAATGCCTTTTCACCAGCAGGCCCAGGCCATCCCAGAGCCGGCCAGTCCCTCTAGCTATGATACGCAGAGGTCTCATTCACTATAGGTAAGAACTCGCCCAGTCCTCTTCAGACGGGATCTGCCACTTTAATAGAAAACACTTTCAAGAAAACCCCAGTGCTCTCTGCCTCCACTCCTGAGGTTTCAAATGTGATGCACGGATCAGAGATATGATAACTTGGTCTGTATGGGGTGGCAGATGAAGTTTGCTCTGATTGCCGTGGCATGCATTACATATTACCCCGGACTGCAAGCCCTGCAGAGTAGAAAGAGCATTGCCTACTTGCTTCCTGGAAGTCATTAAAGTGACAATAAATAATAAATAAATGGGTCCCAGCGCCCATCCGCTTCACTGGCTTTTGACTTCAAACCTCCTCTTGGGAACTTCCGTGTCCTTGCTTATAACTTGGAACCTCCTGACTGCTTCCCAGTATTATTGTCTAAGCTTGACAAATGTTTGCCAACCAACTGCAAGTCAATATGAAACGTTAAAGTTCTATTTTAAAAATTACCTTTTTAAGTTAAAAAATACATACTTTTGAGTGGAGTCCAGGTCAGCCCACCTTGTGCTGAATTTGAGCTTTTTTTAGCCTTCTGAAGTTCCAGAACCCTACACCCAAGGAAGGGCCTCGTAGGTGGGAGTGTTGGGCCCAGGAGCTGTGTCAAGGATCAGAGTCAGTGAACGGACACCCTCCACGGCCAGCAACCATGTTAGATTCTTCAGCAAAATGATGCTGACTCTGACCTTCATTCCTAAAGTCTGTATCAAACGGACAGCATCAAGTCAGGTGGAAGTCATCTGTTCCTGGTTACCTCCAACAGCTTATCCAGGAGGTGGTGTTATTGTCTGTCTGTTTGAAGGACCGCTGGCATGGAAAGCAGTTTATATATTTGTAGGCAGATTTTAGCGGATGCAATTGGCACCTTGTCCCTGTTTCTGAGGGCTTTTTTGGTCAGAGAAGACTGTGCATCCCAGGTCAGAGGTTCTGGGGTCTTATTCCCCTCCCCACTTAGTCTAGCCCTCAACCAGGAGGAGTGTTAGTGTTTAAATACCCCAGCTCCCTCACCTTTTGGATGGATGGACTGAGGTTTGTTCTAAGCTGATCTGAGCTCCCCAGTGAGGTGACAGTCTGGTGGCCCACAGTGGGAACTAGTTTTTGAACCCACTTTTAAACATTTTAATTGAAGGGTAACTGTTTTACAATGCTGGGTTAGTTAGTTTCTGCTATACAGTGAAGTGCATCAGCTCTGTGTATGCGTGTATGCCCGCCCTCCCTCCCCTCCCCACCCCACCCCTCTGGGCCACCACAGAGCACCAAACTGAGCTCCCTGTGCTGCACAGAGGGTCCCCACCAGCTGCTCTACCCGGGGTGCTGTGCACATGTCACTGCTGCTCTCTCGGTCCAGCCCAAACTCTCCTCTCCCCCAGCTGTGTCCACCTGGCCATTGTCTGTGTCCACGTCCTCTGTTCCCCTGTTGGCTGCCTTGTGTCCCACCTCACATCTCAGCCAGCGCTTCCTGGACTGCCTCCCCAATAAGTAGCTAATTTATGCACAAGTACAAATCCCTCTGCAAGGTGAGGTATCAAGGGGAGACACTTGCCAGAGGGCGATTTCCTTCCTGTGAAAGGGGCCCTGCCACAGGCTACAGGATATTTTTCCTTTTGGTGCAAGACTCAACTAACATAGAAGACAAGGCCAGAGTCACCTGACGGCAAATAAAATTACAACTCACCGGCTAGAACAAGTAACTAAATATAAGGGAGTAATGGGAAAAGGAACAGGTCACAACCCCCAGGTTCCCCCATTCCCCGCCCCATCACCCCTCAAGGACTCCTGCTTGCCCTTGAGCCCCTTCTGCTTCCATTAACACTGACGGAGCCTGCCCAGAGTGCCTGGCTCTTGTCAAATCCCATTACAAGGGACTCCAAGACATGCCGTCCAGGCCTTTGTTGTGCTGGTAACCTTTTTGGGGAGTATTGAATATTGTGTGGAGTGGCTAATGCATTGATCAGGCCTGTTAGACAAGAGGTCTGCTTTTTTCTGGCACCACAGTTTTGAAAATGGGGTTTCATCTCTGCCTTTATTGTGATCACCTCAAACCAATTCTCTAAGTTCAAGTTACAAAGCTCTAAAAAGCATGTCAGGCTGACCCAGGACTACTTGTCAGGATAAACATAGAAAATATAGACCCTATACAGTGAAAGAATGTGCTGGAATCTCTGTTAGAGGCATCTCACACCTTCCTTTGTTTTAGTTGTCGATGTTGAGCAGAGGACACACACAAAGACCCACGTTTCCTGGCAGAGGCCCCCAACCTTTTAGGCACTGGGGACTAGTGTCATGGAAGACAATTTTTTCACGGGGGTGGGTGGGTGGGGTGGTATTGGGGTGATTCAATTGCATTATATTGATTGTGCACTTTATTTTTATTATTATTACATCAGCCCCACCTCAGATCATCAGGCATCAGATCCCAGAGTTGGGGGCCCCTGCTCTGTGGGGTTCCCCGTGAAGACTTGGTGTGTATCGTATCAGGGATGTAAACAGAATTATGACCGCACCAGAGTCTGCCTTGTCGCTTCTCACTCCCTGTTGAGGGCTGGGAGCGTGGGGCTGTTTCATATGCTTCTTTGTTTTCAATGTATGCCGAAGGTCAGGGCTTCCTTCATGATCGGTAATTGTTCCACCTTTACTCAGAATAACTGAAGTAGATAATGGAAAATAATTAGTTTATAGATTTCCTACTGGATCTGAGTTTAAGCCAACACGACCCTGTGCTTTTTGCAGGGAGGAAGGAAAATCCAGAGTGTGATTCTTGGGTGTATTACCTGATGTTGAAAGGCAAAATTCCTGCTAAGAAAAAAATCAGAGAATAACACTGCTCCTAGGATCTTTAGCAACCAAGGATCTTTTATGAATGGAAAGTACTTGTTAATATTAGTAACTTGTTACTTGCTCATATTTGTAATCTTATTATTAAAAGTTTTCCTCATTGTTCAAATACTACTTTTGCTACTAGATAAATCAAAACAATCTTTCCAGATGCTGGGAAAGATTGAAGACAGGAGGAGAAGGAAACAACAGAGGATGAGATGGTTGGACGGCATCACTGATTCAATGGACATGACTCTGAGCAAAGTCTAGGAGATACTGAAGGACAGGGAAGCCTGGTGTGCTGCAGTCCATAGGGTCACAAAGAGTTGAACATGACTAAGTGACTGGACAACTAAATCAAAACATACCTTAGGAATCAAATCATCTTAAGTCTTTAACTGCTGATTACAAATTTAAGTAAATGGAGCCTTCTAAATATTTTTATAAAATCTCTCTCAATTTCATTGAAAAACTTCATGAAATTCAAAACCAGACAGCATGCCCATATGTGCATAAACACACACAAGAAATCACAGTAGGATTCAAAATATATTATACCTACCTTTAAGTGATCAAGAAATATTTGTACTATAGTTTTGATTTCTCTTCCTTATTTATAAACTTGTTTTATGCATTCCCTGTGTTTTGTACTTATACTGTACTTATGCAGTGCTTATACTGTCCTGATACTGCTGCTGCTAACTTGCTTCAGTCATGTCCGACTCTGTGCGACCCCATAGATGGCAGCCCACCAGGCTCCCCTGTCCCTGGGATTCTCCAGGCAATAACACTGGAGTGGGTTGCCATTTCCTTCTCCAGTGCATGAAAGTGAAAAGTCAAAGTGTCCGACTTTGTTGGACACAAAGTCAGTCGTGTCAGACTCTTCACGACCCCATGGACTGCAGCCTACCAGGCTCCTCCGCCCATGGGATTTTCCAGGCAAGAGTACTGGAGTGGGGTGCCATTGCCTATACTGTCCTAGAGCTGAGTAATTCAGAAGGCGGTGTCAGACCAGCTGAGTCTACAGATTCTGGGTTATTGATCACTTATTTTTGGTTGGCGTATGGTATCCTAGTGGATCCCTTCAAAGTTGATGAGCTGATGTTTTCTGGCTTGAGTTTTGTCTTAGAGTCAAGGTTCTGTTGCTATGGCAGCAAGCCATCAGAAGCCCTTTTGTTAGCAACGTGGAGCCCCCCTCCACCTCATCAAGAGCTCCCATGTCCATCCGGTTTTTAGTCCTGGGCAGCGAGCCTTTACTTTGTGATGTCTTAGTCTTTCAGTATTTTTGGAATATAAACGCCCAGTGGTTTTGTCATCAAAGGGATGAAAGGGGAGTCTGGGCAGCAGACTCTTCTCTGTGGGTGCTGCCTCATGCATCAGCCCCTGATGCATGGTAGACTTCCTACTGGCTGTTAAGTGTGGCCACAGGGAGTGATCCCTTTGGGCAACCAAGAAAAATCTCCAACTTTCCTTGAGTTGTCAGACTTAAATTCAACTCTAGAAAGATCAAATAAAAGAAATAGAACATCTATATCATATCTATCTATCTGTATAAATTCTCCAGCCTACTTACTAAACATTTTTTTTAAATAAATATGCCCTTATTTTTGCTTTCCAATGACCTTTCTGTGCACGTCACACACTTTCACTGTTGAGTAGTATTATGCATCAAGGCTTTTCATAGTCATATTGTCCCAATGGACTATAACTATCCATGTTGCTCGAATTATTGCAATGTGTACACCCCATTAAACTGCCTCCTTTGTCTTCCTGAGGCATTTTTGAAAGTCTCTTGCTTAAAGGCAACAAGATGTTCCATACCCATATTGATTTTTCTCTACTATTAGCTAAGCTTTTAGCCTCTGATTCCTATTAATAGAGAGTAGCACTAGGATTGCATCAGTCTTATCACCATGAATGCGGAGACAGATAACCTAATGCTACTTTTGGCCACTGTAACAGAAATGCTGGGAAATGCCTATTTTAAGATCGTAAGTTTTATTATTATTTTCTAATAGGAGAGTGCTAATATTATTACCTGTTCCACCTTATAAACTAATATGAATTGCAAACATTTATTTTCTATACCAGGCTCTCTTGGTCTATCACCTCTTCCTTTCCCAGTTCTTCACCTTGTAAGTTTTATTGATCACTGTCTTGGAGTTCTTTTCTTGACAAACATGAGATAGAATACAAGTGGAGATAGCTATGAAATACAGTAGAAAGATTAAACTTCTCATCCGTAAATGGAATGTGCTAATGAGGTTGAGAATTGAGATTTTTGTCCTCTGGGCGATGGACTAATCCTTGGAATTTCATCATTGATCTAAGGTGAAAGTGAAGTCGCACACCTGCTCAGTTGTATTCTACTCTTTGCAACCCCATGGACTGTAGCCCACCAGGTTCCTCCGTCCCTGGAATTTTCCAGGCAAGAGTACTAGAGTGGACTGCATTTCCTTCTCCAGGGGATCTTCCCAACCCAGGGATCGAGCCCGGGTCTCTGGCATTGCAGGCAGACACTTTACCATCTGAGCCACCTGGGAAGCCTTTGATCTAAGATAAAGATCACATTCTGAGGACATAAAGTCTAAGAACATAAAGTAAGTTTTGTTGGCCAGGTAGGACTAGTCTTTGGGACGTTGAACTTTGAGGCTATTAATCAAGCTGAAAAATAAGTAAAAAACAACAACAACAAAAAAAAACTTCTAGAAAGACAGATCTTTGGGTTATAAAAATTAAATTATCCTTGTGAATCTTGCATAGTCAACCAAGTTGGTCTGCTACTCCTTGGCACCAGTTTCTTCAGGCAACTGACTGCTTATCAGCTGTAGATCTCATATGGAGACTAAAGTGCAGAGAGGTATGCAAACCTCCATAAAGAACAGAATTCTCATAATTCATGTAGAAAATTATTTTCTCCATAAAAAAAATAAACTTTCTTTCCCTAAATTCTTTGGAGGGGGGAAAGAATTCACACAACAAAGGAATTTTGTCTCTAAACCCAGATCCTAAATCCTGGTTTCCTTTTAAGGTAAAAGTGTACACCTTGCTTCCTTTTACCTGACATCTGTTATAGCAGGAAGTCTCTCTGCCCAAGTGTTCAGGTGAGTGCCAGGGATCCTGTCACTTTGAAATGAATAATAAACAGCTCTGATAAATGGATGCTGTGGGTGACATTAATAAGACATTTGCAATCCTGCAGGAAGAATCATCCTGGAAGATAAATAGGTGCATAAATTGATGCTATTGTTGGGAACTTGAACTTCTGACACACAGAGCAGGTGCTCAGTCTGTTTTGGAACTCCCTGACAGAACTTCTTTGTCTCCCTGTTCCTCTGCCTGACCCCTGAAACAGAGATGTGCCTCAAGGTTCAGTCTTTCAGTTCCTTGACCTCTGTATTTTTCTGTCAGTGAAATTTTCTTCACACTTGAAGTTCTCTCTAGCGGAGATGATTTCACAGTCCAACTAACCACCGCCCATCACCCAGTCTTCATTTCCAGCTGACTTTGGGACGTCTGTATCCAGATGTCATGCCAGAAACTCAGACCACCTGCCTGCAGCAGGCCTCGGCGCTTCCTCTTTCAAACCCAGTTTATCTCCATTTTCTTCTTCTCTCTGAATACGAGCCACACTATTTGCTTCACTAACCCTCCTTTTATCACCCCAGACGTCCACAAGAGTCAGCCCCCATGGTGTCTCTCTGCCACCAATGTTTTTATTTCATCTTCTACGGACAAAACTGGACCTCAGGTTCCCAACATTCAACTGATTGTTAAAGCCTCTTAACTGATTTTCAGTCTCTCTCCACTACAATCCATCTTAAATATCAGCACAGCAAAGGAAAGGAAAGTGAAGTCACTCAGTCGTGTCCGACTCTTTGCAACCCCATGGACTGTAGCCTACCAGGCTCCTCTGTCCATGGGATTTTCCAGGCAATAGTACTGGAGTGGATTGCCATTTCCTTCTCCAGGGGAATCTTCCCGACCCAGGGATCGAACCCAGGTCTCCCTCATTGTAGACAGACGCTTTACCGCCTGAGCCACCAGGGAAGTCCTATCACCACAGCAAAAATCTTGCCAAAGATCACATCACTGATCACAGCATTGCCCTAATGTGAAATTGTTCATGACTCCGGTTATGTCTTGATATGTGGTCAGAGTCTTTAACCTGCCTCGCTGGGTTCGTGGGACGGCCCTGACTGGCTTCTTACTTTCCTCTTTCACTCTTAGCTTATGAATCCTCTCACTCCATTGGTGTAATATTACTCTCTAAACACGTCCTCACTGTAATCTTTGGTTTGTATTTCGCCTCTTTCTTTGTGCCCTCTTCTCTTTTGTTTACACAGTGGAATCCCACATGTTTTAATTTGTTTATTTTGGCTTCGCCCGGTTTCCATGGTGGCACGCAGGATCTTCACTGTGGCTCACGAGCTTCTCTCTGGTTGTGGTGCAGGCTCTCCAGAGCTCGTGGTCTGTAGTTTGTGGTTCTCAGTCTTAGTTGCCTTGTAGCATGTGGGGTCTTAGTTCCCTGACCAGGGATTGAACCTTCAATCCCAGTGCTGAAAAGCAGATTTTTTCTTTCTTTCTTTTTAGACTTTTTATTTTGCATTGGGGTATAACCAGTCAACAAACGATGTGATAGTTTCAGGTGAAGAACAAAGGGATTCAGCCATACGTACACATGTATCCATTCTCCCCCGGACTCCTCTCCCATCCCGGCTGCCAAGTAACATTGAACAGAGTTCCATGTTGGAAAGTGGATTCTTAATCACTGGACCACCAGGGAAGTGCCTCCAACATAGTTTTTAAAGATTCGTAAGAAATGCTACTTTTCTATAAACTGTTGCTTAATTCACCTAAACCAGATACCAATACAACCTTCCCCCGCTCCCTGACTTTAACTCTTACATTACTTTCCGGAGTTTTCCCTCCTGACTTGCGCTTGTACCCGGTGGTCCTGATGCTTCTTCGTTATCTCCTGAACTCGCAAATCTTGCCGTGCGTCTGTATGGGAAGTGTTGAGGTGGCCGCTCCTGGCATCACATGCTGTTACAATCACGTGCACGTCTGAGAGCTTTTTCTTGGCCAGGCACTTTTCCAGGCATTGGAGTCACACTCAGTTCAGGCTTTCAAAGGGTTTATGTTCTAGAAGAGAGAGAAAGGCAAGAAATAAATTATCATGGGCTATGATTTGTGCTAACGAGAAAAGCAAACAAAATGATGTTCAAGGGAGTCTTGGGTATGAGATGTATATTGTTAGGGCGAGTTCCTCTGAGTTGGTGAAATTTCACCTGAGACCAGAAGAATGAGAAAAAGCCAGTGAGGCGGAGGATTGGGGGAAAGGGTTGTAAACAAGGATCGGCTTGTGAGAGGCCATCAGTCAGGAGTGAGCTTGGTATGCTTAAGGAAGTGATGGAAGGCCAGTGGGACAGAGGATCGTAGATGAAAGTTGTGTGAAATGAGATTGAAGTACAAGATGGGAGTCAGATCGTATTGGGCCTTGTAGACTATAGTGGAGCCTTTTGATTTTAATCTAAGCATGATGAGAAAACAATATAAAGTGCAAAAGTGCTCTGTGGAAATGGAGTTTCAGTGGCACACAAAAGAAGCAAGCAGATGGCTTATTGTCCTAATGAGTTAACTCCAAACTGTTGTTTGGAAGCTCTGCGTTGGGTAAGCTGGGCTATGATGAGACCTCAAAGATTCCCTTTACACTGTGATCTAGATGAAGAGTTAGTTAAGCTGCCATCTCGGCTTCTTTCCACATTGGCCACAAACTTACCTTGGCCCTTTATATCTTATGAATCCTAGGGCAGGAAAAGGAGGGAAAGAATAAACTCAAAGATAAATATCCCATGGATGCTCAAGAACTGTCTACCAGGGACATAGAAAAGCTTTCAGAAAAGGGAAAATCCATAAATACAGACAATCCAAAGAGTCTAGGCTCTGTGGATCCTACAGTTTTTAACTTTTTGCTCGTAACACTGTAGCTTCTATTCACCACTGCTTCATGCTCTACCCGTAAAGCCAACTAGCGAATCTTGGTCTGTGTCCCATGTCAGCATACCCTCTTAGGGATGGACAAAAACCTGTCTTGAACCCTTCATAAAGGCAGTCAATTTTTTCTTATCCCTTTTTAGGAATGGTATGTATATAATATACACAAAACATATGACTGCTAAACTAAGTCAACAATTTTATAAGCCACTATTTTTAATCAAAGACCGAGAGGTAGTCACACTCTAAAGTTTTTGCAGCATTAGCTCAGTTCTCTGTCTGTTGTCTTTTTCTGAGCCCAGCGTAGTCTGTACCTTTTATTTTTTTTCCTAGAAGTGACTTACTCTGCTGTGTCACCCACTGAAGTAAAGCCCTTGCAAAACTTTAAAGGGTATAAACATTATTCAGAAACTTCTCTGATCTTATCAGAGTTTTTCAAACTACTTATTTTGAGTCTCATGAGAGCTCATTCTATTTATTTATTTATTTTTTTGGGTTTTTTTTTTTGTTTTTATTTTTTTATTATTATTTTTTTAATTTTATTTTATTTTTAAACTTTACAGAATTGTATTAGTTTTGCCAAATATCAAAATGAATCCACTCATTCTATTTAATTAAGTGAAGTAAGATTATTAATTTATTGATGAGCAGTGATACTTAATATATCATTTTTCCCAGATTAAAAAATAAGTTCTTTTAGCCATCATGGCCTTAAAGTAAGGAGTAGTTAGAGAATCAAAGTATTATCTGACATAGCATATGTTTACATGCTTCAGCTGTATTCTATTTCCCGTGCTCGATTCGGAAATGAGTGAGAACAGTCTATGGCTCTATAAGATCACAGTCTAAAGACCAGTAAAATCTCAGGGGAGGGATTTTCAGGATTATCATCCAAAGCTTACATTCCCTCTGTAGAGTTGGTGCCACATGGTGGTCTAGCTTCCCTTGGAAATCCTCAGTGTCAATGACCTTGTTATCATCCGTAGCAATCGATGGATCTCTGGGGAGCTCATGCTTATTAGCAGGTGAAAATCTGTGTCTCTGCGAGCTTACCCAGGGAATCTCATTCTAACTCAGGAAATCAAATCCAAATGCCTAGAGAGACATGGGAGATGGTGCACATGAGTTTAAGCAATTTTAAGGTATTAAAATTAAGAATCTCAACTGCTACAGTAAGTGGTACCTGGTATGTGGCTACAATATAGTGAATATAATAGAGAGTGGTGTTGCCTGTGGTAAACCCAAGGGCATGCCACTCTTCAGCTCTCATTTATTTATTTTTTCTGAGAAATGTGGGCAAATATTTTTATGTTTTTTCAAGTAAACCAGAATGTGGGTTTCTTATGTGGCATCATCTGACTTTTAAATTGGCAACCCATTAAAAACCTTGAAGACAGTCTGTGGGTCAGCCTTCGAGAGGGCAGCCACACATCTACAGCTGGACTTGGCCTGTGGCCATGAAATTTCAGCTCTTGTTTTGAGCCTCAAAGCTGTAAGCAAAGAATACAAGTTTTCTCTCACTTGACCGCCCCAAAGCCAGTCACTGTCATTCATTGCCACAATCGTCTCCATAATTGCTCCTTCATTTAAGAAACACTTCAGCCAAACTCACGGGATATTCTTGATCTAATCCATAAAGCCTACCAGTAAATAATTGTGGTTAGGTGACATCCGTACAAGAATTATGAAAAAACTCAAATACTATGCTTGGAAAACCTTTGCCAGACTGTTTCTTAACTATATAAAATGTTATTCTCCCAAAGCCTCAGAGCACAAGTATAAATCCAAATTTGGTTGAATAATATCAGGTTGAAAATATTTGGGGAATGGTTTTATCAAATCATCCACCAATTCTACATATGAATTTAATTTTGTTTTCTGTAGTGACAGATACATACTCTTTCCCTTCCTCCTTAGCTCTTACCATGCCCTCTCTCCATCTCTGAATGATGTGAACTTGTCTTTAAAGAAAGGTTTTTAATTTGTAGTTAGGAGTATTCCCTTGTATTCTCTTGTTTTACTCTCTTGATGTGAGTCAAGATCCGCTTGGACAAGTCAGTCTCCAGAGTCCTGTTTCAAAGCACTAAGAACCATCCCATGGACACATTGGGTGCAGTAAATACCTTTTTAAAATGTTTAATTAAAAAAAAATATTGGAGTACAATTGGTTTAAACATTGTATTAATTTCACATGTAAAGCAAAGTGATTCACACACACACACACACACACGTATATTCATCCTCTTTTAGATTCTTTTCTCATATAGTTATTGGAGAATATTGAGTAGAGCTCCCTGTGTTATACAGTGGTCTTTGTTGGTTCAGTTCAGTTCAGTTGCTCAGTCGTGTCTGACTCTTTGCGGTTATCTATGTTTTATTTATTAAAAATTGTTTTACTTATTTGACTGTTTTGGGTCTCCATTCCAGCATGAGGGAATCATTCTGGCATGTGGAATTCTAGTCCTACGACCAGGGATCAGACTCAGGCTCCCTGCAATGGGAGTGTGGAATCTTAGCCACTGGGCCACCAGGGAAATCCCAGTTTTTTGTCTTAATGAATGTGTAAGGTTGCTGTCTCCAGCACACTCTGCACGTCCAGAAGCCTTACTTCTTCCTGCTTTATGAACTGGACCTGGCCTCCTGGGATGTATCAGAAGCTTTATTCTCAATAGCAGGATAGGAGTTAATCTTGCTTTTCTGACCCCTGTTACTGGTGAGCTTGAAAAGATGCCCACCAAACCCATCCTTTACTATAATTTCACTTTGGGTCTACTCTTATATATTCTCCTTTCACTCCTGGAGATGCTTTCTAAATTGTACAAATTTCCCAGAATCATAGCCCTTCTACCTTGCCCAATCTCACGTATGGAGGGTGGCATGGATTCTGGATTCAAGCCTCTTAGGGCCCTGGAATTTGGTCTTCTGGCTTTGGCTGCACCCAATCTCTTTCTTCCCTTTCCCTTATGCCCTTCAGTTAAGTCCAGCAATGGTTTGGGGAAAAATCTGAACCAGTTACAACAGTGTAATATAACGGGTCACCTTCTGCAAACAAAATTTTATGACTCCTAAATGTTAGGGGCCAATAAACATAGCATACAGCAGTCCTGCATCTGTAAAATACACCAACAGGTAATTAGGGAGAAATGAGTAGAGGTTTGTTTTATGTTTAGAAATTCCAAATATCTCTTAGCAAAATCAATTTTTAAAATAATATGTGTTTGAAAAGCTGCACAAATAATTTTAATATGGTCTTATCTTTAAAGCACTTTCTCAGTGCTCATTTCCCCAGTGTGCTTTGAAGTGTGTATCATTACCAGAGGTGTGTGTCAGACTGGGTTATTTTTAAAACAAATTAGTATAGTGAATAAGCATTCTGTTTTTACCTTAATAGTTAAATTGAATTTGGGGAGTAACAAGTAAAACTACAGAATCAAGGCAATTAGAGTTTTATTTTGGGGGTTGGGATAGAGTAGGTCTGTATAGACATTTCATAATGGTATGGGCAATGCCCATTTCTTTTCGGTTGTATATTCCTACAGAGTGACCCCCTAGAGCAGAGATGCTCAATCAGCAGCAGAAATTTTGGTCTTCATGGGAGGTTGACAATGTCTGGGGACATATTTTTAAAGTTTATTTATTTGCTTATCTGTTTACTTAGAAGTATAATTGCTGTATAATGTTATTTAAGTTACAGGTGTACAGTATACTGATTCACAATTTTAAAGGTTATACTCCATTTGTGGTTATTATAAAATATTGATTATATTTCTCATGTTATACAATACATACTTGTCGCTTATTTTAAACCTAACAGTTTATACCTCTTAATCACCCGTCCCTGTTTTGCCTCCCACTGGCAGGTAGCCACTAGTTTGTTCTCTATATGTGTGAGTCTGCTTCTTTTTTGCTATATTCGCTGCTGCTGCTGCTGCTAAGTCGCTTCAGTCGTGTCCGACTCTGTACGACCCCATAGACGGCAGCCCACCAGGCTCCCCCGTCCCTGGGATTCTCCAGGCAAGAGTACTGGAGTGGGTTGCCATTTCCTTCTCCAGTGCATCAAAGTGAAAAGTGAAAGTGAAGTTGCTCAGTTGTGTCTGACTCTTCGTGATCCCATGGACTGCAGCCCACCAGGCCCCTCCGTCCATGGGATTTTCCAGGCAAGAGTACTGGAGTGGGGTGCCATTGCCTTCTCCAGGGCTATATTCACTAGCTCATTGTATTTTTTATATTCCTATATAAGTGATATCATACAGTATTTGTCTTTGCTTTTCTAACTTATTCCACTTAGCATAATACCTATCTTTTTGGTTGTCCTGATGGAGAAGAGAGGGAAAAGTAAGGTACTGGTATCTAGTGGGGAGAGGCCAGGAATGCTTCTAAGTATCCTACAGTGCACGAGAGTGGCCCCGTCAACAAAGAAGGATCTAGTCCAAGATGCCAAAAAACACCAAGGTTGAGAAGCCCTGCCCCAGAGAAAAGTGTTGTTATTTGCCATTTCTGCAGGCTGTTTCAGAGAAGGCGATGACACCCCACTCCAGTACTGTTGCCTGGAAAATCCCATGGACGGAGGAGCCTGGTGGGCTGCAGTCCATGGGGTCGCTAAGAGTCAGACACAACTGAGCAACTTCACTTTCACTTTTCACTTTTTTTTTTCTAGTTTTCTTAGTTTCTTGGTCTCTCAGATTTGGGTTCCTTCAACCAGAAAGCCAACCCCTCATTCTATTACACTGAACAAGGTAACCTCTCCCAGGCCTCCCTGTGCAAACCCCAACACTCATTGCCACTCACTGATGTCTTTAGATAAACAAAAGGGCCATTTGGTCCTCACCTTCGGAAACCCAGAAAACTAGACAACATGTAGAGAGTCTAGAGGAAGAGGAAGAGCGCCAAGCAAATAGTATGAGATCAGAAAAGGCTGAGAAAAGAGACTTGTGGGAGATCCCTTCCAGAGGTGGGGACTCTACATAGCTTTACAGAGATGGTGCAGCTAACAGTCAGCCCAGGTTATCTGTCTCTTTGTGCTGCAAAGACACACACACACACACACACACACGCACGCACACACAGCCTTTGTGAGTAGGTTTTGGCAATGTCAATGTAAGAGGGGTAACTCCCATAGCTGAATCAGTGTAGCATGCCAAGAAACACAGCCGCCTGGGACCATCAGCCATCACTAGACACAAGCCAAGAACCCAGAGCTAAATGTAGGAAGTGAAACTGTAAGTCTTGGCAAACTGGGGAAATCTGGGGAAAGGCAAATGAATTACTATGGAACAGAGGGTAGGAGATACACGTACATTTTATTTAAATCTCAAAGGATGAGGTTACTTTAAGTGGATCTAGAGAGCATCATATATTAGAAGATGCCTGGTTTCCAGTAACAGAAATGTGTATCAAACTGGCTTAAGCAACAAAGGGATTTATTGGCCTTGATAAGTGGGATAGCCCAGAGTTGGCTGCATGAGGGACTGTGGAGCTGAGAGGTACCACCCACCCTGGGGGCTTTGACTGTCTCCATGCTGGGGCTTTACTCTCTGCTATTAAGGCGTCCCTCTTAAGATTGTTCTTCTCAGGTGGCAGCAGAGATGTCTCCTGCTGACTGCAAGCTTCCAGACACTTTTGGAGTCTCCTGACTCAGAAGGAGAAGGGCTGTCTTCCTGGGTCAATACCCATATCTAGAGGGTGGCGTAGTTTGGCCCTGCCATGTCATGCTCTTACCCTCTTGCCTGGGGACTCAGTGTTGTGTGATTGGCAGCCCCACCAGGTTTAGGGGGACATTTCTCCATAGGAAAAATTACTAAGGAGACAAAAATATAATGAGTATGCACTGAACACAAATTCATCTCTGGCAGCAGGAGGGCTGGGCTGAGAAGCACAGGGAGGTGGGGACATTGTCCCCATCCTTCCCAGCCCAAGCTATGGCTTTCTTAGCCTCTTATCATCCACTTGAGCAGGAGTGGAGGCCTCTTCTCTGACCTATCCCCCTTTCCCCGTCCCCTGATACACTGTGGAGAGAAAGGGGAGTGAAGCCCCTGGGGAGGAAAGGCCTCCTCGTTTGGGGGAACTGGCCTGACCCTGGCAGGGGGCAGGGTTTCACTGTCCCTCCTTCCTTTGCTCTCTCCTCTCCTCTCTTCCTCTTTTTGCTTTTCTCCCTCTCCCTTTCTCTCTTTTGAACTGTCTTTGGTTTCAATATCAAGAAAATTCTGGCCTCAGAAAATGAGTTGGGAAATGTGTCCTCTCTTTTCTGGAAAAAAAGAGATTATGTAAAATTGTTGTTAATTCTTCTTTGTTGAGTAGAATTCTGGCCCTGAAGAGTCCTTATTAAGGAACTTTTAAATGACAGATTCCTTTTCTTTGATGCTTATAGATCTATTCAGATTGTCTGTTGACTATTAGTTGAAGTTTTGTCTTTAGTGGTTTTCAAGCAATTGATTCATCTCTTCTAATTGTCAAACTTAACGAGCATAAAGTTGTTTGGTCATTCATGTAGTTGCTTAGTCATGTCCGACTCTTGGTGACACCATGGACTGTAGCTTGCCAAGCTCCTCTGTCCATGGAATTTTCTAGGCAAGAAAATTGGAATGGGTCACCATCTTTCCAACCCAGGGGTCAAACCTGCATCTCTTGCACCTCCTGCCTTGGCAGGCAGATTCTTTACCATTAGCACCTCCTGGGAAGTCCAAAGTTGTTTGTAATTTTCATTTATGAACTTTTAAATGATGCAGGATCAGTAGCCATGTTCCTTAATTCATTCCTGATATTGATGATTTGTGCCTTATCTTTATATAAAGAAAAGAAAGCTTTTTTATTCTTTGTAAATGTTTATCAGTTTTATTATTTTTTTCTGAAGAGCCAGCTTTTTGTTGCTGTTGATTTTCTTTATTGTTTTACTGTTTTGTTTCACTGAATTTTATTCTTACCTTCATAATTTTTTTCTTTCTTCTGGCTTTGAACTTATTTCATATTTCTTTTTCTAATTTTTTGAGGTAGAAGACTTAGTTTATTGATTTAAGATTTTTCTTCATGTCTGTTGCAAGCATGTAGCAATATATCTGTCCCTCTCTGCACTGCATTATTTGAAACCCATAAAATACATGTTTTGTCTTGTTTTGATTTAGTTTCATATATTTTTTTCACTTTTTGAGACTTTTTCTTTGACTCATGGATTTTTCCATGAGTTTATTTTTCATGAATTTAGGGATTTCACTGTTGTCTTTCTGTATTGATTTCTAGTTTGACTGCATTATGTTCAGCAAACACTTTCTGCATAATTTCAATTCTTTAAAATTTTTTGAGGTTGTTTATGACCCTGGTATGCTTATCTTAGTGAATGATCTATGTACACTTGGGAAAAAAAAGTATTTTCTATTACTGTTGGATGGGATGTTCTATTGATTCTGTTAGTTAATTGTGTTATTTTGATATTCTATATCCGTGCTGAGTTTCTGCCTAGAAATTCTCTCTTACCAACAGAAGACACTGGACAGTTTTTCCAGTAAAAAAAAAAAATACATAAATGAAGATGCATACAAATGAGTGCACACAATTTCAAGGGTTCTCTAGATTTATTTCCATTGCTCTTATAGGAACAATAGTCTCTATTTAAAATCTCTGGTCTTGATAGAGATTTTCCCTCTTTTCCGTACAATGAGTAACAGAGATTGTCTGATAAAATCTTGAAATAGAGCAAAAATTATGAAGGGGAAGAGAACTTAATCACAGATGAGATGATGTTAATAATTTGCATCCTTCATAGTTTTGCCCAGGCTTGAACATGACTGCTTTAATATTAATAACAGTAGAGGGGTTCCATGTAAATAGGAATTGTGATCATCATAAACATCCCTCTAAATGTAAGGACACCATTTAGGCACCTCAGGTCATGTCCCACACATCAATCATCTATCATAATATAGCAGGTACAGAGTATATGTCCAGAGTCGGCGTGTGTCAACTCCACTGACGTTAATAAATGTCAGATAGACCAATGAGCATGTGGTGAGGAGATGAAGATGAGGCCTATCAGTTAGCTGTGGCTGCATAACAATCTACACCTTAAGAGCATAAAACCAAAAATATTTATTATTGAGTACAAGTCTGGTTCAGCTGAATGGTTCTTCTCATCTCAGATGAATCAGGCCGTGTGTCTGAGGTGAGTTCCATGTTGGGTCCGCCGTTGTGTGGACATCAACTGGCTTCTGTCCCTCATTTGAGGAGCTGGTTCCTGACTGGTCATTGATAGTGCTCTCGGCCAGGACAATGAGCGTCTTTCCATATGGTCTCTCTGTATGACAGTCGTAGAGATCTGAGCTGGAGAGGCTAATATGTGAAGGGCCTGAGGCCTATGCCTGAGATGGACACGCCTCTCTTTTGCCATGTTTTACTGTATAAAGTAAGTCCAGACTGAAGGAGTAAGGAAATGCATTCCCCTCTCAGTGGGAGGAGCTGCAAGCCACCCTGCAGTGGGAGAGGACACAGCATGGCCGTGAATTGGGTCACGACTGCAGTCAGTCTCCCCGATTCCTATTGGGAGGCATATTAGGAAGCAATTTGGTTTTCAATAACTGAAGCTTGCTTTAGAAAAATTTCCGCTACTAAAAACCATAAACATCTTTGTGAGATTTCTCTGTGTCTTTAGTAAATTGGGTGCTGTTTTCTTTACTGCAGGTGAATTGTTGTCATTATATACTCCTGGAAATAAGATTACAAAAGAGAGAGGGAGGGAGGAGAGAGAGGAAAGACACAGAGACAGGGAAGGAATGAGAGAAGGCGGGAGCGAGGGAGAGAAAGAGAGAAAAGCCTTGTGTTAGAAAATCCAGACTTTCTGGATTTCCAGGGCATTTATAATAGCTGTTAATTATGTTAGGCAGGCTAGACCCCTACTTGTTATTTCCAGATAATCCTTTCAAATGCAGTGGCTTTGTTGGAAGCCATTGCAGTTATTATTGAGCATTGATAGACTCCTCTATGTTTGCAAAGTACTTTACATTGTCCTTTATTTTTATTTTTCTAGGAGTAGTTTGGCATTTTTACTTTTTGTTTTATAGCAGAGTAAGGGTGGTCATACTCTCTTCTTATTATCATCCCTTCAATATTATCCCAGAGCCAGAAGGGCCTTTGAGAAGTCATGTGATAGAAAAAATTCTTGGGGACTTTCCCTTTGGACTCCCCAAGAGAAAAGGTTCTGGAGACTCTGGAATGTTCTTTAGCATCCCCGTTTCAATATTTTGTCACTATGGCAGATCAGTTCTCTTCTTGTGCAACCCTATCACCTGCCACTTCTTTTTTATATATATTTATTTTATTTATTGGGCTGTGTCTTAGTTGCAGTAAGCAGGATCTTTCATTGTGGCAAACAGGCTTTTTAGTTGTGGTGTGCAGGCTTAGTTGCTTTGAGGCATGTGGGATCTTAGTTCCCTGACCAGGTATTGAACCTATGTCCCCAGCATTCCATGGCAGATTCTTTACCACTGGGGCACCAGGAAAGTCCCCCAGCCATGTGTTCTTGTTCAGTCTTACAAGGGTATAGAAGGCAATGGCCGGCATCTTCTGAAGACCACCATTTACACAATCAATAGAGTTTGGGGGGGGGGGGGCGTTATCCTTGGGGAAGGAAAATTTTCCTGAAGTTGTTGATTTCTAGGGATAGTTCCTTAATGCAAAAACCAATCTAAGAGGCAGAGCAAAGCAGTATATCTAGGCCAGATAAATCAGCTTGAAAAACCAGTGTTCATTCAAGGAGTTACTCAATCAATCAGATATCTTCTGGGTCTCATGTGCTGTTCTGGGCCTTGAGGTGATAAATGGGAAGCATTCCCTGCCCTCAAGAGCTCACATTCCAGTCTAGGAGAAACAGACTTGTAAATAGATAAATTACTACCTTCTGTCACAAGTAAACAGGTGATTATTATACATCCCATCACCCTTGCTGTTTTTAATGGAACGATTTGAGAACAGAGAGGGGTTTCAGAGACCCTGACCAATTCCAACTTGCCATTTGCTGTGGTAAGATGTCCTGGATCTTCCAGGACATGCGGCTCTTGTCTGCCCTTTCTGCCACATCTGTTGCATTCTAATTCCTCTAGGTTAGGACATAATACTAGATTTTAGAAGTTTTTCCACAGCAAAATATAAAACTATCACAGGTCTTTTTTTTTGAAAAAAATCTCATACTATTTTAAGAACATTCAGTTCAGTCGCTCAGTCGTGTCCGACTCTTTGCAACCCCATGAGTCATAGCACATCAGGCCTCCCTGTCCATCACCAACTCCCAGAGTTCACCCAAACTCATGTGTATCGAGTTGGTGATGCCATCCAGCCATCTCATCCTCTGTCGTCCCCTTCTCCTCCTGCCCCCAATGCCTCCCAGCATCAGGGTGTTTTCCAATGAATTAACTCTTTGCATGAGGTGGCCAAAGTATTGGAGTTTCCGCCTCAGCATCAGTCCTTCCAATGAACACCTAGGACTGGTCTTCTTTAGGATGGACTGGTTGGATCTCCTTGCAGTCCAAGGGACTCTCAAGAGTCTTCTCCAACACCACAGTTCAAAAGCATCAATTCTTCAGCGTTCAGCTTTCTTCACAGTCCAACTCTCACATCCATACATGACCACTGGAAAAACCATAGCCTTGACTAGATGAATCTTTGTTAGCAAAGTAATGTCTCTGCTTTTGAATATGCTATCTATTGGTCATAACTTTCCTTCCAAGGAGTAAGCGTCTTTTAATTTCATGGCTGCAATCACCATCTGCAGTGATTTTGGAGCCAAAAAAAAAAAACACTGTTTCCACTGTTTCCCCATCTATTTCCCATGAAGAGATGGGACCAGATGCCATGATCTTCCTTTTCTGAATGTTGAGCTTTAAGCCAACTTTTTCACTCTCCTCTTTCACTTTCATCAAGAGGCTTTTTAATTCCTCTTCACTTTCTGCCATAAGGCTGGTGTCATCTGCATTTCTGAGGTTATTGATATTTCTACTGGCAATCTTGATTCCAGCTTGTGCTTCCTCCAGCCCAGCGTTTCTCATGATGTACTCTGCATATAAGTTAAATAAGCAGGGTGACAATATACAGCCTTGACGTACTCCTTTTCCTATTTGGAACCAGTCTGTTGTTCCATGTCCAGTTCTAACTGTTGCTTCCTGACCTGCATATAGGTTTCTCAAGAGGCAGGTCAGGTGGTCTGGTATGCCCATTACTTTCAGAATTTCCCACAATTTATTGTGATCCACACAGTACTCATACTATTTTAAGAACATACTGTTGCACATACTATCATATTATTTTAAGCTTACTTGAGGAATGACATCAAAATTTGAGAAATCATAAATCAGCTTTCCACTGAGAAAAGAAAATGGACATCTTGGTATTCACTCAGGCAGTTAATAGGGGAGTCAGGCGATTTATTTGGATAATTGAGATTCAGATGGAGGAGTTTGGATGAATGGCTCAGCTTTCCTGTGAAGGTTTTGTGATGCTCCGTAGGACAACAGAAAGCCTGCCATCAAGACAGTACTTGAAACAACAAAATGATACTTGAGCAGAGATGAAGTCAAATCATTCCTCAAATTCTCCAACTGCATAAGAAAACTCTGCACATAAAGTATCACAAGAATATGAAGTATAGATTGTCCCTGACCATGATCAGATATACTTGGTATTAGCATCTTTGTCAAACAAAGGGAAGATCTGTCTAGGAAAGTTTGTACTTTGGGATGAATCCAGGTGGAGAGCAGGAACCCCTCAAGGGTAGACTCTCCATCGCTTAGCAGAGAAATGTACTTTTCGAAATGCTTAGTCACTGGGACTAAAGTTTGTGCTGATTGGAGACCCTGTTTTGGAAGGGTCTCAGATCCTGTTTAATGTAGAACAGAGAGGCATAGGGTGCATAGAAAGAGTGGCATCTGGGATTTACATGTTGCGATTAAGAGTTAGATTACTGGAAAGTAAGTCTCTCAGTTGTGTCCAACTCTTTGTGACTCCATGGGCTGTATAGTGCATGAAATTCTCCAGGCAAGAACACTGGAGTAGGTAGCCGTTCCCTTCTCCAAGGAATCTGCTCAACCCAGCAATCAAACCCAGGTCTCCCACACTGCAGGCGATTCTTTACCAGCTCAGCCACCAAGGAAGCCCTAGATTACTGGAGGTCTTTGGTATCCTCATTCTCCTGAGGCAATGTGGACCTCATGCTTACAGGCCTCTCCTAGAGAGATGGATACGATGTCTTAGATGAGTGGATTAGTCAGGATAGGCTAGGTTGTACACTAGAACAGTCATCTTCCAACCTCACGGATTTAGTGCAAGGAAATATCATTTCCCTGTTTGCATTTTTAAATTAATTTTTATTGGACTATAGTTGCTTTACAGTGTTGTGTTAGTTTCTACTGCACAGCAGACTGAACTATCTGTATGTATCCATCCTCCTTTTTGGATTCCCTTCCCATTCAGGTCACTACAGAACATTAAGTAGAGTTCCCTGTGCTAAACAGTAGGTTCTCATCCCTTCTCTGTTTTACACATAGGCTCAATAGTGTATAAATGTCAATCCCAGTCTCCCAGTTCCTCTTATCCTCCTCCCTCCTTGGTATCCACACATTTGCTCTCTATGCCTGTTTCTCTATTTCTGCTTTGCAGATAAGATCATCTATACTATTTCTCCAGGCTTCCCTGGTGGTGCAGTGGTAAAGAATCCACCTGCCAATGCAGGAGACACAGGTTCAATGCCTGGGTCGGGAAGATACCCTGAAGAAGGAAATGGAATCCTACTTCAATATCCTTGCCTGGGAAATCCCATGGACAGAGGAGCCTGGTGGGCTACAGCCCATGGAGTTGCAAAGAGTTGGACACTACTTAGCAACTAAAAACAACAAAAAAATATTTTTCTAGCTTCCACATCTATGTGTTAATATAAAATATTTGTCTTTCTCTTTCTGACTTATTTCACTCTGTATGACAATCTCTAGGTTCGTCCACACCTCTGCAAATGACCCAATTTCATTCCTTTTTATGGCTGAGTAATATTCCATTGCCATTCCTTTGGTCCAGTTGGAAAGCAGGTACTGACTTTAAGGCTGTTCTGTGGGAATCTTTCCAATCTTCTAAAGAGAGTTAACATAAAAAAATTAAATTTAGCAGAGCTGCAAAAGTATGTTTTTGTGCTGGCTTCTGCTTTGGCAGTCTGAGCACTGGATATAAGAAGGTGCTTTTGGTTACTATCCAAAAGAGAAGGCACGTTCATTTTGGCAAGTTTTTCCATTCTAGTATTTTAACTGAATGAGGCTGGGAAATAGAAAACTGTTTCATTTATCACATTTGGTGATAATTAAAGAGGATACTGTATCTTTTCCTGGAAAAAGTTAAAAATAAAATTATGAGAGATTGAAATTCCCACACGCAAAGCATGTTACTATAGGAAAATGGCTTGCTTCAAGTAGTGCTCATTGACTCAGATTCTGCCAAGCATGAACACTTTGTCATCCTTTAAGGATATTGGAAACCCAGAATATTTTAGCTGTGTTGTGGTGGCTAATTTGGACTAGTGATTATGACGTAAACCACACACTGCCTTGATTTGTGTCCACTGAAACCACTGAAACATGTTTTTCATGTTTTTATATTGGATTGAAGAGCTTGTTCTCACTCTCAGCGTCTTTGTGAACTTTGTTGCCACGCAGTGGAGTGGTGCAGAGTTCCCCAACTTCAGTCCTATTGATGTTGACCCACCTCCTTTGCTGCAGTACTGCCCTGTGACTGACATCCTGTGAAATGCCCTGTGCAAGCTCGTCATGGACCTGACTTACCAGATGCCAGTGACACGCCCTCACTGACCCAGTTTTGGCACCCACAATATCTCCAGATTTTCCTAAATTTCCCTTGGGTGTTCTTCACCCCCAAGTTGAGAACCAGGGATGAGTACCAACTGAGTTGAAGTTAGCCAACCGACACATTTTAAAATTTTATTTAAAAATTTTTATTTTATATTATAGTTGATTTGCAATGCTGTGTTTATTTCAGGTATACAACAAAGTGATTTTAATTATACGTATACATGTATCTGTTTTTTAAGACAACATTCTAAAAATCAGAACCATCACTTTGCCAACAAAGGTCTATATAGTCAAAGGTATGGTTTTTCCTGCAGTCATGTACTGATGGGAGTGTTGGGCCACAAAGAAGGCTGAACACAGAAGAATTCATGCTTTTGAGTTGTGGCTCTGGAAAAGACTCTTGAGAGTCTCTTGGACTACAGGGAGATCAAACCGGTCAATCCTAAAGAAAATCAACCCTGAATATTCACTGTAAGGACTGATACTGAAACTGACACTCCAGTATTCTGGCCACCTGATGTGAAAAGCCAGCTCATTGGAAACGACCTTGATGCTGGGAAAGATTGAAGGCAAAAGGAGAAGGGGGTGGCAGATGGTTAGATAGCATCACTGACCCAATGGATATGAGTTTGAGCAAACTCCAGGAGATAGTGAAGGACAGGAAAGCCTGGCATGCTGCAGTCTATGGGGTCGCAAAGAGTCAGATGTGACTTAACAACTGAAACAACAACTTTCTTTTTCAAATTCTTTTTCCCATTTACATTATTACAGAATATTGAGTCCCTGTGCTATCCAGTGGGTCCTTTTTGATTATCTATTTTATATGTAGTAGTGTATATATGTTAATACTAAACTCCTAATTTATCCTTCCCCTTCTTTCCACTTTGGTAACCATGAGTTTGTTTTCTATGTCTGTGAGTTGTATAAATAAGTTCATTCGTATCATTTTGTTAGACTCCACATATAAGTGATATCATATGATATTTGTCTCTCTCTGACTGATTTGGTGTGATCATGTTTAGGTCCAGCCATGTTGCTGCAGATGGCATTATTTCATTCTTTTTATGGCTAATATTCCACTATATATATATATAATATATATATATATAAATTAACTAATTAATTTATATATACCACATCTTCTTTGTCCAGTCCTCTGTTGATGGACATTCAGGTTGTTTCCATGTCTTGGATATGAACATTGGGGTACATATATCTTTTCAAATTAGAATTTTATGCAGACAAATGCCCATGAGTGGGATTGCTGGATCATATGGCAGCTCTATTTTTAGTTTTTTACGGAACCTCCATACTGTTCTCCATAGTGAAGGTAGCCAGTATTTAACCAACTGAAGTTTTAGAAAATGAGATTCTCAATGGTAGAGAACAATTGGAATGGTTAATTATAACTACACAGACCAGTTCCTTTTTAAAGATTACATTCAGCTTCCCAATTCCGTGTAGCAATTGTTTGCAGAGAAGGTCATGGATTTCATATGACGTCACAGCTGGAAAGGAGCTGAGATGTCATCTACTGTAACCCCTTTGTGACGGAAGAGGAAACTGAAGCTAAGGCTGGAGGTGGTCCGCTGACACCAGCAGCATGAGGTAAATGGTGCTGTCTTTCTAATGCACTTTGGAAGGCTGGTTAGACCTAATGATTTTCTCTCTGGTGTAATTTTATGCTGATAATAGTTTCTACAGAAACAAGGCCACAGTGCATTGGGATAATTTGACACCATACTTCAAGAGGCTCTAGAGGAGAAGAAACAGGGAAAACCAAGGTAGTTTTCATCAAAGGTCTCTTCTTATGTCCGCTTAATCTGGATCTAAGACCTGTGGTCAGCAGGACAGAATCCCTCCTACTGAGATTTTGAATTTATTTGCCCCATGCAGGTTTTTCTGAGGAAGCAGGACTGTGGTTCCAGTTACTAATGCCACTTTTTATGAAGTGTTTAGCAGACACTATGTCATTATGCATTTGCTGTGTACTTTTAAAGTTGAGAGCTACAGTATTATGATGTTGAGCTGAGGGGAAATGGACCCAGAAAGATGGTTTTTCAGCAGAAATAGAGGTAACATCTCAAAGGTAAATACATGCTTGGTACAGTCACATTAAGGATAAAAGCATAGAATCATAGACTCAAGAAGTGGAAGTCCCCATGATAGTATTTGGATCAGGGAGGGCAAAGATACAGCATTCACATGGTCACTTCCCCTTCTCATGTGGGGACAGTTATTAACCAGTCATGACATACTTGCTGGGCACAGGCTTGTCATCTTTCTCAAGACAACACTCCGGGGAGTCACTTCCAATGCATAGGAAATAGATCTATGATTTAAACACACT
Source organism: Bubalus kerabau (assembly GCF_029407905.1). NCBI lineage: Eukaryota > Metazoa > Chordata > Mammalia > Artiodactyla > Bovidae > Bubalus > Bubalus kerabau. Next base: position 4,941,583 of record NC_073643.1, read on the forward strand.
TTTCACCTTAAAGATATATCTTCCAGTCATCATTTTTTTTTTAAAGAAAGTAAAGACCCCAAAGTATGAAACCAGTTATTTAAAGTATTAGGAACCAGACTCTGTATTTTTTGAGTCACTTCCTTCTACAAGGCTGGGAGGTTGTGCTGTAAATTCTTTCCGGAGGAGATAAACATGTGCCAAGGATTGGTCAAGCAAAAATGCAGGATGGGTGATGCTGCAGATCAGCGTCACCTTGAGGGCACCTGAAGATAGGGAATGGCCTTGAACCAAGGAATCTGGTGATCCGGGGTCGCTCTGCAGCTGCTTTGCTTTGTGGAATAATGTTAGTGAAGAGCATGTTTCCAAATCTAGGGACTAGCTTGGGGGTTAGACACAGGGTGGATTATTAAAGAACGCCCCCATCGTCTCTCTTGATCAGTGGAGTTCTTTGAAAGGACAGAGACTTACTCAAGGGTCCATGTCTACTATGGGAGGGAAGGTTGAGAGGGTGTCCAGAAGAGAGAACCTAGACTCCAAAAGAAGAGGAAGCAGAGTTTTCTCCTTGGTGATGCTGGGTGCCATGTAGGGAGGTTTTGGCGGTTCTTTTCTGTTCTATCGTGAAGCCTGCTCAGCACAAGTGTGTTTCGCATGGTTGCTTCTGTCTGTTCTGCCGTCAGCTGCCCCATTCTTTCTTTCTGTTCTGAAAAATGTTGCTTTGCCCCATTGCTTTTACTTACTGGAACAGAGATGTTCTTTTTTTTTCAGCCGTGCTAGATCTTTTTTGCTGCTCATGGGCTCTCTCGATTTGCAGTGAACAGGACTACTCTCTAGTTGTGGTACACGGGTTCTCATTGCGGTAGCTTCTCTTGTTGCCAAGCGCAGGCTCTAGAATGAAATAGCTGTGGTGCATGGGCTTAGTTGCCCCGTGACATGTGGAGTCTTCCCCCACCAGGCATCGAAACTGTGTCCCCTGCATTGGCAGGGTTCTTAACCATTGAACCACCAGGGAAGTCCAGTAGAGATGTTCTTTTGACATTGTTTATAAGACTGGTTTGCTACAATTCCTCATGGCTTTGTCATTAATCCTTTCTCTGTGTTTCATCTCCCTCCACTACTGCTAAGTCCCTCATGCTCTCAGAATGTCCTGGTTCAAATTTTAAAGAAAGGGAGTCCAATGGGACTTGCTATCATGTAGTTTAGAGGTTCTTAAAGAGTGGTCCCTCAACCAGCAGAATCAGCAGCATCTAGAAACTCATTAGAGATGCAAACCCTCAGGCCCTACTTCAGCCCTTCTGAGTCAGGAACTCTGGGGTAGGGCCCAACCATCTCTTTTAACAACCTCCAGGTGATTTTGATGTACGTGTAAGTTTGAGGACCATAGTCTAAGCCCAGTAGACCTGTGGTTTGATTACCCTCTGGATCAGTTCCTCACCTCTTGTCTACTGTGCTGTGAGGTGCCGCTGGGATTGGGAAGACAGATAAGAGAGTAAGAAGAGAATGACCTGATATAAAACAGTTTCCCCAGGGCGATCTCTTCCCTGGTGACTGTGAATGGAGCAAGTACAAAAGGTGACATTTCTGGTGCATCTTCTCTCTACTACAGCACAGAATTTGGAACCAAAATTCTAAATCTCAATTTCAATCATATTTCTGTTACTTAGACTTCCCTTCTGGTTCAGTGGGTAAAGAATCTGCCTACAATGCGGGAGACCCGGGTTCGATCCCTGGGTTGGGAAGATCCCCTAGAGAATGGAAAGGCTACCCACTCCAGTATTCTGGGCTAGAAAATTCCATGGACTGTATAGTCCATGGGGTCACAAAGAGTCCGACACGAAGTGAGCAAATTTCACTTCACTTACTGACCATAGTTTCACTTTATTCTTAGGTAAAAGATAGCAATCCTTGGGAATCTGTAAGGATCACATTATGATGATAACTTAAGTAGATGCTACAATTTATAGCACACTTATTCATATGTGTCTCAGTTTGTCCCTCATGATGGTAAAGTATTTATAAACATATATCTGCTATGAAACTGCAGCTCTTGTGGTTATGATGTGGGTTTTCCCAGGAAAACTTGAGCAGGAGAGTTGTTCCTGTGGTCCACCCTGACCTGCACACGCAGTGACCAGGCGCTTGTATTATGAATCTAGCTCTGCAGGATCTGCTCTTAGAAAGACAGTACCCGCATGTGTGTGTGCGTGCTAAGTCGCTTCAGTCACGTCTGACTCTTTGTGACCCCGTGGTCTGTAGCCCTCCAGGCTCCTCTGTCCATGGATCCTCTAGGCAAGAATACTGGAGTGGGTTGCCAGGCCCTACTCCAGGCGATCTTCCCAATCCAGGGATTGAACCCGCGCCTCTTATGTATCCTGCGTTTTCAGGTGGATTCTTTACCACTAGTGCTGCCTGGGAAGACTTCAGCATCCTCAGGCCCTGGTTTCTGATGCTTGAGTAGGGCTGGCTTGGAACTTGCATAGAACTTGACTCTTCTTTTACAAGAAGTACATTAGCCACATGCATTTTTTAGAGAACACCTAAACTCTTTTTTTTTTACATATTTATTTGATTGCACTTGGTCTTTGTTGCAGCATGTGAGATTTTTAGTTGTGGTGCATGGGATTTTTTCCTTTCTTTTTTCAGTTGTGGCATATGGGATCTTCCCTGACCAGGGATTGAACCCAGGCCCCTTACAGAGACAGTGTGGAGTCTTAGCTGCTAGACCATCAAGGAAGTCCCAACCTAAAAGCCTTAACTCTGGTAACTTATCAAAAGCTTATTTATGGTACAATTTTAGTCTCCATAAATGACCATCCCTGTAGTCTGAGGTCCCATGGCATCTATAATTAACTATTTCTTATAAGTCAGTCATCCTCAAAGTGTAGACCAGCAGCATCAGCCTTTTCTGGGAACTTGTTAGGAATGCAAAGTCTCAGGATCCCCTCCAGCCCTCCTGGGACCTCCTGGGTGTGGCCCAGCAATCTAAGTGGGGTTTTGTTTGTTTTATTGAAGTAGAGTTGATTTACAATGGTGTGTTAGTTTCCGCTGTGCGGCCAAGCGATTCAGTTATACGTACACATACATTCTTTTAAAAAAATACTCTAATGAATCTTCCTGCTGGTGATAAAGAACCCACCTGCCAATGCAGGAGATATAAGAGATGCAAGTTTAGTTCCTGGGTTGGGAAGATCCCCTGGAGAAGGGCATGGCAACCCCCTCCAGTATTCTTGATTGGAGAATACCATGGACAGAGGAGCCATGGTTACAGTTCATGGGGTCGCAAAATAATTAGACACGATTGAAGTGATTTAGCAGCATGGCATGATGGCAGAATGAGTCTTCCAGGTGGATCTGATGCTCTAACATTTCTTAGCTCTTATTTTTTTTTTTAAGATTTTTTTTTTTTTTTGATGTGGACCATTTTCAAGTCTGTATTGAACTTTTTACAATATTCCTTCTGTTTATGTTCTGGTTTTTTGGCTGTGAGGCACATGGGATCTTAGCCGGGGATCAAACCCGCACCCCCTGTATTGAAGGTGACGTCTTAACCACTGGACTGCCAGAGAAGCCCCATCTTAGCCCTTCTTAGCCATGCACCATATTTTGGGGGAGCAGGGCTGTGCCCTATTTCTTCCCATTACAGACTTCATGGTTTCTTGCATGTGGAAAGGGCCGGATGACCATGGGCAAATGAGGCGGAGGTGGGGGAAGTGAGGACTGCCAGATGCACAGTCAGCAGACCTCAGTCCACATCTTGGGCTCGTTATTAACAATGAGCACGAGAGCCAATGTCCATGGGGAAATGTGACATCGCTGTGTCAGAGGGAAGGGAGTGAAGATTTTGATTTCCAATGAGTCTCCTGGTTTAGAGGATTCTTAGTCATGGAATGAAAAGTCACCTTTCAATCCACTCATGCCCTAAACCCCAGTATTTCATCTTCTTTCCATGTCTTGAGGCTGTGTCCTACTGTGACCAAGTGGCCCTGTATTATCACATTTGTCTGAACTACTCTGTGCATCCGTGTGCTTTTCCAGGAGCCAACTTCTTGCCTTGCTGCATTTTCCTGGGACCCTCCCATGTTTCCTGGCTCCCAGTTGCCACCTTCACAATACCACACACTAAAGTAAACACAGAAGATGGTATCAACTCCCATCGGTACCCTCTCCCCTTCTCGGTCATCTGCTAAGAGCATCCCCCTCACCTGGACGCTGTTTACAATCCATGGCTTCACCTTGAATTTTGATGCTCCCTGGGATCTTTCCTGGGCTTCCTGGGTGGCTCAGTGGTAAAGAATCCACCTGCCGATGCAGGAGACACAGGAGGCCTGGGTTACATTCCTGGGTCTAGAAGATCTGCTGGAGGAAATGGCTACTCACTCCAGCATTCTTGCCTGGAGAATTCCATGCACAGAGGAGCCTGCTGCTGCTAAGTTGCTTCAGTCATGTCCAACTCTGTGCAACCCCATAGATGGCAGCCCACCAGGCTCCCCCATCCCTGGGATTCTCCAGGCAAGAACACTGGAGTGGGTTGCCATGAGCCTGGCGGGCTACAATTCATGGGGTCACAACAGGGTTGGACATGACGGAGACTCAGCACAGTATACTGTACAGTACAGAGGGAGCTTTCCCACTTGTTATTATTTTTCTGTTTTATGAATCTCAGACCTGGCACAGCCTTGATTCCAGAGAAAGTGCTAGTTTCTTATTGATTTTGAAGGAAAACACCCTGTTAAGATAGTATAGGCTCATACACAAGAAGAGTTTCAGGGTTCTCAAACATGATGGTGGTGTCAATCACATTTTAAAATGTGGTTTGGGCTGTTGACTTAAAGCTGAGTGAGTTGGGTCACTTTTAGTACTGATACTTTCTGAGGTTCATATATATGTGTGTGTGTGTGTGTGTGTGTGTGTACATGTGTATATCGTTCTCACTTTTCTTAGAGGAATATTGCAGGCAGATTCTGCAACATAAATATATATATGTATTTATAAATTTTAATTTAAATATATATATAAACATATAAATACAATATAGAAGCATATATATAATATATATAAAATATATATATAGTGTAAAACTCAGATATGGACATCATTTTAAAAATTCAAAAGTATAAATGATTAATTGGAATGTCTCCATAATGTCAATTATGATGTTGGCTGCTGTTTTTAGATCTTACTGTTTATCCATTATGACGGTCAACTACTTGTAAATAATTTTTCCCTTTTTAATCAGTTTTTGCTATTTACCATATGTCCTTTGGCATTCATAAGATGATTATGCAATTCTTCTTCCTTGGTCTAATGAAGTAATACATTTTGTTAATAGGTTCTCTAATATTAAACCTCTATTACATCCCTGGGATAGACTCTCCTTGGTCATAAAGGATAAAAAAAATTTATTTAAATATCAACTCCATTTTACTGTAGTTTTCAGCTCAGGGTTTTGTATCTAAATTTTAAAGAGTTTTTTTTTTTTTTTTTTGTAACTATACTTCTTCACAGAGAAACATCTTTTCAACTTTTCAAATATTTTTTTTTAAAAAACTATGTTCATGATTTTAAAATGCAGATAGTACAGAAGGATACACAATGAAAAGTAGAAGTTCTCCCATCTCAAATATGCCCTAACTTTACCCCTTTATGAAAACAACTCTTTTAACAAATCTTTCTAGATATTTTTATGCACACAAAAGTATATGTATAAATTCATTTAATACACATGAGCTTATTCATGTTATATGTTTTTAATAAATATATTTGGAGCTCTTTCTGTATTGCCAGAAATATACTAAGAAGTGCATCATATTTCATCATTATTTTCATGTCTCATTGATGACCATTTAGATTGTCCATATTTCAATTTTATAAATGCAACCACAGCTCACACCTTCATATTTACTTCCCTATGTATCTATGTGTCTCACAGGCAACATTGTTAAACTGGCATTGCTAATTCTTTTTTACATTCTTTTTAGAAATGTATTAGTTTCCATTATGATTTATCCTAGGATATAGAATCGAGTTCATGGTCTGAGCCATAGTCAGCTCCTGGTCTTGTTTTTGCTGACTGTATAGAGCTTCTCCATCTTTGGCTGCAAAGAATATAATCAATCTGATTCCGGTGTTGACCATCTGGTGATGTCCATGTATAGACTCTTTTCTTGTGTTGTTGGAAGAGGGTGTTTGTTCTGACCAGTGCATTTTCTTGGCAAAACTCTATTAGTCTTTGCCCTGCTTCATTCCGTATTCCAAGGCCAATTTGCCTGTTACTTTGCCTGAAACAAGGTGTTTCTTGACTTCCTACTTTTGCATTCCAGTCCCCTATAATGAAAAGGACATCTTTTTTGGGTGTTAGTTCTAAAAGGTCTTGTAGGTCTTCATAGAACCCTTCAACTTCAGCTTCTTCAGCATTACTGGTTGGGGCATAGACTTGGATTACTGTGATATTGAATGGTTTGCCTTGGAAACGAACAGAAATCATTCTGTCATTTTTGAGATTGCATCCAAGTACTGCATTTCAGACTCTTTTGTTGACCATGATGGCCACTCCATTTCTTCTGAGGGATTCCTGCCCGCAGTAGTAGATATAATGGTCATCTGAGTTAAATTCACCCATTCCAGTCCATTTCAGTTCGCTGATTCCTAGAATGTCGACATTCACTCTTGCCATCTCTTGTTTGACCAGTTCACCAAAATCACTACAGATGGTGACTGCAGCCATGAAATTAAAAGACGCTTACTCCTTGGAAGGAAGGTTATGACCAACCTAGATAGCGTATTCAAAAGCAGAGACATTACTTTGCCAACAAAGGTTCGTCTAGTCAAGGCTATGGTTTTTCCAGTGGTCATGTATGGATGTGAGAGTTGGACTGTGAAGAAGGCTGAGTGCCGAAGAATTGATGCTTTTGAACTGTGGTGTTGGAGAAGACTCTTAAGAGTCCCTTGGACTGCAAGGAGATCCAATCAGTCCATTCTGAAGGAGATCAGCCCTGGGATTTCTTTGGAAGGAATGATGCTAAAGCAGAAACTCCAGTACTTTGGCCACCTCATGTGAAGAGTTGACTCATTGGAAAAGACTCTGATGCTGGGAGGGATTGGGGACAGGAGGAGAAGGGGACAACAGAGGATGAGATGGCTGGATGGCATCACTGACTCGATAGACATGAGTCTGGGTGAACTCTGGGAGTTGGTGATGGACAGGGAGGCCTGGCGTGCTGTGATTCGTGGGGTCGCAAAGAGTCGGACACGACTGAGCAACTGATCTGATCTGATCTGATAGAATCGAGTTCCCTGTCTTATACAATAGCACCTTGATGTTTATCCGTACTATATATAATAGTTTGCATCTGCTAATCCCAAACTCTCAATCCATCCCTCTCTCAACCCATCCACCCCTTGGCAACCATCAGTCTGTTCTGTACGCCTGTGATTCCATTTCTGTTTCATAGGTTCGTTTGTGTCATATTTTAGATTCCACATATAAGTGATATCATATGATGCTAGTCTTTTTCTTTCTGACTTACTTCACTTAGTATGATCATCTCTAGTTTCATCCTCATTGCTGCAAATGGCATGATTTCATTTCTTTTTATGAGCAGCTGAAATTGCTAATTCTTAATGTCATGATGGATATTCCCAAGTTACTCTTCAAAGCAGTGGCACTAATGTGCAGTGAGAAGTAACCAGCCCCTCTTTTTTTTTTTTTTAACAGCTGTTCTTTTCACTTGTTTTATTTATTTATTTTTGGCTGTGCTGGGACTTCCTTGCTGCATGTGGTCTTTCTCTAGATGTGGGGAGCAGGGGCTAATCTCTAGTTGGTGGCTTGTGGGCTTCAGTAGGGCTCTAGAGCCCAGGCTCAGTAGCTGTGGTGCATGGGCTTAATTGCTCTGAAACATGTGGGATCCTCCCAGACCAGGGATTGAACCCTTGTCCCCTGCAGTGGCAGGCAGACTCCCAACCCCTGGAACACCAGAGGGAGTCCCAGAAGTGATTGGTTCTTGATGTAGGTGGCAAGTCTACCCATCCCATAGGGGTTTGATTTAGAGCTGGGACCTTCAGCTCCAGCCTCCACTGAGCAGGCACTTGGAAGGACCATCCTTAAGAGTTTTCTTGGCTCCTTCACTTGTGAGTTCTCTCTACCTTTTCTCTCCAGGGGACACTAAAGAGACTATTTCTGCCCATCTTCTGGGTAGAAATCTATTCTCCCTTTGAGAGCTTTTAATTTCAATATTCCCTTCCACTACCTCTAACCAATTTGAAGCTATTTAGCTTTTAGAAGGAAAAGCATTTCCAGAAACTATTAAGGAAGACCTGGTAACAAAATTTGCATCCAATTCCCATGCAGTTGTGCTTTTGTTTTATTTAAATTTTTTTTTTTTTTTTCTTTTTTGACCTTGTCATGTGGGATCTTAGTTCCCCAACCAGGGATTGAACCCGTGCCTCATGTGGTGGAAGTGCAGAGTCTTCGCCACTAGACCCCCAGGGAGCCCCCCCTTGTGCTTTTAATGAGCCCTAAGGAAAGGCCCACAGGTGCCTTCCTTCAGAGCTTCCCTTCCCGCTCCCGGGAGGACAGTGCCCCCTCCTTGCCCTCACTCTGCTCATTTCTGCCTGTCTTCCTGTCTCTGTGAAAAGTTAGGATGTTTCTGCTCCTTCTCATTTCACCCCATGTGCCCCGCTGCCCTATTGACACATTTCCTGCCCTATTGACACTCTTTCATCCCAGCTCTTCCCTACCTGCTATTGGTCCTGCTGTGAATCTCAACTCTTTGTAATCTCCTGAGCCCTAACCCGACGGGGGCCTCAGGGTCTGCATTACCATCATGGAAATCATTGTAGCGTGTTCATTTCATAGCCTTTGTGGACGCATCACCTGAAAAATGTATGTCAAGTGGTGAGTGGTGCCAGGTCCATAGTTAGAGCTCAGGAAGCTCTGAGAAGGCCTTCCCCTCCTAAAATTATTGTTGTGATGTACAAATGACTTTTTGTCATCTTTTTAGGGTCTCACAAAATGCATGGGGTTCAGAAAACTGAGACAGTAGGCGGGTCCATGTCTATCCACATAGTCATGTATCTTTTCCTTTAAATATTAAATCTTTTCTCGCTTCTGTCAACTTTGGTCTTCAAATGAACTTTAACAAACATACTTGGGTCTAACTGAGATGCAATGTATGCATTTGTGTTTTTTGTTTTTTTAAAAATTTTTCGGTACTGGAACTGATTCCTTAAAGGGGACTAAGTCACCTGTAAAGTCTAATATCACACTGACACTCCTGAAAAGTTTAAACTGCTCAGTGAAATAACCTAAGTATATTTGGCATACAGATGCCCTTCCATTTCCTTCTAGCTGTTCCTCACCGTGAGCTAGCCACACACTTGTACCTTCTCCAGTCCAACACCAAGGCCTCCTCCATATTTTCCCTCTCTGAATTCTCCCTTGTGAATGTCTCCAAAGTTACTTTACTGACTCTCAGCACTTAATTCAAACCTCTGGGCAGAATAAGATGTAAATCTCAGTCTCTTTTGACCTCAAACTGAAACCAGCTTGGCCTCTCTTGTGAAGAACTCTTGCGTGTGATTTACATAGAATGGCCCATCTAGTGTCAAGAATTTTTCATGACAAAGTGTAATTCAAACCTCTTTTCCCCCTTTCTGTTTTGATTTTTCCCTCTTATTATTTTGATGGTGCCCATACCAGCGGGTTTGGCTCCTCTCAGAAGTTCCTGGCAAAATGGATTTCTTTTTTTGTTTTGGGTTTTTTTGTTCTTGGCTGTGCCTGGAAACTTGTGGGATCTGAGTTCCCTGAAGGGACTGAACTCAAGGCCCGGCAGTGCAAGTGCTAAGTCCTAGCCTTTGGACCATCAGAGGATTCCCCCGAAATGGATCTCAAGAGACGTCTTGAACCACATGAGTGTGTGATCTAACTAATGTGCATTGAGTCTTTCCTTGTGCCGGGTGGTATACCAGGAGACCATACCCAGAATTTCCCTTCTTCCTTACATCAGCACCACAAAATAGACATTTTAATGTCTTTTCTCTCCTTTATAGATGAGGAGACTATGGGAGAAATATGTTTGGAGTGACAAGAGAGGGGTAGTTATACTGACTTCATCCGAAATGCAAACCTGTCCACAGGCAAGCAGATGTGATTGGGGGGGTCGTGAGTTATGAAGGATGTCACCGTGTCCCAGCCAGACTCAGGGGCATGGAAGCCTCCCTCCCTCATACGTCAGCCTCAGGAAGGGCTCTTTCTCTCTTCCCCTAAAGCCTGCTGTTCTCTTTTGTGCAGAGAAGCTACACGAAAGGTCTTTTGTAACCAAGACACTTCTTTCCTTCTTATAGAAGGACCTCAAACCAGTTTGAGAACTTGATGATGTGGAAATAAAAAAGACATTACCAGCTGGAAGTAGGGTTGGACTGAGGTTCCAGAATCAGGAGGGCATGAAGAGGGCATCAAAAAGAAAGTCATATTGTGAAAAGACCACCTGGTAAGTTAGCGTAGCAGGAATTTTCAAAGGGTTGACGTGTGGTTCAGAGTTTCTGGTGAAAGCCGCAGTTTAGGTGAATGGAAAGCCCCAAGGATGTGGATACTGGGTTGGCCATTATGCAGTTTTAAAATTTTGTTTTTCCCATCTGATTTTTTCAAAAAACAAATTATTGAAGTATAGTTGATACATTATTGTCATTGATCTTTAGTTGCTAAATCATGTCCAACTCTATTGTGACACCATGGACTGTAGTCCACTAGACTCTTCTGTCCATGGGATTCTCCAGGCGAGAACACTGAAGTGAGTTGCTATTTCCTTCTCCAGGGGATCTTCTCTACCCAGGGATCAAACCTGCGTCCCTTGCATGGGCAGGCTGATTCTTTACCACTGAGCCACCTGGGAAGCCCATAGCTGGTTTATAGGGTTGTATTAATTTCTACTGTACAGTGAAATGACTCAGTTATTGCCAAGGGGTGCGGGTAGGGGAGGGATGAACTGAGACTTTAGTATCAGCAAATTCAAACTAGTATATATAGGATGAACAAACAGCAAGGTCTTATTCTACAGCACAGGGAACTATACTCAATAGCCTGTGATGAAACGTGATGGAACAGAATATGAAAAAGAATATATATGTATAATTGACCCTTGTGAATTTGCTCAGAACGTCTGGAGAGTTGGGGCTGCATTGTGAGTCGTGGAATCTTGCCCCTCTGAGCAGCCTTTTTAGCCTTCACTTCTGCTGCTTATGAAAAGTTGGCTGTATGTGGGAAAGTCAGCCGTGGCTTCTTCTCTGTCAGTTGCTTCACTGACTCTTGGTATGGACAAGACTAACCACCAGATCCATCTCTCCTTGTAGTGGACCCCCAGAGAGGCAGAGATGGGAAGAGCATGGCCACGGAGCCCCCCAAGTTGGAGTCCTATGATGTCACTTTCCTACCATGTGACCCTAAACCATTTGCTCATGAGTTTTGAGTTCATTTCCCCTTTTACCCAAAGGAGGGTGACATCTAGCCAAATCCTGTGAGGATGAAAGCTCACACTCCAGATGGCCATCATCTTGACAAATGCCGACTGTTGGTTAATATGGAAGGTGAGATGCCGGCGGAAACTGGGCAAACACAGGGAGATTACTTGTTTAAAAGACACAGGAGGAGGTCCTGATACTTAAGAGGCAGGCCAGAGAGATCAGCACTTCTCAAGTCCAGACAGAGCTGTTTCTCATTTACTCCTTTTAAAGAATATGTTTCTTTATTGTTCTGAGCTGGTCTTCATTGCAGCACACAGGATCTTCAGTCTATTTTTGCAACACGAATCTCTTTAGTTGCAGCATGCATGCTCTAGTTCCCTAACCAGGGACCGAACCCTGGCCCCCTTCCTTGGGAGCACAGAGTCTTAGCCGCTGGACCCCCAGGGAAGTCCCTCACTTATTCCTGAATGGCCTCAGCAGAGGGGATGCAGTTGCTGAGTATGAAGAGAGTGAGGAGGGAACGTGTCCACTGCCCAGCCCCATGCCCACCTCCAGCCTGCCTAGGTGTCTAAAGCTGCAGCAGTTCTCCACTCAGGCTCATCAGGACGGGGCCAGGCACCATGTTCCCTGATCCACCTTGTGATTCAGAGCCCTGCACAGAAGAAGGACCAGCACAGTGCCCTCAGGCAGGATCATGGCCCTCGTTGATTCGCCTCAGATCTCCAGGCCTGTGCCAGATGCTTTTCTGAACCAGAGGTGCCAACGAGTGAGGCAGTGACCCACCTGCCTGGGGTGTCATTGCGCAGACCCGGGGCTCCCTATAGGGCCCATCCTGAGGGATGTGGGGTCTGTCCCCAAGGAGCACGTGCTCAGAGTCCATGCCATCACCACCTCCTTGTCGTCACTGGGTCCCTCCTCTCGCCGCGTGGCTGCTCACTTGCCCTCACTCATCAGACATTTGATGAGTGTCTACTACAAGGTCAGCATCATGCCGGGCACTGCGATCCAGAGCTGAACGAGACAGGTGGGGTGCCTGCCCTCATGAAAGTAAAAACACGGTGTGACTCCATGGGACAATTGTCATAATGGGGGCTGTCGTAATTGGAGGACTTGCAGAAGCTTTGAGAGCACGTAAAAGGCCACCAAACCCAGACTTAGAGGGTTTGGAGAAAAGTCAAAGGAAAGCAAAGGCAAATTTGGAAACTGGAGATTTCTCTTCTTCGTTTATTTGATGTTTCTCCTTCACTCATTCAGCAAATAATTATCAGACAGTCCTTTCCAGTAGAAATATCATGGGAGCTGGATGCATCATTTGTAATTTTCTAGGGCTTCCCAAATGACACAGTGGTAAAGAATCTACCTGCCAGCGCAGGAGATGCAGGAGACACCAGTTTGATCCGAGTCGGGAAGATCCCCTGGAGTAGGAATTGGCAACCCACATCAGTATTCTTGCCTGGAAAATCCCGTGGACAGAGGAGCCTGACAGTCTACAGTCCATGGAGTTGCAAAGTCAGACATGACTAAGCAACTGAACACACACACACAATAAATTCCAATGTGAAACTGACTACCATTAAACAAAATTAAAAACAATTGAAATTCATTTTAGTAGAGTTTTAGTTAATTTAATATACTTAGATACTTGAATGTGCAATAAATGTAAAAATATTGACAGTTTATGCTTCACTGTGCTAATTCTTTGAAAAGGAAGTGTGTATTTTACACTCACAGCAGATTTCAATGTAGACTAGATGCATTTCAGTGCTCAATAGTACAGCAAGTGGCTTGTGTGTTGGGTGGCACTGGAGTGGTAGGTCCCAGGCCCTGGATGAGGTGCTTGGGGTACAGTGGCGTGTCCCTGTCCTAGCTGAGCACAAAGTCTGGTTGTGAGCAGTTGTTGGCTGGGCAGGGACAAAGGAACATCATCCTTGTTAGAGAATCAACACATGAGAAAGTCCAGAAGTGAGAGACAAGGTGACCTTTGGAATTCAATAATACAGTTTCAGGGAGAAACGAGAGGCCAAAGTAAATAGTGAAAGAGGCTGCAGAGGTAACTGGAAGCCAGTAATGAAGGTCCTTGAGTCTGACTAACCCCTAACCCTAACTACAAAGTTCAACTTGATCTCAAAGCCAACAGGGAGTGCGGAAGCGTTTGCAGAGATGGGAGACTTCCCCACATTTGAACTTAGATGTTGTGGAATGGACTGGAGTGGGTTGATTAGGGTCATGGAGGTCATTTGGGAGGTTGCCGCAGAAACGTGGCCTGAGGTGATACTGGGTTGGACTGGGATGGAAGGAATGGCAGACCTGTGAGCTGATATTGGCAGACTGTAGTGGGTGAGATGAGGAGAAGTCACTAGGATGTCCAGGCTCCTGGATGGTCCTAGAGGGTGGATGATGGGCTGCAGGAGAGTCAGGTGGGGAGGGAATGTGTGGGGTGATGAATGCCTAGTTCAGAGACAGTGAATGAGAGCACAGATGCACACCTGGAAGGCATCACGGAAGAGAGTTTAGCAGAGTCTCTTTATGAAGTTGTGATCAGGGTAAAGGAAATCAACAGTGGCCAGTGTAGTGCTCTATCATCAGTGATGATGGAAAGTCATAGCCACTGTCTGCAGGTCTGAAGCTCAGAGAGGAGCAGTGGTTTTCAGAACTCGCTTTCCCAGTAGGAAGGAGTCAACTAACAAGCCTTATGGGCTTGGGTGTTGTGGGCGTGTCACAGTGTAACCTGGAAGGGAGGAAACTGAGGGAGTAGAGATTGCAACCTCTCTCCTCCTCTGACCACCTGCCAGGGACTGATTAAAAGCTCCTAGAATTCAGAAGGCCAGGGAAATAGTTTATGAGGTTCACAGAGACAATCTTCTGGTGCTCAGAGCAGAGTGAAGAAAAGTGGAGAGTGTGTTTGTAGTGACAGATGAAAATTGACCAGCACAAAGTGCCTCCAAGACATCCGGGGGAAACATACAGTGAGCTATTGTCTGTGTGTGTCTGGAGCTCAGAGAGATCGTTTGGGTTAAAGTGAGGAGTCAATGGCTTAAATTAGAAATGCAATCCATCAAAGTGGGCTACAATCCATCATCTCCTAGGAAGAGCATATAATGTAAGGGCAGAGCCCTGAGGACCTCGTGTCCACCATGGACAGTCTCCTGGTTGGGCCCCCACTGCCCCCTTGGAGGATGACTAGGAGCTGCTGGCATGTTGATCTGCTAATTTCTTTTAAAAGGCTCTTTTATGTTATGAATCAAACTGCTTGCAAGTCATTGACTTCATAAAAGTGGCCAGTCAGTGATTATTTTCAATGCTTTTGCAGTACCGTTTACAGGCTTCCCTTCCTTATGACTTCCAAAAATGCCTAATCACCACTCCTGGGACCGACGTGCTTCCTGCTAATGATGTGTACTTGCTGCTGAGTCAGTCTTTTGTTTTTTTCCTAAGATTCCAACATCTAGTTTTCCTCTTCAGGCTGGCAGGTAAGCAGGCAGGTCATGTTTCTTCAGTTGCTAGAACTGCCTAAGAGAAAATGGAGATGGAAAACACAAATTTGGGGAACTAAAATGTTATGGGAAATGAATATGTTATAGAAGAGATGGAGAAGACAGAGAAAGAATGAAATGGAAGGAGAGAGAAGAGCAACTGAAAAATTTGTTGTCAACTGAACAGGATGCTGGAGGCTCAGTGAGAATAAGTAGACACAGGAAAGCCCTGTAAGAAAAGTGGCCTTTGGAGGCGAGGATTCAGGGTTTGCCATACGAATACCTGAGCCTGTGGGTGCACAGCAGAGTGGAGGCCCTGGTGTTGCTGCAGTGTTTGAATTGTAGTTCAGGAAACTACATGGAAAGCAGAGGCCAGTCACCTGGGAATAGAAATGACCATACATGAGAGTTCAGGGCTCAAGCTGGAATTTTCAGTGAGGTGGTAGTGATGGAAAGGAAACTGGGAACCGGAGCCTGAGAGAAGGCTGATTAATTAAGCTCACTGGCACTGAAAGGTGGGGTTAGAGGCGAGGCTGTTGCCTGCTGCTCACAGCCTCACTGTACCAGTGCCCCCTGGGCACACTGGTGTAAGTCTCCATCCCATCTCTGCACAGTTGAGGGCAGTGTCCTAGAAGCCTTGTTGGGGAGGAAGGAATTTGCCTCTGCGCTTCTAGATTCCTCTGGCTGGCCTAAGAATGACATTGACATGGAACAGCTTAACAGGAGAAAATAAAACAAAATTGAATAACATGAGTATATGAGAGAGCCCCAGGCAAACTAAGTCACCCAAGTGGCTCAAATTCTCACTTTAAATGCCATCTTCAGCTAAAGACATAAGAGAATGTAATGGATAAAGAAGAGGTGGTGCATTTATACAATAGAATATTACTCAGCAGTAAAAAAGAACGAAGTTGGGTCATTTATAGAAATGTAGATGAACCTAGAGTCTGTCATTCAGAGCAAAGTAAGAGAGAAAGAGAAAAGCAATTATTGATATTAATGCATATATGTGGAATCTAGAAAAATGGTACAGGTGAACCTATTTCTAGGGCAGAAATAGAGATGCAGATGTAGAGTAGGCAAGTGCACAGCAGGGGAAGGGGTGGGATGAATCAGGAGGTTAGGATTGACTTACACGTACTACCATGCGTAACACAGATAGCTAGTGGGAAGCTGCTTTATCGCACGGGGAGCGCAGCTCAGTTCTATGATGACCTAGAGAGATGGGATGGGGAGGGTGAGAGGGAGGCTTAGGAGGAGGAGACAGATGTATGCATATAGCTGATTCACTTCGTTGTACAGAAGAAACTAGCACAGCATTGTAAAGCAACTATACTCCAGTTTAAAAGAAAAGACAAAAGGAGGATATTGAGAGTGGGGTTTTGGGACTTCAAAGGGGAGGAGGGAAATGCAGATGGAGATGGAAAAGCAAATGTTTGGAAAATAAGTGTTTTCTGTCTCTGCTGTCTGGACCAGCAGAGACAACTGGATCAGTGGGGGTTGTGACCTCTAGGGCCGGCCACGTCTGCCCACCACACCCTGCCCGTATTCTCTCCAGACATCTCTGGTGGTAGCTTTATTCCAAGGACGGAGCTTCTATCTAAATTCTTCTAGGCAATTAGGGGGAACAAAACAAGAAACATTTTTTAAGTCTTCTCTTTCTTAAAAATAATCAGCCTACATTCATCTTCATGTCACAAGACACAATTGGGGTGACAAATTTGGTTCCTTTATAGCCTCTTCTCATTAGCAAAGGTAAACACTCTGTTGTCTTCAGACCATCAGTTCTAAAACAGGGTTATTGCTGCTGCTGCTGCTAAGTCGCCCCATTGTGTCCGACTCTGTGAGACCCCATAGACGACAGCCCACCAGGCTCCGCCATCCCTGGGATTCTCTAGGCAAGAATACTGGAGTGGATTGCCATTTCCTTCTCCAATGCATGAAAGTGAAAAGTCAAAGTGAAGCCGCTCAGTCGTGTCCGACTCTTAGCGACCCCATGGACTGCAGCCCACCAGGCTCCTCCATCCATGGGATTTTCCAGGCAAGAGTACTATAGTGGGGTGCCACTGCCTTCTCCAAAACAGGGTCATTAGAGCCCAGATAAATGCAAGTGAGTTTCTCAGGGCTCATCAGGTAGCTACTACCTAAGCCTGGCAGAGCCTTGAAAGAGGTGGAGGATTTTGTTTGGCCAGGGTAGCAAGGTGACAGGTGGAAGGGACAGCATATGAAGAAAGCACAGTGGTGTGTGTGGATCTTGATCAAGAAAACCAGTTTTCATAATAAACAGAATTTTGTGTCACCTATTCTAGAAGTTAAATTCTCAAAAAAACACTATAGCTTTAATGTAGTCCTTCAATCATTTAGTAACCAAAGACAGTGGTCCCTCTGTATTCATGGGAGGTTAATTTCAGGACAATCAAAAACATCAAAATATGCAGATGCTCAGGTCTGTTATATAAAATGCCATCGTATTTGCATGTAACATCCTGTGCACTTGAAACCATCTCTTACTTATAATACCTAATACAGTGTACATACCATATAAATACTTGGCTGTGCATGCATGCTAAGTCACTTAAGTCAAGTCTGATTCTTGGCAACCCTATGGACTGTAGCCTACCAGGCTCCTCTGTCCATGGGATTCTCCAGGCAAGAATATTGAAGTGGGTTGCCATGCCCTCCTCAACAGAATCGAAATACTTTCTGGCATGTGACAAGTTAAAGTTTTGCTTTTTAGAACTTAGTCACTTCAGTTGCTCAGTTGTGTCCAACTCTTTGCAACCCCATGTACTGCAGCATGCCAGGCTTCCCTGTCTATCACCACCTCCCGGAGCTTGTGCAAACTCAAGTCCAACAAGTTGGTGATGCCATCCAACCATCTCATCCTCTGTTTTCCCCTTCACCTCCTGCCCTCAATCTTTCCCAGCATCATCAGAGTGTTTTCCAGTGAGTCAGTTCTTTGCATCAAGTGGCCAAAGTATTGGAGTTTCAGCATCCGTCCTTTCAATGAATATTCAGGACTGATTTCCTTTTGGATTGGCTGGTTTGATCTCCTTGCAATCCAAGGGACTCTCAAGAGTCTTTTCCAACACCACAGTTCAAAAGCCTCAATTCTTTGGCGCTCAACTTTCTTTATGGTCCAACTCTCACATTCATACATGACTACTGGAAAAACCATAGCCTTGACTAGATGGACCTTTGTTGGCAAAGTAATGTCTCTGCTTCTTACTATGCTGTCTAGGTTGGTCACAACTTTCCTTCCAAGGAGCAAGCACCTTTTAATTTCATGGCTGCAGTCACCATCTGCAGTGATTTTGGAGCCCCCCAAAATAAAGTCTCTCACTGTTTCCATTGTTTCCCCATTTATTTGCCAGGAAGTGATGGGACCGGATGTCATGATCTTTGTTTTTTGAAAGTTGAGTTTTAAGCCAACTTTTTCACTCTCTCACTTTCATCAAGAGGCTCTTTAGTTTCTCTTCATTTTCTGCCATAAGGGTGGTGTCATCTGCATATCTGCGTTTCTCATGATGTACTCTGCATATAAGTTAAATAAGCAGGGTGACAATATACAGCCTTGATATACCCTCTTCCCAATTTGGAACCAGTCTGTTGCTCCATGTCCAGCTCTAACTGTTGCTTCTTAATGCATACAGATTTCTTAGGAGGCAGGTAAGGTGGCCTGGTATTCCCACCTCTTGAACTTTCCACAGTTTGTTGTGATCCAAGCAGTCAAAGGCTTTGGTATAGTCAATAAAGCAAAATTAGATGTTTTTCTGGAACTCTTTTGCTCTTTTGATGATCCAGTGGATGTTGGCACAATGATCTCTGGTTCCTCTGCCTTTTCTAAATCCAGCTTAAACATCTGGAAGTTCTTGGTTCACATACTGTTGAAGCCTGGCTTGGAGAATGTTGAACATTACTTTGCTAGCGTGTAAGATGAGTGCAATTCTGTGGTAGTTTGAATATTCTTTGGCATTCCCTTTCTTTGGGATTGGAATGAAAACTGACACTTTCTAGTCCTGTGACCACTGCTGAGTTTTCCAAGTTTGCTGGCATATTGAGTGCAGCACCTTAACAGCATCATCTTTTAGGATTGAAATAGCTCAACTGGAATTCCATCACCTCCACTAGCTTTGTTCGTAGTGAGGGTTCCTAAGGCCCACTTGACTTCACATTCCAGGATGTCTGGCTCTAGGTGAGTGATCACACCATCGTGGTTATCTGGGTCATGAAGATCTTTTTTGTATAGTTCTTCTATGTATTCTTGCCACCTCTTCTTAATATCTTCTGCTTGTGTTAGGTCCATACCATTTCTGTCCTTTATTGAGCCCATCTTTGCATGAAATGTTCCCTTGGTATCTCTAATTTTCTTGAGATCTCTAGTCTTTCCCATTCTGTTGTTTTCCTCTATTTCTTTGCATAGATCACTGAGGAAGGGTTTCTTATCTCTCCTTTCTAGTCTTTGGAACTCTGCATTCAGATGGGTATATCTTTCCTTCTCTCCTTTGCCTTTTGTTTCTCTTCTTTTCTCAAATATTTGTAAGGCCTCCTCAGACAACCATTTTGCCTTTCTGCATTTATTTTTCTCAGGGATGGTCTTGATCACTGCCTCCTGTATGATGTCACGAATCTCTATCCGTAGCTCTTCAGGGACCCTGTCTGTCATATCTAATCCCTTGAATCTATGTGTCAGTCTACTGTATAATCATAAGGGGGTTGATTGAGGTCATACCTTAATGGTCTAGTGGTTTTCCCTACTTTCTTCAGTTCAAGTCTGTATTTTGCAATAAGGAGTTCATGGTCTGAGCCACAGGCAGCTCCCGGTCTTGTTTTTGCTGACTGTATAGAGCTTCTCCATCTTTGGCTTCAAAGAATATAATCAATCTGATTTCGGTATTGACCATCTGGTGATGTCCATGTGTAGAGTCTTCTCTCGTGTGGTTGGAAGAGGGTGCTTGCTATGACCAGTGTGTTCTCTTGGCAAAACTCTGTTAGCTTTTGCTGTGCTTCATTTTGTACTCCAAGGCCAAATTTGCCTGTGACTCAGGTATCTCTTGACTTCCTATTTTTGCATTCCAGTCCCCTGTAGTGAAAAGGAAAATGGGACTTAGTGGAGTTTTTAAAAAATATTCTTGATTCACAGTCAGTTGAATCGTTGGATATGGAACCCATGGATATGGATGGCCAACACTGCCACATGCTTTTCCAAATACATGTTGTCAGCATCTGTCTCAGTCAGCTTTCTTGAATTTACTGTGTCATGTCCATGTCATAAGGAACAATAATGGGGATCCTGGTGCCCTAAGAGAACCTCATGAGGCGGGCATCTGAGGAGTCACTGGAGGCTTCCTAAGAAAGTGAGCCCTGAGGAACCTCCAGAATGGGAGTTGGAGGGAGCCAGGTGGAAAGGGTGGAGGGGAGGCAGGAGTTTCCCGATCAGGGTGAAGTAGACATTTAACGAGACCTCAGCTCTTTCCTTCTGGGGAGAGATGAGGCAGGCCCATGGCCAAGTCCACACTGTCCCAGCCCCAGGCCTGGCTCCGCCGTGTGACTTGCTCTGGCTGATGGGATGTTAGCGGGCATGGTGCCCACAGGGGCTTGAGTAGGCGGCGTTTCGCTCCTGCTGGTGGCCTCCCTGTGCCCTGCCTCAGCACGAGGGCCTGAGTGGTGAGTGCCGGAGGCTGAGAGCCAGGGCCACCGGCCCAGGGGCTCTGCTGTTGGCCATCCGAGGTCAACCACAGCCAGCCAATCTTCTCTTTGAAATTGATTTTATTGTAGTACAGTGGATTTACAACATTCTCTTCATTTCCACTCTACAGCAAAGCAATTCAGTTCCACATTGTTGTTGTTCAGTCGCTAAGTCATATCTGACTCTTTGTGACCCCGTGGACTGTAGCCCACCAGGCTTCTCTGTCCCTCAGTTGCACATATATATATCCTTTTTCATTTTCTTTTCTATGATGGTTCATCATAGAATATCAAATATAGTTTCCTCTGCTATACAGAAGGACTTTGTTGTTTATCCAAACAACATCTCCTAATTTCAAATTCTCAATCCATCCTCCTCCCCCTCCCTCCCCCTTGGCAAGGATACGTCTGTCCTTCATGTCTGTGAATCTGTTTCACAGGTATGTTCATTTGTGTTGTATGTATTGTAGATTCCATATATAAGTGATGTCATATGGTATTCAGCTTTCTCTTTCTGACCTACTTCACTTAGTAGGGTCATCTCCACCCATGTTGCTGCAAATGGTATTGTTTCATTCTTCTTTATGGATGAGTAATATTTCATTGAATATATGTACATCCATCCATGGACGAACATTTAGGTTGCTTCCATGTCTTGACTATTGTGAATAGTACTGCTATGAACATAGAGGTGCATGCATCTTTTTGAATTATAATTTTGTCTGGATATGTGCCCAGGAGTGGGATTGCAGGGTCATATACAGTCATCCCATCTTTAGACACGTGACTGGGTCTAGCCTGGATCAGAAGAGTGGCCCAGCTAAGATGCACAGGCAGTAAGCACACATCATTGCAAGTCATTGAGGTTGTGTGCTCGTCTGTCATGCAGCATTGTTTTACCCAAGAGGAGACTTGTGGGCAGTGAATGAATAGGGAATTTAAATCACTGAGAGGAGTTCAAACAGTACCCATCCCCATTTCTTATCTTGACATATTGTCTCTGGACCACTGTGAAGCAGTTCACAGAGGGTCCCCACTGCAGGATCAATACCAACAGAAGGGCGATTGAAGAGTCTTAAGGCAAGTTCTGATGTAGATCTGACTGACCTTTGTCAAGGAAATGGAAGCCAGCTCAGCAGTCTGTAGCTAAAGAACTGGAGCTGGTGATGGAGGAGGTTTTCAATGGATGTGTTACACAGCATCTCTGAGTAAAGATTTATAAACAATCAATAGTACTCTCTTCTGTTGTTCCTCTATCAGGTATGCCATTTAAGCATGGAATCTATCAAGTGACTAAAGCCCAGGAACAGAAGGCAATAATAACCTGCTTCTGTGTTAGTACTTTTCTTTCTGACCTAGACACTAGAACTCAAACTAGTAGTCCAGTGGTTCTGGGCCTGTTATGCACCAGGAATACTTAAGGGCTGGTTAGCATCCTGTTGCTGGGCCCCAACCTGAGAGCTTCTGATTCAGGAAGTCTGGTGAAGGCCCAGGAACTCGTGTTTCTGTCAGGTTCCCCGGTCATACGACTGCGCTGGCTGAGGTCACACCTTGAGGACCACTGCTTCCACGATTGCAGAGTGTTTCCTCTATGTGTCAACTTGGCTAGACCATGGCGCTCCACTGTTTGATTGAGATCTTGCTGTGATTAGCACCTAACTCAGTAAACTTTGGACTTCCCAGGTGGCGCTAGTGGTAAAGAACCCACCTGCCCATGAAGGAGATATAAGAGATGTGGGTTTGAGCCCTGGGTCTGGAAGATCCCCTTGAAGAGGGCATGGCAACCCACTCCAGCGTTCTTGCCTGGAGAATACCATGGACAGAGGAGCCTGGTGGGCTACAGTCCATGGGGTTGCAAAGAGTCAGACACGACTGAACAACTTAGCATGCAGGCATGCACAATCATCTTTGAATAGAGCAGATTATCCTCCATACTGTGGGTGAGCTTCATCCAATCAGTTGAAGGCTTTGACAGAAAAGACTAGGTTTTTAGAAGGAGGAATTATGCCTCAGGATTGGAATATAGAAATCCTGACTGAATTTACAGACTGTTGGCCTGAAAACTAGATGGAACATCAACTTGTAGGTGAATTTCCAGCCTGCCTGCCTGCTCTACAAATTTCAGACTTGCCAGCCCCCATGGTCATATGAGTCAATTCCTTAAAATAAATCTTCTTTCTTTCTCTTCTCTCTCTCTTTCTAGAACCTATTAATGTGTTTTTTCTGGAGAACTATGACTAATACAGTAACACTACAACCAAGTTTCCTAAAAAAAAAAAAAAAGTAATATTTTTAAAGGCCACAACTCTGCATATGTTGACTCTTCACCCCAAATGCCTTTGCCTACTTTTTTACCATCCAGGAGCCTCTTGAGCCAAAAGAAGATGCATCTCAAATATCTCATGTTGCATGAAACTTTCCAGACTTCCTCTGGTGTCAGTTTCCTTGTTCTGTGGGCCGTACTATGTTGCATTATAAACTGTTTATCACAGATAATGTTCTAGCCATTATTCTAAGTTTATCTGCATTATAAAATTGTTTATAAATCCTGGCCTATAGTTAGCGTTTTTTAAATCTTTTAAACAATATTTATTTATTTGGCTGTGCCAGGCCTTGGTTGTAGCACTTCGGTCTCATTGCAGCATGCAGACTCTTTAGTTGCGGCAGATGGGGTCTAGTTCCCTGACCAGGGATTGAACCCAAGTCCGCTGCATCGGTAACACAGAGTCTTAGCCACTGGACCACCAGGGAAGCCCCCCATAGTTAGCATTTAGTAAACACTTTAAAAGAGTGAAGCATAGTTAGCATTTAGTAAATATTTTGAATGACTAAAGAATGAAATAATGGCTCCTGTTCTTATTGAAATCTATTAATGTATCAAAGCACTATAGAAATAAACTTTCCAATTAACCCTAAGAAATGCTATAGATACAAACATATATTCACTTTGCAGGGCTCACCAAAAGTCTGGGAGGACACAACAGCTGAATAAATAAACAAGCCGCTGTAGTGGCAACAGAACCGGTCTCCTGATTTGTGCATGAGCGTCGGTCCTGAAACTGTAGGCATATTCATCCATTCACCAAGCATTTATTGAGTGCCCGCTATTTATCTGGCACTGTGTCAGATGGTATATGTATTACTGATCACTCATGACTGTACTTTTCTTCAATGTTCTTAGGAAGTTTTCACAAGCAATATTAAGCCAGTGTATTTTCACACATCTAGAAAATTAGGCATGTTTTTCTTACATTTAAGAAATTAAAAGAAAATTAAGCAAATGACACTAGAATTAGAAAGAATGAACAATTCATTAGGCAATAAGAATGTTAAGTAGAAATTGGGAATCTCTTTCCTATTTTAATATGCACTTGAGCTTAATTGGCTAAGTTTTGAATATGGGGTGATGAGCTGAGTTGTTAATACAAATTGCACACCTTTATATACTTAATAAAATCCAAGAGTCTGGGATGCATTTGTGTTGCAGACAATTTATCTGCAGGAGTCAGTGAGTTGGGTAATAGAAAGGGATAATAGGAAATCAGTGGCTGAGAAACCAATAAAGTAAATTAACGCGTGCCTTACTTTATTAATTTATAACAATAATGTAATGGATAAATCAATGAGGGGTGCTTTGAGAAAAATGGATAGAGGGAAGAGTTCCTCCTATTTTGCAATTTGTTGAAATCATTTCCTCTGCAGAGGCAAAGAAATGCCTTGCTCTTGACACCACGTGGGGAAGGCCGCAGTGAAGCACAGTCTGGTGTTTTGTTCTGCCTTTGGGTCTCAGGTTTTCTGAGAGCTCCCTTTGACGTCCAAATGCTTGTATCTATACCTCTTTTCCTGAAGGCTTTTTCTTTATTTTTTTAATTTTAAAAATACTCTATGTGTGTATGTGTGTGTTTGGCTGTGCTGAGTCTTAGTTGTGGCACACAGGGTCTTATCTTTGTTATATCATGTGGAATCTTTAGTTATGGCATGTGAACTGTTGGCTGCAGCGTGTGAGACCTAGCTCCCTGAACAATGATGGAAGCCAGGTCCCCTGCCTTTGGAGCGTGGAGTCTCAGCCACTGGAGCACCAGCCAGGGAAGTCCCTGTAGACTTTTTTTCTAAAGTTTCTGCCTTAGGAGGTTCTCAGCACTTGGAAAATAACTTATTCCCTGCTCCTCAGCAGCCCTTGGCCAGTGATAACTAGCAGTTGGTGTATCAATACCCCAGCTCCTGTGTTTCCTTGGGTGAAGTAACTCCTAGGTATTATTTTACACAGCATCGGAATTTGCACAAAGAATCAAGCTCCATTTCTCTATAAGAAAGCCTGGCTTGCTGGGCTGCCTTCTCTTCTCTGTGTCAGTTTCCCACTTCTTAGTAAAGCTTCCTGCATCCCCCAAATAAATGCTTGCACTTGAATCTGTACTTAGAGTTGGTTTCTAGGAAAACCCAGACTAAGACTGGTAAAGAAGTGAAAGGAGAGAGTGAAAAAGCTGGCTTAAAACTCAACATTCAAAAAACTAAGATCATGGCCTCAGGTCTGATCACTTCATGGGAAATAGATGGGGAAACAATGGAAACAGTGACAAACTTTATTTTCTTGGGTTCCAAAATCACTTCAGATGGTGGTTGCAGTGATGAAATTAAAAGGCGCTTGCTCCTTGGAAGAAAAGCTATGACCAACCTAGACAGCATATTAAGAAGCAGAGACATTACTTTGCTGACAAAGGTCCAACTAGTCCAAGCTATAGTTTTTCCAGTAGTCATGTATGGATGTGAGAGTTGGACCATAAAGAGAGCTGGACCATAAAGAAAGTTGAGCACCATAGAATTGATGCTTTTGAATTGTGGTGTTGGAGAAGAGTCTTCAGAGTTCCTTGGATTGCAAGGAGATCAAACCAGTCCATCCTAAAGGAAATCACTCCTGAATATTCATTGTATGGCCTGATGTTGAAACTGAAGCTCCAATACTTTGGCCACCTGATGTGAATAACTGACTCACTGGAAAAGACCCTGATGCTGGGAAAGATTGACGGCAGGAGGAGAAGGGGACGGCAGAGGATGAGATGGTTGGATGGCATCACCAACTCTATGGACATGAGTTTAAGTAAGCTCTAGGGGTTGGTAATGGACAGGGAAGTCTGGTGTGCTGCAGTCCATGGGTTCATAAAGAGTCAGACAAGACTGGGTAACTGAACTGAACTGAACTGAGTGAAGGTGAAGTCGCTCAGTCATGTCCGACTCTTTGCGACCCCATGGACTGTAGCCTATCAGGCTCCGCCATCCGTGGGATTCTCCAGGCAGGAATACTGGAGTGGGTGGCCATTTCCTTCTCCAGGAGATCTTCCCAACCCAGGGATCGAACCCGGGTCTCCCACATTGCAGGCGGACACTTTACCATCTGAGCCACCAGGGAAGCTCTGAAGGCCGGCACAAAGAATATGTGCCTGTTACTCTCTGTTGATCCTGGGCAGGGCCTGGTTGTTTCAGTTCCTGTTCAGAAGTACTGGTTATATAATCACATTAGGCAGCAGCTCAGGTTTCCAAGTTTTGAGGAGGTGGTTTGGGTAGGACTCACAGAGGGGCATTCTGGACAGATGGGGGTCTTTTAAAGCCATTTAGACTCCTTGTTGTCCCCTCTTCCCCTTAGTTGTGTCTGGCAACCTTCTCAACAACACATGCTTGGGGAAGACTGAGCAGTGCTAACCAGACTGAGCTCTGTTCATTTTCCATTGCCCGTCTTCCCAGGAGACAGTAAACATTTGTCTCGCTGACATTAAGAGCTAGCATTTTTCTCCTTTTACTACTTTTGTTGCTGGCATAATTAGGCGTTTGCTCAAGCTACATCATGCCTCCTGGAGCTGCTCTATCTCTGTTTCCTTCAGGGAGAGAATGTCCCATTTCAAAAATGTGTGTGTGTGTGTGTGTGTGTGTGTGTGTGTGTCTCCATGGAGTCATCAGGAAGAATTTTGCCCTCAGTCGTCATCTTCCATCTGAGCTACTGTGGGTGGTACCCTCTCTCCTTCCTGCTTCTTTTCTTCAGCTGCAAGAGTCTATTTTCTAATTAGCAGCCGGAGTGGTCAGTTAAGGTAGAAGTGCATTCATGATCTTTCTTAGGAAATCCTTCCAAGGATTTTCTCATGCATTTCCTGTACACTCCGGACTCTTCCCCCAAATGCCAAGGTCTCACCCCTCATGCCCATCAGGTCTTTGCTCAAATGTCTTCTTCTTAGAGAGTCCTCATCTGACCACCCCATTTGAACTTGCATCTGATATCAGATGGCCTTAGCCTGTAGCGGCTTGAAGCAGGGTTTCAGTTCCCAGCCAGAGATTAAGTTTGGGTCGTGGCAGTGAGAGCTGAGTCCTAGCCACTAGACTAGTGGTCAGTGACAAGGACCTGGCTTTTCAGCTTTGTAAAAGAGAATTCCCACAAAGAAGGAAAGCAGTGAAACAAAGTGTTTATTAGGAGGAAAAGAGTCCAGGACTTGTGGATAGACACATGAGTGGGCTCAGAGAGAGGCACACCCTCATGGCGATTTGAATCACTTTTGTAAGACATTTTTTCTGGGTTTCCTTTGGCCAATCGTTGTGGTTTGTCTGGTTCAGAGTTCATATTTGGTATATTTCAGGATCCTCCCACATGTGTGCATGCGTCTCTCAGCCAAGATGGATTCCAGCAAAGTGAGCTTTGGGTAGCTTTGACATCACTCCCTTTTTTGATCGCCAAGGAGCTTTCTAGTTGGAAAGCTTCAAGAATTCAAGAATGAGACTTCAAGAATGAGATGTGGTCCCTTATCTCTTATCTGGGCAGGGCCCAGCCTCCTCTCTTGATTGTCCTGCTATTATTTTGGAATTTCTTCCATAAGGAATGAACTTGCTTACCCTGAGGGGCCTGTCTACCTCCTGTCTCAAATCTCCCCTAAGAGTCATAGACCCCAGGAAAGCTTTATAGGGAAGATGAAGGTCTGTCTTCTGAAGCTTCTTCAGGCTGGCAAGGGACTGGTAGAGCTTACCTAGTTGAGGTCACAAAGCTCTTGCCCTGTCTCATTAAGGGGTCCTACGGCTAATTCTTATAGATTGGGCATTTATGTCCCTTCCAGGGATGCCTTTGCCCCATACTGAAGGATCCATTCCCTGTAGAATATGGCTGGGAATAGGGCCTTGCTCTTCCAACTGGTCTATCTTAGTCACATCCTCAGCACTCCCCATCTCGTTCCTCTCCTGTGTTATTTTTATATTGTTTATCACTGTGCAATTTCCTGCATCTTCTGTTTAGTGTTTGTTGACTTTTTCGCTTCACTAGAACAGCACTTTGCTCCTTTAGCAAAGTGCATTTGAGATTCCTTCATGTTGTGTATCAGCAGTTGGTTCCGTTTTACTGTTGAGGAGTGTTCCCTTATGTGGAAATACTCAAGTTTACTTATCCTTTCACCAGTTGAAGGACCCTCCTGAACTGTTTCCAATTTTTGATGATTATGCATAAAGCTGCTATAAATATTTTTGTGCAGATTTTTAGGACAATATAGGTTTCATTTACCTTGGGCAGATACCTAGGAGTAGAATTGGTGGGTCATATGGTAAGCCTGTTTTTAACTTCATAGGAAACTTTCAACCTGTTTTCCAAAGTGGTGTACCATCTTGTACTTTCAGCAGTGATGCTTAAGGGTTCCATTTGTCCTAGTCTTTCCCAGCACTTGGTATTGTGGGTTTAAAAGCATGGGAAGTATTTTAGCAAAGTACCTGAGACCCATCGTTTATAATCAAATTTCCAAGTGGTGCCCGAGAGCAGGTCTTGTTTTTGTTTTGCAATAAGATATGTTTTTTCTATTCCATTGCTCCCCTGAGCTCCTATTTCAACTTGATTGTTTTTATTTTCCTGTATTTGAACCAGGTGCCCCAATAGGACTGTAAGGACCCTAGCGGGAGAGATTTTTAAAATTTCATTTTATTTATTTTTTAAACATCAGAAACATTTTGTGTTGGGGTATAGCCAATTAACAATATTGTGATTGTTTCAAGTGAACAGTGAAGGGACTCACCCAGAAGAGGGAGAGACTGGGTTGTTGTTAACTTTAGTCCCCTGAGCACCTAGTGCTGTACCAAGGTTAATAAATACTTGCTTTTTTCTAGTTCAGAAAATGATGAACGATGGGGGCTGACAACGGTGTAAGGACAATAGTGTGGGTCCAGGCAGCCGGAGGTGGGGTTCTAGTCAATTAACCTCCCCTGGCTTCAGTCTCCTCATCTGCATAATTCATGTTTGTGCTAAAGTCTCTAATTTCTCTATTTGCACCATTCTGTGTTTTGATTATCATAGCAACAATAGGGTAATTGGACAAATGACATAATTGTCCTAAATGGGCATGGCTTCTGTTGGGATTAAGTGTCAGTCTTTGAAAACAACAAATAGGGATAAAGCTGTTAGCTTGCGATTCATTCTGATTTCCATGAAAAATGTTCATGGGTTGTTTTCCCGTCCCTAGGACCCTGTCCCTCCCTTGTAACACTTCCTTTCCCTCTATGCTTTCCAGCATTCAAAGGGACTCTCAAGTTCCACCTCATAGAGTCCTTCATGGTTTGTACCTTTTAAATTTGTTTTTCACTTGCTTTTGTATCTTTCCCCTGCTGTCTACCAGCTTCATGAGAGACAAACTATGCAAATCGTTTTTGTCATTATATCAGTGCAATAAATGTCTGTTCAGTAAATTAATGATGTTAATGAATATGCTCTGGAAAAAAAAGTTTTTATTTCTCTGCAAATAAGTGCTGGAAACACTGTATTGTTTCCTTTTCCTACTTGGAATGTCATTGTCCTGCATACAAGACCTGTTGGATTTTGTCTCTCCAGGATTAACCAAATTTATTTCATCATGGGCCTCCCCCACCTTTTAAAACTTTGGTTGGATCATCTGTTTATTCAATAATTATACCCACATTAATAAAACAATAGCTAATCAGCATTAGACAACCTCCATGCACCCGGGCTATTCCAAATACTTTGTAACTATCCTTTAGAACAATCCTAGTTTTACTATCTTTATTTCAGAATTATGGATGAGAAAACAGAGACTTGGAGAGATACAGTAACTTTCTAAGTCACAGGGTTCCTTGAGAAATCAGTCATCAGATCCCTCAGCATGAGAAATGCTGGTCTAATGGAATTGAAGGGCTCTGGGTCTGAGACAGACCTGTTTTGAATCTAGAATGGAGTGGATTATGGAACGATTGCTACTTTTAAAATGTGAGTCTGAGGTTCATTTCCTTTTACCTGTAAATGGTGATGGTCATACTCACTTGAAAGGATAATTGTAGGAATAAAATGAAAAACATATATGTAAAGAACTTAACATTGAACAGGGCTGGTGATAAATGTTTGAGACATTGTGGTTACTATCAACAAAGAGGTTTGCATAACACAGTATTTGTTGAACATAAATTGCATTCTCTGTCCCTCTGCCTTTTCACCCTTGGCCTTTGGGACTTCATTTACCTGGAACTTCTAAGGGCAGTGTGTTAGCTAGGTGAGGCTAAACGCTGTAACAAGCAGCCTTGGAATATCGTGAAGGCTTGTCTCATTCACAAGAGGTCCACAGAGGATTTCCTTGGATTCCTTGGATTTCCTTGGAAGGACTCAAGTCCTTTACAACATCCTCTGCCTTTGACACAAAGAAGGAGCAAGCAGACCATCTCAGGAAGGTTTGCAAAATATCGTAAAGGCAAAGCTTTGTAGATTGCCTGGTTGTTAAAACATTTACCCTGCATGAAAGTTCAGGAACCCAGTGCACTTTCTGGTTATTTTTAGGTAATTAAAAGTCCAGTAGTCAAAAGGTCCAGTCTTTGTAATCAGCAAAATAGTGAACATGATTTGAAGTTAATATTTTTCTAATCTAAAACTCAAGCCAGGAACTGGTGATCAGTTTAATGGGAGAAACTGGAGGTGGTCATTAAAGCCTCACTGTTTATCATCTCACCTCCTCATTCTGTAGACCTTTTTTAAAAATAAATTTTTATTATGTTCAGTATATAGATTGATGAATTTTTCAGAAAGTAAGACACTCAGGTTATACATAAACATCCACATAATACATTAAAAAATGTAAAACATAAAAACTTGTGTGCTTGCAAATTCATCAGTTAATATTCATTGTGAAATGTCTTATTTCTTCACTGCTTTTCTCTTAAGACTTTAGACATTTCCCTCTGCTGTCTTCTTCTTGGAGGCGAAGTTGGATGCAGTTCTGATTTTTGTTCCTCTGTAGGTAATATGTTTTCCTTCTGGGCTTTTTTGAGGATTTTTTTTCTGTATCATTGTTTTCTGTGGTTGAGGGTAGTATTCCTAGCTGTAGATTTTTGACATTTATCCTCCTTGGTGTTCTCTGCTTTATATAGCAGGGTGCTATATATAGTGTCTGGCATTAATTTGGGGGAAATTCTTAATCTTTACTGTTACAAATATTTCTTCTTTGCGTTTCTCCCTTTCTTTTCCTCCTGGTCGTCCCATTACACATATATTACACATTTTGTAGTTGTCCATGGTCCCTGGAATTTTGTTCTGTTTTTTCAGTTCTTGGTCCCCTTTGCTTTTCAGTTTTTGAAGTTTCTATTGAAATACCCTCTAGCTCAGTCAGTCTTTCCTCAGCTGCGTCCAATTTACCAATGAGCCTGTCAAAGACATTCTTTATTTCTCTTAC
This sequence comes from Bubalus kerabau, assembly GCF_029407905.1. Classification (NCBI taxonomy): domain Eukaryota; kingdom Metazoa; phylum Chordata; class Mammalia; order Artiodactyla; family Bovidae; genus Bubalus; species Bubalus kerabau. The sequence goes on from NC_073643.1 coordinate 4,972,859, forward strand.
AAAGGTTTTTTTTTTTTTTTTTGGTTCGTCGTTAGAATTTCCATCTCTCTGCTAGCCTTGCACATCTGTTCTTGTCTCCTGTCTACTTTATCCTTTGGAGACCTTAGCATATTAATCATAGTTGCTTAAAACTCCCCGTCTGATATTTCCAGCATCCTTGTTATGTCTGGTTCTTAGTCTGCTCTGTGTCTTCAGATCGTGTGCTTTTCCTTTTTGTATGTCTTATGATTTTTTTCTTGTTAGCTGGCCATGATGTGCTAGGTGAGAGGAACTGCTGTGAGTAGACGCTAGTGATGTAGGGTGAGGTGTGGGAGAATGTAAGTAAGTTCTCTGAGCTCAAGGACTGTGTCCCTCACCAGGAAGGACTAACTAAGGGTGTAGATTCAAATTTCAAACCATAAAAGGAGAAAAATTTGGCTCTTCCTTTTCACTTATACTCTTCAGTTCCAGCTGATTATGTTTATCATATATTTTTTATTCTTTTGTTTGCCCTTTTTTTTTTTTTTTTTTTTTTTTTTGGTGGTGGGGAGCGGGGGAGAGAAACTCTTTTCTCCAGTGTAGCTCTGAAATTTTGGTTACCAATGTAACCAATGGGCTTCCCTGGTGGCTCAGTAGTAAAGAATCTACCTGCAATGCAGAGGCTGCAGAAGATGCAGGTTCAATCCCTGGGTCAGGAACATCCCTTGGAGGAGGGTATGACAACCCTCTCCAGTATTCTTGCCCAGAGAATCCCATGGATAGAGGAGCCTGGTGGGCTACAGTTCATGGAGTCTCAAAGAGTCATACATGACTGAAGCAACTTAGCTCACAATATATCTCTCTTGAATTGGAGATCACTATGGGTGTTCTTTGGAAGGAATGATGCTAAAGCTGAAACTCCAGTACTTTGGCCACCTCATGCAAAGAGTTGACTCATTGGAAAAGACTCTGAGGCTGGGAGGGATTGGGAGCAGGAGGAGAACAGGCCGACGGAGGATGAGATGGCTGGATGGCATCACTGACTCGATGGACGTGAGTCTGAGTGAACCCCGGGAGTTGGTGATGGACAGGGAGGCCTGGAGTGGTGCGATTCATGGGGTCGCAAGGAGTCGGACACGACTGAGCGACTGAACTGAACTGAACTGATAGAGCATGATTAAAACGTTCAGAGGAGCTCCTGTAACTTGGATGAGATGGTAGTTATTTATTTTCTAACTTGATGAAAAATGTATACATTTACACTGTCATGAAACAACTTATTTCCTAATTTTAGTCCTCGATATCGTGTACTTTCGACAGCTCTTTCCTAATTGCTGACAGATGTTTTTTCCCCTTTTAAAGTAACAGAGGCACACATTTCTGTGTTTTCACTTTTGCTCTGCTTGCGGTAGAATTTCTCTATCATACAAAATGTAGTTACCTGCCAATCAGCGTTTACCAAGTGCTTACCAATCTCTACATGCTCATCACTACGGTTAAGTCTGACGACTGGAAAATGAGTACAAGAAAAATGAAGAGATAACATCTGAGGTTGTTGGAATTAAGTTAACATGGGCAAAAGCACTGAAAACAAGTGAGATCTTGCTATTCTTGTTACTGTTATTATCTGATGCGTTCGTTTCTTAGGGCTCCTGTGACACATTTATCACAAACGTGGTGACTTTCAAAGAACAGAAATATCCCCTCTTAGTTCTGGAAGCCAGACGTCCAAAATAGAAGCGTCAGTGGGGCTGGTTCTCCCGGAAGCTCTGGGTGAGAGCCTGGCCCCGTCTCTCTCTCCTGGCTTCCGGGCAGCGGATAGCCCTCAGCTTGTCCTTCCTCCAGCTGCTGCCTCTGTTTTCACACTGCTGTATTCTCTCTCTCTCCTTTTCTCTTAGCGTCTTCTTCACCAATAAGGACACTTGCGTTGGATTTAGGGCCCGTTCAGGTCAACCAGGATGTTCTCATCTCAAGATCTTTAACTGTATTACATCCCTACAGACCCTTTCTTTTTCAACTAAGATGCATTGAGAAGTCCTGAGTAGATATGTCTTTTGGGGAGCCGTCATTCAACGTGTTACATTTGGCCATTTGGCATGTGTTATTTTTCCTTGAAATTTCTTTTTTTTTTTTTTCCCACGGTTGCTAGAAATCCCCCTCAAGGACAAGAAACATTTTATATCTCGTATGTTCCCTAGAGCCCAGCTGAAGACTCTACCCTGTCAAGTCCTTTCCCCCCACCCCAAGATTTTTTTGATGTTCAGTTCAGTTCAGTCGCTCAGTCGTGTCCAATTCTTTGCGACCCCATGAATTGCAGCATGCCAGGCCTCCCTGTCCATCACCAACTCCTGGAGTTCACTCAGACTCACGTCCATCGAGTCAGTGATGCCATCCAGCCATCTCATCCTCTGTCGACCCGTTCTCCTCCTGCCCCCAATCCTTCCCAGCCTCAGAGTCTTTTCCAATGAGTCAACTCTTCGCATGAGGTGGCCAAAGTACTGGAGTTTCAGCTTTAGCATCATTCCTTCCAAAGAAATCCCAGGGCTGATCTGGACCAGATTAAAAGCCTTTATGGCATTTGTTACAGGATTGCTTCTGTTTTGTGGTTTTTGGGCCTGTGAAGCATGTGGGATCTTAGGTCCCGGAGATCAAACCCTCACCGCTTGCACTGGGAAGCAAAGTCTTAACCACCAGGCTACCAGAGAAGTCCCTGAAAAGCTCTTTTAATGTACAAGGTGTATATGTATCTTATGAGGTATGAAAGGAATGGATGACAGAGGGAAAAAGCCATGTGACATTATCTTTGTAGCCTACTGATGACCTGACAAACAGGAAAATGCGTGACATGAGAGTGGTGTGTTCTGTGTCTTGCTAAGCTAAGTGTACACAGAGAATCGCCTGACTCCAGTCTAGGGGGACTTGGAAAGGCTTTCTGGAGAAGGAGGCATAGCAAGTGAAATCCAAAGACCCACATGGACAAGGAGGAAGATTATTCCAGGCACACAAAACAGCACGTGGGGATTTTCCATGCAAGCTCTCTGGGGCCAGCAAAAGTGGTGGACGTGTCTGGGAGGTATGGCACCCACTGTAGATGTATGATGCAGCAGATACTTCCTGCTGGCCCCAGAGACCTCATAAAACTCCAACGGTGGAGTGGTAGTTATGAAAGGAATTGGGGGTTACTGAGGCTGGAGGCAAGGCTGGTCAGTTTCAGGTTGTTGGAGGAATCCAGGTGAGTGATGGCAGCATCAGGTATGATCTAGACAGAGGGTGGAGGTGTTTCAGAGTTATTAAAATGATGAACAGTGGTTCATGATGGTGGCTGATTGGAGTGAAGCCATATGGAAAAGAGAGGACTCAAGGATGATTTTTGTTTTATCTTAACATTTTTATTGTAGTATAGTTCATTTACAATGCTGTGTTAGTTTCTGCTGTACAATAAAGTGAATCAGTTACACATATACATATATCCACTCTCTTTTAGAATCTTTTCCCATATAGACCATTACAGAGTATTGAGTAGAATTTCCTGTGCCATGCACTAGGCCCTTGTTAGTTACCTATTTTATGTATAAAAGATGAGTTTTAAATGTTTGGTTTGTCTCTAGTGGACAAGCAATGGTATTGTTTATGGCCACTGAAGACAGAGAAGGGGGAATATGAAACTTTCTGCCCATCTCCCTCCTCTGTACAAAGGAGGAAGCGATCCCTGCTCTCCCCATCTCACAGCATTCCTAAGACCAAATAAAGTATTTTAAATGCTTTAAAAATTGTAAAGCAATTTCCAAAATGGCTCTTTATGATTGATTTACATTTTATCAAAAATTATAAAGAATATAACTATATGAAGGGAAATAAGATACATTTTTTAAATAGAAGGGATCTTTTGAAAAGAAATGTGTATTATAATCTAGGCCCTGTTTTCCCTCTCTCTGCTTTTCTGTCCTGCATCCTTATTTCATCATGCCATGTACCCCCCACCCCCCCCCCCCGAAAATCTAAAGTCATTCTCTAAAGCCTGTTGTTTCTCAGTGACTTGCAACTTCACCACATGATTGCCTCACCTCTGCCTGGGCACAGGTATGCTGTCCCAACCTTCAGGTGGACACACACAAGGAGTGAACTCAGTAACTCTTGGTTAAAGTCTGGGCGGCATGTCCATCTTCTCATCTGTGAAATGGGTATAATTTTATCTATGTCACAGACTGAGGGCCTAATGAAATTAAACACACACGGCATATGTGTGAATTGTTACTTATTATACTTGGCAAAAAGTAACAACGCAATAACTATGACTTTATTATTATTATTTTATAACACATACTCTGCAAACAGATCTCCTTGTATTTGGAAATCTTTACTTCCTGCTCAACAACCTTACAAATTCCTGGAGGCTCCTATGGACTCTGACCTCTGCATTCACACTTACCTGTGTCAACAGACCACCTGGTTTCCACTACCCCACCCCACTCATGTCTTCCTGAATTTCCATAGCGTTTAGCGTCTGCCTCTATTGAACTGTTCCCTCCATGTTCACACTGTCTTTTTAAATAGAGCCTAAATCTCGTAAGTGGATGTATCTAATAGGGTGCCCAGAAGATACAAGAAAAAGGATGATTTGATAACTGACAAGTCCTTTCTTAGCATCTCTTCTTTGGGAGTCTTGTTCAAATTCTTACTTCCTAGTCCTCTTTCTGTCCATCAAAATTAATCTTCAAGTTCTAAAGGAAGAAAGAAAGTGAAAAAAATGAGGAATATGTAACTTTAAAACCTTGGTCTCAAAACAGGGAGAATGTTGGTTTTAGAACATTTTGATCTTCTTGAATGTATTTTCTTTCCTTTTCTGACAACTCAAAAATTGCAATAATAATTGCACTGTTCCCCTAAATGCCCTGCTGCTGCTGCTGCTAAGTCACTTCAGTCGTGTCCGACTCTGTGCCACCCCATAGACGCCCTAGTTAGAACCAAAGCCAAGACGATTTTATCCCACTATTAGGAGAGGGCTGCAGGAAGAGCCTATACGATGTGCCTGCTTTCTTGTAAGAGTGCAGATGTCTCACAGTGAAGCTGAGCCTCAGGCTGCAGAAGCCTTGGCCAGACTGCACTAGACGCTTCTGCAAAGTGCCTGGAGCAACACAGAACAGTTGCACTGAGGGACCGCTTCAGATGGAAATGTATTTTTGTGGTGACTCCTTAATTTCATTTTCTAATTCTATTCATGGAATCTGAAGGTTGTATAACTTGGGGAAAAGACTCCGGCATCCTTTTGAATACACGCTCTGGTGCTTTTAATGAGGGCAAATTTACTTCACCTCTTCAAGCTCAGTTTTCTTCTTTGTGAAATGGCAATGAAAATATTTCCACCCAAAGAGAACACGTTACATCTCTCCTTGTAGGTATTTGGAGAGCAGTAATAATAGGACAGCAATCTGTCTCCTGAGTCTGCGCCATTGGAAGCTACACGTAAATGTGTTGGCAACTTTTCCAACTTTTTACCAAAGTATAATTCAAAAAAATTAAAACATGACTATCATGTCAAAGATTTATTTAACTCGTTAATGAGGGAACCAGCAGGATGTTAAAGCTGATTCAAAGAGAATTTGAAAATCTCATTATATATAGGCCCAGAAAGAATTACTGCTAGAATAAGGTTGCTAAATTTAGATATAAAATCTGTCTACTTCCTACAGGGCAATAAAACTGGTAAAATGGTAAAAATACAAATAATAAAAATGGCCCTTTTGGCAATATCATTTCCAGTGTTCAGATATTGTTTGCATTTGTATCAGAGAAAATCTAAAGTTAATGTTTAACTTCAAAAATTACAATTCCTAATCAAGAGAAATCAGTAATCAAACATAGTTACCTTCTCCTAGAAAATTAAATGATCCTGGGGACAGATAATATTCCTCTGACATTGGAAGGACATGTGGTCATGATTTTATCTTATTCTCAAGGTTTGAATGTATATCTTCATATTACCTATTGATTTTCAAAAGTTCCTATCATTCCCATTCTAGGTTGGTACCTTCAGTTATTTTTATTTTTTCCCTTTTCTTTGTTCCTCTAAGCCCACCTGTTTGGCTCTTTTCCCACTAGTCATTTATTGACCAGTTATATCTTCACTCTTTTCCAATTTTATTTTCTCCCTGAGCCATCATTTGAGTCTGCCTTTGTCCTTACGCTAGAAGCTGACTTAAACGTAATTGGCTGTGGACAACTAGCTTCCTTTTAGTATTAGGTGTGGTAAGATTTGCTATTTCCTTCCCCAGATCTCTGTGAGATAGAAAACAAGTTTCAGACAGCATTCTTCCATACATCTAAAATCTAAGGCAAGCAAGCCCAAAGTTCCATAAAGTCAAGTCAGTAAAATCCTGGTTCTCTGTTCTTTTGTCCACTCCCAAATCACCCTGAATGAAAATTTCATTTAAGGCAAAAATTCTATAGCATACATTTTTTCCCACCATTTTTCTTTTTAGAATTAAATGATCAAGAATCTGCTAAACCAGTATCCTGGGACCAAATAAAGAGGGTAGAAGGTATGCTAGATTTTTAAAAACTCTCTGCTCATGTAAGAATAAGGATATATCTGCCATATTCTTGCCCACCCTTGTATCTGAAGACCATGATTTTCATCAAGGACAGCTCGTGTCTAATGCCCATTATGCTGATTAACAAGACATTGAGTTCACCAATGACAATCCATTTGTATTATGCATTATGCTCATTAGCACACTTGTCGGTTGATCGGTGATCAAGCCAGTGAACCCTTGTGCATGCCATCTCTGGTATGTATGGTCTTCTAAATAAATGTCAATTGTGTCAGACTTTATTTTGGGGGGCTCCAAAATCACTGCAGAGGGTGACTGCAGCCATGAAATTAAAAGACGCTTACTCCTGGAGGAGCCAAGATGGCGGAGGAGTAGGACGGGGAGAACACTTTCTCCCCCACAAATTCATCAAAAGAGCATTTAAACATCGAGTAAATTCCACAAAACAACTTCCGAATGCCGGCAGAGGACATCAGGCACCCAGAAAAGCAGCCCAACTCTTCGAAAGGAGGTAGGAAAAAATATAAAAGACAAAAAAAGAGACAAAAGAGGGAGGGACGGAGTTCCGTCCCGGGAAGGGAGTCTTAAAAAGAGAGAAGTTTCCAAACACCAGGAAACCCTCTCACTGCCGAATCTGTGCCGAGCTTTGGAAGCACAGAGGGCAACATAAAAGGGAGGGGAAAAAAAAAATAAACAATTAAAAATCGCGGATTGTGAGCCCTACGGGAACTCCCCCAGCGGAGAAGCAGCGCAGACGCCTGCACGCGGCATTAGCAAGCGGGGGCTGGGCAGGGAAGTGCGGCACGGGCTGTGTCCCTTAGAGTAAGAATCGGGCTGAATGTCCTGAGCGCTATCTGAGCGAAATAATTTGGGCTAGCAAACCAGACTGTGGGATATCTACCACGCGAAAAGCCAGCCCTAACCTAAGACACCGCCAGGCCCGCGCACAGAACAAAGGACTGAACAGAGATAGCCGGCTGCAGACCTCCCCCTCCGGTGACAGGCAACCAGAGCCGGAAGGGGGCAATCGCAGCCCCAGAGAGACACTATCTATAAAACTGTAAGCAGGCTTCTTTGCTAACTAAAACTTCTTGGGGGTCTGGACGGTCAACATCTGCCTGAGAAGGTGCGCCGGTTTTACACCCAGATAACCGAGTGGCGGGGAGGCGATAAGTCGCAGCATTGGCGCCCGCCAAGCACCTCATCACCTGAGCTGCTCGACCTGGGAAGAACACAAAACGCAGGCCCAACCGAGTCTGCGCCTCTGAGGACTTCCCGAGTGCCTGAACCTGAGCGGCTTGGACCTGGGAGCTCAGTCCAGGGCCGGCCTCTGATTGTTCCCGGCGGAACAACCTAGAGCCCAAGCAGTGTGGGCAGGGAGGTTACACGCGCCGTGAGCGGGGGCAGACCCAGTGTGGCCGAGGCACTTCGAGCGCACGCCAGTGTTATCTGTTTGCAGCATCCCTCCCTCCCTCCCCACAGCGCGGCTGAACAAGTGAGCCTAAATTAAAAAAAAAAAAAAAAAAAATAGGGTCCTCCACCGTCCCCTTTGTGTCAGGGCGGGAACCAGACACTGAAGAGACCAGCAAACAGAAGAAGCTCTAACAGAGGGAAACGCCTTGGAAGCTACAGGCCATAGATTAAAACCCTGTGGTTACTACGGATTACATAGGAAGGGGCCTATAGATCTTGAGAAATATAAGTCGGACTAAGGAACTGCCAAAAATGAACTGAACCCACAATACTCACAACAAAACCAGAGAAAGACCTAGATATATTTTTACTATTTTTACTATCAATCTTTCTTTCTTTTTTTTTTAATTAAAAAAAAATTTTTTTAAGTCCTCTATTGTCCTTTAATTTTCACTTTTATAACTATTACTTTGCAAAAAAAAAAAAAAAGACCCTATTTTTTTTTTTTTCTTCTTCAGCAAACTTCATATATATATTTTATAATTTTTTGACCGTGGTTTTTTTTTTTTTTTTTTTTTTTTCTTTTTCTTCTTTTCTTTAACATTGCATTTTTGAAATTCCAAACTCTACTCTAGATTTTTAATTTTAGCCTTTTGATATATGTTATCAATTTTGTACCTATAGTTTTTTTCATAATTGCTGTGACTTTTTTTTTTCCTCTGTTTCTTTCTCTTCTTCTTTTATATAACATCGTATATCTGCAATTCCAAACTCTACTCAAGATTTTTAATTTATGCTTTTTGGTATTTGATATCAATTTTGTACCTGTATTTTCTTTATAATTTTTGCGACATTGTTTTTGTTGGTTTGTTTGTTTTCTCTCTTTATTTTTCTTCTTCTTCTTTTTTTTTTTTTTTTTTTAACGTTGTATTTTTGAAATTCCAAACTCTACTCTGGATTTTTAATTTTTGCTGTTTGGTATTAGTTATCAATTTTGTACCTGTAGTTTCTTTATTACTTTCACGACCTTGTTTGTTTTTCTTTGTTCGTTTTTCCTCTCTTTCTTTTCCTTCTCCTTTTCATTAACATCGCATTTTTGAAATTCCAAACTCTACTCTAATTTCTAATTTTTGTTTTTATGTATTTGTTACCAATTTTGTACCTTTAAGAACCCAATCTTCAGGACCCATTTTTCACTAGTGTACGAGATTACTGGCTTGACTGCTCTCTCTCCCTTTGGACTCTCCATTTTCTCCACCAGGTCACCTGTATCTCCTCCCTAACCCCTCTCTACTCTACCCAACTCTGTGAATTTCTGTGTGTTCCAGACGGTGGAGAACACTTAAGGAACTGATTACTGGCTGGATCTGTCTCCCGCCTTTTCATTTCCCCCTTTTATCCTTCTGGCCACCTCTGTCTCCTGCCTCCTTCTTCTCTTCCCTGTATAACTCCGTGAACATCTCTGAGTGGTCCAGTTGTGGAGTGCACATAAGGAAGTGACTACTGGCTAGCCCACTCTCTCCACTATTGATTCCACCTCATCTCATTTGGGTCACCTCTAACTCCCTCCTCCCTCTTCTCTTCTCCATGTAACGCTGTGAACCTCTCTGAGTGACCCTCACAGTAGAGAAACTTTTCATCTTTAACGTAGATGTTTTATCAGTGGTGCTGTATAGAAGGAGAAGTTTTGAAACTACTGTAAAATTAAGACCGATAACTGGAAGTAGGAGGCTTAAGTCCAATCCCTGACTCCAGGGTACTCCTGACTCCAAGGAACATTAATTGACAGGAGCTCATCAAACGCCTCCATACCGACACTGAAACCAAGCACCACACAAGGGCCAACAAGTTCCAGGGAAAGACATAACAAGCAAATTCTCCAGCAACAAAGGAACACAGCCCTGAGCTTCAAGATACAGGCTGCCCAAAGTCACCCCAAAACCATAGACATCTCATAACTCATTACTGGACATTTCATTACACTCCAGAGAGAAGAAATACAGCTCCATCCACCAGAACATCGACAAAAGCTTCCCTAACCAGGAAACCTTGACAAGCCACCTGTACAAACCCACACACAGCGAGGAAACGCCACAATAAAGAGAACTCCACAAACTGCCAGAATACAGAAAGGACACCCCAAACTCAGCAATTTAAACAAGATGAAGAGACAGAGGAATAGCCAGCAGATAAAGGAACAGGATAAATGCCCACCAAACCAAACCAAAGAGGAAGAGATAGGGAATCTACCTGATAAAGAATTCCGAATAATGATAGTGAAATTGATCCAAAATCTTGAAATTAAAATGGAATCACAGATAAATAGCCTGGAGGCAAGGATTGAGAAGATGCAAGAAAGGTTTAACAAGGACTTAGAAGAAATAAAAAAGAGTCAATATATAATGAATAATGCAATAAGTGAAATTAAAAACACTCTGGAGGCAACAAATAGTAGAATAACAGAGGCAGAAGATAGGATTAGTGAATTAGAAGATAGAATGGTAGAAATAAATGAATCAGAGAGGATAAAAGAAAAACGAATTAAAAGAAATGAGGACAATCTCAGAGACCTCCAGGACAATATTAAACGCTACAACATTCGAATCATAGGGGTCCCAGAAGAAGAAGACAAAAAGAAAGACCATGAGAAAATACTTGAGGAGATAATAGTTGAAAACTTCCCTAAAATGGGGAAGGAAATAATCACCCAAGTCCAAGAAACCCAGAGAGTCCCAAATAGGATAAACCCAAGGCGAAACACCCCAAGACACATAGTAATCAAATTAACAAAGATCAAACACAAAGAACAAATATTAAAAGCAGCAAGGGAAAAACAACAAATAACACACAAGGGAATTCCCATAAGGATAACAGCTGATCTTTCAATAGAAACTCTTCAAGCCAGGAGGGAATGGCAAGACATACTTAAAATGATGAAAGAAAATAATCTACAGCCAAGATTATTGTACCCAGCAAGGATCTCATTCAAGTATGAAGGAGAAATCAAAAGCTTTTCAGACAAGCAAAAGCTGAGAGAATTCTGCACCACCAAACCAGCTCTCCAACAAATACTAAAGGATATTCTCTAGACAGGAAACACAAAAATTGTGTATAAATTCGAACCCAAAACAATAAAGTAAATGGCAACGGGGTCATACTTATCAGTAATTACCTTAAACGTAAATGGGTTGAATGCCCCAACCAAAAGACAAAGACTGGCTGAATGGATACAAAAACAAGACCCCTGCATATGTTGTCTACAAGAGACCCACCTCAAAACAGGGGACACATACAGACTGAAAGTGAAGGGCTGGAAAAAGATTTTCCATGCGAATAGGGACCAAAAGAAAGCAGGAGTAGCAATACTCATATCAGATAAAATAGACTTTAAAACAAAGACTGTGAAAAGAGACAAAGATGGTCACTACATAATGATCAAAGGATCAATCCAAGAAGAAGATATAACAATTATAAATATATATGCACCCAACACGGGAGCACCACAGTATGTAAGACAAATGCTAACAAGTATGAAAGAAGAAATTAACAATAACACAATAATAGTGGGAGACTTTAATACCCCACTCACACCTATGGATAGATCAACTAAACAGAAAATTAACAAGGAAACACAAACTTTAAACGATACAATAGACCAGTTAGACCTAATTGATATCTATAGGACATTTCATCCCAAAACAATGAATTTCACCTTCTTCTCAAGTGCACATGGAACCTTCTCCAGGATAGATCACATCCTGGGCCATAAAGCTAGCCTTGGTAAATTCAAAAAAATAGAAATCATTCCAAGCATCTTTTCTGACCACAATGCAGTAAGATTAGATCTCAATTACAGGAGAAAAACTATTAAAAAATCCAACATATGGAGGCTGAACAACACGCTGCTGAATAACCAACAAATCACAGAAGAAATCAAAAAAGAAATCAAAATTTGCATAGAAACGAATGAAAATGAAAACACAACAACCCAAAACCTGTGGGACACGGTAAAAGCAGTCCTAAGGGGAAAGTTCATAGCAATACAGGCACACCTCAAGAAACAAGAAAAAAGTCAAATAAACAACCTAACTCTACACCTAAAGCAACTAGAAAAGGAAGAAATGAAGAACCCCAGGGTTAGTAGAAGGAAAGAAATCTTAAAAATTAGAGCAGAAATAAATGCAAAAGAAACAAAAGAGACCATAGCAAAAATCAACAAAACCAAAAGCTGGTTCTTTGAAAGGATAAATAAAATTGACAAACCATTAGCCAGACTCATCAAGAAACAAAGGGAGAAAAATCAAATCAATAAAATTAGAAATGAAAATGGAGAGATCACAACAGACAACACAGAAATACAAAGGATCATAAGAGACTACTATCAACAATTATATGCCAATAAAATGGACAACGTGGAAGAAATGGACAAATTCTTAGAAAAGTACAACTTTCCAAAACTCGATCAGGAAGAAATAGAAAATCTTAACAGACCCATCACAAGCACGGAAATTGAAACTGTAATCAAAAATCTTCCAGCAAACAAAAGCCCAGGTCCAGACGGCTTCACAGCTGAATTCTACCAAAAATTTAGAGAAGAGCTAACACCTATCCTGCTCAAACTCTTCCAGAAAATTGCAGAGGATGGTAAACTTCCAAACTCATTCTATGAGGCCACCATCACCCTAATACCAAAACCTGACAAAGATCCCACAAAAAAAGAAAACTACAGGCCAATATCACTGATGAACATAGATGCAAAAATCCTTAACAAAATTCTAGCAATCAGAATCCAACAACACATTAAAAAGATCATACACCATGACCAAGTGGGCTTTATCCCAGGGATGCAAGGATTCTTCAATATCCGCAAATCAATCAATGTAATACACCACATTAACAAATTGAAAAATAAAAACCATATGATTATCTCAATAGATGCAGAGAAAGCCTTTGACAAAATTCAACATCCATTTATGATCAAAACTCTCCAGAAAGCAGGAATAGAAGGAACCTACCTCAACATAATCAAAGCTATATATGACAAACCCACAGCAAACATTATCCTCAATGGTGAAAAATTGAAAGCATTTCCTCTAAAGTCAGGAACAAGACAAGGGTGCCCACTTTCACCATTACTATTCAACATAGTTTTGGAAGTTTTGGCCACAGCAATCAGAGCAGAAAAAGAAATAAAAGGAATCCAAATTGGAAAAGAAGAAGTAAAGCTCTCACTGTTTGCAGATGACATGATCCTCTACATAGAAAACCCTAAAGACTCCACCAGAAAATTACTAGAACTAATCAATGACTATAGTAAAGTTGCAGGATATAAAATCAACACACAGAAATCCCTTGCATTCCTATACACTAATAATGAGAAAACAGAAAGAGAAATTAAGGAAACAATTCCATTCACCATTGCAACGGAAAGAATAAAATACTTAGGAATATATCTACCTAAAGAATCTAAAGACCTATATATAGAAAACTATAAAACACTGGTGAAAGAAATCAAAGAGGACACTAACAGATGGAGAAATATACCATGTTCATGGATTGGAAGAATCAATGTAGTGAAAATGAGTATACTACCCAAAGCAATCTATAGATTCAATGCAATCCCTATCAAGCTACCAACAGCATTCTTCACAGAGCTAGAACAAATAATTTCACAATTTGTATGGAAAAACAAAAAACCTCGAATAGCCAAAGCGATCTTGAGAAAGAAGAATGGAACTGGAGGAATCAACCTACCTGACTTCAGGCTCTACTACAAAGCCACAGTTATCAAGACAGTATGGTACTGGCACAAAGACAGAAATATAGATCAATGGAACAAAATAGAAAGCCCAGAGATAAATCCACGCACATATGGACACCTTATCTTCGACAAAGGAGGCAAGAATATACAATGGATTAAAGACAATCTCTTTAACAAGTGGTGCTGGGAACTCTGGTCAACCACTTGTAAAAGAATGAAACTAGAACACTTTCTAACACCATACACAAAAATAAACTCAAAATGGATTAAAGATCTAAACGTAAGACCAGAAACTATAAAACTCCTAGAGGAGAACATAGGCAAAACACTCTCTGACATACATCACAGCAGGATCCTCTATGACCCACCTCCCAGAATATTGGGAATAAAAGCAAAAATAAACAAATGGGACCTAATTAACCTTAAAAGCTTCTGCACATCAAAGGAAACTATTAGCAAGGTGAAAAGACAGCCTTCAGAATGGGAGAAGATAATAGCAAATGAAGCAACTGACAAACAACTAATCTCGAGAATATACAAGCAACTCCTACAGCTCAACTCCAGAAAAATAAATGACCCAATCAAAAAATGGGCCAAAGAACTAAATAGACATTTCTCCAAAGAAGACATAAAGATGGCTAACAAACACATGAAAAGATGCTCAACATCACTCATTATCAGAGAAATGCAAATCAAAACCACTATGAGGTACCATTTCACGCCAGTCAGAATGGCTGCAATCCAAAAGTCTACAAGTAATAAATGCTGGAGAGGGTGTGGAGAAAAGGGAACCCTCTTACACTGTTGGTGGGAATGCAAACTAGTGCAGCCACTATGGAGAACAGTGTGGAGATTCCTTAAAAAACTGGAAATAGACATGCCTTATGATCCAGCAATCCCACTGCTGGGCATACACACTGAGAAAACCAGAAGGGAAAGAGACACGAGTACCCCAATGTTCATCGCAGCACTGTTTATAATAGCCAGGACATGGAAGCAACCTAGATGTCCATCAGCAGATGAATGGATAAGAAAGCTGTGGTACATATACACAATGGAGTATTATTCAGCCATTAAAAAGAATACATTTGAATCAGTTCTAATGAGGTGGATGAAACTGGAGCCTATTATACAGAGTGAAGTAAGCCAGAAAGAAAAACACCAATACAGTATACTAACACATATATATGGAATTTAGAAAGATGGTAACAATAACCCTGTGTACGAGACAGCAAAAGAGACACTGATGTATAGAACAGTCTTATGGACTCTGTGGGAGAGGGAGAGGGTGGGAAGATTTGGGAGAATGGCATTGAAACATGTAAATATCATGTATGAAATGAGTTGCCAGTCCAGGTTCGATGCACGATACTGGATGCTTGGGGCTGGTGCACTGGGACGACCCAGAGGGATGGAATGGGGAGGGAGGAGGGAGGAGGGTTCAGGATGGGGAACACATGTATACCTGTGGCGGATTCATTTTGATATTTGGCAAATCTAATACAGTTATGTAAAGTTTAAAAATAAAATAAAATTAAAAAAAAAAAAAAAAAAAAAATAAATCATTAGTGTCACAACGTAAAAAAAAAAAAAAAAAAAAAAAAAAGACGCTTACTCCTTGGAAGGAAAGTTATGACCAACCTAGATAGCATATTGAAAAGCAGAGACATTACTTTGCCAACAAAGGTCCGTGTAGTCCAGGCTATGGTTTTTCCTGTGGTCATGTATGGATGTGAGAGTTGGACTGTGAAGAAAGCTGAGTGCCGAAGAATTGATGCTTTTGAACTGTGGTGTTGGAGAAGATCTTGAGAGTCCCTTGGACTGCAAGGAGATCCAACCAGTCCATTCTGAAGGAGATCAGTCCTGGGTGTTCTTTGGAAGGAATGATGCTAAAGCTGAAACTCCAGTACTTTGGCCACCTCATGCCAGTGAGTTGACTCATTGGAAAAGACTCTGATGCTGGGAGGGACTGGGGGCAGGAGGAGCAGGGGATGCCAGAGGGTGAGATGGCTGAATGGTATCACTGACAGGATGGACATGAGTTTGAGTGAGCTCCGGGGGATGGTGGTGGACAGGGAGGCCTGGCATGCTGCAATTCATCAGGTCACAAAGAGTCGGACACGACTGAGCGACTGAACTGAACTAAACTGAACTGACCTCTGGAGGGCTTCTCTTGTGTCTCAAATGGTAAAGAATTTGCCTGCAATGCAGGAAACCTGTGTTCAATCCCTAGGTCAGGAAGATCCCCTGGAGAAAGAATCGGCAACCCACTCCAGTATTCTCGCCTGGAGAGTTCCAAGGTCAGAGTTGCCTGGCGGGCTGTAAGTCCGTGGGATCGCAAAGACTGGCACACGACTGAGTGGCCAGCTTTCACTCTCAACTGCTTCTGGAGGGTCCTCACAGGCAGGAACGATCTTCCCCGAGAGTGTCACGTTCATTTTTGTTACACAAGCTAGGCTGGAAGGAGTTTGGGATGTAAATGTATGTCTTCACAATCTGGGTGACTTGTTTAAATGGAGATATCGCTCCCTCCACTCTCTGTGGAAGGAGGAGAGGGTGTGTGACGGGGCCCACAGTGGAGAAAGCTTCCTATCTCTAGACTCTGGAAGCAGGGGTGGTGGCAACACGTCCTTGAGGACCCAGGTCCCATTCACCCTGGATGTCAGGAATTGAGCACGGGAGACTTGTGAGTCTGAATGTCTTCCTTGAGGGTTGGGGTACCCTATGGTAAGACCTCACTGCACAACCATTGCCAAGCCTACTGGCTATTGGGAAAAGATGAAGAAGCAAAGCATCCTGACCTATTGTAAAGAAAGAATACCTTTTTTATATTGCTCATTGCTTATAGGCACTAGTGTCTGTCAGAGCTTCCGGGAAAAACAAAGACCAACAGCAACTCTGGTTTAAATTCAACTGCAATTGTTTCAGGTTTTATATTATGATAAAATCTTGGCCTCCTTAGAAGGAGGTTAAATCCCTAGTTGATTCAAAGTGGATTTCACTTCTCCAAAGATGAGCAGAAGGAGACAAAAACATGACCCATATTTTTTTCTCCTCAGAGTCCACATGCTTGCTCTATTTTTTCCCCCTCTTTCCTCTATCTTAGGAAGTTTCCTCACAGCCAACAGAGCAGAGGCGTGCTCTTGCTGCTTGGGAGTAGAAAAATTCATGGCTTCCTTTGCCACAAAAGGCCCTGGATTATTTCTGGCAGAGAGAGCAGCCTGGAATGATTCATTGGGTGGGGCGCTTGCTGTGCCCCAACCAGAGCTTTTACCCATTTACGACAATATAATTCCATTTGCTTTTAGAGATGCACTTTATGCCTCCTCTGTCAGACTAACTCAGAAATACGTCACCCAGACAAGCTGCTTTACCCCTCTTGCCGTCTACACTGCAGGCAGGACATAGAGACAGAGGGATGGCTTCCACTCTTCTTTGGATAAGGGATGGGGTGGCAATCGTTGCTGAAATCCCCAAAGTCGGAGGTTATGAAATTTTTGAATATAATGCCATGGTCTGTCTGCATGAGGGGACTTACTTCCTAAAATTTAGAACACAGTTTAAATGATTGTTTCAATAAATGTTCTAGAGTTAGAATAATTTTTGCTGAGTGGTTGATCATGTACAGTATGGGCTTTGCTTACTAATCTTATCCCAGGTTTCATCTTACTTTATTCCACTTCTTTTTTCTATTTATGTTTATTTCCTAAGTTTTAACATTTTTCGTGTAATTCTTAGAGATTTTACACATATACAAATTACTTTAGTGCACACATAACCCCCATGGATCCTCCTTCCACTCATAAATCATGATTTCCCACCCAGATTTGCTGATTCCATCGCTTTGCCTTCCTTTCCAGAAAGAACCATTCTCATGAATGTGAAGTTTTTATTCTCATGCATGCATGCTAAGTCGCTTCAGTCGTGTCCGACTCTGTGTGACCCTATGAACAATAGCCCACCAGGCTCCTCTGTCCACGGGATTCTCCAGGCAAGAATACTGGAGTGGGTTGCCATTTCCTTCTCCAATTCTCATGCATATTTTTATATTTTTAATACACTTATGTCCATAAATCGTACATAGTTTTGACAGATGTTTTAAAATTTTATACTCTATAGTTTTCTTTTGTCTGCTTTTGCCACAATCTATTTGTCCATTTTCTTAGGATGTTTCCAGTTTTTCACAGTCGCAGACATTGTCTTATCCATTTTTCTACATAGAAAGATTCTTCAGAGGCTCAGACAACAATGGAATTGCTAAGTTTCTGGATATGAATATCTCCAACTTTCCTAGATATTGCTGAATTGTTCTCCAAGGAAAAATGCTGGTGTTCTTCACAGACTCTGGGTACTGAAACTTGTTGGTGATACACACAGCAAATGCATTTTCCAGTCTGTGGCTTGACTTTTCCTTTTGTTCATGTGGCTTTTATCTCTTAGTTTTTTAAACTTTTTATTGGAGTATAGTTGATTCACAATGTTGTGTTAGTTTCAGTGTACAACAATGTGAATCAGTTGCACATATACCTACGTCCACCTTTTTTAGATTCTTTTCCAGTATAGGTTATTATACAATATTGAGTAGAGTTCTCTGTACTATGCAGTAGGTCCTGGCTGGTTATCTGTTTCATATATAGCAGTGTGTATATGTTGATCCCAATCTCCCAATTTATCCCTCCCCTGCCCCGTTCACGTGGATTTTTAAAGTAATTTTAATTTCAGTGTATTCAAAGGTATCGAATTTTCTTTTATATTTTTTGCATGTTTTACCTTATTCTAGAAATGCTTTCCTTTCACATGGTTGTCAGGATGTCACCTTCTTCCTCATTCTCTGGTTCCTTTGTCTATGAGAGCAGGCTGCACATGTGGACCTGAGCACTGGCTTAGTCTCTGCTAATCTAGATACAAGATTTAGCACATCTTGATATTCTCAGAATGACTTAGTGAGCCCTTGATTTTATAGGAAGAACCAAGAAGGAGTTCATGTCTATTCCACATTAGATAAAGCAACCCCTCCTGTTAGCTGTTTCTGTTCTCTTCCTTGACCTTACCAGCACTTTCTCTACCAGAATTAATCTTGATTTTTTTCCACCTTTTGGGGAACAAAAATAACTCTTTGCTTCATTAAGAACTCCATCCTATTTCACTATAAATCTTAGGTAACAGATGACTTATAAATTTATAAACAAGTGTGTAAAAGTATCATCTCAGTAACAGAGGTTCTCTCAAGTACAGAAGTTCTCATAATAATTTATTCATTTATTTATTTAAATTATATTTAATAAGCACTAAGTGTCAAGCATTATCCAAGACAGTGAGTGAACCAATGTCCCAGATGGAAAAGATCAAGGAGGGCACTCTGGGAAGGCTTCTCCAAGGAGGTGACATTTAAAGTAAGATGGGAAGAATAAGGAACTAGCCATTTCAAAATGGGGAAAACATCTATCGGGAGGTAAATGTCATGTGCAAAAGACAAATGCAAGGAAAAAGAGCTTGGCATGTAGGATGACAATCATCACTAAAAGGAAATGTCAAAGAAGGAAAAATGGTGTGCAATGTGGATGGAGAGCAATATGGGTGAATTACTTTAGTGCCTTTGGGCTTTCACTAGGAGAGGCAAATTTGATTTGATATGTGTGTGTTTTTTTTTAATTGCCTTGGCTATAGACAGGTGGTAAACAATGCAGAAGAAGGAAACTGATCAGGAAGCTGTTGCTGGGGTTCAGGTGAGGTGCAGTGATGACCAAGGTTATTCTGTGAAGGAAGAGATGTAGAGAAATATACCTTAGAGGCAATGATGACAGGATTTTGATAAATAAAAAGAGTACAAATCAAAGGTGATTTCTGGTGTTGCAACACAATGAGGCATGGGACACAAACTGCCATGGTGAGGATCACCCCGGCAGGCTTCAGGTAGGACGAGAATGGTGGCAGACAGAGTTTTGCCTTTTGCACATCACTTTAGTGCCTATGGGGCATCCCCTGGTGACATGTAGTGTTCAGCTGGATCTAGAACTCTGAGAAGACATGAATTTGGGAATAACAGCTGGAAGACAACATGTTTCACTTAATGGAGTGATAGATATATAGATAGGAAAGAGAAATCAAGGCAGATCTTGCTTTATATCCAGCCTGAACTTTATATTCCAGTGACTACCATCCATGGCCTTGAACTTCTGTGCCTGGATGGGGATTTTGGATGGACTATCTCAGGAAACCCAGGAAAAGGCCCAAAATGGCAACCCAGCATTTGGTCCCAGCAATGGCACCCCACTCCAGTACTCTTGCCTGGAGAATCCCATGGACGGAGGAGCCTGGTAGGCTGCAGTCCATGGGGTCGCGAAGAGTCGGACGACTGAGCAACTTCCCTTTCACTTTTCACTTTGATGCATTGGAGAAGGAAATGGCAACCCACTCCAGTATTCTTGCCTGGAGAATCCCAGGGATGGGGGAGCCTGGTGGGCTGCCGTCTATGGGGTCGCACAGAGTCGGACATGACTGACACGACTTAGCAGCAGCAGCAGCACACATCTCATTGGAGAAGGCAATGGCACCCCACTCCAGTACTCTTGCCTGGAAAATCCCATGGATGGAGGAGCCTGGTGTGCTGCAGTCCATGGGGTCGCTAGGAGTTGGACACGACTGAGCGACTTCACTTTCACTTTTCACTTTGATGCATTGGAGAAAGAAATGGCAACCCACTCCAGTGTTCTTGCCTGAAGAATCCCAGGGACGGGGGAGCCTGGTGGGCTTCTGTCTATGGGGTCGCACAGAGTCGGACACGACTGACGCGACTTGGCAGCAGCAGCAGCACACATCTCATTATTCCTCTAGGGGTCTGTTGGTTTTTAAAATTCTCAGTTAAGTGCTTGAAACTATCAATGAACTTCTAAACAAAGTTTCACCCTGTAAAGGAAAATTTGGATTATATCATTGAAGGTTTATTGAGAGACTTGTCTCATACTGTGTGTATGTCAATAGAAAACAAAGCTGACCTACCTGTGTTTGAGCAACATTAACAGTTCTAAAACTTTTACTGAGTTTCTGTTGATATTCTTAAAATTAGATTTGTTGACTACTTCTATATAATTGACAAGGAATCTGGCACTTCAATGGATTGTGCGTACTTTTTCTTTTTGCAGTTAAAATGATGAATTGTTGAGCTTTTTTGACAGAGTCATCTGTATGACCATTGAAAGATTTATTTGCAGCTTATACTTAATTTTTTTCCGTCAATGCTAAGTCCAGTTATATTTACTTCCAGCTGCAACTTGCAAACAGAATTGCAGATTCAGTCATCCTGTCTTATAGGTGACAAGTATACCTATTAGTCAAAAAATATTGGGTGCCTACTGTGAACCATGGAGAAGGAAATGGCAGCCCCTCCAGTATTCTTGTCTGGAGGATCCCGTGGGCAGAGGAGCCTAGCAGCTACAGTCCGTGGGGTTGCAAGAGCTGGAGATGACTTAGTGACTAAACCACCACCACTGTGAACCAGATGCTGTGGTACCCACAAGAGTCACCCGAAAACTAGGTCATCATCCTTGAATCCATGAAACTTACAGTCTAGAAAAGAAACAGGCTTGTAATTACGTACATGTAGTGCAAAATAGAATGGAAAAATGGTTAGAATAGATTTTTTTAAAGTATGCTGAGTCACTTTCAGGTAACAATATCTGCTTGACATGGGTTTATCTCTAAGAAAATGAACAAAAACTAGTAAAAACTAGCAACTAAACAAAAAATAGATCACTAGTAGAATAAAATAAGGAAAGGGAAAATAATCAAATGCCCTAGATTTCTCCAGGTGGCAGCAAGAAAAGAATTAAAATACCGTTGTGTGATATGTCATGTATCTGATCCACAGCTCCAAGATTTAAGGAGCGATACTGGTGAGTAAATTATTCAGGGTAGAGTAATTGTTGAAAATGCAATGTAACAACCTCAGTGTTTAATGCATTACGTGTTTCCTTCTTACTCATTACACATCAACATGGTTACTCCACTGAGGTTCTTCCAGGCTCTTTCCATCTATGGATCCTTCTTCCTCCAGGTCCTCAGGGTCCTCTCCACGAAGGAGAAGAACGTTAGAAAATCGCAAATAACTTGTTATTGAGTCATCTTGGACCTGGCTGACTTGGTCAGAAGAGCTCTGAGACATGGCCTCCTTAACTGCAAGTGAGGCTGGGAGGTGTAGTCACTGTGCCCAGGGGGAAGGGACGTTTGGCAGCTGTAGCATCGCAATCACAGGGAGTCTACAGAAGCCCTAAAGTTCCCATTCTCCATCCTCAAATTGGAGAGAAGTGAAGCAAAGGACTTCTTCCTTTCTCTCTCCTTTGACTGGAGTAGTGGAAGAATTACGTAAGAAATGAACAAGCGAGGAGGAACCCCCTGAGGGAGGAAAGGGTCCAGGCTCCCACAGGAATGCAGAGCTCCTGGATTGTCTGCCAAGGCCACAGGACACGCCACCACGACACCAGTGCCACAAACACTGTTTAAGCAGCCATCCGTCAAAATCTGGACACATTCGAGAGCCCATCTGAGGAGGGCCGCTCCCAGCCTCAAGCAAGCCCCCTCTGTTCTTCTCTTTCAGCTACCCACTTGAGCTCGCAAGGTCTACCCAAACAAAAGCAAAAACAAAATTAAAAAGAAACAACTGTCTAGGACTGGGAATACCCATTTTGTTGTTTAGAGAGCAACAAATAGGTCCTAGTGGAAAGGAACTGAATTCTGGACAAGTGTTTCATGATAACCATGAAATGAAAAAGAGAACTTGGCAGCTGTGAATACACCACAGAGGAGGAGAAAACGTAAAATGAAAAAGACAAAGAACCTAGTCTAGAAGAACACTGTAACTCAGGAAATAAAAGGAAATCCCATGCGTGTGCCTTATCCTATAGAAGACCATGGTAGGATTGAGATTTTAACTTAAAAAAAATTCAAAGATGAGATCACAAGGTAACAGGGTGTGGTCACAAGGTCAAGTGATCCTGGGTGTTGACAGTCTCATTGTCAGTCCTCAAGGCAGAGAGAAAGGCAGAAGAAGACAAAGACAGGACTGTATAGATAATAATCACCATGCTAGTCTGTGCAGGAGAAAGAATTGAGTGCTTCCTAAAACCTAAGGATGCAAATAAAGACAGGCTTCCAGTGGAGAGCAGAACGAGGCTTAGGAAGCCCCCAGGGCACTCACTGTTTCTCGCTTCTGCTGTTATGATTGCCGGGCTGTGAAAATTCTCATTCTCCAAAGAGTCTTCACAGATTCTTAGTCCACATGGAAGAATATGTTTAATGTTATGCTTCCACAGTACACAGACTCTCTAGCTGACTCTCAATCACAATTCCAAATTCCCGGAACAGTCTGATGGACCCAGCTATGTTGTATGCATCCCCTTGGTTCAGTTGGTTCCAGAGAGGGATAGAGTCATGAGCACCGCTAGTTCACAGTCCTGTGTGGGAGCTGGATGCCAGCACTGGGCCAAGTAACCACCATGGGGCATCTCACACCACCTTTGCATGGGAGACAGAGCACAGATGATCTTACTTTAAGTGGGCGGGGACATCACAGCTCAGAGATGTTAAGTTGCTTGCCCACACAGGTATCATGCTTCAGAACCAGATTTCAAATCCAGGTGGCCAGCTCCAAAATCTGCTCTCAACCTGCATGTCAAATTACTAGTACACACAGGAACCAGTTACCAAAGGACAGAGGATACTGGTATGTGGATTGGACAGATTCCCTTAAAAAAAAAAAAAAGGAACGTAATTTTCCTAACATTTCTTTTGGATAAAGTCTTAGAAGTAGACTTACTGGGTTAGGGATAGGACGTACTACACAGTAGTTCTGAAAAGTTGCTCCCATTTACATCCCATGAGAAGTGTGTGGAAGTGTTCCTCTCATCACATGAGTACTAACATTTTATTTCATCTTTGCCAATTGAGTAGGGGGACTTTATTCTGACTGAAGATAGGGGGAATCTTCACAGAAGAGGTACACAAGAGCAAAGCAGATAGGTCAGAAGTCCGTGGTCATGTGGAAAAGGCAGGAAGGGTCCTCTCTGGATGGCTTAAAAACAGGATGTAGAGGGCTGTATTGGGGATGATTCCAGGGAACCATGAAAGTCATGGGGAAGTATTGTGATGTTATCATAAACATTTTAGAAAGGAGTGACATTATTCAGTAGAAATAAAGTAGTCTTAATAATCTCTGGGTGAGATAATATTATTTGTCAATGACAGATACTTACCTTACACACATATTTACATAGCTTTCTTTTCTTCACCCCCTACTCCTCCTCTCCATGCAATCATTTTTAGACAAGTAACTGTTTTGTTTTTAAAATGCTAATGGGGTTCATATAGGATTGCTTGTATTCCAGTAAAAGAAGTTTACTAATGGCATGACAGGTGTGAGAGCTTTTCAGCTTTGAAAAGCATCCGACTAGCGATATTTGCATTCTATGAGAAACTTATGCTAATGTAACTAACACTCACACTCTGAGGAGAACTTTAAATTGCAAATTTTGAAAAGCTTGAAGTCAGTAAATAATATTTTGGGGAGAGGGGTGGCCATGCCACAGCAATATCAATTGGTGGTGTTCATTTGTTAAGTCCTGTCTGACTGTGACCCCGTGGACTGCAATGCCCCAAGCTTCCCTGTCCTTCACTGTCTGCTGAAATTTGCTCAGATTCATGTCCATTGAGTCAGTGATGCCATGTAACCATCTCATCGTCTGCTGCCCCCTTCTCCTTCTGCCAGTGTCAGGGTCTTTTCCAGTGAGTTGGCTTTTCACATCAGGTGGCCAAAGTATTGGAGCTTCACTTTAGCATCAGTCCTTCCAATGAACATTCAGGATTGATTTCCTTTAGGACTGACTGGTTGATTTCCTTGCTGTCCAAGGGACTCTCAAGAGTCTTCTCCAACAGCACAGTTCAAAGCACCCAATTCTTCATCGCTCAGCCTTCTTTATGGTCCAACTCTCAAATCCATACATGACAACTGGAAAAACCATAGCTTGGACTAGATAGACCTTTGTCGGCAAAATGATGTCTCTGCTTTTTAATATGCTGTCTAGGTTTGTCATAGCTTTCCTTCTAAGGAGCAAGCATCTTAATTTCATGGCTGCAGTCACCATCTGCAATGATTTTGGAGCCCCCCAAAAATAAAGTCTGTCACTGTTTCCATTGTTTCCCCATCTATTTGCCATGAAGTGATGGGACTGGATGCCATGATCTTTGTTTTTTGAATGTTGTGTTTTAAGCCAGCTTTTTCACTCTCCTCTTTCATTCTCATCAAGAGGCTCTTTAGTTCCTCTTCACTTTCTGCCATAAGTGTGGTATCCTCTGGATATCTGAGGTTATTGATACTTCTCCCAGAAATCTTGATTCCAGCTTGTGCTTCATCCAGCCTGGCATTTCTTATGATGTATTCTGCATATAAGTTAAATAAGCAGGATGGCAACATACAGCCTTGATGTACTCCTTTCCTGATTTTGAACCAGTCTCTTTCTATGTATGGTTCAAACTGTTTCTTCTTAGCCTGCATACAGATTTCTCAGGAGGCAGATAAGGTGGTCTGGTATTCCCATCTCTAAGAATTTTCCACAGTTTGTTGTGATCCACACAGTCAAAGGCTTTAGCATAGTCAATGAAGCAGAAGTAGATGTTTTCTGGAATTCTTTTGCTTTTTCTATGATCCAGAGGATGTTGGCAATTTGATCTGTGGTTCCTCTGCCTTTTCTAAATCCAATTTGAACATCTGGAAATTCTAGGTTCATGTACTATTGAAGGCTAGCTTGGAGGATTTTGAGCATTACTTTGCTAACATGTGAAATGAGTGCAATTGTGCAGTAGTTTGAACATTCTTTGGCATCACGGCTCTTTGGGACTGGATTGAAAACTGACCTTTTCTAGTCCTGTGGCCACTGCTGAGTTTTCCAAGTTTGCTGGCACATTGAGTGCAGCACTTTAACAGCATCATCTTTTAGAATTTGAAATAGCTCAACTGGAATTCCATCACCTCCACTAGCTTTGTTTGTAGTGATACTTCATAAGGCCCACTTGACTTCACACTCCAACATAACTGGCTCTAGGTGAGTGATCACATCATCATGGTTATCTGGGTCATTAACATTTATTTTGTACAGTTCTTCTGTGTATTCTTGCCACCTCTTCTTATTATCTTCTGCTTCTGTTAGGTCCATACCATTTCTGTCCTTTATTGTGCCCATTTCTGTCCTTTATTGTGCCCAAATGTTCCCTTAGAATCTCTAATTTTCTTGAAGAGTTCTCTAGGCCTTCTTATTCTATTGTTTTCCTCTATTTCTTGCACTGGTCTCTTTGGACGATTTTCTTATCTCTTCTTGCTATTCTTTGAAACTCTGCATTCAAATGGGTATATCTTTCCTTTTTTCCTTTGCCCTTCACTTCTCTTCTTCTCTCAAATATTTGTAAGGCCTCCTCAAACAAACATTTTGACTTTTTGCATTTCTTTTTTTTTGGGGATGGCTTTGATCACTGCCTCCTGTACAATGTTATGAACCCCTCTCCATAGTTTTTCAGGCACTCTGTCTATCAGATCTAATCATCTAATCCCTTGAATCTATTTGTTACTTCCACTGTAGAATCATAAGGGATTTTATTTAGGTCATATCTGAATGGACTAGTGGTTTTCCCTACTTTCTTCAGTTTAAGTCTGAATTTGGCAATAAGGAGTTCGTGATCTGTGCCAAAGTAAGCTCCTGGTCTTGTTTTTGACAGTATAGAGCTTCTCAATCTTCAGCTGCAAAGAATATAATCAATCTGATCTCTGTATTGATCATCTGATATCACTGAAGAAGGCTAAATGGAAGGAATGCATTTGCCAGGTTTGAACTCTCTGAAGCTGGTATCACCTGTGATGCCTGGGACTGGAAAGAAATTCCACTCCTTGCTTGCAAATTTTAGAAGGCATTAGAGTCACCTTGGGGCCTTCTAAAAGCAGACTGCTGAGCCCACCCCCCAGAGCTCTGACTCAAGAGGTTTGGGTATTGGCTGAGAAGATGCATTTCAAAAAAATTTCCTGTTGATTCCTGTCCCAGGAATTATACTTTGAAAGCTTTCTCTAGAAAAATCCCAATAGTACACATCCTTGTCAAAATGGGTGAAAGTGTAGACTGTGGACATATTTTTTTTTACTTCTCCAAGGAATGAGAAGTCTGAGTGCCACAGCGGGCACCCCATTCTAGAGGGCCTGCACCGAGAATACAAGCCTTCAGAATATTTGGCTTTGAAGGTCAGCAGGGCTTGCTTTCGGGAGAGCCAAAAGTTTATGAGAAACAAAGACCCCACTCCTAAGATGTTCACATGGACACTTACACATTTTAGGGTCCAGATCAGAAGCAGTAATTTGAAAGTAGCTTATGTCAGACCCTCTTGCTGCTCTTGGAGAGCCTCAGGGGGAGGCAGGGGGTAACTGGGCTTCATGTGGGAGATACAGACACTGGCAGTCATTTCTGAAGTCCGTTCCACCATGAGGATGACGGTGCTGGCAAGCATCATTTTGGAATCCCCCCTCTAGCATATTAGTGCCAGGATCTGGCCCCAACCACCAGTGGGTCAGCACCAGAACTAGGATTCCGCAGCCCTTGCAACCAGTCATGCCAGCATCTGGCTGAATCCAGCAAAAGCGAGCAGCCTCTGGGCTAGGTAGGGGCTTGCAACCAATTGGGTTGGGACCAGCCGTGCCGGCCAGCATGCCCACAGTGGTCACCAGTGCTACAACACAAGGGCCCACACGCCCCACATAAAGGGCACCCCAGAGCCTACAGCTCTGGAGAACCCAGGGACTTGTGCTGCTGGACCCCATAAGACACCTTATAATACCATTTCTCCAGGAATGGAAAATATAACTGACCTCCTGTTACATGGAAATAAAGCAGAGAATCAAGCAAAGTAAGACAACAGGGGAATGTATTGAAAATGGACTAACTAGATAAAAATTCAAAAGAAGAGCTAGGTGAAGTGGAGATAAGCATTCTACCTAATAAAGAATTCAAAATGATAAAGATGCTCAACAAACTTGGGAGAAGAATCAATGATCACAGTGAGGATCTTAAAAAGACTTAGAAAATATAAAGAAGAACCAAACAGAGCCAAAGAATACAATAACGGAAATAAAAAACACACTAGAAGGAATCAACAGTAGTTTAGATGATACAGAGGAACGGATTAGTGAAAGGGAAGACAGAGTAGTGGAAATCACTCAAGAGGAAAAATAATTTTCAAAAGTAAGGACAGTTTAGGAGATCATTGGAACAATAGCAAGTATACTATCCTTTGC
Organism: Bubalus kerabau; assembly: GCF_029407905.1. Lineage (NCBI taxonomy): Eukaryota > Metazoa > Chordata > Mammalia > Artiodactyla > Bovidae > Bubalus > Bubalus kerabau. The sequence continues at coordinate 5,000,862 of NC_073643.1, forward strand.
ATTATAGGGGTCCTAGAAGGAGAAGAGAGAGAGAAAGGGAAAGAGAACATATTTGAAGACATAATAGCTAAAAACTTCCCTAACCTGGGGAAGGAAACAGACAACTAGGTCCAGGAAGCACCAGTTCAGTTCAGTTCAGTTGCGTCCGACTCTTTGCAACCCCATGAACTGCAGCACGCCAGGCCTCCCTGTCCATCACCAACTCCTGGAGTCTACTCAAACTCATGTCCATTGAGTTGGTGATACCATTCAACCATCTCATCCTGTTAAACCCTTCTCCTCCCGCCCTCAATCTTTCGCAGCATCAGGGTCTTTTCCAGTGAGTCAGTTCTTTGCATCAGGTGGCCAAAGTATAGGAGTTTCAGCTTCAGTAACAGTCCTTCCAGTGAATATTCAGCACTGATTTCCTTTAGGATGGACTTGTTGGATCTCCTTGCAGTCCAAGGGACTCTCAAGAGTCTTCTCCAACACCACAGTTCAAAAGCATCAATTCTTTGGCGTCAGCTTTCTTCACAATCCAACTCTCACATCCATACATGACCACAGGAAAAACCATAGCCTTGACTAGATGGGCCTTTGTTGGCAAAATAATGTCTCTGTTTTTTAATATGCTATCTAGGTTGGTCATAACTTTCCTTCCAAAGAGTAAGCGTCTTTTAATTTTATGGCTGCAGTCACCATCTGCAATGATTTTGGAGCCCCCAAAAATAAAGTCTGACACTGTTTCCACTGTTTCCCCATCTATTTGCCATGAAGTGATGGGACCAGATGCCATGATCTTGGTTTTCTGAATGTTAAGCTTTAAGCCAACTTTTTCACTCTCCTCTTTCACTTTCATCAAGAGGCTTTTGAGTTCCTCTTCTCTTTCTGCCATAAGGGTGGTGTCATCTGCATATCTGAGGTTATTGAGCTTTCTCCCGGCAATCTTGATTCCAGCTTGCGCTTCTTCCAGCCCAACATGATGTACTCTGCATATAAGTTAAATAGGAAGGTTAAAAGACAAAAGTAATAAAATCATCTATATTCACAATAAGCAGTTAAGGGCTACACAAAATGACGAGATGTTAAAAAAAAATGTAAAAAAGTAAACGTGGGAGGGAGTAAAAATGCAGGATTGTTAATATGCCTTTGAAATTAAGAGACCAATTTAATATAACCATATATTTTATGTGTATACCTATATATATTGCTATATATATAAACTTATCTACTATAAATTTTTGGTTTGTGGAATACACACACACATTAAGATATCCAAATATAACACTAAAGATAGTCATCAAATCAAAAGGGAAGAGAACAAAGAAATAAAAAAGAAATAAAAATGAACTATAAAACAACCACAAAACAATTAACAAAAAGGCAGTAATTGCATATTTGTTAATAATTATTTTAAATATAGATGGATTAAATGTTCAAGTCAAAAGACATAGAGTGGCTGAATAGAGTCAAGTGTAGGACCCAAGTACAAGATCTATGCCTATAGGAGACTTACTTCAAATCTAAGAACATATACAAACTGAAAGTGATGGGATGGAAAAAGTTACTCCATGCAAATGGAAATGAAAAGAAAGCCTAGGTAAGAATATTTATATCAGAAAAAAATAGAATTTAAACAAAGACTGTAACCAGAGAAAAAGGACATTACAAAATGATCAAAGGATAGATCCAAGAAGAAGATATGATAGTTATAAATACATCTGCATCCCACATGGGGGCACTAAATACATAGAACAAATATTAACAAACATGAAGAGAAAAATTGACAGCAACACAATCATAGTTGTGGACTCTACCCACTTTTAGCAAGGGACAGATCATCCAGACAGGGCATCACTAAGGAAACACTGGCCTTAGTGACACACTAGGTGAGATATATTTTGAGATGTCCATTGCTTTCAGGAGAGCCATTAGGCTGGTGCAAAAGTAATTGTGATTTTTGTGATTTTATTTTTTGCAATTGTTGTATTATTGACATTTGTCATTTGATATTATAATATATTCTTAAATGAGTGTGGTTATGTTATACGTCATTTTAAAGTGCATTTCTCACTTTATGTTTTTTGCTAATGACATGTTACTAGCTGTTTGTTTTACTTGTATTTTATACTATGGAAATGATGTTAGACAAAAAGCATATCTGAGTGATTTTCCTATTCTAGTTCAAAATGGGTCATAAAGCAGTGGATAGAACTCACAACATCAACAATACATTTGGCCCAGCAACTGCTAACAAACATACAGTGCAGTGCTGGTTCAAGACATTTTGCAAAGGAGACGCAAGTCTTGAAGGTGAAGAGCATAGTAGCCGGCCATTGGAAGTTGACAAGGACCAATTGAGAGCAATCTTAAAATCTGATCCTCTTAAAACTGCAAGAGAAGTTGCTGAAGAACTCCACATCAAGCATTCTATGGTCGTTTGGCATTTGAAGCAAATTGGAAAGGTGAAAAAACTTGATAAGGGGTTGCCTCATGAGATGACCAAAAATAAAAAAAAAATAAAAATAATTCTTTGAAGTTGTCTTCTCTGATTCTATGCAAAAACAATGGATCATTTCTTGATCAGATTGTGATGTGTGGTGAAAAGTGGATTTTATACCACAGCAGCTCAGTGGTTGGACCAAGAAGAATTTCCAAATCACTTCTCAAAGCCAAACTTGGGACAAAAAAAGGTCATGGTCACTATTTGGTCGTCTGCTGCTGGCCTGATCCACTACAGCTTTCTGAATCCCAGTGAAACCATTACATCTAGAAGTATGCTCAGCAAATCAATGAGATGCTCCAAAAACTGCAGTGCCTACAGCTGGCATTGGTCCATGATGCTGCTGCTGCTGCCAAGTCGCTTCACTCGTGTCCGACTCTGTGCGACCCCATAGATGGCAGCCCACCAGGCTCCCCCGTCCCTGGGATTCTCCAGGCAAGAACACTGGGGTGGGTTGCCGTTTCCTTCTCCAATGCATGAAAGTGAAAAGTGAAAGGGAAGTCGCTCAGTCGTGTCCAACTCTTAGCGACCCCATGGACTACAGCCTACCAGGCTCCATAGACAGGGCCCAGTTCTTCTCCACAATGATGCCTGACTGCACATCGCACAACCAGTACTTCAGAAGTTGAACAAATGGGGTTACAAAGTTTTGCCTCATCTGCCATATTCACCTGACCTCTTGCCAGCCAACGACCACTTCTTCAAGCATCTCCACAACTTCTTATAGGGAAAATGCTTCCACAACCAGTAGGAGAGCAAAAATTACTTTCCAAGAGTTTGTTGAATCCTGAAGCACAGATTTTTTTTTTCCTCAGTAAGTGCCTTCCTTTTCTGTTTTTTAAAATATTTATTTATTTTTAATTGGTTGGTGATTGGTTTTCAATATTGGTTTGCTTTCTGTCACACATCAGCATGAGCTAATCATAGGTGTACATATGTCCCCTCCTTCTTGAATTTCCCTCCCACCTCCTGCCCATTCCCACCCCTCTAGGTTATTACAGAGCCCCCACTTTAGTTCCCTAAGTCAAACAGCAAATTCCCATTGGCTATTTATGTTTGTTAGTGTGTGTGCATCCATGCTACTCTCTCCATTTATCTCACCCTCTCTCTCTTCTTCCCCAGCCTTGTCCATAAGTCTGTTCACTATGTTTATGTCTCCATTGCTGCTCTATGAACAGACTTGTCAGTACCATCCTTCTAGATTCCATAAGTATGCATTAATATATGATATTTGTTTTTCTCTTTCTGACTTACTTCCCTCTGTATAACAGGTTCTAGGTTCATCCACCTCATTAGAACTGACTCAGATGCATTCCTTTTTATGGCTGTGTAGTATTTTATTGTATATATGTACCACAGTCTTTATCCATCCATCTGTCGATGGACATCTAGTTGCTTCCCTGTCTTGGCTATTGTAAATAGTGCTGCAATGAACATTGGGATACATATGTCTTTTTCAATTTTGGTTTCTTCAGGGTATATGCCTAGAAGTGGTATTGCTGGGTCATATGGTGGTTTTATTCCTGGTTTTTTAAGGAATCTCCATACTGTCAGAAGCACAGGTTTTTATGCTACAAGTGCTTAGTTGCTCAGTCGTGTCCAACCTTTGTGATCCAGTGGACTGTAGCCCACTAGGCTCCTCTGTCCATGGGCATCCTCCAGGCAAGAATACTGGAGTGGGTTGTCATGCCCTTCTTCAGGGGATCTTTCCAACCCAGGGATCAAACCCAGGTCACCTGCACTGCAGGTGGATTCTTTACCATCTGAGCTACCAGGGAAGCCCTTTTATGCTATAGGAATAAAAAATTTATTTCTCATTGGCAAAAATGTGTTGATTGTAATGGTTCCTATTTTAATTAATAAAGATGAGTTTGAGCCTAGTTATAGTGATTTAAAATTCATGGTCCAAAACTGCAACTACTTTTGTGCCAACTTAGAAGTTTGGAGAAGGCAATGGCACCCCACTCCAGTACTCTTGCCTGGAAAATCCCATGGACGGAGGAGCCTGGTAGGCTGCAGTCTATGGGGTCGCGAAGAGTCTGACACCACTGAGCGACTTCACTTTCACTTTTCACTTTCATGCATTGGAGAAGGAAATGGCAACCCACTCCATTGTTCTTGCCTGGAGAATCCCAGGGACGGGGGAGCCTGGTGGGCTGCCGTCTCAGGGGTCGCACAGAGTCGGACACGACTGACGCGACTTAGCAGCAGCAGCAGCAGAAGTTTGTAAGAAGCAGAGACTCCATTCCTAAAGGGTGCAGACAACAACCCACACAGCCTAGGACCCAGGTCAGAAGCAGAAATTTGAAAGCAGCCTGTGTCAGACCCACTCGCTCATCTTGAAGAGTCTCATGGAGGGGCAGGAGGGAATCGAAGGCAGGAGGGAATTTCATATACATGCATACACACACACACACATATATATATGTATGTGTATGAGACATTCTATCCCAAAGCAGCAGAATATTTCCAAGTTTCCAGAATATTTCCAAGCAGCAGAATCTTTCCAAGTGCAATGAAACATTCTCCAGAATAGATCACATACTTGCCTGCAAAACAAGTCTTAGTAAGTTTAAGAAGACAACTCATGTCAAGAAATTTTTCTAGCTAGAATGCTAGAAAATGACTAGAAATCAACTGTCAGAAAAAACCTGCAAAAAACACAAACACGTGGAGACTCAATAATGTGCTAATAAACAATCACTGGGTCACTGAAAATATGTGGATGAAAATAACTTAAAAATCCCTAAAGATTCTACCTGATTAAGTCTGGCTTCCTCATAGCTTTGAAAGATTCTTTCATTTCTTGGAGGTACCTTTTGGAAGAAAGCAGCAAGGTCAATGGGTAAATTGAGGAATGCCCCTTAACTCCTTCCTTTTTGCTCTGAGCTGCCAGGTTAGAGGAGAGAAACCCACTGTCGTCCAGGCAGCTGCAGCCACTGCTGAGAGCAGCATCTTCTGCCAGTTCTCCCTGGCGGCCTCAGAACTAGCCAGCCATTCACCCTGGGTGATGATTCAGTGCTTTTTGCTCTATCACACCTGGCTCAAAAAAATCAGATAACCTTACAGGGAAGAGGCCGAGGAAGGGCACAGTCTTGACAGGTGAACCAAAGACCCTTTTGTTTTCTGGGCTGGAGCTGGCTGCCAGGTTTGTGGATTTCTGTCCTCCGTGAGCTGCTTAACTTCTCTGTTTCTATATTTCCCCCCAAAAAGAAACAATCAGTGACTTGCAAAGTTGCTCCAGAGCATAGGAGGCTTTAATGTGAGACTAAAATTAGGGCGGAGTCGCCATTTCCATACCTCAGCAGGAAGCCACCTAGGGGAGTGGGGCTGATAAATGACACAGCCCAAGGAGCTGTTCAGGGAGACAGGTGCTGACTCAGTGATGACTGAGCCCTGTCTGGTATCTTTGGCCAGAATTATCAAGCAGCGCTCTCCCAGGTGCACTGGGGCCAGACAGCATCTCTACGTCCTGGTCCTTCCAGGCAGGTAGCTCAGCTGGATCACTGTCCTGTCTGATATCTCTTTACTTGGGACACCAGTGATTTTACTCTGACCGTGGATCCTGCTCTGTGCTTCTGGTGAAACTCACAGTGATATCTTTGAGGGTTAGAACCTTTAAAGAAAATGTTCTTTGTGCCTAGAGAATTTTGAGCCAATCCTACTCATTTTGGATCAGCCAAGGTGGCAGGGGGTTAACCTCCCTATCCAGTTTTCCCTCGCACCTTGTGGGTTCCTTAGGTGTGTGGGGATGGGGAGCAGTGTGGGGGCAGGCACCTTCCTCTTTGGATAGGATGGACTCCCCTGGTGGCTCAGATGGTAAAGAATCTGCCTGCCAAAGCAGGAGACCCGGGTTTGATCCCTGGTTTGGGAAGATCCCCTGGAGGAGGACATGGCAATCTACTCCAGTATTTCTTGCTTGGAGAAATCCATGGACAGAGGAGCCTGGCGGGCTACAGTCCTTAGGGTCACAGAGTCAGACACGACTGAGCGACTAACACACTTACTTGTTTATAGAGAGTTTTGAGTTTTTATGTTATTGCAGGTCTAGAGAAGGTTCTTAAGAATATTCCCTTTAGAAAGAATAGGGGGCAAGCTGATACCTTCTTTCTGTGGTGCAACAGTGAAAAATGACCTCAGGGACTCTGTCTACATTGCCTAGACAAGTATGCAGACCAGAATTTGTCCTCTCCCAGCCAGAGGCCACCTCAGCTCAGCTTCCTGTGGGAAGTCTGGTCCCTTCTTCTTTCCAGGGCTCCGGGGCTCCAGGTGCTGGCCAGATGGCTGCCTGTAAATGGCTGACCCCCACACCTAGTCTAGTACACAAATGGTCTGATTGCTTCCCAGGAACAGAGCTGTTCTCATGCTTGCTTTGTGACAAGATTTCTCAACCTCTGCATTGACATCTTACCACACATGATCCTTTGTTATAGGAAGCTGTCCTGTGCGTTTGCAGCCTCCAGGCCTCCACGCACTAGATGCTGGAGCAGTGCTCATCTTCACTTGTGCGAGAAACATCATCTTCATATTTAACCAAATGTCCCAGGGCTGAAAAGTGGCCCTAGTGGGGGAACCGCTGGTCTGTAAGAAGGGAGACTCAGCATGGATGGGAGTCAAACTCCACAGCCCATGACAGGTGGCCTCCCAGGACCTGGCAGATGTGTGCCAGGGAGAGTGGGCACCTGGGGGCACGACCAGGTGTGCTTGCCCCTCTTTCATGGACCCCAGGCCTCCATTCTTATTTTTCCAATAGCAGAGCCCAAGATGTGGGTTCAGACAACAAGCAAACACAAGTGAGAAGGTGAGACTGGACACAGAGAAAAGTTAATAAGACATATCAGTTCAGCTCAGTTCAGTCGCTAAGTCGTGTCTGACTCTTTGCGACCCCATGAACCACAGCACGCCAGGCCTCCCTGTCCATCACCAACTCCTGGATTCACCCAAACTCACGTCCATCGAGTTGGTGATGCCATCCAGCCATCTCATCCTCTGGCGTCCCCTTCTCCTCCTGCCCCCAATCCCTCCCAGCATCAGAGTCTTTTCCAATGAGTCAACTCTTCGCATGAGGTGGCGTTTCAGCTTTAGCATCATTCCTTCCAAAGAACCCCCAGGACTGATCTCCTTCAGAATGGACTGGTTGGATCTCCTTGCAGTCCAAGGGACTCTCAAGAGTCTTCTCCAACACCACACTTCAAAAGCATCAATTATTTGGTGCTTAGCTTTCTTCACAGTCCAACTCTCACATCCATACATGACTACTAGAAAAACCATAGCCTTGACTAGATGGACCTTTGTTGGCAAAGTAATGTCTCTGCTTTTTAATATGCTATCTAGGTTGGTCATAACTTTCCTTCTAAGCAGTAAGCGTCTTTTAATTTCATGGCTGCAGTCATCATGTACAGTGATTATGGAGCCCAAAAAAATAAAGTCAGACACTATTTCCACTGTTTCCCCATCTATTTGCCATGAAGTGATGGGACCAGATGCCATGATCTTGGTTTTCTGAATGTTGAGCTTTAAGCCAACTTTTTCACTCTCCTCTTTCACTTTCATCAAGAGGCTTTTTAGTTCCTCTTCACTTTCTGCCATAAGGGTGGTGTCATCTGCATATCTGAGGTTATTGATATTTCTCCCAGCAATCTTGATTCCAGCTTGTGCTTCTTCCAGCCTAGCGCTTCTCATGATGTACTCTGCATAGAAGTTAAATAAGCAGGGTGACAATATACAGCTTGACATACTCCTTTTCCTATTTGGAACCAGTCTGTTGTTCCATGTCCAGTTCTAACTGTTGTTTCCTGACCTGCATATAGGTTTCTCCGAGGCAGGTCAGGTGGTCTGGTATTCCCATCTCTTTCAGAATTTTCCACAATTTATTGTGATCCACACAGTCAAATAAGACGTATAGAGAGTAGATTTCTGCTTTGGATGAATGAGACTCAGTGCCTCTGGGACCTTCTGCAGAGTGATGTGAATGTACTCCCACCCAAGAACAGAAGTGAGCATTCTCCACTCACTCTTCCTCCAATCCACCCAGGCTGCCCCTAGGGACAAGAACTGCCCTGCATTTGCTGCTTGTATCTCTTGGCTACCCAGCATGCTCAGGGGCACCGGGGAGGCAAGCCTCAGCAGAGTTGGGAGATGGCAGGGGGCTAACCCTTAGCAGCTGAAAACTGCCCCAGCTGGTGGGGGGAGGGCATGCACGTGCTGAGAGGGTTACTAAGGTGCGATACCAACAGCATCTGCCTTTGTGAGTCTCCTCCTTTCTCAGTAAAGTCTATTCCTCAAGGATGAGACACCAACCCTATTTCTTATAGCCTGTCTGAGTCTCCTATGTCCTCAGTTCATAGCCTGTGATATTGAGGAATGGGTCCCCTATCCTGATGCATGATAAGCAGGACACACAAAGGGACCTGACTCACAGGACAGTCTCTGACCAGCATCCTTCTCCAAGTAGGAGGGGAGAGGAGCTGTCAGTCTCTCTGAAAACACCAGGGGGACGAAGGACTTGTTCTCTGAGAGCCCTGAAAGTGTGGCAATGAAATGTGCATCCTTTCCATGTTGGCTGTTTCACAAGGCTTGTATGATTTATTGGGGATGTGTGTGTGTGTGAAAGGAGCAGGCGGAGCGTCCCTGGAACTTAGTATGCAGACAGCATGTTTACTAGATGCTCTGTAATTCCAGCAAGTCTGATGAAAGATGGGAGTGAGTGTTATTGCTGTCTTCTGTGAATAAGGACATTGAGATGCAATGTGGAGGGTCTGTAGGGATTTCAGGGACCTTGGTTGGTGTTATGAGACGCCACAAAAGCCCAGGATTATTGCTCTTGCTTATGGGCGGACAGGTTTGGATGCTGAGCTGAAGGTTTTGATTAGATATGAAAAGCCACAGGAAGCTTTGAAGGCTTGCCTAATAAAGAAGTGAGAAATGAAAACGGTAATGGGCAGCTTCCTTCTCACAGCTGTTGGAGGACAGTTATTCTAGTGGCCAGCTAGCTACAGAAAGGATTGATGTAAGTTGAGACTAGGGTGGTAGAGACTAGGCAAGAACCTGTTAACGATAATTCAAAGATAAGGTGGTGGAGATTGTAGAGTCAAAACTGAATTCAGATAAGACTTTCAATCTTCCAGCAGCCCTTTCTAGATCTGAAAATAGTGAGGCAATATCAGCCTATCCTGGTATTAGCATAGTACGTGTCCTCTGAGAAGTCCACCTATAAGCCCTGGAATTATCTAGAGCTGCAGCTGGAAAGATTCAGAAATATCTCCTCCCATGGTGGTTGGTGTGGATGCCTGCAGAGCCCAGGTGGGTAACATAGTGTGTGAAGCCGGTCTGATTTTAATTCATGTACCACCTTACCTGGGCATGGAGTGTCAGGTACTGAATAGGGTATTCTGGAAACATTGTTGCATATGATTATACCAGCTAATGAGAGCCAGGTATTCAGTTATAGGAAATGTGTAAGCTGGCTGCCCTGCAAGTTGTTGCTTGACTTCAATATGGTGGAGGTATTTGTGCCATTGAAACTGGCAAATGACACAGTTGGGAGTCCTTCTCTCCCAGCAGCCCCTACTGGCCCTGCTACGGACTAGAGCACACATCCCAGGAGGGTAAAATGCAGCTGCTGCTCATCACCCACCTCAGTGGCTCAGGTAGCCTGGGGGCTCATTATTTCCAGATGTTCTGATTTTGTGAGAGTTAAAACCTTCATTTTATATGCGGTATAATACAGATTTCAGTGGGTGTGATGTATTTGAGGGAAAGCAGGGAGCCCAGACTAGAGGGGCTGAGATACCTCTGAAAAATAGCATGTTATTAGATCCCATTAATGCTCCAACAGATGCGTGTAAACAACCCCGCCCCCCCCCCCACACACACACACACACAGGTAGGGAGAGCCTGGGCATGGCCTTCCTCCTCAGCTTGGGCACATGTTTGTTTCATCTTGTTGTTGGGTTGGGTGTGTGCTGATAAAGAACTGATGAGAAGTGGTCAGCAACCCAGGTAACTGAGGGAGTTACTTCCTACTTCAGAAATTCACTCACTTGCACTGAAGAGCAACTATAAGTGCAAATACAAGCAAAATCAGACATTCTGAGATTTGACAGATAATCACAGTTCTTGAATTCCTCCTCTATCTGTGCAAGCAAATAGGCAATTTATGTGGTCTCTTTTAATTGGTTGATTAATTTTTTTGAAATTGTATTGACATGTATTTGATTTGTAATATCGTGTTAATTTATTTGTATAGCAAAGTGACTCAGTTATACATACCTGTATTTTTTCATATTTTCCATTATGATTTGTCACGAAGTATTGAATATGATTCCTTGTGCTCTACAGGGGGACATTGGTGTTTATCCATCCTACACAGTTTGCCTCTGCTAATCCCACACTCTCATCCCTTCCCTCCCTCACCCCCATCTCCCCTGGCAACAAGTCTGTTCTCTACACCTGTGAGTCTATTTTTGTTTTGTAGATAAGTTGATTTGGATTGTACTTTAGATTCCACATGTAAGCGGCATCATATTGTATTTGCCTTTCTCTTTTTGATTCATTAATACTTTAATTAACATGATAATCTCTAGGCCCATCTGTGTTGCTGCACATGTCACTATTTCACTCTTTTTGATGGCTGAGTAATATTCCATCATCTGTATGTACCACGCCTTCTTTGTCCATGCCTCTGTCAAAGGACACATAGGTTGTTTCTCTGTCTTGGCTCTTGTAAATGGTGCTGTGATGAACATAAGCACTCATGTATCTTTTCCAAGTATAGTTTTATCTGGGTATATGCCTAAGAGTGGGATTGCTGGACTATATGGTAACCCTGTGTTTACTTTTTGGAAGAACCTTCATACTGTTCTTTTAGTGGCTGCACCAATTACATTCCCACCAACACTGCAGGAGCATTCCCTTTGCTCCATACTCTCTAGCGTTTGTTATTTGTAGACTTTTTGATGATGGCCATTCTGACTGGGGTGAGGTGGTACCTCATTTAATTTTGATTTGAATTTCTTTAATAATTTGGAAGGAATGATGCTAAAGCTGAAACTCCAGTACTTTGGCCACCTCATGTGAAGAGTTGACTCATTGGAAAAGACTCTGATGCTGGGAGGGATTGGGGGCAGGAGGAGAAGGGGACAACAGAGGATGAGATGGCTGGATAGCATCACTGACGCGATGGACGTGAGTCTCAGTGAACTCCGGGAGTTAGTGTTGGACAGGGAGGCCTGGCGTGCTGCGATTCATGGGGTCGCAAAGAGTCGGACATGACTGAGCGACTGATCTGATCTGAACTGAACTGAATAATTAGCAATGTTGAGCATCTTTTCATGTGCCTGTTGGCCACCTGTAGACTTCTTTGGAGAAATGTCTTTTTGGGTCTTCTGCATAAATAGATGATTTTCTTCTACATAAAAATTGTGGTTTTTCAATCGGGGTGATTCCTCTTAATTTAAACCTTAGGAACAATTTTGTGTGGCTGACACATACACTACCTCAGTTCTCTGCCACAGATCATGATCTCTTACATCTCCTTCCCCTCCCACCCAATATTTAGAATTTATTGTCTTTCTAGGCAACTCTCAGGTAAGTAGGGAAGTGTCCTAAATTTAGTTAATTTCAAGAGAAAGCCTCTAAAGTACACTGCAGCAGTTACACACATGCTGAATAGAAAAAGACGGCTCTCCTAATTGCCTGTTGTATGTGGAAGGTCCTAGGGAAAAATAACAATTAAGTTAAAAGCTACCTTTCCATCATCAACCTAAGGTCCTTGAAAAAGATGACTTATTTTAAGTTAATTGCAAAGACTTTTTTTTTGATATAGAAGTTTGAAAGACTTTCTTTACACAGAGAATAATATAAGCACATAGTTAAATTCTTTCTCTTTGTTTGGGAACTTTAAGGCTTTGTGCTCCATAACCCTGTCAGATCACTGTCCTGGCTTGGTCTTAAAATAAGTTTTATAGCCTCTTGACCTTCAGTGACCTTAGCAACAGAAGCAAGCCAACTTTCTCTTTCTTAAAGTAAACTTAGAAAAGCTCTGAACATTTTGAAATACTGCAGAACTTCCTTGGCTGGCGACTTGGGATTGAGCTAGTGTTCTCTTGGAAGGGTTTGCTAGCTCATTAACCACTGCTCATGGTCAACTTAATTACTCTTTATTTCTACACCACTGGAAGTTCTATTCTTTTCAAATCTAGTTTAATATGGGAGGCCATCAGGAAAGGAGTTACTTTATTGACTGGAAACAGTGATCAGAGCCATGCTGTTCATCATCAGATGAAGTCAAGCCTTAAGGGAAGGCCACACATTCCTCCGCTGGTCTCTGAGTTCATGGGGATAGTACTTCTCAGGCCTTGTGGGCAGTTCTAACAAAGTCCCTGAGTACATGTGCTGCTTCTGGGCTGGTGCATACATTTACTACTGCTAGAGTCTCGGGAACACTCTTTCCCTGTGGTTTGACCGTTAGTGACTAGAAGCCCTCAGACTGATGGCTGATCCACCGGGGGCTCTGAGTGACTTTCGCAGCATCGTACCTTCACCCCCCCACACACACCTGCCACCTGGGCTGGTCCCCAGTGGATGTACAGTACCGGCAATATTGGATTGGCCCCAAAGTTCACTTCCATGAGATTCCCCAACTTTTTGGCCAACCCAATAGCTCATCTTTATTTTCAGCCTCTGAGATCTGGGGCTGGTTGTTACTACAGCACTGCCGCTCCTGACCTGTCCTGATACATATGCTCCTGAGGCCTGCAATTCTGGGGAAATGAGGTAAAGCAGAAGCATGTGCCTCCTCGGTGACGAGCTCTGCTGTTTTCTTGGTCATGTGATGATGGGAGAGGAAGAGTCCAGAGCAGCCTTAAATTGTGTAGAGGATGTATAACCAGTTTTGATGACCACAATCACCCTTTCTCTTTCGGCTTTTTTTCATATTGACAGTTGAGCTAAGACCCACTCAAGGGAAGAGAAGAAGCCAGTATGCTTTTTGTCTGTGTCAGGGTAAGACCCTCAAATCAGAACAGTAAGTGCAAAGCCCAAGAGGTGAGGAAGAGCTTGGTGGGTCAGCCTCTAGGAGAGGGTGAGACGCTTCCTGTAGTGGGTGTTGTGGGCACCTTCCTAAGGTGCCGCTGCCAGGGCTGTGCACTCAGTGAGCTGGTTGCTGAGGCTCCCAGTAGCCACTGCTCTGGACCGTTGCTCTCTACCACCTGGAGACACCAAGGAGAGAAGGTCATAGCCCCCCCACCCCCCCGACCCAAGAGTAGTGGCAGGCCACAATCAATGACCTACTGACTTGAGAAACCCTGGGCAAGACTGCTCTGTTCTTCAATTTATGGTCCAGTGCTTGTTCTGAGCTCCAGTAAGGTAAAAGATGAACTCTTCCTGAAGCTTCATTCTTGAGTCCCTCTTTCCTTTCTAGCCTGCTTCCCTCATTCCATGACACATTTGTTTCTGCAGCAAATCATCTCTACCCTTCCTTGTCTCAGGCTTTGCTTCTAGGGAGTTCAACAGAAGACATGTACTTTGATGAGCAAGTGTCCAGGGGACAAAAGTTGTGGGACAACACTGCACGTTATTAACTCCTCTTGAAAGTTCCATAAAATGACCAGGGTCATGAGTCCTCTTAAGTCCTACAGCAGGGACATTTGTTTAACCTCAAATAATCTATGCAATTTTGAGAAGTTAAGAAACACGGATAGCCAAGAGTCAGGCATTCAGCTACAGACCCCTGCTTTGTGGTTACTGGCTGTGCAGTCTTGGGGAATACCTATCTGATCCTCCCTTGGCTTCCCAGGTGGCTCCGATGGTAAAGCGTCTGCCTACAATGCAGGAGACCTGGGTTCAAGCCTTGGGTTGGGAAGATCCCCTGGAGAAGGAAATGGCAACCCACTCCAGTATTCTTGCCTGGAAAATCCCATGGACGGAAGAGCCTGGTGGGCTACAGTCCATGGGGTCGCAAAGAGTCGGATACGACTGAGCGATTTCATGTTCTTCCAGGAAAATGGGATTTTATTCATTGCTGGTGGAAAGGTGAATATGTAAAATGGTGCAGCCACTTTGGAAAATAGATTGGCAGCAGTTTCCTACAAAGTTAAACCCAGACTTATCTTATGAATCACCAGTTCTCCTAGGTTTCTACCTAGGAGATAATTGATGGTATAGATACACACAAAGACATATACACAAGTGGTCATAGCAGCCTTCGTTATAATGGCATAAAACCGGTGGCAAGCCAAATGTCCATCAATTGTAGTATAACCATACAAGGGAATACTATTCTGTAATAAAAAGAGCTACTAATAGACACTACAACATGGGCCTCAAAAGTCCTGCTGCTGCTGCTGCTGCTGCTGCTAAGTCGCTTTAGTCGTGTCCGACTCTGTGCGACCTCACAGATGGCAGCCCACCAGGCTCCGCCGTCCCTGGGATTCTCCAGGCAAGAATACTGGAGTGGGTTGCCATTTCCTTCTCCAATGCATGAAAGTGAAAGTGAAGTCGCTCAGTAAGTGTCCGACTCTTCGTGACCCCATGGACTACAGCCCACCAGGCTCCTCCGTCCATGGGATTTACACTATGTGAAAGAAGGCAAGTGCAAAAGACACACAGTGTATGATCCCTTTTCTATGAAATTCTCAGATCAGAGGTGGCTTGGGGCTTGGGGTAGTAGTAGGGATTGACTGCAGACTAGATGCGCATAAGGGAACTTTTCAGGGTAATGGAAATAATCTGGTATTGGACTGTGGAGATGGTGGTATAAACATACAATTATGACATGCTACTTGAATTGTGTATTCACAGTGCCTGAATTTTATGGTATGTATGTTATACCTCATTAGAGCTGCAAAGAAACCCTTTGAGAATGTATGTGTTTGTGTTGTATTTTCTTACTCTGACATCCCCTTAAAATATATTTCTGTAGATATGGTAATCTATTCCCAATAAAGAAAAACAAGGTCTCTATGACAGTAAAAGGGAGAGGGGCTGTAACTGTTACCTCTGGGAGTTGCTGTAAGGGTGACAGGAGATTAATACCTACTGTTCAATACATGTTAGCTGTTATTACTATTTTCGGTATAACTGAGTCAGCATTTTCCCACTTATTTTTAAGAGCAAATCTTTTTTCTCAGACTACCTGATAATGGGATATTTTGAGATCTGTTACATGAGACATCTTGTCCATTGGCTGTTTCCCTTCTTAACTTTCTTTAGTTACGTTATTTTACTTTTTTACTTTCTCTTGTAACAGGACAAGGGCATATTTACTTTGAAAAAAGGTATTTTAAAATAAGAAGGTTCTACTATCTAGCACAGGGAACTATATTCATATCCTGTGATAAACCATAATGGAAAAAAATATAAAATAGAATGTGTATATATGTGTAACTTATTGCTTGGCTCTACAGCAATAATTGGCTATATAAGGAGACCAAACCAGTCAATCTTAAGGGAGACCAACCCTGAATATTCACTGGAAGGACTGATGCTGAAGCTGAAGCTCCAGTATTTTGGTCATCTGATGTGAACAGATGACTCGTTGGAAAAGTCTCTGATGCTGGGAAGGATTGAGGGCAGAAGGAGAAGAGGGCATCAGTGGATGAGATAGCTGGATGGCATCACCAGTGCAATGGACATGAACTTGGGCAAACTTTGGGACATAGTGAGGGACAGGGAGGCCTGGCGTGCTGCAGTCCATGGGGTCACAAAAAGTTGGACACGACTTGGAGACTGAACAGCAACAGCAATAATTAATACAACATTGTGATGCAAGTATACTTCAACAAAAAATTTTTAAAAGATATTTTATTTCCTGTGTACAGTCAGGTAATTAAACCTTGTGCCTTAGTATTTCCAATGCAATAAAATGTTAAGTTGTAGGTTCTAGCAAGGACACAGAATTCTACAAGAGGCGTTACCTTCAGATAAAATTCATATTATTTTTGAGAAATCGAATATTTTATATTGGTCCAAGTGTCTCTGAAAAACCAATACATATATTCCCTTTGTAACTTTTTGATATTAGACACACAGAAAAATCCCACCTACATGACCTTGTATTTTTGAAAGGCAAATACATCTTCTAGAGTCCTGTTTTTGCCTTAGCTGAAATGATTGTTAATTTTGCCCCCCAAAAGGTAGATTACCAAAATACATTAGCTTTTTCAGCATGTGTGGTATAGGCTAATTTGGCCCAATTTAAGCCATCAGAGCAAAACTGCACCCAAACAGAAGTGCTTGTAGAAACGAATTGAGGACTCCAGTAGTTGTAAATCAATGCATGCTGGGCAATCAGACTCCCTTATCGCTCTCCAAAATGACCTGCTTAAAGAAAATTGAAGCACTGTTATAGTTGAGATAGCTGTGCAATCCACATGCTCAGAGTGGTGATCACCTTCAAATTTAAGCACTTAATTTAAGAGCTCCAATAATTTTAAATTGCTATGTGCCGCAAAGACTGACAGACGGTTACCGGAGTGCACCAGTCTTTTTAAAACACTTCAGTGTTCAGTGTAGTATATTTCTGTGCAAAGGTTCACACCAAGTTGAAGCCAATTTCCAAATTAACACTGAAAAATGAAGAGCAACACTGCAACAAACTCAGGTTGGTTTTCTTTTTCTTTTCTGTCCCCCTGCCCCAATCTCTGAAACCAAAAGAAGCCTAGTCACTCATCTTTCCTCTGTACTGAAAAACCCTGGCGATTTTTCAGGAGCTAAAAATAAGTCCTTTTTTTTTTTTTTTTTTTGAGTATAGAACCCCTTGGTGCAGACACACTTGGCAGTTGAGTTATCTCTGTAGAGGGAATCAGGGAGAATGGCTCCCAGCAGAGCCAAAGAAATAGGGACAGCTTGCATATTCAGGGACCTGAAACCTCTGCTAGAGTTTGGCAGCACTAATGGGGGCAACTGGAACCTGGCCTGTGGAGGTGACATTTAGAGTCTATGACCTGCATAGCTTGTGGAACCAGGGGCTCCCCTGCCCTGAAAGTCTTCTGCCAGGCTCCCTGCCCGCCCCGCCCCCCACGCGCCCCGCCCCCCACGCGCCCCGCCCCCCACGCGCCCCGCCCCCCACGCGCCCCGCCCCCCACGCGCCCCGCCCCTCACGCGCCCCGCCCCCCCACGCGCCCCGCCGCCCCTCACGCGCCCCGCCGCCCCCACGCGCCCCGCCCCCACGCGCCCCGCCCCCCCCCACGCGCCCCGCCCCTCACGCACCCCGCCCTGCCCAGTGCGTTTCACCTCTTTCTGGTCCTTCTGCCGGCACCTGACAATTTCTTTCTCTTACCTGCTAGTCTCTGTTACCCTAGATGTAAAGTTCCTCTGTACTTCGCTTGAATATCTAAGTTGCTAATTATGGCTCAGCACTGGTGCCATCTACCCACCATTTTATCTGTATTCCTCTCATCCCCATAATGTTCTTCTACTGTCTAATGGGGTCTATTTTTTCCCCTGCAATTGGATTCGGAGTCAACAGCCTTCTCAATTAAAAACTGAAGGCTTAAAAAAAAATATCAATTCTAGTTTGCTATCCACCCAGTAAATTATACCGATTTAAATTGTACAGTTGTTTTTTGGACAAATGTGTGCAGGTATGTGTAACCACCGCTGCTACCAAGGTAGAATATTCGTCACCCCAGAATGTTCCTTCATGCCCTTTTGTGGTCAGTTCCTCTGACCCTGGACCTAGGAAGTCACCAATCTGTCTTCTTTCACTGTCGATTAGTTGTGCCTGATTCCTCACCAATGAAATGGCAATAATAACACCCACTCTTGTTGTTGTCTTGAGCTTGAATGGGGACTGGGTGTTTCCCAACCACTCAAAGGGCAAAGCAGAGAGACTGCCTAATCCCTGCTCCCAATCTAAGACCCTGAAATACCAGCCTCCTATAACCCTGAATTTATGTTGTAGTTATATATTTTAAGTTAAAAATCTTACCCTCCCCCAACTTTTACTTTTTTATATCCATATTTGTTGTAATTTTAAGGTGACGTTTTAAATTCTAACCATCCAGTGAGAGGTGCTGTGTTTGCTTTGTGGTTTCCAGCAAGTTCTAACATACTGAGACTCTCCCCTGAGTGAGGAGCTGGCTTGACTACTTGGCGAGCTACCTAAGATGTGCTTCCTAGCCTCAGAGAACTCTCACTCAGGGACCTCAAGCTCAAGTTCAGTCATGAACAAAGCCTGGTCTAGCAGTGGGGGGGCTTCCCCCAAATGTCCTCGGGAAAGAATATAGTCTAAGAAAACTTTCCTTTGGCAATATGGCTGGAAGGCAGGACGGACCTCATCTGTAATCCTTGCCTGGTTAGGGCTACCTCTGCTTATGCATTAAGACTTACTCAAATATTATTGGTATTTCTATGGTTATGATTAAGCTACATGTATTGACCTTCTTGTATGTACCAAACACTATTCAAGGTGCACAATTGCATTTTGCATTTAGTTTATAAGACAATTTTGCAAAGGAGGAACTAATATCTTAATTTTGGTGATGAAGAAACCAAGTCCATCAGAAGGAGTCAACCAAGCTGCCTAAACATACACAAGGTCCCACAACAAGTAAGTGGTCAAATTCTGGAATCATAGCATGTTGCACCCCAAACTTATTTTTTAAATTAATTTTTATTGAAGTATAGTTGATTTACAGTGTTGTATTGGTTTCTGCTGCTGCTGCTAAGTCGCTTCAGTCATGTCCAATTCTGTGCGACCCCATGGACGGTAGCCTACCAGGCTCCTCTGCCCATGGGATTTTCCAGGCAAGAACACTGGAGTGAGATGCCATTGCCTTCTCCAGCATTGGTTTCTGCTGTACAGCAAAGGGAATCAGCTATATTTATACCTGAATCCCCTCTTTTTTGTATTTCCTTCCCAATTAGGTCAGAGCACTCTGTAAAGTTCCCTGTGCTATACAATAGGTTCTCAGTAGTTATCTCATTTATACATAGTACCACTAGTATATATATATATATATATATATATATGTATGTCAATCCCAATCTCCCAATTCCTCCCACCCCACTCCTCCCTTGATAACCATAAGTTCATTCTCTACATCTGTAACTCTGTTTCTGCTTTGCAAATAAGTTCATCTGCACCATTTTTCTAGATTCCAGATATGTGCATTAATGCATGGTATTTTTCTCTTTCTGACTTACTTCACTCTGTATGACAGACTCTAAGTCCATTGACCCAGTTTCATTTTTTATGGATAAGTAATATTCGCTTGCATCTATATACCATATCTTCTTTGTCATTCCTCTGTTGATGGACATTTAGGTTGCTGCCATGTCCTAGCTATTGTGAATAGTACTGTAATGAACATTGGGTTGCATGTATCTTTTGGAATTAGGGTTTCCTCCGGGTGTATTTCTCTGTCACATGGCAGTTCTGCGTTTAGTATTTTAAGGAACCTCCATACTGTTCTCCATGGTGGCTGTTATCATCCCGCCAGCAGTGCAAGAGGATTCCTTTTTCTTCACACCCTCTCCAGCATTTATTATTTGCATACTTTTAAACGCAAACTTATCCACTGGCAGCACTTCTGGATAAAAAAATATCTGGTGCTCAAAATGTGAAAGTCCAGCGATCTCATCTCAGCTTTAGTAGGTCTTTACACTGTTAAAGGAGATGTTTTTGCCTGGAGTGACGCTGTGTGTGTATATGTGTGCGATACCCCCACCTTCCCCTCCAGCATTCCCCTCCCCACTTCAGCTCTCTTCCCTTCCCTCATTCGGAACTGGAAAGGATGGTTTTCTCTGGGAAGTCAGATCTCTGGGGAGGACATGTAGCTTTGATCATCCTCAAGAAAAGGATCCCAGAAGGGAAATCATATGAATGATAAACTGCAAGGCTGGGCTGAGGGAATCCATCACAGTGGGCTGCCTGGACCTCGCTGATGTGGGCTGAACGGGGTGATGGCTTCTGGTGAGAGCCGGGAGTGGGGAGGTGCTTCCTGGCTGGGGAAGCTCTTGTGCTGTTGCAGGCAAGGAGCGCAACAATGACAAGGGCTGGCTTTTGTGGGAGGCAGGGGTCAGGGCATACATGTCCTTCGTGGTCAGGGAGGGTCTGGTTCCAAATGGAAGCTGAACACCTCGGTGCCTCCTGTCTCCCCACAGCACCCCCTCCCCCAGCCTGACTCCCCATCCAGGGAGGGTGACTTTTCCTTGGAACGATGCTAATGGAGTCATTCAGGTCAGTGTCTCGAAGATAAAATCTGTCACTCCCTTCTGCAGGCTCATTATTTTTACCTTCAGGCTGCAAGGAGACAGCAGAACAGTAGAGGAGGGGGCTGCTTCCTCTCAAGGCTGACTCAAATATATAGCTGTGTGTGTGTGTGTGTGCGTGTGTGTGCGTGCGTGTGTGTGCGTGCGTGCGTGTGTGCGTGCGTGCACGCGTGCACTCGCTCGCATGTGGCTGTGGTCTTAAAGGTCTAATGAATTACGGGCAAACCTTTTGTCTTCAACAGAGCAAGTGTCAGTGTTTAAATTCCTTGCAGAAATTTGATTTCCCTGAAACTGCCCCAATCTACTTCTGGATATGCTTTCTTGTTGCCCTTTGATAACAAGGAATACAGGCTGTGCACAGAGTGTTTACTCACACCCCATGTAGTCCTAATTGTCCTGTAATTTCAACAGAAGTGTGGCATCATGTTGACTCTGAGATTTGGCAATCTAAAATCATGCTAAAACAGGGTTTTGCCAGCTGGATCCTCGGTCTCCTTCAGAAACATCTTTGGCTGTGTGCAGCCGGGATCACTAATCCATGAGGGGAGAGAAAATGTTATATTTTTTTTTAAGGCAGAGTTTTTCAGAAATCAGCAAACTATCACCAACCAAGAGCCACCTTACTGCCACAGCAGGGGCAGGGACATGCATTCCTGGGTTTCTTTTCTGGCACTTGAATAGATGCAACCGTTTCCTAGTGAGACGGCTCAACTCAGCTCCTTTCTGTCTCCTATCCCAGTGAACTGCCCTGGACCAGGAATCTCCAGTCATCCGAACCCAAATGGCACAGGGTGTCCTGACTGCAGGATGATGGGGTTGGGGCACAGTGGGCACTGAAGACCCAGGCTCAGTGTGTGTCTTGTGAGTCCACAGGCGGGGAATGTGGCTACTTGAGTGACCTCCAGACCCTATGTCCCTCCCCTCACAGCCAGAGCTGATTCTTGGAAGGTGTGAACTGCGGCTCTGTGTTGTTGGAATTCAATATTTCCATTCTGGATGATAGTGTACATTTTCCCGATATTTAAACGTGCAACTGAGTAACCAGCCAACACACCAGACTCTCTGCAGGCCAGAGAAGATCCGCTGCAGGCCAGGTGGGCCAGGTGGGCCAGTGGGCCACTAGTTTTGACGTCTGGTCTCTAGGATCTGTGTCCCTCTGTCTCTTCTTTTAGAGGAAGGATGTGTCTTGCTTTCTCGAGGAGGGGTCTGTCTTAGGTAGTAGGAGCATGACGCTTGGCATTCAATCAGGCTTTGGCATCTTTTAACTGAATGAGTGGTTTCTTCACTCAGATCTCAGTTGCCTGCCCCACCAGTGACATGTGACAAGATGCTGGCCTGGCCCTTTACTTCATTTTTTTTTTTAATCAGAGTTTCATGCAGAATGGACTTTGTGGTCACTGGAGCACCTCCCCCACCCAAGTACCCTGGGAGGTTGCGTCCTGCTGACCATTTAACTAACCAGCCATAACAGCTGCTCCTTCTAGGTTTCAGGATCCTCCCCTGTAAAGACCAGACTTTCCTCCAGAAGGCAAGAGTGAATAAGAGCAGACAAAAGCCCAAAGTCAACTCCAGCCTGGGGCAGTGACTGACTATGGCATCTGGGACCACCACGTAATGCTCATTGCTGAGGGTAGTCTGGCAGCAGCAGCTGCACCAGAAGCGATGGGAAATGCAGAGTCACAGGCCCTGCCTCAGCCCTGCTGAGTCAGAGTCTGCTCCCCACATGGTCTGTAGAGTTTGAGAAGATTGACTGAGTCTAGTGCTTCAAATGTGCCCCTGACCAGCCACATCATCCTCCCAGATGCTTGTTAAGAAAGTGACCCCCTGAGCCCCTCTCAGACTCACTGAATCAGCATTCAGGTCCTGGTCTGATTTTTCAAGGCCTCAGAGAATCCCAATGCATGGCTGATTTAACTTACTTGAACCCAGTTATTGCCTCATCCTCAGTGTAGTTGAAGTATTAATATATATATCATAAGGGCATTTTAAGGATGAGAAAAAGATGGCATAGTATGTGAGTATGTTATAGTAAGATATACTGTTATATATTCTATATAGAGAAAAAATGGTATATTTATGATGAACCGAACTTGATAACTTGTTGCTGTTCAGTCACTCAGTCGTGTCCAACTCTGCAGCCCCATGGACTGCAGCATGCCAGGCTTCCCTATCCTTCACTGTCTCTTGGAGTTTGCTCAGACTCATGTCCATTGATTTGGTAAGGCCATCCAACCATCTTCTGTCATCCCCTTCTCCTCCTGCCTTCAATCTTTCCCAGCATCAGGGCCTTTTCCAGTGAGTTGGCTCTTTGCATCAGGTGGCCAAAGTAATGGATCTTCCGCTTCAGCATCAGTCCTTCCAAAGAATATTCAGGGTTGATTTCCTTTAGGATTGATTGGTTTGATCTCCTTACTGTCTAAGGGACTCCCAGGAGTCTTCTCCAGCAGCACAGTTGGGAGGCATTAATTCTTTAGTGCTCAGCCTTTTTTATTGTACAGCTCTCACATATGTACATGACTACTGGAAAAATCATAGCTTTGACTATATGGACCTTTGTAGGCAAAGTCATGTCTCTGCTTTTTAATACACTGTCTAGGTTTGTCATAGCTTTTCTTCCAAGGAGCAAGTGTCTTTTAATTTCATGGCTGCATTCACCATCCTCAGTGATTTTTGGAGTCCAAGAAAATCTGTCAGCTAGATGCAGTGCAAAGCAGAAAAGAACTTGAAAACAAGGTCACTGGCAGGGGTCTCTATCAGTTCTGGTATTCTGGTTTCAAGCCAACAGAAACTAACCCTGGCTAATTTAAGCAAAATAGAATTTATTGGCAGGATAGGGATAGATCATAAATTTAAAAAAGGAAAAATTGAGGGCTTAGAAAAGGTAACAAGGAGGGAAGCTCCGGGGATCCAGGACAGTTATAGAAACTAATAAAAGGTCTCTCCAGGGCTTCTCCATCCAAGGAAGTGCCTCTCAGGTGCCCTTGAGCCATTTCACTCAAGAACCAAATTCTGGGTTAAGAAACTTCCTGGAAGACTTGGGTCACCTGGAGGCCGAGACCCCTGGAGGCCTGGTGTGGGAGTGGAGGAGTTCTCAAAGGAATGGGCTGTTGTTATGTATAAAAAAATGGGTGTCTGTGGTGGCTTAGTTGGTAGAATCCCCCTGCCAATGCAGAAGCCACAGATTCGAGCCACAGATCCCCCCTGGAGAAGGAAATGGCAACCCACTCTGGTATTCTTGCTGGGTAAATCCCGTAGACAGAGGAGTCTGGTGGGCTGTCCATGGAGTTGCAAAAGAGAGAGGACTTAGCGACTGAACAACAATGTATAGAAGATATTGTGGGAAAGGGACCAGGGCCAGCACATCAACAGATGCCCTTTTCAGAGCTGAGAGATTCCCAGCCCCACCCTTCCTGCAGCAGGTGGGGACCCTGCACCGTGTAGTGATGAAGAGTCTGGAGCTAGGAGGCTGGGGTGAGGGCAGTCCCTCCACCACCACCGCATCTGCAAGGCGCTCCTTTAGGTCTAGACCTGAGCAGTTTGCCGTACGATCCCGGGTGTCCCTTCCTGAGCCGCTGTGGCTCCCAGACCTGGACCTGCGAGGTTTCTGTGGAGAGAGGGCAGCTTGTCCCAGGCCATGCTGGGGGAGGGGGAGCGGAACATGGGACGGTGACACCTTGGGCAGCTTTTCCTTCCAACCCCAGTTTTAGGAGTGATTGTTTATGAAGCATGATCAGATCTGCCGTGTACCAAGTGCGCTCCATACCCGTTGGTTCATATGCATATTGTGTTTGTGGGGACAAGTGTCTGATGGCAGCTTGTCCCCTTTGACTCCACCTGTTAACCACAGGAGGACTCCTCTGTGCAGGGCTTTTCCCTGGCCTATGTCTGGGCCATGGTAATGGACCCGGTGATGCTGTATCTAAGCGGAAATTGATGTGACTGCTGGTATGTTTCATGTGCGTGTTGGGGAGGCAGGTGTTTCCAAAGCCTTTTAAATGACTGCGCTGATACATGGAGCATCATGTTTGCTAAGCAAAGCATGGAGGCTGGAAGGCTGCACCGCCTTCCAGGCTACGGACCTGCCCATTCAGCCATCTTGGCCCAACACTGGCCACAAACTCACCTTTTCATGAATCCTGGGGGACTTGGCGTTTCTTTCACTACAGTGAAGATACCAAGATCATTCTGCAGAGTTGTGTTTAAGGTGGTTGTATTTAAAATAGCCAGCTGACTGAAGCCAGGCTAGTCAACACCAACTCAGAAAGTGGTTTTAGATCTGAAATTGGATAGCATCCATGAACTTTATAAGACTCTAAATATTGAAGATGCCTGTGTCTGTAGAGGGAGGAAAGCTTATGAAGTGCTCTGTTGGGAACAGATACAGTCGTGAATCAGATGGTGCAGAGTCTGCCTGCAGTACGGGAGACCCAGGTTCGATGCCTGGGTCAGGATGATCCCCTGGAGAAGGGAATGGCTGCCCACTCCTGTATTCTTGCCAGGAGAATCCCATGGACAGAGGAACCTGGTGGGCTACAGTCCATGGGGTCACAAAGAGTCGGACGCGACTGAGTGACTAACACTTTGATAGTGGTGTCTTCTCTGTGAAGGGTTATTTTCTTCTAAATTCTGTAGAAGTTAGAACTTGCATACATTTAAGATTACCTTTGAAAATGTATTAAATTTCAAAGTAAGTTCAGTATCTGTAGTTTTATAGACACATTTATGCAACAATACCATATATAGTGCACAAAATATGTAATATCTCTTTTGTTGTTGCTGTTCAGTTGTTAAATTGTGTCCAACTCTTCACAACCCCTGGACTGTAGCACACCAGATTTCCCTGTTCTTCACTATGTCCTGTAGTTTGCTCAAATTCATGTCCATGGAGTTGGTGATGCTATCTAACCATCTCATCCTCTGCTGCCCCCTTCTCCTTCTGCCTTCAATCTTACCCAGCATCAGGATCTTTTCCAGTGAGTTGGCTCTTCGCATCATGCGGCCAAAGTATTGGAGATATATATTTTATGTGTGCCTGATAAGTTGCTTTAATCATATCCGACTCTTTGAGACCCCATGGACTCTTGCCTGCCAGGCTCCTCTGTCCATAGAGATTCTCCAAGCAAGAATACTGGAGTGGGTTGCCATGCCCTCCTCCAGGGGATAGTCCAGCCCAGGGACTGAACCTGCATCTCTTGCATCTCCTGCATTGGCAGGCAGTTTCTTTACCATTAGTACCACCTGGGAAGCCCATATATTATATAACTTGTGCATATAATGTGCCATATATAATCTTTATATTTAACATTAGCATATTATATATAATTTATATCTCATGTTATATATCTCACAATATATAATATACGCATACTATATAATGTATTATATTATGTAATATACCTCATATATATAAAATGTACTGTATAATACATTGTTAATAGTATCTAGTATATTGCATATACTTATGTATTAACATACAAGGTGATGTTCATATATTTATAATATACAAAGTAAAATAATCAATATATAAATATAAAGAATGCACATGAACACCTTTATAATATACAATAGATACTGTATTACCCAGAATACATAGTGTATGTATTGTGTATACACATGAACTGTGCAAGTTTAAAAATGTGTCTACGTGTCCATCCACAGTTGGATGCACATTCGAGTGGAATTTTCCTTGAC
The DNA here is from genome assembly GCF_029407905.1 of Bubalus kerabau. Classification (NCBI taxonomy): domain Eukaryota; kingdom Metazoa; phylum Chordata; class Mammalia; order Artiodactyla; family Bovidae; genus Bubalus; species Bubalus kerabau. The sequence continues at coordinate 5,027,251 of NC_073643.1, forward strand.
TAGGTTGAGTCTCATGCAGCACATGGCGTCTTCTTTCTACCACGCGGGATCTTTTGCTGTGGCACCATGGACTCTCTAGTTGTGGCATGTGGGCTCAGTAGCTGTGGTTCACGGGCTTAGTTGCTGTACAGCGTGTGGGATCTTGGTTCCCTGACCAAGGATTGAACCTGCGTGCCTTGTATTGCAAGGCAAATGCTTAACCACTGGGCCACCAGGGAAGTCCCTCAAAATGTAATTTTACAGAATTTTAGTTGCATAAGCATATATACCTATGTTTTAAATCCCAGACATTATGGCACGTGTGACTAGGTTTTCCTGACCTCAAGGCTTTGCTCTTGAGTGGAAAGCGCCTTCTGATGGTTCCATTAGGAATTTCCTCACTTTATCCCTGAAAATAGGTATAATCTGAGTTCAGAATTTAGCATGATGCTGGCTTCCCTGCCCAAATGCTAAGAATTTAAGCTCTGCATAAATATGAGGCCTCGCTCTTATCTGCAGTCTGGTTGTCTCCCAGTCTTAGTTCTGGACCCAAGTAATTTGGGAACGAAGAAGTCAAAGAAATGCTGATCTGCTAGAAATGCCTTCAGGAATGGCAGCTGCTGAGTGTTCATTCAAAGAAAACCTGAGTATTCCTGGCTAATGGATGATATTTTAAATTCTCATAATTTATTTACTCTTATTTTACTCCTCATAAAAATGGTAATATATCAATTATACATGAAACTGAGTACTCAAACCGGAGGAGAAGCAAACCTACACACGTTCCCTTCAGCCAGTCACCTCCAGTTATAAACAAGCTAGTTCTGTGTCTATGTCCTTCTGCAAATATGCGCGTGTATATTACATATGTCAGATCTTATGTAAATGACAACTTATCACTGCCGTACACACCATTTTCCTACAGACTCCAATTCAATTTTCGTAAAGCACTGTTTCTTGAAAATGTTTCGAATTTCTCTCTGCAATGACCTCTGTTTAATTGAGTATATAATGTGCCTTCTCTTTTCATCGTAGTTACAAAGCAAAAGAGGCCACCTTGCAAACTAGATTCCTTCCTGTCCTTCTCAGGGAAGGTGATACCTGGGGTATTTTCTGATTCATTGGTAATATTTTTTTGCTCTGATTTGTTCTGGACTGAACATAAGGAATTGAAATTGATTTTTGAGTATGGTTCTTGGACTCCTCATTATATGAGACTCATATTTTACATCTGATCATTGAAAAAGTAAATATTGGGCGACAAAAGATCCAGATCAGGAAATGTAGAAAAACAAGTTGAGTTTGAAATGAAAGTTTCCACTTGGTTCTCCCTAAGACCCGTCTGTAGAGTTTCCTAAAGAAACTGCTGACAACCAGGTGAGTGCCTTCCTAGGGCCCCAAATATGCACAATGCCTTCCCTTGGGACAGGACTCTCTTCATTGTCATTTCCACTTGTTCACAATGACAGGAATAAAACAGAAGACAAGAGTTGGGTGTGAAAAGGGTAGAGTTCATCATGGCTATTAAAAATTCTAATGACATGAGAGCCAATTATTGTGACTTGAGGTGTTTATTCCGAATGCACTGAGATACGTGACAGTCGAGGTAAACATTTCAGCCTGACAGTTGCATTAATTAATGACTGCTCAGGATTCTAAAGCTTGCTTATTAGATGCTTCAAGAGCCATGTGGAATATATATTCTAGGCAAGTCCAGTCAGGCAAACTAGGTACTAAAGAACATTTTCCCCATGTCCTTCTATGACATTTATTTCTTAGAGCAAAGCTCTGATTTATAACTATTTTATCCCATTCTCCATGTTCCCCTGGAGAAGCTTGTAGAGAAAAAAAAATCTATAGCAACTTAAAAAGAAAAAGTAGTGTGTCTGAAGAGGGCAGCCTTTCCACAATTTCTTAGAATTTACTGCATTTAAGTATACATTGCATGGGGTAGTTAATTTCTTTTGTAATTTAATACTTGTGAGTGCTTTTACGCATGCTGACCCTAAATCTCACTCTCTTAAAATTAGGCTCAATTCTCCACCTCACCTCTCTTCTCCTATATATATATATATTTTTTTGTTTTGTTTTGTTTTGTTTTGTTTTTACTAAGTTTCAAATAATGTACATGGCAACAAAACTCTTCTAAATAGATGGTTGTATATGGAAGAATTAACATAATCCTCAATTTATGAGCATTTTCATAGGATACAGTTGCTTCTTTTTGTATAAGATTTTAAACTTCATAGTTTATTCCTTATTTTAAGAATTGTGAAGTCTTTAGTTTCCTAGAGGAAAAAAAAACAAAAAACAAAAACCTGAAGTGTATTTTTCTACTTTAAGGCCTACAAGGAGGATCAGCCATATGATAATTTTCAGGAAGAGTCATAAACGCGTTGTCTCTGACATATTCTGTTTGGTCACAGAGCAGAGACTTCAGATATTTTCCACTTGTAAAACACACTCATCCTAGAAACAGCACATGCCAAGGGCACTTGGTGTATGGTGATTAGCACCAAGGATAAACGATGAGAGCTGTGGGCCTGCTCGACCCATGCCCATAGTCACACGGTCACAAGTGTCCACGGCTGACAGGCCCATACAGCTGCGGCCTCTGGTGATAGTTTTGTAGTGACCATGGTCCTCCCACTCTGTTCTACAGTGAAAATAGAGAGAGAGAGAGGAGAGGAGAGGAAAGCCCAGGATGAAAATGAGGACAGGGCCATGTCTCAGGACATGTTTTTATGAGGGAAAATTTCTGAGAGTCACACGTGTCTCTGGGATGAAGGAAAGTCTGGGAGATAGAAAGGGGTCTCTAATTTGATGAAGTGAGGGGGCAATTTAACCTCCTGAAATTTGGAAGTTGCTAACACTCTTCTCAGGTTTTGAGAAGTTCAAACTCTGGAAGGACTTGTGGATTATAGTACCTTGGTGGTGCCTAAGCTCAGGGCATCCCTGGTGGTTCAGCTGGCAAAGAATCCCCTGCCAGTGCAGCATACATGGGTTTGATCCCTGGGTCAGGAAGATCCCCTGGAGAAGGAAATGGCAACCCACTCCAGTATTCTTGCCTGGAGAATCCCATGGACAGAGGAGCCTGGTGGGCTACAGTCTGTGGGGTCACAAAGAGTCAGACACGACTGAGCAGCTAAACAAAACAACAGTGAACTCAAGGAAGTCTGACTGTCCTGGGGATCCTCACAGCTTTGATGAAGAAATAATTAGGTTGGAAGCTCAGCTCGAGGCAGCCTCGTTCGGGAAAATTGGCTTCTAGCCAGCCTTCTCCCTGCTTTCTCCCCGCCTTCTCCCTCAGCATTGTCTACCATGCGGTATCATTAACATGAAAATGCATTGAAAATGTATTAAATAATGTATTCATATTCATAGACATATTTTTACTCAAAGCCTGCTTTTAGTTCAATCTCCTCAATTTATAGATTAGCAGAAATGACTTGGATAATGCTGCAGATTTGGTATCAGATTCAGCAGATAAAAAATTCACTTCCCAGTTTTTTTCCCACAGACCTTACATGGCAGGCCACCTCCATAACACCTCCAGGGATCCCACTCTCCTGGAATTCACACGCTGTCCACTCCCACATTGAGCCAGGGTTGGCTTGTTTGGTCAATAATCAGAAGGCCAATAAAGAGGAAATCTAAGGTTTCTTTTGTTTAAAAGAACTCTGACCATACCTGACACCACTCTGTGTTATCAATTTCTAACATCTTTTGCCAGAAAATCTTCAGTTTGCACATTTGGCCAATGAAATCAACTTTGAGTTTTAAGTTCTAGGTCTAGAGGTAATAACCAAATCCATAACTTCCTAATAGGATGGTTTTCACACTCTAAGTTCCAAAAGTAACAATCACTTCTGGGGTGGTGTTGGGGAATGTGGGGATGCAGAAGAATGCGGCATGACATCAATAGGGCAAGTTTCACAAAACAAACACACACAGAAACCAAACACTTAAAAAAAATTGAGGTGTAGTTGATTTACAATATTAGTTTCCATTAGTTGCAGGTGTGCAGCATAATAATTCAATATTTTTATAGCTTATACTCCATTTATGTGGGTGTACTAAGTCACTTCAGTCATCTCTGACTCTTTGCAACTCCCTGGACCATAGCCCTCCAGGCTCCTCTGTCCATAGGATTCTCCAAGCAAGAATACTGGAGAGGGTTGCCATGCCCTCCTCTGGGGGATTTTCCCAACCCAGGGATTGAACCCAGGTCTCCTGCATTGCAGGCAGATTCTTTACCATCTGAGCCACCAGGGAAACCCTTCCATATATATGTATTTGTTTTCCTCTTTCTAACTTACTTCACTCTATATGACACATCACTATTCACATCCCTACAAATGACCCAAACTTTTGTCCTTTTGAATGTCTAATATTTCATTGTATATGTGTACCACAGCTTCTTTATCCATTTGTCTGTTGATGGGCATTTAGATTGCTTCCACATCCTAGCTGTTGTAAATAGTGTGGCAACAAACATTTGGGTACATTTGTCTTTTTGAATTAATATCATGGTGAAGTGAAGTGAAAGTCACTCAGTCATATCTGACTCTTTGCAAGCCCATGGACTGTAGCCTGCCAGGCTCCTCTGTCCACGGCATTCTCCAGGCAAGAATACTGGAGTGGGTTGCCATTCCCTCTCCAGGGGGTCTTCCGGATGCAGGGATCGAATCCAAGTCTCCTGCATTGCAGGCAGATTCTTTACCATCTGAGCCACCAGGGAAGCCCAATATCACGGTATCGTAATTAATTATTTATTTTAATTTTATTTATTTAGCTGTCCTGGGTCTTAGTTGAAGCATGCTGTATCTTTTTAACTGTGGCATGCATACTCTTAGTAGGAGTTTATGTTAGTAGGGTTAGTAGGAGTTTTGTGGGAACAGTTAGTTCCCTGATCAAGGATTGAACCTGGATCCTATCTGCACGGAGAGTGCAGGGTCTTTGCCACTGGACCACCAGGAAAGTCCCAGTATCTTAAATATTTTATCCATAGTAGTATGTACTGCTTAAGCCCCTACCACATTAGGCCCTTTCTCATGTCCCTTTCCCAACTGGTGACTACTAATTTGGTATCTGTAAGTCTGTTTCTGTTTTATTACAATATATTCATTCACTTGTTTTATTGTTTAGATTCCACATAAATGATAACATAAGTGTTTGTCTTTCTCCATCTTATTTCACTAAGCTTAATGCCCTTCAGGTCTATCAGTGTTGCTACTAATGGCAGATTTTTGTTCCTGTTTTTGGCTGAGTAATATTCCATTGTGCATATACATCACATCTTCTTGATCTATTTATCTGTTGATGGACACTTAGGTTTCTTCCTTATCCTGGCTATTATAAATACTGCTGCTATGAACATTGGGGTGCATGTATCTTTTCAAATGAATGTTTTCATTTTCTTTGCAGCTATACCCAGGAATGAAGTTCCTGGATCATGTGGTAGAACTATTTTTACTTTTTAAAGGAAAACATGCTGTTCTCCACAGTAATTGCATCAGTTTACATTTGTAATAATAGTGTTCTATTTTCTTCACACCCTTGCTAACATTTGTTATTTGTGCTCTTTTTGATGATGGCCATTCTGACAGGTGTGAGGAGATAGCTCATTGTGGTTTTAATTGCATTTCTCTGATGATTAGCCATGTTGAGCATCTTATCATGTGTCTGTTGGACATCTACATGACTTCTTTGTGAAAATGTCTATTTACGTCTTCTTTCTTTTTTAAATTGGGATATATGTTTTGTCTATGTTGAGTTGTATGAGCTGTTTATGAATTTTGCATATTAACCCCTTATCAGTTAGTTCAGTTCAGTTCAGTTCAGTCACTCAGTTGTGTATGACTCTTTGTGACCCTATGGACTGCAGCACTCCAGGCTTCCCTGTCCATCACCATCTCCCAGACTCAAACTCATGTCCATTGAGTCAGTGATGCCATCCAACCATCTCATCCTCTGTTGTCCCCTTCTCCTCCTGCCCTCAATCTTTTCCGGCATCAGGGTCTTTTCAAATGAGTCAGTTCTTCTCATCAAATAACCAAAGTATTGGAGTTTTGGCTTCAGCATCCGTCCTTCCAATGAATACTCAGGACTGATTTCCTTTAGGATGGACTGATTGAATCTCCTTGTAGTCCAAGGGGCTCTCAAGAGTCTTTTCCAACACCACAGTTCAAAAGCATCGATTTTTTGGTGCTCAGCTTTCTGTATAGTCCAACTCGCACATCCATACATGACTCCTGGAAAAACCATATCTTTGACTAGACAGACCTTTGTTGGCAATGTAATGTCTCTGCTTTTTAATATGCTGTCTAAGTTGGTCATAACTTTTCTTCCAAGGAGCAAGTGTCTTTTTATTTCATGGCTGCAGTCACCACCTGCAGTGATTTTGGAGCCCCCCAAAAATAAAGTCTGCCACTGTTTCTACTGTTTCCCCATCTATTTCCCATGAAGTGATGGGACCAGATGCTATGATCTTAGTTTTCCGAATGTTGAGTTTCATCAAGAGGCTCTTTAGTTCTTCACTTTCTACCATAATGGTGGGGTCATCTGCATATCTGAGGTTATTGATATTTCTCCTGGCAATCTTGATTCCAGCTTGTGCTTCTTCCAGCCCAGCGTTTCTCATGATGTACTCTGCATATAAGTTAAATAAGCAGGGTGACAATATACAGCCTTGACATACTCCTTTCCTGATTTGGAACCAGTCTGTTGTTCCATGTCCAATTCTAACTGTTGCTTCCTGACCTGCATACAGATTTCTCAAGAGGCAGGTCAGGCAGTCTGGTATTCCCATCTCTTTCAGAGTTTTCCACAGTTCGTTGTGATCCACACAGTCAAAGGTTTTGGCATAGTCAATAAAGCAGAAGTAGATGTTTTTCTGGAACTCTCTTGTTTTTTCAGTGATCCAACAGATGTTGGCACTTTGATATCTGGTTCCTCTGCCTTTTCTAAAACCAGCTTGAACATCTGGAAGTTTGTGGTTCCTTATCAGTCACATCATTTGCAATTATCTTCTCCCATTCAGTAGGTTGTCTTTTCATTTTGTCAGCGCTTTCCTTTGCCACTAAAAGCTTTTAAGTTTGATCAGTCTCTTTTGTTTATTTTTGCTTTCTTTCATTAGCTTTAGGAGACAGATCCAAAAAATATTGCTGCAGTTTATTTATTTATTTATTTTGTTTTGATTTTATTTTATTTTTTAACTTGTTCCGCCTAAGTTCTCCTCTAGAAGTTTTAGAGTATCTGGACTTAGGCTTAGGTCTTTAATCCATTTAGTGTTTGTTTTCATATATGATGTGAGTAAATATTCTAATTTTATTCTTTTGCATGTAACTGTCCAGTTTTCCCAACACCACTTATTAAAGAGAATATCTTTTCTCCATTGTATATTCTTTCCTCCTTTGTCATAGATTAACTGACCATAAGTGTGTGAGTTTCCTTCTGGGCTCTCTTTTCTGTTCCATTGATTTATGTGTCTGCTTTTGTGCTGGTACCATACTGTTCTGATTACTGTGGCTTTGTAGTATAGTCTGAATTCAGAGACTGTCCGGTAGGCCAGTTACATTTCTAAACCTTGGTGATGTGGCCTTTTGTAGACAATGTCCCATGCTTCCCAGCAGCATACTCCCCTAAGTCAGTAGAGCTGTATGCTTTAGGAGTGTCCCCTATGTGGGCTGCATGGGTCCTTTAGTTGTGGTGGGTGGGACTCTTTGCATGTCCAACTGTTTGCAACCCCATGGACTATCCAGTCTATGGAATTCTCCAGGCCAGAATACTGGAATGGGTAGCCTTCCCCTTCTCCATGGGATCTTTCCAACCCACAGATCAAACCGGGGTCTCCTGCATTGCAGGTGGATTCTTTACCAACTGAGCTATTAGGGAAGCCCTGGGAAGACTGACAGGGACTACTGGCTCCATGGTCAGTTGGTGGCCAGGCCCTGCCTTGTGCAGAAGATACAAGTCTTGGGTTGGCTAGACCAGGTCGTGAGATAGCTGTCTGCTGTTCTCTGGGTGACCGTAAGGCTAGTGCTGGCTCCCTGGTGGGCAGTCAGGGCCTAGGGGATCCTGGGGCTGGTGCCTGCTGACCAGTTTGTGCAGCCAGGTCCTGGGGCTGGTGCTGGCCCATGGGCCGGCAGAGCCATGTCCTGGCATCTGACTTCAGTGCCTGGGGTCCCAGCGCTGATGTTGACCCACTGGTGGGCCTGGCCTGTGCCTGACACAGCTGAAGGTAAGGGTTCTGGGTATCCTGAAGCTTGACTGGCATGCTTTTGGGCAGGGGTGGGACGCAGCTGATCCCTGGGCTGATGATGGCTACCGGGGGGTGGCTGGGTCCTGACACGGCAGACTGCAGGCTGTCTCTGTCCTGGGACTGGTGTCATCATGTGGGTGATTGAAGCTTTGTCCCAAGCAGGCTTGCAGGTATGTGGAGCCGGTCCTGGAGTCGCTGAAAGCAGATCTGTGGGAATCCTAGGTCTAGCATGTATGCATGGTTGTGTAAGTGTGAGTCCCCAGTCTCCTGGTGGTCAGAGCTGTGTCCAGGGGTGCTTGTGGGCTCAGAAGGTCTCGTGGCCGTCTGTCCCCTGGTGGTCACGTCTGTGTCCTCACCCAGCTAGTTGCCTGACTTGAGGTGTCCCAGTACTGGTGCCTGTGGGCTAGTGGGAAAGGCTAATAAGCTAGGGGGAGGATTCCACAGGGGTTTCTTCAGCACAAGGAGAAGGAGATTTCAAACATGGTGCCACCAGCATCTGTGGCCCCAGGGTAAGTCACAGTCGCCTCCTGCCTCTCTGGGAGACTCTCCAAGATCAGCTTGTGGGTCTATTTTCAAGTTACTTCTTCTTCCCTGGGCCCCAGAGTGTGTGAGATTTTGTGTACCTCCTTTAAGAATAGGGTCTTAAAGAAAGAGAAGTGCTGTATGGCATCCCTTATATGCAGAATCTAAAAAGAAATGCTACAAATGAAATTGATGAAGGTGAAACAGGAGAGTGAAAGAGCTGGCTTAAAACTCAAGATTCAAAAGACAAAGATCATGGCATCCAGTCCCATCACTTCATGGCATAAAATGAGGAAACAATGGGAACAGTGACAGACTTTATTTTCTTGGGCTCCGTAATCATGGCAGATGGTGACTGCAGCCATGAAATTAAAAGACGCTCCTTGGAAGAAAAGCTATGACAAACCTGGACAGCATATTAAAAAACAGACATTACTTTGCTGACAAAGGTCCATCTAGTCAAAGCTATGGTTTTTCCAGTAGTCATGTATGGATGTGAGAGTTGGACCATAAAGAAGGCTGAGCACTAAAGAATTGATGCTTTTGAACTGTGGTGTTGGAGAAGACTCTTGAGAGTCCTTTGGACAGCAAGGAAATCAAACCAGTCAGTCCTAAAGGAAATCAATCCTGAATATTCATTGGAGGTTGTGACGCTGAGGCTGAAGCTCCATTACTCTGGCCACCTGATGCGAAGAGCTGACTTATTAGAAAAGACCCTGATGCTGGGAGGGATTGGGGGCAGGAGGAGAAGGGGACGACAGAGGATGAGATGGTTGGATGGCATCACTGACTCAATGGACATGAGTTTGAGCAAGCTGCAGGAAGTGGTGAAGGACAGGGAAGCCTGGTGTGCTGCAGTCCATGGGGTCGAAAAGAGTTGCCAATGACCAAGCGACTGAATAACAACAACAATAAATGAACTTATGTACAAAACAGAAACAGGCTCACAGACTTAGAGAAGGGACTTATGGTTACCAGGGGAGAGAGGTGAGGGAAAAGGATAGTTAGGGAGTTTAAAATCAACATGCCACGTACTGCTATATTGGGCAGGAATAGAGGCACAAACATAGGAATAGACTTTGGATACAGCAGGGGAAAGAGAAGGTGGGACAAATTGAGAGAGTAGCATTGAAACATACACATTACCATATGTAAAATACATAGCTAATGAGCCTTTGCTGTAAAACACAGGGAGCTCAACCCAGTGCTCTGTGACAGCCTGTAGGCATGGGATGGGGTGGGGGACAGGAGGGGAGGTTCAAGAGAGAGGAGACATAGGTATACTTGTGGCCGATCTGTGTTGTTGTACGGCAGAGGCCAATCCAACATTGTAAAGCGATTATCCTCCAATTAAAAATAAACTAAAAAACAAAATAAAGTGACTTGAAATTTTTTTTAAAAAAGTGCATAACCACCAAGGACCTGTGTAGCACAGGGAACTCTGCTAAGTGTTACATGGCAGCCCAGATGGGAGGGGAGTTTGGAGGAGAATGGATATATGTATGTGTATGGCTGAGTCACTCTGCTGTTCACTGAAGCTATCACAGTATTGTTAATTGGCTATGCTGCTGCTGCTGCTAAGTCTCTTCAGTCGTGTCCGACTCTGTGCGACCAATAGATGGCAGCCCACCAAGCTCCCCCGTCCCTGGTATTCTCCAGGCAAGAACACTGGAGTAGGTTGCCATTTCCTCCTCCAATGCATGAAAGTGAAAAATGAAAGTGAAGTCGCTCAGTCGTTGGACTTCTAGCGACCCCATAGACTGCAGCACACCAGGCCCCTCCGCTACTCCAATATTAAATAGAAAAGCTTTTTTTTTTTTTTTTTTTTTTTTAAAGAGAGTAAATACATTAATCAGTGAAAAGAAAATGAGTCTTTATTTTTCCAAGTTCTGTGAGAGTCCTCAACATGAACCTCAGTGGCCTTCATAGACAAAAGTTCTGGGGGCTCATCATCCCAGTGCAGGACCCTCAGGCTGAGGAGCCCAACGTGGGGCTCAGACCCCTTGCTCCTTGGTGAGAACCTCTGCAGCTGTAATGATCCTCCCATTTCTGGGTCCCCTTCTCTTGGGTGTGGGTCTTGACTCCACCATGACTCTGTCCCTCCTACCAGTCTTGTGGTCCCTTCTTTATGTCTTTAGTCATGGAAGGCCATTTCTGGTAGGTTCCAGTATTTTTTCATTGATAGTTATCCCATAAAATAGTTGTAATTTTGACGTGCCTGTGAGAGGAGGCGAGCCCAGCATCTTGCTACCCTGCCATCTTGGGAACGGAAACCAAACACGTCTGCACGTTTCTGTCTTTGGGGCTATCCTGTGTGAAAAAGCCAAGGTGTTGCTCGAAGCATTCATTGACAGTTCACATTCCAAGCCAGTACTCAGCAGTTAGAGCCAAATTGTTCACTCAGGCTGATATACACTGCAAATTAGGTAACTCTTTATTTCTTTAGGGATGTTCTGTGGAAGACTAGATCCCTGGGTTATTCATAGGTATTCAATAAGAAGACAAGCTTGTAAGAAGACAAGCTTACATCTGTAAGCTATTATATATATATATATATATATATATATATATATATATATATATAATGGACAAACATGGAAGTCCTACCATATAGCACAGGGAAATATATTTAATATCCTGTAATAATAATGGAAAAGAATGTGTATATATATGTGTGTGTGTGTGTGTGTGTGTATAACTGAATCACTTTGCTGTACAGCAGAAATTAATGAAACATTTAAATCAACTATACTTCAATTAAAAACATAAATAAAATAATAAAATGAGAGAGAGGAGAGAAGGGATGAGGGAGAGTGTAGGAGAGAACTAGTTAAGTAAATAAATAGGTTCATAGCTTTCTTTTTTCTTTACTGTTTTTGGCCACATCACATAGCATGTAGGATCTTAGTTCCCAGACCAGGGATGGAACCTACGACCTCTGCCCCCTGAAGTAGAAGGTGAAGTCCTAACCGCTGGATGGCCAGGGAAGTCCCAGTAAATAGGTTCTTTGGACAAATAATTGTTGGTAAATGGGATTGAACAAACTGACCCACGGATAAGTCTTTGGAGCAGAATTCTTCTTATAATATCTTTGCGTGTCAAAATGTGTAGTGATCCTTCAAGAGAGAGATTGGAGCAGTGTCCTCTGTGCTTACCTTCCTGCTTTCCTGGTTTTTAGACATTCTAGGAGGGACAGGAACTCTATACAAATCCCAGCCTATGGACCAAGTCTAACCGAAGCCTGTTTTTGCAAATAAAGTTTTATTGGAACCCAGTTGCAACCATTGCATTATTTATGGCTGCTGTCACAGTCCACAGCAGTTGAGTGGTTGTATAATACTTTCTGTACAACCCATTATCAAAAAACTGTGCTGACCCCTGGGCTGGATCAGTTTTGTAATAAAACATTTCACCAAACTGACCAAAGAACCATTTTTTAGTAGGTTGCTTTGCAGGTCTGGTTTCTTCAAATCACACACTCTGGGGAACACGGAGTCTGTGCATGCCTCTCCTCCCCTTAGTACCTTGAAAGCAGGACTCCCTTCCCTATCCTGTTAGGCAGCTGTGAGTGCAGGGTTTCTGTGTCTCTGAGACATGGAGTGGCAGATGAGCCCAGGAGCTCAATTGAATCTGTTCTTTTTTTTAAGATACAGTGAGATCAAGTTGAGTTACAGACAAAGCTGCCTGACAATAGGAAGCTTATCATTTATTTACTGAGCATTCTGTTTGCTGTTTTTAGTCTTGTGCAGGATAGGAACTGGAGGTTACCTTGTGTTCCTGTCTTTGGGGAATTAACAGTTCTCTCTCCTTGAAGAAAGTGACTGCAAGACATGTTAAATCACAGTGTGAAAATTCAGGGACTTAGATTTTTAAAAAAGCCTAAAGGGGAAAACAAATTCCTGAAACTTCTTTTTTCTATCAGTCACAAGAGTAATGTTTTCTTCCCCCTTAGCTATGATTCATAGGTTATTTAATGCTTTCTACACACTTTTATATGTAAGAGGTGAATAGTTTTTCTGCTAATAAGGTAAATTAGTTACCTATCGCTGTGTAACAAATTACCCCCAAATTTAGCAGCTGAGTAACGAACATGGATTACCTTGTACAGTTTCTGATGGAGGGGTGTGTGATCTGACTAGCTGGGTGGGTGTGGGTCAGTCTCTATTCATTTTTAAATTGGAGTATAATTGCTTTACGATGTGTTAATTTCTGTTGTACAACAATGTGATATATGCATATATCCCTTCCCTTCTGAGCTTCCCTCCTGTCCTGCCCACCCCCACCCCCACATCCCAGCCCTCTGGGTCATCACAGAGAGCAAAGCCAAGCTCCCTGTGCTATATAGCAGCTTCCCACTAGCTAGCTATTTTACACAGGGTGGTATATATAGATCAGTGCTCTCCCCTATCCCCTCACCCCATGTATCCACACATCCATTCTCTATGTCTGTGTCTGTATTTCTTGCCTGGAACCAGGTTCATCAGTATCATCTTTCTAGATTGCATATATATGCATTGCTGCTGCTAAGTCACTTCAGTCGTGTCTGACTCTGTGCAACCCCAGAGACAGCAGCCCACCAGGTTCCCCTGTCCCTGGGATTCTCCAGGCAAGAACACTGGAGTGGGTTGCCTTTTCCTTCTCCAACGCATGAAAGTGAAGTCGCTCAGTGGTATCCGACCCTCAGCGACCCCATGGACTGCAGCCTTCCAGGCTCCTCTGTCCATGGGATTTTCCAGGCAAGAGTACTGGAGTGGGGTGTCATTGCATATATATGTATTAGTATTCAATATTTGTTTTTCTCTTTCTGACTCACTTCACTCTGTATAATACACTCTGGGTTCATCCACATCTCTACAGAGTCTCTCTTGAAGTTACAGTCAAGTCTTTAGCCAGGGCTGCAGCCTCTGCAGACTTGACTGGGATTGCAGGGCCGGCCTTCGAGTTCACCTGCATGGCTGTCTGTGGCTGTTTTGACTTCACATCAGGTGGGACTCAGAGAAGACAATGGCACCCCACTCCAGTACTTTTGCCTGGAGAATCCCATGGACAGAGGAGCCTGGTAGGCTGCAGTCCATGGGGTTGCGAAGAGTCAGACATGACTGAAGTGACTTAGCAGCAGCAGGTGGGACTCTCCGTAGAATGGCGAGTGATCTGGCTCCTCCCTCGGGAAGTGATCCAAGAGTGAGGAAGCAGCCGGGTTAGAACCTAACCTGGTGGGTGACCGCCCTCATCTCTTCCGTGTTCTGTGTGTTAAACATACCAGCCCTGCTACATTGGGGAGGGAGCTTCAAAATAGTGTGGCCACCAGCACCCAGGGGTCATCTGAGGCCACCTGGAGCCTGGAGACCACGCTCTGGTCGCTTAAAGCAGCATCTGTTGGTGAAAAAACCTCTCCATCCTCAGTCCCTGCCTCTGGCCTGGGACTCAAGCCCTAAAGCCAGGGACTTGCCAATAGAAGACCATTGTAACCTACAGGGTGCCTTTTTATAGCTGAGAATTAAGTACCTAAAATAAATAAAATTCCTAAGATATTTTACTTCCACTTGTTGGGAAATTGTCCTCAATTTGTTCAGCAAGACACTTCACTATTTCTGCCGGAAAAGCTGTTGTACTTAGTCGTTCAGTCGTGTCTAACTCTTTGCAACCCCATAGACTATAGCTGCCAGGTTTCTCTGTCCATGGGGATTCTTCAGGCAAGAATACTGTAGTGGGATGCCATGCCGTTCTGCAGGGGATCTTCCCAATGCAGGGATAAAGAATGGCAGTGTGTGGGCTTGAGTCTGCTCCTTTGGGGCCGGGCTGGATTAGGAAGAAGAAAAGCATCACTAGGGAGAATCTCCTCCATCTTCGTAAGCCCTGTTGTTAATAGAGTGTTCTGCATATACCAGGTGTGCAAAAAAACTGCTTGTCAGGTTAAAGTACGTGGGTGAATAGGGGTAGGGAGGATGAATAAACAGAAATCCTGGGAGCATCATTTTGATTTCAGGAAATCACATGGTTTTTTTAAATCTTAGAGAATGATGGAATCTGCATTATTTTTACATCTACTTTCTATAAGCAAACACAAAGACCTGGTTAGGTCTCTTTAAACCAGACTCAGCTATTTCCCTTCCATTCCTCAAAAGTAAATAAAACTAAGAGGCAAAGCTTACTGAATACAGTTAATAAAGCCATCTTTAGTGCTTAATTGTATTGAGATTTTCTCTCAGTTTTTGCACTGAAGCTACCTCGTGTGTTAGTTGCTCAGTCGTGTCTGACTATCTGAGACCCCATAGACTGTAGCCTGGCAGGCTCCTCTGTCCATGGGATTCTGCAGGCAAGAATACTGGAGTGGTTGCCATTTCCTTCTCCCAGAGATCTTCCTGACCCAGAGATCAAACCCACACCTCCTGAATTGCAGGCAGATTCTTTACTGTCTGAACCACCAGAGATGACAGGGGGGCTAGCTTAGATTTATTTTATTTTGCACGTTGTCATGAAATGAGGACCCAAGGAGTAATATCTCATCCAATTTCAGGTTTCACAGCTTCAGAAGGAGGAGTTTGGAGGTGCCGGGGGTGGCCAGGGAGGACAATGACATGACTGAAAGCCTGGGTAGAGGGAGGGCACACAGGGAAATGTTAAAGAAAATCCATCATTGTAATGGAAAAAGGAATTTCAAAGGATGATTGGCACTAAAATGAAAAGGAGAATCTGGGAGCTGCTTGCCATATACCTTAATGATCAGAGGTTTATTGAAACTGGAAAGATTTAGGTCAGCTCTTAGGTAGCATCCCTTACCCAGCTCAGGATTCTCTGTAGCATTAGGAATGTGCTGATGCTCCTTGACTGAGTCAGAGGCAGAGTTCCGTGATTCCCTATTTGAGCCCAACACTTCCTTGTTAAAGCGAGGGTGATCAGTTTGTGATTGTGTTTGTAAAGAACAAGTTGTTTAGAGACTGTTTCTTAACCATCTCACGGACACTGACTATAGGCATTTAGTAAATGATGAAGCAGTGTAGCAGGACATATTGGAATGTGTATTCTAGAACATCACAACCGTAATGAGGAAACTATGTGGCCCTTTCAATAGCAAAATTGTTAGATTTCAGAGCTTTAGTTCATGCTTTTTTTTCTTTTAAATCATTCTCATTATACACTGCCATATGTAAAACAGATAGCCAACGGAAACTTGCTGTATGACTCAGGGAACTCAAATTGGGGCCCTGTAATAACCTAGAGGGAAGGGAAAGAGTGGGAGGCTGGAGGGAGATTCAAGGAGGGGACATATGTACACCTATGGGTAATTCATGTTGATGTATGGCAGAAATCAAACCAATATTGTAAAGCAATTATCCTTCAATTAAAAATAAATAAAATTTAAAAATGTTATTGGAACACAGCTGTAAAAAACAAAACAAAAATCAATTCTCTTTTCTTGGCTTGCCTGCTCTGTGTCCTTATTTGTGAATTGGTGTTTTTTTTTTGTTTTTTTTTTTTTGGTTGCTACTTGTTAAGGCATATCTGGGTAGAGGCTTTGCCATTTGTACTTTACAAAGTTTCTTGCTCCGAAAGAAGGCTTTTTGAGTCAGCTTTCTATACCGTGCTTATGACAAACGTTACTGTTGTCTAGGTTATTTGGTTTTTCAGTCTTGTTTCTTGCATGAGTCATCTTGCTGGAGCTGGAAACATTGTTTTTCCATCCAAAATGAAAATCCCAGAAGTTTTGTCTGTTATCCAGAGTTCAGTCTGTCTAAGTAACCCACATGGATTCCTGGATCCTATTTGTCAATGTTGTGCTCTTGTTGTGGCATCTGGCAGCTTTCCTCAATTATGAGCTGCCCTTGAACTTGGTCTGTGTTCCAGGTTTCTGCATAGCACTCCTTTTGCTTGGTTTAATAGGACATTGTTAAAAAGGAAGCCTCTTAGTAGCATTGTCTGATGCTTTTGTTACTAAAATGTTCTACATTCTTTTCCTCCTGAATACCTCTGTGATGTGAGTAACCTACATTCCTGTGAGCCTCACCAGCCTCGGGAAGGGAGAAAGAAAAGATATAAAAAAGAATAAATATGTGAGTCTCAATGTCTTCTGGACTTCTTAACTTCAGCCTGCTTCGACAGGTCATCTAATTCTTTCGAAGTGTGCCTCACAGTATGCATTCCTGAGAATTTTCATGTGGATTAACCCACACCCAAGACTCTCAAGTTCAAAGTGGTGTCTACCATTCTCCTTAGTTCTTGCCCTAGTTACTTGAGGGATGTTTTCTATGAAACCATATTAAGAAAATTCTCCATCCTAATATCTTGAAGTCTAAGGCGACAGTGGTATGTTTTTAAGAAGTTCAAGTACCACTGGGGCTCTTGAATCCTTTTTTTTTTTTTTAAATATGATTATTTGGCTGTACTGGGTCTCAGTTGCAGATGCAGGATCTTTAGCTGTGGCATGTGGGATCTAGTTTCCTGACCAGGGATCAAAGACAGCCCCTGCCTTCCCTCCCCGCACCCCAGACCCCCACATTAGGAGCATGGAGTCTCAGCTGCTGGACCACCAAGGAAGTCCTGAATCATACCATTTTTTATGGATATTTGCCCTTAAAAATGTCACTTTCATCACCAGTGTCTCCATACAGGTGATAGGGTTAAGTTTGACTTCATGTTTACTGAGCACTTATTATTTGCTAGGTACAGGCATTCCTGGTTAGGTAAGTGAATAAGATCTAGCCCCAACTTACTCCCCCTGCCCATCCCTTTAACCTTGTGGGATGTACAGTCTATAAGAGAAAGCTGTGTTTAAATACTTACTTATTCATTCATTTGACTGCACTGGATCTTAGTTGGGGCATGTGGGATCTTTAGTTGTAGCATGTGGGATCCAGTTCCCTGACCAGGAATTGAACCCAGGCCCCTTGCATTGGAGCATGAAGTCTTAGCCACTGGACAACCAGGGAAGAGAAAGCTGCATTGAGAAGGCAATTACAAGATAAGGAGTAGGTCAGAAACATATCCAAAGGGCAGAGTCTATTCTTGGCATTTAGGAAAGGTTTTCCAAGGGCAGGGTGTGTGGGGTGGGAGCAGATATCCAAACTGAAACACTTGCCTGCCCATTTAATTCAATGTTTGGTGGTTCAAAGTCTAATCCATATCTGTAGATTAAAAATTAGATTCTTTTTCCCCAAATGTCTGCCCACAGTTTCCAGAAATATTTCTCTGGAGTCTGAGAGATTGTTTTATCTGTTGAGAGAAAACTGCTCAATAATATCCTTGGATCTTCTTGCGTCTACTCTTCATAGTTCTTGTCTTTCAGTGGGTGCCTGCAGCAGGAGAAGGGTATGCTAGGATTATTCTGCACTTTTTTTTTGCTTGTAAAATCTAATGTGAATCCATTGAAGAGCCTCTTAAAAATGCAAATTGCTGGATCCCACTCTCAGAGACTCGTGAATTCCCTGGATCAGAGAATTTGCATTGACACCAACAAGCTTCTTTATTTTACTGGGACTGCCCTTTGATTTATTCTAATCTGGGACTGGTTGCTCAGGGCTCTAACAGGAGCAGGGTGAGGGTATGAACAGTTAGTAATCTGGTTTGTCAGGTGAGTTTATTTTCATCTAAGCTGAAATCCAAACCACATGTTATGGCTGCTTTATTTAAAAGCACATGAAGGAAACCCAACCGGATTTCATGTTTTTTGCTATGAGACTAATTTTCAGCTGCAGCCACATCCATCAGAAGCTATTTTGTGATTATGAATGTTATTATGATTTTTTGGGGGGGGGCGCTCTGTGCTGGGTTCTCAGGCTTCTCTAGTTGTGGCATACAGGCTGAGTTTCCCCGAGGCATGTGGAATATTAAAGTTTCCTGACAAGGGATCAAAACCCACACCCACTGCACTGGAAGACAGATTCTTTACCCCTGGACCATCAGGGAAGTCCCGAATGTCGTTATGACTTTTAAATTTGTACTTAATGTTGCCCAGGTGCCTTGTTGCCTCTCTGGCCTTTTACATTTATTCTGAGCATCTTAGCAGCTTAGTGAAGCATGTAAATCACAAGACCGCAATTATCAATATGAGGTTAATCATTCTTGTGTCAGCGTTGACGTGCGGTGTGGCCTTTAGAGAAAAGCACAGCATGGGCATGGAAGTACTGCGATACCTCCCCGGAGGAGGCAGAGTCCACGTCATAGTGCATTCAGCTCCACAAGTGCCCACCTTCTGCCCTTACTGCTTCAAGGCTCCTCAAGAGTCTGAGTCATATGCTACAGGTCACTCGTTATACTTCTCTTTAAAATATATTTTGAAAGTCAGTGCTTATAGTTTGAGTTTGATTATCACAATTTAAATTGTATTTGTAAAAACTGAAGATTTCAGGGAGATAAGGGCTGACCAAAATGTAGTGAAAAGGAACTCTTCCTACACTATTGGTAGGAAGATAAATGGGTGTAGCTACTACAGAGAAGAGTTTGGGAGTTACTTAAAAGATTAAAACTAGAACCACTGTATGATCCAGCAGTCCCGCTGCTGGATGTGTATACAAAGAGAATGAAAACAGTATATTGCCTAGATGTCTGTGCTCTCAAGCTTAAGGCATGTTTATTCACAGGAGCCAATATATGGAAGCAACCTAGTAAGTGTTCATCAACACTTATGATATAAAAGATGTATACACAACAGAATACTATTCAACTACAAGAGAGGAAATCCTCCCACTTGTGAGTACATGGTTGGACTTGGAAGACTTTAGACTAATGTGGCCAGTGGTGGTCCAGTGGCTAGGACTCTGTGCTCCGAACATAGGTGGCCGGGTTCAATCCCTGGGTGGGGAACTTGATCCCACATGCCCCAACTAGAAGATCGCATGCTGCAACTAAAAATCCTGCATGTTGTGATCAAAGATCCCACGTGCTGTAGCTGGGACCTGGTACAGCCAAACAAATAAATATTTTAAAAAGTCAAGATCATAATAACAGAGAGTAGAATGGTGGTTAGCACGAGCTGGGGGGAGGAAGGCATTGTTTAAAGATACAAACTTGCAACTAGTAGATAAAAAAGTTTCAGATATCTAATGCACAGCATAGTGATCACAGTCATAACACTCTGTAATAAACTTCAAAGTTGCTGATAAAATTAGATCTTAATTGTTCCAACCACAAAAAAAGAAAGGGTAACAGTGTAATCTGACAGAGGTGTGTTGTCATCAGGCCAGATCAGATCAGTCGCTCAGTCGTGTCCGACTCTTTGCAACCGCATGAATCGCAGCACGTCAGGCCTCCCTGTCCATCACCAACTCCCAGAGTTCACTGAGACTCACGTCCATCGTGTCAGCGATGCCATCCAGTCATCTCATCCTCTGTCATCCCCTTCTCCTCCTGCCCCCAATCCCTCCCAGCATCAGTCTTTTCCAATGAGTCAACTCTTCCCATGAGGTGGCCAAAGTACTGGAGTTTCAGCTTTAGCATCATTCCTTCCAAAGAACACCCAGGGCTGATCTCCTTCAGAATGGACTGGTTGGATCTCCTTGCAGTCCAAGGGACTCTCAAGAGTCTTCTCCAACACGACACTTCAAAAGCATCAGTTCTTTGGCGCTCAGCCTTCTTCACAGTCCAACTCTCACATCCATACATGACCACTGGAAAAACCATAGCCTTGACTAGATGGACCTTTGTTGGCAAAGTAATGTCTCTGCTTTTCAATATGCTATCTAAGTTGGTCATAACTTTCCTTCCAAGGAGTAAGCGTCTTTTAATATCATGGCTGCAGTCACCATCTGTAGTGATTTTGGAGCCCCGAAAAATAAAGTCTGACACTGTTTCCACTGTTTACCCATCTATTTCCCATGAAGTGGTGGGACCGGATGCCATGATCTTCATTTTCTGAATGGTGAGCTTTAAGTCAACTTTTTCACTCTCCACTTTCACTTTCATCAAGAGGCTTTTTAGTTCCTCTTCACTTTCTGCCATAAGGGTGGTGTCATCTGCATATCTGAGGTTATTGATATTTCTCCCGGCAACCTTGGTTCCAGTTTGTGTTTCTTCCAGTCCAGCATTTCTCATGATGTACTCTGCATATAAGTTAAATAAACAGGGTGACAATATACAGCCTTGACTAACTCCTTTTCCTATTTGGAACCAGTCTGTTGTTCCATGTCCAGTTCTAACTGTTGCTTCCTGATCTGCATACAGATTTCTCAAGAGGCAGGTCAGGTGGTCTGGTATTCCCATCTCTTTCAGAATTTCCCACAGTTTATTGTGATCCACACAGTCCAAGGCTTTGGCATAGTCAATAAAGCAGAAATAGATGTTTTTCTGGAACTCTCTTGCTTTTTCTATGATCCAGCGGATGTTGGCAATTTGATCTCTGGTTCCTCTGCCTTTTCTAAAACCAGCTTATATAAATGTGTCAAATCAACATGCTATAGACCTTAAACAATGGTATGTGTCAATTATATTTCAATCAAAAAATTCAGATCAATTTTTTGATAAAAAATATAAAATTCATTGTTAGAATTTTAGAAACCCATATTGTGACTTTAAACAATGATGAGTTGTGTTCTTAAGACATGATGCCTCCAAAATTAGTCTCATGGTGAATTCTAAAATCTATCATTTAAAGAGACATAAAGGGACTTCACTGAAGCCCAAACTGTTGGGCTGGAAAACAAGCTGACAGCTTGTTCCTAAAAGTGTAGAGAAGATGGACTCTGTTAAAATATCCAGGCAAAAAGTTATTTTAGATTAAGAACCTTATCTAGTTAGCTGAGATTTAACCAAGGGAACATTTTATGCAAAGATGGGCTCGATAAAGGACAGAAATGGTATGGACCTAACAGAAGCAGAAGAGGTGGCAGGAATACATAGAAGAACTATACAAAAAAAGAACTTCATGACCCAGATAATCAGGATGGTGTGATCACTCACCTAGAGCCAGATCCTGGAATGTGAAGTCAAGTGGGCCTTAGAAAGCATCACTATGAACAAAACTAGTGGAGGTGATGGAATTCCAGTTGAGCTATTTCAAATCCTGAAAGATGATGCTGTAAAAGTGCTGTACTCAGTATGCCAGCAAATTTGGAAAACTCAGCAGTGGCCACAAGACTGGAAAAGGTCAGTTTTCATTCCAATCCCAAAGAAAGGCAATGCCAAAGAATGCTCAAACTCCCGCACAATTGCACTCATCTCACACGCTAGTAAAGTAATGCTCAAAATGCTCCAAGCCAGGCTTCAGCAATACATGAACCGTGAAATTCCAGATGTTCAAGCTGGTTTTAGAAAAGGCAGAGGAACCAGAGATCATTGTGCCAACATCCGCTGGATCATGGAAAAAGCAAGAGAGTTCCAGAAAAACATCTATTTCTGCTTTATTGACTATGCCAAAGCCTTGGACTGTGTGGATCACAATAAACTGTGGAAAATTCTGAAAGAGATGGGAATACCAGACCACCTGACCTGCCTCTTGAGAAACCTATATGCAGGTCAGAAAGCAATAGTTAGAACTGGATATGGAACAACAGACTGGTTCCAAATAGGAAATGGAGTACGTCAAGGCTGTATGTTGTCACCCTGCTTATTTAACCTCTATGCAGAGTACATCATGAGAAACGCTGGGCTGGAAGAAGCACAAGCTGGAATCAAGATTGCCGGGAGAAATATCAATAACCTCAGATATGCAGATGACAGCACCCTTATGGCAGAAAGTGAAGAGGAACTCAAAAGCCTCTTGATGAAAGTGAAAGTAGAGAGTGAAAAAGTTGGCTTAAAGCTCACCATTCAGGAAACGAAGATCATGGCATCTGGTCCCATCACTTCATGGGAAATAGATGGGGAAACAGTGGAAACAGTGTCAGACTTTATTTTTTTGGGCTCCAAAATCACTGCAGATGGTGACTGCAGCCATGAAATTAAAAGATGCTTACTCCTTGGAAGGAAAGTTATGACCAACCTAGATAGCATATTGAAAAGCAGAGACACTACTTTGTCAACAAAGGTCCATCTAGTCAAGGCTATGGTTTTTCCAGTGGTCATGTATGGATGTGAGAGTTGGACTGTGAAGAAAGCTGAGTGCCAAAG
This sequence comes from Bubalus kerabau, assembly GCF_029407905.1. NCBI lineage: Eukaryota > Metazoa > Chordata > Mammalia > Artiodactyla > Bovidae > Bubalus > Bubalus kerabau. The sequence goes on from NC_073643.1 coordinate 5,050,055, forward strand.
AATTGATGCTTTTGAACTGTGGTGTTGGAGAAGACTCTTGAGAGTCACCTGGACTGCAAGGAGATCCAACCAGTCCATCCTAAAGGAGACCAGTCCTGGGATTTCTTTGGAAGGACTGATGCTAAAGCTGAAACTCCAGTACTTTGGCCACCTCATGCGAAGAGTTGACTCATTGGAAAAGACTCTGATGCTGGGAGGGGTTGGGGGCAGGAGGAGAAGGGGACGACAGAGGATGAGATGGCTGGATGGCATCACTGACTCGATGGACATGAGTTTGAGTGAACTCCAGGAGTTGGTGATGGACAGGGAGAACTGGTGTGCTGCAATTCATGGGGTCGCAAAGAGTCAGACACGACTGAGCGACTGAACTGAACTGAACTGAAGTTCATAGTATTGAAAGGAATCAGATCTTTTCATGGAATGTTGGTGTTGCCACTATAATAGGTAATCATTTATATACTCTGAATGTGAATATATTAGAATCATTGAATTGAGTGGATTTGGGGCTAGATGGGAAGGCAGCATGGAGACCTTATTTCACAATTAGGAAAGTGAGTATCAGAGAATGCACATGGTCCTTCAGTGGTAAGATCATTCCTGTTACTTCTTCCTGAGGAAATATAATGAAGATTTTGGGTTAACTTCTAGCTCCTCCTTGAGGTTCTCCTTCCATCTAAGTTGATAACGGAGATGCTTCTCTCACACTTGATCTGGGTCTGATCTCATAACCCTCAGTGGGCCAAGAGAGACTGGAAGGGCCTGAGAACTGGTCCCAGCCCTACGCCCACAGAAAGGCAGATGCAGAGGAAGCTGATCAGAGCAGGCAGGACATAGCCGCATCCAGCACTCCAGGCTCGCCGTTGCAGAGAGGCAGGGAAGCTGTCGTAATCAGCAAAGATTGGCCCAGAATCACACAGTGGTCCTGAAAAGCAGATGGAATACAGAAATGGGGGAAGCAGGAGTTGGCCAAACTATATTGATCTATTGATCATTTTTCAAGTGTATCAATCACTTTCACATCTTCACGCCTCTGTCTATTTGTTCTCTCTGCCTGAAACATCCACAAACTTCTGCAGAATTAAAATCTTATAATTCGACTCTTCATCTGAATGAACTAGTAGAGCATTGCATTACACCTTGCAGTTAGCAGACAAACATGGTTATTGTCAACAACACAAGGAGGATTTAGGCAAAAGTAGTACCCAGAATGGAAAAGAAAATGGTAATCCACTCCAGTATCCTTGCCTGGAGAATTCCATGGCCAGAGGAGCCTGGAGGGCTACAGTCCGTTGGGTCACAAAGAAGGCCACAACCAAGCAACTGAGCACAGCACAGTGGCCATAAGTCATGGTTCAGCTGCTTAACAAGATCAAAGATAGCAGTGCAGCCTTTTCTTCTTGGTTACAAAATGGTTGCTGCAGCTCCCATGTAGCATATCTGCATGTAGAGAGAAAGAAGAGTGATGCGGAGAGTATAAGCCTTATCTTTCCCCTTTTGTCAGAAAAGCAAAAGGTTTCCCAGAACTCCCATTTCACCCCCTGTCCACAGCAGAATCATGGTCACGTCTCATGGGCCAGTATTGATGAGAAGAAGTACTCAGAGTGAGCTTGTAGCTTTTCTAGCCTCCATCGTCGAATTAAGCAAAGGAAGTGGCGATGAGAATGGTTTTTGCGTGAGCTCCTCTATGGTGAGCTTGGGTCATTTTTGCGAGCCCAGGTTGACCAGCAATGGTGTGGTCATCTGGTAAGATAAAGGGTCTTTTTATAACAAGGATAACTGAATTGAGAGAGTAGAATTGTCATAAATACACTGGCATGTGGAAAGCTGCTGTACAGCACAGGGAGCTCAGCTCAGTGCTCTATGACGATCTAGAGGGGTGGGATGGAGGCTGTGAGGGGAGCTGAAGAGGGAGGGGGTATACATACAGCTGATTCACATTGTTGTATAGTAGAAACTGATACACCATTGTAAAGCAAGTATCTTCTAATTAAAAAATTTTTTTTTAATTTAAAAAAGAATAAACAACTGTCCCATGACCTCATTTATTAACTTGGGTGTTTGTAAACCAGTTTTGCTTCAGACAGAAATGGATAGCAAAGTCTTATTTTCTGCTTGTTGAATGGATGCCTTATATTTTCATAGTTCTTTACTATACAACGTGCTTCACAACTATTATCATATGTGACCCTCACAGGGAGCCTGTGGCACAAAAATGATTATTCTGGGTTCATAGAAGAGAAAGTCGAGACAGAGAGCAAGTGGGTAACTTGTACCAAGTTAAACAACCAGTACAAACTGAGACTTGGCTTCAGATATCTTGACTTTAATGTCCATATAATTATACTTGTTGAGGAGACTATGTTTTAGAAGAAATGGAACAGGCTTAGTTCAGATAGACTCTTTGCTGTTGCTCCGTCACTCAGTTGCGTCCGACTCTTTGTGACCCCATGGACTGCAGCATGCTGGGCTTCTCTGTTCTTCACCATCTCCCAGAATTTGCTCAAACTCATGGCGATGATGCCATCCAACCATTTCATCCTCTGTCACTCCCTTATGGTCTTGCCTTCCCTTTCCCCCAGCATGAGGGTCTATTCCAGTGAGTCAGCTCTTCACATTGCGTGGCCAAAGTATTGGAGCTTCAGTTTCAGCTTTAGTCCTTCCAACAAATATTCAGGATAGACTCTAAGATGTGCTAATTTTGGGAACTGTAGACACTGCATAAACCATTCATTTAAAGAAATATAAAGTGTATTCAGTCTGTGTGACAGCGTGACATCTTTTTTCTCTTTCCCTTTTTAGAGAACCGCAGCCAGCAAGCCGTCCAGTGTCCCTTCCTATAGCAGATGGTCCAGCTCACAACCGCATCAGGTAAGATGCTCTTTTTAAGAACCTTTACACGTTGGCTTCCCTGGAGGTGTGCTCAGACTTGCAATTGTGCTGTCTCTGGGCAAGCGTGGATGGTGTCAGGCTGTTGTCCCGGCGCACCTTGCAGGTGGCTTCCTTGAAAAAGGGCTGTGTGGTTCCTCACTGGTGACTTTTCTAGAACTTCAAGTTTTGGGTCAGGGCTCTGACAGTGACAGAAAAGTGTTGCAAAGCTCTTCTCAGTGGAAGCTGATGAAGTCAATCTAGGAACCATTGGAAGTGAATTGTGTCTTTTTTCTTCAACCCAAGATTTATCCCTTCTGCCCTTTTATTCCAGGAAATTGGGTACACTCCCTGTGTGTGTGCCTGGACACAGGACTCTGAGCATGTACCGTGATATGTCAAAGGATGCATTAGTATTGCAAAGAATCACTTTGTTGTTGTATTTTTTGCCTAGTTACTCTGGGTGGTAACCAACCTCTCTTCAGGTCAAGCAGTCCTGAGCATCACTTAACCTCTCTGGGGCAAGGAAGCCGCAGGTGCTGTCACGGCCCTGTGTGTAAACAAAGCAGGACCTTTGCTGTTGGTGACACCCTGTGACCACATGGGCTTCTTTTTGAAGCCGCTCTGAGCAGGACTTGCATGTAAATTACCTGTTAGTTAAGAAGCCAAAGAGAAATAAACCCCCACTTGTCTTTTACTTTATTGATCAGAGTTCTCTGTTGGACTTTTCAGGTCACTTGGGTTTGCTGCAGTGATTATATGAGGGGCATGTTACCAATGGTTTATATTCATGCTACCCCATCCCACCCCATTTTGTTAATTTTCTGGAGAAATTTAGTATTGGTGATAATTTAATCCAGCATCAGCATAATGAGAGAACTCTTTATGTCTTTTTCTTTCCATCTCTTGTTTTCTTTGCAATTACAGATTGACATTTGGCAATAAAATGATTAAATTTCATAAGAGAAAAATGAAATCTTCTATTAGGCCATCTTTTATCACCATGCTGTTTTTATATTAAACTAGTTGGTGGAAAGGAAAATGGTGAGGTGCTGGCTCCACCCTCATGGGCATCATGGGTGGATGAGATCTTTTCTGGTCAATTTGGAGGATATTTTGCTTCGTGAATGTGAGCTGAGAAAAATGGTGGCACAGAGAGAGAGGGCTGAGGGACCGGCAGGGGAGCTGCTTTGAGTGCTCAGGGGTCCTTTACCACCCACTTGGTGGGTAAGATCTGAGCATGCACACTGGGTCAGGAATTGGGTTTGGTGGTTCCCTTCTTCTCACACTTCAGTGAGACTGAGCTGAGCAAGTCGGTGCTTACATCTCTGTGCTCGCCCTGAGGATGGAGAGCTGGTCTAACCTCCTTTTCACAGCCTAGGGGAGGTGGGACCCAGAGATGACATTGACCAAGCTTGTACAAATTTAGTTGGCCCAGGATTCTGTGTTTTCCCCTGCAGAACTCATTCAGTTTTACAAGTCAGTATGATCCTTTTGGGAACCTCCTTTTGAGATAAGGTAGTGTTGTCCTGTGATTCTGTACAGGATCTGAACACTTTTCAGAGGCTGCAACCAAATGAGAAAAGTAAAGACAAGGCACTCAGATTAGGACTTAGTCTTTTTGCTATTACAAAATCCTTATTTTATAAAATTAGAAAGTTGCTAGATGGTATTTTTGTAAGTAATAATATCTTAGGAAAATTAAAGTTATGACCATTCTGCACACATTTCCCTATGTTTTCTCCTTGAATTCTTTAAGAGCTATAAAAGCTAAGAGTAGATTAACAACTAAAATGCATTTCCTTTGACCCTCTTGCATGCAGAAAGATGTCTGATTATGTGGGGAGACTTCCAATATTAACGGTGCCTTTTTGATGAGGGGCATAACCCAACCTCATTTCCAAATGGTACTTGGGAAAACTAATGTTGATGTCATCTCTTTTGAGTTGAGGGTTCCCTTTAACTTTAAGTGGAAGGAGTGGTCTCTATTTCATAGGTGTCCTTGGTGATTGATTGTTGTGCTGGTCATCTGATCATTTGCTTTTAAATCTACTCCATGCCTTTGCCCTGATACCTGCTCTCCCAGGCGCCCTTGCTAACTAACTGCTCTATAGGTTCTCCCAGTGGCAGGCATTGCTGGTGAGCTAGGAAGAGACAGGATTCATGTTTGCTTCAGGGAGTTTCTCTCCTTGTCTGAGCCCTTGTGTGGATTTGACTCCCATTTTTGCTTCAGATACAGCCCCCATCCTCCCCAGCCCTAGAGGGGTAGCAGCTTTCTCACCTTCCCCTGTTTTATTTGTTCTGTTTTAGTTCTACCAACACCCTTATAACTAGTGCTCTGTATTTAAATACTTTCTATTGGACTGCCTGGTTCGAGCCCTGGTTTCTAGCAGTTTTTCTGACTGTTTGCTGACAGATACACCTACATGGCACGACCCATTTCATCCTTTTGTTTCTCTAACAGCAGCATTTCATTTTAGAAATATTATGTGAATATTTACAGGATCACCTGCTGAAAGCTGTGAGATTTATTCTCTTGAGTTGGCCTGGTGGGTGGTAATCCTTTTTATACCCTTAGCCCACTCAGGATAATTACTTCTCTTCTTTGTGACTCATCCTCTAATCCTTCCCTTTCAACCTGTGTTTATTACAAAAACCTTTGTCTTTTCTGTCTGCAATATAATGAGCTTATTGGCTTCTGTCTTTGAAAGTCCCTCCACCAGTTCTCAGCCTGATGTAGAGGATGCAATTGCAGCTCACTTCTGGATTCCAGCCTTGTATCTTTCTCTGATGTTTGGTGTCAGCAGAACACTCAGAAAAAAATACTGAGTCATGTATTTATATTAATACATGCTATGAATACAATGGATCATTTCCTGTTTGTTTTCAAAGCACCATTTGCAAACTTGAGATAGATGCACACATAGATACAGTAATGGGTAAATCAGTACACACGACAGGCACCTACTCATTTGAAAATTAATATCATCATCTTTCCTTCATAATTGTTATCATCACACTTAACATTTATTGAGCACTCACTATATGATGTCTGCTAATTTATTTACATGTACTATTTCATTAAGACTTTCACTGTCTCTAGGATAGAATGCAGTATTTTACAAATGAGGGGACTGACAGCCTGAAACTTTAATTAACTTATCCAGTAACATAGGGCTAGTTTCATCAGATTCCAGGTCCTAGGCTATTAACTGGTGGGAAATACTATTTCTAATGTACTTAAACTAATTTAAGGCAGCTGAAAAGCATTTTAACAAATAGTTCCATTTTGAGCTGAGCAGAACACAACTTTTCAGCATCTACGTACTTTCTCCTCTGAAATGATTTTGCATGGTTAAGGGTTTTTTTGTTGTTCTTGTTTAAATAGGGTCTTATATCCACTATTTGCAAATAGACAACATCTAAAGCATAGACTATAAAATATTTATTGCTTTAGTTAAAAATGCACCATTGCATCTTTCATTTGGAATAATCTGAAAACATATTTGTAAGAAGGAAGTGAATTCTCCCATTGCTTTGCAGTTTGTAAGGAACACACATAAAGTTTTACATGCTTTGAAAATATCTACCAAATAAAAATCATTGTATGTTGCACTTTGAATAAAGGAAACAGACAAATGAAAATGGTGACTGTCTTCAAATCTGGAATATGAAGTGATAAACTGAAAATGTGATCATTTTTTAAATGTATACTGTGAACTTCTCTTTAGAAAAATTTCAACCCTCACATTTAATTTTCCCTCTCGCATTCAGAACATTTCTTCAAAATACCAAACAGCTATACGCCTATGATTTAGAAATAGAAAGGTTTTTTTTTTGGGTAATTGTCACAAATCCAAGCATTCTGTCTTTAAAAAGTCAGTGTAAAGTTTTGGGCAGAATGATCAATTGATGAATTGATGACACTTTAGCTCTTTTGTTAGTATTCTGTGTGTGTGGTTTTCATCCTGTCTGTCCTCTAATGGATAAGGAAAAGAGGCTTAAGGAAGCTTCCTGATGGGAAGAGATTGACTATGGGGGAAACTGGGTCTTGTTCTGATGGGCTCAGTTCAGTTCAGTCACTCAGTCCTGTCTGACTCTTTGTGACCCCATGGACTGCAGCAAGACAGGCTTCCCTGTCCATCACCAATACCTGGAGCTTGCTCAAACTCATGTTCCTTGAGTTGGTGATGCCATCCAACCATCTCATCCTCTGTCATCTCCCTCTCCTCCTGCCTTCAACCTTTCCCAGCATCAGGGTCTATTCCAGTGAGTCAGTTCTTCATATCAGGTGGCCAAAGTAGTGGAGTTTCAGCTTCAGCATTAGTCCTTCCAAAGAATATTCAGGACTGATTTCCTTTAGGATTGACTGGTTTGATCTCCTTGAATACAGGGACTTTCAGAGTCTTTTCCAATACCACAGTTCAAAATCATCAATTCTTTGGTGCTCAGCTTTATTTATAGTCCCAACTCTCACATCCATACATAACTGCTGGAAAAACTGCTTTGACTAGATGGACCTTTGTGAGCAAAGTAATGTCTTTGCATTTTAATATGCCGTCTATGTTGATCATAACTTTTTTTCCAAGGAGTAAGCGTCTTTGAATTTCATGGCTGCAGTCACCATCTGCAGTGATTTCAGAGCCCCCAAAATACAGTCTGTCTCTGTTTCCATTGTTTCCCCCATCTATTTGCCATGAAGTGATGAGACCGGAAGTCATGATATTCATTTTTTGAATGTTGAGTTTTAAGCCAGCTTTTTCACTCTCCTCTTTCACTTTCGTCAAGAGGCTCTTTAGTTCCTCTTCACTTTCTGCCATAAGGGTGGTGTCATCTGTGTATCTGAGGTTATTGATATTTCTTCTGGCAGTCCTGATTCCAGCTTGTGCTTCATCCAGCCCAGCATTTTGCATGATGTACTCTGCATATAAGGCAAATAAGCAGGGTGACAACATACAGCCTTGATATACTCCTTTCCCAATTTGGAACAAGTCTTTTGTTCCATGTCCAGCTCTAACTGTTGCTTCTTGACCTGCATACAGATTTCTCAGGAGGCAGGTAAGATAGTCTGGCATTCCCATCTCTTGAAGAATTTTCCATAGTTTGTTGTGATCCACACAGTCAAAGGTTTAGTGTAATCAAGAAAGCATAAGTAGATGTTGTTCTGGAATTATTTTGCCTTTTCAATGATCCAATGGATGTTGGCAATTTGATTTCTGCTTCCTTTGCATTTTCTAAATCCAAATTGAACATCTGGAAGTTCACAGTTCCTGTATGCTGAAGCCTGGCTTGGAGAATTTTGAGCATTACTTTGCTAGCATGTGAGATGAGTGCAATTGTGTGGCAGTTTGAAGATTCTTTGGCACTGCTTTTCTTTGAAGTTGGAATGAAAATTGACCTTTTCCAGTCCTGTAGCCACTGCTGAGTTTTCCAAATTTGCTAGCATATTGAGTGCAACACCTTAATAGCATCATCTTTTAGGACTTGAAATAAGTCAACCAGAATTCCATCGCCTCCACTAGCTTTGTTCATAGTGATGCTTCCCAAGGCCCACTTGACTTCACATTTCCAGGATGTCTGGCTCTAGGTGAGTGATCACACCATTGTGGTTATCTTGGTTATGGAGTCCTTCTTTGTATAGTTCTTCTGTGTATTCTTTCCACCTTTTCTTAACATCTGCTTTTGTCAAGTCCATACCATTTCTGTCCTTTATTGTGCCCACCTTTGCATGAAATGTTCCCTTGGTATCTCCAATTTTCTTGAAGAACTCTCTAGTTTTCCCCATTCTATTGTTTTCCTTTATTTCTTTACATTGATCACTGAGGAAGGCTTTCTTATCTCTCCTTGCTACTCTTTGGAATTCTGCATTCAAATGGGTATATCTTTTCATTTCTCCTTTGTCTTTAGCTTCTCTTCATTTCTCAGCTATTATAAGGCCTCCTCAGACAACCATTTTGCCTTTATGCGTTTCTTTTTCTTGGGGATGGTCTTGATCACTGTCTCTTGTATATTGTCACTAACCTCCATCCATAGTTCTTCAGGCACTCTATCAGATCTAATCCCTTGAAGCTATTTGTCACTTCCACTGTATAATCCTAAGGGATTTGACTTAGGTCATACCTGAATGATCTAGTGGTTTTCCCTACTTTCTTCAATTTCAGTCTGAATTTGGCAATAAGGAGTTCATGATCTGAGACATAGTCAGCTCCTGGTCTTGTTTTTATTGACTTTATAGAGCTTCTCCATCTTTGGCTGCAAAGAATATAATCAATCTATTTTTGGTATTGACAATCTGGTGATGTCCATGTATAGAGTCTTCTCTTGTGTTGTTGTAAGAGGGTGTTTGCTATGACCAGTGCATTCTCTTGGCAAAACTCTGCTAGCCTCTCCCCTGCTTCAGTTTGAACTCCAAGGCCAAATTTACCTATTACTCCATGTGTCTATTGACTTCCTACTTTTGTCTTCCAGTCCCCTATAATGAAAAAGACATCTTTTTTGGATGTTAGTCTATAAGGTCTTATAGGTCTTCATAAAACTGTTCAACTTCAGCTTCTTCAGCATCAGTGGTTGTGGCATCAAGTTGGATTACTGTGATATTGAATGGTTTGCCTTGGAAACGAGCAGAAATCATTCTGTCATTTTTGAGATTGCACCCAAGTACTGTATTTTGTACTCTTTTGTTGACTATGAGGACTACTCCATTTCTTCTAAAGGATTCTTGCCCACAGTAGTAGATATAATGGTCATCTGAATTACATTCACCCATTCCAGTCCATTTTAATTCACCAATTCCTAAAATGTCAATGTTCACTCTTGCCATCTCCTGTTTGACCACTTCCAATTTACCTTGATTCATGGACCTAATAATCCAGGTTCCTATGCAATGTTACTCTTTACAGCATAGGACTTTACTTCCATCACCAGTCACATCCACAAATGAGTGTTGTCTTTGCTTTGGCTCCGTCTCTTCATTCTTTCTGGAGTTATTTCTCCACTTTTCTCCAGTAGCATATTGGGCACCTACCGACCTGGGGAATTCATCCTTCAATGTCATATGTTTTTGCCTTTTCATATTGTTCATGTGGTTCTCAAGGCAAGAATACTGAAGTGTTTTCTCCAGTGGATGGACCATACTTCGGCAGAACTCTCCACCATGACTCGTCCATCTTGGGTGGCCCTACATGGCATTGCTCATAGTTCCATTGAGTGAGACAAGGGGTGGTCCATGTGATCAGTTTCATTAGTTTTCTGTGATTGTGGTTTTCATTCTGTCTTCTCTCTGATGGATAAGGATAAGAGGCTTATGGAAGCTTCCTGATGGGAGAGACTTACTGTGGGGGAAACTGGGTCTTGTTCTGATGGGCAGGGCCATGCTCAGTAAATCTTTAATCCAATTTTCTGTTGATGGGCGGGGCTGTGTTCCCTCCCTGTTGTTTGACCTGAGACCAAACTATGGTGGGGGTAATGAAGATAATGGAGACCTCCTTCACTAGACCATTCAAGTATGACCTAAATCAAATCCCTTAGGATTATACAGTGGAAGTGACAGATAGATTCAAGGGATTAGATTTGATAGAAAGAGTGCCTGAAGAAGTATGGACAGAGGTTCATGACATTGTACACAAGGCAGGGATCAAGACCATCCCCAAGAAAAAGAAATGCAAAAAGGCAAAATGGTTGTCTGAGGAGGCCTTACAAATAGCTGAGAAAAGAACAGAAGCTAAAGGCAAAGGAGAAGAGAAAAGATATACTCATTTGAATGCAGAGTTCCAAAGAATAGCAAGGAGAAATAAGAAAGCCTTCCTCAGTGATCAATGTAAAGAAATAGAGGAAAACAATAGAATGGGGAAAGACTAGAGATCTCTTCAAGAAAATTAGAGATACCAAGGGAACATTTCATGCAAAGGTGGGCACAATAAAGGACAGAAATGGTATGGACCTAACAGAAGCAGAAGATTTTGAGAAGAGGTAGCAAGAGTACACAGAAGAACTGTACAAAAAAGATCTTCATGACCCAGATAACCACAACCGTGTGATCAATCATCTAGAGCCAGACATTCTGGAATATCAAGTGGGCCTTAGGAAGCATCACTATGAACAAAGCTAGTGGAGGTGATAGAATTCCAGATGAGCTATTTCAAATCCTAAAGATGATGCTGTGAAAGTGTTGCACTCAATATGCCAGCAAATTTGGAAAACTCAGCAGTGGTCACAGGACTGGAAAAGGTCAGTTTTCATTCCAATCCCAAAGAAAGGCAATGCCAAAGAGTATTCAAACTACTGCACAATTGCACTCATCTCACACACTAGTAAAATAATGCTCAAAATTCTCCAAGCCAGGCTTTAGCATACAGGAAACCGTGAACTTTCAGATGTTCAATTTGGATTTAGAAAAGACAGAGGACAGAAATCAAATTGCCAACATCCACTGGATCATCAAAAAAGCAAGAGAATCCCCAAACAACATCTACTTATGCTTTCCTGATTACACCAAACCTTTGACTGTGTGGATCACAACAAACTATGGAAAATTCTTCAAGAGATGGGAATGCCAGACTATCTTACCTGCCTCCTGAGAAATCTGTATGCAAGTCAAGAAGCAACAGTTAGAGCTGGACATGGAACAAAAGACTTGTTCCAAATTGGGAAAGGAGTATATCAAGGCTGTATGTTGTCACCCTGCTTATTTGCCTTATATGCAGAGTACATCATGCAAAATGCTGGGCTGGATGAAGCACAAGCTGGAATCAGGACTGCCAGGAGAAATATCAATAACCTCAGATATGCAGATGGCATCATCCTTATGGCAGAAAGTGAAGAGGAACTAAAGAGCTTCTTGATGAAATTGAAAGAGGAGTGTGAAAAAGCTGGCTTAAAACTCAACATTCAAAAAATGAATATCATGGCATCTGGTCCCATTGTTCATGGCAAATACATGGGGAAGCAATGAAAACAGTGAGAAAATATGTTTTTAGCTCCAAAATAACTGTAGATAGTGACTGCCTCCATGAAATTAAAAGACACTTGCTCCTTGGAAGAAAAGTTATGACAACGTAGATGGCATATTTCAAAGCAGAGACATATCTCTGCCTCTGTGTTGGACTTTTGCAGTTCTGTAGAGTTTTGCTTTTGTTTTTCCTGTTTTCTTTTGCCTTCCATTTTTTTCTTTTCTATAATTTTAATTGTTTGAAACCCATTATAATTTTTCTGTGTTTATTCCTTTCTTTCCCTTTCCTACTGTTCTTTTCCCATTGCAGTTAATCTTTAATGTATATAAATCTTCTTCATGTAGCTCTCTTTAACTTTGCATATCTATTCTTTCTTTCTGTCCTTTCCTCTCAACATATTTGTTAGTTTGGTTTTCATTGCTTTACTCCCCACTTGGCACCTTGCTTTAGTTTTATTTTCCAGTTTGTGCTTTAGTTAGTTTTGTTCTTAACTGGAAATATACTTTTTTATTTACTTTGTTTGTCGGATCAGTTACTGTGCTTTATTTTTGTTGAACTGTTTTCACTTTGCTCATGGGTGTATATGTATTTGTGTATATTCCATTATTTTAATTATTATTTGCCTGATTAACTGCCATTTCTCTGGTGTTCATCTTTGGTTTCTCATTTTTGGATATTTGTTTTACTCTCACTTAATGACATAACAAACCACTTGTGGAATCTTTGTTCCTGACACGAGATCAAGCCCTGAGCCTTTGGAGTGGAAATACTGACTCCAAGACTGCAGACTACCAGAGAACTAACCCTCAGTTCAGTTCAGTTCAGTTCAGTCGCTCAGTCGTGTCCAACTCTTTGCGACCCCATGAATCGCAGCATGCGAGGCCTCCCTGTGCATCACCAACTCCCGGAGTTCACTCAGACTCACACCCATCGAGTCAGTGATGCCATCCAGCCATCTCATCCTCTGTCGTCCCCTTCTTCTGCTGCCCCCAATCCCTCCCAGCATCAGAGTCTTTTCCAATGAGTCAACTCTTCACATGAGGTGGCCAAAGTACTGGAGTTTCAGCTTTAGCATCATTCCTTCCAAAGAAATCCCAGGGCTGATCTCCAGAGAGTATCAAATAGTGAGAACTCCCATAAAGGAAACCACTTCAATACAAGACCCAGCATCACTGAACCACCAGTAGCACCCTGTGCAGAATGCCTCATCTAAACAACATAAAACAAAAATACGAACCCAGTCTTCAGCAGACTGGATTACCACCTCACTCAGCCTTGCCCAACAGAGGAAAAACAAACAAACACAAACAAACAGAAACTCAGCACAAATCTCACCCTGTACAAGCTTAAACAAACCACCAGACCCACCTTCGGAGGGCAGAAACCAAAAGGAAGAAAGAATTCAACCCTAAAGCCTGAGAAAAGGAGACCTCAAACACAATAAATTAAAAAAAAAATAATAATGAAAAGGCACAGAAATACTACACAAAATGAAGGAACAAACTAGAAACACAGAAGTCCAAATAAATGAAGAGGAAATAGGCAAACTACCTGGAAAAGAATTTACAGTAATGATAGTAATGATGATCAAAAACCTTGAAAACAAAATGGAGACTATGCAAGAGTCAATTAACAAAGACCTAGAAGAATTAAAGAATAAACATACAGAAACAAACAACACAATTACTGAAATTAAAAATACTCTAGGAGGAATCAATAGCAGCGTATCTGAAACAGAAGAATACAGTGAGCTGGAAGATAAAGTGGTGGAAATAACTTTTGAAGAGCAAAATAAAGTACAGAATGAAAAGAACTGAGGATAGCCTCAGAGACCTCTAGGACAATATCAAACACACCAACATTCGAATTATAGAGGTCCCAGAAGAAGAAGAGGAAAAGAAAGGGTATGAGAAGATTTTTGAAGAGATTATAGTTGAAATTTCCCCAACTTGGGAAAGGAAATAGTCAATCAAGTCCAAGAGGCACAAAAAGTCCCATTGAGGATAAACCCAAGGAGATACACACCAAGACACATACTAATCAAACTAACTAAGACTAAATACAAAGAAAGAATATTAAAAGCAGCAAGTAACATACAAGGGAGACCCCATGTGTATAACAGCTGATCTTTCAGCAGAAACTCTGCAGGCCAGAAGGAAATGGCAGGATATATTTAAAGCACTGAAAGGGAAAAATCTACAACCAAGATTTCTGTACCCGGCAAGGATCTCACTCAAAACTGATGGAGAAATAAAAAGCTTTTCAGACAAGCAAAAGTTAAGAGAATTCAGTTCTACCAAACCAGCTTTACAACAAATGTTAAAAGGACTTATGTAGTCAAGAAATAAAAGAGAAGAAAAAAGATCTACAAAATCAACCTCAAACAATTAGGAAAATGGCAATAGGAACATATATATCAATAATTACTTTAAATAAATGGATTAAATGCTCCAACCAAAAGACACCAACTATCTGAATGGATACAAAAACAAGACCCATATATATGCTGTCTACAAGAAACCCACTTCAGACCTAAAGACACATATAGACTGAAAGTGAGAGGATGGAAAAATATATTCCATGAAAATGGGAAGCAAAAGAAAGATGGGGTAGCAATCCTCATATCAGACAAAATAAACCTTAAAATAAAGAAGATTACAAGAGGTAAAGAAGGACACTACATAATGATCAAGGGATCCATCCAAGAGGAAGACATAACAATTGTAAATATCTATGCATCCATCATAGGAGCACCTCACTACACAAAACAAACACTAACAGACATAAAAGGAGAAATTGACAGTAATAGTAGGAGACTTTAACACCCCACTCACAGCAATCAATAGATCATCAAAACAGAAAATTATAAGGAAACACAAGTCTTAAATGATGCATTAGATAAGATGGATTTCATTGATATCTTCAGGACATTCCATCCAAATGCAGAAGAATACACATTCTTAAGTGCACATGGAACATTCTCCAGGATAGACCACATCTTGGGTCACAAATCAAACCTCAGTAAATTTAAGAAAATTGAAATCATATCAAGCATCTTCTCTGACAACAACACTATGAGACTAAATATCAATTACAAGAAAAAAACTATAAGAAACACAAACACATGGAGATTAACCAACACATTTCTAAATAACCAGCAGGTTGCTGAAGAAATCAAAAGGGAAATCAAAAAATTTCTAGAAACAAATGACAATGAAAACATGACAACTCAAAACCTATGGGATGCACTGAAAGCAGTTCTAAGAGGGAAGTTTATAGAAATACAATCCTACCTCAAGAAACAAGAAAAACATTGAATAAACAACCTAACTTTACACCTAAAACAATTGAGAAAATAAAAACAAAAACCCCCCAAAGTTAGTACAAAGAAAGAAATCATAAATATCCGAGCAGAAATAAATGAAAAGGAAATGAAAGAAACAATAGTAAAGCTTAGTAAAACTAAAAGCTGGTTCTTTGAGAAGATAAACAAAATTGACAAGCCTTTAGACAGACTTATCAAGAAAAAAAGAGAGAAGAATCAAATCAACAAAATTAGAAATGAAAAAGGACAGGTTACAACAGACAATGAAGAAATATGAAGGATTATAAGAGACTATTATGAACAACTATATGGTAATAAAATGGATAGCCTGGAAGAAATGGACATATTCTTAGAAAAGTTCAGTCTTCCAAGAGTGTACTAGGAAGAAATAGAAATTATGAACAACCCAATTACACACACTGAAATCAAAGCTGTGATCAAAAATCTCCCCAAAAACAAAACCCCAGGACCAGATGGTTTCACAGGAGAATTCTATCAAACATTTAGAGACGAGCTAATGCCTATCCTTCTAAAACTCTTTCAAAAAATTGCAGAGGAAGGAACACTTCCAAACTCATTGTACGAGGCCACCATCACCCTGATACCAAAACCAGACAAAGACAACACAAAAGAAGAAAACTACAGGCCAGTATCACTGATGAACATAGATGCAAAAATCCTCAGCAGATTTTTAGCAAACAGAATTCAGCAACACATCAAAAAGCTCATGAAGTTGGGTTTAATCCAGGAATGCAAGGATTCTTCAATATATGCAAATCAATCAATGTGATACACTATATTAACAAATTGAAACTTAAAAAGCATAAGATCATCTCAATAGATGCAGAAAAAGTCTTGGACAAAATGCAGCACCCATTTGTGATTAAAACTCTTCAATAATGGGCGTAGAAGGAACCTACCACAACACAGTAAAGGCCATATATGATAAGCCTACAGCAAACATTATTCTCAATGGTGAGAAACTGAAAGCATTCCCCCTAAGATCAGGAACAAGACAAGGGTGTCCACTGTCACTATTATTCAACATAGTTCTGGAAGTCCTATCCACAGCAATCAAAGAAGAAAAATAAATAAAAGGAATCCATATCTGAAAAGAAGACGTAAATCTGTCACTGTTTGCAGATGACATGATACTGTACATAGAAAACCCTAAAGATAGTATCAGAAAATTACTAGAGCTAATCAGAGAATTTTGCAAAGTTGCAGGATACAAAATCAACACACAGAAATCACTTGAATCTCTGTACACTAAGAATGTAAAATCAGAAAGAAAAATTAAGGAATCAATCCCATTCACCATTGCAACAAAAAGAATGAAATATCTAGGAATAAACTCACCTAAGGAGACAAAAGAACTGTATACAAAAAATTATAAGACACTAATGAAAGAAGTCAAAGACAACATAAACAGATGGAGAGATATTCCATGTTCCTGGGTAGGAAGAATCAATATTGTGAAAATGACTATACTACCAAATGCAATCTACAGATTCAGTGTGATCCCTATCAAATTACTGAATGCATTTTTCACCAAACTAGAACAAAAAATTTCACAATTCATATGGGAACACAAAAGACCCTGAACAGCCAAAACAGTCTTGAAAAAGAAGAATGAAGCTGGAGGAATCAACCTTCCTGACTTCAGATTATAGTACAAAGCTACAGTCATCAAGACAGTATGGTGCTGGCACAAAAACAGAAATATAGACCAATGGAACAAGATAGAAAGTCCAGAAATAAGCCCATGCACCTATGCATACCTTATTTTTGCAAAAGGAGGCAAGAATATATGATGGGGCAAAGACAGCCTCTTCAATAAATGGTGCTGGGAAAACTGGACAGCTATATGTAAAAGAATGAAATTAGAATACTTCCTAATACCATACACAAAGATAAACTCAAAATGGATTAAAGAACTAAATATAAGACCTGAAAGTATAAAACTCTTAGAGCAAAACATAGGCAGAACACTCAATAACATAAATCAAAGCAAGATCCTCTATGACCCACCTCCTAGAGTAATGGAAATAAAAACAAAAGCAAACAAGTGGGACTTGATTAAACTTAAAAGCTTTTGCACAGCAAAGGAAACTGTAAGCAAGGTGAAAAGACAACCCTCAGAATGGGAGAAAATAATAGCAAATGAAACAACTGACAAAGGATTAATTTCCAAAATACATAAGCAGCTCATACAACTCAATGTCAGAAAAACAACCTAATCAAAAAGTAGGGAAAAGACTTAAACAGACATTTCTCCAAAGAAGACATACAGATGGCTAACAAATACATGAAAAGATGTTCAACATTGCTCATTATTAGAGAAATGCAAATCAAAATTACAATGAGATATCAGCTCACACCAGTCATAATGGCCATCATCAAAAAGTCTACAAACAATAAATGCTGGAGAGGGTATGGAGAAAAGGGAACACTCTTGTACTGTTGGTGGGAATGCAAATTGATACAGTCACTGTGGAAGATGGTATGGAGATTCCTTAAAAAACTATGAATAAAATTACCATATGCCCAACAATCCCACTCCTAGGCATGTACCCTGAGGGAACCAGGGTTGAAAAAGACACATGTATCCCATTGTTCATTGCAGCACTATTTACAACAGCTAGAATATGGAAACAACCTAGATGTCCATGGATGGATGAATGGATAAAGAAGCTGTGGTACATATACACAATGGAATATTAAACCATAAAAAGGAATGCATTTGAGTCAGTTCTGATGAGGTAGATGAACCTAGAACCTATTATACAGAGTGAAGAGAGTCAGAAAGAGAAAAATACATATTGTATTCTAACACATATATATGGAATCTAGAAAAATGGTACTGAAGAATTTATTTACAGGACAGCAATAGAGAAATAGACATAGAGAATAGACTTATGGACATGGGGAGAGGGGAGCAGAAGGTGAGATGTATGGAAAGAGTAACATGGAAACTTACATTACCATATGTAAAACAGATAGCCAACAGGAATTTGCTGTATGGACCAGGAAACTCAAACAGGGGCTCTGTATCAACCTAGAGGGGTGGAATGGGGAGGAAGATGGGAGGGAGGTGCAGAAGGGAGGAAATATATGTATACCTATGGCTGATTCATGTTGAGGTTTGACAGAAAACAATAAAATTCTGTAAAGCAATTATCCTTCAATAAAAAAGTAAATTAAAAAAAGCAGAGATACTACTTTGCCAACAAAGGTCCATCTAGTCAAAGCTGTGGATTTTCCAGCAGTCATGTATGGATGTGAGAGCTAAAGAAAGCTGAGCGCTGAAGAATTGATGCTTTTGTACTGTGGTGTTGGAGAAGACTCTTGAGAGTCCCTTGGACTGCAAGGAGATCAAACCTGTCAATCCTAAAGGAAACCAGTCCTGAATATTCATTGGAAGGACTGATGCTGAAGCTGAAACTCCACTACTTTGGCCACCTGATGTGAAGAATTGACTCATTGGAAAAGACTCTGATGCTGGGAAAGATTGAAGGCAGGAGGAGAGGGAGACAACAGAGGATAAGATGGTTTGACGGCTTCACCGACTTGATGGACATGAGCTTGAGCAAGCTCCGGGAGTTGGTGATGGACAGGGAAGCCTGTCTTGCTGCAGTCCATGGGGTCACAAGGAGTCAGTTACCACTGAGCAACTATTCAGAACTAGCCCTTTCGTGGACTTCCCCGGTGGCTCAATGGTAAAGAATCAGCCTGCCATGCAGGAGTTTGAGGAGGCACAGTTTCGATCCCTGGGTCAGGAAGATTCCCCTGGAGGAGGGCATGGCGACTCACTCCAGTATCCTTGCCTGGATAATCCCATGGACAGAGGAGCCTGGTGGGCTACAGTCCATTGGTTCACAAAGAGTCTGATATGAGTGAAGCAACTTAGCATGCACACAGATAGCCCTTTCATAAACTTGGTCTTTAGCAAACCATGGTAGGTGAGAACCTTACAGTTAATCTCCTTAATATGGAAAACCAGTGAATCAAAAAGAAAAGATATGTTAAGAAGTAACAGTTGGGAATTCAACCAGGTATCCCAGTCTTGTCATTTTCAGTGGCAGATAAAACTGACAGCATTTAAGGGTGAGAGCAGACGTCTGAATGATCTGAAGAGACTGGTGTTACAGGAAGGAGGGAAGAAGCATTTCATTTACTGTGTTTTTGTTGTAAGAGAAGGAAGAGGTCTGCTGATACACAGCTACAGTGAGTGTTTTTCCTGGATTGTGTATTGTTCTCATACCTGCCTATGAAATGGCCTGCGCTCAGTTTGTGGCTGAACTCAGTCCTCAGCTCCTGAAATGTCTGCGGCATGAATGAATGGACACACTATACGAAATGCTGGACGGAAGCTCTCAGTCATTAGTTCCCACCTTCTCCTTCCCTGAGGCTCATCAGGGCTGATAATTGGGGTAAAACACATTTCTCTTCATCACTGGTGTTGCTTTTTATCACTGTGGTGGGAGGAGAGATGGCCAGGGGCCAGGAGAACCCACACTCCCATCCTGGTCCTTCTGATATTGTCTGCTGATGTTATCCTCATGATGGACCAGGAAATCCACGATGTGGGGGATGAGGGGCTGGGGTAAGAGAGACTTGCTGTTGGGAGGGGCTCACAGTGAGCTGTGGCATTGGGTTGGGAGGTTTTGGTCAGAGGTGAGGAGGTGGGTTTGCTCTGGAGTGAGTGCTTCTGGGAGGTCAGGTTATGTTGTCTGGGGAATGTTTGGTCCATTTTCTGATGTGGATAGTAGTTTTTATTTTCGTCTCTGCTTGGATCTAATTATGGAGTCATCTTGTTTTTGTCTTATTCAGTAATGTTTACAGAGGAACCTTGTCTAATCTGAGTCATTTTTGCTAAGTAAGGAGCTCATTGGCCTCGCAGGTAATGCTAAGCTGTGAACATTAGATGGCTGTATTACATGCACCTACAGACAGACACATACTCACACACACACATACACATACACATATACCCCACACATACACCCACACTCGCACACATTCCCCTATACACACCCACTTCCATATTCACACACACACCCAACCACCTACACCCACCTCAACCCCATTATTTGTTTGATTGTGTATGTGAGGTAGAAACCTTGAACTACCCTCTCTAATCCTTCCATTCATCCTGATACTTGCATTCAGATATTTGACTATCTGGCCAGAATAGCAAAGTGATGTTCTTAACTAGAATTGACATCCTAGCATTTTAAATCCAGAGATCAGGGAACCTGATACCGGTTCTTATGCATTTGCAAATTGTCATGGCCATTCACAGTTTCTTTAAAGGATAAGGACAAAACTGTGGGGAAACAAACTTGACCAATATAAACCTTACAAATGTGGACTTGCGTTTGAAAATGAACTATTTAGAGTATAGGAGGTTAGGGTCTGATTAGCTAAAAGGTCTGGTGAATGATAGCTTGTCTCTCAACGTGGCCCCCAGTGAATCAAGCCTCCCAGTCCTCACACCTCTGCCTTCCTTCCTCTCTTGAGCTCAGCTGGCCCTCTCTCGCACCTTTGACCAGTTGGGGGCAGTGCAGTGAGACTGTGGGGCTTGCAAGCCGAGGTGCTAAGAAACCTTGCAGTCTGGGCGTTACGCTTTTGGAATGCTTACTCTAGAAGAAGCTGTCTGCCACGCAGAGGCCCCATTACCCTAAGATTACAGACTATGTGGAGCCTGGATCACCTTGTGAAGAGACTGCATGAAAAGAGAGAGATGGCCAGGCAATCACCACCTGGTCCCAGTGTCTTGCAGAAGTAGTGAAGCTGGGAGAAAAGATGCCTTCAGATGATGCTAGCTCTTGCCACCATCTAACTGCAGGGAAAGACCCCATGTGAAACCACCCAGCTGAGCCGTGCTGGTAGTTAGCTGTGCAGGCAAAGGTAACTAAGGCTTCCCAGGTGACTCAGTGGTAAAGAATCCACCTGCCAATGCAGAAGATGCCTGGGTCATTTTCTGGTTTGATCCCTGGGTCAGAAGATGTGTATTCGATCCCTGGGAGAAGGAAATGGCAACCCACTTCAGTATCCTTGCCTGGGAAATCCCATAGACAGAGGAGCCTGGCTGGCTGCAGCACATGGTGGGTTGCAAAGAGCTGGACTTGAGAGCGACTGAGCACGCACCCATGCGAAAGGTAGCTAAAGTCATCACTGATGTTACAATAAACATGTCTGTTGTCCATGGCAATGGTTAGGAAAGTATAGGCAGTTACAAAAATCAGCTCTGCTGGTTTGAGTGAATTGTGTTAACATTTGTTTGATTAATCATGCCTCTTATATGAAAGTAAAACACTAATTAGTGATTTACAAAGTTAAAATTTCACCCTGCAATCTTCTTTTCATTATTCATTGGCGAACAAATATGTCCCAAACTGATCAATGCCATTTTAATTCTCATTTGGCGCTCAGCTCAGACTCTTAGGACTTAAGACCCCAGAAATCATGAGCCTCACTTTTTTGCAGTGTTGTCCATAGGGTATGTTTGGGAGACAGTGATACTAACCAGATATTCCACTTGCTTCCCTGCATTGCTCTTCCCTGCGCCATCGGATGGTACCACAAGACAGATTTCAGCTGAGGTACTGGTGCAGATGGCATGCCGCTTATGTGTGGAGGCTGTGTGACCTTGCCCCTTCCATCTCCCACACAGGGCAGAGCGACCACGTGTCTCAGTTACAAGATAGTGGGGTCCCCATGGTTTGGGTCTTTCAGTGAGTGAGAGGGGCAGAGCACAAGCCAGAGACAAACCCTTAATTATTCTTAAGCCATTGCAACTTGGGGTTTCTTTGAATCTGCAGTACAGTCTCATCTCTTGGGAGTAATACAGGAGGCTTTAATGTCCCATAAGCTCTCCATCACAGCCATCCAAGCCATTCAAAATCAACTTGAAATCTAAATAAAAATAATGTGATTTCTGTGTAAACAGATCTTCAAGACAGACTTTCTGATTATTTCTCCAATTAGATTCATATCCCTAAAGCCCTCAATTTAGAAATTCTGGCAACAACACTGTTTATTTACTTGGGTGATTGGAGAACACTTGACACGCAAATCATTCTCAAATCAAGTTGTTATCCTTTTTATTTTTCAGAGTAATTTTATGGCAGATTATTAATAGAATAATATTCTAAAGGACTTAAATATTTATTCAATTAATATAATACCAACAAAAACATCTAAGTTTTTTTTTTTTACTTTTATAAATGGTTATTACAAAATTTCCAAGTGCATGAGAGTAGAGAGAACAGTGAAATGAACTCCATGTACCTCAGCAATGATCAACATGTGGGCAGTTTTTCAAAGAGAGTTTCTGGCTACACAAAATTTTATTCTGATTGATTACCCTTTCAAATATCAGAAAATAACTACTTGTCCCCTCCACCTCCAAAAATAGACCTGAATTTTCTATGAACACATGCGCTTTGTAGTCATCTTCCTCATTTATTTCCAGCTTTGCCCTTTAAGAATAACTTTAAAATGTTTTGCTAGAATGCTTATTTAGAGGGTGACCTTTTCTCCCAGTCTGACCAGGAGAGTCACAGTTCACACCTGTTGTGTTGTATCTTACTATTAGCACCCACTCACATACTCATTCATAATTGCTGGAGAGAAAATTATGTAGTTATCATTGTTATTAAACAGATGGGCCCATTCCTATGTCAAATTTGTCTGTTTTTTTTTTGTTTTTGTTTTTTTTTTTTACTGTTTTCCAACAGGTCTAAACCAATCCTAATCAATGGAGCCTTATCCCAACATGCATGGGTCCTTGCAATATCTTCAGTGTTCGAAATGTCTTTGGCATCCATAATGGCCAACACATAATGGCCGCATCATTCCTGGGGCCCGGTGGAAAATGTTAAAATATTGAGAATTTCAAGATGGTGACAGCAAATCATTCACCAAGTGTGGTGCCCTTGATTTAACGGCAGCCGCAAAGGCGGCTCCTCTGCAAAGCCAGCCCTGGGCCCACTTAGTCCCCAGCTTGACCAGTTTCAGGATGTGCTCCTGCACTTGACCCTCTGCTGTACATACGGTCAGTTTATCCTCAGTCCTTCTCAATAGGGACTTCCCTGGTGGTCCAGTGGTTAAGAATCCACCTTCCAGTTCAGGGGATGCGGGTTTGATCCCTGGTTGGGGAACTAGGTAGGACCCAACGTGCTGCAGGATAGTTAAGCCTGATGCCCCCACTGCTGAGGCTCCACACACCACAACTGGAGAGGAGCCTGTGCATTGCAACAAACAATCCCAGGTGTCTAACTGAGACCTGGTGCAGTCAAATAAATACTTTTAAAAAATCCTTCTGGATCATTCTGAACGCTGGCCTTTCTGGTTAGTGTTACCATTGTGATCATTTGCTACTACTTATGAGGAGCAGAACCAGAATCCAACACAAATGTGCTTGATTTCAGAACGAGGGATTATAATTTCTCCTGTTCTGACACTAAACCCTCATGGCTTAGCTGACTCTTGGCTGGGTTCCCACCAAGACTCCTGTCTGGATTCCCAGGAATAGAAGCTGGTCATTTATGAACAGATGTCCAGGGGCTACGGTGCACTTTTGCAGCTCTCTGCATTCCCATCTGTCTCCTTGGACTTCTCTCTGGTGCAGTGGCTCAACTGTACCTTCTCCCCTAATTACTGTACCTGCCAAGAAAAGCCTGAGCGTGAACTCTGAGGATCTCCTGGGCTTACCTCTGGATCTAGCTTAGTTTCATCCACTCTAAAACTTCCTTCCTGGTCCCACATTAAAGCTGTTGAATGTATTGAGAAATATGTATTGATATCCAATGTGATGATTTACAAAGGGAATTTCAAGAGTTGTTTTGATGACGTTCAGTTTTGCCTTCTACTGTCTATGGAACTGTTAAGGGAAGTCTCTATTCACTTCAATATAAACATATTTATTCAGTTAAAAGAACCCACATGGGCCAAAACTCCTGTGAGTTCTTTGAAAATAGTTACTGTGGAAGACAGAAGTTATTGAGGGAGCAATAACTTTAGCAGTCAAATAGTCAACTATTTTGTTTTAAGGAGTAAGCTTAGATTTCTTCTTGATCATTTTGTGTCAAAGAAAGGAATAAGATTTCCGTACAAGTTTTACGATGCATCATTAATACGGAAATGAAAAATGAGACTTGAAAACAATGAGGCGCTCATATCCTTTCTATATTGTTATTGTTCATTTCCTCACAAAAACAGATCCTACAAGCGTCTGTTACTAGATCAGGGGTGAATGGGGCTATAAATGGAGCATGAGTGGGTGTTAAGAGACCACGTGATATAAGTATAAATTAAAGACATTTATTCTTTTATGAATAAATGTTTGCTGTGGGAAAAAGCCATGAGCAGAACAAGAAGAGGTCCTGTGTCCATCTGATATTGACATGTCCACATTAGTGTGATGGACTCTCAGCTGGAGCACATGACTTCTTCACTTCCACCTCAAGGGAAGCATGGCTACCTCAGTGGTCAGTGGTGCATTTCAGCCTTGGGGGAATTCTCCGTGGAATAAATGGAGAGACATCTTGATGTTTTGGGGACTGTGGAATACGAAATAAGTTGGTGATCTTACTTCTCTATTGTTGTTGAGTAGTATTGTTGAGCCCTATTGTTGCTGATATTCAGTCGCTCAGTTGTGTCCTGCTCTTTGTGACCCCATGAACTGCAGCTCTCCAGGCTTCCCTGTCCTTCACCATCTCCCACAGCTTGCCCAAACTTATGTCCATTGAGGCAGTGATGCCATCCAACCATCTCGTCCTCTGTCATCCCCTTCTCCTCCTGCCTTCAATCTTTCCCAGCATCAGCATCTTTTCTAAAGAGTCAGCTCTTTGCATCAGGTGGCCAAAATATTGGAGCCTCGGCTTTAGTCTCAGCAAATTAAATGCCCATTAGCAAATTAGATATGAATTCCTGAAGGACAGAAGCCTCTGCCTGATGTTAGCAGGGAAACAAGCTGGAAAAGAAGACACAAAAAGCCAGGTAGTTGTTCTTAGTGACACATGGTTCAGTGGAGATGGACTTGGTGTCTTTCTTCTCTGGTTACTGATTGCTATGTGGAAGCCCAACAGCGGCCTCACTGGCTTTGCTGTGCTGCACTGCAGTCTCTGCTCTCACTGAAGCTGCTTCCTTTTTTCTTTTATTTTTTTCTTTAATTTCTGTCATCAGTGTTGTTCTGGGTTTTGGTGGGATGATATGGGAGAATGGCACTGAAACATGTATAATATCATATGTGAAACGAATCGCCAGTCCAGGTTCGATGCACGATACTGGATGCTTGGGGCTGGTGCACTGGGACGACCCAGAGGG
This sequence comes from Bubalus kerabau, assembly GCF_029407905.1. Lineage (NCBI taxonomy): Eukaryota > Metazoa > Chordata > Mammalia > Artiodactyla > Bovidae > Bubalus > Bubalus kerabau. The sequence goes on from NC_073643.1 coordinate 5,075,528, forward strand.
ATGGGATGGGGAGGGAGGTGGGAGGGGGCTTCAGGATGGGGAACACATGTACACCCATGGTGGATTCATGTCAATGTATGGCAAAAACCAATACAATATTGTAAAGTAAAAAATAAATAAATAAAACTGAAAAAAATCTATTTTTATTTATTTGGCTGCACTGGGTCTTAGTTGTGGCATGCAAACTCTTAATTGTGGCTTGTGAAATCTAATTTCCTGATGAGGGATTGAACCCAGGCATCTTGCATTGGGAATGCAAAGTTTTAGCCAACTGGACCACCAGGGAAGTCCCTGCTGTTGCCTTCTTAATGGAGCATGATACCCTGTTGATCTCTTTTACAACTGCAGACTCTCAGAGTGTGTCTCTTTGGAATTTGGGGGAAAAGATACAAGACTTGACCTCAGAATGATATGATTAGTATGAAAAGCCTTTAGTTCCATAGTGAGATATGGCTCTATAAGATGAGAGATCGTTTTGTTTTTTAGGGTGTGTGTATATTTAACATCTTGCATACTAGGGGGAGAAAGAAAATGATGAGACTGTTGGGCTTGTTGTTTTGGGTGGTAAAGGCAAGGAGTTCTCGTGACAATAATGGTTAAGAACTGGGACCCTGAGACATGCAAAGCTAGATTCCTATCCCAAATCTGTCACTAGCTTGATCTTGGGATGTCTCTTAGCCCTTGCTTTTGTATCTGTAAAATGGAGGAAATGATTGAAGTTAACTCATAGAGGGTTATGAGTATTAAATGTTCAGTCAGCAAAACCCTTAGAATTTTAGTTTTCTATGTGAAACATGCCATGATGATAGCTAAGCCATTTCCACAATTTGGCAATGAATGGTACTTCCGTGCTTAAGGGTTGTTGTATGAGCCGTTGCTCATGCCCATAGAACTAGTGTTTCTGCGTAGACCATCTGAGACTTAGACCCGCATTCACTTGTTACTATTTGAGATTGGGTTGGAATCAGTTTATTAATCCAAGTGGTGAATTCTTTTGAGCCACAGGTTAGCTTAACTAGACACTTAGCATGACAGTCACTTTCCAGAGTGTGTCTTCTGACTGGTGAGTGTCTGGTGATGCTCATCTCTGTAACTGAGGACAGAAAAATGCAGACTGTTAAGGAGACTAAAAGATTTAGTTGATGCTGAGCATACCTAGAGAAGAACTCTCCACATCAATATTTATCATCTTCTTTCAAGCTTATATTGACAGACTTGACACTTTTCTTTGTGGCCAACATGAACATTATGACTATTATAAGTTCTAATTTATATAAACTATGTTAAATTAGATTTCCATCTCATACTAACCATACTCTTTTTCTATAAACATTTGGAAGAATTTTCATTACTTTGCTTTGAAATCATTTCAGTACAAGAACAAATACAATTTCTAAGGGGCTCTCATTTCTCAGTTACTGTGCATGCATGAGCATTCTTGCAAAGTGAGAAAAATTGAATCTAAATTATTTTCAAATGTGAGGATATTTTATGAATACTAAATTTAACCACTGGTGAAACAGCTGGTTTTAAGTTTTATTGATATTTGTGGTCTACATTTTGTAGATTTGGTGTTATTGAAGGTTAAAGCAGTTTGAACCATGAAAAAAATAAGTCTAAGCGTTACCCCTCCCCCACTCCTCACTGGTAACCGCTAGTCTGTACTGTATATCTGTGGGTCTGCTTCTTTTTTTAATATTCACTAGTGCATTGTACTTTTTAGACTCCACACATAAATGACATCATACAGTATTTGTTCTTTGTCTGTCTGACTTAACTTCACAGAAGTCCATCCATGTTGCTACAAATGGCAAAATTTCTGTTATTATGGGTTAGTAGTATTCCATTGTATCTGTCTGTCTGTCTACCTGTCTAGCTATGCCACTTCTTTACCCATTCATCCATTGAAGGACACTGAAGTTGTTTCTGTATGCTGGCAATTGTAAATAATGCTGCTGTGAGCACTGGGCTACATACATCTTTTTGGTGGTGTGTTTGTTTGTTTGTTTGTTTGTTTTTCAGATAGATGCCCAGGAATGGAATTGCTAGGTCACGTGGTAGTTCTGTTTTAGTTTTTTGAGAAACCTCCATACAGTCTTCACAGTGACTGCACCAGCTTACACTCCAACAGTGTAGGCGGATTCCCTTCTCTTCACACCCTCTCCAGCATGTGTTATTTGTGTTCTTTTTGATCATGGCCCTTTTAATAGGTGTGAGGTGATATGTCCTTGTGATTGTGAGTGGATGTGTGTTTCTTTGATGGTTATTGATGTTGAGCATCTTTTCATGTGCCTGTTGGCCATCTGCATTTCCTCTATGGAAAACTATCTATTCAGATCTTCTGCCCATTTTTAATTTTTTTTGATGTTGAGTTGTAAGAGCTATTTATATTTGTTGAATATTAATCCCTATGACCAGATGTATTGATACTTTAAAACTCAAACTTTTTTTACTTTTAGAAAGTTAAAACAGCTTATATTCCATATACTTTATAACAGTCCTAAAAGAGTCTTGAACAATGTCCTTAATCAATCGCATTAGCATGAGGCTAAATAAATAAAAAGCTTCAGATTATGTCAGGTCAGTTTTCACCACTAAATCTATTCATGTCAGATAAATTCTTGCTGTAAAATGCCTTATAAAAAAAAGTTTTCCCAGCATTTTGAATTTTGGAATACCTTTGAGGAATTATTGACCTATGACCTCTAGCCTATTACTGGAATTAGATAATTTTATATGGCTTATAGATTAAAAAGGAATATCATCTTCATTTTATGGCTGGCTAAGTTGAGATACAGAGTAAATTGATAACTTTTTTCTAGGTGACAGAGCAAGAATGTTATCAAAATAGAGATGGCATCAAAATGCTCTGAGGTACCCCCATCCCCAGGGATCCTCTTAATTTTTAACATGATCCTTAGTTATTCAAATGGCTGTTTCACTATAGCTTGCTTGAGCCTTAATGACACTAGTTTCTACGGATAGGTGAGGACCTCAGCCCTTCTCAGCATCACTGTGCCACACCGTTTCACTGAGTTTTGCTGCACTGGGGTCCTGGTTGTATAATTGTGCTATAGAAAACCTCTAGGGCTCACACACCAAAATATACATGTGTGACATTGTTGAAGTGGAGTGAAACTCAGTCATGTCCGACTCATTGCGATTGCGTGGACTGTAGTAGCCTGCTAGGCTCCTCTGTCCACGGAATTCTCCAGGCAAGAATACTGGAGTGGATTGCCATTCCCTTCTCCAGGGGATCTTCTGGACCCAGGGATCAAATCTGGGTCTCCTGCACTGCAGGCAGGTTCTTTACCATCTGAGCCACCAGGGAAGCCCCTGTGACATTGTTGGGATGGGCTAAATTAGGTGTTATCTCTTCCTTGCAAGGTTCATTTGCTAGTGTTTTCCTGGCCTCTCTTTGCTGAAGTCAAGAGGATTGAAGCTAGCTTCCTGCTGTATCTCCTCCCAGCTGTTAAAATTTCCTGCTCTGTTTCGCAGGCACAACCCATGTCAGGATCCGGGCGTGTTTCCTTGCTGCTGCTTTACTCACTTATTTTCGTCAGCACAGAGCTTAGTCTCAGAAGTGACAGCTTAAAATAATTCTTTTGATGTTGTCTTCGTGGACATGTGAACTCTGAATGACTTCGCAATGCCTGGTATGCAGAGGACCTACTGTGGCACTCGTGGTATCTTCAGCAGAAGCTAATATTAGCATTCAGGGTTTTTCTTTGCATGTAGGCATTCATTCATTCCTTTGTTTTCAGTTTATCCAGGAAGCATATATTAAAACCCTAGGAGGGAGCTAGAGCTAGGAAGGTCACACGAAGATCACTGTACAGCTGTCTCTCTGGAAATACAGTGAGGAGGGAATGCTTTTCCTCCCTGGCACAGCTAGGTCATAAATTAGCCGAAGCACTCACAACTTTCCAGTAGAGCGAGCCAAGGCTTCATTCGTTTTTTACAACCACACGTAAAAAGCCAGGCAGGGCAGTTTAATGTCATGGGTTCGCAGCACTGGGCTTTGGTGACATATGGCTGGGGTTCAAAATCTGACAGACCACTTACCTTTACTTTTTTTGTTTGTTTGTTTGGTTTTTGGATCCTGCTACCTTGCTGAGTCTGTTTATCAGTTCTTAGTCTGTGTGTGGAGTCTTTAGGGTTTTTTTCCATGTAGTAGCAAGTCATCTGACAGTTTTACCTCTTCCATTCCAACTCGGATACATTTTCTTTCTTTCTTGTCTAATTGCTGTGTGTCAACTTTCAATACTATTTTGAGCAGAAATGATGTGAATGAGCATCCTTGTCTTGTTCTAGATTTAGAAAGAAGGCAAAGTGCTTTTCACTGTTAAGTATCATATTGGCTGTGGGTTTGTCATAAATAGCTTTTAGTATGCTGAGATATGTTCTCTCTGTAGTCACTTTTGTAACAGTTTTTATTAGGAATGGATGTTGAATTTTATTAAATGGTTTTTCTGCATCTATTGAGATGGTCATGTCACTCTTGTCTTTTTTGTTGTTGATGTGGTATATCACATTGATTAATTTGCATGCATTGAAACATCTTTATGACCCTGAGATAAACTCAACATGGTCATGGTGTATGATCTCTTTTATGTGTTGTTGTATTTGGTTTGCCAACAACTTGTTAAGAATTTTTGCATCTATATTCATCAAAGGTACTGGCCTATAATTTTCTCTATTGGTGATATCTTTTTTTGGTGGTGGTATCTTTGTCTGATTTTGGTTATGAGTGATGGTGGCTGCATGGCATGTCTTGGGGGGTGTTTCCCTTTTCTTCAGTCTTTTGGAGAAGCATCAGAAAGAATATGTGGGTCCACCTGAGAATCCCCTGATTTTGGTTCTGTGGTCTGTGAAATGAGGGAGCTTAATGAAGCCACTGGTAGGTGTGAATTCACCTGATGCTGCCCTGAGCCAGAGATAGTTTTCTCTTCCTTCGTTGCTGCCCTGTAACCTGTTTTCTGGTATCTCTCTCAGCTGTCTCTTGATGAGAAATTTTCTCACTGCTTATTGCCTTTTATAATAGGAACAGTATTAATTTCAGGCATTGAAATTTACATAAACAAAAGAGTGAGATGAGCTATTTCAAATATAATTATATATTAATTTGTATGTAAAGTGTTAGTTTATATATATAATTTATAATATATTAGCATATTGTATATGCAAATATGTATTATATATTGTGTTGACCAAGATGTTCATTTGGGCTTTTCCATAATATGTTATGTAATATAAATTATATTACATATTTTCCATATATCATAAATATAAATTTATTATGTGTAAATATATATTTGTATATTATATACATTATTGATATGTAACTATAATATATGAATCTATTATACATTAACCATAATTATGTTTGTTAAAATAAATAAAATTAATATCAATATATTAATTTAACACACTTATACATTGTATGTTTATATTAATATATTTATATATAATAAATCTGTATTTATGAAATATCTTTAAAATTACTATAATTTATATCATATAATATAGTGATATGTATTACTATAATATAAATTATCTATTATATACATTTATAAATAAAAATGTATTATATATAAACACATTAATATAAATATAGAATATATTCATGTATGAATATATGTGTATAATATATATGCTATATTAATGTGATTGTCACTAAAAGTGTCTGACTCCTTGCAACCCATAGACTATGGTCCATCAGGCTGCTCTGTCCATGGGATTTCCCAGGCAAGAATGCTGGAGTGGGTTGCCATTCCCTTCTCCAGGGGATCTTCCTGACCCAGCGATCAAACCTGCATTGCAGGCAGATTCTTTACTGAGTGAGCCACCAGAAGCTAACACAACATTGTAAATAAACTATACTTCATTAAAAAAAAAAAAAAGTTTTTTAAAAGGGTTTTTTAAAAAAAAGGAGAGAATTCTGCCAGGAGAAACCTTTAGACTCAAAATGAAGCATCAGCTCCTCCCCGGGTTTGCAGGTTAGAAATGGCAACCCACTCCAGTGTTCTTGCCTGGAGAATCCCAGGGACCGGGGGAGCTTGGTGGGATGCCATCTATGGGGTCGCACAGAGTCGGACACGGCTGAAGCGACTTAGCAGCAGCAGCAGCAGCCGTCCTTTGCAAATTTTGGACTTGCTACATTCCACAATCACATGAACTAAAACTGCTACCATAAGCTACGAGCTAGGAAATAGACCAAATGCCGAAAATACAAAAATATACAAGCTGTGAACTTGAGCTTCAAGTATCTTCCCTTTGAGGACGGATAGGGACCGCTCACATCCTTCTTTATCACTATTACCTGAAGGCAGAAGGTCTTCTCTCTGAAACACATATTAAACATATATCGACTTCTGTAGTTGCTTTTGGGCAATTGGTTGTCTAAGGAATACATCCGAAAGTCAATATATTTATGTTAAAAAGGCATAGCGTTGCTGCCAGGAGGGACGCACATAGAATATTAAAAGTGAACGTAAACCAAGATCACAAGTTTAACTCCATGTCATGTTACCTGGAGTCTCCTAGTTCTTAAAATCTAGAGGAGATTTATCCCAACACCTAAGTTCATGGTTTTTAAGAAGTTCAAAGTTCTTTTTCTTTCACACTGAAATTTTTTTTTTTTAATTTCAAAGAATACTATCCTTTCTTGATAATTTTTTTTCTCTCGGGAATTTAAATCTGTCATCCCGCTAAAGATCTTCTTAAGCGTTCTCTCTTGCTGCCGCTGCTTAGTCGCTCAGTTGTATCGGACTCTTTGTGACCCCGTGAACCACAGCCCACCAGGCTTCTCTGTCCATGGTATTCCCCAGGCAAGAATACTGGAGTGGGTTGCCATCTCCTCCTCCAGGGGATCTCTCCGACACAGGGAGGGAATCTGCCTCTCAGGTCTCCTGCATTGGCAGGTGGATTCTTGACTTCTAGTGCCACCCGGAAAGCCCAGGTGTTCTCTCTTATTCTATTTCTATTATGTGGAAATGGGAATTTTTCATCTTCCACGTGGCATATCTCCTAATCCTCCCTCCAAAATAACTACAGATCAAGAGTTTTATTGTATGTTGTAGGGTTTATGGGGAAGGGCTACATTAGATGGTATAGAACAAATAACTAGAGTATTACAAACAAACAAACAAACCAAAACCTCTATTAAAACATTTTTTCCCCCCAGCACCACTTTATCCTACAGCACTTGGAGCAGAAACCTCAGCATCTTCCTGGTTCCTCTGTGGGCTGTTTTAAAATCCTCCTTGTCTCTTGGTGAGGATTTTATCACTCAGCTTTTGTGGTCTCTGTTTCTGCCAGCCCACAGGTCCACATCCATCTTCTGCACCAGTAGGGCTAATTCCTCTTACATCTAGTCCTGCACCCACTCTGGCAAGACATCGTTTACAGTCCTCACCTAGGAGAATAGCCAAATCCAGCCTTGGAGACCATTTTCTTCATCCTAGCTCATTTCCATTCCCCAAAACATCTTTTCAGGAAAGCAGAAAAGTTGAGTTTGATTCCAGAAGGCTGGCCACAGTTTCTCAGTGATTATTAGAACCAGAGGACTAAGGGGTAAAATATTAAGAATTTGTTGAGACTTGAGAGACAAAGTGGCCTTCTTTTATACTCTAAGGAGGGACTTTACATCTTTACATTTTAAGTTTGTTCTCCCTGAAATGTATTCCCAGACTCCTTTCTACCTAGAAACCCATTTCTTCAGCTCCTCCCCTTCCCCCTCCTCCTCCTTCTATTTTGGTGTTTCTTCTGTTACAAACAACTTGAGAAACCTTTCAAAATTAGCACCAGAAATTTCATCACTTCTAGCTCTTCTTTCTCTAATAAAGTCGTTACTTTAAGACTGTACAATTTGACTGTGTCTACCTTTCCTACTAAACTGTGAATTATTTGCAATTTGGGACAGGATTTGTTCTGAAGCAGTGTGTGTTTCTTAAAGTGGTTGGTAAATTAAGGAAAGATAGCATTTAAGAGGAAGTTGTGTTGATTCCTATGTGAGTTGGCCCAGAATGTTCATGTTTTGAAGTGATCAGATATAAGCTTTCTTATAATTAAAGAAGAAAATTTAGCTGCATGTAAGAAAAACACCTAAAACTTTGGCCAATGTACCTTTCTTCACCAAGAAACAGATGATTTACTGGCTTCAGGAACTGCTAACTTCTGCTATGTTAAGGTATTAAGCAATTCATACATTTGTTCTCTACATCTGTGTTTTCTGGGGTGGGATAAATTGGGAGATTGAGTATGACATATATACACTACTATGTATAATGTAAAATAGATAACTAATGAGCATCTATTGTACAGCACAGGGAACTCTACTGAGTGATCTGTGGTGACCTAAACAGGAAGGAAATCTAAAACAGAGGGGTTGTATGTATAGGTCTTGCTGATTCACTTTGCTGTACAGTATAAACTAACAATGTCATAAAACAACTATACTCCAGTAAAACTTTTTTTAAAAGAGAGCAAAAAAACAATCAAGGGAAGTATCCGTTTGGGTCTTCCTCCCACTTTTTGGTTGGGTTGTTTGTTTTTCTGATATGGAGCTGTATAAGCTGCTTGTATATTTTGGAGATTAATCCTTTGTCAGTTGTTTCATTTGCAATTATTGTTCTCTAAATTTAATTTTATTTTTGTTTGGAGGATAGTTACTTTACAATATCGTGTTGATTTCTACCATATATCAACATGAATCAACCTTAGGTATACATATATCCCCTCCCTCTTGAGCCTCTCTCCCACCTCCCACCCCTTCTACCCTGCTGCATTGTCACAGAGCCCTGGATTTGGGTTCCCTGCATGATACAGCAAATTCCTGCTGGCTATCTGCTTTACATATGGTAAGGTATATGTTTCAATGCTATTCTTTCTCTCACTCCTTCCCCTACTGTGACCAGAGTCTATTATGTTTGTGTCTCCTTTGCTGCCCTGCAAATAGGATCATCAGTACCATCTTTATAGATTCCATATATATATGCGTTAATATATGATATTTTTTTCTCTTTCTGCCTTACTTCACTCTGTGTAATACATTCTAGTTTCATCCACCTCATCAGAACTACTCACATGCGTTCCTTTCTCATTTGCAATTATTTTCTCCCATTCTGAGGGTTGTGTTTTCATCTTGTTTATAGTTTCCTTTGCTGTGCAAAAGCTTTTAGTTTAATTAGGTCCCACTTGTTTATTTTTGTTTTAATTTCCATGACTCTAGGAGGTGAGTCAAAGAAGATATTTCTGTGACTCATATCAAAGAGTGTTTTGCCTATGAGAAGTTGGGACACATATCTACAAGGGAATATTACTCAGCCATAAAAATGATATGAGTCAGTTCCAGTGAGATGGATGAACCCAGAACCTGTTAAATAGAGTGAAGTAAGTCAGAAAGAGAAAAACAAATTTCATATTTTAACACATATATACAAAATGTAGAATAATGGTACTGATGAACCTATTTGCAGGGCAGGAATAGAGATGCAGATATAGAGAACAGACTTTGGACACAGTGGGGGAAGGAAAGGGTGGAATGAATTGAGAAGATAGCATTGACATATATACACTATCATGTGTAAAATGGATAGCCAGTGGGAAGCTGCTGATTGAGCAGAGGGAGTTCAGCCGGGTGCTCTGTGACAACCTAGAGGGGTGGGATAGGGTGGAGAGTGGGGGGAGGTTCAGGAAGGAGGAGACATGTGTGTAATTGTGGTTGATTTATGCTGTTGTATGGCACAAGCCAACACAATATTATAAAGCAATTATCCTCTAATTAAAAGCAAATTTAAAAAATCAAGTGAAGAATCTATCTATTGCTTGAGAACAAAGCAATCTCTATCTTTATCCTTATTCAAAGGAAAGATTTCAAGAGTAGATAAAGATGTTGCAAAGATATTTAAAAAAGAAATTGTGAGTGCAGAATTTCCGGTTTTTAGTGAAGCTTAAGACTTTTCATCTATCCTCATAGGTTGTGTGCAGAGGCCTTCAAGTTAAGCCTACAAAAGACAGATCAACAGGAGAAATGCATGCACATTTTAGTTGATGTTAATATTTTATGTAGCCTGAAAGCCTTCATAGAGAAGAAAAATGGTGTAGGAATGGGATAGACCTGGGATCTTCCATGCCATGTTAACAAAGAACAGTTCACTGTGGAGATCATACATGGCGAAGGGGCTGGGCTGGGGATGCTAAATTTTGGGAAAGTTAGGAAATATGTGGAGAAGGCAATGGCACCCCACTACAGTACTCTTGCCTGGAAAATCCCAGGGACAGCAGAGCCTGGTGGGCTGCCGTCTATGGGGTCACACAGAGTCAGACACGACTGAAGTGACTTAGCAGCAGCAATGAGAGGTAAAGGTTATTTGAGTAGGTTTGTTTGCACAGATTCATTGTGGCATCCACATTTCATGTCTGGACAGAAGAATGTTCTCTTCTTCTTAGTGCATGGTGGGCACTTTGCTCACAGGAAATCCTATGTCCTATTTTTAGGTAGAATGAGGGTGATCAGAGAGCCCTTCCTGCATCTGCTGTTTGTCAAGTACTTGCAGCTCAAAATCATCCACATGGCAGGGTGGCAATTTGGGGCTGGCATGTTCTGATCCCCTTCAGAGTGTAAGGATTTTCCCCCCCCAAATCACCACCACTACAGTTATTTGAGGGAGAAAAGATCAAAATCTTATTAGGAACTTTTAAACTGGGTAGGACCAGAGAGCTTGATCTGCCTAATATCTGGGTGTTCACAGCTGCATGGGAGACCAAGTCCTGCACGTGAGGTGTCATCATTAAAACAATGAATGGAGGACATTCTGAGCATTCACATGATGTCCCATTCAGAAAGTGCTGCATTTTTATCAGAAAAGTAGTGTTGAGAAAAATGAAGGCAGAACCGGACCGGAACTTCAGCACAAGTCCGGACATGTTGGTGGCTCTTGAAAGGGGGTCACGTGCTATTTACAAAGCAGGAGAGCAACATTCCCAGCCAAGCTGTAGGATGAGAGCCAGGGCTGGCTGGAGGGGTTTGAATGGGATCGTGGCACCTGATCCCATGAGTTTTTGCCTGACCAGACCTGCCCCACACAAGGCAGACTTGGTAAATCTTCCGATAAGGGGAAAGTGAAAGTGTTAGTCATTCAGTTGTGTCTGACTCTTTATGACTTCATGGACTGTAGACTGTTGGGCTCCTCAACTCAGGGAATTCTCCAAGAAAGAATACTGGAATGGGTAAATTGCCTGCAGGGGGTCTTCCCAACCTAGGGATTGAACCTAGGTCTCCCACATTGCAGGCAGATTTAAAGCTGTGGATGTGACTGGTGATAGAAGCAAGGTCCGATGCTGTAAAGAGCAATATTGCATAGGAACCTGGAATGTCAGGTCCATGAATCAAGGCAAATTGGAAGTGGTCAAACAGGAGATGGCAAGAGTGAACATCAACATTCTAGGAATCAGCAAACTAAAATGGACTGGAATGGATGAATTTAATTCAGATGACCATTATATCTACTACTGTGGGCAGGAATCCCTCAGAAGAAATGGAGTAGCCATCATGGTCAACAAAAGAGTCTGAAATGCAGTACTTGGATGCAATCTCAAAAATGACAGAATGATCTCTGTTCGTTTCCAAGGCAAACCATTTGATATCACAGTAATCCAAGTCTATGCCCCAACCAGTAATGCTGAAGAAGCTGAAGTTGAACGGTTCTATGAAGACCTACAAGACGTTTTAGAACTAACACCTAAAAAAGATGTCCTTTTCATTATAGGGGACTGGAATGCAAAAGTAGGAAGTCAAGAAACACCTGGAGTAACAGGCAAATTTGGCCTTGGAATATGGAATGAAGCAGGGCAAAGACTAATAGAGTTTTGCCAAGACAATGCACTGGTCATAGCAAACACCCTCTTCCAACAACACAAGAGAAGACTCTACACATGGACATCACCAGATAGTCAACACCAAAATCAGATTGATTATATTCTTTGCAGCCAAAGATGGAGAAGCTCTATATAGTCAACAAAAACAAGACCAGGAGCTGACTGTGGCTCAGATCATGAACTCCTTATTGGCAAATTCAGACTTAATTGAAGAAAGTAGGGAAAACCACTAGACCATTCAGGTATGACCTAAATCAAATCCCTTATGATTATACAGTGGAAGTGAGAAATAAATTTAAGGGCCTACATGTGATAGAGTGCTTGATGAACTATGGACTGAGGTTCGTGACATTGTACAGGAGACAGGGATCAAGACCATCTCCATGGAAAAGAAATGCAAAAAAGCAAAATGGCTGTCTGGGGAGGCCTTACAAATAGCTGTGAAAAGAAGAGAAGTGAAAAGCAAAAGAGAAAAGGAAAGAGATAAGTATCTGATTGCAGAGTTCCAAAGAATAGCAAGAAGAGATAAGAAAGCCTTCTTCAGCAATCAATGCAAAGAAATAGAGGAAAACAACAGAATGGGAAAGACTAGAGATCTCTTCAAGAAAATTAGAGATACCAAGGGAACATTTCATGCAAAGACAGGCTCAATAAAGGACAGAAATGGTATGGGCCTAACAGAAGCAGAAGATGTTAAGAAGAGGTGGCAAGAATACACAGAAGAACTGTACAAAAAAGATCTTCACGACCCAGATAATCATGATGGTGTGATCACTCACATAGAGCCAGACATCCTGGAATGTGAAGTCAAGTGGGCCTTAGAAAGCACCACTACGAACAAAGCTAGTGGAGGTGATGGAATTCCAGTTGAGCTCTTTCAAATCCTGAAAGATAATGCTGTGAAAGTGCTGCACTCAATATGCCAGCAAATTTGGAAAACTCAGCAGTGGCCACAGGACTGGAGAAGTTCAGTTTTCATTCCAATCCCAAAGAAAGGCAATGCCAAAGAATGCTCAAACTACCACACAATTGAACTCATCTCACACGCTAGTAAAGTAATGCAAACAATTCTCCAAGCCAGGCTTCAGCAATACATGAACCGTGAACTTCCAGATGTTCAAGCTGGTTTTAGAAAAGGCAGAGGAACCAGAGATCAAATTGCCAACATAGCAAGAGAGTTCCAGAAAAACATCTATGTGTGCTTTTTTGACTATGCCAAAGCCTTTGACTGTGTGGATCACAATAAACTGTGGAAAATTCTTCAAGAAATGGGAATACCAGACCACCTGACCTGCCTCTTGAGAAATCTGTATGCAGGTCAGGAATCAACTTTTAGAACTGGACATGGAACAACAGACTGGTTCCAAATAGGAAAAGGAGTACGTCAAGGCTGTATATTGTCACCCTGCTTATTTAACTTCTGTGCAGAGTACATCATGAGAAACGCTCGGCTGGAAGAAGCACAAGCTGGAATCAAGATTGCCAGGAGAAATATCAATAACCTCAGATATGCAGATGACACCACCCTTATGGCAGAAAGTGAAGAAGAACTAAAAAGCCTCTTGATGAAAGTGAAAGAGGAGAGTGAAAAAGTTGGCTTAAAGCTCAACATTCAGAAAACAAAGATCATGGCATCTGTTCCCATCACTTTATGGGAAATAGATGGGGAAACAGTGGAAACAGTGTCAGACTTTATTTTTTGGGGCTCCAAAATCACTGCAGATGGTGACTGCAGCCATGAAATTAAAAGACACTTACTTCTTGGAAGGAAAGTTATGATCAACCTAGATAGCATATTGAAAAGCAGAGACATTACTTTGCCAACAAAGGTTCGTCTAGTCAAGGCTATGGTTTTTCCTGTGGTCATGTATGGATGTGAGAGTTGAACTGTGAAGAAGGATGAGCGCCGAAGAATTGATGCTTTTGAACTGTGGTGTTGGAGAAGACTCTTGAGAGTCCCTTGGACTGCAAGGAGATCCAACCAGTCCATTCTGAAGGAGATCAGCCCTGGGATTTCTTTGGAAGGAATGATGCTAAAGCTGAAACTCCAGTACTTTGGCCACCTCATGCCAGTGAGTTGACTCATTGGAAAAGACTCTGATGCTGGGAGGGATTGGGGGCAGAAGGAGAAGGGGACGACAGAGGATGAGATGGCTGGATGGCATCACTGACTCGATGGATGTGAGTCTGAGTGAACCCCGGGAGTTGGTGGTGGACAGGGAGGCCTGGCATGCTGCGATTCATGGGGTTGCAAAGAGTCGGACACGGCTGAGCAACTGAACTGAACTGAAGTAGAGAACAGCAGTGGCTACAGCACTGGAAAAGGTCAGTTTTCATTCCAGTCCCAAAGAAAGGCAATGTCAAAGAATGTTCAAACTACTGCACAATTGCACTCATCTCACACACTAGCCAAGTAATACTTAAAATTCTCCAAGCCAGGCTTCAACAGTATGTGAACAGAGAACTGCCAGATGTTCAAGCCGGATTTAGAAAAGGCAGAAGAACCAGATATGAAATTGCTAAAATTTGTTGTATCATAGATAAAGCAAGAGAATTCCAGAAAAAAATCTGCTTTATTGACTAGTCTAAGGCCTTTGACTGTGTGGTTTACAACAAACTGTGTAAAGTTCTGAGAGAGATGGGAATACCAGACTGCTGTACATGCCTCCTGAGAAATCTGTATGCAGGTCAAGAAGCAACAGTTAGCACCAGAAAAAGAACAACAGACTAGTTCCAAGTTGGGAAAGGAGTACATTAAGACTGTATATTTTCACCTTATTTATTTAGCTTATATGCAGAGTACATCATGCAAAATGCTGGGCTGGATGAAGCACAAGCTGGAATCAAGATTGCAGAGAGAAATATCAATAACCTTAGATATGCTGGTGAACACCACCCTTATGGCAGAAAGCAAAGAGGAACTAAAGAGCCTGTTTATGAGGATGAAAGAGGAGAGTGAAAAAGCTGGCTTAAAACTCAACATTCAAAAAGCAAAGATCATGGCATCTGGTCCCATGGCAAATAAACAGGGACACAATGGAAACAGTGAGTGACTTTATTTTCTTGGGCTCCAAAATCTCTGCAGATGGTGACTGCAGTCATGAAATTAAAAGACACTTGCTCCTTGAAAGAAAAGCTATGACCAACCTAGATAGCATATTAAAAATCAGAGACTTGATTTTACCACCAAAGTCTGTATAGTCAAAGCTGTGGTTTTTCTAGTAGTCATGTATGGATGTGAGAGCTGAACTGTAAAGAAAGCTGAGCACTGAAGAATTGATGCTTTTGTACTGTGGTGTTGGAGAAGACTCTTCAGAGTCCCTTGGACTGCAAGAAGATGAAACCTGTCAATCCTAAAGGAAATCAGTCCTAAATATTCATTGGAAGGACTGATGCTGAAGTTGAAACATCACTACTTTGGCCACCTGATGCAAAGAACTGACTCATTGGAAAAGACCCTGATGCTGGGAAAGATTGAAGGCAGGAGAAGAAGGGGGTGACAGAGGATGAGATGATTGGATGACATCACCAACTCAATGGTCATGAATTTGAGCAAGCTCTGGGAGTTGGTGATGGACAGGGTAGCCTGGCGGGCTGCAGTCCATGTGGTTGCAAAGAGTTGGACAAGATTGAGCAACTGAACTGAACCGAAGGGGATTCTGCCCCAGTTCCCCAGCCCTACTCGCTTCCCCAGGTGTAATGGTGGCCAAGCCACTTGAGCTCAGGTTAACCCCCACCCAGCCCCTGCTTCTGTGCAGGCACAGGGCAAATGTGGAACCTGGAGACCAACTGGGCTGGAGGTCTTAAAGGTGCTCAGAGAGTATCAGACCTCATTCATGGTGGCCAGGCTGACACTGTGGGTTTGTCTGTATGTGTATTTAAAAAAAAAAACAAAAAAAAAAAAAAAAAAAAAAAAACTTGAAATAGAGTCAATTTACAATGTTATGTTTCAAGTGTATAGCAAAGTGGTTCGATTATATCTATGTATGTATTCTTTTTCAGACTGTTTTCCATTATAGTTTATTACAAGATATTGAATTAGTTCCCTGTGCTTTACTGTAGGTCCTTATTGTTTAGGGGCTGCAGTGTTTTTTTCAGGTGGTTCACGTTATTCTGGGCAAAGCAGGATTCTGATGACACTTGGTGGCAGAAAGGTGTGGGGGCAGGGGGTGCTGCAAAAATGCTGGCCCCACCCCCTCAGGTCCTTCCAGCCGTGGATCCAGACTTGAACCCTGTGGAGTGAGAGGGGAGGCCCCGCCTGTGGCCCACAGTTGTTCACAGCCATGAGATCCACCCACCAGCAGGAAGAGAGAAGTCAGCATGCTCACTGGCATCCCCATCACAAATTTGGGTTGGCTCCCGATGGTCAGTCCATGGAGTGATCATCCACCAGGGATGGTGGATGGGGAGGGGCACTGAGGGAGGGGTCAGCAGGTGATAGTCTCGCAGGAAAATTGAGTCTCCCAGGAGGTGAGGGACTAAGCTGACAGAGAATCTCAGCAACCCTCTTTGAAAATATTGCCAATGGAGCTCAACTCTCTGCTGTGCTTGGCCTCTGGCCTCATGAAATGGACTAAGCAGCTGTTGACATGACACCCAGGGGGTGGGACGACACACAGGACATGGTCTGTATCAGCATCATCTGGTAGGTCTCCTTCTCTCCGCTCTTCAGAGAAGTCCCCGTGTCATCCTTGTAGGACAGCTTCTCCATCTCATCTGGAGGAAAAACCTTCATGCTGCCCAGGTCAGTGGAGAGGCTGGTAGATGTCTCAGCAAAAGGCTCAGGCCTTGGAAGAGCCTATCTTCCTGTCCACTTGCAGTGTCCTCGGCATAGGTGAAGAAGTCTGGAGAGTAGAGGACCTCCCTCCCCAGCACGCTGGTCCCAATGGTGGGGGCTCACGACCCATCTGATGAGCAGCTTCACGTAGAGCAGCAGGGGACTGAGCACCATCATGCTGGTGCCCAGCGCCATGAAAAGACCTCGGTGGGTAGGTCAGGGACTGGTCTCCAAAGCCCAGGTCCCCAACACATGGTGCATCCTGCAGGCTGAGGGTGGGGGTGTGCAAGGCTGCTCAGGGATGCATGGGTGTGGATTGAGAGCAGGCCTGAACCCCACCTCGGCTCCTGATCTGGCTCCCACCACCTTTGGGTAGCCCTGGGCACCACTGCAAGCCCAGGGCCCAAACTCTAGTTTTCATTTTGATTAAACTCTTAAATATTTTCAGGCCCTACATCTCTAAAGAGGATGTGGGGGAGGAGAACAAACTCCAAGGTACAGGGCTTGTGAGAAATGGTAAGTTCAAGTGATGCTGGGGCTTTACTTCCACTAGTAACTTTTATTAAGATTATTAGTATGTGTGTTAAAGTTCTATTCCAAAGTTTCCTAAGTTTTGATTGAATTTCCCCCACTCCTATTTTTTCCCCCATAATACAGGATGCAAAGTTTTTTAGTAAAGTGTATTTAATGTTAGAGCAGAAATGTGCGTATCTGCAGTTCTTAGCAAAAAGAAAGTTCTCAAAAATATTTGCTAATTGGGCAGGAAATATAACCATGAGGATAGTCCCAGAACATTTTACCTTAGTGTCTCTTATTTATAGCTGAGCTCACCTTATCTCAGATTCCTAAAAAATTATCTACCTCGACAGCCCCAATTCCTCTGTGAAATAAACCATTTCTGTTTCTCGTTATGCCTTATTTATTCTCCTCCCAACACGAACTCTTAATTACCTGTGTGTCTATGTTCTCCATTAGACTATGAGTTCTACCAGACTGGGTGCCTGATAGGCAGTCCACAAACACAAATTGTTGAATGCATGAATCAGTGTCGGGCAAATGTTTGTATCAGTTGTCAACCTAGAATCTTAATTTCTCTTGGGAGAGATAGAAAAATGACAAAGTGTATCCATCAACAGCAGGAAAGCTATTTCTAATAATGTCTTACATTTATTAAGTAATACATATGGACAAATGATTTAATATAATCCTCATAACTATCATATCAGGGCTTCCCTGGTGGCACAGACGGTGGTAAAGAATCTGCTTCAATATGGGAGATTCAGGTTTGATCCCGGGTCAAGAAGATCCCCTGGAGAAGGAACTGGCAACTCACTCTAGTATTCTTGCCTGGAGAATCCCATAGACAGAAGAGCCTGTCTGTACAGTCCATGAGGTTGCAAAGAGTTGGACATGACTGGCAACTAACACATACATCATATCAAAGTGTACTATTTTGCCCTCACTTCATAGATGAGGCTTACTCCTTGGAAGAAAAGCTATGAAAAATCTAGACAGTGTATTAAAAAACAGAGACATCATTTTGCCCAATAGGTCCATATAGTCAGTGCTATGGTTTTGCCAGTAGTCATGTTCATATGTGACTAGTGGACCATAAAGTAGGCTGAGCGCCAAAGAAATGTTGCTTTCAAACTGCGGTCCTAAAGAAAACTCTTGAGAGTCTCTTGGATAGCAAGGAGATCAAACCAGCCAATGCTAAAGGAAATCAACCCTGAATACTCATTGGAAGGACTGATGCTGAGGCTGAAGCTCCAATGCTTTGGCCACCTGATGTGAAGAGCTGACTCATTGGAAAAGACCCTGATGCTAGGAAAGATTGAGGGCAGGAGGAGAAGGGAGCAAAAGAGAACGAGATGGTTGGATGACATCATCAACTCAATTCCATGGGGTTGCAAAGAGTTGGACATGACTAAGCAACTGAACTGAATTGAACTGAACTGAACTTTGCTTCTGAAATATCATAATCTCATATAGATTGAGACATGGAGAAAATTTAGTCAAGGAGAGACAAAATGACATAAGATAATGTTTTATAAATGCAGAGTCCAGGAACTTCCCTGGTGATCCAATGGTTAAGAACTCGGTACTTCCACTGCAAGGGCTGTGAGTTCAAACCCCAGTCAGGAAGCTAAGATCCCACATGCCTTGGGGCCAAAAATACAAAATACAGAACAGAAGCATCACTATAACAAATTCAATAAATAGAGTTTAAAAATGGTCCACACTAAGAAAAATGCAGAGTCCAAGTTCTTTATAGAAGTGTACAGTCATCAGAAGCAGGTCAGCAAAATGTTGCCTCATGAAGGCCCTTTGAGAGCCTGTTCTAAAGGAAGGACTCAAAATTAACCAATTCACTGATGATTTATAAATAGTTTCTACTCCAGGGTGTAGTGGTACTGAAAAAATTAGAAAATTAAAAAACGTTTTGAAAACAGGTTATACTGTTAAGTAAACTAAAATAGGCCCATACCTCAAATTATCCCCTAGGTCATAACCTCAAAATTATCTGGGTTATTTCATTTATTTTCAGAGCCAAGTTTTTATCCATAAGTTTCCATTTCATTCTTTCCCAAGTAATTGAAAATTCAATACTTGAGAGCCTGTGGCCTTAAGGTTTACTCTGTTATACAGAAAGTAGAGCGTGTGTAAGAGTTGACTCATTGGAAAAGACTCTGATGCTGGGAGGGATTGGGGCAGGAGGAGAAGGGGACGACAGAGGATGAGATGGCTGGATGGCATCACTGACTCGATGGACATGAGTCTGGGTGAACTCCGGGAGTTGGAGATGGACAGGGAGGCCTGGCGTGCTGCGATTCATGGGCTCGCAAAGAGTCCGACACGACTGAGCGACTGAACTGAACTGAGAGTGTGTGTATGTGTTTGTCAGTGAGAGCAGGCGTAGGAACACATGTATGCATTCTTATGCGTATGTCATGTAGATTACCACATTCCATGCAAAAGTATTCTTATTAAAAAGAGGAAAACTGGAGAAACACATTTATGTAACTCCCCTATGCATAAAGAGATTTTTTTTAATTTGTCAGTTTGCATATTTGTTTTCTCTGTATATCTGAATTGTTTTGTGATAGCTATTCAAAGTTTATTTGAACAGTTTGGCTGAATAAATGAGGAAAGAAGAGTGAGAATAAAGACAAGTGAGTATAGCTTGATTTTGTGAGAAACCAGAAGGCAACTTTAAAAGATTTTTCTCAATTCTGGATGTATAAGCAAATGGTGCCCTTTACAATTTGCTATTCTTTGAAGCTGGTATTGCAGAGAATATTTTTTTGTGCTTTAAATTGGATAATTTATAAATGAATGCTCCCAAAGGAACTCTTAAAATCAAAGAAAAACTATGCTGCTGGAAAATTGATTTGTCACCAATACATTTTAGCCTAAATGTTTTTCAACTTTGATAATGACTTGATTTAAAATTTCATTTGTGGAACATCAGGAATATGCAAATAATGTAGATGGGAGGGATGGATGTGGTGAAGGTGTCTCCTGGGGAAATGTTTCAGCCACATTTCTCATATCATCTCATGGAAATAGATCATTACTTGCAGTTGTACTTATATACCTCAAATTTAATATGTGATTCCAGTTGGAAAAGGAGGAAAACAACATTCATGCTGAGGTTTCTGATCATCAGGTGCTGTGTTTGGTGTTTTCTGGATGTCTGGGCAGATCTGATTTAATTCTCAAGGCAATCTTGAGAGCAAGGTGATACCCTGATTCTACTGATGGGAAAGGTGAGGCAGAGAGGCTGGAGGGAGTCATTCACAATGAAGGTCTTTTAATAAGCATTTTTAAATTGAAGTGTGATCAATTTGCAATTGCTGTTACTTTGCCAACAAAGGTCTGTATAGTCAGAGGTATGGTTTTTCTAGTAGTCATGTATGGATATGAGAGCTGGACCATGAAGAAGGCTGAGCGCTGAAGAATTGATGTTTTTGAACTGTGGTGTTAGAGAAGACTCTTGAGAGTCCCTTGGACTGCAAGAAGATCAAACCTGTGAATCCTAAAGGAAATCAACCCTGAATATTCATTGGAGGCACTGATGCTGAGGCTGAAGCTCCAATACTTTGGCCTCCTGATGTGAAGAGCTGATTCACTGGAAAAGACTCTGATGCTGGGAAAGATGGAAGGCGGGAGGAAAAGTGGACAACAGAGGATAAGATGGTTGGATGGCATCACTGATGCAATGGACATGAGTTTGAGCAAGCTCCAGGAGGGGGTGAAGGACAAGGAAGCCTGGTGTGCTGCAGTCCATGGGGTCGCAAAGAGTTGGACATGACTGAGTGACTGAACAACAATTTACAATGTTGTATTAGTTTCAGGTGTATAGCAATGTGATTCAGATATATATATATATATCTTCCCTGGTGGCTCAGATGGTAAAGAATCTTCCTGCAATGCAGGAGACCTGGGTTCGATCCCTGTGTTAGGAAGATCCCCTGGAGAAGGGAATGGCAACCCACTCTAGCATGCTTGCCTGGAGAATCCCATGGGCAGAGGAGCCTGGTGGACTACAGTCTATTGGGTCGCAAAAAGTCAGACACAACTGAGCACGCATGCACACAAATATATAACTGTTTTTGTTGTTATTATAGTTGCTAAGTCATGTCCATCTCTTTTACAACCCCATGAATCTTGACAGTCCCGTGGACTGCAAGGAGAGCCAACCAGTCCATCCTAAGGGAGATCAGTTCTGAGTCTTCATTGGAAGGACTGATGATGATGCTGAAACTCCAATACTTTGGCCACCTCATGCGAAGAACTGACTCATTTGAAAAGACCCTGATGCTGGGAAAGTTTGAGGGCAGGAGAAGGGGACGACGGAGGATTAGATGGTTGGATGACATCAACGACTCAATGGGTTTGGGTGAACTCCGGGAGTTGGTGATAGACAGGGAGGCCTGGTGTGCTGCAGTCCATGGGGTCGCAAAGAGTCAGACATGACTGAGTGACTGAACTGAACTGACTGAGCTGTAGCCTGTCAGGCTCTGCTGTTCACGGGATTTCCCAGGCAAGAATACTGGAGAGGGTTGCCCTTTCCTTCTGGAGGGGATCTTCCTGAGCCAGGGATTGAACCTGCATCTTCTGCATTGGTAGGCATATTCTTTACCACCGAGCCACCAGGTTACATATGTATGTATATATGCGCATGTGTGTGTGTGCACGTGTATATATATATATACACACGTTTTCAGATTCTTTTCCATTGTAGGTTATTACAAGGTATTAAATATAGATCCTTGTGCTATACACCAAGTCCTTGTCCCTTATCTATTTTGTATATAGTACTGTGTATCTGATAATCCCATGCTCCTAATTTATCTAACATCCTCCCTAGCTGTCCCCTTTGGTTACCATAACTTTGTTTGTTTTCTTTGTCTATGAGTCTATTTCTGTTTTGTAAGGAACTCTGCTTACACCATTCTTTTAGATTCCACATGTAAGTGGTATCGATATGATTTATCTTTCTCTGACTAGCCTCACTGAGTATGATCATGTCTAGGTCCATCCATATTGCTGCAAATGGAACATTTTCCTTGTTTCTCGTGGCTGAGTGGTGAAGTAATGAAATTTTAAAACGTTTTTATGGCTCCTTCCAACTTCTTCCACTGCAGAAGCAGTTCTCAGGCTTGAAGGGGCATCACAATCCCCTGGAGAGGGGTGCTGGGCTCCACCCTCAGACCTGATGATCCAGGGGTCCTTTGGCGCAGTCGAGACTGCATTTCCGTCAAGTTCCCAGTTGATGCTGCAGCTGATCCTGGGGCCACACTTCGAGAACCAGTGTCCTGTCCCAGAGGATGGGGTCTTGAAACCCACATCAATCATGCTCTGTTAATAAAAACTGAGTCTCCAGGGCCTGATTGAAATCTGCAGTGTGATGTAGTTTATTGCACCTCAGATACAGGGTGTGTGCCCTTGGGGAATAAGGTGGTTTGCCCGGGGGTCCTCAAAGCTACAAGGTAAACACCATGCATCTTCCAGGACCACTGGTTTTCTTTGATGGTAAACAGTTTAACATGCAATTTTTATATTAAAACACACACACACAGCTAGGCTCTGGAGGAGAATACAAATTGATATGCATTCCTAAATAAAGCTGTAGATTTCAAAGCAAGTCTGCCCTTGTGGTAAGCAGCTTTAAGCTGTGCTTCCAGTCTCAGAGGGTGCAAGTTGGCTGTCCTCTGGCAATGACAGGATTTAGCCGAGGAAAAAAAAGAGGTCACTTTATGTCAATATTAAATACTTTCTTGAGCTGTGAGTTTTTGTTTCTGGGTTCACATTCTAGTCTCTCCCTGACCTGATATTCCTTCAGGACCAGGTACATCAGCCTTTTTCTGAGGACATATAGAAACTTGACATTACTGTTTTTCAGAACTGGATTGTATAAACTTCAAATTAAAAAAAAATATATGTGTGTGTGTGTATGTGTATATATATATATATATATAATAGCGGCACGGGGAACTGTATTCAATATCCTATGACAAAACATAATGGAAAAGAATATGAAAACGAATGTATGTAACTATATAACTGACTCACTTTGCTGTACAGAAGAAATTAACACAACATTGTTTATCAATTATGCATGTGTGCTAAGTCACTGAGTCGTGTCTGAGTCCTTGCCGACCCCATGGATTATAGCCCGCCAGGCTCCTCTGTCCATGGGATTCCCCAGGCAAGAAACTGAAGTGGGTTGCCATGCCCTCCTCCAGGGAATCTTCCAGACCCAAGGATTGAACCGACGTCTCTTAAGTCTCCTGCATTGGCAGGCAGGTTCTTTATCATTAGCACCATCTGGGAAGCCCAATATCAAGCATGGTTCAATAAAATCTAAAAAAAAAAAATTAAGGAAATTAAATATACTTTAAACCTGTTGTCTTCATGGAGGAAAATAATTCAAAGTCAGCCTGGGTGATGTTTCCCTTCACTGGGGGTCTTAGTAAAACCTGGGGTTCATGGCATGGGCCTCTGGATGATACCCAGCCCCCAGCATAGACACAAGTACCCAAGTCAGGGCCCTGTCGCAGGCTCCCCTGTCCATCTGGAGTGAGCGTCCTGCTCCGTGCCAGGCATGAGCAAGAGGCCCTATCTTTGGTCCCCAGTTTGCTGCTTGGGTAAGGTTGGTGGCACTTACTTCCTCCTGAAAGTTCTC
This sequence comes from Bubalus kerabau, assembly GCF_029407905.1. Taxonomy (NCBI): domain Eukaryota; kingdom Metazoa; phylum Chordata; class Mammalia; order Artiodactyla; family Bovidae; genus Bubalus; species Bubalus kerabau. Next base: position 5,099,377 of record NC_073643.1, read on the forward strand.
TCACTACCAGTTTCATTTGGCCCACGAGTGGAGAGTGGTTTTGGTTTTAAATGGCCAAAAAAGATCAAAACAGGAATAATGTTTCATGGCACATGAAAATGATAAGAAATTAAAATTTCCATGCCAGGAAAGGCAGTTTCCATAAATAAAGTTTTATTGGAACACAGCCATGCTCATTCCATTTTATTGTCTACAGCAGCTTTTGGCTGCCTTCCCACTCCAAGGACAGAGATGAGCAGTTGTGACAGAGACTTTGTAGCCCACAAAGTCAAAACAAAGAAACGCTTCTGCAGAAAAGGTATATAGATTCCTGCTCTAGACTCTGCAGGAGGTGAGTGCATTCTGCATGTCTTAGATCCAGAATCAGACAGGCCCCTTCCCATTGTCCTCCCTAGAATAGATTCTCTCTTCCTTCTGTCCTTCCCCTAAGGAAAACTTTGGTAGCTGGTGGTTGTCTGCATGCCTGACAACTCTGCAACAGAAAAGTAATGTATCCTTACAATGGGGTACATTACTCAGGCTCAGAACTCAAGGCCTGTAGAGATGAGGAAGGGAAAGGTATCCCTTATTTATTCCTATCCCAGGATTAAAAAAACAAACTCTAAATTAATGTCAGTACATTTTCTTACCCTAATTTTTTTTTTTTTTAATTTTATTGAAGGGCTTCCCAGGTAGTGCTAGTGGTAAAGAACCCACCTGCCACTGCAGAGATGTAAGAGACAAGGGTTCGATCCCTGGGTTGGGAAGATCCCCTGGAGAAGGAAATGGCAACCCATTCCAGTGTTCTTGCCTGGAGAATCTCATGGAGAGAGGAACCTGGTGGGCTACAGTCTATAGGGACGCAAAGGGTCAGACACGACTGAAGCGACATAGCACATAGTTGATTTGCAACGCTGTGTTAATTTCTGCTGTATAGCAAAGTGATTCAGTTATATGTATATAAGTGAGTGTATATATATATATATTCATTTTCATATTTTCTGTTATGGTTTCTCATGGGATATTGAGTATAGTTCCCTGTGCTATACAGTATGGAGAAGGCAATGGCACCCCACTCCAGTACTCTTGCCTGGAAAATCCCATGAGGAGCCTGGAAGGCTGCAGTCCATGGGGTCGCTGAGGGTCGGACACGACAGAACGGCTTCACTTTCACTTTTCACTTTCATGCATTGGAGAAGGAAATGGCAACCCACTCCGGCGTTCTTGCCTGGAGAATCCCAGGAACAGGGGAGCCTCATGGGCTGCCGTCTATGGGTCACACAGAGTCGGACACGACTGAAGCGACTTAGCAGCAGCAGCAGCTATACAGTAGGACCTTGTTGTTTAGCCATCCTGTATATACTAGTTGCTGCTGCTAAGTCGCTTCAGTCATGTCTGACTCTGTGCGACCCCAGAGATGGCAGCCCACCAGGCTCCCCCGTCCCTGGGATTCTCCAGGCAAGAACACTGGAGTGGGTTGCCGTTTCCTTCTCCAATGCATGAAAGTGAAAAGTGAAAGTGAAGCCGTTCAGTCATGTCCAACCCTCAGCGACCCCATGGACTGCAGCCTTCCAGGCTCCTCCATCCATGGGATTTTCCAGGCAAGAGTACTGGAGTGGGGTGCCATTGCCTTTGGCATCTGCTAATCCCAAACTCCCAGTCCATCTCTCCCTCAACCCTGCTCCCCTTTGGTAAGCACAGTCTCTTCTCTATGATCTAAGTCTGTTTTTTTTTTTTTTTGTAGATAAGTTAATTTGTGTCAGATTGTAGACTGCACATATAAGTGATATCGTATTTGCCTGGGTTCATAAAGTCTTCGAGAAGAAAGGCTGTGAGAAAATAGGAATGGATATGAGGTTTGGTCTTTATCCCATTGATACAAGAAAGTAAAGCAGGCAAAAACCTTGAGTGTCTCCCTAGGTGACTATGTTGGTAGTGGTGCCACTGTTCACTATTTTCTCCAAGGAGAAATGTGCTCCCTCACAGACGCCTATGCCCATCCTGCCTTCTTCCCAGAAAGCAAAGTCTGAATCAGGGCTTGCATGCAGGTAGTTCGTTATGAAGGGTGATCCAGGGAATAGACTCGAGAGAAAGGAAAATAGGATTAGAGGAAAAGCCAAGACAAGGGTGCAATTCTTTAGTGTCTTCATTCTTAAAATAAAAAATGCCTTTTTTTGGAGATATAATCCATATAACATAAAGTTCCTCCACTTGAAATGTATAATTTCAAAAAAAAAAAAAGAAATGTATAATTTCATAGTTTTTGTGTCAAAGTTGTTGTTTTGCAGAAAGTTTTCACTTTCATCTCAGGTTCAAAGGATTTGTTAACAAAATAAGCCACTCGTTATATATAAGTAATACCAATATTTATTAGAAAATTATCTAGCTTACTGTCAATATACAAACATTAAAAGAAAAGAGAAGTAGAAACAGCAGAGGATACATCACCAAATTGGGTTCTGACCAACATCCAGACTCAAACAGTGCTGGGAAGTCCTGTGTCACAGCATATCTGGAGTCCCAGTTTAGAAAAGGTCCCAAGCACCCCATCTACGGCATGGCTGAGACTTTTAAAACTGCAGTTCAGGGTTCCTGCTTGTCATCCCAGGGTGCAATGTGATATCATCATCAATCTGTGAGCAATCTGCCACTCTGGTTTCACGTTAATGCAATTTGTTCTGTCCTATAAAACTTGGAGTGTCAATCCTGGGGCTTGGTTGGCCAGACCCCCTCCAGCGTCTCAACCGTCTCAAGATTCCTCCCCTGTCTCATCTATGGTGTGCTCACAGCAGGCAGGCAGGGCACTCACGGTGCAGTCTCCAGGCAGGTTAGAAGCGAGGTCAGAGGCCTGCTCTGCTTTGTCTCTGAAGCCTAAAGAAGACTATTTAATTTCCCTAACAGTTGTGCAGCCTTCAACACAGTCAAAGTTTAGAACATTTTCAGTATCCAAAAAGAAACCTTGTTTCCTTTACTAGTCCCTTCTCCCGGGTCCTGGTAACCACCAATCTACTTTCTGTCTCTATGTGTTTGCCTATTCCATGTAGGGGGAAGCACATGAGACCCGCTTTTCACTGAGCATGTTTTCAGGGTTCAGCCAGGTTTCAGAATGTGTCAGCCCTGCACATCTTTTTATTGTCAAATAACATTCCCTTGTATGAACAAACCACATTTTAATTATTCATTCACCAGCTGGTGGGCATTAGTATTGTGCCTACTTTTTGGCTATTAAAAGGATGCCAGGAACTTTGGTACAGTATACAAGGTTTTGTGTGGACCCGTGTTTTCAGTATTCTTGGGTGTATTCCTAGGAGTGGCATTTCTGGGTCATATGGCAACTCTATGTTTAACCTTCTGAGAAACTTCTGGCCTGTTTTCCAAAACGATTATACCATTTTGCATTCTAACGTGCAATGAATGAGGGTTTCAATTTCCCTACATTCTCGGCAACGCTTGTTATCATCTGTTTTTTTTTATTTTGTCCATTGTAGGAGGTGTGAATTGATATCACATTGAGCCTTTGGTTTGCCTTTCCTGGCTAATGATGGCGAACACCTCTTGTGTGCTTATTGACCATTAGTATATCTTTGGAGAAAATGTCCATTCAGACCCTTTCTCTATTTTTCAATTGTTTGTCTTTTGATCACTGAATCATCAAAACCTGATTATACCATGGAAGTGTGCGTTCTTCAGTCTATCTGTGATAAATTCTGCCACATCCCTCTGAAGGATCAGGTGTTTCAGAACTGTCCGCCAAAAGGACAGAGAGAGGAGTATTTTTCTATCCACACTTCCCATCCCCCACCTTTCATGTTTCCTCATAAAGTGTTAGCTCCCTTGCACTTTCAGGATTTCCATGTGTGAGTTCCAGGTGAGTTCTTGCAGCTGGTCTATACTTCAGATTCAGGGGAGGAGCTGGGCAGCTGAAGTGATGTGCTTTTATGTGTCATGGCAGGGAAACTTCCAGGTAGAAGCCTGTTGTTGGGCCAATGGCTGGAGTAAATGGTTTGATGGAAGATGTGAATTAGGGTACAAAGCTACTCAATATACTGTGTCCACGGAAGTACCTCAGTCTCCTCATGCTTTTCACCATCTTTAACATTCACAGAGATTTCAAAGCTGTGGTCACCCCTCCAAGTGTACAAAATGCTTAAACATGAGGATCTGTGGAATCAGCTTCAGCTGTTACTTCCGCAACTCCTTCTGGGGCTGCAATTAACATTCATGGCCTCTCTCTCTCTCTCTCATTATTGATTTCCTTCTCCTTTACTCAGCACTTCAGTGCAGACAAGTTGCTTGCTTGGTAGGGTAGCTCAGAGCTTCATCTCTGAGGGATGTAAGTCCTCAATTGTTTTACCTTTCCTGAACTGTGGTTTCTGCAGTTTCCCATTTACAGTTATTACGGAGCGCAAAAGCACTAAACGATGCCCCAGGGAAGCCCCGAGGTACCGTACTGTGCTCCTTCCTGCTCGTCATTGTGTAACAACATCCTTCCCCTACGTGGTAATGGGATCAGTTAGGACTGCCAACATAATAATGCCTTTTCTCGCTTGATGTTCTACTGAAACGAGGAGCCCCCAAATGGCAAGGTGGTAGCTGTAGGTTAAGGTTATGTGGAATCCGACCCAGTGGAATCTAACATTTTAGGGGCAAGAAGAACACATTTCAGAAACCAGAAACTGGGCATGGAAAGTGTTCTCTACCTGGCTTGTGCCCCTTGGTGCCATCCAGGCCACTGACTCTGGCTTTTGGGGACATAGCATCATGAGGATCAGCCACGGCTTCAGCACCAAGCCTCAGAGCACGGTGTCCAAGACTCCCAGGCTGTTGTCCCTGAGGTGGGCCTTGCGGGAGACTTCAGTAAGCCACTCCAATGCTGTCAGGCCGATTGCTTCTGAGTGATTTGATATATGGTGGATCAAGTGATCAAATGCCCATCACCATAAAAAGTGTCTTTTAGTTGGTGGTGATGGGTATCATAGGCAGCTGTAAAGATGTTCTATAAGTCTGTACATGGTTCCAACAGAGGGACTGTAGGCCAGGAAGGCAATCCCATGTCTGGAAGAGGTATCAATTCTATAAGTAATATTCTAAATGTGCTGTGTGTGCGCTAAGTCACTTCAGTTGTATCTGATTCTTTGTGATGCTAAGGACCATAGCCCACCAGGTCCCATTGTCCATGGGATTCTCTATGCAAGAAAAGTGCAGCAGGTTGCCATGCCCTCCTCTAGGGGATCTTCCTGACCCAAGGATCAAACCCACGTCTCTTCTGTCTCCTGTAATGGCAGGCGGGTTCTTTACCACCAGTGCCACCTGGCAAACCCAAAGGCTGACTTGTCAGGTTCCAGCAGAGGGACCAGGCCAGGAAGGTGATTTCATGTCTGGAATAGGTATCAATTCCAGTAAGTATAGGAGTCATCTAATAAATCAATCTACCAGGAAGTGGCTGGCAGCTCTCGTCAGGAGACAGTGCAGCAGACTCTGCTCTCGGCAGGCTGAGTATTCAATGGTGACCGTGGTAAGAGGAGCTCCTTGCTGTGTGACTCACGCACCACCTCCATGGCTGTCACCATCACATAACAACTCTGTTCCTGGGCCCCTTGCCCAGGCTCTGGGGCAATGGTCACGTTAGAGTGAGCTCCAGCACGAAACACAAACGAGCTTGTTTTGTGTCCTTTGCAATAAGTTCACCCCTATGTCTGTTTCTGCTCTTCTGGTCTCACTCTTTCCTGGCAGCTGACCAATAAGAAGAGACATTCAGCAATGCCCAGCATTGGATATTATTGTACATTTCAACTCGGGTCATTTCTTTCTCCATACAAAACAAAGACCACATTTCCTGTTTTTACTTTTGTCCACTGGGAGGATTTCCCTCCAGGTCACCTCAGACCAGGCTTCTGTAGGGCAGCAGCATCAGCACCAATACCCAAAGCCCATCTGTCAGGGACCTGACCCACATGTCTCCTTCTAGGATCAGTGTCCCCCTGAGGACGTAACACGAGTTGAGAGATGGGGCACCTCCTCCTGTAAGTTCTTTGTGCCTCCAAGACCCGTCTGTGCCTGATCCTGGAGTCACTGTTTTCATCATATGAAGGACTGCTTCAGCCACTCTACATTATGGCTTGATGGATCTGATAGTATCAGTTCATAATGAGCAACCCAGACACATGCTTTCTTGGTGTTCTCTGGTCAGGCTGTTAAGATTCTCCTAGGGTTTCAGAATCTGCCTTCAGTACAGGAGACCTGGGTTAGATCCCTGGGTTGGGAAGATCCCCTGGAGTAGGAAATGGCAACCCACTCTAGTATTCTTGCCTGGAGAATCCCATGGAGAAAGGAGCCTGGGTTGTGGGGGGGTGGGGGGGTGGGGAGGTGGTCACAAAGAGTCAGGCATGACTGAGTGACTCACACTTTCACTCTCAGGGCTTCTTAGCACTCTAGGAACTGTTTTCCAACAGTTTCTCCTACTAAAAACATGGCCTTATTCTAGAATCCAAGGTATATGCACTAGACTCTTCTATAGAGGCTTGTCAGGGATGATACACTGCATTCTTATTAAGCAAGAGTGTCCCTAACACCATGACATCTGTTAGTCTTATGGCCTCAGTGGCAGGACAGCTTGCCCTACACCCTGGAACACCTGCACAATCTTCTCTTGCTCTGAACACCCCTTTTGGCATCACCTTATAAATGGCTCAGAGCAATATTCCCAAGTGTGGTATGAGTTGCCTCTAAAATTCATAGAGACTCACCAAATGCTGTACATCATTTTTAGAGCTATGGAATAAGGGCAGCGATGTCTTCTCTGCCTAGGGGAGGCTGTCCTGCCATGCCAGACCCTGTTCCCCAGATACTGTGGCCTGTGCTCTGTAGTCACAGATCTTCACGGGTCAAGACTCCCTGGTTGCTACTTTGGCTTTGTTTTTCCTCACAGTAATTTCATCCATCCTGCCTCTGTCTGTTAAGTAATGCCACATGGCCTCTGCGATCATGGATCCCACTGTCCTTATTGACGCTATAAATCCCAGCCCTTGTCAGCATCTTCTACTGTTAATGTTTTCCTGCAGGACCCAGCACCAGGGAGCCTGGAAAAGATGCTAGAGTTCCCCTCATGAATGGAGTGTCCACCTGCTTACTGTGTCCTGAGCTTATTTTTATGTTCAGTCTTGGGGTGTTACTGATTTTTGAATGTTCTACGTCAGTCTTCTACCCAAATCCCTGTAAGCGCCTGGAGATCAGTTCCTCATATGCCCTGGTGTGGCTTCCTCATGTCCTGACCACACCTGGGACCTTGGGAAACTCCTGTGTTCAAAAACCCCAGAGTATATTCAAGTACAATCAAGGCATCTATTTTCAGAAGTACCCACAATTTCAAGACTCATTTCACATACTTCCTGTACCTGGGGTCTAAATCCAAGAGGATTGGAAGTGACACAAATTCCTTACGGGTTCCTGCTCTTTCTTATTTTCCTGAAATCCTGTTTGTTTTCTCCCCAGCTCAGAGCGAGTTTGGGCCTCACTGAGGAGTGTGTGGAGGTGTAGGAGCCCCTGTCAGTGCTCACTGATACTTGCTCCCCTTTCTCTTCTGAGTGAATGAGCAACACAACTTCTGCAATGAGGCGGAGCCAGATCACTAGTTCCCATGGATGGTCTGGGGTCAGATACATTGTCTGTCACCCTGGAACTGAGGCAGGTGTGTTATCAGTTAGCTCAGGCCACCAGAACAAAATACCACAGACTTCGGAAACTTCCCTGGTGGTCCGGTGGATAAGACTCCACCTACCACTGCAGGCGTGAGGGTTCAATCCCTGGGTGGGGAGCTGAGATCCCACATACCTTGTGGCCAAAAATAAAAAAATAAAAACTACTAAAACAGAAGTGATATTGTAGCACATTAAGTAAAGACTGTATAAATCATCCACATTAAAAAAAAAGTGTGGGACATTAAAAACAATACAAAATGAAAAATAAACATCTCTTTCCTCACAGTTATGGTAAAAGGAGCTGGCAAACTGGGTTTCGGAAGAGAGCTGTCCTCCTGGCTGTAGCTGGTCACCTGCTTGCTGTGGCCTTGCTGTGCCCACAGGTGGGCAGAGCAGGAGAGCCAGCAAGAGTCTTCTCGCTGTATCTGCTCCTTATCAGGGCACCATCCTCATCAGAGGCGGGCCCATCCTTAGGACCTCATTTCATATTAGCCAAACTAAGGGTCCTGCCTCCAGATACAGTCACAGGGATGCTAGGGCTTCAACATGTGCATTTTGAGGAGACACAGTTTGATCTGTAACAGCAGGGCACATCTTCTGGGTCATCCTTCAACTTGCCTGATCAACTGTGGAAGCTCTGTGCCCAGGTGGCACAGCTGTTCCAGATGAAAGGGAATTGAGTGTTGAACCATGGCCCTTGGAAGGCACTACCTTGGCAGACAATGGGACTGGAGAGAACTTGGGTGAAGGAACAATGTCTGTGTGGTCAGAGCTACTGGGCTGTTTTGTTACTGCAGCACAACCTATCCTATACTGTAGGATAATAAGGGAAATCAGTTTCTTATTAATAAGGGAAACTGTACTCCTGTTATACACATGCTCCCTAATTCCTTTTTGCCTCATGGCTAGTGTCAGTCAGTCAGTCATTCGGTTCGGTCACTCAGTAGTGTCCAACTCTGTGACCACATGGACTGCAGCACGCCAGGCCTCCCTGTCCATCACCAACTTCCAGAGTCTACTCAAACTCATGTCCGTTGAGTCGTGATGCCATCCAACCATCTCATCCTCTGTCATACCCTTCCTCTCCTGCCCTCAATCGTTCCCAGCATCAGGGTCTTTTCAAATGAGTCAATTCTTCGTATCACGTTGCCAAAGTAGTGGAGTTTCAGCTTTAGCATCAATCCTTTGAATGAACACCAGGACTGATCTCTGTTAGGATGGACTGTTTGGATCTCCTTGCAGTCCAAGGGACTCTCAAGAGTCTTCTCCAACACCACAGTTCAAAAGCATCAATTCTTCGGTGCTCAGATTTCTTTATAGTCCAACTCTCACATCCATACATGACCACAGGAAAAACCATAGCCTTGACTAGATGGAACTTTGTTGGCAAACTAATGTCTCTGCTTTTTAATATGCTGTCTAGGTTGGTCATAACTTTCCTTCCAAGGAGTACGTGTCTTTTAATTTCATGGCTGCAGTCACCATCTGCAGTGATTTTGGAGCCCAGAAAAATAAAGTCTGTCACTGTTTCCACTGTTTCCCCATCTATTTGCCATGAAGTGATGGGCCTGGATGCCATGATCTTAGTTTTCTGAATGTTGAGCTTTAAGCCAACTTTTTCACTCTCCTCTTTCACTTTCATCAAGAGGCTTTTGAGTTCCTCTTCACTTTCTGCCATAAGGGTGGTGTCATCTGCATATCTGAGGTTACTGATATTTCTCCCAGCAATCTTGACTTCAGCTTGTGCTTCATCCAGCCCAGCATTTCTCATGATGTACTCTGCATATAAGTTAAATAAACAGGGTGACAATATGCAGCCTTGACGTACTCCTTTTCCTATTTGGAACCAGTCTGTTGTTCCATGTCCAGTTCTAACCATTGCTTCTTGAGCTGCATACAGATTTCTCAAGAGGCATGTCAGGTGGTCTGGTATTCCTATCACTTGAAGAATTTCCCACAGTTTATTGTGATCCACACAGTCAAAGGCTTTGGCATAGTCAATAAAGCAGAAATAGATGTTTGTCTGGAACTCTCTTGCTTTTTCCATGATCCAGCAGATGTTGGCAATTTGATCTCTGGTTCCTCTGCCTTTTCTAAAACCAGATTGAACATCTGGAAGTTCACAGTTCACATATTGCTGAAGCCTGGCTTGGAGAATTTTGAGCATTGCTTTACTAGCATGTGAGATGAATGCAATTGTGTGGTAGTTTGAGCATTCTTTGGCATTGGTGTTCTTTGGGATTAGAATGAAAATTGACCTTTTCGAGTCCTGTGGCCACTGCTGAGTTTTCCAAATTTGCTTGAATATTGAGTGCAGCACTTTCACAGCATCATCTTTTATGAAATATTTCAACTGGAATTCCATCACCTCCACTAGCTTTGTTCATAGTGATGTTTCTTCAGGCCCACTTGACTTTACATTCCAGGATGTCTGGCTCTAGGTGAGTGATCACACCATCATGATTATCTGGGTCATGAAGATCTTTTTTGTACAGTTCTTCTGTGTATTCTTGCCACCTCTTCTTAATATCTTCTGCTTCTTTTAGGCCCATACCATTTCTGTCCTTTATTGTGCCCATCTTTGCATGAAATTTTCCCTTGGTATCCCTAATTTTCTTGAAGAGATCTCTAGTCTTTCCCATTCTATTGTTTTCCTCTATTTCTTTGCACTGATCACTGAGGAAGGCTTTCTTATCTCTCCTTGCTATTCTTTGGAACTCTGCATTCAAATGGGTATATCTTGCCTTTTTTCCTTTGCTTCTTGCTTCTCTTCTTTTCACAGCTATTTGGAATGCCTTCTCTGACAGCCATTTTGCCTTTTTGCATTTCTTTTTCTTGGGGATGGTCTTGATCCCTGTCTCCTGTACAATGTCACGAACCTCCATCCATAGTTCATCAGGCACTCTGTTTATCAGATCTAGCCCTTAAATCTATTTATCATTTCCACTGTATAACTGTAAGAGATTTGCTTTAGGTCATACTTGAATGGTCTAGTGGTTTTCCCTGTTCTCTTTAATTTCAGTCTGCTGCTACTGCTGCTGCTAAGTCGCTTCAGTCGTGTCCGATTCTGTGCAACCCCATAGACAGCAGCCCACCAGGCTCCCCTGTCCCTGGGATTCTCCAGGCAAGAATACTGGAGTGGGGTGCCATTGCCTTCTCTGCAATTTCATTCTGACTTTGGCAATAAGGAGTTCATGATCTGAGCCACAGTCAGCTCCCAGTCTTGTTTTTGCTGACTGTATAGAGCTTCTCCATCTTTGGCTGCAGAGAACATAATCTGATTTCGGTGTTGACCATCTGGTGATGTCAATGTGTAGTCTTCTCTTGTGTTGTTGGAAGAGGGTGTTTGCTATGACCAGTGCATTCTCTTGGCAAAACCGTATTAGCTTTTGCCCTGCTTCATTCTGTACTCCAAGGCCAAATCTCCCTGTTACTCCAGGTGTTTCTTGACTTCCTACTTTTGCATTCCAGTCCCCTGTAATGAAAAGGACATCTTTTTTGGGTGTTAGTTCTAAAAAGTCTTGTAGATTTTCATAGAAGTGTTCAACTTCAGCTTCTTCAGCATTAGTGGTTGGGGCATAGACTTGGATTACTGTGATATTGAATGGTTTGCCTTGGAAATGAACAGAGATCATTCTGTCATTTTTGAGATTGCATCCAAGTACTGCATTTTGGACTCTATCGTTGACTATGATGGCTACTCCATTTCTACTAAAGGATTCTTTCCCACAGTAGTAGATATAATGGTCATCTGAGTTAAATTCACCCATTCCAGTCCATTTTATCTCACTTATTCATAAAATGTCAGTGTTCACTCTTGCCATCTCCTGCTTGACCACTTCCAGTTTGCCTTGATTCATGGACTTAACATTCCAGGTTCATAGGCAATATTGCTCTTTACAGCATCAGACCTTGCTTCCATCACCAGTCACATACATAACTGGGTGTTGCTTTTGCTTTGTGTCTGTCTCTTCATCCTTTCTGGAGTTATTTCTCCGCTGATTCCAGTAGCATGTTGGGCAACTGCTGACCTTGTGAGTTCATCTTTTGGTGTCCTATCTTTTTGCCTTTCATACAGTTCATGGGGTTCTCAAGGCAGGAACACTGAAGTGGTTTGCCATTCCCTTCTCCAGTGGACCACATTTTGTCAGAACTCTCCACCATGACCCATCCCTCTTGGGTGGCCCTGCACGGCATGGCTCATAGTTACATTGAGTTAGACAAGGCTGTGGTCCATGTGATTAGATTGGTTAGTTTCCTGTGATTGTGGTTTCAGTCTGTTTGCCCTCTGATGCCGTCTCTCAGCACCTACCATCTTACTGGGGTTTCTCTGACCTTGGACATGGGGTATCTCCTCATGCTGCTGCTCCTGACCTTGGACGTGGGGTATCTCCTCTTGGCCACTCCAGCACCGTGCAGCTGCTGCTTCCACATCACATGGTTAGTGTAAGGTCCTTTAAATCTAGGACATCTTATTTGCATTTTTCTATGTAAGAGTGGCCATAATTTCAAGAACAGGTAATATTTTATGTACCCCATATCATCATATAGTTTCCATAAGGATCATTTTATTGGCTCCACAATACCTTCATTCAAAAGCTGAGTACTCTAATTTTGAAGACATTCTTTTCATATAAGTTATTATTTTACATCTAGTTTTGTTTGCCAATGCAAAGCTTTTCTTCCAGTGCCTTTCCTGGAGTGAATTGCCAGAGTTTAAAAATATAGTTTATTTGTTACATTAATTTTTATTTGAGTACAGTTGCTTTACAATGTTGTGTTACTTTCATGTGTGCAGCAGAGTGAATCAGCCATATGTATACATTTATCCCCTCTTTTTTGGACTTCCTTCCCATTCATGTCGCCACAGAACATTGAGTAGAGTTCCCTGTGCTATACAGTATATAATTCTCTTTACAGAATTAACACACAACTAATTCTCATTACAGAGAAGGCAATGGCACCCCACTCTAGTACTCTTGCCTGGAAAATCCCATGGACAGAGGAGCCTGGTAGGCTGCAGACCATGGGGTTGCTAAGAGTCAGACACGACTGAGCGACTTCACTTTCACTTTTCACTTTCATTCATTGGAGAAGGAAATGGCAACCCACTCCAGTGTTCTTGCCTGGAGAATCCTCGGGACGGGGGAGCCTGGTGGTCTGCCGTCTATGGGGTCACACAGAGTTGGACACGACTGAAGCGACTTAGCATAATTCTCATTAGTCACCTATTTTATACATAGTATCAGTAGTGTATATGTGTCAATCCCAATCTCCCAACTTTTCCCCTTCCTATTTCCCCCTTGGCATCCATACATTTGTTCTCTATATCTGCATCTCTATTTCTGATTTGCAAATAAGCTCGTCTATATCGTTTTTCTAGATTCCACATATATGCATTAATACGTAATATTTGTTTTTTGCTTTCTGACTTACTTCACTCTGTATAATATACCTTTGTTTTAGTTTAAAATGAATGTGATGTTCAGATTCATGAAGCCATGGTATCGTTCACTTTTCAAAACATGACATTTTTCTCTACTCTCTTTTGCTTTAGTTCCCAAGTCGTTTTATTTATGTGCTACTCTCGAGGTACACAGAGCTTTCTCAGATAATGAAGTGTGTCGCGCAAAGAACAGAAAGTTCCTCCCCTAAGGAGCTTGGAGTCAGCAGGCAGGTTACCTAATCCAGAATGCAGAATAAAGAACAAGCGCTGTGTGAGGGGTAGGGCTGTTTCTGGAAAGATCAGCAGCACGGTGTTTTTTTTAGCCTTGCACACAATTGATGCTATGGTTCAATAATTTATCAGGTAAAAGGAGACATTTAACAATGAAACAGGTCATTAGGAAGCCACCAGTGGGTCATTGCAGGAGGCATTTCCGTTTTAAGGATAGCCTCAGCCTTGTTGCAGGGAATGACACAGAAATGCTTACCCTTGTGGAGATCTCAGCATGGCTAAGTTATTTTTTAACTGTATTTCTGTGGTCTCTGAAGGGAACATAAAGGGATGGGGGAGCAAATACCGTCAGCCCTCCATCAGCACCAGTGACAATACCATCTCCAGTTATAGCCCTGTCTGAGATCGCTGGAATTGTGTTTCTGAAGTGGTCATTTATTAAAAGCTTAGGGCTCTTCTGATAAATAAACTGGAAGGGTCTGTCATTCTCTTCTCAGAGCCGAGGGAGCTGGTGCCGGGGCTCAGTGTACCATCAGGACCGTGTGGGCAGAGGAGGGGGTGAGGTGAGGCTCAGGCCTGTGATTCAGCACCTGAGTAATGAAGTGACAGTCTGGAGGCAACTTCATGGTCTGCAACGCAGTGGCCCCATCCATCTAGAAGCAAGAACCTGGTGAGGGGGCAGGCAGCGTGTGATGGGAAAGGAAGTAGCAGGAGCCACAGAGCAGGAGGTCTCGGGAGTGAAGAGAGGTGCATGTGGATCCTGGATAAACAGGAGATTAAGAACAGGCTATTCAATTTCTCTGAGCCTCGACTTCCCTGTCAGTAAAATGGGAATGAGAACAGTGCCTTACGTAAAACCTGTGGTACGTAATCAACAAAATAATGTGTAACTGAATCGCTTGTCTGTCCAGCAGAAATTTACACAACATAGTAAATCAACTAAACTTCAGTGAAATATTGAAAAAGTTAATGTGGATTGGAGCTTCCTGGCAGTCCAGTGGTTAAGATTCCATGCTTCCGCTGCAGGCGGCATGGGTTCTATCCTTGGTTGGGGAACTAAGATCTCACATGCTGTGCAGTATAGCAAAAAATAAACATTTTTATCCAAGTAATGTGGATTAAAATACTGAGCCTAGTACCTGAAAACAACCACAGTAATAATAACAACATTCACTTCTGTGACCACTTGCTGGGTGCCTGTAGATATAAAATCATATACAATCTTCCACTTAAGTTTAACAAACCTCTGCAAGGTACCACACTCATCTTTGTAGGAAACTGAGGGGAAGTGAAATTTGTAACTTGCCCAGGGACTGAGGGGGGTAGCCTAGATTCAAACCTAGAGTTTTTTTAGCAGAAAAACTGGCCCTCTTTGCACTGGGCCACCCTACAGACAGGCTGAATAAACATGTAAGACAGCTGGGCAGACACTGTTAGCTGAAGAGGGATATAGAATAAAAAATTATGTTCCTTGTGATCCCTACAGAACAACTTGAGTATCTCGCCTACTTGAAAGGCCAATTGGTCTTAGGAGTATGGTTTAAGGGGGAGATTGTAGTGGATGTTTCAATGTGTGCATTGGGATGATATAAATATTTATTATTTTCTTCAAGTATGTGGACAAGATAATTTAGATAGCTACACATGCTATAAAATACTAGGCATAATTAACTAGAATTATTTGATACAGATTCTATGCATGCTAGAATTTCAACTGATTTTTCTAAAATTAGATATTCTAAGCTTCCTTCATCCCCTGGGGCCTGTTTGGTTACATCAAGGAGCTGGAATAAATGTTTTATATGAGGATTGTTTGTGTGCCAATAGGCCAAATGGGTGATATAAACATAACTTAAAAAAGGATGGACTTCTGTTCTAGGTGTGATGTTGTTGAAGAGCATTGAAGGTGGCTGGGGCAAGAGCCAGTAGATGTAACTCCTCACCATGGCTCTATGCTTCCTTAGCTGTGTCCATTCACCAGTAATCTATTCATGGGTTACTGGATCCAAATTTGACTAAGACTCAGTCTTTGCACCAAAGCTAATCATCTAGTAAAGAAGACAAATTCATAAGCACATAAGAAAATCTCTCCCAGAATAGACATGAAAGAGTATACGGTCATTTTAGTTTCGAAGGGTGAGGTGAATTACCTACCTGGGAAACAATAAAAGGATTTTAATGGCACCATTCACTTCTGTACACATTTTGAAGTGCCTGCTATATGTGAGGAACTGTGCTATTGACTGAAGTTATGGGTAGAAAAAAATCAAAGTGATGCCTGCCCTCAAGGACTTCAGAGGAGAGAATCAGGTATATAAAATATGAATTGCCATAGTATGGGGTAGACAAAATAATAGAAGCCCAGACTTTAGCATTATGGAGGAGAATCATTGATAAGACCATTTTGTTAATGAGGTTCTTGGTGGTAAGCAACAGAAATCATTTGTGGGTCCTTTAAACTGAAGAGGAATTTTGTAAGACCCCATTAGATAGATCACTGAACTGCTTGGAGGAATAGAAAACTAGTTGGCAAAATAGCAGAAAATGGAAGCCAGAAACACCAGACCAAATCCTTGCACTGAGTCCATCTGTTGAAGACAGCGTGGCTGTCCCCGCTGATTATCAGCACTGTCCTCAGCTGTTACAGCCACCAGCCCTGGGTGCTGCCCATCGATCCACTCTGGACTCAAGGCCTCTGCCACCTGCTCAGGTTTGATAGAATGTAGGTCTCATCCTTTCTCTCTTACTGCAAAGGGAGCAGGGGAGTGAGTCTTGGGCAGCTTCTAAAATTGGAGTAGGTCTCTTTTTCCCTTATATATATAAAATTTATAAAGTGAGGTGAATTCTCCAAAGGTAGGAAGGGATTTCAGACACTGGCCAGCCAAGACCACGTGTTGCAGATAGTGGAAGGTATCATCTTCATCTTTGCTGATTTTCTTGTGAAAGTGTTAGTCACTCAATCATGTCCAATTCTTTGTGACCCCATGGACTGCAGCCCACCAGGCTCTTCTGGCCATGGAATTCTCCAGGCAAGAATACTGGAATGGGTTTCCATTTCCTTTTCCAGGGGATCTTCCCCACCCAGGGATCGAACCTGGGTCTCCCACAGTGCAGGCAGACTCTTTACCAACTGAAGCATCAGGGAAACTTGTGCCTATCGGTTAAAAAAAAAAAAAAAGAATCAGACACAACTTCATGACTGAACAACAACAACATCAGTAAAAAGCAAGTTGATATAGTATCATTTCATATTTATGGATGGATATAAGTAAGGCTTCCCTGGTGGCTCAGCGGTTAAAGCGTCTGCCTGGAATGCGGGAGAGCCGGGTTCAATCCCTGGGTCAGGAAGGTTCCCCTGGAGAAGGAAATGGCAACCCACTCTAATACTCTTGCCTGGAGAATCCCATGGATGGAGGAACCTGGTAGGCTACAGTCCATGGGGTCGCAAAGAGTCGGACACGACTGATCAACTTCACTTTCATATGTAAGGCTACCATAATATGTGCAGTAATTGATCATCAAAAGAAAATCTCCTGTATCTATACCTCCATAAGCTGTGCATTTGTTCCTTATTTATTTCCAAGCCAAGCATAAGATGTGCACTTACACAAGCCCCCCACCTCGAATCATGGCTCTGTACCAAAGAACTAATAAGTAAGCCCAGGGTTCTTTTGTTTTCTGTGTTTTTTTTAATAATTACTTTCCCTATTTTTTTCTTACCAATCCAGGCAATATACTTTATCTCAAGGAAATTGCATTTGCTCATGTAGGTGTGTGAATAAGCAGAATGACGAGAGCTTGTTTCAGCTAGAATTAGATATTGTAATTATTTGGAGAAAGAACGTTTCCCTAAATTCAGCTATGAATCCTCTACAGATCAAAAACAAAGACTACTTGAAAGATGGTTCTCTTGCCTTAGTACATATTATATTTTGTGAGCATATAACAACCTCTTATGATGTGCTAAAATACCCTTTTTGGCATTGAGGGAAACAAATATATTCTGAATTTCATCATAACAGGGAGAACAGATAAGGTGAGTTTTCTGGGTCAAAAAACAGGGGATTATGAGCTTTTCAAGTGTGCGTGATAAAGACTGAAAAGGAACTGTCATGGATGTTTTTGCAGCTCTAAAGAGTATTAAACCTGGCGTCTCCACTTAGGATTATAACTAGAGTTTCCTTTCCTGGCCATGTTCTTCCAGGCCCTGTTACTAATAGATCTGGACCCTCTGGGCCTTCCTCCCATGTCCTTAGCCTTCCTTTTGTCTGTGGAGAAACTTTAGCCAAACAATAACTTTAATCAGAGAAGCAAGAAAATGCAGAGACACAGGAAAACAGTCCAACAAGACCAAATAGTAACAGTTTAGTTACTAAGCAAAGTCAAGGACTTTTAGTTCCACAAGAGCTATAGATAATATTCAGAAACATGTCCTGTGAGCTATCTTATAGATAACCGAAATCCCTGCAGGTGGAAGAAGTTAACTACATGATGACCAGACTGCGACCCCATGGACTGCAGCCTACCAGGCTCCTCCATGGGAAAGTCCATGGGATTTTCCAGGCAAGAGTACTGGAGTGGGCTGCTATTTTCTTCTCCGGGGGATCTTTCCAACCCAGGTTTTGAACCTGGGTCTCCTGCATTGCAGACAGGCGCTTTATTGTCTGAGCCACCAGGGAAGCCAGTAGCCATGACAAGCTGCCACAATTCTGAAAATTGGCTCCGAAGAAACGGGAACAGACTGACCCTGGAACTGAAGGCTATACTTAAAACAGTCAAGATGACACTGATCAGACCACTGATGACCAGTTTCAGGATGACCATCAGAGCCGACTGTGAAGTTTCTGCATGTAGCCCCCTTCCGTCATCCTGAAAAGCTCTTGTTTACTGATTGGTGGGGGTGGAGTCAGCCCTTGGATGGAAGTTCCCCTCTCGGTTGCAGGCCTTGGAAATAAAGCAAGCTCTCCTCTCCACTAACCTTGCTTCATTAGCTTTGGAACCTCAAGCTCCTGAGCCCACTTTCGCTAATAGATTTTGGTGCCCACGTGAGGCTGTGCTCTCGCGATGTCTGGCTGAGGGCGGGGGAACCAAGTGGAGCTGCCGGATGATTCACCTGGGAGGCTGTGAGGAACCGCAGTTCATGGCTCACTGGCGCTGAGGGGGGGCTTTGGGGGTCGTTCCCAGCAGCTGCCAAAACCATTTATTTTGGGGATCCTCCCTGTTTCTCCCCTGCTCAGCACTAAGTGCCAGCCTGTGCTTTTCCTTGGTCAAACGGACAGACGCCTCTGGACAAGGTGACGAGGTCCAAGACGCAGTAAATCCACCGGTGTGCGTCCGGCTAACTTCTCTTTTGAGGGTGAAGTGCTATTTGGGCGTTTTTGCCAACTGGTTCTGATGTGTCCCTGCTGTTAAGGACCCTTTATGAACACTGAGTGTCATTTGGGTGTCTTTGCTGGCCGGTTCTGACGTGTATCTGACATCGAGGCCCATTTCTGTTGGGAATTGTTTGTTTGGGACTCCATAGCCTCTGCGCTGCTGCTGCTGCTAAGTCGCTTCAGTCGTGTCCAACTGTGTGCGACCCCATAGATGGCAGCCCACCAGGCTCCGCGGTCCCTGGGATTCTCCAGGCAAGAACACTGGAGTGGGTTGCCGTTTCCTTCTCCAATGCAAGAAAGTGAAAAGTGAAAGTAAAGTCGCTCAGTCGTGTCCCACTCTTAGCGACCCCATGGATTGCAGCCCACCGGGCTCCTCCGCCCATGGGACTTTCCAGGTAAGAGCACTGGAGTGGAGTGCCAATGCCTTCTCCGCCATGTCCTCTGGGGGTTTGTGACAATTCCGTCTTCTGGTTTGTGACTGTGTATTCTATTTGTGTGAGTGGTATTCTTGCTGCCTTCTGTAAAATGGGAACAATATATGGCAAACAGTATTATTTAGACTGGAGAAAATCCATTAAGATGAAATTCTTTTGAAACTCCAAAAACTGATTGTTTTTGCATATGCAGTTAGAGAAATCTGACTTAATATTTTTTTTTCAGAATCCTTACCCCCAGAGAGCAATGTTTCTTTCAGTTTGTTTCTTCAATGTTACTTTCAGTAACATCATGTGCCCCTTTTAGGGTTTCTGTTACCAGCGCATAAGCTACTCTGCTCCAGCATCTATCTCGATTTTTAGTTTGCTTGTTTGTTTCCCTCTTTTTTGAGGGAAGAAACTGTATTCTTTCTCTCTAGAACTCTTAGCTCTTTTCATGGCTCTACCAGAATCTAATGACTTGAGCATAATCAGCTGAATAGTGTCATGGAATTAAAGTAGATATTTATGTTTTATTCAGAGTCATATTCCAGTCAAACAGTAGATTTGGAGTATGTACTATGAGCCCAGTGGTGTGTTAGGTAAGGCTACTAGATGTGACATGTAACAGACATCATCTATCTTCCTTGGATCTTGGAATCCAGAAGAATGTGCTTCTATTGACAAATAATGTAAAATTATATATGGCTCAACGGGTAGAGAAGAAGTTCCAAAATGCATTTCTGGCCAGATGATTTGTGAATTATCTAAATGAGCAAAGATATTAATGTGCTATGTAGAGATGCTGCTGATACAGGTTTTAAAATCATTATACAGTTTTTATTTAATATCTTGTCTGGTTAGCAAACAGTGATGACACTCTCTGCTTGTCTATCTATACATGAAAAATTACATGTATTAAATTAAGGATAAGGAAAATCACATCCTCTAATATGCTAGAACAAAGAGGGATGGATAAAACACAAAGGTGAAAATGTCACAAATGGTGCTATAAATATTATGAGTTTTCCTAAGATATTTTTTCATGAGGCATAATCAAGGACTTTTTGATGATGGCTGTTCTGACCTGTGTGAGGTGATACCTCATTGCAGTTTTGATTTGCATTTCTCTAATGAAGTGAACTGAATGAAAGTTACTCAGTTGTGTCCAACTCTTTGTGACCCCATGGACATGGACTATACAGTCCATGGACTTCTCCAGGCCAGAATACTGGAGTGGGTAGCCGTTCCCTTCTCCAGGGGATCTTCCCAACCCAGGGATTGAACCCAGGTCTCCCTCATTGCTGACAGATTTTTTTACCAGCTGAGCCACTGGGGAAGCCCAAGAATACTGGAGTGGGTAGCCTATCCCTTCTGTAGTGGATCTTTCCACCCCCGGAATCGAACTGGGGTCTCCTGTGCTGCAGGCGGATTCGTTACCAGCTGAGCTACCAGGGGAGTCTCATTTCTCTAATAATGAGTGACAGTGAACAGCTTTTCACGCACACACTGTCCATCTGTATGTCTTCTTTGGAGAAATGTCCGTTTAGGTCTGCTGACAGTTTTTTGATTGGGTTGTTTTGATGTTGTTGATGATGTGTGTCGACTGTGTATTTTGGAAATTAAGCCCCGGTTGGTTACATTGTTTGCAAATATTTTCTCCCATTCTGTAGGCTGTCCTTTTGCTTTATTTATGGTTTCCTTTGCTGTCTGAAAACTTATAAGTTGATTGAAGAACAAATAAGTTGATTAAATCTTATTTGTTTATTTTTGCTTTTATTTCTGTTTCCTTGGGAGACTGAACCAAGAAAATATTGGTACAATTTATGTCAGAGAATGTTTTGCTTATGTGCTCTTCTAGGAGTTTTATGGTATCATGCCTTATATTTAGGTCTTAGGCCATGCATAAAAATTACTATTGATTTCTTTTTTGATAGACCTCTAGATCAGGTGATTAAAAAAAAAATCAAGGTCTTCATTAATTTCAGCAAGACATTTAACAGTTTTCACTGATTTCCTGTTGACAAATTGCTACACTGTCAATAAAGAATGTGGTCATGAGGCATTTCTCTGAGGGTGGCCAAGGGATGCCCAGCCTCCATGCCCTATGCTAGTCCCTGACCCTTTCGTAAAGGCAAATGTGGATTGAAAAGGTGTGCAAATGACTGAAAACCGAGGCTCACATAGTGTAGCAAATGTGGAGTTCAAGATGGTTTAGGCAGGTTGGAACAGACAGCCCAAACCAAGACAACTCCACTTATCATGATTAAATTCAGATACAATTGTTGGGGTTAGAAAACAAGGAAGAACAGAGGTGAGGCGACCTATCTGGGCTGCTGTCAACATATACATGAACAGATTTTTATGCAAATCAATTCTCCTGTAAGGGAACAGAAGGATGTAGCTGTTAAGAATTCTGATTACTCTTTGGATGGCATCAGTAACAGGTTAACATGAAGTCCAAGGGATGATCCTTTCCTGCATGCTGGGCTTCCCGGTTCACACCAGAGAATGGTATTAATATCTAGTTGTTGCTTCAGTGATAAGCCAAGAGGAGAGTGATCAGAGACTTTCCCTGAAATTAAAACAAAAACCAAAACTTCTCTGATGGTACTCTGGTTATTTGGCTTAAGGGAGAAAGATTTAGGGATGCTCTGATAACAATTTTTATTTATAAAGGGCTTTTATATAGAGCAAAGAATAATTTTGCGTTATTCTAGTAGATGGTAGAAATCATAATAAGAGTGTGGAATGCAATTCATCACAAAGAACTTATTAATTATTAGAACTGTGTGAAACTGGGGTAGAAAGCCTTAGGAGGCCTTGAGCTTCCATGGTTGTTAGTGTTGAGACGTGTAACTGACAGCTTTCCAGGTGGGGATTTTTATTTGGAGTGAAAGTTAAATGGTAATCTAAAGACTTCTAACTCTGAGGTGGTCTGAGCTTATAATTCTGTTTACTTTTTAACTCCAGAGGCTAACTTAATATCTTAAAATCACCCTTATATTACAAGATGCCTCACTAAAGATAGTGAAGAGACTCCACTGGGAGGAGACACACCGCGTTTGGCCTGCTGTTCTTTGATAGGTCTTCGCTGCGGTTGACAGTAACCAGGGCGTATATGTGAGTCAGGTTCTGTCTCTACTCTTGGTTGTTACTTTCTGCTTGTATACAGTGCCATCACTCTTTGCACATTCCAATCTTTCTTTTAACTCCCCTTAGAGTTAGCTCTAGCAATAAATAAAAACTTTAAATCATTACCTTTCAGTATGCTTTTAAATAACTGGAACAAGAGTTCTGCATTTGAATTGAATTGTAATTCTAAGTGGCACACGGATTGTTAGTGTAAACTTTCATAGCCTAGGCACATAGACAACATTGTTAGGCACATTTATCCTCTACATTAATGCTGTAGTCATTGCCATGTTTGCTGTATATTTCATCCTTTGCTGGACACACTTATGGTCACTTTATGTGCTTTATCTTGTTTAATCCTTACAAAAATTCTAATAAGTAACACCCCTGTCTTATGGATGGGGAGACTACTATTTAGAGATTGTAACCTATTTTTTATGGTGACTGAGAGCTGGTTTTGACCATGTTATCACCATAGTATAGCAAGATTTATTTTGCATACATAAGAATCTGCAGTTTCATTCCACTCACCCACTTCAGCCACTTAGGAGCAAATGCTTCTGAAATTTTCTTTAAACTGACCACTCCCCCCCTACTTTTTGATATGCATGAAAAAAATAAACACGCTTTGGCTTTTTGTCTAATTATTTCTTATACCCAGCCTATTTACAAAATTTAGTTCTAAACATTTAGGCCTGCTTCCAAAAGGTAGTTTGTGAGATTTTTGCACTCAGGTCATTTTAAACTATGCAATGTTCCCAACCATCATCTTCCCTAAAAATGTCTCCAAGTTTCACCTACAATAAGTCAATCAACTGGGACCACTGGATGGAGTCTACAGTGGGTAGAGTCATGACCTAGTTGCCATGGAGAGTAACCCAGGGAAGAGAAGATTTTCAGCCTGCTGAAACACAAAGTCATACAAGCACACATTCAGAAGGATATACATGGAGCAGGGATAAATTGATCACACTGTAGGGGTCAACTAGCTAATCTGTTGTATTTCTATGGAGCATTGATGACCATGGCTGAGTGTGTTATTTAAAGGTTTTCAATGCAAATATTATAAAAGGCATTATTCAGTCAGAGCAGACTCCCTACATTTTCATTCGTTCCAGCCATGCAAGATTAGTCATTGATTTCAGCAACAAGGACTACATACAATATCATCACCTGCTGTTGATTGCCTTTCTCTTGTTCACTGAGCAGGCGACAGGAGACAGCAAGGTTACTTAGTGGGATATATTAATTCAGCCAAGTATCTGAATACACAGCCAAGCTATTGAGATAAGGCTGTGACATATCTGTAGCAATTTTCTTCCCTTTTCTTGTTTATATGACTGAATTTGCTTTCCTCATGGATAAATCCTTTGAGAGTCTCTTTAATTGGGTACCCTATTACAAAGGGGTCAGAGATATATCTAAGTCATTAGTTCTTTTCTTTTTGTTTAAGGGTCAACTCAACTTTATTCTCCCAATAATTGCAAGGCTTTCTTCACCAGCAGAGTGAATTTTCTTAGGGGGAGGAGAATAGAACAGAGCAAATCCAGAATGAGTAATTTTAACTTTTTTATACTTAAAAAAAAAAACTTAAGTAAAAATATGTTGTTGATATAATATATATAATATATAAAATAAAAAGATATAAAATATCTTTTTTCATAACTGGTATGTTTGTTATTGTTGTTTAGTCACTGAGTTGTGTCTGACTCTTTGTGACCTCATGGACTATAGCCCACCAGGCTCCTCTGTCCATGGGATTTCCCAGGCAAGAATACTGGAGTGGTTGCCATTTCCTTCTCCATAAGTCATTAGTTCTTTATTAGCTTGGAGACCATAGGAAAAATACTTTAGTGAAAACCTCTCTCTCTCCTTCTCTTTATCTTTATCTCTCCCTCCCTCTCTTCCTGTTTCTTATATATTCACTCTTATATCCCTTTCTCAGTTAAAATAGAATTTGGTGTCATTAATTGGCTCCTAAAATCAGAGAATAAGAGAAGTTCTTTCTATGCTATAATTCTTTAGGGAGATGGATTGTAAAAAATAAATAAATAGTAATTTTGCTGCGTGGGCACTCCAGATTTCCATTGGAAAGTCTCTAGTCAAAAGTCTCATGCTTATTCAGAGACACAATTATCTGATTGGATGCAGGACTTGGCAGAAGTCATGTTTTAGCTCAGACATGGGATGGCGACAGAGTTGCATTACGTTAATTTTATTTACAGGGCAGCCCAGTTTCCTGTGCTGTGTGCTGGGTGCTTATTCAGCTGCCTCGGCTTAGGTGGGTTTGCAGTACAGCATATTTTTGTTTCCAAACCATTTTGGCCCTGAAAAGATGTCTGGCCTCGTTTCACTGTCATAAACTCTGATGAAAGCCACAGAAGATTCCAGGGAGTCAGAGCAGGCCACTTGTGGGGCCCACCCTTGCTCTGTGTGAATGGCTGCTGGAGGGTGGGTTCTCATCATAAGAGGCCCCTGTTTCCTGAGGCTTGTATCTCTGCTAAGAAAGGAATGTTGTCACCAAACGTTGTGTAGACCTCTCTGTGCCACACTTCCCAAGCTGGGCTGAAAGCCACTGATCTGCTCCTTTTCTAAGTAGATATGGGGTCTTGTTACACCGCTTGCCCTCACCCAGGATGTTCTGTGTTCATACTTAATACCTAGGATATGGAAAAATGGGGAAAAAAAGAGTCTGGATATGGTTTTGAGGCTGCTACTACTGCTTTTGTTCCATTTGTTTCTCCAAGTATTAATGTTTTTACACATTACCAAGTACCTACGCATATACTTTCTCATGTAAGCATCACAACACATGGATGAAGGATGTGGAAACAGTGATGTTATTTCATAGAATAGGCTCAAAGGGGCCATTGATGCAGGTCACCCAGCTTGAAAGAGCTAGAGCTGGAATTTAAAGTCTTGGATAAGTAGTCAATGATTTCTTTCTCAGGGATGGTCCTCAACTGCAGAAATCATTAAATTTATTAGGATAGACTGTATCACATTTAGAAAGCAATGATAAATCAGATAACTCATATCATAAGAAGATACTGATGGTTGCTGAGGAATCAAATCAGACCTAAATTCACACTTAAATTCACACTTTCGACAATAAAAATTCAGTTGTTTCAAAATACACAAAACCGTATTTTGTGTTGGGTGTGGCTACATAGATTCAGGTTTCTTTATGTAGGAGTGCTGATAGAGGGCTTCAACCAGCCCTGTTTTTATGATACAGGCTTAGTTGGTCCTGAAACTGAGGTATTTGCCCTTTAGGACCAATGCACGTAGTTATGCATATATAGGACAAGAACTGTTCAGAGTTCATCCCAAATTAATTGAGACCAATAACTCCTGTTTTCCAAGCCCCTGCTATCTCTGGGTCCTGTGCTGGATGCTTGTCACTACCCAGTAGGAGGTTAGGGACCATTAGCGGATGGACACAGGGGTTCCCGAGTGTAAAGCACTTTGCTAGTACCTGCATCTCCCACAGCCACTGCCCCAGGCACCTGGCAAGGTCTCCTGCTCTTGCCTCCCTGGGACATCTTAACCTAGAGCTTCATAAGGGCTTCAGTGACAAGGAAGCAAGAGAGAGCCCCTGTTCTTATCTGCCCCTTCCCACAAGAAGCAAGAAATAGGGGCTTTCAACAATTATTTTTATTTTTCATAAGAAAGCAAGCATTTGCTTCAGTGAGTGAATGTAAAAGGTTAAGATGCTTCTCTTATCCTGAAAGATCTTACTAATTGCCTCAATTTTCTACTTCTCTTTTCGTGTGGAGGTATTGCCTTGGTTTTTTTTTTTTAGAGTTTTTGCAACCAATAAGGTTCCAATATATTTGAAGTTTCAATTATCTCATAGAATGTAATAAGATCTTTTTCTTTGGGGTCTCTTGTAAAAATACTGAGTTAGCCAAAAAGTTCATTTGGGTTTTGGTAAGATGTTATGAAATACTTAAATATTTTAAAAGGATTTTTAAAATATGCATACTTGGCTTAGCACTGTTAGCAAACGTTCACATCCCTTCAGTGGCAGCCATTTTTAGGAATGATAGAAACTGCAGAAATTAGAATGACAATAAACCATTAAAACACTAAACATTAAATATAAACGTCATTGTTCTGCCTCCTTCCCACCTCTTAAAAAAATTAAGCTGAATTTTGTATAACATCTCAGTTGTTATTTTAAGAATTTAATTATCTTGATTCTTCTCAGAGACTCAAAATTAAGTTTCTGGTTTTCTAGATTTTTAAGGTTGACAGATTAAAACAGGATATTTTAGAACTGACTTCTTCAGCAGCTGAGACTGTTTCCTGTAACATTTTGTTCAAAAAGAGTTTCCATAGTAGAATCATCAACCAGAAAATCAGGACTGATACGGAGAAAGCTATAGCCAGATGGGGACCACAGTTGGGTGGCAAAGTGTTTGGAATATAAAGAAGAAATAGTCTGTAAATTTCATAATGGGGAAATTGGATGAGCAGTTCAGATTTATGATCTCAGTCCTGTGATGGAGCCAAAGGCAACTCTTGATATTTGAGCCCCAGTGCATCTTCCTTGTTCTACTCGATTTCCTGATTTCAGGGAACCCAGCTGGTGGATGTGAAAAGTGATGGTAACAGTCACGGTTCAAATCTGCAACTGTTCTCCACCCAGCTTCCCACTTTACTCTCATTTTATTGTCTTAAATGACTGTCTTAATTTACCTCAGCAGGTTGATTATATGATGATAACCCTAACGTTCAGAAAATAATATGACTATATTACTGCATATTCTTATATGCATAATATACTGAAATATTTCATCTACACTAAATGTGCACAGATTTTAGCAGATAGAGCTGCAACATAGCCAAGAAAATAAACCCTTTTTACAGTCCAGGTTGATGCCCCTTCAAAGAATTAGCAAGAAGTACTCTTGCATTTTTTTTTCCTTATCATTCAAAAAGTCCTAAGCAAGACTGGGGCATGTGATGCGGAGGAGGAGTTTGGGAGTTTACTGGCAGAGGTAATAACTGGTTTTCAGTGAGGAGTGAGGTTCAGTGAGAGATGGCTATAACATAACCACTCCTCATTCCTGGAAGAAACATTGGATCCTGGGCCCGTGAGCAGGTGATAAAATGATAGACCTGTCTCTCACATTAGTTGTTCATTCATTCATCCATGCATGCATTTCAGTAATTTGACAGTTGAATGCCGTTTTTCAGGCATCGTACTTTTGCTGGGGACAAGACAGTGAACAATATTGAAATAGTTCTATTTTTCTGTGGAGTTTAGTGGAGGGTATAGAGTTGTTAGACAACGGAAGACAGTCTTCATTTATTGAAAATATGGGATGAAGGAGGCACTTCCCAGGTGGTGCTTGTGGTAAAGAATCCACCTGCCAATGCAAGAGATGCAGGTTGGATCCCTGGGTTGGGAAGATCCCCTGGAGTAGGAAATGGTACCCCATTCCAGTATTCTTGCCTGGGAAATCCCATGAGCAGAGGAGCCTGGTGGGCTACATTCCATGGGGTTGCAAAGACTCAGACACGACTGAGGTGACTGAGGATGCACACACACACGGCATGCAGGGAGTAGAAGAATGCTCCAGAAGAATCCTTTTCTGTGACAGTCCCCTTATATCCACCAGCAGATAAACTGTCACCTCAGGGCATTTGTTGTTATGAAAATGTGGACGTTGAGATGGATGGGTTAAATCTCAAAAGCCTCCCTGCTAAGTTTAGAGTGAGCTTTAATTGGATCTCTTTCTACTTGGAAATGCTCAACTCATCCATTTTTGTCTGGATTGACTCCTTAAGAACTGAGCTGACAGGTCCATGGATAAAGGCTGAGGTCACCCTGACCTTTGGTCATGAGTTCAGGACAGCATAAATTTATTCATTCCAGTCTCTGTGATCATCCTAAAATCACTGAAAAAATCAAGGCATTTATTAATAAAAGTTTAATGGAAGCCATGGAGAAAACTTCAGTTTCCTTGGACTTGACATTGGTTAACAATTAAAAAGTATATTTTACAGTGTTTATGCTCAAGTGGGTTGGGAAGTTAAGAAGGAAACATAAATTCTGAAAATGCCTACTATTTTCTATCCTTTGCCTACATTAAAAAAAAAAAAACTTGATAGGAAGGTATTACATAGCAGTAAAGAAATCAGCATGAGAAGCTGATTATCCCGTGGTTTAAAATTTGTGGTTCTGTATTACCTACAAGATTTTGTGAATTCTCATTTTACATTTGTGTTTACTGTTCAGGTTTCCATGACCAATAAGTTCAATCTTCTGCCCAAACAAGCTGGATGACTAACAGCATCTTTTCTGTTGAATATCACATCAGCTTGTAAGCCACACAAAAAGATAAATGCATTTACTTGAATTATTAAATGTGACTTTTACTTGAATTATTACTTGAGTTACTTACTTGAATTATTAAATGTGAAAAAAAACACTTAATATTCCCTTAGCTTTTGCTGAAATATTGTTGAATATGTTGTCAATAGTAGCAATTTTTAAAATTCATACTAAACTCTAACATGCTCTTAAATTAGTTGATTAAAATACTACTAAATGGTTTCATGGAAAATGTGTTTGCTTTGGTCCAATTTAATAATCATGTATTAAGCTCCCTGTGGGGCTTCCCTCATGGCATGGTGGGTAAAGAATTCACCTGCAATGCAGGAGACACAGGAGACAGGGCTTGATCCTTGGGTTGGGAAGATCCCCTGGGGGAGGGCATGGCAACTCACTCCAGTATTGTTGCCTGGGAAATCCCACAGACAGAGGAGCCTGGAGGGCTACACTCCCATGGGTTGCAAAGAGTCAGATACAACTGAGTGAGCACACGCACACACACACACAAGCTCCCTGTATACACAGTTTAATGTAACTGTCCCACTCCTCTGGGTCAGGGAGAGCTTTAAATACTCAGGTAGGACACCTCTTTGTTTAACTGTGGCAATGGCATTCCTCTATCATATTTTATGCTTTTCTGGTAACATTTCCCCCAGTGTATTACATTCTATCTAAAGAGTACAAAGTGATCATAGAAAATTAGAAAAACAAATTATCTGTATTTCCATTATCTAGTTAGAACCATTTTACTCTTGTTCTTTTTAAACCCATCTTTTTTCTATCTCTAAATTATGATTCTGATATGTTTATTACATCTATTATTTATTCATATGCTTTTTCCAGATTGGTAAATAGTCTCCATGTCATGAACATTTCCCTATTTCTTACATTGTTTTTTCAAGACAGATTTTCAGTAGCTGAACAGTATTGCACCAAATTAACAGTATGGTATGATACATGTAGGCAATTCTGTATTGTTAGGTATTGAATTCACCAGGGTAGAGGCTAAGCAGATGTGACAGAGACCTGAGCTTTGGCCATTCAGTCTGAGCAGTGACAGCTGAGAGAGAGGCAGGTGTTCTCCCTGCGATGGGCGCTTTGCTCTGTGAGCTCCTGGAAACCCAGGTCTCTCCTGTGTTGCTGCTCTACCATGTCCAGGGCTGTCCTCCTCTTCTGGGTGCCTGGAGTTACTTCATGAGCTCCATGTCCCTGCCCTTTATACTTTCTTATAACAGTATGGTCTGATAAAACCTGGGGAGGAGAGTGGTGGTGTTTTACAAAGTGAAAAAGGAGAAAATGGAGCATGGGAGGAATTAATAATATCGCTGTAGGCATATAGAGTCTTTCTCAGTTTTTTCTATTGTAAATATCATAGAAAGATTTCTTGTCTATTAGTGTTAATGTGCATATTTGACAACTGATTTGAGATAAATATGGAATATTAGGTCAGCATATACTATGCTTTCACATCTTTTCATCTATACTCTCTAGTTGCCTTTCAGAAAAGTTCCATCTTGGTTATTAGCTTTTAGTTTAATTGTTGAGATTCTTTAGTTTAAAATGGCATTTCATCACACTGTTCATTTGTATTCACTTCATTACTAGTAAGCTTGAGTATTTTTCAGGATTATTGATCATTTATTTGTATTTTGTGATTTCACTATGCTATTCTTGGACAGTTTTTCTTAGAATTACTTTTCCTTCTGATTTGTCAAATTCTATTCACCTTTTGTGATCTGTACGGCATACATTTCCCCATATTACCATTTTTCTTTATTTGTATTTATTCTTTCAAATAGAGTTTTTTCTATGGCTAGTGTAGGGGATGGAATTCTAGCTGAACTATTTCAAATCTTAAAAGATGATGCTGTTAAAGTGCTGTACTCAATATGTCATCAAATTTGGAAAACTCAGCAGTGGCCACAGGACTGGTAAAGGTCAGTTTTCATTCCAACCCCAGAGAAGAGCAGTACCAAAGTATGTACAAATTACTCTAGTGTTGTGCTCACTTAGCATACTAGTAAGGTTACACTCAAAATCCTCCAAGCTAGGCTTCAAGCTGCTTCTACATGTACAAGCTGGGCTTAGAAAAGGCAAAGGAACAGAGATCAAATTGCCAGCATTTGTTGGATCCTAGAGAAAGCAAGGGAATTCCGGGAAAATACCTACTTCTGCTTCACTGACTATGCTAAAACCTTTGGCTGTGTGGATCACAACAAACTGGAAAATTCTTCCAGAGATAGGAATACCAGATCACCTTACCTGAGAAACATGTATGTGGGTCAAGAAGCAACAGTTAGAACCTTACATGGAACAACTGACTGGTTTAAAATTGGGAAAGGAGTATGACAAGGCTGTATATTGTCACCCTGTGTATTTAACTTACATGCAGAGTACATCATGTGAAATGCTGGGTTGAATAAATCACAAGCTGGAGTCAAGACTGCTGGGAGAAATATCAACAATCGCAGATACACAGCTAATATTACTCTAACAGCAGAAAGTGAAGAGGAACTAAAGAGCATCTTGATGAGGGTGAAAGAGGAGAGTGAAAAAGTTGGCTTAAAACTCAACATTCAAAAAACAAAGATCATGGTATTTGGTTCCATCATGTCATGGCAACTAGATGGGGAAAAAGTGGAAGCAGTGACAGATTTTATTTTCTTGGGCTCTAAAATCACTGTAGACGGTGACTGAAGCCATGGAATTAAAAGATACTTGCTCCTTAGAAGGAAAGCTAAGACAAATCTAGACAGCATATTAAAATGCAGAGACATCACTTTGCCAAAAAAGATCCGGATAGTCAAAGCTATGGCTTTTCCAGTAGTCATGTACAGATGTGAGAATTGGATCATAAAGAAGGCTGAGTGCCAAAGAGTTGATGCTTTCAAATTGTGGTGTTGGAGAAGACTCTTGAGAGTCCCTTGGACTGCAAGGAAATCAACGCAGCCAATCCTGAAGGAAAACAACCCTGAGTATTCACTGGAATGACTGATGCTGAAGCTGAAGCCGCAGTACTTTGGCCATGTGATGCAAATAACCGACTTATTGGAAAAGACCCTGATGCTGGGAAAGATTGAAGGCAAAAGAATAGGGTGACTGAGGAGATGAGATGAGGTAGGTAGATAGCATCATCGACTCCATGGACGTCAATCTGAGCAAACTCCAGGAGACAGTGAAGGACAAGGAGGCTTGGCATGCGACTGTCCATGTGGTCACTAACAGTCAGCCATGACCTAGGGACTGAGCAACAACAACAGAGCTTTTATTGTTATGTTTGTGAGTCCGTCCATATTTCCCACGATGTCTTCTTTCTCCTTGTTTTTTTGTTCTGTTTTGTTTTGCTCAGTATGGCTTACACAAAACTGAATTGAGATAATTTCCATTTAAAAATATTTTTCTTTTTTTTTCCCCTTATAACAACATCTTAAATATCTATGTGGGTGAAAACTAATAAATATTTTTAAAATTTCTTTTCACTGAATTACTCAACAAAATTTTTATTGATTGTTGAGTACATGGCAGGCATTCTTCTAAATAGATACCACAGACATCAGTTAGAGCTTGTGCATTGAGCAGATTATTATATTAATGAATTCCATCTCTCTGCAAGAGTTTGAAATGCCATTTATTCCTTGAATAAATTCTTACATGTTTTGGATCTGTTTCTTTCCATTAGAGTTTGTTATTTTATTTTATTTTTTTACTCTAGTATCCATCTTGGTTGTGATTGGGAGTAAATATGTCCTAATTAATACAAAAACTCAACAAAATCAAGATTCAATTAAAAATATCTCATCTAAATTCCTAGTGTGATAATGGTAATATTATTTTGTTATATAGTTTTGAGGGAGCTATTAAAGTTAAAAATAAGAAAATATATTTTGGCGTTATATACATTTTAATACTTAATTATTAGGATAGCCATTTTTAAATTGAAAGGATCAGGTTTGGCAAGGAGTCATCCAAATGTCATTAAAATATGATAGGATCCCATATAACTTGGTATAATAAAAAGTATAATAATTACTTATAAGCAGAAATTCCAGTAAGTGGCACAACTGCCATTGTCCGCATATATTTTCTTCTGCTTTCACCTTTATTTTTATATTTGTAACATTGTTACATGAATACATTCTGATGCATTATGCATATTTTGATTAAATATTTGCCTTCATTGTTTTATTCTAGTGTCATATGCAGTTATTCTTTTCAATGTTTTTAGACATGTGTGTATCTATATATGTACACATATACAGACTATTGACAAATACGTGCTTACTCTTTAAAATTATTTTGATACATAATTTTATCATAATTATACCCGGTGCCAAAGTAGTTGAATGTTTCTGTGTTATTTGTCCAAGTATTTCAACTTGTCAGATTTCATCTACTATTATGACTATATTCGGGTGTGCTGCATTGCAATCATCCTATTTTCAATCAAAGACTGTATTTAAAAATCTTGTCTCATAAAAATGAACTACCACCAATTACATTTTGAGCTACATAACCTTGGCTGGATAGAGACTGTAAGGCTCTTTTTGCATCCATCTTAGTTGTCTGTATCTTAGTGATAGATTTTCTTTTGGCTAATCTCTTAACTTTCAAAATATTAGTCATTTAAAGGCAAGCAGTTTTTCATGACTTAACCTGTATTGGTTAAGTGAAACTTAACCAACTTAACCAACTTTTCCTTGTTCATGGAACTCATTTCTTGCACTTGGCCATACGTAAATAGTACAAGCGAATCATGTTTATCTCACACTTTGTGCCACGATTCTATCAGTTATTTGGCATGTTGGATGACAGGTTGAGAGACGTTTTCAATTCCCTCATTAAATTTAAAGGGCTTTTTTTTTTTTTAAACAACAACAACTGTGATTTGCCATTAGCAATTACAGATGACTGTGCCAGAAGCAGATTCCACCTCATTAAATGAATTGCAGTTGTCTTTACACAGTCTTACACAAAGTGCCAAAATTCTATCATTTCATTATAGGAATCCTGTGACGTGAGATGCATTGCAATGCTGTGTAGTATGTAGACTCTGGGAGTTTCTGAGATGTGAAGGGACAGCCCAAAATCATACAGCTGGGAAATGTCAGACACATTCTTGAATTTCAGTCTCTGATTTTAAGTTCAAGACACTTTTCATTATGTACTAAAAACAAAACAAAACAAACCCAGAAAACCAAAAAACTACCTGTGTAGTATAATATTGACTGGTTGACTGATTTAACCTTATGAGGTATTCTTGTTTATAAAAAACATTCACTTGAGTTAAGAATTGAATAATTATGTAGTAAAAGCTTTACTTAGCAAATGAAATTGGTTACAGTAAATACTGAAATTGTCTTCATTTTGTATTGAACATTGACTTGCCTTTAGGTTCTGTTTTCTCTGCTTTTGAATTTATAATTCTAATCTATTACAAGTAAAACAAATTTGTCTCTTCATTTTTTGTTGACTATGTTAAGGTTTTTAATTTAACATATTACTTTGTGTTTATTAAAAGGTGCTGATTATAGGAAATTTTAAACAGATTAAAGAAAATTAATTATAGGTAATTTCAGTATCTAGAGATTATGAATATTGGAAATATCTTTTGTCTATGTGTGTGTAAATACACATATATATTTACATAATATATATACACATATATACATATATATACATAAACACACATGTATACAAACAAACTTACATGAAAATACACATGAACATTTTCTTCTGATTTAAACAAAATTGAGAGTCTACTGTTTGAGTATTATAAATTTCCCATACTCTTTGATGACATGATTTCAACATTCACATCATATCAATTTAAACAAACCATGTCCATTCTTCCCTTTACCTCTATTTTCATTGAATTGCTCAAAGTATATTTTTATTACTACTAATGAATTTTCCCATAATAATAAAATTTAGTATCTTTTTTTTTTTTTCTTTACTGATTTACTATTACAGGAAAGGAAAAGTGACAACTTTTTTTTTGGTATTTTTTTAAGTTTATTAATTTTTTATTGACAGATAATTGCTTTACAGAATTTTGCTGTTTTCTGTCAAACCTCAACATGAATCAGCCATAGGTATACATATATCCCCTGCCTTTTGAAACTCACTCCCTCCCCATCCCACCCCTCTAGGTTGATACAGAGCCCCTGTTTGAGTTTCCTGAGCCATACAGCAAATTCCCATTGGCTATCTATCTTACATATGGTAATGTAAATTTCCATGTTACTCTTTCCATACATCTCATCCTCTTCTCCCCGCTCCCCATGTCCATAAGTCTATTCTCTGTGTCTGTTTCTCTACCAGAAAAACAAACAACCCAATCAAAAAGTGGGAAAAAGAACTAAACAGACATTTCTCCAAAGAAGACATACAGAGGGCTAACAAACACATGAAAAGATGCTCAACATCGCTCATTATTAGAGAAATGCAAATCAAAACTACAATGAGGTATCACCTTACACCGGTCAGAATGGCCTTCATCAAACAATAAATGCTACAAACAACAGATGCTGGAAAGTGTATGGAGAAAAGGGAACACTCTTGCATTGTTGGTGGGAATGTAAAGTAATACAGCCACTATGGAAGACGGTATGCTAAGTCGCTTCAGTCGTGTCCATCTCTGTGCAACCCCATAGATGGCAGCCCACCAGGCTCCCCCATCCCTGGGATTCTCCAGGCAAGAACACTGGAGTGGGTTGCCAAAACACTAGGAATAAAACCACCATATGACCCAGAAATCCCACTCCTAGGTAAATACCCTGAGGAAACTAAAATTTAAAGAGACATATGTATCCCATTGTTCATTGCAGCACTATTTACAATAGCTAGAACATGGAAGCAACCTAGATATCCATTGACAGATGAATGGATAAAGAAGTTGTGGTATATATACACAATGGAATATTACTCAGCCATAAAAAGTAACACATTTGAGTCAGTTCTGATGAGGTGGATTAACCTAGAACCTATTATACAGAGTGAAATGAGTCGTCAGAAAGAGAAAGATAAATAGCGTATTCTAACACATATATACAGAATCTAGAAAAATGGTACTGAAGAAAAGGTACAACTTTTAATGAGAGAAAATTTTAGTTAGTAATATTATATACTTTGTCTTATTAAGCATGATAAAGCAGTGATGGGAATAATAATAGACCTTTTATGCCCATGTAGATCATTAAGAAATAAGATGATGGTGACCTTTAGAAGACATGGACTGCTAATGAACACAACTTGGCAATTCTCTGTAAGGCTGAGCCTTGGCTGCAGTGGAACATCTCTAATGTTCTGAGGATGTTTTGAGAACATAATCTTGTGGCTTTCCAGGAATAAGCATCTTTAGATAGCCAGACACCATGGACCAAAAGGTTCACTGACATTACATCCATCACCCACTCATCCTCTCGGTGAATGCAGGTTTGTGAGAATTTGGGGGACTAGAGGTAACAGACTGGAGGAGGAACCACTTCTGTCTTCTGTTTCGGCCACACACAGTACTTAAGACTGTGGAACAAGGCTCAGGAACTGAGCCTTGAATGTTCAGTTCAGTTGCCTTTCATGTGTAGGTTAAGGAACATTGTGAGAACATTTTGCTTTTGGCTCTTAGTGTCTCTAAATACTTCCATGGCTAGCCATCCAGAAAATCCTAATGGGCATCTTTAAATTTTTTTATCAGAACTGAACAAAAGAAATTGATGCCTCTCTTGTAAGGTGAGAAAGTAAATTGTAAATTGAGAAATTTGTTTTCTCTCTTGTAAATTGAAAAAAAAAATTTTGTCTTTTATTCCTGGAGGGGAAAAGGGAAGACAAACTCCAGGTTTTTTTTGGAATTGTCTGTGACTTCTCAGGTGTAAATTTATTGTCCTATTTCTTTGCTCAATCTAGTCTCCTTTGTACTGGATCTTGCTGCTAATTACTTAAAATGTCTGGCTTTTAGATAACACCTCTGCTTGATTTCCAAGGATAGCATAAGGTTTCCCAGTTCTTAATTGCAGCTCTTCATATCTATAGGAATTAATGATGGAGGAGACTTAAAAATATAGATTTAACTTACTGTATTGAATTAGGCCTTGGAAACATGACTTTGGAGCATTTTCTGATGTGGGAGTAGAACTTAATTTCTTTAAATATTTTTATTTTTGATGTTTAGTTCCCAAATTTTGCTCTACTATAACACTATAACAAATTTCTTTGTATCTCTAACTTTATCCATATACCTCAAAAGTTTTCTTTGAGTGTGTGCACAGTTGCTCAGTTGGGTACAACTTTTTGCAGTCCCATGAATGGTAGCCTGCCAGGCTCCTCTGTCCATGGAATTCTCCAGGCAAGAATACTGGAGTGGGTTGCCATGTCCTCCTCCAGGGAATTTTCCCAACCCAGGGATCGAACCTGCGTCTCTTGTGTCTCCTGCATTGGCAGGCAGATTCTTTACCCCTGCACCACCTGGAAAGCCCATACACAGTGAGGCCACCTCAAAGTTTACTTTGTCATACTTATCCTTCCTTCACTCTAGAAGACTCAGTAATACAGTATTTTGAGACAGTTTTTAAAGTGACACAGGCCACAGCAAATAAAGAGAACAGTGTTGGTCAGTTACAGATCAAAAAACCTGCCTGTGAAATTGAGCTTCTCCCTCCTCCTTCCTAGTCCTGAGATCCACGAAGCAAAGGATGTACATTTAGAGAAGATGTTTGTGTTCCTGTATGTCTCTAGCCTCTATCCTTTTAAACATTTACAACAGTCACATTTTTAGCTTAAAAAGGAGATTTAGAGTTAAATTCAACTAATATTTCTCAAACATTTATTATGTGCTAAACAACTGGACAATGGAAGGCAGGGAATAAAAATCTCTGTATCTATTACTGTTTATGTATCTGTGTATATATCAGTGTATCTATGTATCTTTGTATTTATCTATGAGACAAGATTCTTGCTTTCAAGTACGTACTTGTTTCATTAGGGAGCAAAGATATGCAATTTTCAAACTTGAGAGTAAGTGTCAAAATGTGTTGCATAGATTGTGGAGTAGAAGAGGAAGAAGTATTAGTGGCTGATTTGAATGGACAGGGATCAGTTGTTCAGATGATGCATTGTAGTCATTACTGTGCCAAGAAAATTGATTCTAGGATGGTTTTATAAAGTGTCTTTTGTTCTTAGTATATGCTAATATATTTACTTTTAATTACTTAAGTAACTGCATGTATTTTTCACAAATTTAAACAATGAATAATTTGCACTTAAAATATTGACTTGAATCAATAATTACTAACAAAACACTTTCTAGGTTAAGGAAAAAGTTAATTTTAAAAAAGCTAATTACAGAACAATATATACAGTATGCTTTAATTTCTAGAATTACAAAAGTCAAAAACACAAAATAGAACTATATGTATATATATAAAACATCATTGTATATAACTATAACTATATATTATATGTGTGTTTGTGTTAGTCTCTCAGTTGTGTCCAACTCTTTGTGACCCCATGGACTGTAGCCCACAAGGCTCTGCTGTCCATGGAATTCTCCAGGCAACGATACTGGAGTGGGTTGCCATTCCCTTCTCCAGGAGATCTTCCTGACCCAGGGATCTAAGCCGGGTCTCCTTCATTGCAGGCAGATTCTTTATTGTTCGAGCCACAGGGATGTGAGAAACCATAAGTTATTTCTCTACTATGTCATTCATTTTCCCATATAGACTGAAAACGCATCTGATAAAAGTGAGATTTGAGACCCTGAGCTGTGATCTGGGTCTTATTCCAGGGCACAATATTACCCCTGCCACAGATGGTGTATTTGTCAGGTCCTGACCATTCCTGAAAGGCAGGGCACACAGCTAAGGTGGTCACGGAAGGTTAGGAGACATTTTTGCCACAGATTGGTAGCAATCTTGACCTCCTTTCCTTTGTCTACTGTATAAAAATAAATCTCTTTTCAACTTCATCCTTCTTCTCTCAAGCTTTCTCACGTAAGCCCTGCAGCAGTTCACTGTGGTCCATCAGTCTGGCTCTACCCCAGATGGAAAGGATGAGCCTGGCTAACATGTGACTTCTCCTTGTGTCTGCAGCATCACTTCATAACTTTTGGGGTATGTTTACAACCAAATTCCAGTCATACTTATGAGTTAACACTTAGCTTCCCTAAAAAGAGAATCATCAAGGACCAGACACGCTTGTTTACTTAGCAGGTTCTCAAGGGAGCACTAATGGTGAAAGATGTGCAGTGATTCCGAGGAGGTTTTGTACCAAGCTTCTAGCACCTGGAGGTTCATTTTACAGTTCAGGCTATGCCCCGTGGAGAATCAATAAAGTCATCCTTCATGGACACATTTCTACCCTGCCCCCTCCCTTAGGGTGTAACAA
Organism: Bubalus kerabau; assembly: GCF_029407905.1. NCBI lineage: Eukaryota > Metazoa > Chordata > Mammalia > Artiodactyla > Bovidae > Bubalus > Bubalus kerabau. The sequence continues at coordinate 5,138,376 of NC_073643.1, forward strand.
TCAGAAGGGGAAGGCCTACCTTCCTGGGAGCACAATAAATGCACATTCTCCTTTCACAGAAAACACGGAGCACTTGCCTGGTGCCCTTATGAGCAAATAGTCCTTGAGCCATGATTTAAAGACTGTAGCTGGATACATTTTTAAATTAATGAGTATTCAACTGTTTTATCAGAGAAGGCAATGGCACCCCACTCCAGTACTCTTGCCTGGAAAATCCGATGGATGGAGGAGCCTGGTGGGCTGCAGTCCATGGGGTCGCTGAGTCGAACACGACTGAGCGACTTCCCTTTCACTTTTCACTTTCATGCATTGGAGAAGGAAATGGCAACCCACTCCAGTGTTCTTGCCTGGAGAATCCCAGGGATGGGGGAGCCTGGTGGGCTTCCGTCTCTGGGGTCGCACAGAGTCAGACACGACTGAAGCGACTTAGCAGCAGCAGCAGCAGCAACAACTGTTTTATTCAGAAAGACTGAAAGAATACAAAAATGAAGGACTTACTCGTATCATAAAAGAAACTTCCAGGTAGTGGGTGGGGAGCTGGGGAAAGAGAAGTGACAGCCAGATTCCAAGAAAAGAATTGGGGGATTGTATGTTCCTTTAACCACACTGAGAATGGGAGAACGGGGCTCAATCTGCTGCAGTGTCCCATACCCACCCACTCAGTTCCTCCTGTTCCTTCTCTCATGGTTGCCATCACCTCCTTCATAATTCCAGGCTATATGTTTCTTTGTTGTTGTGCAGTCACTAAGTTGTGTCTGACACTGTGGCACCATGAACTACAGAATGCCAGGCTTCCCTGTCTTTCACTGTCTTACAGAGTTTGCTCAAACTCATGTCCTTTGAGTTGGTGGTGTCATCCAACCATCTCATCCTCTGTTGCCCCTTTCTCCTGCCTTCAGTCTTTCCCAACATCAGGGCCTTTTCCAGTGAGTCAGCTCTTCACATCTGGTGGCCAAATTTGGAGCTTCAGATTCAGCATCAGTCCTTCCAATAAATATTCTGGATTGATTTCCATTAGGATTGACTGGTTTGATCTCCTTGCAGTCCAAGGGACTCTCAAGAGTCCTTAGCACAACAGTTGAAAAGTATCAGTTCTTTGGCATTCAGCCTTCTTTGTGGTCTAGCTCTCACATCCATATATGACTACAGGAAAAACCATAACTTTGACTATTCAGATCTTTGTTGGCAAGTGATGTCTCTGCTTTTTAACATGCTGTCTAGGTTTGTCATAGCTTTTCTTCCAAGGAGCAAGCATCTTTTAGTTTCATGGCCGCAGTCACCATCTGCAGTGATTTTGGAGCCCAAGAAAACAAAGTCTGTCACTATTTCTATTTTTCCCCATCTACCTGCCATGAAATGATGGGACCAGGTATCATCTACATATCTGAGATTGTTGATATTTCTCCTGGCAACTTTGATTCCAGCTTGTGATTCATTCAGCTTAGCATTTCACATGATGTACTCTGCATATAAGTTAAATAAGCAGGGTGACAATATACAACCTTGATGTACTCCTTTATCAATTCGAACCAGTCCGTTTTTCCATGTGTGGTTCTAACTGTTGCTTCTTGACCCATATACGGGTTTCTCAAGCAGCAGGTAAGGTGGTCTGGTATTTCTGTTTATATTTTCCACAGTTTGTTGTGATCTACACGATCAAAGGCTTTAGCATAGTCAATGAAGCAGAAATATATGTTTTTTTGGAATTCTCTTGCTTTTTCTGTGATCCAACAGATGTTGGCAGTTTGATCTCTGGTTCCTCTGCCTTTTCGAAATCCAGCTTGTACATCTGGAAGTTCTCGATTCACATATTGTTGAAGCCTAGCCTGAAGGATTTTGAGTATTACCTTGCTAGCGTATGAAATGGGTGAAGTTGTATGGTAGTGTAAACATTCTTTGGCACTGGAATGAAAACAGACCTTTTTCAGTCCTGTGGCCATTGCTTAGTTTTCCAAATCTGCTGCCATATTGAGTGGAGCACTTTAACAGCATCATCTTTTAGAATTTGAAATAGCTCAACTGAAATTCCACCACCTCCACTAGCTTTGTTCCTAGTAATGCTTCCTAAGACTCACCTGACTTCACACTCAGGATGTTTGGCTCTAGGTGAGTGACCACACCATTGTAGTTATCTGGGTCATTAAGACCTTTTTTGTATAGTTCTGTATATTCTTGCCACCTCCTCTTAATCGCTACTGCTTCTGTTAGGTCCCCGCCATTTCTGTCCTTTATTGTGCCCATCTTTGCATGAAATATTCCCTAGGTATATCTTGGGGATGTTTTATTTTGTTCTTTGTAGGATGGGCATGCCTGAGCATTGTCGCTACACCACTCTTGGCATCTGGAGCCAACCTTGAAATGGGTGGCATTGACCTTGGAGGGCCGTCCACTGCTCCTCATCACCTCCCATGAAACATAGCTGACTACAGCCACTTCACCCAGTTTCCAGCGATGCCCACCACTTCCAAGGTTGATCCTGGGGGCACAACAGATTCACTACGTGGATCCTCTGTGAACCAAGAATAAGGTGGCTGCTTGGCATGGTGGGCAAGTCTGTGGGTGTCAGCAGGTGGTACTTACTTTCAACTAATCACCATGGGAACCAGGGACTGTACAAAGCATTAGAATTGGGTAACAGTTAAGTACTCAGAAATTTCTCAGGAGGAAGTTGATCTTTCTGTACCCTTGTTTGTAGTGGATGACTAAGAAACAGGAAATGTTGTAGAAGGAGAAAATGGCAAGAAAAGAAAAGTTCAGAGAAGAGTAACTTCTTTTATCTTTAAAAAAATTCATAAAAACAGCAGTTTACCCTTTGGAATGGAAACTTTTTGTTAATTGTTCTAGACTCATTAAAATTCATGATTTTAAGTATGTCATATTCTGTGATGGTATTTGATTATTTTTAAAGAAAACAGAAGACTTTAATAACTTCACTCTGAAGAAAGCCAGACAAATAGTTCTTAAAACAACTTTTGATTCTTATAATTGAAGAATTAAGTGAAATCTATTAACCCCAGCCTCTCTCCCTGTCTTTTCAAGGAATTTACTCCCAGTTGTAGGTTTATTTCTCGTCTCTACTTTCTGAGCCAGTTCTCTTTGAAGGATGGAGCTCTGCTTTCAGTCCCTGCATTCTGGTGGGAGAGGCACATTGGGCTCCTTTTCCAGGTACACGGCCCTGAGAATGAGTGGCCCAGGGCTCACCAGGCATCCTTGCATACCGTGTGTTTCTTACTGCGCTGCTACAGCCCAGCTTCATGGGATTCTACAGCACATGAGTGCTTTGTTAGCTGACCTCCACAGAACTGACCTTCTTTCTGATCCATATCCTGAGTTTCTTTGTAAAGATTGTGGCGTGCAGTCTCCTTATTGTAACTCCAGTCTGACTCCATTCTTCACAGAGTCCATTACTAGTGTATGCTCCCTGGTTGGATCTCTGGGGGTTAGTCATTTCCTCTGTTCCCAGGTGTTGAACTTGTTATGCCTACCAGGACATTATCTTAGGTCAGAGGTTGCAAACTCGTATAGCTTCTGAAAAGAGAGCTGGGTAAGGATTGAGATGGACTGAAAGTACATGCCCCATTTAAAAAGGGTGACTGCAAGTTATATCCTGCTGATTAACACAATTTAAGGAGAAGAAAAAAAAATCTGAACTTAGGTGTGAAATTTCCTGATTTGAAAATGTTAGCAACTAATTCAATAAAAAAAAAAAAAGACACGTGAGCCAAATATGTTCCATCTGCTTCCTGTCCTGTGATGCAGCGACGCATGTGTGACTTCTGTCTTAGACAATGTTCTAGAACTGTGCAAATCCTGGTGTCTGTGCTCTTGTAGGTGGGTGAGCCTGTGCTGTCACACCTAAGGCTGCGACATCTCACTGTCTTCTAGCCAAACAGATGGTGGACCTCCAGGAGTAACTTATTTCCTGTGCATTTCCCATCTTGCTGCATGTCAGGTGTCAACATATTCCCGAGAAATAATTCCTTGGAAATATGATTTTCTAACCCAGGAAAGTGTTATTATGCAACTCTTGTGTGCTAATTGCAATGGTATTTATTAAGAGTATAAACATCAAATATTAGTAGGACATAGACTTTGTTCTCCAGCAGCATGGAGGACCTACCCAAGGTGAACCTCCAATGACTAATGTCCTTGTATAACCCCTTCCCCTTGGGACAGTCGGAACCCATGACCTAGAAAAGGTGATGAAATGACAGGTCCTTGATTAGGTTATGCTAGATGTTAGGGGAGATGGGGTGCTGTGCCCATGATTGCATTTTGTTTTATGAGGCTTCTTTGTAGCAGTCTGAGCACGAGCATATCCTGCTGGCCCTGAAGAAGCCAAAAGCCATTCTCTGACCTGCTTATCGGAAGTGTTACATGTGAGGGAACCATGGGGGGCCTCTTGGACTAGAGGACAGCCTCCATATAGCTGCCATTAACAAGCTGGGTCCCCCAGCCACAATGCTGTGAAGAAATGGATTTTTCCATCCACCTGAGTAAAGCTGGAAGTGGATTCCTCCCTACCAAGCCTTCATTTGAGACTGCAGCCCCGGACAACACTTTGATTACAGCATGTGAGATCCTAAGCAAAGGACCCAGCTAAGTTCTCCCTGGACTCTTGTCCTAGGAAAACTGTAAGAAGGTATAAATATGTTTTTTAAGCCACTGAATATGGGGTAATTTTTTTATGCAAAACTAATAACAGCCGTTTACAGCTCACTGTGCGAAATGCCAGTTCTTGCGCCACATAAATCAGGGTAGAGAGGCATTACTTGCTCAGGTCCCTTTTAGGGAGAGGACTCTTGTACTGTACAACATCCTAGAGTCTAGAGCTCATTAGTATTTTGAGTTCCTCCCTCCTAGGAACATGCCCCCTTGAAGCTGGCACCTCGTTTCCTGCCCTGCCTGTGTCCCACAGGGAAGCTGGCTCCTCAGATCTGCTGCTTGCTCGATCCAACCAATAGGAAGCCCTGGTAAGAAATTGGAGAGGGGAGAGTGATGGTGAAGATGAGAGATGTCAGGGACCACCTCCTGGTCCTTTTCCAGCTTTGGTAGCATCTTAGGTGGCATCTGCATGTCCTTCAAAGCTCCATGTCCCAAGGGAATGGCCTATTGTGATTTCAGCTTCTAGAGCATCACTGTGCAACATGATGGCCACTACTGTATATTCAGCTATATACATTTAAATTCATTAAATTTAAATAAAATTTAAAAAAATGTTTTTCAATTGCATTAGCCACATTTCAAGGGCTAAATAGCCACATGTCTCTGGTGGCTACCATATTGGATGGTGCAATTTACAGGTCATTTCCTTTATCTCAGAAGGTCCTATTCAATAGTACTGCACTGTAGAGTGATCTGGCCCATGGGTTCTGGCAACACCACCCCCTCTCTTTGCCATTCTGGTCTGGAGGTGGTAGCGACTGCTTGATGCTGTTAACCTCTGGATTGTCTCACTGTTGTCTCTGAGTTCTCAGCATTTCTGTCACCTATATAACCAACTCTCTGCATTGAGATTCCCTTTGTTCAAAATAACTGAGTGATTTCTTTCATAATAATACTTTGAAAGAGATACGAGAAGAGACCAGAAGAGGAAAGGATAGGATAGTCAACACTGCTGTATTAGTTGCCAATTATGTTATGAATTGCCCTGAAACTTAGTGGCATCAAACAACAAAAATTTATTTGATGGTTTCTGTGAGTCAGAAATCTGGTTTAATCTTTGAAAAGAGTGCAGTCATAATGTTAGCAAGAGCTGAAGGCTCATCTGAAGGCTCAGCTGGGGGAGAATCTGCTCTCAGGCTCATCCATGTGGTTGTTGGCCAGGTGTTGGCTGAGACTCCCTGCCACCTGGGCTTCTCCGTGGGCTACCTGTGTGCTGCATGGCACAAAGGAGTTCTCCCAGGCCAGGTGTGCAGAGGAGAGAGCGGGAGAGAGTATCCACGATAGACAATGTCATAATTTATAGCCGAAGTCTGCAATTGACTGGACTGTATCAGACTGACCATAGAGACCAACCTGGCACCATGCAGGAGGGGGTACCCAGGATGGGAAGGCCAAGAGGCAGACATCACTGACACTACCCTGGAAGCTGACTATACAAGTGCTGCAAAGAGGTGGAGTGGGTCTTTTATGTGGGAGATTGTTTTTCCTCCTTGGGGCTTACATTGGAAAGGGCAGAGGTCACACAGCAAAGGTAAAAGACTGTCCTGGTATAGAGACTTTTGATAGGAAAAGGCCAGGACCTCAATGATGCCATGTCTACTTTAAATTGTGTGTGACATTCAGATGTTAGAGGTCAGTGCTTCCTGTTTTAACTCAAATCCAAAAAAGGATGGAACCTTATAAAGACATAAGTACTTTCTCTGGAAAGCAATTTGAAAGCATCAGACTATTAAAATCAAGAATTGGGGCTAATGTCGTAACATTCAGATATAATGTTTTGTGCAGAAGAACAAAATATGCCTGACTGGAGTGAAATGTCAAATCTGCTGGTTCTCGTCTAACATTCTTGAGGGAACATTTAGCAGCAGAAGCTCAGTGGGCTTGGCAGTGGAGGGGTTTCTAGAAGGGAAGGTTTAGGAAGCACAGCTAACAGAGGGGTCAGTTGGGGGCTGCATGCAGGGCTGGGGTGGAGCAGAGAGCACCTCCACCCCGACATCGGCCTGTGGGAACAAGGTGGGGCGGCTGGTACGGGTCAGCCTGTTCTTCCCCACAGTGAGCCTGAGGGTTTTGAGATACTGAAACCCTCCAAGATCAGTGGTGACATCCTCTGATGGAAGAGATCTCATCTTATCTCTAGTCACTTATGATTACTTTGAGTCACACACAATCTGCCAGGGAAAATGGCCTGTTCAAGAAAATGCCAGTTCAGAGAGAAATCAGAATAAAGAAGGGGGTTTCCAAGGAGCATTTTGTTTTCCTGAAAAGAGAAAGAGACAATGAATGGGAACAAGAAAGAAAGAGACTAAAGGTGGGAGTAAGCCTAGGAGGTAAAGAACATTTCTTTTCCTAGTGAAATAGTGAATAGTTTCCCCAGTGAATAGTTTCTTTTTTTAAAATTTAAATTGAAAGGCATTTCTGTGTTTGAAAGTTCTAAGCTATAAAAATAAACCCTGGAAGTAGATTGCTTGGGGTAAGATTTAATTAAACATTGTACAGTAAATTAGCATAATTTGATGAGGATCAGCTTTAGTTCCAAGAAACTGCAACAGGCACAATTCTTAATTTTGTAATATCTCTTAAAGTCTACCGTCTCATCTCCAAAGTGTAGTTTTAGGGGAAAAAAAAACTCAACAAGGTATTACCAAGAAGGTGATTTCTTAGAGATATTGTCTTGGCAGCTGGCAGTGAGAAGGATCTTAATGCAGATACTGAATTGAAAGAGGAATGGTCCTTTGTTAAATGGAATGTATGGGAAAAGGACTTGAGTTCCTCAGCTTGAAGCAGAGAGGCCATCTCTCAATTTTATGTTAAGACTTGTTGGGCTGAGATTTAACCAACCTTTCACGCAGAAGCTGGACCTTCCTTCCTCTTTCTTTCTTTTTCTCCCCCTCCCTCTCTATCTTTCTCCCCTCTTTCCTTTTCTCTTGACCTTTCTAAATAGAAAGGCTACTATAGATCGTAAATAAGAGAGAAAGAGAGAGGAAAGGGGAGAGGGAAGGAGGGAGAAGAAGGAGAAAGGAAGGAAGGAAGGAAGGAAAAGAAAAGGAGAGACAATGAAACACACATTGGAGATCTCTTTCTTCCTGGATGCAACTATGTCTTTGTTGCTGTTTTGCTATAATTCACCAGCGTGGTCCTCAGACTTATTCAGTGTCCAGAGCTTGTTTGATAGCTAAGGGATCCAAGAGGCACAACAGGCTAGAGTTTGCTCTTAGCTGGAAAAAAATATAGGGAAATTTCCCAGACAACTATCCTCCAAAAAAGTCTCTCCTATGTGAGTGTGGAATAGTGAAATGTAACAGCTTTTTAAAAGTATGAATCATTTTTGAGATTAATTCTTTGTCAGTTGCTTCATTTGCTTTTATTTTCTCCCATTCTGAAGGCCGTCTTTTCACCTTGCTTATCATTTCCTTCATTGTGCAAAAGCTTTTAAGTTTAATTAGGTCCCATTTGTTTATTTTTACTTTTATTAAATTAATTTAAAAAATATACAAGCAGCTCATGTAGCTCAATACCAGAAAAATAAACAACCCAATCAAAAAATGGGCCAAAGAACTAAACAGACATTTCTCCAAAGAAGTTGTACACATGGCTAACAAACACATGAAAAGATGCTCAAAATCACTCATTATCAGAGAAATGCAAATCAAAACCACAATGAGATGCCATTTCACGCCAGTCAGAATGGCTGCGATCCAAAAGTCTACAAGCAATAAATGCTGGAGAGGGTGTGGAGAAAAGGGTACCCTCTTACACTGTTGGTGGGAATGCAAACTAGTACAGCCACTATGGAGAACAGTGTGGAGATTCCTTTAAAAAATGGATATAGAACTGCCATATGACCCAGCAACCCACTGCTGGGCATACACACTGAGGAAACCAGAATTGAAAGAGACACATGTACCCCAGTGTTCATCGCAGCACTGTTGATAATAGCCAGGACATGGAAGCAACCTAGATGTCTGTCCATCAGCAGACAAATGGATAAGAAAGCTGTGGTACATATACACAATGGAGTATTACTCAGCCATTAAAAAGAATACATTTGAATCCGTTCTAATGAGGTGGATGAAACTGGAGCCTATTATACAGAGTGAAGTAAGTCAGAAAAACACAGTATACTAACGCATATATATGGAATTTAGAAAGATGCTAACAACAACCCTATACATGAGACAGCAAAAGAGACACAGATATTAAGAATAGACTTTTGGACTGAAGAAGGCAAGGGTGGGATGATTTGAGAGAATAGCATTGAAACATGTATATTAGCATATGTGAAATAGATCGCCAGTCCAGGTTTGAAGCATGAAACAGGGCATTCAAAGCCGGTGCACTGGTACAACCCAGAGAAATCGGATGGGGAGGAAGGTGGGAAGGGGGTTTGGCATGGGGCACACATGTACACCTGTGGCTGATTCATGTCAATGTATGGCAAAAACCACCAGAATATTGTAAAGTAATTAGCCTCCAATTAAAGTAAATAAATTAATTTTTAAAAAGTATGAATCATTCTAAACAGGACGCAGTGTGACAGGATTGGTTGCTCATATGTGAGTTCTGACTGGGGAGTTGTAGGCAGGTCATTGTCCTGGGTGCCTGCTCAGCCCCATGTAAGCAGCTCAATGTGACTTAAGGTCAATAGGTGCTCAGAGGTTTTTACTCACCCACAACAACACATTTTAGATATAGTGACCTGTATTTCCAACTCTAAAGCTTAGAGTCTTAAAAATACCATAGTGGGTGTAAGATATAGTTTGGGCTGAGGCAGAAAAGGAAAGATGACCTCAACAGAAGTAGGTTACCTTTATTCAGGCAAGGAGGGGCAACATTTGGCCTAATGACCAGACTGAGCACCGAGAGGGATCAGGGAGGCTCCATATTTATAGGGAGGTTTGTGGAAGCGATAAGGGATGTTTCATCTCAAGCTAATCAGGCGGGATGTTTTGTCTCATCTTTAGTTGAGATGGCATTTGCAGTTGGGCAGGGGATGGTAAGTCTTCTGGGCAGCTGTAGTGGGTGGAAGGTTTCTGGACTGGGGGTGATAAGTCCCAGATAGATGCAACCAGCCTAGAGCATCAGGGCAGAACCTAAAGTTCTATTTTGTTTTCTCTGAAATTAGACAATTCAGTAAGGGCCTTTGAGGCTGTTGTTTTCTTTTCTAGGCCCAAAGACTCCTTCAGTGGGAAAAGTAATGACTGAGAAACTTTAAAAAAAAGTGAGAATTTCCTTAAAAATATTTTTTATTTATTATAAATGAATTGTAATAGGCACTATATTCTTCATTTCCATTTTGCAGCTCTTATTTACTAATACAATTTCATGATCTCCCATCATGTGGTTTCAATGTCATGTTGACAGACTGGTCTGCCATCAGCAGTGGGGCACTGACCATTTAGGGTGGACGCTGGTCTGAGCCTGTCTAGGTGGTGGTGTTCAGTTGCCAAGTTGAGTCCGGCTCTTTGTGACCTGTCCTTCACTATCTCCTTGAATTTGCTCAAATTCATGTTCATTGAGACGGTGATGCTATCTAACCATCTCATCCTCTGCCACCCTCTTTTCCTTTTGCCTTTTAATCTTTCCAAGCAGCTGGGTCTTTTCCAGTGAGTCAACTCTTTGCATCAGGTGGCCACGGTTTTGGAGCTTCAGTTTCAGCATCAGCCTTTCCAATGAATATTCATGGTTGATCCTTTCAGATTGACTGGTTTGATCTCCTTGCAGTCCAAGGGACTCTAAAGAATCTTTTCGAGTACCACAATTCAAAAGCATCAGTTCTTCAGTGCTCAGCCTTCCCTATGGTCCAACACGCACACCCATACATGACTACTGGAAAAACCATAGCTTTGACTATACGGACCTTTTGTTCATATAGGTGTTAATCCTTTAGTTACCGGGTCCGGGGAATCCTGTGATTCCTGGGGAGGGATGGAGGAGCCGAGGATGCTGAGGACAATAGCCATTTAACAACCAGGAAGGTGTGTTTCAGTGGTTTAATGTAAGTATCATGGAACCACCCTGTGCTGATGTGCTCAGTCATGGCCGACTCTGTACGACCCCATGGACAGTGGCCCGCCAGGTTCCTCTGTCCGTGGGATTTTCCAGGCAAGAATACTGGAGTGGGTTGCCATTTCCTCCTCCAGAAAACTACCATTCCAGGTGAATTTGGTTGTGTCTGTAGAGTTGCTTCGGAGAAGGCAACGGCAACCCACTCCAGTACTCTTGCCTGGAAAATCCCGTGGACGGCGGAGCCTGGTGGGCTGCCGTCTATGGGGTCACACAGAGTCAGACATGACTGAAGTGACTTAGCAGCAGCAGTAGAGTTGCTTTACTTTGTTGTCAATAATGAGCATACCTCAAGATATTTTTCTCACCTCTGAGTAGGATTTCTCCTAAACATTCAGTGCCGTAGAGAGTGTTGGAATTTTTAGCACAAAAATATTGCTTCCATCTACCTATATCCCATCTCTAGCATTCACCCTTGGCCTCCAAAATGCAGAATAGTAATCTAGGCATTCAGATTTGTTTTTATCCATTATAGCAAACTTAGAGATTAGCAACTACTACACAAATCACAGTTTCCTTCTTCCCAATAAGCACACGAATTTAGTTTTTAAGACCTAGGCTTCACTTTACCTCATGCTGTTTTGTCAACAACTATCTTAGGAGGCTGGCCAAGCAAAGGTTCCAAAGATAGGAGGAGTCCAGCTGCTAAGGACTTCTCCAGAAGTTTTTAATTAAAAAAAAAAAAAAACTAGGAGAAACTGGTTTAATTTTGACATAAGTGTAAAGTGACATAAGACTGTATACAGTCTAAACTTGATGTTGAATTACATATAGAGAGAGAAACTTTTTTTTCACTAAAGGTAAGTGTCTAAAAGTCTTCATCTGGCCCTGAGTTAACCTTGTTTTCCCTCTCTTCTCCCTTTCTGGGTTTTATTGTCAAATTTCCTCCTCTAAGTCTGCCTTTTGAGTTACCGCCTTCTTCCTCTGAAAACCCTGGTTTCTATTTTTTCTAATTATGCCTAACTGGAGTAATTGGCAAATCACTTACACTGGAACTCAAATTCTTGTGGGTTTGTTAAAATAGGTTATGCAGAAGTAAAACCACAGATACTTACATTTTGCAAACAGGGAACTCAAGGCCAGGGAAAGGTTGCGGTTTTGTAGGATGATCACTCTAACCCTCAGAAAGCCAAGGGCATCCTTTCTTTAAAGGCATCCCCACACTGTTTATGTGGGAAGTGGTCCAGGGCACAGTAAGTCTCTGGCAGGACACTGCTGGTCTTTTGCTTTCTCACTGGTTGCTGTAAGCAAAAACAGCCCTCCTGAGGCTCTGTGTTGAGGGGATATGTATAGCTATTCTCGGGAATGAGAAAAGAATAGGCTCTTGCAACTCTTTTCCTGGGTTCTTACAGCCGGTTTGGGTTCTTACAAGCCAGGAGTCATGAACCCAAAGTACAGGATACCAGCTGCTGTGGATCCTTCACCTGATTTTCCTTGCTGTTCAGTTGCTCAGTCCTGTCTGACTCTTTACAACCCTGTGAACTGCAGCACACTAGGGTTCCCTGTCCTTCGCTAATCTCCCAGAGTTTGCTCAAACTTATGTACATTTAGTCAGTGATGCCATCCAACCATCTCACGCTTTGTCAACCCCTTCTCCTCCTGCTTTCAATCTTTCCCAGCATCAGGGTCTTTTCCAATGAGTTGGCTCTTCTCATCAGGTGGCCAAGTATTGGAGCTTCAGTATTCATTTTCCTTAAATTAGTCTATGATACAGAAGGAATCTGGATTTTGACTTTGTGAGACCTGAGTTTTACTGAAGAGGAGGTGATAGGCCCCCTTCCTCTCAATGGTGTCCCCAACACCCTACTAGTCAGTAGCTGGCCTATTTGTATTTTCAGGCCTCAATTCTTCACACTTTCTTTAGATCCCAGGGCCAAAATAGACTAGACGCTTAAAAATAATTGTTTTTGTTCATTTAAAAAATATATATATTTACTTATTTTTAATTGAAGAATAATTGCTTTATGGTATTGTGTTAGTTTCTACCAAACATCAGCATGAATCAGCCATAGTTCTACCCCTGTCCCCTCCCACTTGAACATCCCTCCTACCTGCCCCCAAATCCCATCCCTCAAGGTTGTCAAAGATACATTTTTGAGTTCTGAAGATAAGAAACTTTATAACAAATGGATTGATTTTAATGTATCAATGACTAAAGATGTATCAGTATGTTTTTAGAGAGTGATACAATGAACATCACTGTGGAAGTTGTTAGAACTTAAAATTGATCCAGTTCATTATCATTCACATTTTGCAGCATTAAATTTTTGTTCCAACCTTGTATATATTATAAATATAAAATTTTCAAAAAATTATGCATCACAAAATTTTGAGTGAAGAATTTTTTGCTGAATTTTATTTTGGTTCTTCAGAATATAGTTTTGATTCAGATGATGTGACTCTTAGATTTAAAAAAAAAGACAAAAAACTCTCAGTGATTGATTCTGATAGGGAAAGTAAAAGTGAAGCTCATGGTGCTAGAGAATGCTTCTTTGCTTCTACAGAAGAGTGGGTTGAAGACAACATTTCACAAAAATTAGAAGATTTTGCAGGTGTGTCAGGTGTACCTACTAAGTGTAATAACCCTCAGAGTAGTAGGGAAATAACAATTAATTTTTGGCTGGCCAAAATAAAAATCACTGGCCACAGCATTAGTTTGTGCAAAAATTCCCTAGTCCGGAATGAGTTAAGAATTTTGTGGTTGTAAAATAGATCAGGAGTGAGAGAACTGCCTGGGATTCACCTTTTACTGGCTGTGTGACCTTGGGCAAGTATTTTTAACTCCTCCAAAACTTTTCTTTTACCAAATGGGGATATTAACAGTACCTACCTCATGGATTTTGTGAGGCTTAAAGGAGATGATTTATTCAGTAAAACCCTTAAAACAGTGCCTGACTATAGTAAACACTCAGTATATGAAAGTTTCTATTGTGTTCGCAGTTACTGATAATGTCACCAATGTCATCATCATTAGAATTTTTTATTGGGGTTAACTTAGATCAGACTGTCTACAAGCAGAAACCTGAGAAAGGGATTCTGGCACAAGTTTTTCTAGAGGGATTACTCCCAGGTAAAACCTGTAAGGAAGTAAGAAAATGTGAATAGGACAAGTAAGAATTTAGTCGATGTTGTGGTTTCAGCTGAGGTCTAACTTCAGCCTGATGCCATGGGGAGCTCCGGAAGATAAATCACTAAAAGTTGTCCCACTCTAAGAGAACCAACAATGGTACCCATGAACCAGTCATCGGCTTTGGGCTGCCCCCAGAGGAGAAAACATAATTCCCAGGAATTTCAAGAGGAGGTGGCCCTGGGGAGAGGATCTGGTGAATTAGCCAGAAACTATAGTTAATTTGGAACTAGAGCAAGATTCTATGGATCCATCTCATATAGAGAAATCTTCCCATTGAATGTTCAAATGCACCCCAGACTAGAGCATCACAAATGCTCAGCGAATATATTCAAGGAGAACCTTTTACAGACTTGCTTGGGGTTTCCTGAGTGGAGATCAAGATCAAGAGCATTCAGTTTGGTTTTTCATTAGTATTTAGAATTTTCAGCTTCCCAGGGCTCCTGAGCAGCCTCACTGGGCTGGGATTGGTAATAACTTTTAGCAGGTAATGCTGGAGTGAACCATGTCCCTGTATCCCTTTGCTACTTGTTGCTGTTGCTCTGAAATCATGCACAGTGGGTTGCCGTAAGGTGTTGCATGCATCATGATTCTCAGCATTTGAAACTTGCTATTTTGAGGCCTGAAGCTGTTTTCTTTTGCTTTGTTTGTTCTCTTTAGGAATGGGAAAAAAAATTAATAGTGAGTAGATCAGAACCTTCATGATTCTTACAGTGACTGGAATATAAAGTGTAGTTTTCAAGTCCCTCCCTCCCTACTGCTGTGGCATCTCCCTCCCCTCCCCCTTATTCCATTCATGAAAGAGACTCACTTTGCACCATGCTGGGTTCAGCTTGTCCATTATATTAACTCTATATGCTGCTTAGAATTGAAATAGAAAGGAAAATAAAGCTTCCCAGGTCTTCTGAATTTTTGACTAAGTTGAGAGAAGCCCTCTAATTAGTGCTTTAATTTTCTGTTAAGGTACTGTATTTAAAAGACCAGTTTCACTTTGGATTCTTGAGTCTAGAATTAATGAAAACTTCAAGCATATGACTAACTAACTCCTCCTTATCCGCACGTGGCTTGTCCACTTTGCAAGCCTGTCTTCTGTAAATACTTGAGTCTTAGACTCCCCTACCCATTGTGTCAAACCACTGCCTCCCACTGCCAACTGGTAACTACATCATGCTCAGTTAACGTTAGTATAAGCCCAAGAAAAATCTCATAAAGAAGAGAAATCAGGTAAGAGAAGAAAGAGATTGTCTCAGTTTCTTTCAAAGCAAATATAAAGATAATTTTAAATATCTTGTGTCTTGAAATAGTCATGGCATTGCTTTTCCCTTCACTTGGTAAATATTTTAATGATACCCAGGTATAGGAAGCACAGAGGGTCCCAAACAAGGTAAACTCAAACAGACAAGGCAAGACATACAATAATTAAAATGGCAAAAGTTAGAGATTATTCTAAAGGTAGCAAGAGAAAAATAAAAAGTTACACACAAGGGAACTGCCATAAAGTTATCAGCTGATTTAGCTGCAGAAGCTTTGCAGGCCAGAATAGAGTGGCATGATATATTTAAACTGCAAAAAGGGAAAAACATGCAACTGAAGATACTCTACCTAGCAAGATTATTATTTAAAATAGAAGGGGAGATAAGAACTCAGACAAACAAAAACTAGGATTAAGCAATACTAAACCTACCCTAAAACAAATGTTTAAGAGTCTTTGCTTAGTGGAAGAAAGAATTTGTAGTAAAGGGAAATCACAGTAGAAAAGGCGGATATAGTAAAGACTGAAGATTTTTAAATACGTTAGTATACAGATTAAAAGACAAAAAATTATAAAAGCAACAATAGCTATAATAAACAGCTAAAGGATAAGCATGAAGATGTAAAATATGCATCAAAAACACAAAATGTGGGAGAAGGGAGTAAAAAACAAAGATCTTTTAGAATGCATTTAAACTTAAATGACATGTCAGTTTAAAACAAGTAAATATAATTATGGATCAGCATATATGAACTCTGTGGTAACCACAAATCAAAAACATACCATAGATACATTATTGTATAAGTAAAAAAAGTAAAACAATAAACAAAATTGATAAGCCTTTAGCTAGGCTCACCAAGAAGAAAAGAGAGAGGACTCAAATGAACTAAAAGGAAAGAACAAAATACTACTACTAAAGAAAGCTGTCAAACCACAATGAGAGAAACAAAAAGAAGAAATGAAGAGAGAACTACAAAAATAACTGGAAAATAAGTAATAAAATGGCCAAAATACATATTTGTGAATAATTACTTTAAATGTTAATGGACTAAATGCTCCAATCAGAAGATCAGTGGCTAATGGGTAACAGAATAAAACTCTTCAATCTGCCATCTACAAGAGACTCTTTTCAAGGCTTAAAGCACACACAGATTAAAAGTGAGGGGATATTTCATGCAAGTAGAAATGGCTAGAAAGTGGGGATAGCAATACTTACATCAGACAAAATGAACTTTAAAAGAAATACTATAACAAAAGACTAAGAAGGACATTATATAATGACAAAGGGATCAATACAAGAAGAGGACATTTCACTTGTTGACATGTTCACTCAATACAGGAGTATTGATAGTATTAGGTATAAAAGAAGAAGCTGACAATAATACAGTAATAGTAGTGGACTTTAAAATCCACAGACATCAGTGGACAGATAATCCAGGCAGAAAATCAGTAAAGCAACAGAGGTCCTAAATGACACACTAGAGCAGTTGGACTTAATTGATATCTACAGGATACTACATCCAAAAAAACCCAGAATACACATTCTTTCCAAGTGTGCTTGGAATGTTCAAGATCAATCACATATCAGACCACAAGACAAGCCTCAACAAATTTAAGGGGGTAGAAATTATATCAAGCATTTTTTCCAACCACAATGGTATAAAACTAGAAATTGGCTACAAAAAGAAAAATGGGAAAAGAAAAACCACATGGAGACTAAACAGCATGCTACTAAAAGATCAATTGGTTGGGACTTCCCTGGTGATCCAGTAGCCAACACTCTGCATTCCCATTTAAGGAGGCCTGGATTTGATCCCTGGTTGTAAACTATCATAGATCCTACATACCACAACTAAGAGTTTGTGTGCTACAACTAAAGACCACATGTGCTGCAGTGAAGATCAAAGATGCTGCATGCAGAAACTAAAAGATGCTGCATGCTACCATGGAGAATGAAGATCCTGCCTGCTGTTGCTGAACCCAGTACATCCAAATAAATAAATGAGTAAATACCTTTAAGAAATGGATTAGTGATGAAACTGAAGAAGGTATCAGAAAATACCTCAAGACAAAAATGAAAACACAACTTTCCAAAATCTATGGGATTCATCAAAGGCAGCTCTAAGAGGGAGGTTTATAGCGATATGTATGGGCCTTCCTCAAGAAACAAGAGAAATAGCAAATAAAGAATCTAAACATATGACCTAAAAGAATTGGAAAAGGAAGAAGAAACAAATCCCGAAATAGCAGAAGAAGGAAATAATAAAGCTCAGAGAGAAAAAAAAGTAAAATAGATATCAACAACAGCAAAGAATAGAAAAGATCAATGAAACTAAGAGCTGGTTTTTTAAAAAGGATAAACAAAATTGATAAGCCTTTAGCTAGGTTCACCAAGAAGAAAAGAAGATTCAAATGAACAAAATAAGAAATTAAAGAGGAGAAACAATAACTGATAACACAGTGACACATAAAATTGTAAGAGAATATTATGAGCAACAAACTGGACAACCTAGAAGAAATGAAAATATTAGAAATATACAGCCTGCCAAAACCGAGTCAAGAAGAAACGCAGCTTGAGCAGACTGATCACTAGAAGTGAAATTGAATTTGTAATAAAAAAAATAGCTCCCAGAAAAGAAAAGTTCAAGATTGGATAACTTCAAGGGGGAATTCTATGTACAAAGAAAGAGGAACCAATTCCTATCATACCTATTCCCCCAAATCATTCTACGAGGCCATTACTCTGATAGCAAAAGCATACCAAGACACTATAAAACAAAATCTTTGATGGCCAATATCTTTGATGAATATAGATGTAAAAATATTCACATATCAATTTCAACCATATATAAAAAGGTCTATACACCATGATCAAGTTGGATTTATATCAGGATTATGAGGGTGATTTAACATTTGTAAATCAACAAATGTGGTACACTGCATTAACAAAAGGAAGGATAAAAATCACATCATTATCTCATTAGATTCAGAAAAAAAATAACATTTGACAGAATTTAACATCCATTCATGATGAAAACTTTCATCAAAGTGGGTACCCAGGGAACATATATCAACATAATAAAGGACGTTTGTGGCAAACCCACAGCCAGTATCATACTTAATGATAAAAAGCTTTCTTGCTAAATTCAAGAAGAAGATAAAGATGTCCACTCTCCCCACTTCTATTTATTTATTTATCCCCCCCCCCACTTCTATTTAGCATAGAACTGGAAGGCCTAGCAACAGCATTCAGACAAGAAAAAGAAATAAATGTATTCAGATTGGAAGGGAAGAGGTAAAACTGTCCTATTTGCAATGAATTGAATGACTTTACATAGAAAACCCTAAGGTTTCTGCCCCAAAATTATTAAAACTAATAAATGAATTCAGTAAGGTTAAAAGATACAAGATTAGTATACAGAAATCTGTTGCATTTATGTACATTAATAAGGAAATATCAGGAAAAAATGAAAAATCCCATTAAAAATTGAATCAAGAATAAAATACCTAGGAATAAGGTTGTCCAAGCAGACAAAAGACCTGTGTTCTGAAAACTATAAAACACTGATGAAGGAAATTAAAGATTATACAAAGAAATGGAAAGATATTTAATGCTCTTGGATTGAAACACTTAATATTGTTAAAATGGCCATACTCCTCAAAGCAGTCTACAGATTAAATGCAGTACCTATCAAAGTACCCATGACATTTGTTTCACAGAACTAGAACAAATACCAAAATTTAACTAGAACCACAAAAGACCTCAAACTGACAAGGCAATCTTGAGAAAGAAGAAGAAAGCTGGAAGTATTGCCCTCCCAGATTTTTGACTGTACTATAAAGCTACAATAATCAGAACTATAAGGTAATGGCACAAAAACACACAGATGAATGAAACAGATATGAGACCCCAGAAATAAATCAGTGCACCTATGGTCAATTAATCTATGCCAAAGGAAGCAAGAATATGCCATGGATAAAAAATATCCATAAGTGGTCCTGGGAAAACTGGACAAGTATAAGTAAAACAATGACATCAGAACACTCCCTCATATCATATACAAAAATAAGGTCAAAACAGTTTAAAGACCTAACTGTAAGAATGGAAACTGTAAAATTCTTAGAAAAGTACATAGGCATATGTACATAGATAGGTACTTGCTTGACATAAATTGTAGCAGTATATTTTGAATCAGTCTCCTAAGGGAAAAGAAATATGAACTAAAATAAAGAAATTAAACATAATTAAACTTAAAAGGTTTTGCACAGCAAAGGAAACTATTGACAAAATGAAGATACAATTTACAGAACGGCCAAAAATATTTGCAAAGATGTAACTTACATGAGTTACGTGAGAACAAGGAGTTCATATCCAGACTATATAAACAACTCACATAATTCAGTATTAAAACAACCTAATCAACCAATGGACAGAAAACCTGCATTGGCATTTTTCCAAGGAGGCATGCAGATGGCTAACATGAGCATGAAAAGATACTCACCATCGCTAATCATTAGAGAAATGCAAATCAGAACTACAATGAGCTGTTACCTCAGAATGGCCATCATCAAAAAGTCTATAAATAACAAATGTTGGAGAGGTCATGTACAAATGTGAGAGTAGGACAATTAAGAAGGCAGAGTGCTGAAGAACTGATGCTTTTGAATTGTGGTGTTGGAGAAGACTCTTGACAGTCCCTTGGAAAGCAAGATCAAACCAGTCAATCTTAAAGGAAATCAACCCTGAATACGCTTTGGAAGGACTGATGTGAAGCTGAAGCTCCAATACTTGGCCACCTGGTGAGAATGGCTGACTCATTGGAAAACACCCTGATGTTGGGAAAGATTGAAGGCAGAAGGAGAAGAGGGCAACAGAGGATGAGATGGTTGGATGGCATCACCAATTCAACAGACATGAACTTGGGAAAACTCCAGGAGATAGTGAGTGACAGAAGCCTGCTGTGCTACAGTCCATGGGGTCGCAGAGTTGGACATGCCTTGGTGACTGAACAACAACAACATGTGGAGAAAAGGGAGCCTCATACACTATTGGTAGGAATGTAAATTGGTGTAGCCGCTATAGAAAATAGCATGACTTTCCTCAGAAAAACTAAACACAGAACCATTATGAAAGTGAGTGAAAGTCATTCAGTCGTGTCCGACTCTTTGTGATCCCATGGACTGTGATCCATGGAATTCTCCAGGCCAGAATATTGGAGTGGGTAGCCTTCCCCGTTTCCAGGGGATCTTCCCAACCCAGGGATCGAACCCAGGTCTCCTGCACCGCAGGTGGATTCTTTACCAGCTGAGCCACAGGGGAAGCCCAGAGCCATTGTATGATACAGTAATTTCACTCCTGGGTATAAATCCAGGAAAGAAAATGAAAATACTAATTTGAAAAGATACCTTGGATATGCACCATAGTGTTCAAAACACCACTACTTACAACTATCTACCAAGACACAGAAACAGCCAAGTGTCTGTCAGTAGGTGACTGGATTAATAAGAGGTGGCATATATACAATGGAATATTACTCAGCTTAAAAAAAGAATGAGATTCTGCCATTTATAGCAACATATGTGGGCCTAGAGAATATTATGCTTAGTGAAACAAGTCATAGAGAAAGACAGTATTATTTATATGTGGAATCTAAAAAGTAGGGCAAATGAATGTATATGCACAACAGAAACAGACTCAGGGACGGAGAACAGCTTTGTAGTTACCAAAGGGGAGAGGAGTGGTGGAGGGACAAAGTTAGGGTGTGGGACTAACAGAGGCAAACTGCTATATATAAAATAGATAAGCAACAAAGACATACTGCATCACACAGGAAATTACACCCAGTGTTTTCAAAAATACTGAATCACTATACTATATACTTGAAACTAATATAGTACTGTAAATTCACTATACTTCGATTAAAAAAAAGAGTACATGCTATCAACAGGACTCTTTACCAGTGATGTCAAACTCTTGATCATTTGGTTGAAAAAGTTTTCAGGCTGTAAAGTTACTCCTCCCCTCCCTTTCCATACTGTACTCTTTAGAAGGAAGTTACTATGTGCTGCCCACACTTGGGATGCAGGGCATCTTATGCTGTACTTATGAGCGGGAGGACATACACAAATTATTTGGAGTTCTTCTATATAGGAGATTTGCCTGTCCTTCCTTATTTATTTATGTATTTAATAACTTATTTAATATCAGCATGGATTCATTGATATTTACCTTATATATTGGGCTGTAGCCCAGTAGTATGTTATTTATTTTGTTGCTCTGATTGTTCCAGCTTTGGTCATTGAACACTTTCAGTTGACTCTTGTGTGCCTTTGGCATACTCATCATTTTGTTTTTTGAGCATTTCCTTACTTTCTGGCACTGTGGCATACAGGCTCATTTTGTGTATTCTCTGCCTTTGCCCTAGAATCAGCCATTTCTCCTTGTATTGGAGAATTGTGTTGTAAACCAAGATCTGGGTGCTAGATGTTTCATTGCTACTGGGATGTCATTGCTTAAAGCAAATAGAATTTAGAAATATATATACACACACACATATATATATATATATATACATATATATATATATATATATATACGTTTACTAACCTGTGTCTATATACATGTCGGCAATCATTTCTATGTTTTATCCATCTGTGTCTCTATTAAGTTAAATGTGAGTTAATACTGATGTCTCCGACTCCAACCTATATCACATTATTCATTCTAACCTCCTTGCTTGTTTATCTGTGACCTCCCAGTGTAATAATGGGAAGCCTAGCTCCTACCGTCCACTATCCATTTACCTATATGTTTAGTTCCAGTATACACATAAAGTGGTTTCAAAATTGGTAGCCTCTGCTCTTATGAGATGGGGAAGGATATGGCAACCCACTCCAGTGTTCTTGCCTGGAGAATCCGAGGGATGGGGGAGCCTGGTGGCTGCTGTCTGTGGGATCACACAGAGTCGGACACAACTGAAGTGACTTAGCAGCAGCAGCAGCAGCAGCTCTTATGAGATGGGGAAGGAAATGACAACCCACTTCAGTACTCTTGCCTGGAAAATCCCATGGATGGAGGAACCTGGTAGGCTTCAGTCTGTGGGGTCTCAAAGAGTCGGACAGGACTGAGCGACTTCACTTTCACTTTCACTCTTATGAGAAGGGCTTCGTTGGTGGCTCAAGTGGTAAAGAATCTGCCTACTAATTCAAGAAACGTGGGTTTGATCCCTGGATCAGGAAGATGACTTGGAGAAGGAAATGGCAACCCACTCCAGTACTCTTGCCTGGGAAATCCCATGGACAGACAGAGGAGCCTAGGGGGCTACAATCCATGAGGTCACAAAGAGGCAGACACAACTTACTGACTAAACAGCAACTCCCATGAGAAACACCTTTATCAACTACAGTGCTATGCCTGTGTTCAGTTCATTTTATCTTTAACTTCACAGTCTCCTCTCATTTCCAAAGTTACTTAGGTCAGCGCCTATTTCTCCTACCACTGCAGCGCTGTTTTATTCGTTATATAGAGAGATTCTTTTTTCCTGGTCTGAGTTTAGTCTTGGAAACCCTGATTTTTCTTGTCACCTTCCTGTAATGATCTCAGATAACTCTGGGAGTTACCTGATAGTGCCATAAAATTGAATACAGAAATGGTGCAAGGGAATAAGAGAGATATAAACAGAGAATCAAGCATTAGAGAAAGAGCAGTTAACAGTTAAAAAAGAAAATAAAGATGTTTCAAGTCCCAACCTTGTTTGCCTCTCCCCTAAGTAGCTGTGTCACTAGAAACTACCGCAGCCTATTGTCCTTGGATTTCTTGTATAACTGGGTCCAGTTTCTCTGGATTGTCAAGAGAATTGAATTGGAAAAAGAGCATGGGAATGTAAATGCTATAATAAACTTTCAAGTACAATTATTACGTGAAAAAAGGTAAATTCAAAACTCTGGCAAGGAGCACTCAGGTCAAGGATGTGAAGTTTTGACTTTCAGGGGACTGGCTTATTTATAGAGGTTCTACAACGTTTAAAAGGAAGGAAGCTTTCATACAACTGATTCTAGTAACCCTATGCCCACAGCTGTGATTCTCTGTGTGTGTATAAATTTGTTAGTATTTCTTCTTCCAAGAGAACCTAAGGTATCTCTTGAGTACGTTGGTCTTTTTAGATTACTTCTCAGTCTCTCTAACAAACATTTGGGAAGACATCCTGAGTCAGCATTTTAAGAATTCACATGTTGTACAAGGTCATTTGGACTGTTCTGCTTTCTTTGCTTCTACTCTTACACACTTGTAACTAAGTTACTTTTTCCTACTTGATGACAACCTAGATCTATTTACCATATCCTTAGGGTGTTAATTCTCTTGTTCAGGTGTAACTAAAAAGCTTAATGGGACTTAAAATCAGAGGGACTAGGTATACGCTTTGGGTGGGCCACTGTTCCTTGGAAAGATATATGACCTTGAAGAACTCGTTTGCTGTAGGGAAATAGTCAGGTCCAGCAACCTGTCAGCAGAGCCAGTGGGGAGGAGAGAGGTAGGTAGAGCCTCTCTCTAGGGCTCATGTCTGTCCTGTCCATTCCCAGGGGTGTATTCCCATTTCTACATATTTCAATGAGAATAAAACCCCTAGAACAGGGCCATGTGTCTTCTTCAGAGATGGAGCCTGTTTCATTGTTAGTAGAGGTGAGAAAACACATTAAAAAAAAAAACAACACAGACACACTCACCAAAAACTCTTTGATTACTGTGCTTCCTGAGGCTTAATGATTTTGTAGTATATTTCACTCCACTTCATCTAATATGTTTTTCTCTTCTTTAAAATATATGATAACAGTGGTATGTGAACATTTTTGAAAAGGTGCTACCTTTGGAGAACATGCCACTGCGCACACCCAGGGCAGGTGAGGGCTTTTATCTAAGCTGGAGTCTCCTCTTTGCAAAATGAAACAGATAGGATGAAACAAGAGCGTTTTGTGAAGAGCAACTCCTTCTGTGTTAGTGGCTTATGCTGAGCTGACCCAGCTTCCCATTCATTAACATCCTCAAGCTTCACAAATAAAATAGCAAGACCACAAATTCTTCTTACCGACATCTCTCTTGGTTGATTTCATGTTTTTACCTTCTGTCTGTGCAGTGTTTCATTGTAAATACCGGTTGTACTTTGATAACTACATTAAAATGAAGATGTTTGTAGCAATTTATTTATACAGCTGTTTACTTTCTTTCATCTCAGCGGAATCCATAAATAAAAATGTCTTTTCCTTCAAGCAGTTGACTTTAAAAACACTCATATTTAAAAAAACCTGCAAAAGAATATGCTATCTTTATGATTTATTAAAAGTAGATAAATGAGAAGTTAAAAAATATCTTTCCACCTACTATCATGAACTAAAGAGGGAAAATATGTCAACTGGTATATAGATGTCAAGAAATGGTAGAGAATTATAGTTTTTATGACTTGAGATCTTTTTCAGACAAATGCGTGGAGACAAATATTCCTTGTACTTTGTGATTTATTTTACTAGTAAAGTCCTATCTATATAGCACAGCTTAAAGTGCAGATTTGAATTAGATTGTCTGCTGTAGACAAGCTGTGTAATTTAAACTGTGAGGTGAAACTTTGAGTTGAAATCTCTAGCTTGTGTTAAGA
This sequence comes from Bubalus kerabau, assembly GCF_029407905.1. NCBI lineage: Eukaryota > Metazoa > Chordata > Mammalia > Artiodactyla > Bovidae > Bubalus > Bubalus kerabau. The sequence continues at coordinate 5,163,130 of NC_073643.1, forward strand.
GAGAAGGCGTTTTAATTGAGAACTTTCTATTAACAATAAAGACTTTGCTTCAGATGTTTTGCATCCCAGGTTTCCTGGAATAGACCTCAAACAATCAATAGATCTCAATTTCAAATATTCCCTCCCATTCTCTCTGTGTGTATTCTTCTTCATTAGAATGTATATCCCTATTTGTTCAGAGAATATAGTTACCATATATGTTGTATAATATAAATAATATTTCTACATCTTAGTTCTCTGTTAGAGTCCACCATTTTATTAATATCAGGATTTGTTATTTTATTTGTTTTGATGGAACATAGCTTGGAATGGGGCAGGGTTTCCTAAACTGAGCTTTCCAAGATACTGTTTCCCAAAATGTTAGTTTTATACAGAATGAATTATATGACTATTTAAGAAACATGTGGTTGAATAAAATTAAATCCTTTTTTTCTTGCATATTTCCAGAACTGTTGATATGACATTGTGAATCTCCAAGAGGAAAATATAATTTCAATGTTTCCCAAATATTTATGTGGAACTTCATTTTTTAATGCCATTAATTATGCTTCTCCATCCTCTGATAGCTCAGTTGGATCCGTCTGCAAAAATCCGTTGGCAAAGCAGGAGACCCCAGTTCAGTTCCTGGGTCTGGAAGATCTGCTGGAGAAGTGAAAGGCTTCCCTTGTGGCTCAGCTAGTAAAGAATCCACCTGCAATGTGGGAGACCTGGATTCGATCCCTGGATTGGGAAGATCCCCTGGAGAAGGGAACGGCTACCCACTCCAGTATTCTGACCTAGAGAATTCCATGGACGGTATAGTCCATGGGGTCGCAGAGTCAGACATGACTGAGCAACTTTCACTTCACTTCACTTTCAGTTATCTATGGCTGTATGATCCACAAGCCCCTGATGCAGAACAATTTATGACTGTCTCTCACAGCTTGTACTTGACTGAGTTGGGTGATTCTTGCTTGAGGTCTCTTGTGCAGGTGTGGTCAGAGGAGACTGAGATTCTGATTACCTGCAGGGTTACCTGACTGGACATGTATATGATTGGTAGTTGCTGGCTGGGAGCTCAGCTGTGATTGTCAACAAGAGTTCTTGCCCACGTCCTGGCTGCATGCCTTTGGGTTCTCATCAGAATTCTGTGACAGAGTATTCCCACAGGGAGCATCTGGCAAGTGAACATCACAAGAGACCTAGAAGGAAGTGCCAAGGCTTCTAATATTCAGGCTTAGAAGTGTCAGAACATCACTCTGCTAACATTTCTTGGTTGGGCAAGGTACCAGACCAATCCAGATCCAAGGAGAGAGGGGTTAGACTCTAATATTAAAGTATATTAGATTTGCAGTGTTGTATTGGTTTCAAGTGTATAGGAAAGTGATTCAGAATATGTATATATATCCCCTACATGGATCACAGCCTTGTTGTGGTGAAGGGGCATGGGCAACTCAATGAAGCCCTGAGTCATGCCATGCAGGGCCACCCTGCAAGGAGATGAAACCTGTCCATCCTAAAGTAAGTCAACCCTGAATGTTCATTGGAAGAATTGATGCTGAAGCTGAAGCTCCAATACTTAGGCCACCTGATGTGAAGAGCCATCTCACTGGAAAAGACCCTGATGTTGGGAAAGATGGAGGGCAAAGAAGGGGGTGGCAGAGAATGAGATGGTTAGATAGCATCAATGACTAAATGGACATGAATTTGAGCAAACTCTGGGAGATAGTAAAGGACAGGGAAGCCTGGAATGCTATAGTCCATGGGGTCACAAAGAGTCGGACATGACTTAGAAAATGAACAACTGAATAGTGTGTGTGTGTGTGTATCCTTTTCCAGATTCTCTTCCCTTTTAGGTTATTACAAAATATTCATATAGTTTCCTGTGCTATACAGTAGATCTTTCTTGGTTATTTATTTTATATAGTGTGTATATATCAACCCTTAACTCATAATTTAAACCTCCCCCACCTTTCCCTCGTGGTAACCATAATTTTGTTTTCTGTGTCTATGTGTCTATTTCTGTTTAGTACATAACTTCACTTGTATCATTTTTAAAAGATTCCACATACAAGCAATAAATCATGTGATATTTGTCTTTCTCTTTCTGACTTACTTCACTTAGTATAATATTCTCTAGGTCCATCCATGTTGACACAGATAACATTTTTCTTTATTTTTTATGATTGAGTAATATTCCATCATATATACGTACCACATCTTTATCCATTCATCTGTTGATGGACATTTTGGTTGCCTCCATATCTTTGCTATTTTAAGTAATGCTGCAATGGAATTGGCTGCATGTATCTTTTTGAATTATAGTTTTTTTTTACAGATACATGCTCAGGAGTGGAATTTCTAGATTATATGTTGCTCTTAACTTATGGAGGTGCCTCCATAAAATAGTTTTAGATAGTTTTACTGTGGATGCTTGGGGCTGGTACATTGGGACGACCCAGAGGGATGGTATGGGGAGGGAGGAGGGTTCAGGATGGGGAACACATGTATACCTGTGGCGGATTCATTTTGATATATGGCAAAACCAATACAATATTGTAAAGTTAAAAAATAAAATAAAATTAAATTAAATTAAAAAAAATTACAAATAGGGTTACCAGGTGAAATACAGAATGCCTAGTTAAATTTGAATTTCAGTTAAATATCAAACAATTTTTTTTTTAGTGTGGATAGGTCCCAAATATTACATGGGGGTCTGCTTTTAAAAAAAGGGTTATTTCAAATTCACATTTAATATTCTGTATTTTTATATGCTAAATCTGGCAGCACTATCTACAGATAATATTCTCCTTCACTGCCAGTATTATCATTGGTATTTTGCCCTTCCCTCCCTCCCCACCTCTCATATTGTTACCCCACTGAGCTATTGAGTTTGGGGGGAAATTTTATATAAAAAATGTTAGGTTTTAGAACAGGAGGGATTTGATTTCAGACCCTGGCTGTTCCGTGTATGAGCCTTGTGACTGTAAGTCATCTAACTTCGGTGAGCCTCAGTCTCATCCCCTGCTGGGACGGGTCGTAATTTCCTGGCAGGTTTGCGAGGTGCTTAGGGGGATGAAGTGTGGGAAGCATGTAACCTGGTCATTTGAACATAACAAGCGTGAAAGGAAAGGTAACCCTGCCGACTGTTTTCCCAGAGAAAGGAGAGCAAGAGGGGAGTGCCCTGTGCTTTGTAGATGCTGTGCATTTGCTGAGGAACGTCAACAGGCGAGGGTTGTGTTCTAATTCTTGCAGAAGAACGGGGTAAGAAGTGTGGAATCTTCTGGGAGCTGTGCGGCTGGTTTAGTCTTGATGGGGACGGGAACTGCCACCACTGCAGCTGGCCATGTAATAGCCCTAGCATATAACCCTTCTGAGCTACCTGCTAGTGACCTTTTACCTTTGCTTTTATTTGCTTGCATGTTTATACTTCTGTGTAGATTGTTACCTGAAAGTTGTCAACTGTAGCATATTTGACTGTAGGAGTCAATTTCATAATAGGGGTCGCACAGAGTCGGACCCGACTGAAGCGACTTAGCAGCAGCAGCAGCATTCTGATTAACCCCACCAAGACAAATTTGAAGGTGTGTTAAGTCTGAATTAATGCCATGAAAAATTTTCTTGCATGAATCTTGTACATACAGGGGAATATTTTGTGACCACGTACTCTGTCAAATACTGTGGCATTCTCTCTAAATGAGATATGGTTAGCTCCATTACTTTTTTCACAGCTGGGGAAATTGAGACTCAAACTGGCCACAAGAAGTGTTGACAGTCACCAAGCTAAGAGATGTAGATATGGCCCTGCCTCCTCACTCATTGTCACCAGGCTCATATGGATCAACCACGGGCCGCCTCTTGAGAGACCTGTTCTGGTCTCAACAATGTTAATATCCCCAAGTCCTCCTTTCTCTCCTTTCCTTTATTTGTCTTGGAGGCTTGTCCTCCTTGACTAGTTAATTCTAGTTTGCAGTTCCTCAAGGCCATGCCCAGAATCTTCTCTTCCATCCCCCAAACCTTTTATTTTCATCACATGAACAACTCAGCTCCTATCATAGTTCTGGTGTCACACATCTTTTCTCTGGCCACCTCACAAGTGCATCTTTATATTTATTGGTTTAAATATATTATCATAGCTTTCTGTTTGTTTTTACTCATTGGAAAATCCTTAGTGCTTTATGCCTGGTAAGCATATAGTAAAGAATAAGTGAATGAATGAACCCAGATTGTATGGCCTAAAATCTATTTTTTCCACTTTCTATTCTCCTCACAAAAGACTTCATTTTGCACATCGGGGACTGACATTCAGAGGGGTTAAAGAGTTTCTCCAAAGTCACACAGCACTCAGAAGCTGGGTCTGCTCACGCAAAGGCTAGACTCTGCCATTCCAGCTCAGCTATCTGACAGAACATGGTCACAGGGATGCTGATTTTCCTTGCTGATAATGGAAGGAAGATTTTGAAGAATTGGATCTTCCTATGTTAGTTTGAGTCATCTCTGCCCTTTAGAACCTGTCAGAATCCAAGGTTTTTATATGTACTAATTCCTCTGTACTTTTCTCTTTTTCCTTCTGTTTCTACAATGACTCAGCATTTTCATCATTTTTTTTATCTTTAGTTTATCTAAAAAATAGCCCTTTAACAATAAAATATTACAGTTTATTCAAATGTAATAGACTTCCTAGAGATTCCATATGCCTAAGATTTGAAGTCGTATGTTGAAATGCCAAAAATATTAGTGAAATGCTATAAAACTAATAGCTTTTCTAAAATTCCACAGAAAGGAGTCCTCTTTCCATGCTAGAGTCTGCACATATGCTGTGGTGGTGGTGTGTTGAGTGGTACCTTTTTTTACTGACTGACAGAATAAATAGAGTCTAAAGCCAAAATAACCCACCACAGGTGACTAAATGCGTGTTAAACTTAGCTAAGAGTAAAGGCACTTGCCATTTTAAAACTTGATTTCACTTCCTCTCTTTGCGGTGGTGGTGGTAGGGGTGTAGTAGGGTAGTGTGGGTTGGCAAGGCAAGCGGAAGGGAAAGGAAAAACACGGCATGCGTGAGAGATGGTGGGGGAGAGTCAGACGTATTTCCATTCTGTTACAAATTCATACAATTTTTGATTGATGGAACTAAGAGAAGGCTTAAAAACTCTCACCTTCCTCTATTATTTTTTAGATGAAACATTGCAAACTCCAGAGAAGTTATGTAACTTACTTAGGCTCACACAGTTAGTTAATAGAAGAGTGAACAGTTAAGTTCTTTGATGTCCATTCATCTTTAAGGCTCTTCCCTTCATAAGAAGCTTCCCTCATAGCTCAGTTGGTAAAGAATCCGCCTGCAATGCAGGAGACCCCGGTTCCATTCTTGGGTCTGGAAGATCGCCTGGAAAAGGGATAGGCTACCCACTCCAGTATTCCTGGGCTTCCCTTGTGGGTCAGCTAGTAAAGAATCCGCCTGCAATGTGGGAGACCTGGATTCGATCCCTGGATTGGGAAGATCCCCTGGAGAACCCACTCCAGTATTCTGGCCTGGAGAATCCCATGGACTATACAGTCCACGGGGTCGCAAAGAGTTCGACAGGACTGAGTGACTTTTGCTTTCACTTTCACTTCTTCCCTTCAATGTGAAGCCTTCTGTGAGTCACCGAGGTAAGGCATACCCCCAACACTGCAGAGCACCCCTGTCTACACCCGCAGTGTTGCAGATACCTTTTTTACTACCTGTCTGCTTCTCCCTCTGCCCTTGGGCTCCATGTGCTCCAGGGTCACTCTCTCCATGAATCAAGTAGCACAGAGGGAAGAGGGTGATTTCCTTGTTTGCTACTATGGTGCAGACTCACTTCCTTTTATCTTAATCCAGGCCCCTTTGCCCAGAGGGATATCCCAAATGGCTCCTTTGTTGTTGCTCAGGAGTTTCCTTTTTGCTCTTTCTAAGATCCAGTGTGCTTCCATGGCTACTGCTTTGCTGTCACACCTGGCATCATTTCCTGGTCTGTTACCTAAGCACTGGTTGTTCCAAAGCAGGTTATTTAGTCTTTTGAGTATTGATTTTCTCTGTTCTGTGAAATGGGTATATAAACAGCTATATTTCAAGATCTTCATTCAGACTCTCGGGTAAAGGAGAAAGAAAGCCCCTCCGTTCTGGCCTTGCCTTTTGCCCTTTTTCTGTTTGTTCCTAGTAGGACAAGACTGAACTGGTATGGCAGTGAGCAGAAAGGGCGCTTCTTTAAGGACTCAGTGAGTGATTTCAGTTGTTGTTCTGTTGCTATGATTATTGTTATTTTGCTTCTGATCCTTTTAAGTTATCTAGAATTTTCTGTTACTAAGATCGATTACATTGATGGATTTTTGAACCAACCTTGCATACCTAGAAAAAATCCTGCTTGGTTGTGCTATAGAATTCTTTTTATGCAGTTTTTTAGTCGTTTGCTAATATTCATAAGGAAGTTCACGCATATATGTTCCTGATCTTAATTATTTGGATACTAGTCATTTGTTTCCTTGTAATATTCATCTGGTTTCAGTTTTAGGATAATGTTGACCTCATAGAATTATTTCTTGTTTCTATTTTTTGGGAGAGAATTGGTATAATTTCTTTTTAAGTGTTTGGTAGAATTTACCAGTGAAACAATTTAAGCCTGATACTTTTTTTTTTTTTTTGAAGGCTATTAAATATTGATTCAGTTAAAAAGTACATATAGGGCTATTCAACTTATTTATTTCTCCTTATATGAATGAGTTCATCTGTTTTATCTAAATGGCCAAAGTTGTGACCATAGGGTTTTTTGTAGTAAGTATTCCTCTGTTACCATTTTAATATCTATGAGATCAGTTGTGATGGTATTTCATCCATTTTTGACACTAGCAATTTGTGTTGTCTTTTATTCTTGGTTAGCCTGGCTAGAGGTGACTTTGGGTGGTGTTTCCCATGCAGACTTTTGGTATCATCTTAACCAGAAGATTTTGATACATGCTTTTTTTTTTTTTTTTTTTTTGGTCTTTACAACAGTTTTCTTGGTCAGATATTCTTATTACTATTTTATAGATGAAGAAATAGGGAGCCAAATCCTTTTTTATAAGCAGGGAGAAGAATATCATAGGTGTTGTAGGGATTTTTCTGTGCCTTAAAGTAGTCTTTGATTGCCTTCCCACCTAATCTCTTCTTGTAGCACTGGAAACCTCTACTGTGTTGGCTATCCCATCCTAGAGAAGGAGATAGAAATGAAACAGAAAGGCTTAGTGCTGGCAGAGCATTGTCTTTCAAGTCCACTGAAATTAAAATGACAGTGGAGACCCTAGTTTTATTACTCTTAAGTAATTTTTAATTAAGGGTTCATTCCATGCACAGCTGGTTGCAGCATGCAAACACGCTCTATGCTCTCTCTTGGTGCTGCTGCTCAGTGAGGGTAAAGGACATTTTCTTGTTCAGCGGTGCAACCATGGTGGGGCAAGAGACATCTTTGTTCTTAGTTTTACTTTCTCAGCTAAATTACACAGATAGCATTCTACTGGGAGGGCATTTTGCTGTCACTTGCTAAATAGAAAAGCCCAGATAAGTATGCAAACCTTGTTTGACATTTATGAGCAACGTGGGCAATTTCAAGAAATGCAGTAGGTAGTAAAGACAGTTCCATAAAAGGTGGCTGGCTGATAGTTTAACCAAAATACGATGCCTTGTGGTTTATGACAGTTTTCTCTAACAGGAACAGATATTGAATTTATTCCAAAAGTGGCTTGAGTGTCCTCCTTTTGCTTCCAAGGCATTGCCACTTTTTGAAAAGCACACAGTAGAAGAGAAAAATACTTCAGGCCATAAAATGAGGATATTGCATTTGTGTGTGTACATGCTGAAGGGAGGGGGCTTAGTTCAGTGTGCTATTGACTTCCTCTAGACAGGTTGATAGGCCGCATTTTATCACTGTGATGACTGCAAACTCATTGCCAATGCAGACTTTGTTAATGAAAAGAAAAAGACAGTGATTTAAGGAAATTTATTTGATTTCAATAAGCAGCTCATGGGCAATTCCCTCTACAATATTTTAAGCAAGTATGCCATTAAAGACTTGCATCCCATTCTCAGCACAACTTCTTTCATTCCGCTTTTTAAATTAAGTTATAGAATAGCAAAATCTCATCACCTACTTTAAAATTCTCTCAGGCATTTTAACTAAAGTCAGAACAATTTCACTTGCTGCTTCAATGGGCTGCTTGTATGATGAGAGGAAAGAATCAGGGTATGTTTTCATACTGTTTCTGCCACAAATTAACTGTATAGCCTCTGCAAATAATTTATCTTCCTGACATCTAAGTCTTTATTTTTTAAGTGGAGATTAAAATACCTGTTAATATTTATATCACAGGGTTGCAATGGAGATAAAATGAGATAGTACATTTGCAGAATAGTCCCTTCTGATTCTTCAAGGCTCTCTGGCCCAGTTTGCATGTATGTGGCATATTTTGTGAGTATAAATTTTGTTTCTAAAATGTTTTGGAAATCCTACATTTGGATAGATGTGGGCATGTTGTTGACATAGCATTAAGTTCTATGAATATCATTACTTGGCCCTTATCTATTGCGTTTCCTCCATTTTAGCATGTAGAACTGAGACATAAAAATATGCTAGTGTGTGTGTGTACCTGTATGTACACAGAGGTGAGGTATGATTCAGTGTTTAATTCAAAGCACTCAGATCCCCAAACACTAGAAACTTTAAAAGAGAAGGAAGAACAAACAATACCTTAGAATATTGTGGTATCTCATTGTGGTTTTGATTTACATGTAGTCAGATCATGATTTTTTTTTTCTTTAAAAAAAAAAATCCATCCTACCAAGCAGTGCCTTTTAATTGAAGTGTTTATTCCCTTTACATTTAATGAAATTGCTATGTGGTAATACTTATGTTTTCCATTTTTATATTTATTTTCTCTATGCCTCATGTCTCTTTTGTTCTTGTTGTTCTGCATTTCCTCTTTTACTGCCTTCTTTTGTGTTCTGATTTTCCAGTGTATCACTTTAATTCCCTTGTCATTTATTTTATTGTATGTATCATTTTCCTAGTGACTGCCCTAGGAATTATGATCAACATATTAATTTATACAGTCTAGTCATATTAACACAAATTTAATGCCAGTATTTTAAAAACCTTTGTTCCTAAATGGCCCTAGTTTCTCCACCATCCTTGCTGCTGCTGTTGTCATGCAGATTGCATCTTCTTTCTTTATAGGCTCGTCTACCCAGATTTATAATTATTGCTTTATGCAGTTTTCTTTTCATCAGTTAGGAAGAAAAAGTACTATACATAATACATACATTGTAGAGTCTTTTATATTTATCTGTTTATCTCTCTCTACTGCTGTGATTTATTTATTTATGTGGATTTAAGTTACTATCTGGTGTTCCTTCATTTCTTCCTTTAGTATTTATCGTAGAGCAGGTAATTTAGTGACCACTTCTCTCCATTTTTGTTTATATGGAAATACCTTACTTTCTCCTTAGGTTTCAAAGGATAATTTTACTGGATGTAAAAGTCTTGGTTCTGTAGAATTGCTGCTTCACCTCTTGGTTGACAGTGTTTTTATTTCAGCACTTTGAATGCATCACTTCACTGCCTATGGTCTTTATGATTTATGATGAGAAATCAGTTATTAATCTTATTGAGGAGCCCTTGTACATGATGAGCACATCTTTCTTGCAGCTTTCAAGAATCTCTTGTTGCTTTCACATTTGATAGTTTGATTACAGTGTATTGAAAAGCTGTTTTCCCTGGAAGAATTCTGAATTAGGTCAAATGAAAGCTGATTCTATGAGAGTTCCTTTCCAGGGAATAGACAGGCAGGTCAGGTAACGGCAGTTCTCTGGGATTTGGGCGCTGGAATAGCTTCATCCTTGTTATGACACTTTCAGAGGCTGCTAGAATGTTAGTTTTCACTGATTGTGAGGATGTTGGTTTTTCAAGGCTACTGCAGTGTTGGAAAAGGGGGATAGAAGTAGACAAGTTGAAATCCTGCAAGTTATCTGTTCTTACTGAGATTCAGCCATTTTTCTTGGATGTGTGTTTTCTAGAGTGTTGAAGCCTTTGGTTAATTTCCAGAGCTCTGAAAAGGTGATTTCTGACAACGTCCCCCATGTCCTCAGCGCTTCTGTAGAGGAGAGGGTTTTCAGAGTCCTCAGTTCTCCGTCTCACTGGCAGCACTTCCTGATGCTTTACAGAGGATAGAGCTGCATATCCTCTTGAAGCTTTTTCTGTTGGAATACCATCTGAGCAAAGGAAGGTGTATTATTCAGGATAATCTAGTGGCTCAGCTTTCCAGGAAGCAGAGCCAGAGATGATAATTCCTGTTCAAGTAATTTATTAAGGAAGGGCTCCCAGGAGAAACCACTGAAACACTGAGTGGAACTGGCCAAACAAGGGCAAGAAACTCAGGAAAGAGTGTGATTTTAGACCATGTCCCAGCCTCAGCTTCATCTTTCAGAGCCTCTCTGGACTATTCCATGTCTCACTGTTTATATCTCCTTGAGACAAGGGAGGTCACTGATATAAGCTGAATTGTGTCCCCCTAAAAATTCAGATATTGAAGTCTTAACTTCTCAGTACCTCAGAATGTGACTATATTTGGAGTTAATGTCTTTACTTACCATGTGCTCTGCATGTGTGCATGCTAAATTGCTTCAGTTGTGTCCAACTCTTTGTGACCCCATGGACTGTAGCCCTCCAGTTCTCTCTGTCCATGGGATTCTCCAGTCAAGAATATTGGTGTGGGTTGCCATGCTGTCTTCCAGGGAACCTTTGTGACCCAGGGATCAAACCCATGTCTCTTATGTCTTGTGCATTGGCGGGTGGGTTCTTTACCACTAGCACCACCTGGGAAGCCCCTTATGACCCAGCAATCCCACTATTGGGCATATACCCTGAGAAAACCATAATTAAAAAAGACACATATACCCACCAGTGTTCATCACAGCCATATTTATACTGGCCAGGACATGGAATCAGCCTGGATGTCCATTGATAGATGAATGGGTAAGGAAGTTATGGTACATATATACAATGGAATATTGTTGTTGTTTAGTCACTAAGTCGTGTCTGACTCTTTGTGACCCCATGGACCGTAGCCCTCCAGGCTTCTCTGTCCATGGAATTTCCCAGGCAAGAATACTGGAGTGGGTTGCTATGCCCTCCTCCAGGGGATCTTCCCAACCCAGGGATCAAACCCGTGTCTCTTGTACTGCAGGTGGATTCTTTGCCACTGAGCCACCTGGGAAGCCCACAGTGTACTATTACTCAGCCACAACAAGGAATGAATTTGAATCAGTTGTAATGTGGTAAATGAACCTAGAACCTGTTATACAGCGTGAAATGTCAGAGAGAGAAAACCAAATTACTGAATATATATGGATTCTAGAAAAACAGTACTGGTGAGCCTATTGATAGGGCAGGAATAGTGGTGTTGCCATAGAGGATGGACACAATGGGGTAAGGAGAGGGTGGGACAAACTGAAAGACTAGCACTGACATGTACACAGCACCATGTATAAAGGAGATAGAGGGAAGCTGCTGTATGCAGGGGTCTCTACCCAGCATTCTGTGATGACCTGGTGTGGTGTGCTGTTGGGTAGAGTGGGAGAGAGTCTCAAGAGGGAAGGCATGTCTGTGTACTTATGACTGATTTGTGCTGTTGTACAGCAGAAACCAACACAACAGTTTAAAGGAATTACCCTCCAATTAAAAAGAAAAACAAGTTAAGATGAGGTCACATGGGTGGGCCCCAATCCGATATCACCAGTGTCCTCCTAAGAAGAGATCAGAACACACACACACACACACACACACACACACACACAACTAAGACCACGTGAAGACACAGGAAGAAGGTAAACCAAGGAGATCAGCCTCAGAAGAACCAGCTCTAATGACATTTTGATTTTTGGCTCCTAGCCTCCAGGATTGTGAGACAGTAAATTTCTATTGTTGATGGTGTCCAGGCTGAGGTACTTTGTTATAGCAGCCCTAGCCAGCTGATACAGGAGTTTTCATATTCCTAACATGTTGATCATTTGTCAAATACTGCCTAAGGAGGGCATCAGTTTTCAAGCATTTGCAGCTCTGTGGGCTTGTGTACAAAACACTTTTATACTCTGAGGGTAGTCCTTTCAAAGAAAGTTGCAAGAGTTACCTTTACAACCAAGAGTGCACAGGGGGGAAATCTGAGGGGAAACCTCACAGCACTGAAGAGTGGAATCAGAGGATCTGAGCAGAGCATGGAAAATGTCCACTCCAGTGATATGGTTACAAACGAGAAATCAATCGTTAGTGGTTTAAGCAGAAAATAAGTAAATTAAAATATATTGACTAGGTCCCAGTTTCTAGAAAGCTAGAGAAATAGGTGTCATGATCACAGAGTGATGATCTGTGTCCTGTATCACCAATCAGAACGGGTCAAGTGAAGATACCATGGCAGACACTATTAATACTGGGCATCAGGTTAGGGCTAGTGTTAGGGTTGTTGACTTATGACAATGGGTTAAAATTGTTGACCAAGAACCAATAAGTTGTGAATGAAGTGGGTGGTGTGCATGCCCTTTGCTGTTGGTGTTCTGAGCCACTGCCCATTCCTTAAGTGGCTGAGTTCCTCCTCACTCACGGTTGGGCATGGTTTGCGCATATTCTTGTGTTTTCTTGACAATTCTTTCAGCTTTGCCTTCTCCTCCCATTTTTCCTCTGGATAAAAGCTTCTAGTCCTTCAGGCAATTCTTAGTATATCTTCAAAGATAATCTCTTTTCTGTGTCTCATAAGCAAGCAGGTGTCCTTTACATGTGCTTATCTCTGGTGTTAGGTTGTTTCTTGTTGCTGCAAATATTCTCACTCTTTTTCCCCCATGTAGTGATTTTCCTCTTTAGAAAAGGAAAATAAGACTATAAATATGTGTCTGTCTTCAGATGTTTGGAGGTTTTACTGACTTGGTGATTCCTGCCGGTTTCAGAGGAGCAGACTAGTCTCAAATTCCTCTCTTCTCAATTCTTCATTTCAAGGTCTCCTCCCAAATCATTCCCTTTCCTTCTCCATCACTGTTGCAACTGTCTCATATCATGTCAGAAAGCAAGGAGAAATTTTTCCAACATTCAACTCCAATTGAAGGGAATTCTCTCCTTAGAAGTTTCATGAGATCTTTACATTCCCATAATAGGGGAAAGATTTAGGTGTATCTGCTGTTGTTGACATTTTGTTGTTAATGGAATCACTCATGTCTATCAACATAGATAAGGTGAATAATATATTTATGTAAAACTGCTTATCAAGGGAAAAGGTAAAAGTGAAAACAAGCGATTTTCTGGTAGTCCTATCTAACCAACAACTGTGAAGGGCGTTTTTGGCTGTGTTGTGCTGTACTGCGCTTAGTCACTTAGTCGTGTCCAGCTCTTTGCGACCCCATGAACTGTAGGCCTCCAGGTTCCCCTGTCCCTGGAATTCTCCAGGTAAGAATACTGGAGTGGGTTGCCATGCCCTCCTCCAGGGGATCTCCCCAACCCAGGGATCAAACCCAGGTCTCCTGTGTTGCAGGTGGATTCTTTACCATCTGAGCCACCAGGGAAGCCCTTGTTAACCATAATGGTGCCTAAACCTGGAGAAGAAATAGAAAGCTATACCAACTAGAGGATATTTGATTCCACATCCTTATCATATATGCAGGGATACCAGCCACAGTCTGTGTTTGTAACAGACCCTAATAAGTTAGAGATACTAACTTGAGTAGATGTCAACATGGATTGAATCAGTTATATAAAAATGAACCCAGTGAATAAAACAAATCAGATACCAAAGATGTGGAGCCTGAAATTGTTAGTGTTGACATGGAGAAGGCTGATCCAGTAGTGTAGAGCTGACAAGCCTAGTGTTGGCATGTCAGGGATATAGACTGATCCCCAGAGTAGGTGGACAATGAGAAACAGAAGTGAGAGACCCAGAGAAAGAGAAAATAGAGCCAGCTATGTTACTTTCTTTTAGATTTTTGATTTGCTCTCAACACTGTCGTGATATGGAAAGCTGTGTGCATGTGTTCAGGATGCTCTCAGTTCTGAATAAGCACAATTGTAGGAGTGGTCGTTACAGAGAGTTCTTCCCTATGATAGTCAGGAGAGGTTAGGTGATGCTGCGGTGACAAGCACATCTTGAATTCTCTGTGCTGTGAGAGAATGATTATTTGTCACCCATACTATAGTACATGGAGGTCGGGCAGCTCTCCTGGGTGGCTTTCTTTCAAGTGATGACCCAGGAACCTGAGATGTTTCCATACTGAGGTCATGTCATGTGGAACAAAAGACTACCGGTGCCACCATGCAAGGAGAAGAGAGGCTGGGGCATGTGAAGCATGTTTTAAAATAATTGTCCTCTCTCCGCTATGTATCATGGACCAGAACTCAGTGAAGTCACCCTCCTCACAGTCATTGTGGCTGATACTCTGCCCACATGCTCTGGAAGAAGGGTGGGGTCAAATCTGCCTCACCGTTCAAGATTATGAGGGAAAAATGCTGCATTGGCATGTGGCCCATGAGTGAGAAGGTTCTTGTGAAAATGAAATACCTTACTGGTGAAAGTCAGCTTTAGAAAATATATGAGCACTGGGTGCTCTTAACAGAGTTACAGTTTGAACTAATAAACATGTCAGACCTCACCTCCAGAAGAATACACAGAGAAGAAAGAATACTTTGGACATACACTCTTACGATTCTCACATTAACAATGAATGCATTTTAGCCATAGGATTTCCATCTACAGTTGTTACCAACTTTAACTCTCTGTGCTGAGTTTTCAACCTTTGTATGAGGGTTACACATGGTCTCTAAGGCGATTTCCAATTCTGTCATTTAACACCACCATGGTTTCTCTTTGTTTTGAACACTTGTGGTAGATTTGATATAAACTCTATAGCTTACAGGAGAATTTTTATCTGGGAAGAGAATTGTTGAAGGTAGAAACAAAAGGCTATTTTCCAATCTCATGTGTCTGATTCACCGATACTGGATTTTTAAAGGTTCCACTTGCCATCTGTTACTCCTTTACTCCAATGATCATCTATACGCACTTGTTCCTCTTCTGAAATACTAATTTGTATTCTGGAGTGATTTATTCAACAAATGAAATTCACATTCTGAGGGATCTGTAAACCCTGCTCTCTGTAGTTTTTATAGTATTTTCTTTTCTTGGAGTACTGTTACTGTCTTAGACTAGACTTTGTAAAAATGAAGGGAGGATTTTGCATAACTGTGAATCAAAGGCTATTATTATTTCATGAGATTCAGAGGTGAATTTTTACCCAAATTTCTTTTTTTTTTTTCTTTCTGTTTAAATTTTTTGGCCATTCCACTCAGTGTGTGAGATACCAGTTCCTTGATCCAGGAATCAAGCCCTTCTCCCCTCATGTTCCCCACTGGAAGCTTGGAATCCTAACCCCTGGATCACCAGGGAAGTCCCTTTACTCAAAGTTTAACCTAGTTAGTGGATGTGCTATTTAGAAAGTGAGAGTCCTTTGCTTCTTTTGTCAGTTCTGGAAACAGACAATCATGGTTATTACATCTGTGACCTAATAAGTAAGTTATTCGCTCCTCTATGTATGGGTTTATTCATCTTAAAAGTGAGGTAGTACTGTAGTACCTACCCAATAAAGTGGTTGAAAAGATCAAAGAAGAGAGTGCTTGACAATTTTGAGCATAGTGACGCTGGTAAGCGAAGATTAGGCATTGCTACCGTGAGGATTGCTAATAATTTCATTTGATTCAATCACCTTAATGGAACAATAAAGCTTGTTAATATTATTTATTAAGCCCAACAAAAAATATCTCTATTTTAATGGAGAATATACCAAGTTCTTCCATGATAGTATCAAACCTAGCTCAAGCTTTCCAAGGCGGGGGTGGGGACTCCTTTTATTCCTGGCTCCACCCTGAGTGTTTAGGAAACTTGTCATTCTTTTGCCAGATCTACTTATAATGACATCTCAGTTTAATTGTGTGTTTCACGAATGATCCTCTGTCTCATACTGTACCAGGCACATAATAAGTACTTCATAAATATATGCTGAATATACTAGGACATTTATGCAATGAAATTACAGGCCCTCACTTAGAAAGAAGGAACTTGCTCCCTGAAATTATTTTTCCATGGTACACAATCATATTACTTGAACACTCATTATGTAAATTTAGAAATTCAGCACTTTTGTAACCATAGTTCATTCATCTAGGAAGCAGAACCCATCAGCTTCCATGTCAGATCCTCCAAGAGAACGCTCGTTAAATAAAACAATATTTGAAATGACTTATTCCAGGTAAGCAGAAGAAAATTGGCTTCTGGAGGTCTCAGATATTCCCTGGCAGATATTCCCTGGCTTGATTCATACTGTCTTTTTGCTGTCTCCTCACATCATTTTCCTTCTGAACCTGTCTGTGTCTAACTTTCCTCTTTTTTATAAAGATACTGTCATATTAGAGTGGGGTCTACCTTAATGACCTCATTTTAATCTTACTTTTTCCAAGTAAGTCACATTCTGAGGTAGCGAAGTTTAGGATTTCAATATCTCTTTTTGGTGGAACATTGACAATTAAATCAATGTGTAAATTTTATGGATGTTTATTGAAATTAAAAGTGGTTCACTTCATATTGAAAGTGTTTAAAAGTATAAAAGATTGTAACACATGCAGCATGTTATCATTATTATTAGCAGGGGTAGGCATTTATTTACAAATGAACTCAGACATTGAATAGATTATATGCTACTTTAATTTAAACAAAATGCACTCCGTAAATGAATTTTTAGTCTTTAGGCCACTAATAAGACTTTGTGTCACTTTTTCTGCTGAGAAAAATTTTGTAATTCCTCTTTAGCAAAGAATAATCAGTCCTGAAAACAGGATTAACTTCGAGTTAATGAAATCTAAGTGGCATGAGGACATTCAGCCATGTCTACACATTGTACCCAAGGCCCACTCTGGGTCATTGTATTACTTTTCCTGTCTTCATAAAGAGTTGACCATTTTTACATAAACCTTAAAAATCAGAAACCCCATAAAAATAAATATCTTACTCTTGTTAGTTAGTTTTAGATATATAGAGTTCTTGATTCTCATGCTGTGACATGATGAACTTGACGATTAACTCTGCAGGCATTTTTTTGTTTTTTCTCTAATCAAATCAGAGTGGGGGAAGAGAGAAGTCTGTACATGGGAATGAAAACTCTAGAGGGGTTATAGCTATTTTGCAGCAGTGGGTAACCTACAACTTTAGAATAACACCCTTCAAGCAAAAATTAAGAGAGATTGGAGTCTATGTGTGGCCATCCCAGTGCTGGCTATATCCCATCAGCATAGTGGTCACTTGGGATGAGAGACTGAGAGGTGGTGATAAGCTATCAGATCTCAGAAAATCCCAATAGAAAGCTCCATAGATGCTTGACTTGAGCTAACCCACAGGATCAAGGTCTTAGCTTAAACCCCTCCTGAGTGGCTACCTTGCAGTTAATCTTCACAGCCCTCCCACATCATGTCAGTTGAGCAATATTGGAGACATATGTGACAGAAGCAGTGCTCTTTAAGTAGGTCCACGCTAGCCTTCATTTCCAGTCTTGTGATGCTAGCCCACTGAGCCACTGACAGGTGTGTAGATTCAGAGGATGTAGTGCAGCATAGCTTACATGACCATACCACCAGCAGTATACTGAAACCATCTTTTCACCTAGCAACTGTGCAGTTCAGTGTCACTTCCACTTTGCTCCCCAGGAATGAGGGTAACTTGGCTCCCAGCTGGGGATAAAAGCAACAGTGCCTTTCTCCTCCCAACACTCTAGTCAGAACCAGAAGTGTGAGGTTACAGTGCTGGACTAATGTGGTGGTGCTGATTTTTAAAGTCCACTCTTTTGAACTGTACTTTGAAAAGAATGGGAAAAGTAATATGTGGGTGGTCCTTGAGCTCTGTGCATGACTTTTCTGTGCGTCCTTTCTGCAAGAGCTGAGAGATTTTAATAGATAATAGGGAATTAAATAGAAACATCATCTAATAAACAGGATGTGTCCTGTCACCGTTAATTCAAACATAATGAACATGACTGAATAGTTAGTGATGGTTGCTTATGGAGGGCTGCCATGTGCTCATTCTGGGTGATGTTGCAGGAGGCTTCCTTAAGTGCGAATGCCATGAGCTGGCCTACAGAACTCCAAATAACCAGGCTTTCTGCCTCTCTCAGACCCTCACAGGTATTTTAGCTTTTTCAGTTAGTTCCCTCATGAAAAATGGAACTAGATTCTTAAGGGTTCTGTAGAGGTGTATGCTGTGGCAGAGAAGGAAGGGGGAGGGTAGAGAAAGAGAGGAAAGGAAGACAAAGTGGAATGAGAACCAAGCCCTTATTCTGTTTTCCTCTGAACTGGGACCAGTGTCTTCTGAATTAGTAAGTCTGTTTATCACTCATCCTTCCCCCATCTGAATATTAACTAACCTCTGCTTTATTTAAAGCTGGCGTGTTAATGACACACAGTGTATGTAAAGGGACATTCCTCTCTGTATACCATTCTAATGTCTAATTGAAGTCAAAATTACAGTGCATTCTGATATATGCTGCTGCTGCTGCTAAGTCGCTTCAGTCGTGTCCGACTCTGTCCGACCCCATAGACGGCAGCCCACCAGGCTCCCCTGTCCCTGGGATTCTCCAGGCAAGAACACTGGAGTGGGTTGCCATTTCCTTCTCCAATGCGTGAAAGTGAAGTCGCTCAGTCGTGTCTGACTCTTTGCAACCCCATGGACTGCAGCCTACCAGGCTCCTCCGTCCATGGGATTTTCCAGGCAAGAGTACTGGAGTGGGGTGCCATTGCCTTCTCCGATTCTGATATATAAATAATGCCAAATAAATGCTTCTATTGTAGACTGAATTGTAGTCTGGAATTGATTTATTTTGCTCATACATTGGCTACTGTAGCCTGCCAGGTTCCTCTGTCCATGGGGTTTTCCAGGCAAGAATACTGGAGTGGATTGCCATTTCCTTCTCCAGGGGATCTCCCCAACTCAGGGATGGAACCTAGATCTCCTGCATTGCAGGCAGATTCTTTACAGACTGAGCCACCAGGGAAGCCCAGATAATTATACAGTCTAAATGAACTCATGGACTGCAGGACTTGTTCTGATTTTCTCCAAAGGACTGGATGTCTAACCTGGCAGAGGTGCAGGGGAAAGCCCTCTTTTGAAGTAGAAAGAAAATTAGATTTGTGTCTGTCTGTGTGGGTTGGAGGGTTGTATTGCATACGCTCTTGAGAAGACCCCAAAGCTCTCAGCCACTTAATTTTTCTTAAGCATTGATATGGTGGGGGGAGGGTGAGAATTATAGAAGAATCATATAAACGAATGCATTTTGTGAAGAATAAGATGCAAGGCCCTGCTACCAAAAGAATGGTGTGGGAACCCACAGTGCCAGGTTCACCTTGTGAGAAATGCAGAGTCTCAGGCCCAGCACCAGATCCACTGAATTTGAGACTGCATTTCAGTAAGACCCCAGGTGATTCCCATGCGCATTGGGGTCTGAGAATTATTTTGTTAAGTATATATTAAGTTTGAATACATATACTGTAAAAATATATTTAAAAATAATAAAACTTTGAAAACCCAAATTATTTCTTGGGCATAATCTTGTAATCTTTTTGAGAGAAGAGATTAATGACAAACAAACAAGTCCCCTGCAAAAGCAAAAAAAAAAGTCTGAGCCAAAACCAAATGATTAAAAAAAAATCCAGAAACAATTGCCATATATATCTCTGAGGTATGTTCTAGGATACAGTAAGTTCAAGCAATTCATCTTTCATTTTAACTTTTCCATAGTTTGAACATCATTGATTTCTGTGAGATCCATGGAAGTTCACAATAATCTAAAGATTTATTATGTTACTGTTATAGGAAATGCATTTATAGATTCATAAAAGATTTTCATTCACAAGTGTTTAAATATAGTCTTTCATCATACTTATTAATGAGAAGATTTAAATCCTAATCCCTGCAAATTCTGGTAATTTATATCTTTTACTGCGCTTTCTTTTTGTTGCAACAGAAGTGGCAGCAGCCCTGGCTTATAGTGGTAGGGTCTGATAGAAGTGTCATGGAACATTTCCATTCCATACAGAAATAGATGCTGAAATTTCCATTTTTCTTCCAAACAAGACTTTGTTGATTCAGAGAAAAGGAAAGAAAATGGGAGGAAATACTCTTTAATTTTTTTTTAGTCATGAGAAGTTTGGGGAAAATATAACCTGTTTACTTCTTATATCATTTTGAAATCTACTCCCTATGGACTGAAATTCTATATTTTAGCAGATTTGAGGAGGTACACAGTGAATGTATAGCAACAATACACATTATGAAATAAATAAGGTTTAAAAGTAACCTAGTTAACAAAAAAGTAGCAACACTTGTCATTTTTCAAAATTTATTTTATTCAAGTATAGTTGATTTACAGTGTTGTGCTAATTTCTGCTGTACAAAGCTTGTCAATTTTAATCACTGACTTTCATAAACCATTTTTAATAGAATACTGAAATTCAAGTGTGATTCACATTCTATGTCTATAAGGAAAATCTACTTGAATTACAGACTTACCAGCTATCAGTTTTTATGGGAAAAAACACTAAGACACACAACTCTTTGAGATGTAAATAACTGAATTAATCAAGTCTACAATATGACTAAAAATTTCTGAGTCCTTCAGAGTTTTTTTGTGTGTGTC
This sequence comes from Bubalus kerabau, assembly GCF_029407905.1. Classification (NCBI taxonomy): domain Eukaryota; kingdom Metazoa; phylum Chordata; class Mammalia; order Artiodactyla; family Bovidae; genus Bubalus; species Bubalus kerabau. The sequence continues at coordinate 5,183,861 of NC_073643.1, forward strand.
CGCTATTTATGAACTTTCTTTCTACACATGGAATAGACAATTCTCTCTTTCTCTTTTCTTCTCACTCTGCTGACCCTAATGAATATTAGAAATGCTCTCAGATACAAGTAATAGAACAGTGACAACACAATGCCGTACTTAAAATTGATGACCAACAAGGACGTACTCTACAGCACAGGAAGTTCTGCTCAATGTTATGTGGCAAACGGGATGGGAGGGGAGTTTGGGGGAGAATGGATGCATGTATATGTATGGCTGAGTCTCTCTGCTGTCCGTGTGAAACTAACAGCAATGGTAATCAAATATACTCCAGTATAAAATAAAAAGTTTTTAAAAAGCCCTAAGAAAAGAACAGTGACTTAGACAAAGGGGCATGTAATTATCTCACAAAATACAAGAAGTTCAAAGGTGGACAGTGCAGTTGGTGCAGTGGCACCAACTCTTTAACCCCATATACGTGTTCTTAGTATCTGTGTTAGTGATGTCTGCTCTTATTTGCAATGAAATAGCTGTCCCAGTTATGAACATTGTAACTTTGCAATAGGAATCTTAGAAGAAAGGTAATTAGAAGGTAGCAAAAAAAAAAAAAAAAAAAAAAAATCTTACCGTACCATCTCTACTTTGCTCAAAGGGGAAACTCTTTACCAGAAGCTGCCCAGTAAACATTTCATCATCTCTCATTGTCCTCCTGGGTGGTCATTGCTACTCTTAGCTGGAAGAGAGGCAGAGAAGTTGCTGGCTGTTTTAGTGTTGTTATTGGAAGGCAGGCAATAGAGAAGGGTTTGAGAATGGCTGATGGGTAGGTCACTGACAGTGTCTGATGCCATCTCAGTTCAGTTCAGTCGCTCAGTCGTGTCGGACTGTTTGTGACCCCATGAATTGCAGCACGCCAGGCCTCCCTGTCCATCACCAACTCCCGGAGTTCACCCAGACTCACATCCATCGAGTCAGTGATGCCATCCAGCCATCTCATCCTCTGTCGTCCCCTTCTTCTCCTGCCCCCAATCCCTCCCAGCATCAGGGTTTTTTCCAATGAGTCAATTCTTCACATGAGGTGGCCAAAGTATTGGAGTTTCAGCTTTAGCATCACTCCTTCCAATGAACATCCAGGACTGATCTCCTTCAAAATGGACTTGTTGGATCTCCTTGCAGTTCAAGGGACTCTCAAGAGTCTTCTCCAACACCATAGTTCAAAAGCATCAGTTCTTCGGCTCTCAGTTTTCTTCACAGTCCAACTCTCACATCCATACATGACTACTGGAAAAACCATAGCCTTGACTAGACAGATCTTTGTTGGCAAAGTAATGTCTCTGATTTTCAATATGCTATCTAGGTTGGTCATAACTTTTCTTCCAAGGAGTAAGTGTCTTTTCATTTCATGGCTGCAATCACCATCTGCAGTGATTTTGGAGCCCAAAAAAATAAAGTCTGACACTGTTTCCACTGTTTCCCCATCTATTTGCCATGAAGTGATGGGACCAGATGCCATGATCTTAGTTTTCTGAATGTTGAGTTTTAAGCCAACATTTTCACTCTCCTCTTTCACTTTCAAGAGGCTTTTTAGTTCCTCTTCAGTTTCTGCCATAAGGGTGGTGTCATCTGCATATCTGAGGTTATTGATATTTCTCCCAGCAATCTTGATTCCAATTGTGCTTCATCCAGCCCAGTGTTTTTCATGATGTACTCTGCATATAAGTTAAATAAGCAGGGTGAAAATGTACAGCCTTGACGTACTCCTTTTCCTGTTTGGAACCAGTCTGTTGTTCCATGTCCAGTTCTAACTGTTGTTTACTGACCTGCATATAGGTTTCTCAAGAGGCAGGTCAGGTGGTCTGGTATTCCCATCTCTTTCAGAATTTTCCACAGTTTATTGTGATCCACACAGTCAAAGGCTTTGGCATAGTCAATAAAGCAGAAATAGATGTCTTTCTGGAACTCGCTTGCTTTTTTGATGATCCAGTGGATGTTGGTGATTTGATCTCTGGTTCCTCTGCCTTTTCTAAAACCAGCTTGAACATCTGGGATTTCATAGTTCACGTATTGCTGAAGCCTGGATTGGAGAATTTTGAGCATTACTTTACTAGCGTGTGAGATGAGTGCAATTGTGTGGTAGTTTGAGCATTCGTTGGCATTGCCTTTCTTTGGGATTGGAATGAAAACTGACCTTTTCCAGTCCTGTGGCCACTGCTGAGTTTTCCAAATTTGCTGGCATATCGAGTGCAGCACTTTTACAGCATCATCTTTTAGGATTTGAAATAGCTTAACTGGAATTCCATCACCTCCACTAGCTTTGTTCATAGTGATGCTTTCTGAGGCCCACTTGACTTCACATTCCAGGATGTCTGGCTCTAGGTGAGTGATCACACGATCATAATTATCTGGGTCATGAAGATCTTTTTTGTATAGTTCTTCTGTGTATTCTTGCCACCTCTTCTTAATATCTTCTGCTTCTGTTAGGTCCATACCATTTCTGTCCTTTATCGAGCCCATCTTTGCCTGAAATATTCCCTTGGTATCTCTAATTTTCTTGAAGAGATCTCTAGTCTTTCCCATTCTGGTTTTTTCCTCTATTTCTTTGCATTGATCACTGAGGAAGTCTTTCTTATCTCTCCTTGCTATTCTTTGGAACTCTACATTCAGATGCTTAAATCTTTCCTTTTCTCCTTTGCTTTTCACTTCTCTTCTTTTCACAGCTATTTGTAAGGCCTCCTCAGACAGCCATTTTGCTTTTTTGCATTTCTTTTCCATGGTGATGGTCTTGATCCCTTTTTCCTGTACAATGTCATGAACCTCCGTCCATAGTTCATCAGGCACTCTGTCTATCAGATCTAGTCCCTTAAATCTATTTCTCACTTCCACTTTATAATCATAAGGGATTTGATTTAGGTCATACCTGAATGATCTAGTGGTTTTCCCTACTTTCTTCCCTGATGCCATCTAGGGAACAACTGCATTGACCTCCTTCAGAAGTTTCCTCTGTACTGCCCTCTCATCAAACTTTGATGTGTGTATCTTGCTGAAGGATCTTGGCTGAAACACAGATTGTGAAATGGTAGCGCCAAACCCTTAAGTGATGCCAGTGCTGCTGGACGCAGACCACACTTTGAGTAGCTAAGTATTATGTCTGTTCTATCACATTTTTTTCCTGGTCTTGATATAATTACGTAGTGTGTGTGTGTGTGTGTGTGTGTGTTCAGTCACACAGTCATATCCTACTTTTTGTGATCCCATAGACTGTAGCCCACCAGGCTGTCTGTCCTTGGGACTTTCCAGACAACAATACTGAAGAAGATTGCCATTTCCTTCTTCCAATCTCTGGGATCCTTCCAACCCAGTGATTGAACCCACATCTCCTGAATTGACAGGTGGATTCTTTACCAGTGAGCCAACTGGGAAGTCTTCAATGTAATTATATCTACCTATAATCTCTTAATTTCCTTCTTCTGTCATTTTCTTTCTTTTTTATTGAAGTGTAGTTGATTTACAAGGTGGGTTAATTTCTGGTGTACTCTTCTGCTCTTCTGTGTGCAGTTCAGTTTGTTTTAGTCTGCATTTTTTCAGTTGTGTCTGCAATCACTTTAATGAGATAATGTATATAAAGTGTTTAACACAAATAAATATTACCTGCAAACCTCTACTCTTACTTAATTGAAAGATTGTTTACTTTCCCCATCCCCTTTCTCTTTTAAAACTTTATTTATGAAGGCAAAATATAAATACCTAGACTGACCATGGTAAATTTAGTGACAGTGATATCCTCATATCAAGGAAAAGAAAAAGCTCCATGGTGTGATTTTTAAATAAAATTGTAATATAGAATGACTTACTAGCCACCTCCAATGTTGATGGAAAAGCTGAGAAGATGTTTAATGAATTGTCACAGAATTCCCTGCTCAGGTGGATACCTCCTTCTCTAATTAAGCTTGTTATTCCTTAACTGCAGCATTCCTAGGAAGTAAAGCACTATTTTTCAGCAATGCAATTGTTTCCCTGTATGTTTGATTACAAGTGTATAATGGAATTATTTACAACTATGTTGCATTGTTAATTTGCAGGATTCTAGTGACATTGACTTCTAAATAGATTTTATTTTTAGTGTTTACATTGGTCAGTCTTTCAGTGAGTACTTTTTAAGGGTATTTTTAGTGTGGTAAAACAAATATAATGCAAAATATTTCATTTTAACCATTTTAAGTGTACAGTTAGTGGCATAAACTATTCACAGTGTTTTGTAAACACTACTACTGTTTACGAAACTTTTCCATCACCCAGACACATCCTCTGTGCTTAACAAGCAGTGACTACCATTATGCCCCCCTCCAGCCCCTGATGAACACTGATCTACTTCTTGCTCCTGTGAACTTGCCTGTTCTAGATATTTTATATTGTTGTTGTTCAGTCACTAAGTCATGGCCCACTCTTTGTGACCCCATGGACTGCAGCACAGTAGGCTTCCCTTTCCTTCACTATCTCCCAGAGTTTGCTCAAACTCATGTCCATTGAGTCGGTGAAGCTATCCAACTATCTCATCTTCTGTCACCCTCTTCTCCTCCTGCCCTCAATCTTTCCCAATATCAGGATCTTTTCTAATGAGTCAGTTCTTTGCATCAGGTGGCCCAAATATTGGAGCCTTAGCATCAGTCCTTCCGATGAATATTCAGGATTGATTTCCTGTAGAATTGACTCTTTTGATCTCCTTGGAGTCCAAGGGACTCTCAAGCGTCTTCTCCAGCACCACAGTTCAAAAGCATCAATTCTTCAGTGCTCAGCCTTCTTTAAGGTTCAGCTCTCACATCCATACATGACTAATGGAAAAATCATAGCTTTGACTATACAGACCTTTGTCAGAAAAGTGATGCCTCTGCTTTTTAATGTACTGTCTAGGTTTGTCATAGCTTTCCTTCCAGGAGCAAGTGTCTTAATATCATGGCTGCAGCCACCATCCACAGTGATTTTGGAGCCCAAGATAATAAAATCTGTCACTGTTTTCCATTTTTCCCCATCTATTTGCCATGAAGTGATGGGACCAGATGCTCTGATCTTCATTTTTTCAGTGTTGAGTCTTTAGCTAGCTTTCTCACTGTCCTCTTTCAAGGACATCTTTCAAGCCTCATCAAGAGGCTCTTTAGTTCCTCTTTGCTTTCTGTTATTAGAGTAGTATCATCTGCATATCTGAGATTGTTGATATTTCTCCCGGCAATCTTGATTCTAGCTTGTGATTCATCTAGCCTGGCATCTTGCATGGTATACTCTGCATATAAGTTAAATAAGCAAGGTGACAAAATATAGCCTTGATGTACTCCTTTTCCGATTTTGAACCAGTCCATTGTTCCATATCTGGTACTGTTACTTCTTGACTTGCATATGGGTTTCTCAGGAGACAAGTAAGGTGGTCTGGTATTCCCCTCTCCTTTAAGAATTTTCCAGTTTGTTGTGATCCACACAGTCAAAGCTTAAGTGTAGTCGATGAAACAGAAGTAGATGCTTCTCAGGGATTCTCTTGCTTTTTCTGTGATCTAACAAATGTTGGCAATTTGATCACTGGTTCCTCTGCATTTTCTAAATGCAGATTATACTTTTGGAAGTTCTCAAAATGTTTGGAGGTTTATGAACTGTTAAAGCCTAGCTTGAAGGATTTTGAGCATTACTGTGCCAGCATGTAAAATGGGCTTCTCTGGTGGCTAAGATGGTAAAGAGTCTGCCTGCAATGCAAGAAACCCAGGTTTGACCCCTGGATCAGGAAGATCACCTGGAGAAGGGCATGGCTACCCACTCCAGTGTTGTTGCTGGAGAATCCCATGGACAGAGGAGCCTGGCAGGCTACAGTGTATGGGGCTAGTAAAGAGTCAGACCCCACTTAGCAGCTAACACTTTCACTTTCAGATATTTTATATATTCGTATATTTCCTACAGTATTCATCTTGCTGTATTTTAGGGTTTTCCAAGTTTTGTAACATCTATTAGATCTTTACTTCTTTTAATGGCTGAATATTATTATACTGAATGTGTGAACCACATTTTGTTTATCCATTCATCTCCTGATTGGATTGTTTCCATTTTCTGGCCACTGTGAATAATGCTGCGGTGAACCCTGTCACTCAGGTATCTATTTAAATCCTTCTTTTAAATTCCCTTGATATATACTACAAGTGGCATTGGTGGCTCATACGGTAGTTCTTAATTTTTTGAGGAACCTCTAAACTATTTTCACAGGAATTGCACCATTTTACATTCCTACCAGGAGTGGAGGTGGGTTCCAACTTCTCCACACCCTTGCCAACATTTGTTATTTATCAAGGAGACTTTTACGGACTCACCTAGAAATAATCTGCACTCATGATTTTATTGGAAAATACATTTTGACCTCTAGTCAGTCAGCTTATATATACACCTTTAAGTGTGCTATCTTTTTATTGATCAAAGACACTTTATATTCTGCAAGTAGTACTGCCCAATAGCACTTTCTGTGATGATAGAATACTCTATGTCTGTACTGTCCAGAGTTGTTGCCACCAGCCGTATACGGCTACTGAGCATTTGAAGCTTGGTAGTCAGGCTGAAGGATTGACTTTTAAATTTTCACTTAATGTTAATTAATTTTCACTTAAATTTGACTAGGCATTTGTGTCTAGGGGCTAGCATATTGGACAGACATCTCCAGAAGCACTGAACGGTTCCTGGTTTTGTTGGTTTGTTTTTACCATTGTTAATGATTGGTTCTGGAGGTTACCGCCTCATTTTTCTATAGAAGTATTGTCTAAAAGTCTACTCATTTTTTAAGAAATATTGTTGTGCAGTATAAACAAGACTAAGTTCACTACTTTTGCATGCATAATGAATATTTGGGTAAAGGAGGACATGGATATTGATTAAAATTTTCTGACAGGAAAGAACAAAGGAATAGGAAATTTTAACAATTATTTGAATAATAAATCTCCTTTTTGGATTGAAGACCTCATTGGACTTTATAGTTTCATGTCCATCTGAGTGAAAATTATTTTTATTTTACTAATACAGTCATCACCTAATTATTCATCTCTGTCTCATGGACTATCAACATGACTTTTTATTACTGTCATTAACTCAGTCATTTATTATGCATACTATGCCAGCTTTCAAAAGGAATTGGAAGTGATTCATTCAGTCATCACCTTGCTTAATCAAGTATTTGTCTGGATATTTATAAAGCTTGAATATAGTTTCTTACTCAAAGTGCTCAGCTGCAAAGAATCTCAGAGCATTTACATGTTAATGTCACACCTGTCCTCATCTTATTTTTTCTTATCCTTAGTTTCCATTTGATCATATTTTTAATCTTGTATATATCTTTAAATGCTGCCTGAAACTCTTTTGTAATAAGGTGGGATGAAACCCACAATGAAAACCAAATAAATATACTAACATATATACATATTGGAGTTTACTTGAGGGCTAGAAATGTGTATATTTATAATTTTCTAGAATGAGTTTTGGAAATATATGTTCAAAATAATTTAAAATGTGTGTATTTTTGATTCATCTATTCTACTTATAGGTGTTTTCCTAAGGGAAATAATGAAGTAATGTAGAAAGATATAGATGAAAGCATGTGCAATATATATTTCAAAAAACTATTTTGTATTAGAATATAGCTGATTTACAATGTTGTGTTATTTCAAGTGTACAGCAAAGCGCTTCAGTTATACATACATGTATGGTAGATATGTATATTCTTTTTCAAGTTCTTTTCCTATTTAGGTTATTACAGAATATTGAGCAGAGTTCCCTGTGCTATATGTGTGCTGAGTCATTTCAGTTGAGTCTGACTCTTTGTGACCCCATGCAGCCCACCAGGGTCCTCTATCCATGGGATTCTCCAGCAAGAATACTGGAGTGGGTTGCCATTTCCTCCTCCAGGGAATCTTTCAACACAGGGATTGAACCCAGGCCTCTTACGTCTCCTACATTGGCAGCAAGTCATTTACCACTAGCGCCACCCGGGAAGCCCTGTGCTATACAGTAGGTCCTTATTGGTTATCTGTTCTATTTTAAATAGTGTGTATATATTCCTAGCAATGAACACTGAGGTGCATGTATCCTTTCAAACTATGGTTTTCTTCAGATATATGCCTAGGAATGGGATTGCTAGATCATATGGTAACCCTACTTTTAGTTTTTTAAGGAACTTCCTCACTCTTCTCCATAGTGGTTGTTTCCAGTTTACATTCCCAACAAGTGTAGGAAGTTTCCCTTTTCTCCACATCCTCTCCAGAATTTATTGTTTATAGACTTTTTGATGATGGCCATTCTGATCGGTATGAAGTAATATCTCACTGTAGTTTTCATTTGCATTTCTCTAAAAATTAGCAATGTTGAGCATCTTTTCATGTGCCTTTTGGCCATCTATATGTCTTCTTTGGAGAAATGTCTATTTAGGTCTTCTGACCATTTTTTATTTGGGTTTTTTGTTTTCTTGATATTAACCTGCATGATTTGTTTTGTAGATTTTTGAGATTAATCCCTTATCAGTCACCTCATCTGCAAACATTTTCCTCCCATTCTGTGAGGTTGTCTTTTCATTTTGTTTATGGTTTCCTTTGCTGTGCAAAAGCGTTTGAGTTTAGTTAAGTCTACTTGTTTGTTTTTGGTTTTATTTCCATTATTCTATTTTTTAACTGTTTGATTCCATTTAATTAAGTTTCAAGGTCATAAATTCTATCTGTGGTATTGGAAGTCAGGACAGTGTTTATTCTGTGCTGATGAGAAGACAGGAATGAGGTATGAGGATCCTGTTTCTTGAGCTGGGTGTTGGTAACTTACTATTTTAGTTTCCATGTCAAATTACTACAAACTTAATGGCTTAATGCAACACAAACTTATTCTCTCATAGTTCTGGATGCCAGAAGTCATTTGAAAATACAATGGTTCACCAGTTACATTTAGATAAATAATTACGCTTGTAAAAATTGAATATTCTGTATTATTAAAATAACAGCTTAGATCTATATTTATTGACACTGAGAGATACTGATATTGTATTAATGAAAAAGCAGGCTACAAAATAGTATGTGAAGAATAATCTTGTTTGGTTCAAAATAATGTGTATATTATATTTTATATTAAATATATGACAGTATTTTAATGCTGGCTATCCCTGTGTTGTAGGGTTAAGCATGGTTTAACATTTCTTTTTGTCTTTTCCTTAAGCATTAACAATATTTCAATATAAGGCTGATCTTCAGCATGTGTTTTCTTAAAACCATCTGTTCAGTTCAGTCACTCAGTTGTGTCCGACTCTTTGCAAGCCTATGGACCGCTGCACACCAGGCTTCCCTGTCCATCATCAACTCCCACAGCCTAGTCAAACTCATGTCCATTGCGTTGGTGATGCCATCCAGCCATCTCATCCTCTGTCATCCTCTTCTCCTCCCGCATTCAATCTTTCCCAGCATTAGGGTCTTTTCCACTGAGTCAGATCTTCACATTAGGTAGCCAAAGTATTGGAGTTTCAGCTTTAGCATCTGTCCTTCCAGTGAATATTCAGGATTGATTTCCTTTAGGATTGACTGGTTGGATGTCCTTGCAGTCCAAGGAACTCTCAAGAGTCTTCTCCAATGCCACAGTTCAAAATAATCATTTCTTCAGCACTCAGCCTTCTTTATAGTCCAACTCTCACATCTATACATGACTACTGGAAAAACCATAGCTTTGACTATGCAAACCTTTGTTGGTAAAGTAGTGTCTCTGCTTTTTAATATGCTGTCTAGGTTGGTCATAGCTTTTCTTCCAAGGAGCAAGCATTTTTTAATTCCATGGCTGCAGTCACCATCTGCAAGATTTTGGAGCCCCCCAAAATAAAGTCAGTCACTGTTTCCATTGTTACCCGTCTATTTGCCATGAAATGATGGGACCAGATACCATGATGTTAGTTTTCTGAATGTTGAGCTTTTAAGCCAACTTTTTCCACTCTCCTTTTTCACTTTCATCAAGGAGCTGTTTAGTTCTTCTTCACTTTCTGCCATAAGGATGGTGTCATCTGCGTATCTGAGTTTATTGATATTTCTCCTGGCAATCTTGATTCCAGCTTGTGCTTCATCCAGCCCAGCATTTCACATGATGTACTCTGCATATAAATTAAATAAGCAGGATGACAGTATGCAGCCATGACAAACTCCTTTGCTGATTTAGAACCAATCTGTTATTCCATGTCGAGTTCTAAGTGTTGCTTCTTGACCTGCATATAGGTTTCTCAGGAGGCAGGTCAGGTAGTCTGGTATTCTCATCTCGAAGAATTTTCCACAGTTTGTTGTGATCCATACAGTCAAAGGTTTTGGTGTAGTCAATAAATCAAAAGTAGATGTTTTTCTGGAACTCTCTTACTTTTTCGATGATCCAGTGGATTTTGGCATTTTGATCTCTGGTTCTCTGCCTTTTCTAGATCCAGCTTGAGCATCTGAAAGTTCATGGTTACTGTATGTTGAAACCTGGCTTGGAGAATTGGTTTATGTGGAAAGCTAATAAAATTCCAAAATAAGGAATTTGCATCACCTACGTAGGCTGCAGGTGTCCTCCTGTTCTCCCGAAGGACAGGAGACACTAAGGCCTCCCCAGTCAGATCTTAGAAGCCCAGGCAAAGTTAGTAGGCTTGACGAGCCTCCATGCCCCAGATGGGAATTCAGCCGGAAGGTGAGAGAAAGAACGACATGGGGAGACCAAGTTTCGGTGAACAAGGCCCGCACTTTATTTTCCAAAGTAGTTTTTATACCTTAAGCTGTGCATAGAGGATAATGGGGGAAAGGGTAGACTCATGCAAGGACAGCAGTCCTTGATCCTAATTGAAGCCAGGCTTTCAAACTTATCATATGCAGAAGTTTAGGTGATTTACATCATCTTCTGGCCTGGAGGCCTGTCAACATTTTAAGATCCTTTTTTCAGAAAACTTATTTTCTCTAAAGGTGATTATTCTAAAGTCAGGCGCCACCCTCTGAAAGCATTAGATAAAGTTGCATTCCTATAGGGCAAAGGTGTGGTGGGCTATAACAAGAAAAGAATTAACTCAAGGGTCCAAGGTTACAAACATTAAAGCTACTACTTACATTCCTATACACCAATTATATTAATCAATACACTGCCAGGGACACAGTAGGTAAGGGATATGGAAACTTAGCAGCAAACATTGGCCCAACAAGTGAAAAACCCTTCACCAATACCATTTCTAATCAATCTTTTAACTGCTCAAAGGAATCTGTTTTTAGACAGTTTAGAACATCTCATGCCTCTCATGGTTGGGAGGCTCTGAACAATCACATGTGGCCGGAAGAACCTATTCAGGCAGGCTAGAGGACTTCCAAAGGAGTTTGTAGGTTGAAGCACTCTTTGTCACGCTCAGGAACTTTATTAACTGGAGCTGTAAGTTAACTCTTTTTCAGAGAGAGGTGGTGGGGGACAGCCCCCCTGTAAAGTCAGAGGTGTAGGTGAGAGCACAAAGCAGTAAAGTAGGCAGACTCTGGTTTTGGGGGTAGGTGCTCGAAAATTTCCAGGGGGATTCCTGAGGCTCGATCCCGCCTTTGCGTATGCCGAGCCTCCTTCCTCATGACCTTTGCCATGGGCGGAGTTCCTCATGCTGGCTCCCAGCAGTGTCCGACTCTTTTGACCCCAAAAACCACAGCACACCAGGCCACCCTGTCCATCACCAACTCCCAGAGTTCCCCCAAACCCATGTCCATCGAGTTGGTGATGCCATATATCCATCTCATTCTCTGTCATCCCCTTCTCCTCCTACTCTCAAACTTTCCCAGGATCAGGGTCTTTTTCAATAGGTCAGCTCCTCGCATCAGGTGGCCAAAGTATTGGAGTTTCAGCTTCAACACCAGTCCTTCCAACGAACACCCAGGACTGATCTCCTTTAGGATGGACTGGTTGGATCTCCTTGCAGTCCAAGGGACTCTCAAGTCTTCTCCAACACCACAGTTCAAAAGCGTCAATTCTTTGGTGCTCAGCTTTCTTTACAGTCCAACTCTCACATCCATACATGACCACTGATAAAATCATAGCCTTAACTAGACGGACCTTTGTTGGTAAAGTAATGTCTCTGCTTTTTAATTTCTGTCTATGTTGCTAATAACTTTCCTTCCAAGGAGTCAGCGTCTTTTAATTTTATGGCTGCAATCACCATCTGCAGTGATTTTCGAGCCCCCCAAAATAAAGTCTGACACTGTTTCCACTGTTTCCCCATCTATTTGCCATGAAGCGATGGGACTGGATGCCATGATCTTAGTTTTCTGAATGTTGAGTTTTAAGCCAACTTTCTCACCCTCTTCTTTCACTTTCATCCAGAGGTTCTTTAGTTCCTCTTCAGTTTCTGCCATAAGGGTGGTGACATGTGCATATCTGAGGTTATTGATATTTCTCCTGGCAATCTTGATTCAAGCTTGTGCTTCATCCAGCCCAGCATTTCTCATCGTTACTCTGCATATAGTTAAATAAGCAGAGTGACAATATATAGCCTTGACATACTCCTTTCCCGACTTGGAACCAGTCTGTTGTTCCATGTCCAATTCTAACTGTTACTTCCTGACCTGCATACAGGTTTCTCAGGAGGCAGGTCAGGTGGTATGGTATTCCCATCCCTTTCAGAATTTTCCACAATTTATTGTGATCCACACAGTCAAAGGCTTTGGCATAGTCAATAAAACAGAACTAGATGTTTTTCTAGAACTATCTTGCTTTTTCTATGATTCAATTGAATGTTGGCAATTTGATCTCTGGTTCCTCTGCCTTTTCTAAAACCTGCTTGGACATCTGGAAGTTCATGGTTCATGCATTGCTGAAGCCTGGCTTGAAGAATTTTAAGCATTACTTTACTAGCATGTGAGATGAGTGCAATTGTGTGGTAGTGTGAGCATTCTTTGGCAGTGCCTTTCTTTGGGATTGGAATGAAAACTGACTTTTCCAGTCCTGTGGCCACTGCTGAGTTTTCCAGATTTGCTGGCATATTGAGTGGAGCACTTTCACAGCATCATCTTTTAGGAATTGAAATAGCTTCACTGGAATTCCATCATCTACACTAGCTTTGTTCATAGTGATGCTTCCTAAGGCCCACTTGACTTCACATTCCAGGATGTCTGACTCTAGGTGAGTGATCACACCATCGTGATTATCTGGATCATGAAGATCTGTTTTGTACAGTTCTTCTGTGTATTCTTGCCACCTCTTCTTAATATCTTCTGCTTTTATTAGGTCCATACCATTTATGTCCTTTATTGAGCCCATCTTTGCATGAAATGTTCCCTTGGATCTCTAATTTTCTTGAAGAGATCTCTAGTCTTTCCCATTCTATTGTTTTCCTCTATTTCTTTGCATTGATTGCTGAGGAAGCCTTTCTTATCTCTCCTTGCTATTCTTTGAACTCTACATTTAATTGGGTATATCTTTCCTTTTCCCCTTTGCTTTTCGCTTCTATTCTTTTCACTGCTATTTTTAAGGCCTCCCCAGACAGCCATTTTGCTTTTTGCATTTCTTTTTCTTGAGGATGGTCTTGATTCCTGTCTCCTGTACAATGTCACAAACTTCCGTCCATAGTTCATCAGGCACTCTTGCTATCAGATGTAGTCCCTTAAATCTATTTCTCCCTTCCACTGTATCATCATAAGGGATTTGATTTAGGTCATACCTGAATGATCTAGTGGTTTTCTCCAGTTTCTTCAATTTCAGTCTGAATTTGGCATTAAGGAGTTCATGATCTGAGCCACAGTCAGCTCCTGGTCTTGTTTTTGTTGACTGTATAGAGCTTCTCCATGTTTCACTTCAAAGAATATAATCAATCTGATTTCAGTGTTGACTATCTGTTGATGTCCATGTGTAGGGTCTTCTCTTGTGTTGTTGGAAGAGGGTGTTTGCTATGACCAGTGCATTCTCTTGGCAAAACTCTGTTATCCTCTGCCCTGCTTCATTCTGTACTCCAAGGCCAAATTTGCCTGTTACTGCAAGTGTTTCTTGACTTCCTACTTTCGCATTCCAGTCCCCTGTAATGAAAAGGACATCTTTTTTGGGTGTTAGTTCTAAAAGGTCTTGTAGGTCTTCATAGAACTGTTCAACTTGATCTTCTTCAGCATTACTGGTCAGGGCATAGACTTGGATTAGGTTTGCCATGGAAACTACCAGAGATCATTCTGTTGTTTTTGAGATTTCATCTAAGTATTGCATTTCGGACTCTTCTGTTGACTATGACAGCAACTCCATGTCTTCTAAGCCCCTTCAGGAAGTATTTTCTTTCTCTGCTTTCCTGGCCACCCATCTCCACTCCCTGCCAGACTCTCTGTCCCCCATGATTTGCCAGCTAAAGGAATGCCACAGTACAGACCTTCCAGAGCCTGCTTTGCTTTTAATCAATGTGTGCTGCCTGCTTGGTCCCCATTGCAGGGTCATTGGTAAATGTTTGAAAATCTTCCTTATCTATGTATACCTTTCATAGCACAAAAGTAATTTTTTTTTATTTTGAAATTTTTTGAAACAACAAAGGACTATTTTATTTATTTATTTAGAACTATGTCTTTAAACAGAAACAAAGAACTCGATTTATGAATTACAACAGGAGGATGCTGCTGCTGCTGCTAAGTTGCTTCAGTAGTGTCTGACTCTGTGCGACCCCATAGATGGCAGCCCACCAGGCTCCCCCGTCCCTGGGATTCTCCAGGCAAGAACATTGGAGTGGGTTGCCATTTCCTTCTCCAATGCATGAAAGTGAAAAGTGAAAGTGAAGTCGCTTAGTCGTTTGCGACTCTTATCGACCCCATGGACTGCAGCCTACCAGGCTCCTCCATCCATGGGATTTTCCAGGCAAGAGTACTGGAGTGGGGTGCCATTGCCTTCTCCGATAGGAGGATGCATTGCATGGTAAAGAAATCATTTTTCTACCTCTTTCAGCCTACCCAGCTCACTTTGTTCCTGGACAGTTGGGAAAAGACAACATTAAAATGAAATCCTAGCTTCTCTTCAGTCCCTTTTCACCAAAAGATGAGATAGTGGAGATACATCAAAGATGGGAGAACAGTCAGGATAAGACAGGCTAGAGTTTTCCTACCATCTCCAGTGATGGCTTTCACAGAGTACAGATTTAATTTTTTTTTAGAATGAGTTTGAAATTCCAAAGTATCTTCAACATTTTATTTAAATGTAGATACAATAGCACCTCACTTCTCTAGACTCACCCTTTCAATTTAAACTCCAGAAAAGAAGCAAAAACTGGGAAGAAGCACAAAATCTTGTGGACAGTCCAATGGGGGGTTTCAAAATCAGGATGCTGTACCAAGGACACCAGTCAACTGCTCCCTAAGACCCTCTATTTTGAGAGAGTTCTAATAAGCCTGGTAACCTGGTTTTGTAATTAGCTGCAGGTTTGAGGCAGGTGGGGTCTACAGGCAACCAGAAAGTAGGGTAGCTGTGGTGCTGGCCCAGCTCTTGTCTGCTTTGAAGAAGGAATTCAGCAAAGAGATGGAAAGTGTTGAAGCAAATAAAGTGTCTATTACGACAAAAGGTACGAGGTAGAGAAAGCGTAGGTGGGCTGAGAGAGAGAAAGAGTGAGCTGCAGCTTTTGGGGTGGAGTTAATCAGTCATTATGGGGGCAAGTCTTCTGGGTTTTTTTCCTCTGGCCAATTACTTTGCTTCATTTCTCACATCTGATTGAACCCAGAGCCGTCCTGAGTATGCATGCACATCTTTTTGCCAAGATGGATCCCAGTGTAAGGCTTCTCTGGCGGATTGACGTCACCTATGATGGGATAATTCCCCTCCTTTGACCCCCAAGGAACCTTTCTCCTCATGTGCAGTCAAAGCCTCCTTGTCTCCAAGAAGGGGAAATATGTGCCCTCCTTATTTTTCGCCTAAGCAGTGCTTTGGCCCTTCCCTGCCCCAGCATTACTGTCTTCTTAAAGTGTCCACAGGAGACAGAGTCCAGCTATTCATCCTATTCCTGTTATCATTTCTATCTTGAAATATAAACAGGAGGCTGGTTGTAAGCCCGTTTATCTCCTGCCTCAGAATAGCATGCATGACCATGCCAATTATTTAGAGCTGGACCCATTCTGATAGCCCAGGGCTTGTGTCCTACCAGATCTTTATTTTCAGTATATCAGTCTAATGCTAGGAAGTTGCCAAACAGAAGTTGGAGAAAGTACACAATCACTTGATTTTTATATAATATATTTTTGCTTTAAATTATATGTGTCTATGCATGTGCAGATGACACCACCCTTATGGCAGAAAGTGAAGAGGAACTAAAAAGCCTCTTGATAAAGGTGAAAGAGGAGAGTGAAAAAATTGGCTTAAAACTCAACATTCAGAAAACTAAGATCATGGCATCTGGTCCCATCACTTCATGGCAAATAGATGGGGAAACAGTGGAAACAGTGTCAGACTTTATTTTTTTGGGCTCCAAAATCACTGCAGATGGTGACTGTAGCCATGAAATTAAAAGACGCTTACTTCTTGGAAGAAAAGTTATGACCAACCTAGATAGCATATTCAAAAGCAGAGACATTACTTTGCCAACAAAGGTCCGTCTAGTTAAGGCTATGGTTTTCCAGTGGTCATGTATGGATGTGAGAGTTGGACTGTGAAGAAGCTGAGCACCGAAGAATTGATGCTTTTGAACTGTGGTGTTGGAGAAGACTCCTGAGAGTCCTTTGGACTGCAAGGAGATCCAACCAGTCCATTCTGAAGGAGATCAGCCCTGGGATTTCTTTGGAAGGAATGATGCTAAAGCTGAAACTCCAGTACTTTGGCCACCTCATGTGAAGAGTTGACTCATTGGAAAAGACTCTGATGCTGGGAGGGATTGGGGGCAGGAGGAGAAGGGGATGACAGAGGATGAGATGGCTGGATGGCATCACTGACTCGATGGACGTGAGTCTGGGTGAACTCTGGGAGTTGGTGATGGACAGGGAGGCCTGGCGTGCTGTGATTCATGGGGTCGCAGAGTCGGACACGACTGAGCGACTGACCTGAACTGAACTGATGCATGTATTTGCCCTTGTATATTTATTAGAGCATCAAGAAGTGACTTCTGAAAAAAAAAAAAAAGAAAAGAAATAACTTCTAATGGAAAAGAAAATAATTGTAAAAACTTTTTTTAATTTGAGGAAAAACCCAGTCAGAGCTGCCTACGACCACTGTGCTTCATGAGAGCCACTGACGTATCTCATCTTGGTCAATTCATTTTGTCGTGCTCTCTTTCCCTCACTTAGAAAAGAAAGACTTGTCTAGGTCGGTGATTCTAAACTGTGTTCTAAACTGTATCAGAGTTCAGTTCAGTTCAGTTAAGTCGTTTAGACTGAACTCTTTGTGTCCAACTCTTTGCAACCCCATGAACTGCAGCATGCCAGGCCTCCCTGTCCATCACCAACTTCTGGAGTTCACTCAAATTCATGTCCATTGAATCGGTGATGCCATCCAACCATCTCATCCTCTGTTGTCCCCTTTTCCTCCTGCCCTCAATCTTTCCCAGCATCAGGGTCTTTTCAAATGAGTCAGTTCTTTGCATAAGGTGGCCAAGGTATTGGAGTTTCAGCTTCAACATCAGTCCTTCCAATGAACACCCAGGACTGATCTCCTTTAGGATGGACTGGTTGGATCTCTTTGCAGTCCAAGGGACTCTCAAGAGTCTTCTCCAACACCACAGTTCAAAAGCATCAATTCTTTGGCACTCAGCTTTCTTTACAGTCCAACTCGCACATCCATACCTAACTACTGGAAAAACCATAGCTTTAACTAGATAGAACTTTGTTGGCAAAGTAATGTCTCCACTTTTTAATATGCTGTCTAGGTTGGTCGTAACTTTCCCTCCAAGAATTGAGCGTCTTTTAATTTCATGGCTACAGAAACCATCTGCAGGGATTTTGGAACCCACAAAAAAAAAAAAAAAAAGTTTGTCACTTTTTCCACTGTTTCCGCATCTATCTGCCATGAAGTGACGGGACCGGATGCCATGATCTTAATTTTCTGAATTTTGAGTTTTAAGCCAACTTTTTCACTCTCTTCTTTCACTTTCATCAAGAGGCTCTTTAGTTCTTCTTCACTTTCTGCCATAAGGGTGGTGTCATTTGCATATCTTGATTGCAGCTTGTGCTTCATCCAGCCCAGCGTTTCTCATGATGTACTCTGCATATAAGTTAAATAAGCAGGGTGACAGTATACAGCCTTGACGTACTCCTTTCCCGATTTGGAACCAGTCTTTTGTTCCATGTCCAATTCTAACTGTTGCTTCCTGACTTAGATACAGGTTTCTCAGGTGGCAGGTCAGGTGGTCTGGTATTCCCATCTCTTTCAGAATTTTCCACAATTTATTGTGATCCACACAGTCAAAGGCTTTGGCATAGTCAATAAAGCAGAAATAGATGTTTTTCTGGAACTCTCTTGCTTTTTCCATGATCCAGCAGATGTTGGCAATTTGATCTCTGGTTCCTCTGCCTTTTCTAAAACCAGCTTGAACATCTGGAATTTCACGGTTCACATATTGCTGAAGCCTGGCTTGGAGAATATTGAGCATTACTTTACTAGCATGTGAGATGAATGCAATTGTGCAGTAGTTTGAGCATTCTTTGGCATTGCCTTTCTTTGGGATTAAAATGAAAACTGATCTTTTCCAGTCCTGTGGCCACTGCTGAGTTTTCCAGATTTGCTGGCATATTGAGTGGAGCACTTTCACAGCATCATCTTTCAGGATTTGAAATAGCTCAACTGAAATTCCATCACCTCCATTAGCTTTGTTCATTGTGATGCTCCTAAGGCCCACTTGACTTCACATTCCAGGATGTCTGATTCTAGGTGAGTGATCACACCATCGTAATTATCTGGGTTGTGAAGATCTGTTTTGTATAGTTATTCTGTGTATTCTTGCCACGTCTTCTTAATATCTTCTGCTTCTGTTAGGTCCATACCATTTCTGTCCTTTATTGAGCCTGTCTTTGCATGAAATGTTCCCTTGGTATCTCTAATTTTCTTGAAGAGATTTCTAGTCTTTCCCATTCTATTGTTTTCCTCTATTTCTTTGCATCGATTGCTGAGGAAGCCTTTCTTATCTCTCCTTGCTGTTCTTTAGAACTCTGCATTCATTGTTCAAACCCAGATTTGTGGGCTCTCAGGCCAGAATTTCTGATTCAGTAGGCCTGGGGTTGGATGAGGAATATGTGTTTCCAGCATGGTCCCAGCTGATGCTGATATTTCTAGTCATGGGACCACACTTTGTTAATCACTATGTTTGGTGCCCTCTATCTATGGTGTCTTCTAGCTTTAAAATATAGTGTTTATTTATTCATTATACACACACACACACACATACACATATATATATCTGTGAGATTACCTATGTGTGTATGATAGTTAGTCTGATTTCACTAATGAGGAAACTAAAGCACAAAGAAGTTAAGAAGCTCGCTCAAGGCTGTTTAGCTGGTAACTGACACAAGGAGAATTCAACCTCAGGGTATGATGCTTGGGCCACACTGTACCATTGGAATTAGAATCTTTTTCTCAGTGACACTATGTTATGGTATTAGATTATTAAAAAGGGCCTTATTACCATTGTTTTCTCTTTCTTGTATGTCATACTAGGCCTTGGGGCAAATGTCATACCGCCCTCTGGAATAAGCCACCTTGTACGGAATCTACGTCTTTTATGACCCCATGTTAACATTGAATTAGAATTTTCATTAATTGATAACCTTTAAAGGACAGCATCTCTTTGAGCTAATGCAACTGGGAAATTAATTTTAAATGGTTGCAGCCCTGTGTCACCAAGGCCATAGAGTGCTAGCTAAGGTTAGAAAGTGCAAACAGCAACTCTCAGCATGACTCTTCTTGCACAGTAAACATGAAGATTTAGAGACCCAGTCAAGCACATGCTGTTTATTTCTGCTTGAATATACATTCTCCTCCGAACAAGCTGGGTGCCTGGGAACATATGCCTTATTTTACTGTGGTACAATTTTTTCTTGACACTTCAATATTGCCTTTGGTATTGTTGTTTAATATACTTCATTACCTTAAATTGTACTATTTCTTGAATTTGACAGCATATTTGGCACTGTACGGTATGAGGAGAAAGCGCCATTCTGTGTGCCTGGGTTGTCACCTGTCAGCTCTGTTTGGGGGTGCTGAGAGTAAGCTCTGCTGAGTGGGAGGGTGCACGCATAGGTTCCAGGAGGAGGCGGAGGAGGCCTCACTATTCTGTGTATCACTCAGTAGCATCTTCACCAGTGTTCACTTTGAACATCACAGAAATCTTGGGGGAAAGCTGTCCTTCCCTTCTCTGCAGTATAGAGAAAATTATCAAAAGTGTGGGCTCTATATGCAAATGGCTTGTGTGCAAATCCCCAATTTTGCACAGATATTTTCCTTTTTCTTTCTTATGAAGGTGCATATACTAGAGCTGGGTGGCACCTTTTCTCAAGAGCTGATTTTACATATCTGTTTCAGTTTCATATTCAGTGGTATCCTGTTAGTAGCTTGAAATTGCTCATTGTTAGCCTATGTAGCTCACATGGAAATGGGCAGATTCTACAGACCAGGAATACTTTCCTTCCCTGGAAAGCCAGCTTATCAGCACAGTACAAGATACAACATACATTACATTAAATTGCCCTGCAGGGCACAATTAAATGTACAACTTGATGGTTTTTACTTATATATACCCTACTCCCAGGTCAAGATATGGAGTGTCACTCCAAAAACATTCCTTCATGCCGCATCCTGTCAAAGCCATTCTCACATGATATAATGACTATTTTGACTTCTGTGATCATCTGTTAGTTTTGCCTTTACTTGAAATTTCTATAAGGAATCATCAACATGATCTTCTTTTAAATCTGACTTCTTTTGCTGGTTTTGTTCAGCAATACATGTCAAAGACAGTAATGCATATTTCTATTCATACCTATGCCTTTCTGTCTTTCTTTCAGCTATCTGTTCATCATCCATCCATCCATTCATCCAACAATCCATCTATCCATCCATCCATCTGTCTATCCATCTATTTATCTATCTTTCCATCCCTCTGTCTATCCTCCATCCAACAATACATCTATCCATCCATCCATCCATCTATCTATCCATCCATCCATCTGTCCATCCATCCATCCATCCATCCATCCAACAATACATATATCTATCTCCTCTGTAGAGAGAATTATATTTTCCAGTATGTTATATGGTAGTCTAAAGCCACATGTGCTTATTGACTGCTTTAAATATGGCTAATATGACTGAACATCTGAATTTTTAATTGAATTGAGATGTGCTATAAATGTAAAATACATATCTGACTCTGAAGCCTTGTGAAAAGGATGTCCCCTATCTCATAGTTGTTGGAAATCCTTGGCATTACTTGACTAGTAGATGCATCTCTATTTTATTTTCCATGTTTAGGATTTCTGCTTGTTTCTTTTTGCCAGATTCCAGTTCTATAGTGAAATTTTTACAGTCACGAGTATTGATTTTCTCGACACTTTCATAAGTTATTTTGGCATCATATATCTTTCCTGGCATTCATATCTCAATCTAATGTCTTTTTTTTCCCCTCCTGAACCTATTGTTTAATCCTTAGCAGTGGTTTTTTGATGTTTAGCACATGTATGGAACAGTGGGGGAAGGGGCTCAGAATGATATTGTCCATTGGGTGATGCTTGGATTTGGGCAGAGAAACATTCCCTCAGCCAGGAGCTGAGCAAAGCCGGGTTGCAGATTTACTCACTTGATTTACCTTAGCTTCAGTTCCTCCCATCTCTTAGTGCTTCAGGTATGCCATTTGAGCACCTGGGATATTTAGGAGTGCTTTTTCCATCAGTAGTTTTAGTTTCTATTAGGTTCCTTGTACCAGATGAGTATTAATAACTCCTTGTGATTTTCAGTTCTTTTCTTTCAAGTGGCTTCTTTGCATTGATCGCTGAGGAAGGCTTTCTTATCTCTTCTTGCTATTCTTTGGAACTCTGCATTCAGATGCTTATATCTTTCCTTTTCTCCTTTGCTTTTCGCTTCTCTTCTTTTCACAGCTATTTCCTCAGACAGCCATTTTGCTTTTTTGCATTTCTTTTCCACGGGGATGGTCTTGATCCCTGTCTCCTGTACAATGTCACGAACCTCCATCCATAGTTCATCAGGCACTCTATCTATCAGATCTAGGCCCTTAAATCAATCTATTTCTCACTTCCACTGTATAATCATAAGGGATTTGATTTAGGTCATACTTGAATGGTCTAGTGGTTTTCCCTGCTTTCTTCAATTTCAGTCTGAATTTGGCAATAAAGAGTTTATGATCTGAGCCACAGTCAGCTCCTGGTCTTGTTTTTGTTAACTGTGTAGAGCTTCTCCATCTTTGGCTGCAAAAAATATAATCAATCTGATTTCGGTGTTGACCATCTGGTGATGTCCATGTATAGAGTCTTCTCTTGTGTTGTTGGAAGAGGGTGTTTTCTATGACCAGTGCATTCCCTTGGCAAAACTCTATTAGTCTTTGCCCTGCTTCATTCTGTATTCCAAGGCCAAATTTGCCTGTTACTTCAGGTGTTTCTTGACTTCCTACTTTTGCATTCCAGTCCCCTATAGTGAAAAGGACATCTCTTTTGGGTGTTGGTTCTAAAAGGTCTTGTAGGTCTTCATAGAACCGTGCAACTTCAGCTTCTTCAGCGTTACTGGTTGGGGCATAGACTTGGATTACTGTGATATTGAATGGTTTGCCTTGGAAACGAACAGAGATCATTCTGTTGTTTTTGAGATTGCATCCAAGTACTGCATTTCGGACTCTTTTGTTGACCATGATGGCCACTCCATTTCTTCTGAGGGATTTCTGCCCACAGTAGTAGATATAATGGTCACCTGAGTTAAATTCACCCATTCCAGTCCATTTTAGTTCGCTGATTCCTAGAATGTCCACATTCACTCTTGCCATCTCTTGTTTGACCACTTCCAATTTGCCTTGATTCATGGATCTGACATTCCAGGTTCCTTTGCAATATTGCTTTTTACAGCATTGGACCTTGCTTCTATCACCAGTCACATCCACAGCTGGGTATTGTTTTGGCTTTGGCTCCATCCCTTCATTCTTTCTAGAGTTATTTCTTCACTGATCTCCAGTAGCATATTGGGCACCTAACAACCTGGGGAGTTCCTCTTTCAGTATCCTATCATTTTGCCTTTTCATACTGTTGATGGGGTTCTCAAGGCAAGAATACTGAAGTGGTTTGCCATTCCCTTCCCCAGTAGACTACATTCTGTCAGACCTCTCCACCATGACCCGCCCATCTTGGGTGGCCCCACAGGGCATGGCTTAGTTTCATTGAGTTAGACAAGGCTGTGGTCATAGTGTGATTAGATTGACTAGTTTTCTGTGATTATGGTTTCAGTGTGTCTGCCCTCTGATGCCCTCTTGCAACACCTTCTGTCTTACTTGGGTTTCTTTTACCTTGGATGTGAGGTATCTCTTCACGGCTGCTCCAGCAAAGCACAGCCGCTGCTCCTTACCTTGGATGAGAGGTATCTCCTCACGGCTGCCCCTCCTGACCTTGAACGTGGAATAGCTCCTCTAGGCCCTCCTGCGCCTGCGCAGCCACCGCTCCTTGGACATGTGGTTGCTCCTCCAGGCTGCCGCCCCTGCACTCGGGCGTTGGGTAGCTCCTCCCGGCCGCCGCCCCGGACCTCGGATGCGGGGTAGCTACTCTGGGCTGCCGCCCCTGACCTCGGACGTGGGGTAGCTCCTTTGGCCGCGCTTGTGTGCCGTCGCAGCCACCTGCACTGAATGAGACGACTAGAGATCTCTTCAAAAAAATTAGAGATACCAAGGGAACATTTCATGCAAAGATGGGCTCGATAAAGGACAGAAATGGTATGGACCTAACAGAAGCAGAAGATATTAAGAAGAGGTGGCAAGAATACACAGAAGAACTATACAAAAAGATCTTCACGACCCAGATAATCACGATGGTGTAATCATTCATCTAGAGCCAGACATCCTGGAATGTGAAGTCAAGTGGGCCTTAGAAAGAATCACTATGAACAAAGTAGTGGAGGTGATGGAATTCCAGTGGAGCTCTTTCAAATCCTGAAAGATGATGCTGTGAAAGTGCTGCACTCAATATGCCAGCAAATTTGGAAAACTCAGCAGCGGCCACAGGACTGGAAAAGTCAGTTTTCATTCCAATCCCAAGGCAATGCCAAAGAATGCTCAAACTACAGCACAGTTGCACTCATCTCACATGCTAGTAAAGTAACGCTCAAAATTCTCCAAGCCAGGCTTCAGCAATACGTGAACCATGAACTTCCTCGTGTTCAAGCTGTTTTAGAAAAGGCAGAGGAACCAGAGATCAAATTGCCAACATCTGCTGGATCATTGAAAAAGCAAGAGAGTTCCAGAAAAATATCTATTTCTGCTTTATTGACTATGCCAAAGCCTTTGACTGTGTGGATCACAATAAACTGTGGAAAATTCTGAAAGAGATGGGAATACCAGACCACCTGACCTGCCTCTTGAGAAACCTATATGCAGATCAGGAAGCAGCAGTTAGAACTGGACATGGAACAACAGACTGGTTCCAAATAGGAAAAGGAGTATGTCAAGGCTGTATATTGTCACCCTGCTTATTTAACTTCTATGCAGAGTATATCATGAGAAATGCTGGGCTTGAAGAAGCACAAGCTGGAATCAAGATTGCTGGAAGAAATATCAATAACCTCAGATATGCAGATGACACCACCCTTGTGGCAGAAAGTGAAGAGGAACTAAAAAGCCTCTTGATGAAGGTGAAAGAGGAGAGTGAAAAAGTTGGCTTAAAGCTCAACATTCAGAAAATGAAGAATATGGCATATAGTCCCATCACTTCATGGGAAATAGATGGGGAAACAGTGCAAACAGTGTCAGACTTTATTTTTCTGATTTTCAAAATTTTTATGATTTTCAAAATCACCGCAGATGGTGACTGCAGCCATGAAATTAAAAGACGCTTACTCCTTGGAAAGAAAGTTATGACCAATATAGATAGCATATTCAAAAGCAGAGACATTACTTTGCCAACAAAGATCCATCTAGTCAAGGCTATGGTTTTCCCAGTGGTCATGTATGGATGTGAGAGTTGGACTGTGAAGAAAGCTGAGTGCCGACGAATTGATGCTTTTGAACTGTGGTGTTGGAGAAGACTCTTGAGAGTCCCTTGGACTGCGAGGAGATCCAACCAGTCCATTCTGAAGGAGATCAGCCCTGGGATTTCCTTGGAAGGAATGATGCTAAAGCTGAAACCCCAGTACTTTGGCTACCTCCTGCGAAGAGCTGACTCATTGGAAAAGACCCTGATGCTGGGAGGGATCAAGGGCAGGAGGAAAAGGGGACGACAGAGGATGAGATGGCTGGATGGCATCACTGACTCGATGGACGTGAGTCTGGGTGAACTCTGGGAGTTGGTGATGGACAGGGAGGCCTAGAGTGCTGCAATTCATGGGGTTGCAAAGAGTTGGACACAACTGAGCGACTGAACTGAACTGAAGTGGCTTCTTAGTGTTTTGTCCAGTGTAACTTAAGAACCAATACATATCTCAAGTCAAAACTTGTTCTGAATGTTGAAATCACTTCTGTTTAGATACTTGGCCCCTCAGCATCTTCTCATTTGTCAGCTCCTCATGCCATTTTTGTTTCAGCAGCACCATGAGTGGCAGAGCCCTGCTGGCTCCTCTGCCGGGTCAGGGTTGGTATTTGCCAGGCTTCTTAGCGTCTCCTTCTGTTCCAGGAATGAAAGTGACCTGGGAAAGCGGTATGCATAGTGCTGGGCTTGGCTTAAGGAACCTGCTTTCTCTTTTCTTGGCCTCTGTGGTCCTGCTTTCTTTGGCAGGTCCCACTAACTTCATCCAGATGTTTTGTTTAGTTATCTGCCTTTGCTAGTTCTCCCTGGGAGTTTTGTGCTTCACTGGACTTCGTTGACTCATTGGAAAAGACTCTGATGCTGGGAGGGATTGGGGGCAGGAGGAGAAGGGGACGACAGAGGATGAGATGGCTGGATGGCATCACTGACTCGATGGATGTGAGTCTGAGTGAACTCTGGGAGTTGGTGATGGACAGGGAGGCCTGGCGTGCTGCAATTCATGGGTCGCAAAGAGTCGGACACGACTGAGCGACTGAACTGAACTGGACTTCATCAGAAGCAGGAGTTGTGAGTGAGCATTTTAAGCAGAACTGAGAGACATGGAGTTTTATTGCAATTTAATTTCAGTCAAAAGCATCACATCCTGTTCTTTTCCTCGCTGAAACCCCTAAATGATAGTCTTTGAAATATAAATAGGAAACTCCCCTCTTTCCCTGGGCCATCAGCCCAACAATAACCATGAAAGAACTCAGTATAATGTGTAAAGGAAATGTTTTTCTAATGCCAGCTTCACTGGAAACTAAAGCTCGGATCCAGGTAAATCACATCACTTTGATTAACCATCTGATGCCTTCTTTCATATACAGACTGTACTTTCTACCTCAGACTCCCTCTGTTTCCTTTGAATTCTTTGCCCCTAATCTCAAATTTAGGAGAAGGCAGTGGCACCCCACTCCAGTACTCTTGCTTGGGAAATTCCATGGACAGAGGAGCCTGGTGGGCTGCAGTCCATGGGGTCGCTAAGAGTCACACACGACTGAAAAAATTCACTTTCACTTTTTACTTTCATGCATTGGAGAAGGAAATGGCAACCCACTCTAGTGTTCTTGCTTGGAGAATCCCAGGGACAGAGGAGCCTGGTGGGCTGCCATCTATGAGGTCGCACAGAGTTGGACATGACTGAAGTGACTTAGCAGCAGCAGCAGCGGCAATCTCAATTTTATTCTTTTTTAATTGCAGTATAGTTGCTTTACCATGTTATATTAGTTTCTGCTGTACAATAAAGTGAATCAGCTATATGTACACACATACTCCCTCCCTCTTGAGCCTCCCTTCCCCCCATCCCACCTCTCTAGGTCGTCACAAAGCACCAAGCTGAGCTCTCTGTGCTATGCTATACTGCAGAACTCCCTATATATTTTACATGATAGTGTATATATGACAATCCTACTCTCCCAGTTCATCTTACCCTCCCCTTCCTCCCTCCGTGTCCACATGTCCACTCTCTATGTCTGCTCTGCAAATGGGTTCATCTGTTCTATTTTTCCAGATAGTATATATACATTTATATGCAATATTTTTTTTTTTTCTTTCTGACTTACTTCACTCTGACAGACTCTAGGTACATGCACATCATTTCAAAAGACCCAGTTTTGTTCCTTTTTATGGCTGAGTAATATTCCATTGTATGTATGTACCACATCTTCCTTATCCCTTCATCTTCCACTGGACAGATGAAGGGTGTTTCCATGTCCTGGCTATTGTAGTGCTGCTATGAATATTAGGGTATATGTGTCTTTTTGAATTATGGTTTTCTTAGGGTATACGCCCAGGAGTGGGATTGCTAGATCATGTGGTATTGCTATTTTTAGTTTTTAAGGAGCCTCCATACTGTTCTCCATAGTGGCTGTGTTAATTTACATTCCACCAACAGTGCAAAAGTGTTCCCTTTTCTCCACAGCCTCTCCAGCATTTATGGTTTGTAGATTTTTAAACTTTATTCTTGATATCATCCTATCTCCCTCCCACTTTGTCACCTCTACTTTTGCCAGACTAAGGTGAATAGCTTTATCTTATCACAGGATTCCTCCTGTAGTTCTCTACTAACTGTCATAGTCTAGGTTCAAGTTCTGACTTTGACCAGAACTATCTTACTCTGCACAGCCCAGCTTATACCAGTAGTGAAAGCTTTTGAGAGCTATATTTCATACTTTGGGGCAGGTGTCATGTAAGTTTCAAGCTTTATGTGGACTCAAGTCCATTGCAAGTGGCTGCTAGGCTTGCTGAAAGAACGCTACAGCTAGTAGGTCATGGGTGTCTATGGTTTCCATTATGGTTTATCACAGTAACTGTTTTTAAATGTTTATTTCTAAGAAAGTCAGAATATGACACCCCAAAAGTGACTTCAGGCCAGATTATCATCTTTGTTTGACAGTAAAGTGAAACTAGTTCCAAAGGGTAAGTGTAGACAAGCACCTGGGTTCCTGACATTCTTCTGTTCTCTTCACTGTGTGTGTGCCATGCAGCCTGTCTGTGGAACACAGGTCGTCTGAACCCAGTCAGTTAGCAGCCCTGGGGTGGCACTGGGGGCCCTGCTATGCAGATTAAATCTGAACTATATGATGTGGAAAACTAGGAACAGAGTTGTCTGACAGAAAACTCTGCCTCTCTCTTGAGGAGATGAGGTCAATAATACATTCACAGGACCAGCTCTGGATATAATCTGGGCTTCTGCTCATGAAGGCCCCTTCCAGACACTGTCTTTCTCACTTTTGTGGTATTTAATTGAAACAAATTTAAAAGTGGAATGGATGAGTTAGAATCTCATTAGAATTTGAGCATGTAGTTCTCAGAGTGCTAAAACTGGCTGCTGAAATCATTATTATTATTTTTTTTAATGCATCAATTCGGTGGTCATGAAAGGAACTTTGTGTTTTCATTGATAATTGATTCCAATAAATTGTTTATGCCAAATAAAACAGCTCCATGAAATCAGAATATAAATGCTGTTATGAATTCCATATAATTGAATTTTTGTACCTAAATTTAAAATCACATTAAAATAGCAAATGCTGTGAAATACTCTTGGACTGAACTTCCTATTGTTTGCTGGACTGGTGACATGTTTGTTTAATACACATGTATTATTTTATAAAGTTATCTTTGTCTTCAGACTTGACTTAAAAAGGCCTGATTTGCATTGATTGAGGAATTTAGTTAGGGACACAGTAGTTCTTGGGTAGTTGAAATCACAAATGATTAGAATTCAGATGGCTGATCATTTAACTTTGGTGTACTGAATAGAATGTTATTAGCCAACCAAAGGTTTATCCAGTAGGTCCCAATCACTATGTTCAGACCACTGGAGGACGATCTGAGGTTCTGCTCTATAAGGTGCTGCCCAAGCTACTTTTCAGAACATCAAGTTAGAAATAATCCTTATGGGACTAAAAATGGGTAATGCGGAAGCAAGGTCCTTGAGGTTAATGGGGACCTTAGAGATCAAAGCCTTCTTTCTTCACTCATACATCTAGGAAATGGTTAGAAATGCAAATCAACATGAATAAGCCATGCATATGTAGAGCATAAAATCTAATACACCTGGTTATATGTATACCCCCAATAAATCATCATCACAATCAGAATAATAAATGTGCCTGTTACTCTTGAAAATTTCCCTGAACAATATTGAGTAGCAACTTCGAATGTTAGGTCCATGAATTGAGGCAAATTGGAAGTGGTCAAACAGGAGATGGCAAGACTAAACATTGACAGTTTAGGAACCAACAAACTAAAATGGACTGGAATGGGTGAATTTAACTCAGATGACCATTATATCTACTACTGTGGGCAGGAATCCATAGAAGAAATGGAGTAGCCATCACAGGCAACAGAAGACTCCGAAATGCAGTACTTGGATGCAGTCTCAAAAACGACAAATGATCTCTGTTCGTTTCCAAGGCAAACCACTGAATATCACAGAAATTGAAGTCTGTGCCCTGACCACTAATGCTGAAGAAGCTGAAGTTGAACGGTTCTATGAAGACCTACAAGACTTTCTAGAACTAACACCCCAAAAAGATAACATTTTCATTATAGGGGACTGAAATGCAAAACTAGGAAGTCAAGAGATACCTGGAGTAACAGGCGAATATGGCCTTGGAGTACAGAATGAAGCAGGGCAAAGGCTAATACAGTTTTGCCAAGAGACCACACTGGTCATAGCAACCCTCTTCCAACCACACAAGAGAAGACTCTATATATCGATGTCACCAGATGGTCAATACAAACATCAGATTGATTATATTCTTTGCAGGCCAAAGATGGAGAAGCTCTATACAGTCAGAAAAGCAAGACCGGGAGCTGACTGTGGCTCAGATCATGAACACCTTATTGCCAAATTCAGACTTAAATTGAAGAAAGTAGGGAAAACCACTAGACCATTCAGATATGACCTAAATCAAATCCCTTATGATTATACAGTAGAAGTGGCAAATAGATAAAAGGGATTAGATTTGATAGATAAAGTGCCCGAAGAACTATGGATGGAGGTTCCTGACATTGTACAGGAAGCAATGATCAAGACCATCCCAAAGAAAAAGAAATGCAAAAAGGCAAAACGGCTGTCTGAGGAGGCCTTACAAATAGCTATGAAAAGAAGAGAAGCAAAAGGCAAAGGAGAAAAGGAAAGATACACCCATTTGAATGCAGATTGCCAAAGAATAACAAGGAGAGATAAAAATGCCTTCTTCACTGATCAGTGCAAAAAAAATAGAGGAAAACAATAGAATAGAAAAGACTAGAGATCTCTTCAAGAAAATTAGAGATACCAAGGGAAATTTTCATGCAAGGATGAGCACAGTAAAAAACAGAAATGGTATGGACCTAACAGAAGCAGAAGATATTAAGAAGAGGTGGAAGAATACACAGAGAACTGTACAAAAAAGATCTTCATGACCCAGATAATCACGATGGTGTGATCACTCACCTAGAGTCAGACATCCTGGAATGTGAAGTCAAGTAGGCCTTAGGAAGCATCACTATGAACAAAGGTGATGGATTTCCAGCTGAGCTATTTCAAATCCGAAAAGATGATGCTGTGAAAGTGCTGCACTCAATATGCCAGCAAATATGGAAAACTCAGCAGTGGCCACAGGACTGGAAAAGGTCAGTTTTCATTCCAATCCCAAAGAAAGGCAATGCCAAAGAATGCTCACACTACCGCAAACTTGCACTCATCTTACACACTAGCAAAGTAATGCTCCAAATTCTCCAAGCCAGGCTTCAGCAATACATGAACCTTGAACTTCCAGATGCTCAAGATGGTTTTAGAAAAGGCAGAGGAACCAGAGATCAAATTTCCAACATCTGTTGGATCATCAAAAAAGCAAGAGAGTTCCAGAAAAACATCTATTTCTGCTTTATTGACTATGCCAAAGCCTTTGACTGTGTGGATCACAATAAACTGTGGAAAATTCTGAAAGGAATGGGAATACCATCTGACCTGCCTTCTAAGAAATCTGTATGCAGGTCAGGAAGCAACAGTTAGAACTGGACATGGAACAACAGACTGGTTCCAAATAGGAAAAGGAGTACAACAAGGCTGTGTATTGTCACCCTGCTTATTTAACTTTTATTCAGAGTACATCATGAGAAATGCTGGCCTGATGAAGCATAAGCTGGAATCAAGATTGCCAGGAGAAATATCAATAACCTCAGATATGCAGATGACACCATACTTATGGCAGAAAGTGAAGAAGAACTAAGAAGCCTCTTGAATATAGTGAAAGTGGAGAGTGAAAATGTTGGCTTAAAACTCAACATTCAGAAAACTAAGATCATGGCATCTGGTCCCATCACTTCATGCAAAATAGATGGGAAACAGTGGAAAAAGTGACAGACATTGTTTTTTGTGGGTTCCAAAATCCCTACAGATAGTTTCTGTAGCCATGAAATTAAAAGATGCTTGATCCTTGGAAGAAAAACTAAGACCAACCTAGACAGCCCTCCCTCTTCTCTTCTCCATGTAACGCTGTGAACCTCTCTGGGTGACCCTCATGGTAGAGAAACTTTTCATCTTTAACATAGATGTTTTATTAATGGTGCTGTATAGAAGGAGAAGTTTTGAAACTACTGTAAAAATAAGACCAATAACTGGAAGCAGGAGGCTTAAGTCCAAACCCTGACTCCAGGGAACTCCTGACTCCAAGGAACATTAATTGACAGGAGCTCATCAAACGCCTCCATACCGACACTGAAACCAAGCACCACACAAGGGCCAGCAAGTTCCAGGGCAAGACATACCAAGCAAATTCTCCAGCAACACAAGAACACAGCCCTGAGCTCCAATATACAGGCTGCCCAAAGTCACCCCAAAGCCATAGACATCTCATAACTCATTACTGGACACTTCATTGCACTCCAGAGAGAAGAAATCCAGCTCCACCCACCAGAAAACCGACACAAGCTTCCCTAACCAGGAAACCTTGACAAACCACCTGTACAAACCCACACACAGTGAGGAAATGCCACAATAAAGAGAACTCCACAAACTGCCAGAATACAGAAAGGACACCCCAAAATCAGCAATTTAAACAAGATGAAGAGACAGAGGAATAGCCAGCAGATAAAGAAACAGGATAAATGCCCACCAAACCAAACAAAAGAGGAAG
This sequence comes from Bubalus kerabau, assembly GCF_029407905.1. Taxonomy (NCBI): domain Eukaryota; kingdom Metazoa; phylum Chordata; class Mammalia; order Artiodactyla; family Bovidae; genus Bubalus; species Bubalus kerabau. Next base: position 5,216,127 of record NC_073643.1, read on the forward strand.
AGATGGGGAATCTACCTGATAAAGAATTCCGAATAATGATAGTGAAATTGATCCAAAATCTTGAAATCAAAATGGAATCACAGATAAATAGCCTGGAGACAAGAATTGAGAAGATGCAAGAAAGGTTTAACAAGGACCTAGAAGAAATAAAAAAGAGTCAATATATAATGAATAATGCAATAAATGAAATTAAAAACACTCTGGAGGCAACAAATAGTAGAATAACAGAGGCAGAAGATAGGGTTAGTGAATTAGAAGATAGAATGGTAGAAATAAATGAATCAGAGAGGATAAAAGAAAAACGAATTAAAAGAAATGAGGTTAATCTCAGAGACCTCCAGGACAATATTAAACGCTACAACATTCGAATCATAGGGGTCCCAGAAGAAGAAGACAAAAAGAAAGACCATGAGAAAATACTTGAGGAGATAATAGTTGAAAACTTCCCTAAAATGGGGAAGGAAATAATCACCCAAGTCCAAGAAACCCAGAGAGTCCCAAACAGGATAAACCCAAGGCAAAACACCCCAAGACACATATTAATCAAATTAACAAAGATCAAACACAAAGAACAAATATTAAAAGCAGTAAGGGAAAAACAACAAATAACACACAAGGGAATTCCCATAAGGATAACAGCTGATCTTTCAATAGAAACGCTTCAAGCCAGGAGGGAATGGCAAGACATACTTAAAATGATGAAAGAAAATAACCTACAGCCCAGATTATTGTACCCAGCAAGGATCTCATTCAAATATGAAGGAGAAATCAAAAGCTTTTCAGACAAGCAAAAGCTGAGAGAATTCTGCACCACCAAACCAGCTCTCCAACAAATACTAAAAGATATTCTCTAGACAGGAAACACAAAACGGTATATAAATTCGAACCCAAAACAATAAAGTAAATGGCAATGGGATCATACTTATCAGTAATTACCTTAAACGTACATGGGTTGAATGCCCCAACCAAAAGACAAAGACTGGCTGAATGGATATAAAAACAAGACCCCTACATATGTTGTCTACAAGAGACCCACCTCAAAACAGGGGACACATACAGACTGAAAGTGAAGGGCTGGAAAAAGATTTTCCATGCAAATAGGGACCAAAAGAAAGCAGGAGTAGCAATACTCATATCAGATAAAATAGACTTTAAAACAAAGGCTGTGAAAAGAGACAAAGACGATCACTACATAATGATCAAAGGATCAATCCAAGAAGAAGATATAACAATTATAAATATATATGCACCCAACACGGGAGCACCACAATATGTAAGACAAATGCTAAGAACTATGAAAGGAGAAATTAACAATAACACAATAATAGTGGGAGACTTTAATACCCCACTCACACCTATGGATAGATCAACTAAACAGAAAATTAACAAGGAAACACAAACTTTAAACGATACAATAGACCAGTTAGACCTAATTGATATCTATAGGACATTTCATCCCAAAACAATGAACTTCACCTTTTTCTCAAGCACACATGGAACCTTCTCCAGGATAGATCACATCCTGGGCCATAAATCTAGCCTTGGTAAATTCAAAAAAATAGAAATCATTCCAAGTATCTTTTCTGACCACAATGCAGTAAGATTAGATCTCAATTACAGGAGAAAAACTATTAAAAATTCCAGCATATGGAGTCTGAACAACACGCTACTGAATAACCAACAAATCACAGAAGAAATCAAAAAAGAAATCAAAATTTGCATAGAAACGAATGAAAATGAAAACACAACAACCCAAAACCTGTGGGACACTGTAAAAGCAGTCCTAAGGGGAAAGTTCATAGCAATACAGGCATACCTCAAGAAACAAGAAAAAAGTCAAATAAATAACCTAACTCTACACCTAAAGCAACTAGAAAAGGAAGAAATGAAGAACCCCAGGGTTAGTAGAAGGAAAGAAATCGTAAAAATTAGAGCAGAAATAAATGCAAAGGAAACAAAAGAGACCGTAGCAAAAATCAACAAAGCCAAAAGCTGGTTCTTTGAAAGGATAAATAAAATTGACACACCATTAGCCAGACTCATCAAGAAACAAAGGGAGAAAAATCAAATCAATAAAATCAGAAATGAAAATGGAGAGATCACAACAGACAACACAGAAATACAAAGGATCATAAGAGACTACTATCAACAATTATATGCCAATAAAATGGACAACGTGGAAGAAATGGACAAATTCTTAGAAAAGTACAACTTTCCAAAACTGGACCAGGAAGAAATAGAAAATCTTAACAGACCCATCACAAGCACGGAAATTGAAACTATAATCAAAAATCTTCCAGCAAACAAAAGCCCAGGTCCAGACAGCTTCACAGCTGAATTCTACCAAAAATTTAGAGAGGAGCTAACACCTGTCCTGCTCAAACTCTTCCAGAAAATTGCAGAGGAAGGTAAACTTCCAAACTCATTCTATGAGGCCACCATCACCCTAATACCAAAACCTGACAAAGATCCCACAAAAAAAGAAAACTACAGGCCAATATCACTGATGAACATAGATGCAAAAATCCTTCACAAAATTCTAGCAATCAGAATCCAACAACACATTAAAAAGATCATACACCATGACCAAGTGGGCTTTATCCCAGGGATGCAAGGATTCTTCAATATGCGCAAATCAATCAATGTAATACACCACATTAACAAGTTGAAAAATAAAAACCATATGATTATCTCAATAGATGCAGAGAAAGCTTTTGACAAAATTAACATCCATTTATGATAAAAACTCTCCAGAAAGCAGGAATAGAAGGAACATACCTCAATATAATAAAAACTATAAATGACAAACCCACAGCAAACATTATCCTCAATGGTGAAAAAATTGAAAGCATTTCCTCTAAAGTCAGGAACAAGACAAGGGTGCCCACTTTCACCATTACTATTCAACATAGTTTTGGAAGTTTTGGCCACAGCAATCAGAGCAGAAAAAGAAATAAAAGGAATCCAAATTGGAAAAGAAGAAGTAAAACTCTCACTATTTGCAGATGACATGATCCTCTACATAGAAAACCCTAAAGACTCCACCAGAAAATTACTAGAACTAATCAATGATTATAGTAAAGTTGCAGGATATAAAATCAACACACAGAAATCACTTGCATTCCTATACACTAATAATGAGAAAACAGAAAGAGAAATTAAGGAAACAATTCCATTCACCATTGCAACGGAAAGAATAAAATACTTAGGAATATATCTACCTAAAGAAACTAAAGACCTATATATAGAAAACTATAAAACACTGGTGAAAGAAATCAAAGAGGACACTAATAGATGGAGAAATATACTGTGTTCATGGATCGGAAGAATCAATATAGTGAAAATGAGTATACTACCCAAAGCAATTTATAGATTCAATGCAATCCCTATCAAGCTACCAACGGTATTCTTCACAAAGCTAGAACAAATAATTTCACAATTTGTATGGAAATACAAAAAACCTCGAATAGCCAAAGCAATCTTGAGAAAGAAGAATGGAACTGGATGAATCAACCTACCTGACTTCAGGCTCTACTACAAAGCCACAGTTCTCAAGACAGTATGGTACTGGCACAAAGACAGAAATATAGATCAATGGAACAAAATAGAAAGCCCAGAGATAAATCCACGCACATAAGGACACCTTATCTTTGACAAAGGAGGCAAGAATATACAATGGATTAAAGACAATCTCTTTAACAATTGGTGCTGGGAAAACTGGTCAACCACTTGTAAAAGAATGAAACTAGAACACTTTCTAACACCATACACAAAAATAAACTCAAAATGGATTAAAGATCGCAACGTAAGAACAGAAACTATAAAACTCCTAGAGGAGAACATAGGCAAAACACTCTCCGACATACATCACAGCAGGATCCTCTATGACCCACCTCCCAGAATATTGGAAATAAAAGCAAAAATAAACAAATGGAACCTAATTAACCTTAAAAGCTTCTGCACATCAAAGGAAACTATTAGCAAGGTGAAAAGGCAGCCTTCAGAATGGGAGAAAATAATAGCAAATGAAGCAACTGACAAACAACTAATCTCGAGAATATACAAGCAACTCCTACAGCTCAACTCCAGCAAAATAAATGACCCAATCAAAAAATGGGCCAAAGAACTAAATAGACATCTCTCCAAAGAAGACATACAGATGGCTAACAAACACATGAAAAGATGCTCAACATCACTCGTTATCAGAGAAATGCAAATCAAAACCACTATGAGGTATCATTTCACGCCAGTCAGAATGGCTGCGATCCAAAAGTCTACAAGCAATAAATGCTGGAGAGGGTGTGGAGAAAAAGGAACCCTCTTACACTGTTGGTGGGAATGCAAACTAGTACAGCCACTATGGAGAACAGTGTGGAGATTCCTTAAAAAACTGGAAATAGAACTGCCTCATGATCCAGCAATCCCACTGCTGGGCATACACACTGAGGAAACCAGAAGGGAAAGAGACACGTGTACCCCAATGTTCATCACGGCACTGTTTATAATAGCCAGGACATGGAAGCAACCTAGATGTCCATCAGCAGATGAATGGATAAGAAAGCTGTGGTAAATATACACAATGGAGTACTACTCAGCCATTAAAAAGAACACATTTGAATCAGTTCTAATGAGGTGGATGAAACTGGAGCCTATTATACAGAGTGAAGTAAGCCAGAAAGAAAAACACCAATACAGTATACTAACACATATATATGGAATTTAGAAAGATGGTAACAATAACCCTGTGTACAAGACAGCAAAAGAGACACTGATCTATAGAACAGTCTTATGGACTCTGTGGGAGAGGGAGAGGGTGGGAAGATTTGGGAGAATGGCACTGAAACATGTGTAATATCATGTATGAAACGAGTTGCCAGTCCAGGTTCGATGCACAATACTGGATGCTTGGGGCTGGTGCACTGGGATGACCTAGAGGGAGGGTATGGGGAGGGAGGAGGGAGGAGGGTTCAGGATGGGGAGCACATGTATACCTGTGGTGGATTCGTTTTGATGTTTGGCAAAACTAATACAGTGTTTGAGGTTTAAAAATAAAATAAAATTAAAAAAAAAAAAGCAAATACAGTACTTTGTCAACAAAGGTCTGTCTAGTCAAAGCTATTGTTTTTCCATTAGTCATGTATGGATGTGAGAGTTGAACCATAAAGAAGACTGAGAGCTGAAGAATTGATGCTTTTGATCTGTGGTGTTGGAAAAGACTCTTGAGAGTCCCTTGGACTGCAAGAAGATCCAACCAGTCAATCCTAAAGGAAATCACTCCTGAATATTCATTGGAAAGACTGCTACTGAAGCTGAATCTCCAATACTTTGACCACCTAATATGAAGAACTGATTGATTTGAAAAGACCCTGATGCTGGGAAAGATTGAGGGTGGAGGAGAAGGGGATGACAGAGGATGAGATGGATGGCATCACCAACTCAATGGACCTGAGTTTGAGTAACCTCCAGGAGTTGGTGATGGACAGGGAGGCCTGGCGTGCTGCAGTCCATGGGTTCACAAACAGGCGGACCTGACTGAGTGACTGAACTGACTTCTCCTCCTCCTCATCTTTTGTAACCATTGATCCTGTGCTGTCATATAAGGTATTTTGATGTTCTAGAATTTTATATAAATGTAATCGTAGAATGTGTACTTTAAAAAAATCCATAGGCTTTTTGAGCAGTTTTCTGTTTATAGAGAAAATTGGGCAAAAAGTATAAAGATTTCCCCACCTGTCCACCCACCCAGCCTCACCCAGTTTCCAGTATTTTTGTCATCAAGCATTATTGTGGTACATTTGCTCCAGGGAGTGAGCAGATATTAAGATTTGATTATCAATTAAGTTTCATAGTTTGCATTACGGCTCAGTATTTATGCAGTGCATCATATGGATCTTAACAAAATCCATATGGATCCGTAGTGACATGTATCCACCATTGGGCTTCCCCGGTGGCTCAGACAGTAAAGAATCTGCCTGCAGTGTGGGAGATCTGGGCTCAGTCCCTGGGTTGGGAAGATCCCCTGGAAGAGAGCAAGGCAATGCACTCCAGTATTCTTACCTGGAGAATCTCCATGGACAGAGGAACCTGGCAGGATAGTCTATGGGGTCTCAAAGAGTTGGACACTACTGAGCAACTAAGCATAGGCACATCCACCATTGCAATAGCATCATTTAGAATCAGTTTTTTTTGTGGGGGGAAGTATAATTACTTTTCAATGTTGTGTTAGTTTCTGCTGTACAAGTAGCTGAATCAGCTAAGTGAATCAGCTATATGTACACATGTATCCCCTCCCTCTTGGACCTCCCTGCCACCCTCTAGGTTTTCACAGAGCAAGGAGCTGAGGTCCCTTTAGAATCACAGTTTTACTGCCCTAAAAAAAAAACAACAAACAAAAAACCCTGCACCCCACCTCCTTCCTTTCCTGCCTTCTCCCTGGCAACCATTTATCTTTTTACTGTCCTCATGGTTCTGCCTTTTCCAGAAGGTCCCCTATTTGGAATTACATGGTTTGTAGGCTCTTCAGATTGGTTTCTTTCACTTAGAATTATGCATTTAAGTTTCCTCCATGTCTTTTCATGGCTTGATAGCTCATTTCTTTTTATTTCTATGTATAGATGTACCACAGTTTGATTATTCATTCACCTACTGAAAATCATCTTGATTGCTTCCAAGTTTCATCAGTTATGAATAAAGCTGATATAAACACCATGTTTATATAGATGTTTATGTAGACATATGCTTTCGTCTCCTTTGGGTAAATGCCAAGAAGCCTGATTGTTGGATCATATGGTTAAGTGTATGTGTGGTTTTGTCTTCCAGACAGACTGTGCCATTCTGCATTCCCATCAACAATGAGTAGGAGTTCCTGTTTCTCCACGTCTTCTCCAGTATTTAATGGTGTCAGTGTTTTGGATTTTGGCCCTCTAATAAATATATAGTGGTAATCTTATTTTAATTTGTTTTTCCCTAATAACATATGATGTTGGTCAAGCTTTCCTGGTGGCTCAGAAAGTAAAGATTCTGCCTGGAACACAGGAGACCCAGGTTCACTCCTGGGGTTAGGAAGATCTCCTGGAGAAGGGAATGGCAACCCACTACAGTATTTTTGCCTGAAGCATCCCACTGAGGAGCCTGGTAGACTACAGTCCATGGGGTCGCAGAGTCAGACATGACTGAACAACTAATACTTTTACTTTCTATCTTCCTTTCATATGCTCATTTTCTGCCTGTATATCTTCTTTTGTGAGGTATTTGTTCATATCTTTTGCCTACTTTTTAGTGGAGTTGTATTTTTCCTTATTATTGAGTTTAAAAAATTTCTGTGTATTTTATATGCAAATATTTTATCTAAAATGTGTTTTGAAAATATTTTCTTGAGGTGTGAGATTTGTCTTTTCAGTCCCTTAATATTGTACTATTTTGGACTTGCTTCTTTCACTAAGCAAATTTATTTCGACACTGAATCGTGTTGTTGCTTATGTCAATAGTTCATTAATTCTTATTGCCGAGTAGCATGTAGTTGTATGCATGTACCATAATTTGCTTATCAACTTACTTGTTGATGGGTGTTGGGTTGTTTTCAGTTTTTGAATATTGCAACTGAAAGTGCCATAGTGCTTATGTACAAGGTTCTGTGTGGACATTTGCTTTTATTTTTCTTGTGTAAAGACTTAACAGCACAATAGCCATATTGCGTGGTAGGTATGTGTTTAGTTTTTTAAGGAAACTGCCTACTCTTTGCCTGTTGGTCATGTTATGTTCTTACCAGCACTATGAGCACTCCAATTCCTTTATGTATTTACCAATAGTTTTTATGATCATCCTCTTCATTTTAGTCTTCTAATATATCTAAACACTATGTGGTCTGGAGTATCAGGGCACTATAATTCATGAAGTCAAATAGTGTAAGTTCAACTGTTCAACATTGTTCTTTTTTTAACATTTAAAGGAAGAGTAGAAATTGATAAGAAAAAGATAAGATTGAGTCTAATTGTTTGCTTGCTATTTATCTTAAGCAGCGGGGTTTTGTTTCTTGGTCACATGGCATGGCATGCAGGATCTTAGTTCCCTGACCAGGGATCGAACCCTGTGCCCTGTGCAGGGGAAGTGCAGAATCTTAACCACTGGACCACCAGGGAAGTCCCTTGAACAGCAGTATTTAATTTGCTATCCAGGGACCCCCTAGAGGTCTCCTGGTCCACAAGTTCTAGACTCTTCATGATAAAACCCCCATTTTTTTTTCACTTTCTTCATTTTTCATAAGTGTGCAGTTAAGCGTTCCATGGTTACATAACACGTGAGGTCATTGCTCTGTTGGCTAGTAGAGTGTGCGTTTGTTCAGACTCGTGTTTTTAAAAATTCTCTATTTTTATTTTGAATACTAACTGTTGGTACATTGTAACCCATGTGGGATTTAGCTCTTTGAGATCCTCAGTGATTTTGAAAAAATGTAAAGCAGTTCTGAGACCTAAGTTCTAGACAAAACTTAACAGTAGTATAATAAAATGTAGGAAAAGTACAGAAATTGAAGACAAAGAAAACGAATATTTTAAGGTGTAAGGAACAGAATACCTTGAACATTAAAAGTTTACTATATATTTTCCTTCCAACTGGGAAGGGAAAGGAATATAAACACATCTCTACATGGTGTTATTGGCCCTGGAGACCTGGCCTTTCTTCCGTTGTCAGCAGAACTTTGGTTTCTATAGTGCTAGGCTCGCTGTCTCACTGCTGTATCCCAGGGTCATATTGAATCCGCAGCCTCTTTCCACTGTGCCTGGTCAAAGGGAACATTTTTCAGCATGTATGAGAAGCTGCCACTCTTTAACTTGCTTCCAGTATGAAAATAGCACTGCAGGGATGGAGAGAAGCTGGGGTTTGGCATTGAGGGCTGCACTGCGTCTCAGGCCTCCAGGAGAATGTAGGTGTTGATGGAAGACAGAGCAAGAATGATTGTCAAATATGGTGCAAGGGCTTTTGTTTCTCCATATCTATTGGTGATATTTATTATTTGTTAATATGTAAATGGTTTAACATAAAGGGGGGTTTCTAGAATAAATTTTACAATTTTCTCATCTAGTTTAGTATCTTGAATCCTTGTGCGGTTAGTGGACGGTACTTCTTTTCCTACATCAGTACCATTCGACTCGTGCACATCCCCTTGTAAGTCTGTTACAAAAGAGTTTACAAAGCTATGTGTGTGTGTGGTGGGGCAGTGAATATGGTTTTAAAATTCTGCTACCACATGTCACAATAATGGATTTTTTGGGTAAAGAATGCTACTTTAATGCTTTTTGTGAATATCCACCCCAGTTTCTTTTGCTTTTCATATATTGACTACTTTAATGTTAAAAATATCTCTAGAGCACAAATCTAAAATAGAAAACATCCAGTTAAATGAAATTGTCACATTGCTTGAGACCATGGCAAATGGTTTCTTACACTGTCTGTAGATGGCTAACTGGCTTTTACTCTAAGTTACAATGTTCATTCTTCTCCATATTTATGAATAAATATATTGTTTTCTCCTGAGGTTAACTTAGGCATTCAAATTAAAATAAGTGAATGAGTTTTCTTTTTTTAGGTTCTTCAAAACAAATTATGGTTGGGTATATTTTGGTGGATATTTCTTTAGTTTCTTCTCCAAGAATTATGATATTAAACCTCTTATTTTTAAAATATTTAAAAATTTTAATTGAAGGATAATTGCTTTACGATGATGTGTTAGTTTCTGCTGTACAATGAAGTGAATCAGCCAAATATATACATATATCCTCCCCCCTTGAACCTCTCTCCCATCCCCCAGCTCTCTAGGTCATCACAGAGCACTGACCTGAGGTCGCTGCGCTTACAGCAGCTTCCCACTAGCTATCTGTTTTGTACTTGTAAACCTATTATTTTAAAGGAAAGCTATCTTTTAGTTCTAATAATAATTTTAAGCATTGACATTTGAAATTTTAGTACCTATCTGGACCTTAGCCTAAGTGTTCTTCAAAATATACTAACTGAATATTTACAACTCTATACATTATTTTAATAGTATTATAACAATTAAAGATTCAACAGTAAATAAATCAATGATGAGATACTGGCAACATTAGAGAATGTTTAAGATTCTGATAGGTTAGATTCAAGGTAGAAGCATTGTAGGTACTTTTCATCCCTAATTTCCACCAAGATAAATTTAAATTACTAATATAGAATAGTGCATATACAGACTAGCATACTGGGCACACCATTAACCTCGGATGACTGTTCATCAGTCCCGACCAGCAAAACCACGAGATCCTTATAATAAGTGCTATGGTCACTTTGTTTATTCAGCACACATTTTTGAGCTACCCCTATGTGCATGATTATGCTATTAAATAATATTTTTTCATGTTTTGCATATAGATCACAAGTACAACTGAATAATTGCCGTTTTACATGAATTTTTAATCTATGGGAATGTCTTGAAGTTTATATCCTCAAACAAAGTACTTCTGAATATTGGTAAGTGTTTAGAGAACATTGTTCTCCTGCACTCAGTTCATTTCAGTTCAGTTCAGTCACCAGTTGTGTCTGACTCTTTGCGACCCCATGAATCGCAGAACGCCAGGCCTCCCTGTCCATCACCAACTCCCAGAGTTCACCCAACTCATGTGCATTGAGTCGGTGATACCATCCAGCCATCTCATCTTCTGTCATCCCCTTCTCCTGCCTCCAATCCCTCCCAGCATCAGGGTCTATTCCAATGAGTCAACTCTTCGCATGAGGTGGCCAAAGTATTGGAGTTTCAGCTTTAGCATCAGTCCTTCCAATGAACACCCAGGGCTGATCTCCTTTAGAATGGACTTGTTGGACCTCCTTGCAGTCCAAGGGACTCTGAAGAGTCTTTTCCAACACCACAGTTCAAAAGCATCAATTCTTTGGTGCTCAATTTCTTCACAGTCCAACTCTCACATCCTTACATGACCACTGGAAAAACCATAGCCTTGACTAGATGGACCTTTGTTGGCAAAGTAATGTCTGCTTTTTAATATGCTGTCTAGGTTGGTCTGTAAGGAGATCCAATCAGTCCAATCTAAAGGAGATCAGTACTGGGTGTTCTTTGGAAGGACTGATGCTAAAGCTGAAACTCCAATACTTTGGCCACCTCATGTGAAGAATTGACTCATTGGAAAAGACTCTGATGCTGGGAGGGATTGGGGGCAGGAGGGGAAGGGGACAACAGAGAATGAGATGGCTGGATGGCATCACTGACTTGATGGACATGAGTCTGAGTGAACTCCGGGAGTTGGTGATGGACAGGGAGGCCTGGCATCCTGCGATTCATGGGGTCGCAAAGAGTCGGGCACGACTGAGCGACTAAACTAAACTGAACTGAACTGAACTGAGGTTGGTCATAACTTTCCTTCCAAGGAGTAAGCGTCTTTGAATTTCATGGCTGCAGTCACCATCTGCAGTGATTTTGGAGCCCCAAAAAATAAAGTCTGACACTGTTTCCACTGTTTCCCTATCTATTTCCCATGTAGTGATGGGACCAGATGCCACGATCTTCGTTTTCTGAATGTTGAGCTTTAAGCCAACTTTTTCACTCTCCTCTTTCATTTTCATCAAGAGGCTTTTTAGTTCTTCTCTACTTTCTGTCATAAGGGTGGTGTCATCCTCATATCTAAGGTTATTGATATTTCTCCCGACAATCTTGATTCCAGCTTGTGCTTCTTCCAGCCCAGCGTTTCTCATGATGTACTCTGCATAGAAGTTAAATAAGCAGGGTGACAATATACAGCCTTCACGTACTCCTTTTCCTATTTGGAACCAGTCAGTTGTTCAATGTCCAGTTCTAACTGTTGCTTCCTGACCTGCATACAGGTTTCTCAGGAGGCAGGTCAGGTGGTGTGGTATTCCCATCTCTTTCAGAATTTTCCACAGTTCATTGTGATCCACACAGTCAAAGGCTTTGGCATAGTCAATAAAGCAGAAATAGATGTTTTTCTGGAACTCTCTTGCTTTTTCAATGATCCAGCAGATGTTGGCAATTTGATCTCTAGTTCCTCTGCCTTTTCTAAAACCAGCTTGAACATCTAGAAGTTCGAAATTCACATATTGCTAAAGCCTGGCTTGGAAAATTTTGAGCATTAGTTTACTAGCATGTGAGATGAGTACAATTGTATGGTAGTGTGAGCATTCTTTGGCATTGCCTTTCTTTGGGATTGGAATGAAAACTGATCTTTTCTAGTCCTGTGGCCACTGCTGAGTTTTCCAAATTTGCTGGCATATTGAGTGCAGCACTTTCACAGCATCATCTTTCAGGATTTGGAAGAGCTCAACTGGAATTCCATCACCTCCACTAGCTTTGTGATGCTTTCTAAGGTCCACTTGACTTCACATTCCAGGATGTCTGGCTCTAGGTAAGTAATCACACCATCATGATTATCTGGGTCGTGAAGATCTGTTTTGTACAGGTCTTCTGTGTATTCTTGCCACCTCTTCTTAATATCTTCTGCTTCTGTTACGTCCATACCATTTCTGTCCTTTATCGAGCCCATCTTTGCATGAAATATTCCCTTGGTATCTCTACTTTTGAAGAGATCTCTAGTCTTTCCCATTCTGTTGTTTTCCTCTATTTCTTTGCCTGATCACTGAGGAAGGCTTTCTTATCTCTCCTTGATATTCTTTGGAACTCTGTATTCAGATGGTTATATCTTTCCTTTTCTCCTTTGCTTTTCGCTTCTCTTCTTTTCACAGCTATTTGTAAGGCCTCCCCAGACAGCCATTTTCCTTTTGCATTTCTTTTCCATGAGGATGGTCTTGATCCCTGTCTCCTGTACAATGTCACGAACCTCTGTCCATAGTTCATCAGGCATTCTGTCTATCAGATTTAGGCCCTTAAATCTATTTCTCACTTCCACTGTATACTCATAAGATGGGAGTTAAAAGTATATTTTACTCAGATAACACATAAATTTGCTAGTTGCATGTTCTTACTTATTTTTACAAAATAAACAAAATTGATCAATTTTAAAGACTCAACATCAACATTTTCTTTTATTTTTCATAAATAGAAACTCTAAACAGAAGACAGTATCAATATGCAGTAAAGCATGAAAATGTGTTTGGTTGCTGTTACTATAGTTGCCATTGCTGTGTGGAGTATACTTATTCCCTGAAAAGAAATTGAGGAGGATAAAGCAAAATGAAAAGTGACTGTAGGCTACTCTGATCAAATACAGGAAACCTTCAGTTTGAGACTGGTGCCATCAGCCTGCATAGATTTCTCTGTCTTGTATTGAATTTCATCTCCTGAGGCTAACAGCTGTTCATGTCTATGTCTTGAGCACCTAAGAATGAATTCCCAGGGTTTCTCACTGTAAGAAACATTTGTGGGACACAGGGGTGATAGTGAAGTCCAGACACCCCATTTGCACCCTATTGTCAGGGTCTGCCCTCAGGCCACATCTACCTATTATGAGCCCTGCTAAAAGTCATCACAAACCTCAGGGCTGGTTTCTCTTTGATTGGCTCCATCATTGTAGAGGAGGGGTTTTAAGAAAATGGGATTGAAATCTGCTTCAGGAACTTTGTCCCCTGATGGTTCCAAGCATGAGGGAGGGCCCTTGGGTGGGGAACTTTTTTCCTTCACGTAGAACGAAGAACAGGACACCTGGGATACAGAGCTGAGAGCCCTGGCTTCTTCCCAGTGTGTCCCTGCATGAGTGAAACCCAGCAGTCAAACAGCGTCCTAGCAGTTTTTCAGCCTCTTTTCTCCTTCTTTTAAAGCAGTGCTAGCAATAGAGGGTTTGCTGGATATTTGTAGAATGGATTTGGCATAGAAGTTTCAATTACTTTATTTTTTTTTTTTTCTTTTTTTTTTTTTAATTTTATTTTATTTTTAAACTTTACATAACTGTATTAGATTTGCCAAATATCAAAATGAATCCGCCACAGGTATACATGTGTTCCCCATCCTGAACCCTCCTCCCTCCTCCCTCCCCATTCCATCCCTCTGGGTCGTCCCAGTGCACCAGCCCCAAGCATCCAGTATCGTGCATCGAACCTGGACTGGCAACTCATTTCATACATGATGTTACACATGTTTCAATGCCATTCTCCCAAATCTTCCCACCCTCTCCCTCTCCCACAGAGTCCATAAGATCAATTACTTTAATATATACAGAAAAGGAAGTCATTTGTGAACCAGTTCACTTTATCAGTAGTTTAAAAACGAGGAGCTGTAACACTTTAGATGCTGCCTGTGGTCAGTAGTTCAGAGCCACTGGTGGAGAATTGAGCCCATCAGAAGGATGCCAGCGTCAGGATGGGGATCGAGGCAAAGGGTCCCAGGACAAGCCAGGCAAGGTAAGCACGACAGGTGTTAGAACCAAAGAAAGGAATTACAAGTGTTAAGCAAAAGCCAGTTCTGCTTGATTGCTTTGGTTTTCCTGCTGTTGTACTGAAGCAGTTTCCCACATGGCTTCTGAAGCCTTGAAGTTCTAGGGAGAGCTGAGAGGCCAGTTGTGTGTGTGTGTGTGTGTGTGTGTGTGTGTGTGTGTGTGTGTGTAAGCCAGAGCTGCCTCCTACTGGCTAGTGAGAGCTAACTGTGCACATTTCTCCCTAAATCTGAGTTCCGACCTCTTTTCTGACTTTAACTTGGCCATATCTAGACTTTTCACACCAGAGATCACTAAATGCTTCTGCTTAGAGCTGTCCCCTGTAGAAGGCAATGGCACCCTACTCCAGTACTCTTGCCTGGAAAATCCCATGGACGGAGGAGCCTGGTAGGCTGCAGTCCATGGGGTCGCTAAGAGTCGGACACGACTGAGCGACTTCACTTTCAATTTTCACTTTCATGCATTGGAGAAGGAAATGGTAACCCACTCTAGTGTTCTTGCCTGGAGAATCCCGGGGATGGGGGAGCCTGGTGGGCTGCCGTCCATGGGGTCACACAGAGTCAGACACGACTGAAGCAACAGCAGCAGCAGCAGCAGCAGAGCTGTCCCCTCTCCTGGACAGAGAGTTGTTAACCATTACCAGGATACCACTGGACAAAGTTCCAGGCAATCTCTCAAGAAAAAGTTATGCTATGGATAAATAAAATGTGGTGCATATACAGAATGTAATATTACTCAGCTGTAAAAAGGGAATGAAATAGTACTATTTGCAGAGATGTGGATAGACCTAGAGACTATCATACAGGGTAAAGTCAGAAAAAGAAAAACAAATACTGTGCAATACTGCTTACATGTGGAATCTAGAAAAATGATATAGGTAAACCTGTTTGAAAAGCAAAAATAGAGACACAGATGTAGAGAACAAACTTATGGGGAAGGGAGGAGTGGGATGAACTGGGAGATTGAAGTTGACATATATACACTACTATGTATAAAATAACTAATAGAAACCAGCTGTATAACTCAGAAAACTCTACTTAATGCACTGTGGTGACCTAAATCGGAAGGAAATCCATAGAAGAGGTGGTATATGTATAGCTGATTCACTTTTCTGTACAGAAGAAACTAATACAACTATATTACAATTGTATTGCAACAGTTGTAATACACTATATTACAACTAATACTAACGCTATCATAGTGAAACAACTATCCTGCAATGAAAAATTCTTTAAAAAGTTTACCCGTATTCTTAAATTTAGGAAAAATTACTTCTAACAACAAAAAGTGGCCAAAGAACCTTTGCTCATGACTTACCTATTTTCTGTTTTATTATTGCAATTTTGCAAGGATTTAACAACCAAATATGTCTGTAGTCAAGTGTGTTCACATTTAATTAGTAACCATAAGAGACAGTAAATTCAGAGAGATTTAAGGAGCTTATAAAAACTCAGAATGTTTGTCAAAGAACCAAAAAGACTCATGGTACCTACGCCGAAGTAGAAAATCGTGTCTGTCTTTTTCTTCACTGATTTCATGTGGGTATTTGTTTAGTCAGTGTGTTTCACTTCACTGTGCAAGCGTATCTTCTAGGGGTCTTGTTAAATGCAGATTCTGGCCTGTAGGTGCGGAGAAGGCCTCAGTTCAGTTCAGTTCAGTCGCTCAGTCGTGTCCGACTCTTTGCGACCCATGAATCACAGCATGTCAGGGCTCCCTGTCCATCACCAACTCCCGGAGTTCACTCAGACTCATGTCCATCGAGTCGGTGATACCATCCAGCCATCTCATCCTCTGTCATCCCCTTCTCCTCCTGCCCCCAATCCCTCCCAGCATCAGAGTCTTTTCCAATGAGTCAACTCTTCACATGAGGTGGCCAAAGTACTGGAGTTTCAGCTTCAGCATTATTCCCTCAAAAGAAATCCCAGGGCTGATCTCCTTCAGAATGGACTGGTTGGATCTCCTTGCAGTCCAGGGGACTCTCAAGAGTCTTCTCCAACACCACAGTTCAAAAGCATCAATTCTTCAGTGCTCAGCTTTCTTTATAGTCCACTTCTCACATCCATACATGACTACTGGAAAAATCATAGCTTTGACTATACAAACCTTGTTGGCAAAGTGATGTCTCTGCCTTTTAATATGCTGTCTAGCAATTGTGGTAGGTGGATAAAAATAAAAAGGCAAACAAATGTATTTTTTTAAAACCTAGTTTCTGAGAACTTTGTAAACTCTGCATGGGAGAAACATTATCTTTTATTTTTGCATTGGGGATCTTTGCTTTTGAGCTGTTGCACTATTTTTTTTGGCAGATGTTGAGTTCACACAATATACAGTAAAAGACTAAATGAGCTGGAGACACGAGAGATCCCAATTATACAACTCACTGACTATCCACAAGCCCAAACAATGAAAAGCATTTTGCGTGCTTTACTCACTTAACTTCTTTTAAACCCTCCTTGGCACCTTAGCTGCATTAATGTGATAACTCTTGTGTCACAATGAACAAACTGTGGTGATTGTGAGCATTTCTGGAGTTTGTCATATTGAATGGGAACAGGATCTGGACATCTAATTCTCGGTTCATTATTAGGCTTGATCTGGTTTTATAGATAGATAATTTACAAATTAAAAAAATTTTTCCTTTGCCACAGGAATAACAAGTGAGTTCTGGGTATATCTTTCCAGCAAACATTTAGTTTTGGAAGTCATTTCTCATGGGTGACTTTCAAGGATTTTCTTCTTTTTTGTTCTCTTCATTAGGAAACTCAGTGAATCTTCAAGAAGCTAATCACATGATACTCACACAAATGCACATCCAACACTTCCACAAAGGTCACAATAGTTGAGTGGTCTACACTGCCCTGAGCATATTGAAAGGCAAATGCTGACTCGTGTTCTGTATGATACAGTATCCTATACTAAGAATACTGGATATCGTGGCTATTCCAGAGTCTCAGAGTTAAGTGTGTGGCTACACGAAGGCTCAAGGAAGAGAAAATAGCTCCTTTTCTGAAGTTAGAGTGCAGGGAGTGTAACCCAGAGAAGCAACAGATGGTTTTCCGGCACTGAAATGCAGCATTGTTTTCATAACAACCCAATGGTGTTTGGAAGTCTGACTTAAAGGAATTAACTTATCACATCCAGCCTTTGGAAAATGCTCATAGATTTATTATTTCCTGTCTCTAGGGAAGCAGAGGTAGAGGCAGGGCTTTTTCCAAGTGCACATGACGGTGCTCTGCACAGATTAAAGCTCCCCTGTGACACAGAAATGAGGTTAAGAACATTCTAGTTTTTGACTTAATGTGTAAAAGGGCCTAGAATACGGATGCGAGAATGATTAATTCTTACAAAGTAACTTGACTTTACGTTGCAAATGGGTTGGCTCTGATGGTTTCTCAAATCAAGTATCCTTTTATTATAGCAAAAAAAAAAAAGTCTCTATCCCAAGCTCTGATCTATTTAATTATTCATGGCTGAGATGTTCCTGTTTACCCTCTTACCATTTTCATCATAATATATTAAAACTTTTCAGCATATTATTATTTTTAACATTACACTTAGAAGGATAAATTATTAACCTATGTGTAATCAGAGGAATTTTGAGCAAAATGAATTTTGTAAAGTAAGCATAGGGAAGTCACAAAAACATTCCTTAAGAAAACAAAAAGAGTGAGAGATGGAGGAAGGGAGGGAGGGCAGGACAAATAGAAGTAACAACATGATTAAAAAAAAGAAAATGTATATTGTGTTACATGCAACGAGAAATAAGTTTTCAAAGCTTTCAAGAAATGTCTGGAACCTCAGAACTTACTGTTATATTTAACACAGGCACTTTGCTGATATGTTCCAAAGTTCAGTTTTATGATTTAGTAAGTGACCAGCCCTATATATCAGGCACCCTGTAAGTTGCATATTAAGTATGTCCAAGTATCACATCCTTATACTTCAGGTTCAGCCTATGGTTTTTTTTTTTTTTTTTTTAAAGATGGTTTGTAAAGTTTGTAGAAACACATGAGAAATCAGTTGATACCCCGGAAAGCTCTGAAGATTGTCCATCTCTGAACCAATTTGTTGTTCACAGGGCAGGGTATCCCTGTTCATGGACCACTCCAATAGTCCTCGTGGTAAATTTCAGCTCAGCAGCCTGTGTTGTAATCCTTTGTGCATCAAGAGCCACTGTTGCTCCATGAGTGAGAAAAAATAAAATTACTGTTCTTACTGTAAATATGGGTGAAAATAAGCATACTTTTGATGGCATTTGAGGGTATCACTGGTTGGTTGATAACTGAGAGCAATAGATGGGGTTGATGGCTCAGTATAGTCTGAGCATCGGCTCTTGGGACCCATCTAGGTCTTAAGTTAAGCTTGTGTCTTCAGTTCTGAGTGGCTCTTCCTATGTCATGGGCTTCTCAATGTTCTAGCAAAAAGAATGTGTTCACTAGTGTAGATAGCTGGTTGTGGCACAGTTTGTGAATTTGAACTTATAGAAAGGCCTTGATTGATTGTAAGTATTGGTTTTACATATTGGTACTTTGGTAATATGGTACTCTTAAGTATTGGGTCCTTGTAGCCTGTTTGCAGTGCTTGTCTTGACCTAACACTTGTCACCTCAGGAAAATTCTTTTTTTTTTTTTTTTTCCTCTTTCTCAGTAATTTTCATTGTAATCCGCCCCCCCTCCCCGTAACTGAGGCAATTATGATGGAATTCTTTATCATTAAGCTTAGGAAAAAGAAAAGACTTCTCTTCAGGTATTTTCATTAAACCAGAAATCTTAGTTTCCTCTATTTCCTGGTGACATTTTTGGGTATGTTCTGGTGTCATCTCTGTTACAAGAATTTAGTCAAGTTACATATAACCATTTTAAATTAAAAATTTCTCATATAAATTCTGTCTTAGTGATTAAAAAAGTCCATTTTTGTCTTTCATTATCTGTATCTTCAAAAGAACACAAACTAGGGTAACTGGCTTTTGTTTCCTTAACAAAAATACAATGCAAATTGAGTTCTCAATTCTGATTGAGAAAAAGCCTTATTAATGCATTAGCTTGAGTCCTTCTGTTGGCTATTGCCAAAGGAACAGCCAGCTGGTACATCCCCAAATCATTCAGGTTCTTCCTTATAGCCAAAGGCAAATTTTCTTAAAATAAATTTTTAATTTTAGAATAGTTTTATTTTATTCTTATTATATATTATGCAAGTATTTATTGCTACAAAACTACTTAGTTTTCTAGTTTTTCTTTGTTTGCTTTGCTGTGCTGTATGGCTTGTGGGATCATAGTTCCCTCACCAAGCTGAACCTGTGTCCTGTGGCAATGGACCTTCTGGGAATTCTCTATTTTGTTTTTTTAATAATTTACTTACTTGTGTAGTTTAATTAAAATTCTCAAAACATAATTTATTTAAGCATCTTGTCACGTTTAAAGTTATATGTATTTATCTTTGAATTGCTGATTAATTTTTTAACTTATTTTCTTGGATTTCTGTTTATTTCCATACTGATTTTTATGACCAACTATATATTGAGGAAATAATCTTTTAAAAATTATTATTTATTTACTTGGTTTTCTGGCTTGTGATTGATTTTGACTTTCTTATGCTATTTAGATAGAGAAGGCAATGGCAACCCACTCCAGTACTCTTGCCTGGAAAATCCCATGGGCGGAGGAGCCTGGTAGGCTGCAGTCCATGGGGTCGGTAAGAATAGAAAACCACTGACTGACTTCACCTTCACTTTTCACTTTCATGCATTGGAGAAGGAAATGGCAACCCACTCCAGTGTTATTGCCTGGAGAATCCCAGGGACAGGGGAGCCTGGTGGGCTGCCGTCTATGGGGTCACACAGAATTGGACACAACTGAAGCGACTTAGTAGCAGCAGCATGCTATTTAGAATTCTCTTTTGGCTATATAGATTTTTTTGTTATTCACCAATCAGGTTTATAAATATTTTATTTGGTTTATGTATTATCTTTAAAAAAATATTTTGCCCATTTCCCCTTAACTGTAATATTTTTCCTTTTTTTAGAAATTAATTTTTTAGCACTTTTGTGTTTTTATATTTTATATGAAAGTTTTGATCCATCAGGTGTTTATTTTTCTATATAGAGAGTTAAGGGGCTTCCCTTGTGGCTCAGTGGTAAAGAAGCTGGCAGCAGTGAGGGGACATAGGTTCAGTCCCTGAGTTGGGAAGGTCCCCTGGAGGAGGGCATGGCAACCCACTCCAGTATTCTTGCCTGGAGAATCCCATGGACAGAGGAGCCTGGCGGGCTACAGTCCATAGGGTTGCAAAGAGTCGAAAAGCAACTGAGCATGAACGCACATAGGGAGTTAGACAGAGATTACATTAGGTAGTTTTAGATACACAGAAGAGATGCAAAGCTTTCTTTAATGCTTTTCTATGGTTGAATGTCTTATCTTTTTACAAAGCAAATATGATGCTGGGAATATATTATGTAAATTTAGTGGAGGTTTTCCTTTTAATTACTTTTTATGATAAACAAGTGTACACATGTGGAAAACACTAGAATATTGGACTATCATGGGTTGGGTTGACATCTCTATTTGTCACACAGAAGGTTATGAACAGAACAATGCTCTTGGACCAAAGGGGGCATTTCTATGGATATGTCAGCCAGAGCACCAACCTTCTTGTATTGAGCAGTTTTCATAGATTTCACTTAGAAAATTATGGGAATATTTATTTCAAAATAATGCATTAGTAGGAAATGTTTCCTACATTTTAGCTTTTTTAAAATTTATTTTTTAATTTTTGGCAACACTGAGTCTTCATTGCTTCACACTGACTTTCTCTAGTTGCAGTGGGTGGTAGCTACTCTTTGTTGTGGTGCTCAGGCTTCTCAGTGCCGTGGCTTCTGATGCAGAGCATGGGCTCCAGAGCACGCATGGGCTTCAGTAGTTGCATCACGTGGGCTTAGCAGTTGTGACATGTGGCTTAGTTGCCCTGAGGCATATGGGTTCTTTCTGGAGCAGAGATTGAACCTTTGTCCCCTGCATTGGCAGGCAGATTCTTAACCACTGGACCACCAGGGAAGTCCCTAAATTTTAGCTTTTACTGTGTCTTTATTAAATAATTGCAAGCAATCTTGCCTGGAAAACTCCATGGACGGAGGAGCCTGGTGGGCTACAGTCCATAGGGTCACAAGAGTCAGACATGACTTAGCGACTAAACCATTTAAAAAATAAAATTCTCAAAATTCTTCTCTTGATAAAGTACAATTTATAGATTAACTTTTATAGTATAAAAAGTAAACTTGAATTTTCATCTGGATAACACAGCTCCTGATCCTCCTTATGGACTGTAAATTCTTCTCCCAAGGAGAGGACTGAGAAGTGGAAAGAAGACAAACTGCTGAGGGAATCTAGGGTCGGGCAGTAACAGAGCACCCAGGACAGGATATCACCCTCTACCCGACAGCACAAAGCCTGTGCCCTGTGTCCTCCCATCTCTGGCTGAGCAGCAGAAGGTGCTCCACTTGACTCACTACCCCACCCCACCCTGGATTGCAGAAGGGAGCCCCAGTGACAGCGCAGGTGAGCTCAGGGTCTGCTGGGGACTCTCTTGACAATGAGCGACCAGAGGTAATCCTCTCTTTCCCCACTAGACCTGAGACTCCCTTCCCCACCTAGACACAGGGCAGCCAGGGGTCATCCATGGAGGGAACCTACCAGCAAGCAGTTGCCCTGGAGGCCTTCTCAGCCTTCTCTGGGCTGGAGAACCCTTCAACAGCAGCTGACACTGATGAGAGTCCCACCCCAGGGCCCAGTCCAGGAAGTACTTTGTCCTCTCTTTCAGCACCTACAGGCACTGAGATTCCTGGGCCATGCGAGCACCTCTGGCCTCTTGGGACATATCATAGAAGCAATCAGTAAGAGACCCAGAAGTACCCAGTCAGACCAAGAGAGCATCACAAAGTCTCTGAAAATGCAATTGTCATTGGATTCACAGTCCACAGAAATAAGTCAAAGTGTAAACAAAGTGACTGCCTGCTAAAATAAAAGATTTAAATAGGACCCCGCATGTCTCTAAATAATAGCCAAAATATTCAAGATAATAGAAAATAGCCTGACACATAGTGATTTCAAGGTGAATGAGAAAAGACAATCAGTCAATGCCAGTACCAAGATGAATTAGATATTCCAATTACCTAAGCAGCATCACAAACATCATCAACCAGGAATGACAGATGTTCTTAAAATAAATGATAGAAAGAAACTAAAAACAAGACATAGAAAAATCACAGCAAGAAACACAAGTCATTTAAAAAAATAAATAAAAATTAGAGGACTGAAAAATATAATAACAAAAATTAAGAACTCAAAATAAGGAATAAGTTGAACTTGAGGACAAATCAACAAAATTTACTCAACCTGAAAAGCAGAGATAAATGGACTAAAAAGAAATAAACAGAGCCTCAAGGACCGGCAGGATGATAAAAACAGACCCAGCATTCATACTGATGCCCTGGAAGGATAGGAGAGAGAGGGGCTGAAAGAGTAGATGAGGAAATAACTTCCACACTTGACCAAAGACATCAGATTATAGAGTCAAGAAGTTGAGAGAAAATCCAATGAGATAAATAAACCCAGAGAAACTCATGCCAAGACACATGATCACTAAGCTTCTAAAATCTAAGGGGGAAAAATGTCTTGAAAGCAGTGAGAAAGAAGCAGCATGTTCCCTATGGGAGAGACCAATTCAAAGGACAACGCGTTTCTCCTGAAGCCGTGGAGACCAGAGGACCCAACACAGCAGTTCCAAGTGCTGGCAGTGAGGAGTGTACACTGCACATTCTGTAGCTCGTGACACTGTCCTTCAGGAGGGAAGGGGGTAGAGACCCCAAATGAAAGGAAAGGGAGAGGATTTTCCACCGGCACAACTACCCTCAGAGAATGACTAAAGCAAATTTTTCAAAAAGAAAGGAGAAGGTGGATGAAGAAATCTTGGAGCATTAAGAAGTAACAAAGAATAATGAAAAGGGCAGAAATATGGGTAAATACAATGGTTTTTTCTTCATGAATTTTGTAAATCATATTTGATTATTGAAACAAAGATGATGACCCATTCCTCAAGACAATATGATCTTTAAATGTGAGACTTCCCTGGAAGTCCAGAGGTTAAGATTCCATGCTTCCAATGCAGGGGGCATGGTTTCAGTTTCTGCTTAGGGAACTAAGATCCTTTTTGTGGTGCAGCCAAAAAGTAAAAAAATAGTAATAATAAAAAGAAAAGGATTTCATCTCCTTAAAAAAAAAAAAAAAGAAAAAGTGGGGCAGGTAAGGGAATCTACATGGAAAGTTTCGAGTAGTAAAATGTTGATACCAATAGATTGTGATTATGTGTATGTATGTGTGTGTGTGTTAAGTCACTTCAGTTGTGTCTGACTCTTTTGTGACCCCGTGGACTGTAGCCTGCCAGGCTCCTCTATCCATAGGATTCTCCAGGCAAGAATACTGGAGTGGGTTGCCAGGCCCTTCTCCAAGGGATCTTCCTGATCCAGGGATGTGATTATGTGTGAAAGTGAAAGTGAAGTTGCTCAGTCTTGTTTGACTCTTTGCAGCCCCATGGACCATAGACTACTACGCCTCTCTGTCCGTGGGGTTTTCCATGCAAGAGTACTGGAGTGGGGTGCCATTTCCTTCTCCAGGGGATCTTCCCAACTCAGGGATCGAATCTGGGCCTCCCGCATTGTAGGCAGACGCTTTACCATGTGAGCCACCAGGGAAGTTGATTATGTGTATCTACCCTAAAGAAAACATTGAGGAACTACACCAAGTAACACATTCAATAATAAACGAACATATAAATAAATAAGGGTTTAGAAATGTCCAAGAAATCCATAGGAAGGCAAACTGAATGACAAAAATCCAATCCCAGAGGTTACATATTGTATGATCCCATTTATGTAACATTCTTGAGATGATAAAGCTATGAAAATGGAGAACAGTTGAATAGTTACAGGGCTTAGAGACCCGAGTATCCGTGCAGAGAAAGGAAGGTTTGTTACAAAGGGACAATGCACGGTATCCTTATGGTGATAGAACAAAATGTGTCTGTATTATTTGGGACAAGCCTAAGTGAATTTATGGTTATCTCAAAGTTAAAAGTTGAATTTTAAAAAAATGTATCACACACCTAACTCTTGAGAAAATACACAGAATCTAATTCTTAAAATAATGCATAATGGTTTTCAAAAATTTTTAATTATTTGTAGAAGCAAGTTTTAATGAATACCATATACATTAAGACACCATTTATGTCTAAATAAATCAGTGTCATATATTGTGGCTAGAGATGTAACTAGTGAAAGTATAGAGATGTAGGTATAGATATTATATACCAGTTTGGGTATAATGGTTACTTTTAAGGAAAGAAGAAGAGAATAGAAATAAAAGGGTATAATAAAGCCTTAGTTGCATTTATAATTTTTTCTTTCACAAAGAATAATGCTGAAACAAAAAATAGCAAAATACTTTTAGCTCTCATGTATCTCCTATGTTATATTTTTTTCCTCAGAAATATTTCAAAATAAAACATGCTTTCAAGGGACACAAATGAATAAATTTGATAAATTATAGTGTTAGTGTTACTTTGGTTAGACAATCTGCATAATTGAACCATTCTGTTTTTCAAAAAGTGACTTTAGTTTAAAAATAAATTTCATTTCTACTACATGAACTAACTTCAGTGAAAAAGCCTTTCAATGAGAGCTACATGAAGCCCCTTGAGGGTATAACATTTTTTCTATATTATAATAGGATTAGAATAGTTAAAGAAAATTAATTCTAAAGAAACATGAAGCTAAGGAGCTTGAAGCAATCCTTCATTTAGCGTGTGCATTCAGCTTTATAGCAGGATTTGAGGCAAATTATAAAGTGAACAAAACAATCCACAAAATAGTACAATTCAGGATAAAAGCAAACAAATGAGTAAGGGAAACCAAGAGATTAAGTACAGGAAGCGCCACAAATCTGAAAAAAGTAATTACTTTTATTGAGTAGTGTATTTGGATCTAAGTCTCTGGATGGCTAAGCTAAAAGTCTGTTTGATTGCATAGTTCTTATGTGTTACCAAATGAAATTAGATTACTGCATCGTTGGTACAAATCATGCATGAAACTTAGCTCATTTGGGTTTCAAAGTGTACAGAGTCATAGTTCTAGCCCGGGACATTCCCCTTCTCTTTTTCTTTCCTAAATCGTACATACTCTGCTCCATGGTACTACCCCTGCCAATCTGATAGAGAAAGTCAGCCTCAACCATTTGGGGGTTTCCCTCCAAAGCTCTTGAAGATGTTGACTTCTGCTTGTGGTTTCCAAGTGGGAGTGGAATGAGGGAGGGATGGGCTGGGGAATCTGGAATTAGCAGAGGCAAACTAGTGTATATATATATATATGTGTGTGTGTATATATATATGTATATAATTGCTATATATACTTGGGTAAACAGCAAGATCCTATGATGTGGCACAGCAAACTATATCCAATCTCCTGGGATAAACCATAATGGAAAAGGATATTAAAAAGTTCATATATGTGTATAACTGGGTCACTTTGCTGTTACATCAGAGATACAACATTGTAAATCAACTATGAAAAAGTGAAAGTTGCCCAATCGTGTCCAACTCTTTGCCACCCCTTGGACTATACAGCCCATGGAATTCTCCAGGCCAGAGTACTGGAGTGGGTAGCCATTCCCTTCTCAAGGGCATCTTCCCAACCCAGGGATCCAACCCAGGTCTCCCACATTGCAGGCAAATTCTTTACCAGCCTAACCACTAGGGGAGCCAAAGAACACTGGAGTGGGTAGCCTATCCCTTCTTCTTGGGATCTTCCCAACCCAGGAATCAACTATACTCCAACAAAAATTTAAGAAGATTTTGTCTTCTGGCTTGGGTGCTGAAAAAGGTGGGGAGGGATTAGTTCTTTAGTCAGATTTGTCCCAGAAGTCCTGTGCTTTGGAGCTTGACAGTTCCTGTCACCTGTCTCCTGAGTGCCTGGGACCCCAAAAAACCCCTCTCATTCTCCTCTCCAAGTCTGCAGCTTAAGATACAGTGCCACACCCTACATCTCTATCCTGTGTGCAGGAGATATGTGGCCAGCTTCACTCCACCACGTTTCACATCTCCTTTGCCAACACCTCACCCAGTGGGCCTTGGTGAGTCTATCTCTTCTGCAAAGTGGGCAGATGATATTCCAGAAACTTTTTTTTCTTAATACAATTACAAAAAACAAATTTCCAAACCAAAGTTTAAGAGAGTGCCATAGAACCTGTCTTAAACCTTGCATAGCACTAGTATAACTGATTATGTTTTGTTTTTCTCCCATTCAAGTTTTTTTTTAACTTTTTGTACTGAGATTATGTAGCCTTCTATACATTTGTGCTGTTTGAAATGTTTTTTGTTTGTTCGAGAGTGTTTTTTATTTTATTTTTTTATTGACTTATCAGTTCAGTTCAGTTGCTCAGTTGTCTCTGACTCTTTGCGAACCCATGGACTGCATCATGCCAGGCTTTGCTGTCCATCACCAACTCCTGGAGCTTACTCAAACTCATGTCCATCTCATCGGTGATGCCATCCAACCATTTCATCTCCTGTCATCCCTTCTCCTCCTGCATTCAATTTTTCCCAGCATCAAGGTCTTTTCCAGTGAGTCAGTTCTTCTCATCAGATGGCCAAACTATTGGAGTTTCAGCTTCAGCATCAATCCTTTCAATGAATATTGAGGACTGATTTCCTTTAGGACAGACTGGTTGGATCTCCTTATAGTCCAAGAGACTCTCAAGAGCCTTACCCAACACCACAGTTCAAAAGCATCATTTTTTTTGGCACTCAGCTTTCTTTATAGTCTCAGCTCTCCATACACGACTACTGGAAAAACTGTAGCTTTGACTAGATGGACTTTGTTGGCAAAGTCATGTCTCTGCTTTTTAGTATGCTGTCTAGGTTGGTCATAGCTTTTCTTCCAAGGAGCAAGCGTCTTTTAGTTTCATGGCTGCAGTCACCACCTGCAGTGATATTGGAGCCCAAAATAAAGTCTGTCACAGTTTCCATTGTTTCCCCATCTATTTGCCATGAAGTGATGGGACCAGATGCCATGATCTTAGTTTTCTGAATGTTGAGTTTCAAGCCAACTTTTTCACTCTCCTCCTTCACTTTCATCAAGAGGCTCTTTAGTTCTTCACTTTCTGACACAAGGGTGTGTCATCTGCATATCTGAGGTTACTGATACTTCTCACGGCAATCTTGATTCCAGCTTATCCTTCATCCAGCCTGGAATTTTGCATGACGTATTCTACATAGACGTTAAATAAGCAGGGTGCCAATATACAGCCTTGACATACTCCTTTCCCGATTTGGAACCATTGAAGTGTAGTTGATTTAAAATGTTGTGTTAACAGTTTAAAATTTAAAGTGTGTTAATTTCAAGTGTACAAGAAAGTGATTCATTTACATTTATATACATTTTCTTTTTTAAATTCTTTTCCATTAGAGGTTATTATAAGATACTGAGTATATAAATCCTTTTTATTTACCTGTTTTGTATATAGTAGTGTGTATCTGTTAATCCCAAACTTCTATTCATCTGTACTGCCTCCACTGATTACAGTTCTATTAAAGTGAAGACAATCAATTTTGCAGTTATCTGTGGATGAACGAATCACAAGCTGATACATGAAGCCTGAAATGAAAGATTATTTGAGGGCAGTTGACTGGATTAATTGTTAATCTTATGGCTTTAAAAAAGGTAAAAACAAATCTTTTTGTCTCAATGTGTAAGAGGAAAGACAGGCCAGGAGAAAGCCATTCTCATTAATAAAGAAGCGAGAGACAAAGTTAATTTTAAAGCTGAAGCGGATAGATGAGAACACTTTATAAGAAAAATGAGGACATTCGGTATTGACACCTAGAAAGTAATAAAGAGGAAACTGAAAGAATAGAGGGAAGAGGAAGGCATAGGCACGACATCCCTACTCTGATTTTCAACCTCATGTGGGGTAAAATAAATCCATTGTCCTAAGACTTTTTGTAATATTTATTTTTATTTATTTGTTTGATTTTATCAAGTCTTAGTTGTAACATGTGGGATCTAATTCCCCAACCAGAGGTTGAACCAGGGCCCCCTGCAGTGTCACTGTGGAGTCCTGGCCACTGGACACTACGGAAGTCCTAGGACGTCCTTGAATAATGATACTTCTGTTTGCAATGAGAACATAGATGTGGCTGTCAAAGGCAAGCATGTTTCTAAGAAGGATTCTTTTGAGTGGAACTGGAGACCTCTAATAAAGTCGTACTTTGCCTTTGTAGGAACTTACTCCTTTTTCCAACAGGCAGCTAAAGCAAGCTGCAGCCAACAGTGGTGTCACTTCACCAGTTTCATCGAAACTTATTTTTTGCAGGCCTATATGTGGTCAAGCAAAACAAATATTTAAACAAAATCATTTGGTGATTGCATTTGTCTATGAAGACAATAAAATCAGGTCAGTACATCTGCTATTGTTTATGGCAGAGGTTGGCAAACTTCTTCTGCAAATGGCCAGATAACATACATTTTGGGGCTTTACAGGCCACAGGGTTTGTCACACACACAGTAAATCCCCTACATACAAATATTCAATTTGTGACCTTTCAAAGACAAGAACGTGCATTCCAACATCAGGTGTGAGTGAAGCTGCAGCTTGCCCTCAGTCTCCTATTGCTGACGATCCTCCAGCTTTATCGTCCCTCCCCTCCACTCCCTCCTCTAGTCAGTAACTCTGCTTGCCTGTTCACTCGATGACAGCCCGTGTGACAGCTGTTTTACTGTACTACTGCGCTTTTCATTTTTGTTGTTGTTCAGCTGCTCGGTCGTGTCTGACTTTTTGCGACCCCACGGACTGCAGCACACTAGGCTTCCCTGTCCTTCACCATCTCCCAGATCCTGCTCAAACTCGTGCATTGAGTTGGTGATGCCATCCAACCATCTCATCCTCTCTCATCCCCTTTTCATCCTGCTTTCAATCTCTTCCAGCATCAGGGTCGTTTCTAATGAGTTGGCTCTTCGCATCAGGTGGCCAAAGTATTGGAGCTTCAACTTCAGAGTCAGTCCTTCCAATAAATATTCAGGGTTGATTTCCTTTAGGCTGGACTGGTTGGATCTCCTTGCAGTCCAAGGGACTCTCAAGAATCTTCTCCAACACCACAGTTCAAACGCATCAATTCTTTGGTGCTCAACTTTCTTTATAGTCCAACTCTCACATCCAGGACATGACTCCTGGAGAAACCATAGCTTTGACTCTATGGACCTTTGTTGACAAAGTAATGTCTCTGCTTTTTAATATGCTGTCATAGCTTTTCTTCTAGGGAGCAAGCATCTTTTAATTTCATGGCTGCAGTCATCATCCACAGTGATTTTGGAGCCCTCAAAAATAAAGTCTGTCACTGTTTCCATTGTTTTTCTGTCTATTTGGCATGAAGTGATAGGACCAGATGCCATGATGTTAGTTTTTTGAATGTTGAGTTTTAACCCAACTTTTTCACTCTCTTCTTTGACCTTCATCAAGAGGCTCTTTAATTCCATGTCCAGTTCTAACTGTTGCTTCTTGATCTACAAACAGGTTTCTCAGGAAGCAGAAAAGATAGTCTGGAATTCCCATCCCTTTAAGAATTTTCCACACTTTGTTATGATCCACACAGTCAAAGGCTTTAGCATAGTCAATGAAGCAGAAGTTGATGTTTCTCTCTAATTCTCTTGCTTTTTCCATGATCCAACAGATGTTGACATTTTGATCTCTGGTTTCTGTGCCTTTTCCAGCTTGTACATCTGGAAGTTCTTGGTTCACGTACTGTTGAAGCCTCACTTGAGCATTACCTTGCTAGCATGTGAAATGAGCACAATTGTATGGTAGTTTGAACCTTCTTTGGCATTTTTCCTCTTTGGGATTGGAATAAAACTGACCTTTTCCAGTCCTGTGGCCACTGCTGAGTTTTCCAAATTTGCTGGCATATTGAGTGCAGCACTTTCACACCATCATCTTTTAGGATTTGAAATAGCTCAGCTGGAATTCCATCACCTCCACTAGCGTTGTTTGTAGTAATGCTTTCTATGGGGAAGGAAATGGCAAAACCCACTCCAGTATTCTTGCCTGGAGAATCCCATGGACAGTGGAGTTGGCAGGGAACAGTCCACAGGGTCACAAAGAATCGGACACAACTGAGCGACTAAGCACCAGCACAAAGCTTCCTGAGGCCCACTTGCCTTCACACTCCAGGATGTCCGGCTCTAGGTGAGTGACCACATCTTTGTGGTTATCCGGGTCATTAAGACCTTTTTGTATAGTTCTTCTGTGTTCTTGCCACCTCTTCTTAATATCTCTTGCTTCTATAAGGTCCATACTGTTTCTGTCCTTTATTGTGCCCATCTTTGCATGAAATGTTCTCTTGCTATCTCTTGAAGAGATCTCTATTGTTTTCCATTTCATTGTTTTCCTCTATTTCTTTGCATTGTTTACTTACTCTTATCTGTTTTTGCTATTCTTTGAAACTCTGCATTCAGATGGATATCTTTTCTTTTCTCCTTTGCCTTTCCCTTCTCTTAATTGTTCAGCTATTTGTAAGGCCTCCTTTTGCCTTGCTGCATTTTTTCTCCCTCTTGGGGATTGTTTTGGTCACCTCCTCCTGTTCAGTGTTATGAGCCTCCGTTCATAGCTTGATACCTAGGCTAACTTTGTTGGACTTAACAAACAAATCAGACTATGAACATGCTCTTGGAACAGTGCTCATTTATGTGTAAGAGATTTACTGTACTAACTGCTGTTGTAGCACAAAGCAGCCATAGAGAGTCGATAAACAGATAGGTATGTCATGTTCCAGTCCAGGTTTATTGGAAAAAAAAAAAAAAAAAAAAAAACAGCTGCTGAATTTGGCCTGCAGATCATAGTTTGCTGATACCTGACCTAGAATATCTGGGAGCCTGGGATGTAGGCCCAAAGTTATTGTTCCAGAAACAGTTTACCAATGATGCTATGAAAAAGATTCAGAGGCTTAGAAAGTAGAAGTTGTTAGTTGAATTAAATTTACGGTAAAGAATGTTAGCTGATCTATTTACCAGCATGCTTCTACATAATTGTGATTCTTCAAGACTGCAAATATTGTGTCTAGCCCTGTACTTTTAACAATTAATGTACTTAATGGTATGCACTTTGCCCACTACATGCAGATATGTATTTTTGGGAAGTAATACGTTAAAAATAAGACCTCCCTAACTTATGCCTTGTCCTTTTCTGCTCTTGAATTCTAAAATGTATTTTATTAGTTATTCCTCTTCACAAAAAGAAGACATAGTGAAAATTGAATTGGGAAAGAGAGGAAATAAATCATCTCAGAAGTAGAACTAATTAAGAGATTCAAGCCTGAAGGAGTAGAATGAGGAAGGGTCAAAATTTTAAATGATAGAAAACTTATTCATGAATATATATGTTTATTTAAGTGATCAATTAAAGCCCTGCTGCTGCTAAGTCACTTCAGTTGTGTCCGACTCTGCGTGACCCCATAGACGGAAGCCCACCAGGCTCTCCTGCCCCTGGGATTCTCCAGGCAAGAACACTGGAGTGGGTTGCCATTTCCTTCTCCAATGCATGAAAGTGAAAAATGAAAGTGAAGTCACTCAGTCGTGTCTGACTCTTAGCAACCCCATGGACTGCAACCCACCAGGCTCCTCCATCCATGGGATTTTCCAGGCAAGGGCACTGGAGTGGGGTGCCATTGCCTTCTCCGAATTAAAGCCCTATTGTGTGCTAGACTTCAAGACTGGCACTGTAAAGGGCAAAGAAAGTGTAAAAATGTGTCAGGATTTTCTTCTTCAACAAGGAACACAGAAAAAGTGCATCCCTTATGGATGAAACTGAGAGATGTAACACAATTTGGAAAAATTAGTTTCTCTTTATATAAATACTGGGCATTCAGCTTTTGGCCTAGGGGAGTTTAGCCTAAAATGATTTAACCAAGCTTCATTTTTCAAGCAGAAGCTGAAAGGTGAGCATCTTTTTAATCCCAGTGAAACCTGTTGGTGAATATTGCAAAAAACCCTCAGTCTTCTTAATTCTTTATCTTTTCTTTTTTCCCCAGTGATAACCAACAGTAGTGGAAATGAAGGCCAAAACAAAGTTGTTGGTCTTCCATAGCATTTTAAATGTCTCTGATGAAGGAAGGTGGAAATACAAGGTTGACAACCTTAACAGTATGAAGATTCAAAATCTATCTGCCTTTAACTTTTAAATGATTATCAGGTGGCAGGAAATGGTATCCTGTGCAAACTAGTATATATAAGATGGATAAACAACAAGGACCTACTGTAAAGCACAGGGAACTATATTCAATGTCCTGTGATAAACCAGAATGGAAAATAATATTTATGTGTATGTGTGTGTGTGTGTGTGTGTGTGTGTAGCAACTGAGTCACTTTGCAGTACAATAGAAATTAACACAATGTTGTATTGGGTTGGCCAAAAAGTTCATTCAGGGTTTTGCATATGATGGTCTAGAAAAGCCTAAATGAACTTTTTTGCCATCCCAATAAACCAATCATACTTTAATAAAATCAAAAATAAAAAAAATGAGAT
Organism: Bubalus kerabau; assembly: GCF_029407905.1. Taxonomy (NCBI): domain Eukaryota; kingdom Metazoa; phylum Chordata; class Mammalia; order Artiodactyla; family Bovidae; genus Bubalus; species Bubalus kerabau. The sequence goes on from NC_073643.1 coordinate 5,249,113, forward strand.
TGTACTCAATATTTTGTAATAACTTATGGCTCAGACATTAAACAATCTGCCTGCAATGCAGGAAACTCGGGCTCAATCCTGGGTCAGGAAGATCTCCTGGAGAAGGGCATGGCCACCCACTCCAGTACTCTTGCCTGGAGAATTCCATGGACGGAGGGGCCTGGCAGGCTACAGTCCATGGGATCACAAAAGTCAGACAGGAGTGAGGATCTTTCACTTTCATAAGGGAAAAGAATCTGAAAAAGAATGGGTGTACACCTTGCTGTATACCTGAATCTAAAATAATGCTGAAAATCAACTATAGTTGAATTAAAAAAATTTTTTAAAGAAATGGTATCATAGAATATTACAGTCCTTTGTCTTGTCTCTATCACACAGTTCAGTTCAGTCACTGTCATGTCCAACTCTTTGCAACCCCAGGGACTGCAGCAAGCCAGGCTTCCCTGTCCACTACCAACTCCTGAAGCTTGCTCATATTTATGTCCATTGAGTTGGTGATGCCATCCAACCATCTCATTCTTAGTCATCCCCTTCTCCTCCTGACTTCAGTTTTTCCCAGCATCAGGGTCTTTTCCAATGAGTCAGTTCTTTGTATCAGGTGGCCAAAGTATTGGGGTTTCAGCTTCAGCATCAGTCCTTCCAATGAATATTCAGGACTGATTTCCTTTAAGACAGATTGGTTGGATCTCCTTGCAGTCCAAGGGACTCTCAAGAGTCTTCTCCAACACCACAGTTCAAAAGCATCAATTCTTTGGTGCTCAACTTTCTTTATAGTCCAACTCTTCACATCCATACATGACTACTGGAAAAACCGTAGCTTTGACTAAATGGACCTTTGTTGGCAAAGTAATATCTCTGCTTTTTAATATGCTTTTCTTCCAAGGAGCAAGTGTCTTTTAGTTTCATGGCCACAGTCACCATCTGCAGTGATTTTGGAGCCCAAGAAAATAAAGTCTGTCACTGTTTCCCTTGTTTTGCCATCTATTTGCCATGAAGTGGTAGGACCAGATGCCATGATTAAACTTTTTTTTTAATTAAAAAAAAACTTTAAATATAAAATCTCAGATTTTTTTTTGTTATTACAGAACATGTCAAATTGATGATATGCCCCACTTCTGGTGTGGAGACCAGCAATGAAGTGTAGTGGGGTAGGGGTAACAGTGAAGCCTGGTACATGTTATGGATTGAGTTTTGAGCCCAAAAAGTGATGAAAGTCCTAACTCCCCATGACCTCAGAATGTGGCATTATCTGGAAAAAGGTCTTTACAAAGGGAATTGAGTTAAAATGAGGGCATCAGAGTGGGTTCTAATGCAGTATGACTGGTGCCCTTCCTTATTAAAAGGGGAAATGTAGACACAGAGAAAGACAGACATGCACACAGGGTGTATGCCATGTGAAAATGAAGGCAGAGATCAGATCAGGATGAGGAATCTAAAACCAGGGGACACCAAAGATGGCCAGCAAATCAGCAGAGGCTAGGTGACCCTTCACAGCCCTCAGAAAGAAAAGCAACACCTGATCACATCTGCATTTCGAGCTTCAGTCCTGGATGCAAAACCTGCCTGTTGTTTAAGCGACTCTGTTTGTGGTACTTTGTCACAGCCCAGGCATTTGGGATAAGGCAGGTCAAGCCAAGGAGATATGTTGACATGCACAGTTCTCTACAATTTTGAAAGATCATCATTTTACATTTTACAAGACCACCTAGTTATTTCCATTTTTTGAGGGATTATTTAGTATGTTGACAGCATGGAGGAAGGGGTGAATCTTATTTTAGGTTAACATCTGTCCCTTTTGGCATGGCTGAAATGAACATGGTTTCATCTGTTCCTTGGTCATCAATCCCTACAGACCACTGTCTTTTTATTTCTTTATTCTAATGGGGCGTCTACAAGTCTAGATCTCTGCCATCAACTTTCTTTACTGTCTGGGTTACAGGAAGTAATTCATATTTTTTTTCAGGTGGCTTAGGGTGATGGACAACTGATTAGGGCTGTTCAAAATCTTTTACTACCTGTTTAGAATATGAGGGTGTATGGACCTCATCTAACTGCCAAGGTTAGGGTTAGGGTCACTTGGGAACTATAGGGGGCTGTTTTGGGCTTTTGCCTATACTCATTACCTGAACATTTCTACTCTCTCTTTCTGAGTGCATTTTGCCTTTGTATTTAATAGTGAGACTTACTGCCTTCTTGGGCTGTACTTGGTTGTAAACCAATATGAGTTTCCTGGATTCTTTATATCAATTTCTTGTTCTTGGAATTTGGGTATTTGATTAATGCCAGTGGGGAGATTTCCCAGGTTCCAACAAGTGCAGATTCATCATTCTTTTTAAGTACATATGGAACTTTTATGAAAATTGACAGTAAATAGGTCCAAACACAAGTCTCATCAAGTATCAAATGGCTGTTGGATTTCCCTCATGGTCCAGTGGCTAAGATTCTGTGCTACCAATGTAGGGGCTCAGGTTTGATTCCTGGTCAGGGAACTAGATCCCACATGCTGCAACTAAGAGTTCACATGCCGAAATGAAGACTAAAGATCCCACATGCTGAATCTGAGACCTGCTACAGCCAAATAAATAAATATGTATTTTTCAAAAGTGAGTTTAAAAATTTGTAAATGACTATTCATTCAGAGTATTTTTCTCTGATGAAAATTACATTTTTGCTAGAAATCAAATAGCATAAAATTATAAGAAAGCCCATGTGTTTGAAAATTTTAAAAAGTCACTTCATATTTGTGTTATAATTTTCATATCTTTTCCTTTCTCTTTCCACAGAATTTCTAATTGCCTTTGGTTTTTGTTGGTATTGATGAAAAAAAAAATTGTCTTTTGCATACTCTCAAGTTAACTGGGAACTTTGGTGATATTTTGTGTTATTTCTCCTTTTTTTCCTCAGAGACATTTCTTCTAAAACACTTCAGACCCTGCTTCATTCAGGATGGGGTATTCTCTAAGTCTCCTGCCTAGCTCCCATCCTGGGTTGGACCTTTATTTCCTGAAACTTTATTTTTTTTCTCTTTCTTATGTTCTTAGTTGCTTTGCTAACAATATCTTCAGTAATTCCCCCAAAAGCAAGACATACATTTTCCGAGTTTCTGTATGTCTAGTTGAGACTTCGTTCCTCTGTCACATTTGATTGATATTTTGGTAAATTACAGAATTCTAGAATTAAAACAGAATGTTTTATAACTTTGACAGCATTGATCCATTTTCTTCTAACATGAAGAAAGACAGGTGAAAAAATTCTACTGTGTTTGATTCTTTTATAGGTAATCTATATACTTACCTGGAGTTTTTCTTTCTTTATAGACATTTTAAGAATCCTCTTGTTCTCCTTGAAGTTTCAAGTTAATGAGAATTTTTCTGAGTCTAGGACTTTTTATATCATCTTCTTAGCAGTTCTTATGCCCTTTAAGCCCCAAACACATTTTCTTTTATACCTCAAGGACATTATTTTATTTCTTTAATAATTTCCTTTCTTTCAAATTTTGTTTTTCTGTTCTTCTTAAATAAGTTCCTGCTGGTTTGATTTAGGCTGATTATTTCTCCATGTCTCACGTATCCTCCATCCTGTATTTTGCCTTTGAGTATAGTGTTGTTGTTGTTGAGTTGCTAAGTCATGTCTGACTCTTTGTGACCTCATGGACTGTAGCATGGCATGACTTGTAGCTTCACTGAGTTTCGCAAGTGCCTTAGCCGTGAAAAGGCTGTGATCCATGAAGGAGGTTGAGTGTAGTGATTAAGAGCAAGGGATGGGGAGCCAGACTCACGCAGTTTGGCCCTAGTTGGGTCTTCCTTTATCAGTTCTGGTTTAAAGTGGATCACTGGTTTAGTGCTTTACCTATTTTACAACTCCCCGGTGGTGCTAGTGGTAAAGAACCTGCCTGCCCGTGCTTAAATGTGTTAACGTTTCTTATCTGATGATCCCTTTATGTTGCATGTGCTTTTTGTTAAATATTGCATAAATATATACATATTGTATACATATGTACATCTCAGTGTGTCATGAAGGACAGTGTTTATAGGTTTTCAGTCTACCAGCTTGAACTAGAAGCTTCTTTTAATTTTGAGTTCATTGAGTTTACACTGAGTACATTATTTTTAATCGTTTCTACCTTCTAAATCTATAAATTAGTTAAATCATTACTTGCTTTTCTCTGTTATGCTCCAGAGGTTTTTGTTTTTGTTTTTTTAAATTAATGTATTTTGCGCTGAGTTTTTGTTGCTGCCTGCCTGCTTTCTCTAGTTGCAGTGAGCAGGGGTTGCTTTTCTTTGTGATGCATGGGCTGCTTACGGCAGTGGCGTCTCTTGCTGTGGAGCATGGGGTCTAGAGCACGTGGGCTCAGTAGTTGTGGTACAAGGGCTTAGTTGCCCTACAGCATGTGGGATTGTCCCAGACTGGGGGTCAAACCTGTGTCCCCTGTCTTGGCAAGCAAACTCTTTACCACTGGACCACCAGAGAAGTATCCTGCATCAGAGTTTTTATTGTTATTTGTTCTCTCTCTATGCTTTTATTTATAACTCACTTCTGATGATTTGTTTTTGTTTTTCTTCATTTTCTCCTGTAGAGCCATGACTTTGTTGTTGTTATTCAGTCACTAAGTGATGTCCCAGTTTTTGCACCCTCATAGACTGTGGCACCCCAGCTTCCTCCGTCCTCCACTATTGATAGCTTATGGTGAACGATGTTGGATTCGTGATCTCCAAAGAAGATTTAGCATCAGGACCAGGGACCAGGCTTGATCACTCAAGAGCTTTTGTGTGGCAGAGTTTTATTAAAGTAAGAAAAGGGACAGAGAAAGTGTTGACTAAAAAAAATGTACAACTTGAGAGTTGTGAGTTAAGTTTTATTTGGGGCAAAATGAGAACTGCAGCCCAGGAGGCAGCATCTCAGATAGCTCTGAGAGACTGCTCCAAGGTTTTGGTGAAGGGGGAGTGCAATGCCGTGAAGCACTCATTTTACAAAAGGATCTGATGTCACCATGAAGGGATTTAGTGCTTCTCTAAATATGCGGAGATGAAAGGACTGAGATAATAAAATCTGTTCTTAAAAAGATCCAACCATCTAAAGACCTGTCCCACCAGATTCCCTGGAGCACAGAGTGCCTCCCTCCACCCCCCCTCAGGGGTTGCTGAAGGTCAACAGCTATAGCAGCATGGGGCTCAAGTAGAGGCAGATGGCAAATGTCTTTGTTGTTCAGTCATTGGCCATGCTCTTGGTTAGTGCCAATTTGTAGTTGACACAGCCCCCTTGTGGTCATAAATCTGACCATACTTTGGGGGGCATTTCATGACCATTTTGTCCCACGTTGCTGGAAAGGATCGTTTCCAGTTCTGAAGAAGGTTTTTGTTGATAAGACACTCAATGTGCTATTACTGGACTAGGTCTAGTAGTCAAAAGATCTCTAATAGTCAAAGATCTCTGGACACCTGTCTTCTAGTTATGGTCCAGGAAAGTATTCCCTCTTGTTGCATCTTTTCATACCTAGAGTTACATTATTAAAATCATTCATCATATATTGAGCTATACATTTGATCAACTGCTTCAAGTCTAGTCATCATTTCCATTGGAGGCTCAGTCATACACCTTGGTAATACAAGAAATAATAATCTTGTGAAACAAGCAAAATACAAATGGTATAGTTAATAACATTAGTGGAATTAAAGGTAAATATTTTAGCCATGAACCTCCCATACCAAACCAGTTTTTTTTTTTTTTTTTTAAAGATCATCAAGACTAGGGAATGGGTTACTTAAAACAGAAATCTAATTTTTCATGTGGTTCAAATGTGTTACATTAAAGGATTTATCAGGTATAAAAATATAGCATTCAGTTTGAATTATTTCACAGATATCTCCCTGAGATGCTGTAAGGTGTCAAGGCCTTGCAGCTGTATAGCACTGCCTTTCTCATCATAGAGATCTCAGAATTCAATAGGCTAATAGTCACATTACTGTCATTTAAAGCTAATGAAAGTTAAGGCTTCGATGTGGCCCAATTACATCCTCTAACCCCAACGAAGGTAGACACACACACACACACACACACACACACACACAGAAACAACTGCTAAATGGTCATGCCAGTAAAATACAGATCTTTGACCCATTGGGATCATACCAGTGGTAGATTGGTTAACATGTATGACCTTAAATTAATGGGAATTCCAGGCTATACCTTCGTATCCATCCCTGTAGATGTGAAGGCCCTAAACTAGTGCCACAAATCCACTGAGTTCCATACCAATCACTCTCTCTAAGGGTAATAATAGACATAGTTCATAAAGTACCCAGTCTTGCATCATAATTACCATGCTAATCATTTTAGTATGACTTAAGGCAATGGCACCCCACTCCAGTACTCTTGCCTGGAAAATCCCATGGACAGAGGAGCCTGGTGGGCTGCAGTCCATGGGGTCGCTAAGAGTCGCAAACGACTGAGCGACTTCACTTTCACTTTTCACTTTGATGCATTGGATAAGGAAATGGCAACCCACTCCATTGTTCTTGCCAGGAGAATCCCGGGGACAGGGGAGCCTGGTGGGCTGCCATCTATGGGGTCGCACAGAGTCGGACAGGAATGAAGCGACTTAGCAGCAGCAGCAGCAGCAGCAGCAACCCTTCCCGACATAGAGGTGTTTTTAAACTTTAATGACCGTAGTCTGGTGTTAACCGTGTAGATCCACCCCATAATTGTGGGAGTTTTCCTTTTAATAGATGAGAGGTTAATTTTTTTTTTTTTTACTGGGACTTGGCTCATCACTCTGATTGAGTTTGAATGATCCTAAGAGAAAACTTAAATCTGTGGCCAGCATCAGAGCAGGTATTATTAATTGGCCAGGTGACAGGATCCCATCTAGTAATATCATGAATAGATAGAACAGGACTGAACACCCATCTAAAATAAATTTCCTAGGGGGTATCCAATCAGAGCCCTAGAGAACAGAAATCCACCAAGGTAACCCAGAAGTACTAGGCACAGGTAATTGGCCACAACCCAACAATGACATTGCGTTTTAAACTAGCATAGAATCATGTCCATGATAGAAAATATTTGATTGACAGGCATAGGTCCAAAGAATCAATAAAACATTATAAATGATCGTACAAGTCTGATTAGCATCTTGGGCAAGCTGTCAACTTCTGATGCTGTCTTCTTCTCATCCTCTGTTTGAACATTGCTTTAAGGTGAGTCTGAGGTCAGCGGTCCTCTCTATGGACCAGTCCATCTTAGGGATCTTTGGAAGTGGGAGTTAACCCAAGAGTCAGTTTCCCTTCAGTTTCACTGGGCGTGAGCTAGTTTAAAGTACCTGATAGAAAGGTCCTTCCATCCAGATTGGAGACAGTTACTTAAATTATGCCTTCTTCCAGTCTTGATTGCAAGTCATGTATGAGGCATCTGATCTTCATCCAAAGACAGATTACTAAGATAAGCTTCAGAAACAACCCTAGAATGTCCTTTAATAATTCAATTTAAGTTTACAGTAATATACCCTAACAGCAAAGAACTATCCAGGAAATGATTCTTAATAGATACATAGCTCCATTAACAAACTGGGATTTAACATTCATTGAAACATCTCTTTCTCCCTAAAATCACCATCATATTTTACCAAATATAACCTAATTAAGACCTGTTTGTAATATAGGTCTGGTCTCAATAAACTTGGCCTGATGATTTATATAACCATAATCGATCATAGACTTTTTTGCTTTGCTGAGACTTTTATAGTCTCAGACTGAACTTTTAAAATAAAACCTTTCATGGCTAGGAAAGTCATGCCAAAGGCTTATGACAGATTTTGCCTAACAGATCTAAGTAAATTCGTCCCTTCTCAAGGTCTCCAAAATTCCTTGAGATTTCTGTACCTGTCACTGAGATAACCTTCCTAATTTATCTGATAAAGTAACTGGAAACTAAGAGCTTCCAATCTCTGGAGGGTTCAGATAGAGAGAAAAGATAAATGTTTCAATTTGTTTATAAAATATAATTTTAACAAATTACTGTCATAAATAGTTTGAGGGGAAGGTTTTTTTTTTTTTTTTTTCCTTACACCTGGAAAACACAGATTCAAATCAGTAATTTTCCAGTTAGAAACCTTAAAAGTTATAAGCATATTCACCAGTTCATTCAGTCCTTTTGTTAACCTTTGTGAAGTTATCAGGTTTTCTATTAGAATCCTTATCCAGTTCAGAAACTGGTATTTATCCAAAAGTACTTTTTTTAAATAAATATTTTTGAAGAGGCAAAACTTGGTTAGTGCTATGGGCAATATTTTGAGATGGTAACTAGAATTATGCCTGATAACATTTTACCCAAACATATCAGAATTTTAGGAACTCCATACAGTTTCTAGGATATCTATATTAGTAACATTTACCATACAATATAACCCAAGACATATTACTCACTTGACAATACCCCCCCACCCCATGTAATTTTGTATGCACAGTGAATCTAATTAGTGTAATATCTCTCTTTTTCAGGGGCCCTGAAGCATCCCAAAGTTAGCTAGAAATCTTCTTCATTAGAATGAGTTAGAAAGCTTTGTCAACAAATATCAAAAAGTTTTAGAACACTCAGTCAGATATGATTATAGGTCAGTGTGAAACAATAACTATTCACTTAGCCAAAGTAACAATAAAGGATTTCAGAACAGATCATTTAAGAGATAAAGAAACTTAAACCTATTATCAAAGGCAGTTCAATATCTGAGGAAAAGGTGTCCTTTTAACAGAGAGAAAAGCTAATTTCAAGTTTTTGCACTAGCTTACTGTACTTAAAAGATAAACTTAATTAACTTTATTTTAAAATTAGTCCTAACCATATACAAAACTCTTTCCTCATGGTTCACTTTTCACAAACCCTAACACTTTCTGTCAACAAAAGAATTTGAAATGCAGTACTTGGATGCAATCGCAAAAACAACAGAATGATCTCTGTTTGTTTCCAAGGCAAACCATTCAATATCACAGTAATCCAAGTCTATGCCCCAACCAGTAACGCTAAAGAAGCTGAAGTTGAATGGTTCTATGAAGACCTACAAGACCTTTTAGAACGAATGAGAGAGTCATTTCCTAGGCAGGTTGATAGGAAATCTAGGGGTCCCCAAGGAGAGAGGGGTCTGGAATTCTCAAGGATGAAGAAAGGACAAACTTTTCACAGTCTTTGTAGACCAGGACCTGGGGACTGGAGTCGATGAAAATGAGGGGGTAACAGGCAGGAAGGCCAGGGGTCTCCAAATGGAGGAAATAGCCTGCAAGTGTCAGACATTTTCATCTCTCTTAAGCGGCAGGAGGAAACAAACTAGCAATATTTTTTTCCTTCTCTATACAAATTTAAAGGGAGGTTTCTCTTAAAATACTGTGTTGCCGTAATGACACCTGGTTTCACCTGAAGTTAGCTATTCTTGAGCCTAGAGATAACCAATGCCTTTTTCTTATGGAAATGTTTGTCTTAAGCTATGCTAAGGTACTATGCCTTTACCCCAAACTCTGTCTCCGAGTCGGTTCCGCCTCGGCCCAGAACCTACTTGACAAACCAGTATGTTATACTCAGATATTGTTCCCCTAATCTATGTAAATGAAACTATTTGTATAGTGGTCTGCCCTTCTTCAAGATTCAAGTTAATCATTTTATGGCCCAGGATAAACCATTTGGTGCCAAGATTATCCCAAAATGCATCTTATGGGTGAGGGGCCTGGTGCCATTCTGAATTTCAAGACATTTCTTTCTTTCATTAACAGACTGCTAGTGACTATATAACATCCAGCTGAAGACTAGCAGGGGGTACTCTTTCTGCCCCCTTCTGATGCCTATGTCAGAAGCTTTCTCTATTTCCTTTACACTTTAATAAAACTTTATTACACAAAAGCTCTGAGCGATCAAGCCTCGTCTCTGGCCCCGGATTGAATTCTTCTCCTCCGGGGGGCCAAGAATCCCAGTGTATTCGCGTGATTCAACAACAACCTTTCACTAACACCCCAAAAAGATGTCCTTTTCATTATAGGGGACTGGAATGCGAAAGTAGGAAGTCAAGAAACACCTGGAATAACAGGCAAATTTGGCCTTGGAATATGGAATGAAGTAGGGCAAAGACTAATAGAGTTTTGCCAAGAAAATGCACTGGTCATAGCAAACACCCTCTTCCAACAACACAAGAGAAGACTCTACACATGGACATCACCAGATGGTCAACAATGAAATCAGATTGATTATATTCTTTGCAGCCAAAGATGGAGAAGCTCTATACAGTCAACAAAAACAAGACCAGGAGCTGACTGTGGCTCAGATGATGAACTCCTTATTGCCAAATTCAGACTGAAATTGAAGAAAGTAGGGAAAACCACAAGACCATTCATGTATAACCTAAATCAAATCCCTTATGATGATACAGTGGAAGTGAGAAATAGATTTAAAGGACTAGATCCGATAGATGGAGTGCCTGATGAACTATGGTTGGAGGTTCGTGACATTGTACAGGAGACAGGGATCAAGACCATCCCTATGGAAAAGAAATGCAGAAAAGCAAAATGGCTATCCGGGGAGGCCTTACAAATAGCTGTGAAAAGAAGAGAAGCAAAAAGCAAAGGAGAAAAGGAAAGATACAAGCATCTGAATGCAGAGTTCCAAAGAATAGCAAGAAGACATAAGAAAGCCTTCTTCAGCGATCAATGCAAAGAAATAGAGGAAAATAACAGAATGGGAAAGTCTAGAGAGGTCTTTAAGAAAATTAGAGATACCAAGGGAACATTTCATGCAAAGATGGGCTCAATAAAGGACAGAAATGGTATGGACCTAACAGAAGCAGACAATGTTAAGAAGAGGTAGCAAGAATACACAGAAGAACTGTACAAAATAGATCTTCACGACCCAGATAATCATGATGGTGTGATCACTCACCTAGAGCCAGACATCCTGGAATGTGAAGTCAAGTGGGCCTTAGAAAGCATCACTACGAACAAAGCTAGTGGAGGTGACGGAATTCCAGTTGAGCTATTTCAAATCGTAAAATATGATGCTGTGAAAGTGCTGCACTCAATATGCCAGCAAATTTGGAAAACTCAGCAGTGGCCACAGGACTGGAAAAGGTCAGTTTTCATTCCAATCCCAAAGAAAGGCAATGCCAAAGAATGTTCACACTACCACACAATTGCACTCATCTCACACACTAGTCAAGTAATGCTCCCAATTCTCCAAGCCAGGCTTCAGCAATACGTGAACCGTGAACTTCCAGATGTTCAAGCTGGTTTTAGAAAAGGCAGAGGAACCAGAGATCAAATTGCCAACATCCGCTGGATCATGGAAAAAGCAAGAGAGTTCCAGAGAAACATCTATTTGTGCTTTATTGACTATGCCAAAGCGTTTGACTGTGTGGATCACAATAAACTGTGGAAAATTCTGAAAGAGATTGGCATACCAGACCACCTGACCTTCCTCTTGAGAAACCTGTATGTCAGGAAGCAACAGTTAGAACTGGACATGGAACAACAGACTGATTCCAAATAGGAAAAGGAGTTCGTCAAGGCTGTATATTGTCACCCTGTTTATTTCACTTATATGCAGAGTACATCATGAGAAATGCTGGGCTGGAAGAAGCACAAACTGGAATCAAGATTGCAGGGAGAAATATCAATAACCTCAGATATGCAGATGACACCACCCTTATGGCAAAAAGTGAAGAGGAACTCAAAAGCCTCTTGATGTAAATGAAACTGGAGAGTGAAAAAATTGGCTTAAAACTCAACATTCAGTATACGAAGATCATGGCATCTGGTCCCATCACTTCATGGGAAATAGATGGGGAAACAGTGGAAACAGTGTCAGACTTTATTTTGGGGGGCTCGAAAATCACTGTAGATGGTGACTGCAGCCATGAAATTAAAAGACGCTTGCTCCTTGGAAGAAAAGTTATGACCAACCTAGATAGCATATTGAAAAGCAGAGACATTACTTTGCCAACAAAGGTCCGTGTAGTCAAGGCTATGGTTTTTCCAGTGGTCATATATGGGTGTGAGAGTTGGACTGTGAAGAAAGCTGAGCACCAAAGAATTGATGCTTTTGAACTGTGGTGTTGGAGAAGACTCTTGCGAGTCCCTTGGACTGCAAGGAGATCCAACCAGTCCATTCAGAAGGAGATCAGCCCTGGGATTTCTTTGGAAGGAGTGATGCTAAAGCTGAAACTCCGGTACTTTGGCCACCTCATGCAAAGTGTTGACTCATTGGAAAAGACCCTGATGCTGGGAGGGATCGGGGGCAGGAGGAGAAGGGGACGACAGAGGATGAGATGGCTGGATGGCATCACTGACTCAATGGACATGAGTTTGAGTGAACTCCGGGAGTTGGTGATGGACAGGGAGGCCTGGCGTGCTGCAATTCATGGGGTCGCAAAGAGTCGGACATGGCTGAGTGGCTGGACTGAACTGAACTGAAAACTTTCTGTACCCATAACTGTGTTCTTCCATCCTACAAAACCACGTATAAGTCAGGCTTACTTTCTTTTTCCTTCACAAAATGCAGTTCCATTCCTCATGCTTTCTTTACTGAAAACACACTTCCTACTTCTCTTAAGCAACCAAAACTGACTTTGATATTAGCATTTTGTAGATTGGTGAGCATAAATATCAGTGATAATTTCTAAAACCTTTGTTTCTTAGAACAATTTAGGATAGAACCAAGCATAATTTTAATCCCAAATCTCTTAGTTTCTCTGTAAGAGGTAATTAGTGTTTAGTAGTAATGTTCTAAAATCTGATTTTATTTGGAAATGACTTAGCCATTCAATAGACTTCTAATACAGTTTAGCACAACCCTTAGAAGTTCAAGTTACCCCAATCTGCAGAGACTATTTTAGACAGACATTGCAATAATTATGCTTAATAGAGTTTATCTAAAGGCTCATATCTCATTTACATGTTTTTTTTTGGAAGTTTCTTCACTCAAGGTAATTTCCTGGCTGATAAACTTGTAACAGATATAATAATATTTAACTTATATTAAACCTAGGTACAATGAAAGTATTCTGCTTAATGTTAATTACTCTTAGACATGTCTACATTATTTAGAACAAATAAACGTTAGTATCAGGTATTTAACACTGAGTATTTCCCAGTTCACATGAACCTGGAAGTCATTTAGGTTAATTTCTCTTGTACTTAGAATTATTTGATTTGTAAATGCTTTTTTTTTTTTTTTTTGGCCAATTAGCTTATTTACGAACTGATTCAGCAATCAGCAATATTATCAAAAAACAAAGACACACACTGAGACATACATATATCCAGATAGACACAAGAGAATCTGTAGCTTCGTTTTCCAAACTTAGTTATGAATAAAAAATTGTTGGAATAAGATTTTAAAATGCTTTGTTCCCCATTTTTCCCTTTTGATTCAAGAATTAGATATGGTCTAGATAAGTGATCCAGAGAGCTCTGTTCTAAAGGTATAGAAGCAGGTATTTTTTCAGGGCAAGAATTCTTAAAGAGATAATTTTTTCTTCAAGCTTCCTCTGGAGTCTAAAGAATATTGTGACCACATTGTCAAAAATCGTATTTTGTGTGTGTGACTGTAGTTTATAGTCAAAATTTAGACCAGATAGTGTTCAACTTGGTCCTGATAACAAGGGCAGATTGGTCCCAGCAGGGATTGTGCCTCTGGGGAAGTAGGGGTCTTAGTTTGCTCAGCCCCAGGCTGTGGATTACAGGAGGACGTCCTGGACATAAGGGAACTTAAGTCCATTTTCATATTCTATGTCAATAAAGATGTAGTATTTTAGGCCATTTTTCTTGTCATTGAATCATAGCTGTAGATCGCAAGGGGTTCCCAGGTGGAGTGTGGAACCACACAGTGAGCGGTTCCCACACTAGCTTGAGCACTCAAACCAAACCAGAACCTCACCAGCCAGGAGTCACACTCCAAATGAGACAAAAGGCAAAGAGATGCCCAGAAATCAAAAGCCAAGTGGCAAGAGTGCCCCCAAAAGATGGTAAACAGATGCCCAGAAATAAAAAACCAAATGGCATAAATGTCAAACGTGACTTCCCCGTTCGACTAGACCTGTGACCTGGCAAAGTCAATGCTAGCAGCCTTTTTTTAGTTTTGGTATAGTTTCAAGCAATTTCTTGTTGATTTTCTGAGAAGAGGTTACTCTTTCATTTCCTGTTTTAGAAACTTCTAGATATCAGTCAAAGCACAGCCAGCCTTTTCTAATTGTGCGTACAAAAATACCAATTTTCGAATATCAAAAGAACGCCAATTTGACCATTTTTTTGTTGAGATCTCTTTTAGTATAATTTCTCCAATTAACTAAGCACTTGTGAGTATGAGCTCTGTCTGTGTTGTATACAAATCTGGCTGGAGTGTTAGTCAGAGGCTGGCTTTCTGACACCCCTTTGTTTCTCTTTTTGAGAAATTCTGTTTCCCATTTTAAGCTGAATTTGTCAGGGATAAAAATCACTAGTGAACTTTAGTGGACCCATGTGCTGCTTGTGAGCTTAACTTCTCCAGGAGTCACCCCAGAGTCGTTTCAGCTTGTCTTAACGTGTCTCAGATTCTGCCTCCGGCTATCTAAGGCCACCGTGGCTGCTGAGGTTGCTGAATGGCCAGTTCTTAAGTGCAACCCCCGAATGAGCAAGTATTTTAATTAATGAGTGGGTTTGCCTATGGGACCACTGTACCGTATGAGGACTAGGCTTCTACCACTCCTGCAAATTTCTCAGTCACCTGAGAAAATTGAAACCAGCTTGGAGGAGTCTTGTCCCTTTTCTTCAGAGCAAAGATCTCATGTATTTTCCTCACTTTTATCCTGACAAATTCTATAATGGGCAGTCAAATTGAGGAAAAGTGTCAGATCAGCCTCTTACTTAACCACTCAGCCAACACCATTCCGTCGCCTATAACAGAGCAACCTTGGCATCTTTCAGCCGAGACCCAAGTATTCCTCAGTTTTTTTCCCAATCGAGCCCCCTCCCCTACTCACCTAGAGCCAGACATCCTGGAATGTGAAGTCAAGTGGGCCTTAGAAAGCATCACTATGAACAAAGCTAGTGGAGGTGATGGAATTCTAGTTGAGCTATTTCAAATCCTGAAAGATGATGCTGTGAAAATGCTGCTGCACTCAATATGCCAGCAAATTTGGAAAACTCAGCAGTGGCCACAGGACTGGAAAAGGTCCGTTTTCATTCCAATCCCAAAGAAAGGCAATGCCAAAGAATTCTCACACTACTGCACAATTGCACTCATCTCACACACTAGTAAAGTAATGCTCAAAATTCTCCAAGTCAGGCTTCAGCAATACGTGAACTGTGAACTTCCAGATGTTCAAGCTGGTTTTAGAAAAGGCAGAGGAACCAGAGATCAAATCACCAACATCCACTGGATCATCGAAAAAGAAAGAGAGTTCCAGAAAAACATCTATTTCTGCTTTATTGACTATGCCAAAGCCTTTGACTGTGTGGATCACAATAAACTGTGGGAAATTCTGAAAGAAATGGGAATACCAGACCACCTGACCTGCCTCTTGAGAAACCTATATGCAGGTCAGGAAGCAGCAGTTAGAACTGGACATGGAACAACACACTGGTTCCAAATAGGAAAAGGAGTACATCAAGGCTGTATATTGTCACCTTGCTTATTTAACTTATATGCAGAGTACATCATGAGAAATGCTGGGCTGGAAGAAGCACAAGCTAGAATCAAGATCAATAACCTCAGATATGCAGATGACACCACCCTTATGGCAGAAAATGAAGAGGAACTAAATAGCCTCTTGATGAAAGTGAAAGAGGAGAGTGAAAAAGTTGGCTTAAAGCTCAACATTCAGAAAATTAAGTTCATGGCGTCTGGTTCCATCACTTCAAGGGAAATAGATGGGGAAACAGTGGAAAAAGTGTCAGAGTTTATTTTTGGGGGCTCCAAAATCACTGCAGATGGTGATTGCAGCCATGAAATTAAAAGACGCTTACTCCTTGGAAGGAAAGTTATGACCAACCTAGATAGCATATTGAAAAGCAGAGACATTACTTTTCCAACAAAGGTCCGTGTAGTCAAGGCTATGGTTTTTCCAGTGGTCATGTATGGATGTGAGAGTTGGACTGTGAAGAAAGCTGAGCGCCAAAGAATAGATGCTTTTGAACTGCGGTGTTGGAGAAGACTCTTTAGAGTCCCTTGGACTGCAAGGAGATCCAACCAGTCCATTCTAGAGATCAGTCCTGGGTGTTCTTTGGAAGGAATGATGCTAAAGCTGAAAGTCCAGCACTTTGGCCACCGCATGTGAAGAGTTGACTCTTTGGAAAAGACTCTGATGCTGGGAGGGATCGGGGGCAGGAAGAGAAGGGGACGACAGAGGATGAGATGGCTGAATGGCATCACTGACTTGATGGACGTGAATTTGAGTGAACTCCGAGAGTTGGTGATGGACAGGGAGGCCTGGCGTGCTGTGATTCATGGGGTTGTAAAGAGTTGGACATGACTGAGCAACTGAACTGATCCAGGGCTTTTCCACTGGGGGTGCAATTCTCCTTGCATCTTTCAGCCAGCCCGCTACCCAGTATCTTTTGCCTGGGTGGGAATTTCTCTGTATCTTTCAACTGAGTCCCACTCATTGTCTAGACCGTGAGTGGGTATGCCCTGGTTATTTCACCCAGCCTCCCCTGCCAACCCCCCGCCAGTATCTTTTCTACTAGGACTGGGCAGGTAACCTGCTCCACAGCCAAATAAAACTCAGAATTTCAACCAACACGGGAGATTTAAGAACCAGGAGAGACTTACCCAAATTTGTCTGCACTCCCCCAGGAGGCGGATGGGCGCAGGGGGCCGCTGCTAGTACCACAGCTCCAGTTCCTCCTGGAGTCCAGTCAAAGGAAGGAAGTCCACTCTGGGTCTTTTTGTGGTCACCATAACTGTCAACTAAAAAAAGATGTACAACTTGAGAGTTGTGAGTTAAGTTTTATTTGGGGCAAAATGAGGACTGCAGTCTGGGAGGCAGCATCTCAGATAGCTCTGAGAGACTGCTGCAAAGAGGCAGTGGGGAAAGTCAATATATAAGGTTTTGGTGAAGGGGGAATTCAGTGCCTTGAAGCACTCATTTTACAAAAGGTTTTTGTTAGTCATGAGTGTCTGATATCACAATGAAAGGATTTAGTGCTTCTCTAGATATGAGAACATGCAAGGATTGAGATCCTAAAATTTGTTCCTAAAAAGATCCAACTATTGAAAGAGCTGTCCCACCAGATGCCCTGTAGCACAGAGTGCTTCACTCCTCCCTGAACTCCCTCAAGGGGTTGTTGAAGGTCAACAGCTGTAGCAGCATGGGGTTCAGTCTTGGTAGAGGCAGATGGCTAATGCCTTTGTTGTTCAGTCGTTGGCAATGCTCTTGTTAAGTGCCAATTTGTAGTTGACAAAAGCTTCTGACAAAAACATCAGAAGGGGGACAGAGAATGTCCCCCACTAGCAAGGGAGTTATATACTTTTTAAACTAGTTACTACAATAAATCAAAAGACTGTCTCAAGGTTGTAAAGATCTTACTAGACACCCTCCCACAATTTACATTTTAGGATAACAGGATTAGAATTTAACAATAGAAAGATCCTGCCAGACCCACTCCCATAATATACATTCTAAGATATCAGGATTAGTCAGAAGGTTTTCAGGAAGGAGAAACTGTCTTCAAGCAAGATACATTGTTGTTATATAATCCCTAGTACAGAGTTTAAACTGAGTTGTTTGTTGTGTAATCATCAGTTCCTGGCAAAAAGAAAAAAAAAAAAGTTTTATGTGACTAAAACTAAGGAATGTAGAGAAAAAAAATTTGTCCTTTCATCCTCCTCAATAACCCCAGACCACTTCTGTCCTTGGGGACCCCCGGACTTCTTATCAACCTGCCTAGAAATTTACTCTCTCACTATCTCACAGAGTTTGCTCAAATTCATGTCCACTGAGTTGGTGATGGTATTCAACCATCTCATCCTCTGCCACCTTCTTTCTTCTCCTTTTGTTTTCAGTGTTTCCCACCATCAGGGTTTTTTCCAGAGAGTGAGCTCTTTGCATCAGGTGACCAAAGTATTGGAGCTTCAGCAATAGTCCTTCCAATGAACATTTAGGGTCGATTCCCTTTAGGATTGACTTGTAGTCCAAAGGATTCTCAGGCGTCTTCTCAAGCACCACAGTTCAAAGGCATCAGTCCTTCAGCTCTCAGCCTTCTTTTTGGTCCAGTTCTCACTCATGTACATGACTGCTAGAAAAGCCATAACTGACTATATGGATCTTTGTCAGCAAAGTGATGCTTCTGCTTTTTAATATGGTGTTTAAGTTTGCCATAGCTTTCCTTCCAAGGAGCAAGCATCTTTTAATTTCATGGATGCAGTCACCATCCACAGTGATTTTGGAGCCCAAGAAAATTAAATCTGTCACTGCTTTCTCTTTTCCCCCTTCTATTTACCATGAAGTAATGGAATCAGAATGAATGTTGAGTTTCAAGCCAACTTTTTCACTGTCTTCTTTTACCCTCATCAAGAGGCTCTTTAGTTCCTCTTCACTTTCTGCTGTTAGAGTGGTATTATCTGCATATCTGAGGTCATTAATATTTCTCCCAGCAGTGTTGATTCCAGCTTGTGATTCATCCACCCTGACATTTTGCGTCATGTACTCTGTCTGTATAGGAGTTAAATAAATAGGGTGACAATATACAGTCATACTCCTTTCCCAATTTTGAGCCAGTCACTTATCTCATGTCCAGTTCTAACTGTTCCTTCTTGACCTGCATACAGATTTCTTAGGAGACAGGTAATGTGGTCTGGTATATCCATCTCTTTAGGAATATTCCACAATTTGTTGTGATTCACACAGTCAGAGGCTTTAGTATAGTCAATTACTTTACCTAAAGATTAATTAGTTTCTAGGTTACTTACATCCTTTGTTTTCACATACTGTTCATTTGAGACATTCTAGCAACTTTTATAAAATTAGGAGAAGAGGAAGAGGTATATAGCTCATGCTTTCACATCTGCCTTTACTTTCTAGAGAATATGGAGGTTTCATCAAGTAACTTAACTATTTTTAAGATAAATCATGTACTCTTACTAAGTAGTCATAGCTAGCTGTTTAGGAAAAAACTTACTATTGGAATAATATCAAATTAGTCATTTCTTCTTTTCCTAACCAACCAGGTCTGTACGTATGAGATTCATACATCAACCAACTTTGTTCGCTGCTATCTGTTACGAAGAAAAGCTTTCATGGGGCAGTTATTGCATGTATTGGCTGTATAGGGCTTTGGGATTATTGGTAGACTTCGGCATTCCGCCTTCTCTCGCATTCCTGTCACTGAGGAATTAGGAGCCTTTGTGCTTACTATCTTCACATCACAAGGATGGTTAATGATGGATGAGACAGGTGCTTGCAACATGTTTCTGGGATGTCAAAAATATGTCTTTTGTTAATAGAGACATGTCTTAAGAGGCATTCTAGCTCTGTTCCCTGTTTCAGTCAACTTGCTTATACAAATGGGAGTAGGGATCCTTTTCTCACCACTTTTCTTCAGGGCTGCTTGGGACTTAGAGCAAGTCCACATTTTGTGGAGATTCATGAATTCAGACACTTGCACCAGAGTTTGAGGGTAGAGCCGTTTCAACTTAGTTGACAAGCTGTGAAGAATCCCTGGTTGACTTGGGATGCAAGAAACCAGAAATAAGCTTACATTTTGACTGTAATAACCAAACTTAAACTAAATTTTTTTATATAAATTGATCATTTCTTATAATAAAAAGACCATACATACATCAGGGACCATCAGTTCCTTGGAGAAGGAAATG
This sequence comes from Bubalus kerabau, assembly GCF_029407905.1. Taxonomy (NCBI): domain Eukaryota; kingdom Metazoa; phylum Chordata; class Mammalia; order Artiodactyla; family Bovidae; genus Bubalus; species Bubalus kerabau. Next base: position 5,268,931 of record NC_073643.1, read on the forward strand.
AGGGTGAATAAGAAGTGGGAACCCTGGCTTACCAGCTCCATCTTTATTATAATTTAGGCTTGGATCTCTTGCAGGGATTGAAGTGCTGGGCCATCCTGCTATATACCTTTTGTGAGATGTGCTCAGCAATGATTCTTTCCATCCTAATTTGCAAAAATGTAATTCTCTTTCCACTTGTAAAGATTTCTGTGTGAGTCTCTTCACATACGGTATATGTGGTCAGAGATAATTAACTCAAGTGCTGAGAAAAACTAGAGGCACAAAAAAGTTTTAATCATTTGATGACTATGTAGATATTCCATAATTTAATCACATAAACTAATTAAATATCAGGCCATTTGTAACACAGAAATCAAGCTATGACCATAGGTCATCAGATGTAGTAATTAAATATGCATGTATAATCGCATTAGACTCATATTTAAAAAAAAAAGCAACATCAATACAGGTCATTTCTTTGTCCCTAATTACTTTTTTATAGTTTTGAGTTGATTTATTGGCACCATTAGGAGCTGCACAAATGTGTAAGTGTGTGCGTGTGTGTTTTAATTGGTTTATTATATTTCAAGTCACAGTTTTCAAATGGATCTTTTTGATGTTTGTGGCAGAGTTAGTTCAGAAATTAATGAGAAGGATAAACAAATAGCATATTTTAACCCTGTGCTGAGCATACTTTCTTTTTTTATAATGAAGTATAGTTGATTTACAATGTTGTGTTATTTTCTGGTGTAAACATGTGTGTGTGTACACACACACACACACACACACACACACATATATATATATAATATATATATATACACATACATTTATACTGCTTTTTGATTCTGCTATGACTCAAGAGAGCTAGGAAATTTTGTTTTCATCCATTGCCCAGATTTGAACAAAAATAAGAAGAAAGCTTGACAGTAAATACTGTAAAACTTTTGCTTCTCATTAATTTACCTTTTAAAGTAACCTCAAGTAAAATACATTTGCATCACATCCTTTTTAGGTTAAGAATGTAGATAAAAATAATTATTAATTAGATAAACTAAATATTAATCTTGTAAAATCAGGCAAAAACATCACAATGTCTTATTAACAGTGATCATTTTTTAATGGCAATTTAGCTCTTATATCTCTTATAAAAAATAAATACATCCAATCCTTTTTATTTGTAAAACATCACACTTCTTTTTGATTTATGGAAAGGTTTGCTTTTTAGTTTAATAATTTGTGTGAAGGGCAACAGCCAGAGGTAATGAAACTCTCAAGGAGACAGCTGACTCCACAGCTGGTTGTGTTCTGTAATAGTAGGAGACTGTTATTAACCTGGCTTTGTGGGGCAAGAATGACACCTTCATTTTAAGCTTTCACAATGCAGAAGGAAGGGCCTCTCTTCATCATAGCAGATGGATTTGACGGGTAGGCACCTTATAAATAAGCTTGCATTATAGTGACATGTATCATAAAGATTTTCTAAGAAATTTAGACAGATGATTTTTTGAAAGCCTGAAAGAAAAGTCAGAAATGGGTAATAGGTTTTGAAAGCAAGTATATTTTTTGAATTAATGATTAAAAAATAGAAATATGTACCTTTAAATTTAGTTGTATAAAAATTAAGCATGCATCACATGTCAGAACTTCAAGTAAAATGGAAGCATACAAAAATAGTCAAGAAATTTAAGAAAAAATTATGAAAACTAGCATAGTGAGTGAAGAACCCTAACAGATATTCAAACATATTTTAAAACTACAATATTAAGAGTAAGTTTTTCCCAGGCATGGATAGATAATGCAATGTAAACAGAAGAAATAAAGCATTTTCTAGGAATATATCCACATATTTATGAAAATTTAGTGTATCTTAAAGTTGCATTTAGCTCAATGGGAAACAAATTTTTAAATAAACTTTTAAGATCTACCAGACATCTAAAGAAGGAATAAAACTGAACGCCTACTTAAAACTGTATGCAAAAATCATTTTAAGATCACCATATTATATATAAATTGAACTGTAACATTTTAGAATAAAAAATTTAGGTTACCATAGTATAGTTGAAGTCTTTCTAAGAAAAATGCAAAGTTAAGAAGCCATAAAACAGAAGAATAAATTCAGTTATTTAAATATACACATGTATTTATATATTTACATATGAGATTTATGTTAATGACTTATAAATGATCTGTTAGAGTTTTGTCCCTGTATTCACCTTTGAAATAAGGACCATGAAATACCATCTTTCTGCTTCAGTCCTGCCATCAGCTCTGGGATTACTCTCGGTTCATTTCAGGGTATTTAATAGAATTGTAGAGATTCAATTCTGCACCTTATCTCCCAGCAAAATTTGCTGTTGATTCACGACCAACAATGCTTGCTGGTTCCAGTAGGCACTGGGCTCTGGATTTTGCAAGTAACATCTGCTCTTTTGTAAGTACTTTTTATTTTTTCTGAAAGAGCTGTGACTTGGGGCTACCCTGAATGTTCAGAGAAGAAGGACAGCCCTATGTTTCTTTTTCAAAACATTAGAGGGGTGTGTGTGTTTCTCAAAGTAGCTCTTTAGATATTGTAAAGACCAGAAGCTGTGTAGAGAATGACGTGAATCTCTAGCCATAGTCAAAATAGGAAATACAGAGTTGGAAAGAAAGATCCACAAAAGCTGGAAAGATCTCAACTTCTGCTAAGAAAAAATACTGAGAAAATCCTTACTCTTTGTTTCTGAATCCCTATTCATAGGCAGATCCAGATTTTGTGGGGATGGAAATTTATACCATTTGAAGGGATTTTTACGGAAAAAAATATTTTTAAATTACATATATAAAATTAAAGGAGTGGATATTTATTTAGAGGGTCATGTCTAAGTGAGGGGCCTTATAGTTTAAGCTTCATTACTTTTGTGCTAAATTAACTTTTGCAATTACTGTATTAATAATATAGTAATTATTATCAGCTTCACTGTATACCATTCATGTGACACTTAATCATACACTGCCTAATTTTTTTATTCTACTCACCACACTTAAAACTTTAAATCCTGGAGTGTATTTCTCAAAACTCACTCTCATCTACTATACCTTCCCCGTTTCAGTCTTCCACCCACTGGGGCTCATCCTAAACCAGATATCTGGTGCTCAGAGTGGGTACTTAGTAGATATTGATGGAATAACTTTAAGCAACTGGTTCATGAGCAACTAATTCTAAATGGATAATTTTCCTTTCCAATAGGTAAAGTAGAAATGACTAGGTTAAATATTTCTTTAGATGTTTTAACCTGACTAATAAATTGGGAATGGTTGAATAATTATTACTGGTAAGGAATCATTACTGATTTCAAAGAGGGTTACTTCCTTTTTATTCATTTTCATTTTATGATGTATTTTACTGTGGTAAAAGTCACCTAATATAAAAAATACTATTTTAACCGTATTTAATTGTACAGTTCAGTGGCACTAAGTACTTTCATATTGTTGTGCAACACTCATGTTTGTTCATCTCCAAATTTTTCACCTTCCTAAACTGAAATTGGAGACAAGGATCAAGACCAACCCCAAGAAAAAGAAATGCAAAAAGGCAAAATGGCTATCTGAGGAGGCTTACAAATAGCTGTGAAAAGAAGAGAAGAGAAAAGCAAAGGAGAAAAGGAAAGATATACCCATTTTAATGCAGAGTTTCAAAGAATAGCAAGGACAGATAAGAAAGCCTTCCTCGGCGATCAATGTAAAGAAATAGAGGAAAACAATAGAATGGGAAAGACTAGAGATCTCTTCAAGAAAATTAGGGATACCAAGGGAACATTTCATGCAAAGATGGGCTCAAGAAAGGACAGAAATGGTATGGACCTAACAGAAGCAGAAGATATTAAGAAGAGGTGGCAAGAATACACAGAAGAACTGTACAAAAAAGATCTTCACAACCCAGATAATCACGATGGTGTGATCACTGACCTAGAGCCAGACATCCTGGAATGTGAAGTCAAGTGGGCCTTAGGAAGCATCACTATGAACAAAGCTATTGAAGGTGATGGAATTGCAGTTGAGCTATTCCAAATCCTAAAAGATGATGCTGTGAAAGTGCTGCACTCAATATGTCAGCAAATCTGGAAAACTCAGCAGTGGCCACAGGACTGGAAAAGGTCAGTTTTCATTCCAATCCCAAAGAAAGGCAATGCCAAAGAATGCTCAAACTACCACACAACTGCACTCATCTCAAACACTAGTAAAGTAATGCTCAAAATTCTCCAAGCCAGGCTTCAGCAATACGTGAACCGTGAACTTCCAGATGTTCAAGCTGGTTTTAGGAAAGGCAGAGGAAGCAGAGATCAAATTGCCAACATCTGCTGGAACATGGAAAAAGCAAGAGAGTTCCAGAGAAGCATCTATTTGTGCTTTATTGACTATGCCAAAGCGTTTGACTGTGTGGATCACAATAAACTGTGGAAAATTCTGAAAGAGATGGGCCACGACCACCTGACCTGCCTCTTGAGAAACCTGTATGCAGGTCAGGAAGCAACAGTTAGAACTGGACATGGAATAACAGACTGGTTCCAAATAGGAAAAGGAGAACATCAAGGCTGTATATTGTCACCCCGCTTATTTAATTTATATGCAGAGTACATCATGAGAAACGCTGGGCTAGAAGAAGCCAAAGCTGGAATCAAGATTGCTGGGAGAAATATCAATAACTTCAGATATACAGATGACACTACCCTTATGGCAGAAAGTGAAGAGGAACTAAAGAGCTTCTTGATGAAAATGAAAGAGGAGAGTGAAAAAGTTGGCTTAAAGCTCAACATTCAGAAAACTAAGATCATGACATCTGGTCCCATCACTTTATGGCAAATAGATGGGCAAACAGTTGAAACAGTGTCAGACTTTATTTTTGGGGGCTCCAAAATCACTGCAGATGGTGATTGCAACCACGAAATTAAAAGATGCTTACTCCTTGGAAGGAAAGTTATCACCAACCTAGACAGTGTATTCAAAAGCAGAGACATTACTTTGCCAACAAAGGTCTGTCTAGTCAAGGCTATGTTTTTTCCAGTAGTCATGTATAGATGTGAGAGTTGGACTGTAAAGAAAGCTGAGCATGGAAGAATAGATGCTTTTGAACTTTGGTTTTGGAGAAGACACTTGAGAGTCCCTTGGCCTGCAAGGCGATCCAACCAGTCCATCCTAAAGGAGACCAGTCCTTGGTGTTCACTGGAAGGACTGATGTTGAAGCTGAAACTCCAATACTTTGGCCACCTGAGGCGAAGAGCTGACTCATTGGAAAAGACCCTGATGCTGCGAGGGATTGGGGGCAGGAGGAGAAGGGGACGACAGAGGATGAGATGGCTGGATGGCATCACCGACTCAATGGACATTGATTTGGGTGAACTCCGAGAGTTGGTGATGGACAGGGAGGCCTGGCATGCTGCGATTCATGGGGTTGCAAAAAGTCGGACATGGCTGAGTGACTGAACTGAACTAAAACTGAAATTGTTCCCATTAAACACTCACTAACTCCTCATCCCCTCAACCCCCTGGCCCTGGCATCTACCAGTGTATTTTCTGACTCTATGAATTTGACTCTTCTAGGAATCTTGTATTATTGGAGTCAAACAGTATTTGTCCATAAAAATGAGTTACTTAATACAATTAGTTAATGCTGAAGATCTCTTAGAGGACAATTGGATTAATTCAACAGAAAACATGTCTTCCTCCCCAGTCCAAGGAAATGCCAAGTTTTTATCATTATCTTTGTCTGCCATTGGCTTGATGAGCATCATGCTTGTGTCGTCACTGACACATTTTCACACCATCCTTGAGTCTCAGATGTAAATGAAGATGTGGGTGCACACTCTAGCTTTCTTCATCTATCCTTGCCTCTTGCTTATTAAAAAATAACCCATGTGGAAAATTAAAAAGAAAGCAGAACTAACTATAGAGTCGCAACTCATCAGCATGCCAATGAATTGTAATTTTCATAACTATTAGCAGTTCACTCCCTATGGACTGCAGCAGAGATGACACAGAATAGCGGTTGTGTGGGAGCTCCAACCTAGTTCTCCCTTCCCACTCCAGAAGATGTAATAACAGCACAGAAGAAAAATGACTTTGGGATAACCTTGGGTTAATTCTGTTTGTTTGTTTGTTTTTTAATGGAAAACATGAACAAATCTTTTTATTTTCTTCTGGTTGTAATTAGTCCCAACAGCAGGACACATCTTTATCAGATCAGGAAAATACAAACCTGGAATTGTTACTTCTTTGCTATAAACATGTTGGGAATTTGTGCCTTTTTAGTATCATTGCCCAACTACATTCCATTAGTATTTGTGACACCACAAATGAAGGGAACAATAATGAGTATGAAGATACTGTAAAGAAGGGCAGTGGCCTTATGTTGATATGCATTCAGTTGTACAACTAGGGCACAAGAAACATTACCAGGAAATTTCAAGAGATATTATTTAGGGCCCAACTCCTGAAGCATAGTGGCCAAGTTCATATTCTAGAACCTTTTTATGTAAATGAATCCAGCCCCAGTCCTGAAACTTCACTTTGCCACATTTCCTTTTCTTTTAATATTTATATTTATTTATTTAGCTCTCCTAGGTCTTATTTGTTGTATGTGAACTCTTAGTTGTGGTATGTGACATCTTTTAATAATTCCCTGGCCAAGGATCAAACCTCAGCTCCCTGCATTGTGAGTGTAGAGTTTTAGCCACCAGACCAACAGGGAAGTTCCACCACATTTCTGATTAGAGATAATAGAGTGACTTAATGAACTTAATGTTACTTAATGGCCAAGGGATAAAAATTATCTGGTATATTCTGTATCACTTTCTGGTTTGTGATTACAGTGGTTATATATGACCTGATATCAAACAGAGTTCAAAGTAAAATCTGAACGAAGAAAAATTCATCATCACAGTGAGATGAAAATGGAGCTAGAATGAGGTTCAGGATGGATGAGACCATTGACTGGGAGTCTCAGCGTCCTGAGTGTGAATGCTCGCTCCACCAAACACTTGTTTGGTTTCCTTTCTCATTAAACTTTATTTATTGCAGATTTTTGATGTGTGGTTATAGTATCAACATAAAACTGCATCTACTTCTTTTAAGTTGATTGTAGGTTAAGTTCAGATACATTTTGAAAGCTCTATATTTTGTTACTCCCCTACAGGATTTTGTATTTTTTCTGTCCTATTTTACATTTTTATGCCTATCCCTTAATTGTTCATTGTAGTTACAGTTGATTTTACAGTTTTTGTCTTTTAAGTGTTGTTTTTGTGCTTGAGTCCCAAAGTTGTGTCCAACTCTTTCCTACCCCTTGGGCTGCAGCATGTCAGACTCCTCTGTCCTGCACTATCTGCCATGGTTTGTTCAAATTCATGTCCATTGAATCAGTAATTTTCATCAAACTATGTCATCATATGCTGCCACCATCTCCTTTTCCCTTCAGTCTTTCCCAGCATCAGGATCTTTTCTGATGAATTGGCCCTTTGTATCAGGTGGCCAAAGTATTGGGGCTTTCAGCTTCAGCATCAGTCCTGCTAATGAATATTCAGGACTGATCTCCTTGAGGGTTGACTTGTTTGATCTCCTTGCAGTCCAAGGGACTCTCAAGAGTCTTCTCCAGCAGCACAGTTCAAAAGCATCGATTCTTCAGCTCTCAGTCTTCTTTATGGTCCAACTCTCACATCCATACATGATTACTGAAGAAAAACAGCTTCGACCGGACAGACCTTTGTTGGCAATGTAGTATCTCTGCTTTTAAATATGCTGTCTAGGATGGTTAATAGTTTTTCTTCCAAGGAGCAAGCGTCTTTTAATTTTATTGCTGCAGTCATCATCTGCAGGGATTTTGGAGCCCCCCAAAATAAAGTCTGTCACTGTTTCCATTGTTTCCCCATCTGTTTGCCATGAAGTGATGGGACCGGATGCTATGATCTTAGTTTTTTGAATGTTGAGTTGTAAGCCAGCTTTTTCACTCTCCTCCTTCACTTTCATCAAGAGGCTCTTTAGTTCTTTGCTTTCTGCCATAAGGGTGATATCATCTGCATATCTGAGGTTAGTGATATTTCTCTTGGCAGTCTTGATCCCAGCTTGTGCCTCATCCAGCCTGGCATTTCACGTGAGGTACTACGCATATACGTTAAATAAGCAGGGTGCCAATATACAGCCTTGACATACTCCTTTTCCAATTTGGAACCAGTCCATTGTTCCATGTCCAATTCTAACTATTGCTTCTTGACCTGCATACAGGTTTCTCAGAAGGCAGGTAAGGTGGTCTGATATTTGCATCTCTTTAAGAATTCTCTGTGTTTGTGTGTGTGTGTGTGATTTCTGTGATGTTGGATAGTTTGCCATGAAAACAAACTGAGATCCTTCTGTTATTTTTGAGGTTGCACCTAAGTAATGCATTTTGGACTCTTGTGTTGACTCTGAAAACTACTCCGTTGCTTCTAAGGGATTCTTGCCCACAGTAGTAGATATAATGGTCATCTGAATTAAATTCTCCCATTCATGTCTATTTTATGTCATTGATTCTTAAGTTGTCAATGTTCAATCTTCCCATCTCCTGTGTGACCATGTCCAGTTTACCTTGATTTATGGATGCATGCATTCATTCAGGTTCTGATGCATTATTGGTCTTTACAGCATTTGACTTGATTTTCACCACCAGACACATCCATAACTGAGGATTATTTTCACTTTGGCCCAACCACTTTATTCTTTCTAGAGCTATTGGCAGTTGCCCTGTGTTCTTCCCCTGTAGGATATTGAGCACCTTCCAACCTGGGGGGCTTATCTTCCAGTGTGATATCATTTTGCCATTTCATCCTGTTCACGGGGTTCTCATGGAAAGAATATTGGGGTGCATTGCCATTTCCCCCTCCAGTGGACCATGTTTTGTCAGAACTCTTCACCAGGACCCTCCCTCTTGGGTGGCCCTGCACAAGATGGCTCATTGCTTCAGTTAGTTATCCAATCCCCTTCCAACAACAGAGCTATGATCTATGAAGGGGTTAACCTTTGCACTACCTTATTTAAGTGGTTTATCCATTGCCTTTACTATGTATTTGCCTTAACCAGTAAGATTTTCTTGCCCTAAATATTCTCATTTCTTGTTAAAACCTTTTGTTTTTCACCTTAAGAAGACTTGAACCATTCTTGTACAGTAGATTTAGTGGTAATGAACTCTTTATGTTTTTGCTTGTCTGGAAAACTCTTTGAAAGTGTTGTCACTCTGTCATGTCCAACTCTTTGTGATCCCATGGACTGTAGCCGTCCAGGCTCCTCTGTCCATGGAATTCTCCAGGCAAGAATACTGGAGGGGGTATCATTTCCTACTCCAGGGGACCTTCTGAACCCAAGGATTGAACCCAGTTCTCCTGAATTGCAGACAGATTCTTTGAGCCACCAAGGAAGCCCATATCTGTCCTTTTATTCTAAATGATAGCCTTACTAGGTAGAATATCCTAGGTTTTGAGTTTTTTTCCTTTCTGCTCTTTTTTTTTTTTTTTTTTTTTTGGTCATCCTCAGGGAGAGCTGCTGCTTATGTATTTGTAGTTTTGATGTGTTCCTTGGGGAGGTGAGCTTAGAGTCTTCCTACTCTAATTGATCCTGCCTCTACTTGTTATTTTTATTTCTTTATCAGTTTTTTTCCCCTGCTTTCCTGTGTTTGTGAGTTTCTGACTTCTTCAGTCCTAGGTCTCTGTTATATGAACAGAAATTAACTTTAGATAACTCACCTCTGTGTTATTCCTAAAGTCCCAAGGTCACTGGTTGGTTTGCAATCTTATGATGTTTGTTTTTTTATATCCTGTTAAGGTTTTTGGTTCAAAATTTGGAATATGACAAGGCTGTACATTATCACCCTGCTTATTAAAATTATATACAGAGTTGCTGTTATTCAGTCACCAAGTTATGTCTGACTTTTCATGATCCCATGGACTGCAACACGCCAGTCTTCCCTGTCCCTCACTATCTCCCAGAGTTTGTTCAAATTCATGTCCATTGAGTGGGTGATGCCATCCAATAATCTCATCCCCTGTTGCCCTTTTCTCTTTCTGGCTTAAGTCTTCCCAGCATCAGGGTCTTTTCCAATGAGTCAGTTGTTTGCATCAGGTGTCCAAAGTATTGGAGCTTCAGCTTCAGCATTAGTCCTTCCAAAGAGCATTCAGGGTTGATTTCCTTTAAGACTGACTAGTTTGATCTCTTTGCTTTCCAATAGACTCTCAAGAGCCTTCTCCAGTACCAAGTTCCAAAGCATCAATTCTTCGGTGGTCTGCCTTCTTCATTGTCCAGCACTCATATCAGTGCATGACTACTGGAAAGACCCTTGCCTTGGCTATATGGATCTTTGTTGAAAAAGAGATGCCTTTGTTTTTTCACACACTATCTAGGTTTGTCATATGCAAAGTACATCATGTGAAATACTGGGTTGGATGAATGACAATCTGAAATCAAGATTGCCGAGAGAAATACCAATGATCTTATATATGTAGGTGATACCACTCTAATGGCAGAAAGTGAAGAGGAACTAAAGAGGAGCTTCTTGTGAGTAAATGAAGAGAGTGAAAAAGCAGGCTTGAAACTCAACATTCAAACAACTGAGGTCATGGCATCTGGTCCCATCAGTTCATGGCAAATGGAAGGGGCAAAAGTGACAGATTTTATTTTCTTGAGCTTCAAAATCACTGAGGATGGTGACTGCAGCCATGAAATTAAAAGACAGTTGCTCCTTGGAAGAAAAGCTATGATGGTATATTATGAAGCAAAGGCATCACTTTGCTGAAAAAGGTCCGTATAGTCAAATCTATCATTTTTCCATTAATCATGTATGGATGAGAGAGTTGGACCTTAAAGAGGCTAAGCAGCAAAGAATTGATGGCTTCGAATTGTGGTGCTTGAAAAGACTCTTGATAGTCCCTTGGATAGCAATGAGATCAAACCAATCAATCCTAAAGGAAATCAACTCTGAATATTTATTTGAACGACTGATGCTGAAGTGACACTCTAATACTTCGGCCAGCTGATACAGAGACATTGGCAAAGATCCTGATGCTGGGAAAGATAGAGAGCAGGAGGGGAAGGGGTGCAAAGGGTGAGATGACTAGATAGCCTCACCAACTCATTGAACATGAATTTGAACAAATTCCTGAGACAGAGGAAGACAGAGGAGTCTGGTGTGCACAGTCTGTGGGGACACAGTAAGTCAGACAAGACCTGGAGTCTGAGCAACAACAAAGGTTTTTGATTATACCTAACAGGAAGAATCAGAGAAGGAAATGGCACCCCACTCCAGTACTCTTGCCTGGAAAATCCCATGGATGGAGCAGCTTGGTGGGCTACAGTCCATGGGGTTGCTAAGAGTTGGACACGACTAAGCGACTTCACTTTCACTTTTCACTTTCATGCATTGGAGAAGGAAATGGCAACCCACTCCAGTGTTCTTGCCTGGAGAATCCCAGGGATGGGGAAGCCTGGTGGGCTGCCGTCTGTGGGGTCACACAGAGTCAGACACGACTGAAGCAACTTAACAGCAGCAACAGGAAGCATAGGGGAACATGCCTACTGTATCCCCCCAGAAAGAGAAATATATATACATTTTAATCAACATTTAAAACTGCTCTTATGACAGAACTGAGCAGATTTGTGTTCTACCAAGTTCATTGTCATTCTTTTCCTCCTCTTCCACTGACAGTAAAGATAGTTTTGATCTAAGTCACGTTTTTTTATCATGTTGAATTCTGATCATTGTAATAAAACATTAAAAAAGGCTGTTCAATATGTTTCCAAATGGATGGTCTCCTGTAATTTAAGGAACACTTTACAATATTGACAAGGTTCAGTTAGTATGCTGAGCTATAAGTTATTACACAATACAGAAAAGATATAGAGAAGAAATACCAGGACAATTTAGAAAATGAGTATATAAAGCTAGCTTGAGTCCTAAATATTGGTATACATTCAGCTGGCTCTATCATTGTGCTTAATGAGCAAACTTATGCTCTTGAAATAAATCTATGATATTTATATTGGAAAAGACCCTGATGCTTGGAAAGATTGAAGGCAAAAGAGAAAGGGGCAGCAGAGGATGAGATGGTTAGATAGCATCACGAACTCAATGGACGTGAATTTGAGCAAGCTCTGGGAGACAGTAAAAGACAGGGCAGCCTGGTGTACTGCAGTCCCTGGGGCTGCAAAGAGTTAGACATGACTTACCAACTGAACGCATTCATATCAATTTTCTGGAATGTTGCTTTCAAACTAGTTTCACCTTAGACATCTTAAAAATAAAAGATCATCATTTCATATATTGATTTCACTTCCTTTTACCCAACAATTGAAATATTGTAACATAGGGTGATGCTACTCAAAGTGTGAGCCATAGGCCACAGCATCAGCATCAGCAGGGAACTTGTTAGACATGCGAATTCTTGGGCCCCTGCCCTCAACTTAATGAATCAAAATTCCTAGAGGTGGGGCTCAAGAGTCTGTTTTAAACAATTCCTGGGGTTCACAGGTTGTTATCAGGTGCCTTTGGCAACGTGAGTGAGGAGCCTTGTCTCTAGAGTGCCGTTGCCCATATTCCAACTCTACAATTTCCTGGCTGTGTCACCATTATTCACTGGTGCTTCAGTCTCCTTGCTTATAAAATAGGATAATAATATGATACACCTCTGAAGATCATTTGAAAATTAGATAAAGGGTTAGATAAAAGGTCGACCCAGGTTCAATCCCTGGGTCGGGAAGATCCCCTGGAGAAGGGAATGGCTACCTACTCCAGTACTTTTGCCTGGAGAATTCCATGGACAGGAGAGCCTGGTGGACTGGACTACAGGCCATAGTTGTAAAGAGTTGGACATGACTGAGAAGCTAACATTGTTACTTTTTTTTACTTTACTTACAATCATGCCTAACACCTACTTAACTTTTGATAAATATTAGCTATTCTTAAGTAAAATGTATAGTATGATCATAATAGCTAAAATAAGAGAACTTCTACTGATATTTTTCCTCTTTGACATTTTCATTTTTATGAGAATCCACATGGTGAGAAAATAAGACTTGTACAGGTGAAGTCAGTTGTCAGAATAGCATCTCTTTCCAGCCATGCAGACATCAGCTATTGTATATTAATTCTATATTCTTTAGAGTATAGAGGAGAAAAGATTCTGGTCCATAGAACAAGTGTATCTGGGAACAAACATTGTATGCACACTCATATACTCACACACACATCAGTTGTCTTAGATCATATTTACAGAAGATAGTGAATTGAATCTAAGCAAGTTGGAGCACTTGGGTTGTTTCATAATTGTTCCCCTGTTCCTGGGACCTGTCTATCCTTCATACATCCCTGCCCAGTTAATAATCCTAGCACACCACATTGAATCCATTCTTCTTCCTCCTTTCTGCCCTCCTGAGCCTCTAAAGTTAAAACCTGGTCCCTTCTAACTTCCTGAAACCCACTTTCTACTATTGAACTGTAACAATATTCCCTTCATCCATCTAGTCTACAAACCTCAGAACTTGCCCATGTGTATTCCTACCTCAATCTCATCTGACCTTCTGCAGCATGGATTTGTCAGTGGGACAGATTTGACCTGTGATCTGTACTTGGGTCTTGATATTTACTTTAATACATCCTGTCTCATCATCAGATTAAGCATTATTTTTTGAGCAGGGACAAGACTATGTCTTTTATCCCTTTATATGTCCAGCATTTGAATGTTTTATATCTCCCATAAAATCTAAATAGAACTGAAATTGTAATGGTGCTTTCATTTCATGAAGTATTTTATGAGTAATCTACTACTACTACTAATGCTTCCCTGGTAGCTCAGTTGGTAAAGAATCCACCTGCAATGCAGGAGACCCTAGTTTGATTCCTGGGTTGAGAAGATCCATTGGAGAAGGGATAGGCTACCCACTCTAATATTTTTGCACTTCCCTTATGGCTCAGCTGGTAAAGAACCCGCCCACAATGTGGAATACCTGGGTTTGATCCCTGGGTTGGGAAGATTCCCCTGGAGTTCTGGCCTGGAGAATTCATGGACTGTATAGTCCATGGGATCACAAAGAGTTGGACGTGACCGAGCGCCTTTCACTTCCTTTCACTACTACTACTATCAATTGAGTTCTTCCTTGATGTGATGTTACTCAAATCTTACTGTGATTTGAGTAACCTGACTCATTTAATGTTTGTAATTCCATAAAGCTGGACTATTAGCATCCCTCATTTCTAGAGGATGGAATTGATACCAATAACTTCTCAAGGTCACATTGATAGTACTTGGTGGCAAATGGTTTGTAACTCAGGCAACTTGACTTCAAGAGTTCTTCCTCAGCCACCTTGTTCAATGACCTCTTTTTTCCTTTAGAGTCTCTGATTTTCCTTGCCCTTTTTAATTTTAATTTTTAATTGAAGGATAATTGCTTTACAATGTTGTGTTGGTTTCTGCCAACAATGCAAATCGACCATACCCTTTCCCTGTTGAGTGTCCCTCCCCCCATCCCACCCCTCTAAGTCATCACAGAGCACTGAGCTGAGCTCCCTGTGCTGCACAGCAGCTTCCCACAGCAGCTCCCACTCGCTGTCCCTTTTACACATGGCAGTGTATGTATGGCAGTGCTCCTCTCAATCCATCCACCTTCCCCTCCCCCTGTTGTGCATGACCTCTTATCTAATACTATCAAAGAAGGTGCAGCAGTTCACAGAGGCTAAGTAAACTTAGCCTGGGGTAAACATGTAGGTTCTCTAGCTTCAAATTCTGTGTCTTTTCGATTATACCACAGGATTACTATGCAAGTAAGCTCTAATGAAAATAAGACTTGGGAGGACATCTATGGATTTTATTTTTTCTACCTCTTCATTTCTAGAGAGATGTAGGTTGCTTGTTCAGCATATCAGAGGAAGAGACAGAAAGTAAGTGAGAGAGAGAGAGAGAGAGAGAGGGTGAGAGGGAGGGAGGAATTAAGGGGAAAAGAGATGCATGCATGGAGGCAGGAAGAAGGTGTGTTTAAGAGACTGGGTGTGATTTCCTGTGTGTCATTGATGCTTTGTTTCTGTTTTACTAACTGACATATGAATGTCTTCACATTTGTCAGCATTCAATCATAAATGAATGTATACCTAAGAAAAGCTTTATAACAATACCTCCTCCCATTCCTCCTTGTTTGTACAGAGGAGTAAGAAGAAAACAAACACCAATAAAAACAAAAAGTCACACCTGTGGTCTTGTCAATTACCAGCCACTAAATATAGCTTCAAATTCTATTAATGAGACCTAAATAGGGAGAAAAAAATCTGTACATATTGCGGGAGTAACAGAACATTAGCAATAATGAACTTGGTTTATAGAGCGCAAATTGGGCTAGACAACTTTGGTCACACTTTTCTAATTGAATCAGTGAGTTAGTAAGTGAAGAGAAAGAAGTAGATGCAGCATATTTGGCCCATGAGCTGGAAACAGTTATGTCTTTCTGTACTTAGAGTTCAACTCAGGTGAAAGATGTTGAGGAAAATCTGCCAAATCAACTATGGAAATTATTGATTGGCTACTTAGAAAATGAGCAACACCAGAAAGCAAGAAGGCAGAACCATGTCATTGCAGTGGTGCAGGGCAAGAAACTGTCATTCTGTATGTGAGTCTTGTGGTCTCCTACCTCCCTGGAAACACCTCGCAGTCATATGGTCTAGCTGTCCTCAAAAGCCAGTTGCCTGTCACCCTGCGCCTGGACTGCTGGATCCTGGTGGCTGTCATAGGTCACGTTCCTTTGTGCCCCTCTGGATTCCAGGCCCACATTGCCACACACAGGGACCTTGCTTTCCACGTATTAGGTTTTAAATGCTCATCATCTCAGGGAAGCCGTGTGTGCTGCAGTCCATGGCATTGCAGAGTCGGGCATGACCTAGTGACTGAACAACAACAACAAAAGCAGAGCAAATTGTATTTCTAGCTTTTTCTATTCTCAAATGGTTTCTCATGTGGGCTAACTGAATAAGGGAAGAAAGTCACAGAGGGATTCATATTTGTTGTTTATCAACTATGTACCAAGAATAATTCTAGGTACTTTACCAGACATTTTCCTTTTCTCATTTGATATTTCTAATAAAGCTTAAAGGTATTTCCAAGTTACAGATGAGACAGTCAGGTGTTAAAGGGTTCAAATTACTAGTCTAAGAACACAGATCATGAGAAACTGGGAAAACATGGGCATAGAGGGCTACCCATTTTCTGGTAGGAAGTGTGCCCTTGGCCAGCTTTTCTACAACTGGTGCTAACATCACCTCTGTTACCTTCTTTTATAGGAATCTCCCTGCTGTTGTCTCTCATTTTTAAATGAACACTGTATTCCATCTGCTTATGACATTTATTGATAGCTTTTTCACCATTTTTTTTGGAAATTTTGTGAAAAGTAATAACTAAAAAAAATGAACAACTGACAATTCTGTAGCTGATACATTTTCACAAATTAGACACAGCTGTATGAGGTCACACCCAAAGTCTAGAAGGACATCCTTAGCACCAGAAGCCCTCCTCATCTTCCTTAGTCCCTTTCCAGTAAGTAACCAACCACAAAGGAAATCCTGATCTTGACTGCTAGCAATATAGATTTTTCTGCTTATGTTTAATCTTTAGATAAGTAGAATCATAGGGAATGTACTCCTTTGTGTCTGCCTTTTTTGTATACTCTGTTCATGAAATTCATGTAGGTTTTTCCATTAAGCATCAGCCTGTTTTCATTACTGTATAATATTTTATTGTATGCTGTATTTATTTTTTTTCAAAGGACAGTTCATTTTTCAGTTTTTACTATTACAGAGAATGCTGCCTTTAACATTTTTGAACACATTTCGTGACACAAATGAAGTTCAGTTGGCTATACATCTAGGAGTGGTTGTTATTATTGTTCAGTTGATCAGTTGTGTCCAATTCTTTGTGACCCTATGGACTGTCGCACATCAGGATTCCCTGTCCTTCACCATCTCCTAGAGCTTGCTCAAACTCATGTCCACTGAGTCAATGATGCCATCCAACCATTTTGTCATCTGTTGTCCCCTTCTCATTCTGCCTTCAATCATTCTGAGAACCAGAGTCTTTTCTGATGAGTTGACTCTTTATATCGGGTGGCCAAAGTATTGGAGTTTCAGCTTCAGCATCAGTCCTTCCAATGAATATTCAGGGTTGATTTCCTTTATGATTGACTGGTTTGATCTTCTTGCAGTCCAAGGAACTCTCAAGTGTCTTCTTCAACACCATAATTCAAAAGTATCAATTCTTCAGGGCTCATCTTCTTTATGGTCCAACTTTCACATTCATACACAACTACCAGAAAAACCATAGCTTTGAGTATACGGACCTTTGTTGGCAAAATAATGTCTCTGCTTTTTAATATGCTTTCTAGCTTGGTCATAGTTTTCCTTCCAAGGAGCAAACATCTTTTGATTTCATGGCTACAGTCACCATCTACAGTGATTTTCAGAGAAGGCAATGGCACCCCACTCCAGTACTCTTGCCTAGAAAATCCCATGGACGGAGGAGCCTGGTAGGCTGCAGTCCATGGGGTCGCTAGAGTCGGACACAACTGCGCGACCTCACTTTCACTTTTCACTTTCATGCATTGGAGAAGGACATGGCAACCCACTCCAGTGTTCTTGCCTGGAGAATCCCAGGGACGGGAAGCCTGGTGGGCTGCCATCTATGGGGTCGCACAGAGTCGGACACGACTAAAGCAACATAGCAGCAGCAGCAGCACAGTGATTTTGGAGCCGAAGAAAATAAAGTCTGTCACTGTTTCAATTGTTTCCCCAAATATTTGCCATGAAGTGATGGGACCAGATGCCGTGATCTTTGTTTTTTGAATGTTGAATTGTAAGCCAGCTGTTTCACTCTCCTATTTCATCTTCATCAAGAGGCTCTTTAGTTCCCCTTCCCTTTCTGCCATAAGGGTGGTGCCATCTGCATATCTGAGGTTATTGATATTTCTCCCGGGAATCTTGATTCCAGCTTGTGCTTCATCCAGCCTGGCATTTCACATGATGTACTCTGCATGTAAGTAAACTAGGCAGGGTGACAATATACAGCCTTGACGTACTCCTTTCCCAATTTGGAACCAGTCTGTTGTTCCATGTGTCTGGTTCTGTTGCCTCTTGACCTGCATACAGGTTTCTCAGGAGGCAGGTAAGGTGGTCTGGTATTCCCATCACTTTAATAATTTTCCACAGTTTGTTGTGATCCTCACAGTCAAAGGTTTTACCATTGTCAATGAAGCAGAAGTAGATGTTTTTTCTGGAATTATCTTGCATTTTCTATGATCCAATGAATGTTAGAAATTTGATCTCTGGTTCCTCTGCCTTTTTCCAAATCCAGCTTGAATATCTGGAAGTTCATGTACTGCTTTAACCTGGCTTGGAGAATTTTGAGCATTACTTTGCTAATGTGTGAAATGAATGCAATTGTGTAGTAGTTTGAACATTCATGGTATTACCTTTCTTTGAGATTGGAATGAAAACTAACCTTTTCCAGCCCTGTGGCCATTGCTGAGTTTTCCAAATTTGCTGGCATATTGAGTGCAGCACTTTAACACCATCATCTTTTAGCATTTGAAATAGCTCAGCTAGAATTCCATCCCCTCCACTAGTTTTGTTTGCAGTGATGCTTCCTAAGATCCACTTGACTTTGCACTCCAGGATGTCCGGTTCTAAGTGAGTGATCACACCATCATGGTTATCTGGGTCATTAAGATCTCTTTTGTATAGTTCTTCTGTGTATTCTTGCTACCTCTCAATATCTTTTGCATCTGTTAAGTCCATACCATTTCTGTTCTTTATTGTGCCCATCTTTGCATGAAATGTTCCCTTGTGCTTAGTCGCGCAATCATGTCTGACTCTTTACGACCCCATGGACTGTAGCCTACCAGGCTCCTTTTTCTTTGGGGATTCTCCAGGCAAGAATACTGGAGTGGGTTGCCATTTCCTCCTCCAGGAATGTTCCTTTGGTAGTGCTACTTTTATTGAAGTGATCTCTAGTCTTTCCCATTCTATGGTTTTCCTCTATTTCTTTACATGATCATTTAGGAAGGCTTTCTTATCTCTTCTTGCTATTCTTTGAAACTCTGCATTCAGATGGGTGTATCTTTCCTTTTCTCCTTTTCCTTTCACTTCTCTTCTTTTTATAGATATTTGTAAGGCTTCCTCAGACAACCATTTTGCCTTTTTGCATTTCTTTCTCTCATGGATGGTTTTGATTTCCACCTTCTATACAATGATATAAACCTCTGTCCAAAGATCTTCAGGCACCCTATCAGATCTAGTCCCTTAAATCTATTTGTCACTTCCACTGTATGATTTTAAGGGATTTGATTTAGGTCATACCTCAATAGTCTAGTGGTTTTCCCTACTTTCTTCAGTTTGAATCTGAATTTTGCAATAAGGAGTTCATGATCTGAGCCACAGTCAGCTCCTGGTCTTGTTTTTGCTGACTGTATAGAGCTTCTCCATCTTTGGCTGCAAAGAATATAATCAATCTGATTTTGGTATTGACCATCTGGGGATGTCCATGTGTAAAGTCATCTCTTGTGTTGTTGGAAGAGGGTGTTTGCTGTGACCAGTGCATTCTCTTGGCCAAACTCTCTTACCCTTTTCCCTGCTTCATTTTGTACTCCCAGGCCAAACTTGCCTGTTACTCCAGGTATCTCTTGACTTCTTACTTTTGCATTCCAGTCCCCTATGATGAGAAGGACATCTTTTTTGTGTATTATGTCTAGAAGGTCATGTAGATCTTCATAGGCTATTCAACTTGAGCTTCTTCCCATTAGTGATTGGGGTCATAGTCTTGGATTACTGTGATATTGAATGGTTTGCCTTGGAAATGAATAGAGATCATTCTGTCTTTTGAGATTGCACCCGAGTACTACATTTTGGACTCTTTCATTGACTATGAGGGCTACTCTGTTTCTTCTAAGAATTTCTTGCTCACAGTAATACATATAATAGTTATCTGAATTAAATTCACCCATTTTGGTTCATTTTAGTTCACTGATTCCTAAAATGTCAGTGTTCACTGTTTTCATCTCCTGTTTGACCACTTCCAGTTTACCTTGATTCATGGACCTATATTCCAGGTTCCTATGCAATGTTGTTCTTTACAGGCTCAGACTTTACTTTTACCACCAGACACATCCATACCTGGGTATTGTTTCCACTTCGGCTGAGCCTCTTCATTCTTTCTGGAGCTTTTTCTCCGCCCTTCTCCAGTAGCATATTGGGCACCTACTGACCTGGGGAGTTCATCTTTCAGTGTCATATCTTTTTTTCTTTTCATACTTTTCATGGGGTTCTAAAGGCAAGAATGCTAAAGTGCATTGTTGGGTTATAGGGATGCATAGATTCAACTGTAATAATTGTTGCCAAGCACTGTTTACAATTGGTTTTCAGCAACATGAAATATATGAGAGATCCATTTCTTCAAGATCCTTGACAGTACTGGGTTGTCAGTCTTTTTCATTTTAGCAACTTAGTTGGTGCATTTAGATATATTATTATAATTTTGCCTTTTTCCGATGACTCATGTGATTAATCACCTTCTCAAATGTGCATTAAATTGACAGTGATTTCACACCTCTCATCTCCAGGAGCCCTGGACAGTCCTCCAGAATACACACTTTGATGTTAGCCCTGTGACTCAAGGCATCTCAGATATATGACAGAATTGCCCATGTTTGGGGTTTCATCTGTGCTGTTGTACAGCCCCCATTCCAGCTGAGGGAATGTCCTGGGCACTGTAGCAGTTACTTTGTGACCATCTGCCTGTTACCCATTCCCTTAATCCCATAATGTCATTCCTGCTCCTCTGCTTACTGTCTAATTTGTAAATCAACTTGTTGAATGTACAGATTTTTTGAGCTGGAATAAGTCAAGCTTACCCTGCTATGTGATGAGATCTGCCCCCAAGCGAAAGACTCCAGTGCTTTTCTCCTTGTCTTGTACTTGCTTTTATTTCTAGGTCTTGTGAAAACCATTCTCCTGTTTGTCCACATTGGTCTTGCC
The DNA here is from genome assembly GCF_029407905.1 of Bubalus kerabau. NCBI lineage: Eukaryota > Metazoa > Chordata > Mammalia > Artiodactyla > Bovidae > Bubalus > Bubalus kerabau. The sequence goes on from NC_073643.1 coordinate 5,289,962, forward strand.
TTTCAGTCAGTTCAGTTCAGTCGCTCAGTCATGTCCAACTCTTTGCGACCCCATGAATTGCAGCACACCAGGCCTCCCTGTCCATCACAAACTCCCAGAGTTCACTCAGACTCACGTCCATCGAGTCAGTGATGCCATCCAGCCATCTCATCCTCTGTCGTCCCCTTCTCCTCCTGCCCCCAATCCTTCCCAGTATCAGAGTCTTTTCCAATGAGTCAACTCTTCGCATGAGGTGCCCAGAGTACTGGAGTTTCAGCTTTAGCATCATTCCTTCCAAAGAAATCCCAGGGCTGATCCCCTTCAGAATGGACTGGTTGGATCTCCTTGCAGTCCAAGGGACTCTCAAGAGTCTTCTCCAACACCACAGTTCAAAAGCATCAATTCTTCAGCGCTCAGCCTTCTTCACAGTCCAACTCTCACATCCATACATGACCACTGGAAAAACCATAGCCTTGACTAGATGAACCTTTGTTGGCAAAGTAATGTCTCTGCTTTTCAATATGCTATGTAGGTTGGTCATAACTTTTCTTCCAAGGAGTAAGCGTATTTTAATTTCATGGCTGCAGAATTCACAGTTCATTCCAGACCTGTCCATGTGGAAGTGAGGCAAATTTGGCATCAGGGTCAGCTTCCAGAATCAATGTGTTGAGAGGGGTCTATAGTAGTTTTTTAAATGACCCTATTCAGTAGGAACTTCAATATAAATCTCTACTTCTTTGCAGCTATGAACTTTTAACCCCTCCCATCTTGACCAAAGGAAAAAGCAAAGGGGCAGTTTTCTTGCCCAAGTATATTAATTCAGGGGAAATGTCTTGGTTTATGCTCAGTAATTTAACGTCAAACAAAATCATTACTTTCCTAATCTAAATTATAGTCTTGCTATCTTGGAAAACTGACTCAAAAAATTCCACCCTTCGGCATAAAAGTACTTCTATAGCATGATAACAGATCTGATGTGGAGGCCTTTGTGTTTCATTCTGATGAATAAAAAAGTATACTTACACTATGGTATTAAGGATATCAAACAAAATCAGGGCTTTCCTTCAGCATTTTCTTGAGTGGTCTTTAATCCATCTAATTCTTTAAGTTTCTGCTATTAAGCATGGAGAAACACTTTTTCACCACACTGCTCACTGGGCTGCCTTGCCTCACAAGCTAAATCAGTCAAATATCTAAGTGAGAATACATAGAAGACCCGCAGAAGTGCACACACAGAAACAAGGACCCTGCAGCTTGGGCCTGTCTGGCATAGCACACGGAGGTTCTTGTCACACTCAGTGTGTGATGCAATGCAATTCTGCCAATGTTTGCATGCTGACAGACAAGACACTTACACTAGGTTATCTTAACAGGATTTATTTTTAAAATGATTGGTTGCTTACCTTTCAAAGTAAACACAACTTCAAAAATTTCTTTAAATTGAAACATTCATTTAGATACTCTTCCCCTTTTGTTTATCTATTTTTGGCATGCATGTGGGCTTTCTCTAGTCGTGGAGAGCAGGAGCTACTCTCTAGCCATGGTGCACAGGCGTCTATTGCAGCGGCTTCTCTTGTTGCAGAGCACAGGTTCTAGTCGCAAGGGCTTCAGCAGTTACAGCACAGGGACTCGTGGACCTCAGAGCATGCGGGCTCAGTAGCTGCAGCTTGCGGGCTCTGGAGCACAGCCTCAGTAGTTGCAGCACACAGGCTTAGCTGCTCTGCGGCTTGTGTAGTCTTCTTGGACCAAAGATTGAACCTGTGTCCCCTGAATTGGCAGGCAGATTCTTATCCACGTGCCACCAGGAAAGTCCTTTGTTGATGTATCTTTATTGTTACAAAAAAAAAAAAAAAAAAAAACAAGAAAAATTGAATTAATAGTAAATGCTATTTTAGTCCCAAATAATAATATTTGATTAATCAATTCATTACTAAAAACTCTGTGTTAACAAAATACAGACCTAGATCCAAAAGCTCAGTGAAGGGCCAATTCTAGAAAACATGTACACCAAAGTAATGACTTTGGGGATGTAACACGCTTAACACACTTGATGCATATGTGCTCAGTCACTAAGTCACGTCTGACTCTTTGCAACCATATGGACTGTAGCCCACCATGCTCCTCTGTTCGTGGAATTTCCCAGGCAGGTCTACTGGAGCAGGTTGCCATTTCCTTCTCAACTGTTGAGGATCTTCCCAACCCAGGGATCAAACCCGTGTTTCCTGTGGCTCCTGCATTGGCAGGGAGGTTCTTTACCACTGAGCCACCTGGGAAGCCCAACCTTTTGATATTTGTACTTTTAACTTCATATTCATGTAAACGTAGATTTCCCAATAACTTTCTTATCTGAGGTCTCATTCTCTGATGATAAATCCATCACTGGTGGTTAACCCAGAGTGCTGACCACATGGTCATAGCTCCAAAAAGCCACATTGCAAAGGGGGGACATATGCCTTTCAGACTCATGACATCTTATACTCTGTTGACTGTTTTCAGTTACGTATTTCAGTTTGAAACCAGAAAATCAGTGGGATGTGTATTTTATGAAATGCCCAGTTTTTTATGTGATTCCCTGTTTTCAGTCACAATTTCCACTGAAATAAATCTTGTGTGTAGAAGAGTGATTAAAAGAACTCTAAAATCCCAGGTCCACCATTTACTTTCTTTGTAAATTTGAGCCTCTTTTACACATAGAGAAGCAGAGAAAATAAGCAAATCATAAACCCTGGAGGCATTCGAGTCCTTGGCTTCACTGGTTCTCACAGTCATTTTTATCTGTTCCCTCCTGGGCTTTGATTATTGTGCCCTCAACCCCGAGTCTGTGAGCCCATAATTCTCCTGTCCTTTCTATAGTGTAGGGTGGATTTCTGCTGCTTATGATGACTCACATGAGCTATATTTAGTGATAAAGGTATATATTCATATTTACCCATGTCCTCTGATTTCCTTTTTGCTTTATTATTATTGAATTCCTTTGTATTTCAGAGCTGTGTGTCATTTGTCACATAAGAGGACGCATTGACAAGTTGAATTTCCAGGTTTCTTCAGTGTTCTTATGTAACATGGTTTACAAAAATCTTTAAACATGAGATCATTCTCACGCAGTCTCATTGCTCTGAATCCTAAAATAGCGCTAAAATATTATAGTAATCTTAGACATTAGGAGGGTAAGTACAGGAAATTGGTCCTAAAGGGTGCAAGAGCTACACCACTCACTATCATGGGAGATATTTTTAAAAAGACATATCGTCTCATTATACATGAAATAAAGCTTATGAAAAAACTTCATGTTGCAAATGTGACTCATCATATCATCTTCTTCATCATGAACCAGGGTCCTATCTTAGACCTATAACCCTCCATCCATTTCTGTGAAGGTTAGATTTTTAGTTTGATTATTCTCAGGTTGTTATTAGACAGTAGCTCATCTGATCCTTGCTTCATGATTTTTTTTTTCTTTTTGAGGAAAGTTCACATCACATAAATATTTTCTCAAAAGAATTAGGAATGGGTAGCAGAAAATAAAGTAATACATGGGAAATGCTATCCAGAGGATAAGTCACTGGGCAGTAGCATTTCCATGTTGGGACTTCATGGCCCCTTTCTCTATAAAAACATTTTAAATTGTATTTTAGGACTTTGTTGGTGAAAAGACAAATATACCACTATATGACAAACACTTTTGTGACCCAAAAGTTCATATTTTTTCTTCTAATTAGCATTATCACAGACCTCTAAAAGTACAGTGAGCCCTGGGCACTGTGTCTGCTGTGGTTGATCCCCAAACAGCAGATCACCTCTTGCTAAATGCACTCACCCACTCCAGTATCCTTGTCCAGAGAATCCCAAGGACAGAGGAGCCCCGAGGGTTCCAGCTCATAGGGTTGCAAAGAGTCAGACACGACTGAAGTGACCTGGCATGCACAGGATTCATTTAGATCGGGTTTTCACACAAGGAGACACCGTCTGAGGTAATGGAGGAGTGGAACGCAGACAGGTCAGTTTTCATAGAGAAAGATGGTCGGACGCTGCCTTGTGAGTGAAGACTTTGGTCTGGTTTCAAGAGATGGGATGGAAGTGGCAGGAGGAGGGAAGTCCCAAGAATATAGAGAAATGCTTAAAAATGGAGCAGATAGGAGGGTGAGTAGAATGACTACACACAAAACCAGAGTCTGACCTCAATGCCCTCCAAGGTTAACGGCAGAGTCATGCATATTGGAAATGACTCTAGGCTTAATAGTGCTTAGAGAAGAAATTTATTTATATAAACAAAATAATTTGTGGTAAAGTGTCCATCTGTCTACTTTTTGCCTTCTCTCAATGAAGGAAAGTTACCCTCTGTACAATTCTTTAAGAAAATCACTATTTAATAAAAAATACTGTGTTTTCCCTAGCATACCTTTAAACTAACTTCATAAGATTTTTACTTGCAAATCTTTTAATCAAAGGAATGCGAAAGAGTGATGTGTTAGTGGAGATTGAAAAGCACATTGCTCCTTTCATTTGTGAGAAATTATAAGTCATAGCTCTTGTTGAACATTCTTGCCTTCATTCCTGCTGAAAATAATGCCAGAACATTGCAGGAGTATGTGTAGAGGGTGGGGGAAGTTTTAGTTCAACTTTTAGGCAGGTTTATCAAGATGTCTTTGTGAGAATTCTGAAAGATTGATGTACCATAAATGTATTGTAGTTCAATACAATCAGAGTTGTGTCACAGCATGAGGACTCACTTTCTTATTCGCTAATAAAAACCCAGCTCTCCTATATTTCAGAGCATGCCCTTTGCCTTAAAATAAAAATTGATTTTAGTTGGTTTCCTTTCAATCAAAATCAATGAACTGATTTTCATTCAGGCATCACATTGCCATTAATGACATGGTGAAATGTCACCTTAATTACTGTCAGTTTCCACGGTCACATGTGTGTGACCATGGAAATAGTGGTATCTCTTTCTGTGGGTTACAGAGGAGATGCTTTGGGTAAATTACTTTTGTCTAGACAGACTTTTGCCTTTTGCTCTGTTCCTCATCAAGCAAGGGGATCAGGAAATCAAGTTGCTGACATGTGGGCCACAAGCTGATGTGAATGGTATCAGCATGATGCTCGTCAACTTGAATGACTGTATAGTTTCTTGGCAATTTCACCAGGTCTTGTTTCTCAAGTGACAAAAGTACCATGTAAAATCCAGGCATGTTTGGTCATCGACACTAAATTTTGATACATATGCAATTATTCTGGAGTAAGATGTTTCAGTGTTCACCAAACTTGGAAAACAAAGCCTCAGCTTAAACCTTAAGTGAACTGCTTTAGGTTAGCTTGTTGGGGTAACACAGAAACCCATGTGGCAATATGTCTAAGAGAATGTGTTTTTCAGGAAGAGAGGAAAAGAGATCATAATTGTCAAGTTATCTCTCTGAGTTAGTTGGTCATGCATAGATGCCACCAGCCTTTGAAAAGTCTACACCACTTTCATAAGAAACAGAAAGGAAATTTTAATCTTAGGGAATTTTTTCTTTCATGTTTTTTCTTTCTCTTTGATGGCTTGTTTGCACCATCATAATTCCAATAGTCTGAATTAGAGAGATGTTTTCCTACATATTGTTTATATGCATATCTTTATGCTGGGAATAAAAGCATATATTGATAGAAACTCTGATTTTATTATGAGCATTTGGCTTACAGAAGTTCCCTTTCCAAATAAATGTTAATTGATTTATGTGTACATAGCATGTAAGTTTCTGATGTTCTTTTAGGGTATTCTGAAGGACTTATGACTTTCCTGCATGTATCAGTTCAGTATCAGTCCAGTTGCTCAGTTGTGTCCGACTTTTTGTGACCCCATGAACTGCAGCACACCAGGCCTCCCTGTCCATCACCAACTCCTGGAGTTCACCCAAACTCATGTCCATTGAGTCCGTGATGTCATCTAACCATCTCATCCTCTGTCATTCCCTTCTCCTCCTGCCTTCAATCTTTCCCAACATCAGGGTCTTTTCAAATGAGTCAGCTCCTTGCATCAGGTGGTCAAAATATTGAAGTTTCAGCTTCAACATCAGTCCTTCCGATGAGTACCCAGGAGTGATTTCCTTTAGGATGGATTGGTTGGATTGCCTTGCAGTCCAAGGGACTCTCAAGAGTCTTCTCCAACACCACAGTTCAAAAGTATCAACCCTTCTGCGCTCAGCTTTCTTTATAGTCCAATTCTCACATCCATACATGACTACTGGAAAATCCATAGCTTTGACTAGATGGACCTTTGTTGACAAAGTAATCTCTGCTTTTGAATATGCTGTCTAGTTTGGTCATAACTTTCCTTCCAAGGAGTAAGCGTCTTTTAATTTCATGGCTGCAATCACCACCTGCAGTGATTTTGGAGCCCCCCAAAATAAAGTCGGCCACTGTTTCCCCATCTATTTGCCATGAAGTGATGGCAATTCAGACATCCTTCAGGAATTTCTCATCACTTTGGACAAAATACCTTGAGTCAAAGGTTGTAGTGCAAAGTGCTCCAAACACCATATATTGGATAAAATCTGAGGCTGTGAGGAATGCTAATGATAATCTTCATTCAGCTATTCTTCCAAAATTAAAACCAAACCTGCAAAGTCTTATGTACCTTTTATAGCTTTTATGTGCAGGTAAAAAATGTTGGATTGTTTTTCATAATATTTAATTTGACAAAGTCACATTTGTTTTCACCAAAAGAAAAATGCATTTTCATTTACTGTATCATTTCACTTTTCTTTCTTATGATTCTTTTTTCCCAAGAAAACAGATTTTGCCATCAGATGCCCACTAGCTGGCTGCTCTTGAGCTGTGATGGATTACTTTTAATAGGTACTATTTCTTACTTAATTAACTGGTCTTAGCTGGTGTTTTTTAGGGCAAGTTAGAAAAGAAACAATGGTTAAACCATTTACCCAAACAGGTGATGACACCACATGTTCTTTTTTAAAGTTCATTATGTACACACAAGGTTATATTTTGGGAGCATGAATGTGTGTGAGCTTGTTTGTTTCTTTCTACTTGAAACTCTCCCTCTCTCTGCCTGGCTGACTGCCATCTTCATGCCAGTCTCCATGGCAACTTTCTCAAGGATAAAATAACAGAAATGTGAGGAGGCTGCCTATCCACAGACGAGGCTGCCAGGACTCTGCCAAAACCCTGACTAGACAGAACCCTCCCTGTTCCACGAGGGCGAGGCAGGTTACTCCAGCTGGATCCTCCAGTCCTGGGAGGAAAGTGAAAGAATGTCTTCTGACCGGTCCTCCCACAGACTGGAATGTACATGCAGAACCCACATGTCTCCACATTATTTTGTCCTTCCTAACCGCTTCAAATAATGGGAATATTTTATATCTAACATTTACTTTTGGTTGATACTTGAAACTTTGCCCTCACAGAGACAAGTATCTGATACAGTATGTTTAAAATCCAATCAGGACATGATTTACGTATCTTTAAATCACTTTCATAAAAAGTTGACTAAGTAATGCATTTCTTAACACTTTGTCCCATCCTGCTTTCATGAAAAGAATGCATCAGTGTGCTTTTTTATTGAATTATGATGGATTCATGCATGTTTCCCCAAGAAATTAAGATTATTTGTTGAAAGATATTGCTGTGGACTGAATATTTGTGGCATCCTTCCCTTCCCCAATTCATGTATTGAAATCCTAACCCCCAGAATAATGTTGTCAGGAGGTGGGCATTTGGGAGGTACTTGGGTCACCAGGGTGAAGTACTGATTGGGATTAATACCCTTGTAAAAGATGCTCTAGACAGATTCCTTCAGCACCTCCCCAACAAGAGGGGCACAGCGAGAAGACTGTGAGCCAGGGCCCTCATGTAAAACGTGACTATGTTGGCACCTTGAGCTTGGACTCTGGCCTTGAGAACTGTAGGAAATAAATTTCTATTATTTATAAGATATTCCATCATGATATTTTGCTGTAACAGTCTGAATAGCTTAAAACAGATATGTACATAGTATATATCACTGATTCTCATTCAGGGACAACTTTTCCCCCATGATGCACTTGGCAGTATCCAAAGATGTTTTTTATTGTCAGCACTGGGGCCATGTTACTAGTATCTAGTGGTTAGAGTCCATGGATGCTTCTAAACATCTTATAAGGGGGACTTATCTGTGGTCCAGTGGTTAAAACTCTGCGTTTCCAATGCAGGGAGTGCAGGTTCAATCCCTGGTTGGGGAACTAAATCCTGCATGCTTCACATCACAGCCCAAATAATAATCTTCTTCTTCCCTTCGTTCAGTCATGTCCGACTGTTTGCGACCCCATGGGCAGTAGCCTACCAGGCTCCACCGTCCATGGGATTTTCCAGGCAAGAATACTGGAGTGAGCTGCCATTTCCTTCTCCAGGGGATCTTCCCAACCCAGGGATCGAACCCGGGTCTCCTGCATTGCAGACAGACACTTTACCATCTGAGCCACCAGGGAAGCTCGAATAATAATAATAATCGATAAACATTCTGTCATGCACAGAACAGTTCCCACAACATGGTTTACAGGCCTACACTGTTATGTAATTAAGTGCCATGGTTGAGAAACAATGTACACAGACATAATATTTGTATGTTGTGTATGTATATACATACACACGGGTTTTAAATAAAAATTCTAATGTGTAGCATGCTCATATAGGAGTAAACCATGTGAAGGCACCTTTTTAATCTAATTTGTTTTTGCTCCATCTGCTCTGACTGGTAACTAGAATTCTCATAAGAGTTATCAATCTTGGATCCAGATTTATCTATTCAAGTTTTTTAAGCTATCCAATACTGCAATTGTTTTTTTTTTTTGTTTGTTTTTCCCAACTACAAAAAGATTACCTGAGAACACCAGACCTTCTCTAGGGAGTGGAAACTATATATAGTTTACTCTGTCTCTAGGAATGATTTCTATGCAATGAACTATAATATACAAAATGTCTTGGTATTAATGATCAACTCTTTTCCATTAGGAACTTGTAGAACACTTAGTAAGTTTTGCTGAGGAAATGTTTCTGATCCACAGAACCCAGATTGCTCATATCTTCATCAAAGACCTGCTAATGCTCTTCACACTGTGCATCTTATTTCTACCCAGTATTATCCAGCATAATTTCCTTGGTCAAGTTTTTTTTTTTTTTTAAACAATTATGGAAAATTCTGAATTTCTGGTTGTACAAATGTAAACCTCACTTTATTTATTTATTTTTTTGAACAAGTGTTTTATTTTATTTTATTTTTACTTTACAATATTGTATTGGTTCTGCCATACATCAACATGAATCTGCCACAGGTGTACACATGTTCCCAATCCTGAACCCCTCTCCCACCTCCCTCCCCATACCATCCTTCTGGGTCATCCCAGTGCACCAGCCCCAAACTTCCCGTATCCCGCAACGAACCTGGACTGGCGATTCGTTTCCCATATGATACTATACATGTTTCAGTGCCATTCTCCCAAATCATCTCTCCCCTCCCTCTCCCACAGAGTCCAAAAGACTGTTCTATAATCTGTGTCTCCCCTGCTGTCTCGCATACAGGGTTATCGTTATCATCTTTCTAAATTCCATATATATGCGTTAGTATACTGTATTGGTGTTTTTCTTTCTGGCTTACTTCACTTTGTATAATCGGCTCCAGTTTCATCCACCTCGTTAGAACTGATTCAAATGAATTCTTTCTAATGGCTGAGTAATACTCCATTCAGAGAAGGCAATAGCACCCCACTCCAGTACTCTTGCCTGGAAACTCCCATGGGTGGAGGAGCCTGGTAGGCTGCAGTCCATGGGGTTGCTGAGGGTCGGACACAACTGAGTGACTTCACTTTCACTTTTCACTTACATACATTGGAGAAGGAAATGGCAACCCACTCCAGTACTCTTGCCTGGAGAATCCCAGGGATGGGGGAGCCTGGTGGGCTGCCATCTATGGGGTTGCACAGAGTCAGACTATGTACCACAGCTTTCTTACCCATTCATCTGCTGATGGACATCTAGGTTGCTTCCATGTCTTGGCTATTATAAACAGTGCTGCGATGAACATTGGGGTACACGTGTCTCTTTCAATTCTGATTTCCTTCTGTGTGTATGCCCAGCAGTGGGATTGCTGGGTCATATGGCAGTTCTATTTCCAGTTTTTAAAGGAATCTCCACACTGTTCTTCATAGTGGCTGTACTAGTTTGCATTCCCACCAACAGTGTAAGAGGGTTCCCTTTTCTCCACATCTTCTCCAGCATTTATTGCTTGTAGACTTTTGGATTGCAGCCATTCTGACTGGCATGAAGTGGTACCTCATTATGGTTTTGATTTGCATTTCTCTGATAATGAGTGATGTTGAGCATCTTGTCATGTGTTTGTTAGCCATCTGTATGTCTTCTTTGGAGAAATGTCTATTTAGTTCTTTGGCCCATTTTTTGATTGGGTCATTTATTTTTCTGGAATTGAGCTGCAAGAGTTGTGTATATATATTTTTTTTTCAGAAGGGAAGAAGGAAGCATTGTTATTGGCTTTGTTGATATAATTGGGGACCTCAAGTGCTCCTGAAAGGTGAAGAACTGTTTCCTAACCAATCAAGGTTGCCACCAACAGCTTGATGCTAACGAGCCTACTCAGTAGCCACATTTTCTTCCCCAATGTCCAGCATCAATACACAAGACAAACGTTTTAGGTGCAGAGCCCTGACCAAAGGTCAGACATTACATCTCTGGGTCTATTCTTATCATGCATAACACTATGACATTTTATAATTTCAAAAGGAATGCAGAATTTCACCAAAAGTATAGGGTATTGGAAAGTGTCTTAATGACTTTGTAAAATAATTTTCATAGGAAAAATAAAAGAAGGGGAGAAGAATGTAGGCCAAACTGAGAAGCAGGGGTGGGAGAGGGATTGGGGGAGGATTGAAATTTTCTCAAATCCTTTTACTTTCCAAAATTGAATGCCCTCATTCCTTTCTTTACAGACCTCTCCAATCCAAAGTATAGTATAATTAACATGGCCTTGGGTAGAATGGACTATGTGTACTATGAGTGTTTACAGAGAGGAGACCTTCGGTGGGTTAGTGAACTGGGGAAAGTTTCATGGAAGAGGTAGAATTTAAGGCAACAAAAGAGAGTAAAAGATTAGAAAAGGCACAAGGAAGTGAACAAGACCTTTAGCATGGAGAACATCAAGTTGATTAACATGAAAGTGACTTAATGTTCATAAGTTCTCTCCCATTTTTATCTTTGCGTGCCATTTGTTTCCCTTCATTCTCCAATCTGAAAGAACACAGAGATGATGAACTCGTTAAATTGAGTTAATTCCTAATTTCAACCTCTTTATTTAGTTGAGAAAATAATCTTAAATTTACCTTAAGTGGCTAATTTACATGTTTCTTCCCTAAACCACACAGATTGTGAAGTCCCTACTTTGTGTAAAAAAAAAAAAAAAAAAATGCTTAAAATAGATAGTCTACATGGTTACTTTTTAAATTAATCACTATATTCAAAGAATTGACACCAGAATCTCATGCTAACAGCATAATTTAGAATAATGTTGTTTTTTTTTTTTTCTATAATTTATTTTTCTGGAATTGAGCTGCAGGAGTTGCTTGTATATTTTTGAGATTAGTTGTTTGTCAGTTGCTTCATTTGCTATTATTTTCTCCCATTCTGAAGGCTGTCTTTTCACCTTGCTTATAATTTCTTTTGTTGTGCAGAAGCTTTTAATTTTAATTAGGTCCCATTTGTTTATTTTTGCTTTTATTTCCAATATTCTGGGAGGTGGGTCATAGAGGATCCTGCTGTGATTTATGTCAGAGAATGCTTTACCTATGCTCTCCTCTAAGAGTTTTATAGTTTCTGGTCTTATATTTAGATCTTTAATCCATTTCGAGTTTATTTTTGTGTATGGTGTTAGAAAGTGTTCTAGTTTCATTCTTTTAAAAGTGGTTGACCAGTTTTCCCAGCACCACTTGTTAAAGAGATTGTCTTTTCTCCATTGTATATTCTTGTCCATAGGTGCGTGGATTTATCTCTGGGCTTTCTATTTTGTTTTATTGATCTATATTTCTGTCTTTATGCCAGTACCATATAGTCTTGATGACTGTGGCTTTGTAGTAGAGCCTGAAGTCAGGCAGGTTGATTCCTCCAGTTCCATTCTTCTTTCTCAAGATTGCTTTGGCTATTCAAGGTTTTTTGTATTTCCATACAAATTGTGAAATTATTTGTTCTAGTTCTGTGAAAAATACCACTGGTAGCTTGATAGGGATTACATTGAATGTAAAGCTCACTTTAAACACAAATCAAAGAAATTTTGTTATGTTAAGCAGTGCTTTGGAGAAGGAAATGGCAGCCCACTCCAGTGTTCTTGCCTGGAGAATCCCAGGGACGGGGGAGCCTGGTGTGCTGCCTTCTGTGGGATCGCACAGAGTCGGACACGACTGAAGCAACTTAGCAGCAGCAGCAGCAGCAGCAAGCAGTGCTACTAAAAGCATGATTACCTGAACTGCCAAAATACCACTGGTCTGAGATGACTTCAGTATAGAAATTAAAAGTGAGCTATTAGAAACTTCTACAGAAGTTTAACCATGTACATGTCTCCAAATAATTTGCAAATTCACAAAGAGGATCACAGGAGGTCAGTAGCTAAAAAATAGTGGAATCACATAAACTTACATGGTGAAATCACATATTGGTCTATGACAAATTAGAGATTTTTTAAAAATACCCACAACTTCACTATTAATATTTTAAAAGGTAATATAAAATATCTTATAGTGGAGGCTTCCCTGCAATTCAGTGGTTAAGACTGTGCATTTTAAAAAAAATTATATTTCTTTTATTACCTGGAAATGACTTCTTATTTCATTCATGCATAGGTCAGTTCTATTCATATCTGGTTAAGTTAGCGCTGTGTTTTGTTTTGCTTTTTTAATTTATTTATTTTATTGGAGGCTAATTACTTTACAATATTGTAGTGGTTTTTGCCATACATTTACATGAATCAGCCATGGGTGTAACATGTGTTCCCCATCCTGAACCCCCCTCCCACCTCCCTCCCCATCCCATCCCTCAGGGTTATCCCAGTGCACCAGCCCTGAGCACCCTGTCTCATGCATCGAACCTGGACTGGTGATCTGTTTCACATATGATAATATACATGTTTCAATGCTATTCTCTCAAATCATCCCACCCTCGCCTTCTCCCACAGAGTCCAAAAGACTGTTCTTTACATCTGTGTCTCTTTTGCTGTCTCACATTAGGGTCATCATTACTATCTTTCTAAATTCCATATATATGTGTTAATACACTGAATTGGTGTTTTTCTTTCTGACTTACTTAACTCTGTATAATAGGCTTCAGTTTCATCCACACCATTAGAACTGATTCAAATATATTCTTTTTAATAGCTGAGTAATATTCCATTGCGTTTATGTACCACAGCTTTCTTATCCATTCTTCTGCTGATGGATACCTAGGTTGTTTCCATGTCCTGGCTATTATAAACAGTGTTGTGATGAACAGTGGAGTACATGTGTCTCTTTCAATTCTGGTTTCTTTGGTGTGTAGGCCCAGAAGAGGGATTGGTGGGTCATATGGCAGTTCTATTTCCAGTTTTTTAAGGAATCTCCACACTGTTCTCCATAGTGGCTGTACTAGCTTGCATTCCCACCAACAGTGTAAGAGGGTTCCCTTTTCTCCACATCCTCTCCAGCATTTATTGCTTGTAGACTTTTGGATCGCAGCCATTCTGACTGGCGTGAAATGGTACCTCATTGTGGTTTTGATTTGCATTTCTCTGATAATGAGTGATGTTGAGCATCTTGTCATGTGTTTGTTAGCCATCTGTATGTCTTCTTTGGAGAGATGTCTATTTAGTTCTTTGGCCCATTTTTTGATTGGGTCATTTATTTTTCTGGAATTGACCTGCAGGAGCTGCTTGTACATTTTTGAGATTAATTCTTTGTTACTTGCTTCATTTGCTGTTATTTTCTCCCATTCTGAAGGCTGTCTTTTCACCTTGCTTATAGTTTCCTTCATTGTGCAAAAGCTTTTAAGTTTAATTAGGTCCCTTTTGTTTATTTTTGCTTTTATTTCCATTACTTTGGGAGGTGGGTCGTAGAGGATCTTACTGTGATTTATGTCAGAGAGTGTTTTGTCTATGTTTTCCTCTAGGAGTTTTATAGTTTCTAGTGTTACATTTAGATCTTTTTTTTTTTTTTAACTTTACATAATTGTATTAGTTTTGCCAAATACCAAAATTAATCCGCCACAGGTATACATGTGTTCCCCATCCTGAACCCTCCTCCCTCCTCCCTCCCCATTCCATCCCTCTGGGTCGTCCCAGTGCACCAGCCCCAATCTTTACTCCATTTTGAGTTTATTTTTGTGTATGGTTTTTAGAAAGTGTTCTAGTTTCATTCTTTTAAAAGTGGTTGACCAGTTTTCCCAGCACCACTTGTTAAAGAGATTGTCTTTTCTCCATTGTATATTCTTGCCTCCTTTGTCAAAGATAAGGTGTCCATAGGTGCGTGGATTTATCTCTGGGCTTTCTATTTTGTTTTATTGATCTATATTTCTGTCTTTGTGCCAGTACCATACAGTCTTGATGACTGTAGCTTTGTAGTATAGTCTGCAGGCAGGGAGGTTGATTCCTCCAGTTCCATTCTTCTTTCTCAAGATTGCTTTGGCTATTCAAGGTTTTTTGAATTTCCATACAAATTGTGAAATTATTTGTTCTAGTTCTCTGAAAAATACCATTGGTAGCTTGATAGGGATTACCTTGAAGCTATAGATTGCTTTGGGTAGTATACTCATTTTCACTGTATTCATTCTTCCTATCCATGAACATGGTATATTTATCCATCTATTTGTGTCATCTTTGATTTCTTTCATCAGTGTTTTATAGTTTTCTATCTATAGATCTTTTGTTTCTTTAGGTAGATTTATTATAAGTATTTTATTCTTTTTGTTGCAATGGTGAATGGAATTGTTTCCTTAATTTCTCTTTCTGTTCTCTCATTGTTAGTGTATAGGAATGCAAGGGATTTCTGTGTGTTGATTTTATATCCTGCAAGTTTACTATATTCATTGATTAGCTCTAGCAATTTTCTGGTGGAGTCTTGAGGGTTTTCTATGTAGAGGATCATGTCATCTGCAAGCAGTGAGAGTTTTGCTTCTTCTTTTCCAATCTGGATTCCTTTTATTTCTTTTTCTTCTCTGATTGCTGTGGCTAAAATTTCCAAAACTATGTTGAATGGTAGGGGTGAGAGTGGGCACCCTTGTCTTGTTCCTGCTGCTGCTGCTGCTGCTAAGTCGCTTCAGTCATGTCCAACTCTGTGCGACTGCATAGACGGCAGCCCACCAGGCTCCGCTGTCCCTGGGATTCTCCAGGCAAGAACACTGGAGTGGGTTGCCATTTCCTTCTTCAATGCATGAAAGTGAAAAGTGAAAGTGAAGTCGTTCAGTCGTGTCCGACTCTTCGCAACCGCATGGACTGCAACCCACCAGGCTCCTCCGTCCATGGGATTTTTCCAGGCAAGAGTACTGGAGTGGGTGCCATTGCCTTCTCCGGTCTTGTTCCTGACTTGAGGGTAAATGCTTTTAATTTTTCACTATTGAGGATAATGTTTGCTGTGGGTTTATCATATATGGCTTTTATTATGTTGTGGTATGTTCCTTATATTACTGCTTTCTGGAGGGTTTTTATCATAAATTGATGTTGAATTTTGTCAAAGGCTTTCTCTGCATCTATTGATATAATCATATGGTTTTTATCTTTCAATTTGTTAGTGTGGTGCATCATATTGATTGGTTTGCAAATGTTGAAGAATCCTTGCATCCCTGGGATGAAGCCCACTTGGTCATGATGTATGATCTTTTTAATATGTTGTTGGATTCTGTTTGCTGGAATTTTGTTAAGGATTTTTTCATCTATGTTCATCAGTGAATTTGGCCTGTAGTTTTCTTTTTTTGTGGCATCTTTGTCTGGTTTTGGTGTTAGGGTGATGGTGGCCTCATAGAATGAGTTTGGAAACTTACCTTCCTCTGCAATTTTCTGGAAGAGTTTGAGTAGGATAGGTGTTAGCTCTTCTCTAAATTTTTGGTAGAATTTAGCTGTGAAGCTGTCTGGTCCTGGGCTTTTGTTCATTGGGAGATTTCAGATTTCTGATTACAGTTTTAATTTCCGTGCTTGTGATGGGTCTGGTAAGATTTTCTATTTCTTTCTGGTTCAGTTTTAGAAAGTTGTACTTTTCTAAGAATTTGTCTATTTCTTCCAAGCTGTCCATTTTATTGGCATATAGTTGCTGATAGTATTCTCTTATGATCCTTTGTATTTCTGTGTTTCTGTTGTGATTTCTCCATTTTCATTTCTAATTTTGTTGATTTGATTCTTCTCCCTTTTTTTCTTGATGAATCTGGCTAATGGATTGTCTATTTTATTTATCTTCTCAAAGAACTAGCATTTAGCTTTGTGGATTTTTGCTATGGTCTCCTTTGTTTCTTTTTCATTTATTTCTGCCCTAATTTTTATGATTTCTTTCCTTCTACCAACTCTGGCGTTCTTTTTCTAGTTGCTTTAGGTGTAGAGTTAGGTTATTTATTTGATTTTTTTTCTTATTTCTTGAGGTAAGCTTGTATTGCTAGGAACCTTCCCCTTAGCACTGTTTTTACTAAATCCCATAGGTTTTGGGTTATTGTGTTTTCATTTTCATTCATTTATATGCATAGTTTGATTTCTTTTTTTATTTCTTCTGTGATTTGTTGGTTATTCAGAAGCTTGTTTAGCCTCCATATGTCTGTGTTTTTAATAGTTTTTTTTTTTTTTTGCTATAGTTGACATCTGATCTTACTGCATTGTGATCAGAAAAGATGCTTGGAATGATTTCATTTTTTTTTTTTTTTTAATTTACCAAGGCTAGATTTATAGCCCAGGATGTGATCTATCCCAGAGAAGTTTCCGTGTACACTTGAGAAAAACATGAAATTCATTGTTTTGGGATGAAATGTCCTATAGATATCAATTAGATCTAACTGTTCCATTGTATCATTTAAAGTTTGTGTTTCCTTGCTAATGTTCTGTTTAGTTGATCTATCCATAGGTGTGAGTGGGGTATTAAAGTCTCCCACTATTATTGTGTTACTGTTTCCCCTTTTGTACTTGTTAGCATTTTCCTTACGTATTGTGGTACTCCTATGTTGGGTGCATATATATTTATAATTGCTATATCTTCTTCTTGGATTGATCCTTTGATCACTATGTGGTGTCCTTCTTTGTCTCTTTTCACGGCCTTTATTTCAAAGTCTATTTTATCTGTTATGAGTGTTGCTACTCCTGCTTTCTTTTGGTCTCTCTTTGTGTGAAATATCTTTTTCCAGCCCTTCACTTTCAGTTTGTATGTGTCCCTTATTTTGAGGTGGGTCTCTTGTAGACAGCAAATATAGGGGTCTTGTTTTTGTATCCATTCAGCCAGTCTTTGTCTTTTGGTTGGGGCATTCAAGCTATTTACATTTAAGTTAATTATTGATAAGTATGATCCCATTGCCATTTACTTTGTTGTTTTGGGTTCAAGATTATAAACCTTTTCTGTTTCCTGTCTAGAGATCCTTTAGCATTTGTTGAAGAGCTGGTTTGGTGGTGTTGAATTCTCTGAGCTTTTGCTTGTCTGTAAAAGCTTTTGCTTTCTCCTTCATATTTGAATGAAATCCTTGCTGGGTACAGTAATCTGGGGTGTAGGTTTTTCTCTTTCATCACTTTAAATATGTCCTGCCATTCCCTTCTGGCCTGAAGAGTTTCTATTGAAAGATCAGCTGTTATCCTTATGGGAATCCCCTTGTGTATTATTTGTTGTTTTTCCCTTCTGCTTTTAATATTTGTTCTTTGTGTTTGATCTTTGTTAATTTGAGTAATCTTCGGGTGTTTTGCCTTGGGTTTATCTTGTTTGGGACTCTCTGGGTTTCTTGGACTTGGGTGGCTATTTCCTTCTCCATTTTAGGGAAGTTTTCAACTATTGTCTCCTCAAATATTTTCTCATGGCCTTTCTTTTTGTCTTCTTCTTCTGGAACTCCTATGATTCTAATGTTGGGGCGTTTGATGTTGTCCCTGCGGTTGTCCTCATTTCTTTTAATTCTTTTTTTCTTTTTTCCTTTCTGCTTCATTTATTTCCACCATTCTATCTTCCACCTCACTTATCCTGTCTTCTGCCTCCGTTATTCTACTACTGGTTCCCTCCAGAGTGTTTTTGATCTAAGTTATTGCATTATTCATTATTGATTGACTTTTTTATTTCTTCTAGGTCCTTATTAAACTTTTCTTGCATCTTCTCAGTCCTTGTCTCCAGACTATTTATCTGCAACTCCATTTTGTTTTCGAGATTTTGTATCATTTTTTACTATCAATATTCTGAATTCTTTTTCAGGTAGACTCCCTATCTCCTCCTCTTTGGTTTGGTTTGGTGGGCATTTATCATGTTCCTTTACCTGCTGAATATTTCTCTGCCTTTTCATCTTGTTTAGGTTGCTGTGTATGGGGTGGCCTTTCTGTATGCTGGTAGTTTGTGGTTCCTCTTTATTGTGGAGGTTCCTCCCTGTGGGTGGGGTTGGATGACTGGCTTGTCAAGGTTTCCTGGTTAGGGAAGCTTGAGTCAATTATGGTGGGTGGAGCTGGATCTCCTCTCTCTGGAGTGCAATGAAGTGTCCATTAGTGAGTTTTGAGGTGTCTATGGGTTTGGTGTGACTTTTGGCCGCCTGTATTTTAATGCTCAGGGTTATGTTCCTGTGTTGTTGGAGAATTAGCTTGGTATGTCTTGCTCTGAAACTTGTTGGCTCTTGGGTGGAGCTTGGTTTCAGTGTAGGTATGGAGGCTTTGGGATGAGCTCTTGCTGGTTAATGTTCCCTGGAGTCAGGAGTTTTCTGGTGTTCTCAAGTTTTGGATTTAAACCTCCTGCCTCTGGCTTTCAGTCTTATTCTTACAGTAGTCTCAAGACTTCTCCATCCATACAGCACAGATGATAAAAAATCTAGGTTAATGGTGAAAAGATTCTCTACAGAGAGGGACACCCAGAGAGGTTCACAGAGTAACATGTAGAAGAGAAGAGGGAGGAGGGAGATAGAGGTGACCAGGAGAAGAGGAAGAATCAAAAGAGGGGAGAGCAATCTAGCCAGTAATCAATTCCTTATGTGCTCTCCACAGTCTGGAACCCTTAGAGAGGTTCACAGTGTTACACAGAGAAGAGAGGAGGGAGGAAGGAGATAGAGATGACCAGGAGAAGAGGGGGAGTCAAAAGGAGAGAGACCAATCTAGCCAGTAATTAGTTCCCTAAGCGTTCTCCACAGCTCGGAACACCCAAAAAGATTCACAGAGTTGTGTAGAGAAGAGAAGGGGGAGGGGGGTGATAGAGGTGACCTGGGGGAGAAAAAGGAGAGTCAAAAGGGGGAGAGGGCAATCAAGCCAGTAATCACACTCCTAAGTAAAAATGGGTACTGAAGATTGGATTCTTAAAGGTACAAAATTGATAGCAAATACCAAAAAGCAAAAATTGAAAATCTAGAGTAGAGGTTAGACTCTCAAAAATACGATATTAAAAAAACAAAATCAGAAAAATTATTTAAATATATATATATATATATATATATATATGAAATTTGCTTTTAAAATAGGGTCTTTTTTTTTCCTGCAAGGTAATAGTAGGTTATAAAGGAGAAGGAAATGGCAACCCATTCCAGTATTCTTTCCTAGAGAAACCTGTGGACAGAGGAGCCTGGTGGGCTGCTGTCCATAGCATCACACAGAATCGGACACGACTGAAGTGACTTAGCATGTATGGATACATTGGAGAAGGAAATGAAAACCCACTCCAGTATTCTTGCCTGGAGAATCCCAGGACAGAGGAGCCTGGTGGGCTGCCATCTATGGGATCTCACAGAGTCAGACACAACTGAAGTGACTTAGCAGCAGCAGGTTATAAAAATGAAAATTAAAGGAGTAATAAAGAACTTAAAAAATTTTTTTAAATGATAATAGTAAAATATATCTAGGAATTTCTCTGGAGCTGTTGAGGGCAGTGTGGGGTCAGTTCAGTTCTGATAGTTCCTTGTTCCAGCTTATACTTCTTCTCAAGGTCTATAGGCCCCATCCAGTGTAGTCGGTGCTAACTACAGGGTTTTAATCTGTTGTACCTGTCACTTCCAGAGCAGTTCCCTCTTCTTTGTTTATTTTGGCTTCCTCTGTTTGCAAGTCTCTTCAGTGTCTAATTTACACCCTGACAACAAGGGGGTGAAGGTGGTCAATTATTTAAGCTAACTTGTTCAGTTGTGTGTGGGGAGGGAGGAACACTGCAAACAAATATCACTGGTGTGTGTGGGGAGAGCTCGCAGTGTCTGGGCCACACTGGCTTTGCCCCCACTCACGGCATGTGTGCTTTCCCAGTCCACACTGCTCAGGCTCTAGGTTGCTCTGCAGGGGCTCTTTCCAAAGCAGACCCTGGGTTGTGTGTACTTTCCACTCTGGTCAGGTTCTCAGGTATTCCACAAAGGCACAAACTCACTTGGGCCTGCGTTTTGTGCCCTTCCCAGGTCCAAGCAGCTCAGGTGACCAGGTGTTTGGTGAGCGCTCTCTCCTTAGGTGGGTGGTGCATCTTATCACCTCCCCTGTCCCAGCCCCTCGGTTTCCTGGGTGTGCAGTGGGAGCACCATCTCAGGTATGCCGTGTGTCTCCTCTGGGGAGCTGATCTCTGACTGTGACCCTCCCGGCAGATGTCAACCATCCAGGATTGGAGGAAGACTTCGTTGGTAACTGGGAGCCTGCTCACAGTTTGCTAGAGGATGCCATCTCTGGAGTTGAGATTGCCCCTCACCTTCCAGCTCTGGTTGTTGCCCGCCTGCCTCTCTGCCTCCAGTGGGCAGAGGGGCCTGTCCGCAGCCAGCTAGCTCTCCTCTGGTGTTCGCTCAGTCCTTTGTTCTGTGATTGAGCCATGTTGTTGCAGGAAAGTTCTCTCTCTCTCTTGTTTTTCCTCTGGCTATCCCACAGTTTGGGTTTCTATGTCATGTTAGCTCCCTCAGATTGTCCTCAGGGCATTCAGGCCCAGTCCTCACACTAAGCATGCATCCTGCATCTTCCTATTCAGCCCCCATTGCTGCTGGCAGGCTGGAGCATCTGGGTTACCTCTCCACTGGAAGTTGCAGCTAGGCGCATAATCTGTGGGTTCTTTTTCTTTATTTCCCTCCTAGTTATGTTGCCCTCCAAGATTCCAAAATTCCCCACAGACCTGCCGGTGAGAGAGTTTCCTATTGTTTGGATATTTCTGCTCCTTCACGACTCCTTCCCCAAGACGGGTCTCTGTCCCTAACTCTTGTCTCTTTTTATCTTTTATATTTTGTCCTACCTCCTTTTGAAGACAATGGGATGCCTTTCTGTGTGCCTGGTGTCCTCTGCCAGTGTTCAGAAGTTGTTTTGTGGAATTGCTCGGCATTCAAATCATCTTTCAATGATTTTCTGGGGAAGAAAGTGGTCTCCCCATCCTATTCCTCCACCATCTTCTGCACTCCCCCACAGCCCTGTGTTTTGTTGTGATGTTGAAGTTAGTTGGTTACTCTTAGCAAGTAGATTACTGTATGCATTTGGTGCAAGCCACAGAGCACCTTCTCTTGGGGAGCATGAGCATCACGTGTAGCAGTGAGGATGTGCTAGACTGTGCTGCCGTAGCCAACAGCCCCCGCGTGTCACAGGCTTAGATCAGCAAAGCTTGGGTCCTGGCTCCCAGGGCCCACCCGTCCCAGGCAACAGGACTCCCTCACTGCTTTCCTGGCCTCACTTGAGACCCCAGGTATGTTCAACATAACTGACATGGTCCAGAGACAAAGCAAGCCTTGGTTGCTCCTTGACCAGGTGTGCCTCAGGTGTGACTCACCTTTCACTTCTCTCATGTCAGGGACCAGATTTAGGCACTTGATCCCATCCATTCACAAGTGGAAAAGGGTGCAAATCTTCTACATGCGAGAGGTAGGGATCCAGTGAGATCTGGTAAACCCTATTAATGACTGTGACCTGGAACACATCTGAGTATCACCACTGAGCACACACCTTCACCTTTAGTATCGCAGGTTTACTCTTTAGCCTATCACTTCCATTTTCACATAGGAAGTCATAGGAGGCAAGAAGAGCGGCAACAAGATTACTTCCTTTGATTTCAGATCGAATTCCAAACTTACAGCTTGGTTGTGGCATAGCCTTGCATAAACTGTTGAATCACTTTGAATGGGACAGTAGTGCCCACCTCATAGGGTGGTAATGAAGATTCAATTGCACAGCTTTTATGAAAATACTTTACATACATGACACGCTTGTCCAATGCTGGCAAAGGAAAGTGCTTATAGTATTAGGCTAAAATAGCTTAGGCTCAGCTTCCAAACAATTTTTTTCAAGTGTGTTCCTTTTAAAATGTACTTGGCTGTGCCGGGTCTTAGTAGTGGCAGGCAGGGTCTCTGTTGCTGTGTATGGGTCTTCATCTCAGCACGTGCGATCTTTAGTTACAGAATGTAAGCTCTTAGTTGCGGTATGTGATGATCTAGTTCCCTGACAAGCTTTTGCACCCCGGCCCCCTGAACTGGGAGTGCAGAGTCTTAACCACTGGACTACTAGGGAAGTTTCAAATATCTTTTTTTTTTTTTAATCTAGAAAAATCTTTAAAAAATACTGGAATCAATTTAGGTAGAACTCAGCAATCAAACTACGATTGATCTAAGCATCTTTACAATATTGTCTATTTATGTTGATTCAGCCAGCACATCTTGAGTTATTCTTTATGAATTCCTGGTGGGAGTAGGGGATATGAGTCATCAAACTGTTTCTTTGGGTAAAAATACCGCTTATCTCACACGTTTCCCTGTTAAACATTTTGTGGTACCAGTCAGGTCTTTATTGTTCTAGATAACTGGGCAATATTGTTTGTAAGGAATTAAAAATGTAATGTAATGGGCCTTATTTTCAATCTTTGCTTTGTTTTGGCTAACTTTCAGGTTAATTGCATACGTTTTTTTTTTTTTTTTTTCTGTCTAAGAGTTGATTATGTAGGTTCATTCTTTTTAAAAGAAACATTCTTTAATAGATTCAAAGTAAACCTAAGAATGCTAATCAATATGTCAGAAGATGATTTCTGCAAATCTGAGGTGGTTGATGATCAGGACGATTCTGTGCTTGTGAGACTGCATAAAAAGCCATCCCAGTGGTAGTAAACCAGGTCTCAGTGGTTCATCCCCACTGGAGAGGGAAGCCACACTTTGTAGTCTCTTTTCTGGCTCTGCCATCAAAGGTATACCACTGAGTCAGTTTTTGGTTCTTTTCTCTTTCCCTCCTTCCCTCTATCTCCAGGCTCCATGCCATGCTATTAGTTGAATGATTTAAGAAACTGAAGTTTTGCAGGTCCATCTAGGTTCCTGGGCCTAACTCCCATTTGAAGAGTCTTATCATGAACACAGAATTACACTGATGTACAAATATGTCCATTTTTTCACCCATCCCTGTAACCTGTGTCAGCAGGGCTTTGCAGCACCTCCATTTCAGAGGCAGAGTCTGTCTGTTTCCATACCTTTTGCTCAGGGCTGGCTGTGGGGCTTCCTTTGGGAAGCAGAAGGGATGGTGTGTCGGTTTGGAGTCTTGGCCTCAGGTGGCCTTGCATGCTCTTGGGTTCTTTTCTGGAGTGCTGCCACTGCCATGAGAACAAGCCAGGCCAGCCTCCAGGAGAGGGAGACAGAGTGTGGAGATGAGCCAAGTCATCTCAGCTGAGGCCAGGTGAGACCAGCCAGAACCCAACAGACTTCCTAGCTGACTGCCGCCCAGAGGTGAGCCCACCACAGGTGCCAGGTGACCCTTCGACTCGTGACAGATTATATATTGGGGCGTATAGGTCACCACATTTGGGGCTGGTTGTTGATGCTGCAATTTTCACAGACCCCACAGAAGTGAATGAAATGGGGCAGCAGGAAGCATCAGTGTCCACGAGGGTTGCCAGCTGAGTCCTGCCTCTCAGATGTTTTCCCTGCCGATGACTGTTCTTATCCACTGGGGCCTTCTCATTTTGAATACTGAGTGAGCTTCTTTTTACCAGTGTAACAAATGCCGGAAACTTAGTGGCTTAAAATGACATAAATTTATTCTCTTATAGTTCTAGAGTTGAGAAGTCCTAAAATCACAAGTTTTAAAACATCTGGATTGGCTGAGGATTTATAAAATCTTTAAGTCCTGGGTTTTTGTTTTCTTCAATTGCTTAAAACTTCTTTCCTCAAATCTTTTCTTTCCTGTCACATTTTATTAAAAACAGCAAAAAGAAACTAGGACATACTTTCAACAGTTTGCTTGGGAATCTCTAGTTAACTATCCTAAGTTACCACTTAGAGCGACCACTTTCCACATGTTTGAAAGACCCGTGTCAGCTAAGCTTTATGCCATCATATAAGAGTCCTCTTTCCTCCAATTTCAGTCACATTCCTCCTGTCCTGACCCCTTGCTTGCAATGCCTCTAAAGTCCACATTTCTACTAGCAGTCTGCTTATTCTTTTTTTTTTTTTTAAGATTTTTTTTTAATTGAAGGATAATTGTTTTCCAGAATTTTGTAGTTTTCTCTCATGCATCAACAAGAATCAGCCTACTTAAATATTCTTTAAGAAAATGTAGGATTTCTTCACTGCACTCCTCATTTTCATTTAAGTCCTCCCTAGCAAAGTTGTCAATATCCACATGTTTACCTACAGCCTTTTTAAGGTGATCTAGACTTTTCCTGTCCTGGTCAGGAGCATTTTTCCATCCCATTGCCCAGTTCCAAAGCTACTTCCACATTTTCATTTGTTTTTAATAGCAGCAGCCCACTTGCAGTGCCGGAGTCTGTGTCTGTTTCCTGTTACTACTGTAAAAACTTGCCATGTATTTAGGGGTTTAAAACAACAAAGTATCTAGTGTTAGCAGG
This sequence comes from Bubalus kerabau, assembly GCF_029407905.1. NCBI lineage: Eukaryota > Metazoa > Chordata > Mammalia > Artiodactyla > Bovidae > Bubalus > Bubalus kerabau. Next base: position 5,314,894 of record NC_073643.1, read on the forward strand.
ACAGTACTCCTCCCGGAGCCTCTAGGGGAGAAGTCACTCTCTTGCCCTTGCCAGCCTGGAGAGGCTCCATGCCTTCCTGACACATGGCCCCTTTCTCTATCTTCAAAGCCAGGTGCTCAGCATCTTCAACTCTCCTCCTCTCTCCCGCTCTTGCCTTTCCTTCTGTCGCGCCTCCTTCTCTGACACTGACACTACTGCCTGCCTCTTATAAGGCCCCTGTGCTTACACAGGCTCACCCAGGTCATCTAGGATAATCTTCCCATCTCAGTGCCCTTACTCCGGCCCGCAAAGTCCCCTTTGCTGTTTGAGATAATAATATACTCATAGGTTTTGAGAATTAGGACATGGGCATTTTTGGGGGGGATGGGGCATGATTCTACCCACCTTTCTAGATGTTTTCTTGTAATATTAAAGCCCAAATATGCAGCAAATAGTATTCTTTCATGGTACTAAAAATAGAATTATATATAAAAAACTATGTTTCTAAAAGAAGAAAGATTAACTGTTAGTGAAAAGCAGATAGATAGATAAATATGGATGGACAGATGATAAACAGAGAGTGGAAAACTCCATATATTTCCCTAAAAAAGTTTCTTTGAATTCTAAATTACTCCTGAACAATTTATTTTGGGGGGGGGGATTTTATTTATTTTATTTTATTTTTTAACTTTACAATATTTTATTGGTTTTGCCATATATCAACATAAATCTGCCACAGGTATACACGTGTTCCCCATCCTGAACCCTCCTCCCTCCCCGTACCATCCCTCTGGGTCATCCCTGTGCACCAGCCCCAGGCATCCAGTATCGTGCATCGAACCTGGTATTAAATGTTTACTAGTAAGACCATTGTTTGTAGAAGTACATCAACAATAAGCAAAGAACATCTTTGGATTAGTGGGAAGGTGGGAATGTCCCTGCTTTGTCATTTCTCTGAGGTTGAAGGTGATGGTATAAAGAATCATAAAGAAGCTGCTCATAAAGGCAGGGGAGGCAGGGCTTGGCCCAGTCAGATTTCTAGTTCAAGGTTGATACAAGGCTAATTGAAACCTTTTAACACTAATAAGGTTATTCGTTCATATCTTGGCCGGGGCTCTGATCACACCTCATTCAGCTACCCCACTGCCATTATTACTGTGGATCTTAACATTTTCAACTTCTTTTAACTCCAACCACAGCATTTAACACTCTTGCCTTCAGTGATCTTAAATGTCACAGCTAGTTATGTCCTGTGCAGAAGAAAGATTTCTTTTCATATATTTTGTTTACTTGCCATCACCTCCCTGTGACTCTAGTTCTTGCTTTGTAAAATTGCATGAGGAAGCAAAAGACCTTCCCTCTCCCCAGATCATTGTAGCATTAAAACAGTACTTCTCAGGCTCATCTATCAAAACAAATTAAAATATTAATTATATTTGTCACTTCATAAAATTTAAATGTATGACTGCATTTTCCTATGCTCTGCTTCATGGCCCTTGTGTTCTGGTCCAAATATTGCTCTTTATATAGAGAGATGATTTCTTTCCTGACTAGTGCAGTTTCATCCCTGGTTCTAAGGCCCAGGCAGTGTATCAAGACTCTGTTCTTAACATTCTGCCAAGCATCCTGTTTGCTTTCTGGAAATTGGTTTTTTACAGTGAAGAACATCATCAAAGTAACTCCAGAATAACTTCAAAGTATCTTCTCTGTAGAATCTTTGGTCACTTAACAGCCCAGCTGTTGACTGATACAAGTTACAAGGAAAAAGTTATCATCCTGTGATATTGACTCTCTTGCAGTCACAAGCTCTGCTTCTGTGACAGGGAAATCTGTGAGCTGACTTTTTATATCAAGGTTAAAAGAAATTCACAATGTGGCACTGAAAGTTGATCTGATGCTTTGCTCATGTGTTATTAGTTCTCCATTTCCAGAGTTAATTTCACTTGCCATCAGTCTGCCTCCTGACCCCAAATATTGGTGTCCACCTGGAGTTCCTTTACAAAATCTGTGTGGAGGATTCAAACCCCCTGCCATCAAATCAAAGCAAGTTAGCCTTATCAGAAACGTTCCCAGTTCCCATCTTCCACCTGACTTTAGATTTTGTGGTGCCCGTATAATTCAAAAGTTCTGAAAATAGTCATGGTTGCCTCTATGCTGGAATTGGTAGTGTTATCATGATGTATTGATTTATTATCTAGCATTTTTATTTGCATATGTATGCGTATGTGAGTGTAGGTGTGTAGTTTAATGCACACTTAGGTTGACCTTAAACAAGTTTTTAATTGCAAACTGGGGAATATTATAGAAGGCAGCATAACTTAGTGGTTAAAGGTAGAATTTGGGGGTGAGAACACATACATATAAGTTTTGACTTTCCCATTTACTAATTGTGCCTACTTAGGCAAATTGATTTTCTCTCTGAGGCTCAAATTCTCCTTCTTTAAAATAGGGATCATGATAGAATCTTTTCTATAGAGTTTTTGAGAGGATTTAATGATATTCTATACATAAATTCCTTAGCATGCGTTGGCAAGAATTAAGGGCTCAGTGGATTTCACCTCTGTATTGAATTTGTTACAACATTATTTCTATCTGATGTTTTTTTGGTTTTCTGGCTGTGAGGCATGTGAGATCTTAGTTCCCCAGCCAGGGATCGGACCTGCATCCCTTGTATTGGAAGCTGAAGTCTTAACCACTGGACCACCAGGGAAGTCCCATAGAATTTACCTTTTATTCTTTATTTTGATGAAGATGTTAAGCAAATGTTCAGGAAAGTTTCATCTTCAGTAGAAATATGATTATATTGTTTAAAATAAAATTGGCACTCAGTATACATTTATTAAACATGTCTGGCACTTTGGATATAAATTCAAGGTCCTTGACTTTAAAGAATTCAGAATAGAGGGAGGAAACAGTAAAACAAAGGATGATAACAGAACAAGGATAGATATTATGATTGCATTATGACCAAGATGATAAGAATGATGGGAAGAGGATGACAAGCAAATGGCTTCCTGGAAGAAATGAGGTCTAGGATGAGTCGTGGATCATGGACAAGTAGAAGTTAACCAAGTGAATGAACAATTATTCCAAGCACAGACATCAGAAGAGGAATGATACTATCTTAGAAGAAAAACTAAGCCATAACATTAGATTATGAAAAAGAAACTGGATTTAATTTCTATATGAATCTGTATGAACCAAAACCTAGTTAAAGACATAGATGCTCATCGGGCAACTCTGTAAAGACCCGGCTTCATTTCTGCCCTTGCATGAAAGTTCATAAAATGAAAGGGACTACTAATATTTATTTGATATCTACTGTCAGCCAAACGCTGAAGTTGGTTGCCTTATAGCCAACGTCTTCACCAAACATGATGTTTTATTGACTTTAAATCATATTACAGTGGTCCATGCCACCAGGGCAGAAACCCTCCTGCAGAAAATATAAGGAAGACAGAGTTCAAATCCCCTCCCTGCTGTTATCAAACACTTAGTTTTTTAATGTGGTAATAGTCAATAATTTTAGGATTCAAAATACAATTATTAAGTGCCTGTGCTTTTTCCTGAATATTAAGAACCAAATTTGCAACTTATTAGGAGCTCATGATTTTAAAGTATGGTATTTTCATGTTACAAAATTTGAAATTTTATGTACCGTTCCCCTCAGCTTTCCTTCCTTCCTTCCTTGGGAACAGCATGGAGTTAGAGAGCAGTACCAGGTTAAGTGTAGGGTAAACAGCTAACATTCTTTAAGAGTTTCTGGACATGGGTGGCCTCCAGAGGAAGCTGTAAAGGGTTGGCGCCCTTCTACATTGCAGACCCTGTGGAGCATTAGAGAAGGAGACCAGGCAGCCAAGGGGCCCCTCCTTCCTTTCTGTGGGACATAATCCTCCAGATAGCAAAAGGCTGGCACCTTGAAGTCCTGCTCTTTTTTTTTCCCCATTTTTAAAATATTTATTGAATTTGTTACAATATTGCTTCTGTGAGATTTTAGCTCCCTGACCAGGGATTGAACCAGTACCAACTATATTGGAAGGTGAAGTCCTAACCGTCAGGTCACCAGGGAAGTCTTGAAGTAGTGCTCTTTAATGAGAGTGTATGCTCCTTAGGAAATATACACAGTTAGGCCAACTATGCCTGACCCGTTTTCAGAGATGCTCCTTTTGAATGATAAAAGGCCTCTCAGGCTTGGAGATGGAGCCTGGATTCATCATCTGTGTGGAAAAAGAAAGTGTAACTTCTACCTTAAGCTATATTACTTGTTACCTGTGAGTTTGCCAGTGCTAAATGTGTGTGTGTGTGTGTGTTTAGTCGTTGTCGTGTTTGATTCTTTTGTGACCCCATGTAAGGTAGCCTGCCAGGCTCCTCTGTCCATGGCATTAACCAGGCAAGAACACGAGTGGGTTGCCATTTTCTTCTTCAGGGGATCCTCTCAACCCAGGGATTGAACGTATGTCTCCTGCATCTCTTGCATTGGCAAGTGGATTCTTTATCGCTGGGCGACCTGGGAAGCCCACCAATGCTAAGTACTTGTGTCTTATGCAGAAGTTTCAGTTTAGTTCAGCTGCTCAGTCGTGTCCGACTCTTTGCGACCCCATGAATCGCAGCACACCAGGCCTCCCTGTCCATCACCAACTCCCAGAGTCCACACAGACCCATGTCCATTGAGTTGGTGATGCCATCCAACCATCTCATCCTCTGTTGTCCCCTTCTCCTCCTGCCCCCAATCTTTCCCAGCATCAGGGTCTTTTCAAATGAGTCAGCTCTCTGCTTCAGGTGGCCAAAATATTGGAGTTTCAGCTACAACATCAGTCCTTCCAATGAACACCTAGGACTGATCTCCTTTAGGATAGACTGGTTGGATGCCCATGCAGTCCAAGGGACTCTCAAGAGTCTTCTCCAATACCACAGTTCAAAAGCATCAATTCTTTGGCGCTCAGATTGCTTTATAGTCCACCTCTCACATCTATACATGACCACTGGAAAAACCATAGCCTTGAATAGACAGACCTTTGTTGGCAAAGTAATATCTCTGCTTTTTAATATGCTGTCTAGGTTGGTCATAACTTTCCTTCCAAGGAGTAAGCTTCTTTTAATTTCATGCCTGAAATCACCATATGCAGTGATTTTGGAGCCCAGAAAATACAGTCAGCCTCTGTTTTCACTGTCTCCCCATCTATTTGCCATGAAGTGATGGGACCAGATACCCTGATCTTAGTTTTCTGAATGTTGAGTTTTAAGCCAACTTTTTCACTTTCCTCTTTCACTTTCATCAAGAAGCTCTTTAGTTCCTCTTCACTTTCTGCCATAATGGTGGTGTCATCTGCATATCTGAGGTTATTGATATTTCTCCCGGCAGTCTTGATTACAGCTTGTGGTTCTTCCAGCCCAGCATTTCTCATGATGTATTCTGCATATAAGTTAAATAAGCAGGGTGACAATATACAGCCTTGACGTAGTCCTTTCCCTATTTGGAACTAGTCTGTTCCATTTCCAGTTCTAACTGTTGCTTCCTGACATGCATACAGATTTCTCAAGAGGCAGATCAGGTGATCTGGTATGCCCATCTCTTTCAGAATTTTCCACAGTTTATTGTGATCTACACAGTCAAAGGCTTTGGCATAGTCAGTAAAGCAGAAATAGATGTTTTTCTGGAGCGCTCTTGCTTTTTTGATGATCGAGCAGATGTTAGCAATTTGATCTCTTGTTCCTCTGCCTTTTCTAAAACTTGAACATCTGGAAGTTCACAGTTCACATATTGCTGAAGCCTGGCTTGGATTTTGAGCATTACTTTACTAGCGTGTGAGATGAGTGCAATTGTGTGGTAGTTGCAGAGGTTTTGTTGTGATGAATTGAGCTGATAAATATGTAACTGAATGATGCTGCTTCATACTGACTGTCTCAGCAGTACATACCTGCTTCTCCACACCCCTCTACCCTTGTGCACCTAATATACCTACTGACCGAACAGCCATTGGTTTGGTAGCTGCTAGTTTTCACATTCATGCATTGGAGAAGGAAATGGCAACCCAGTCCAGTGTTCTTGCTTGGAGAATCCCAGGAACTGGGGGGCCTGGTGGGCTGCTGTCTATGGGGTCGCACAGAGTTGGACACAACTGAAGCAACTTAGCAGTAGCAGCAGCAGTTTTGTCTTCTCAAGTCTGTATTGCTATGTCTTTTAAAGCAAACAATCTTTAGAGAGAAATCTGAAACAAAGAGCAAATATGTAGCTTCCCACCCCTTCCCAGAGAGGCCATCAGCAGGTGATTACCCTTTTTGGCTGAACTTAGATTTGGCCTTAGAATCCTTCTCAACTCCTCACTCTGGATAGACACTAGCAGTAGAAGAGAGTTAGCAGACAAGAGGAAGCCTGTTGGTCCTTTGTGCCAAAGTCATATTTTTGCACATTTATAATTGGAGAATCAGGTGAAACTGGGTAAGAAGGCTTGCATTCTTCTGAGTTTATAAGAAGAAAAAAATCTCTTTTTAACGTTATAAGAAGAAAAAAATTTCTTTTATGTTTGTGTGTGTGTGTGTATATATATATATATATATATATATATATATATATTTGTTCATGTGTGTATTTATTTATTCATATACATTTGAGAGACAGAGAGAAATAGTAGTTGGTTATAGACAGGCAAACAAAAAGAACTGAGTGTAGAATTTTCATAGCCTATAATACATTCAATGAGTAAATTGTGGAAAGTAATGAGTATGTAATATCTTTGCTTTTAAAGAGGACTGTGTAGCTAAATGTCCTCTTTAAATTGGTCTTTCTTGCAAAGGGAAAGGAGCAGTTTCTGTCTCCATGGAAAACTGTCCCTGACAATACCTGTCCAGGCTTGTAGTTAGAAACTATAACCTTTTTTATGGAATTTAAACACAGGGAGTGTTTCAAATTGATTTCACTGTCACACCAAACCTAGGTGTGACATTCTGCTCTTTTCATCACTCTATGAGAAATGAAGAGATGGGTTAAGAGGATGGTCCTTATAGTCACAGCATCGGAAACTTAGTGGAAGTGGATATTTCTCCCTCCTTTTTTTCCCCCGTTTCTTCTAGAGAGTAGGAGTAGAAAGTGTTCCGATCTCTTCAGGTCATTTCAGTTTGCCGAACATTTATAGAATGTGTTTCTGCACAGTCCTAGGTGAATTTTACATCTTATTTCAGGCATAGTACCTCTGTATTTGTCATTAGATTTATTCGCCAACTACTCAGCTTTCATGCAGCAGCATTTAAACTCTCAGTCTGAAGTTGGAGTTAATTCAACCAAGGTGTATCAGGTTAAAAAAAAAAAGAAGGAAAATATTTTCTCTTTTCTCATGGGAAGATCATTTTATTGCCTTGAGAACACCCCTATGACATTATTTTAATGTTTCTGTTCTAAAAAAAAATTGTAGCAGTTCCAGCACTTCCCTCCTAAAATACTTCATAAAATGAGTTGAGAATGGTGCACTAGGTCATCCTACGACTTTTGCTTTATCTCTCATTGTTCAAACTGTATCATGTTTACAAATAATATTAAACAAAAGATGATTTTCCTTAATGTTTAGTAGGCAGATGAATTTCAGTGGCTTTTTGTAAAGCTCTCCGGGAAAAAGATTGTTTTGGAAAAATGATACTTGCCAATAGCTTGTATCGGAAAGTGATTTTTCATCTGACCCATTGTCACCCCCATTGATGAAAATTAAAGCCATTTTGAAAAACATTTTCTGTTGTTTGACTTCCTAGACATTTTTGGTTGAGTTTATTCTGATTCCATATGAATTCTTACACATCAGAAGTGCTAGCTTGCAAGCTGAAGGCTAAGAGGCAACCATTAATATCGTCTTGTCAAATTATGAAGGCAGGTTCTTTAGTTAAGTCAGTCTGAAAGCTGTCACACATCCATGTCCTTCCAGCCAATTTGAATAGTCTTAGAACAGATTTAAGGTCCCTCCTTGCCCTACATCATCCAGAAAGCTGACAATGGCACTGATTTTAGAGAGAAAAAGGAGGAAGCATTTGGGAAAACTTTTATTCTTACTTCTTTTTTACATCACATAATTTAGAAGATGCAAAGCTAGTGGTTGGAAGGAAGACGAACTGGATGGAAGAAACGGAAAAATAAGAATCTTGCTGTATCTCCGATTATGGGAATCTACGGAGTCAAACACAGACTTGCCTTCAGTTCAGTTCAGTTTAATCACTCAGTCATGTCCAGCTCTTTGCAAACCCATGAATCGCAGCACACCAGGCTTCCCTGTCCATCACCAACTCCCGGAGTTCACTCAAACTCATGTCCATCGAGTCGGTGATGCCATCCAGCCATCTCATCCTGTTGTCCCCTTCTCTTCCTGCCCCCAGCCCCTCCCAGCATCAGGGTCTTTTTCAATGAGTCAGCTCTTCGCATGAGGTGGCCAAAGTATTGGAGTTTCAGCTTTATAGTGTCAGTCCTTCCAATGAACACCCAGGACTGATCTCCTTTAGGATGGACTGATTGGACCTCCTTCCAGTCCCAGGGACTCTCAATCTCCAACACCACAGTTCAAAAGCATCAATTCTTCAGCGCTCAGCCTTCTTCACAGTCCAACTCTCACATCCATACATGACCACTGGAAAAACCATAGCCTTGACTAGACAGACCTTTGTTGGCAAAGTAATGTCTCTGCTTTTGAATATGCTATCTAGGTTGGTCATAACTTTTCTTCCAAGGAGTAAGTGTCTTTTAATTTCATGGCTGCAGTCACTATCTGCAGTGATTTTGGAGCCCCAAAAAATAAAGTCTGGCACTGTTTCCACTGTTTCCCCATCTATTTCCCAAGAAGTGATGGGACCAGATGCCATGATCTTCGTTTTCTGAATGTTGAGCTTTAAGCCAACTTTTTCACTCTCCTCTTTCAATTTCATCAAGAGGCTTTTTATTTTTATTTTTTTAATATTTTTTAAAATTTTATTTTATTTTTAAACTTTACATAACTGTATTAGTTTTGCCAAATATCAAAATGAATCCGCCACAGGTATACACGTGTTCCCCATCCTGAACCCTCCTCCCTCCTCCCTCCCCATTCCATCCCTCTGGGTCGTCCCAGTACACCAGCCCCAAGCATCCAGTATCATGCATCAAACCTGGACTGGCAACTTGTTTCATACATGATATTTTACATGTTTCAATGCCATTCTCCCAAATCCTCCCACCCTCTCCCTCTCTCACAGAGTCCATAAGACTGTTCTATACATCAGTGTCTCTTTTGCTGTCTCGTACACAGGGTTATTGTTACCATCTTTCTAAATTCCATATATATGCGTTAGTATACTGTATTGGTGTTTTTCTTTCTGGCTTACTTCACTCTGTATAATAGGCTCCAGTTTCATCCACCCCATTAGAACTGGTTCAAATGTATTCTTTTTAATGGCAGAGTAGTACTCCATTGTGTATATGTACCACAGCTTTCTTATCCATTCATGTGCTGATGGACATCTAGGTTGCTTCCATGTCCTGGCTATTGTAAACAGTGCTGCGATGAACATTGGGGTACACGTGTCTCTTTCCCTTCTGGTTTCCTCTGTGTGTATGCCCAGCAGTGGGACTGCTGGATCATAAGACAATTCTATTTCCAGTTTTTTAAGGAATCTCCACACTGTTCTCCATAGTGGCTGTACTAGTTTGCATTCCCACCAACAGTGCAAGAGGGTTCCCTTTTCTCCACACCCTCTCCAGCATTTATTGCTTGTAGACTTTTGGATCACAGCCATTCTGACTGGTGTGAAATGGTACCTCATAGTGGTTTTGATTTGCATTTCTCTGATAATGAGTGATGTTGAGCATCTTTTCATGTGTTTGTTAGCCATCTGTATGTCTTCTTTGGAGAAATGTCTATTTAGTTCTTTGGCCCATTTTTTGATTGGGTCATTTATTTTGCTGGAGTTGAGCTGTAGGAGTTGCTTGTATATTCTCGAGATTAGTTGTTTGTCAGTTGCTTCATTTGCTATTATCTTCTCCCATTCTGAAGGCTGCCTTTTCACCTTGCTAATAGTTTCCTTTGATGTGCAGAAGCTTTTAAGGTTAATTAGGTCCCATTTGTTTATTTTTGCTTTTATTTCCAATATTCTGGGAGGTGGGTCATAGAGGTTCCTGCTGTGATGTATGTCAGAGAGTGTTTTGCCTATGTTCTCCTCTAGGATTTTTATAGTTTCTGGTCTTACGTTTAGATCTTTAATCCATTTTGAGTTTATTTTTGTGTATGGTGTTAGAAAGTGTTCTAGTTTCATTCTTTTACAAGTGGTTGACCAGATTTCCCAGCACCACTTGTTAAAGAGATTGTCTTTGATCCATTGTATATTCTTGCCTCCTTTGTCAAAGATAAGGTGTCCATATGTGCGTGGATTTATCTCTGGGCTTTCTATTTTGTTCCATTGATCTATATTTCTGCCTTTGTGCCAGTACCATACTGTCTTGAGAACTGTGGCTTTGTAGTAGAGCCTGAAGTCAGGTAGGTTGATTCCTCCATTTCCATTCTTCTTTCTCAAGATCGCTTTGGCTATTCGAGGTTTTTTGTATTTCCATACAAATTGCGAAATTATTTGTTCTAGCTCTGTGAAGAATGCTGTTGGTAGCTTGATAGGGAGTGCATTGAATCTATAGATTGCTTTGGGTAGTATATTCATTTTCACTATATTGATTCTTCCAATCCATGAACACAGTATATTTCTCCATCTGTTAGTGTCCTCTTTGATTTCTTTCACCAGTGTTTTATAGTTTTCTATATATAGGTCTTTAGTTTCTTTAGGTAGATATATTCCTAAGTATTTTATTCTTTCCGTTGCAATGGTGAATGGAATTGTTTCCTTAATTTCTCTTTCTGTTTTCTCATTATTAGTGTATAGGAATGCAAGGGATTTCTGGGTGTTGATTTTATATCCTGCAACTTTACTATAGTCATTGATTAGTTCTAGTAATTTTCTGGTGGCGTCTCTAGGGTTTTCTATGTAGAGGATCATGTCATCTGCAAACAGTGAGAGCTTTACTTCTTCTTTTCCAATTTGGATTCCTTTTATTTCTTTTTCTGCTCTGATTGCTGTGGCCAAAACTTCCAAAACTATGTTGAATAGTAATGGTGAAAGTGGGCACCCTTGTCTTGTTCCTGACTTTAGAGGAAATGCTTTCAATTTTTCACCATTGAGGATAATGTTTGCTGTGGGTTTGTCATATATAGTTTTTATTATGCTGAGGTATGTTCCTTCTATTCCTGCTTTCTGGAGAGTTTTTATCATAAATGGATGTTGAATTTTGTCAAAGGCTTTCTCTGCATCTATTGAGATAATCATATGGTTTTTATTTTTCAACTTGTTAATGTGGTGTATTACATTGATTGATTTGCGCATATTGAAGAATCCTTGCATCCCTGGGATAAAGCCCACTTGGTCATGGTGTATGATCTTTTTAATGTGTTGTTGGATTCTGATTGCTAGAATTTTGTGAAGGATTTTTGCATCTATGTTCATCAGTGATATTGGCCTGTAGTTTTCTTTTTTGTGAGATCTTTGTCAGGTTTTGGTATTAGGGTAATGGTGGCCTCATAGAATGAGTTTGGAAGTTTACCATCCTCTGCAATTTTCTGGAAGAGTTTGAGCAGGATAGGTGTTAGCTCTTCTCTAAATTTTTGGTAGAATTCAGCAGTGAAACCGTCTGGACCTGGGCTTTTGTTTGCTGGAAGACTTTTGATTACAGTTTCAATTTCCGTGTTTGTGATGGGTCTGTTAAGATTTTCTATTTCTTCCTGATCGAGTTTTGGAAAGTTGTACTTTTCTAAGAATTTGTCCATTTCTTCCACATTGTCCATTTTATTGGCGTATAATTGTTGATAGTACTCTCTTATGATCCTTTGTATTTCTGTGTTGTCTGTTGTGATCTCTCCATTTTCATTTCTAATTTTATTGATTTGATTTTTCTCCCTTTGTTTCTTGATGAGTCTGGCTAATGGTTTGTCAATTTTATTTATCCTTTCAAAAAACCAGCTTTTGGTTTTGTTGATTTTTGCTATGATCTCTTTTGTTTCTTTTGCATTTATTTCTGCTCTAAGTTTTAAGATTTCTTTCCTTCTACTAACCCTGGGGTTCTTCATTTCTTCCTTTTCTAGTTGCTTTAGGTGTAGAGTTAGGTTATTTATTTGACTTTTTTCTTGTTTCTTGAGGTGTGCCTGTATTGCTATGAACTTTCCCCTTAGGACTGCTTTTACCGTGTCCCACAGGTTTTGGGCTGTTGTGTTTTCATTTTCATTCGTTTCTATGCAAATATTGATTTCTTTTTTGATTTCTTCTGTGATTTGTTGGTTATTCAGCAGCGAGTTGTTCAGCCTCCATATGTTGGAATTTTTAATAGTTTTTCTCTTGTAATTGAGATCTAATCTTACTGCATTGTGGTCAGAAAAGATGCTTGGAATGATTTCTATTTTTTTGAATTTACCAAGGCTAGCTTTATGTCCCAGGATGTGATCTATCCTGGAGAAGGTTCCATGTGCGCTTGAGAAAAAGGTGAAATTCATTGTTTTGGGATGAAATGTCCTATAGATATCAATTAGGTCTAACTGGTCTATTGTATCATTTAAAGTTTGTGTTTCCTTGTTAATTTTCTGTTTAGTTGATCTATCCATAGGTGTGAGTGGGGTATTAAAGTCTCCCACTATTATTGTGTTATTGTTAATTTCTCCTTTCATAGTTGTTAGCATTTGTCTTACATATTGTGGTGCTCCCGTGTTGGGTGCATATATATTTATAATTGTTATATCTTCTTCTTGGATTGATCCTTTGATCATTATGTAGTGATCGTCTTTGTCTCTTTTCACAGCCTTTGTTTTAAAGTCTATTTTATCTGATATGAGTATCGCTACTCCTGCTTTCTTTTGGTCCCTATTTGCATGGAAAATCTTTTTCCAGCCCTTCACTTTCAGTCTGTATGTGTCCCCTGTTTTGAGGTGGGTCTCTTGTAGACAACATATGTAGGGGTCTTGTTTTTGTATCCATTCAGCCAGTCTTTGTCTTTTGGTTGGGGCATTCAACCCATTTACGTTTAAGGTAATTACTGATAAGTATGATCCCGTTGCCATTTACTTTATTGTTTTGGGTTCGAATTTATACACTATTTTTGTGTTTCCTGTCTAGAGAATATCCTTTAGTATTTGCTGGAGAGCTGGTTTGGTGGTGCAGAATTCTCTCAGCTTTTGCTTGTCTGAAAAGCTTTTGATTTCTCCCTCATACTTGAATGAGATCCTTGCTGGGTACAATAATCTGGGCTGTAGGTTATTTTCTTTCATCATTTTAAGTATGTCTTGCCATTCCCTCCTGGCTTCAAGAGTTTCTATTGAAAGATCAGCTGTTATCCTTATGGGTATTCCCTTGTGTGTTATTTGTTGTTTTTCCCTTGCTGCTTTTAATATTTGTTCTTTGTGTTTGATCTTTGTTAATTTGATTAATATGTGTCTTGGGGTGTTTTGCCTTGGGTTTATCCTGTTTGGGACTCTCTGGGTTTCTTGGACTTGGGTGATTATTTCCTTCCCCATTTTAGGGAAGTTTTCAACTATTATCTCCTCAAGTATTTTCTCATGGTCTTTCTTTTTGTCTTCTTCTTCTGGGACCCCTATGATTCGAATGTTGTAGCATTTAATATTGTCCTGGAGGTCTCTGAGATTGTCCTCATTTCTTTTAATTCGTTTTTCTTTTATCCTCTCTGATTCATTTATTTCTACCATTCTATCTTCTAATTCACTAATCCTATCTTCTGCCTCTGTTATTCTACTATTTGTTGCCTCCAGAGTGTTTTTAATTTCATTTATTGCATTATTCATTATATATTGACTCTTTTTTATTTCTTCTAAGTCCTTGTTAAACCTTTCTTGCATCTTCTCAATCCTTGCCTCCAGGCTATTTATCTGTGATTCCATTTTAATTTCAAGATTTTGGATCAATTTCACTATCATTATTCGGAATTCTTTATCGTGTAGATTCCCTATCTCTTCCTCTTTTGCTTGGTTTGGTGGGCATTTATCCTGTTTCTTTATCTGCTGGCTATTCCTCTGTCTCTTCATCTTGTTTAAATTGCTGAGTTTGGGGTGTCCTTTCTGTATTCTGGCAGTTTGTGGAGTTCTCTTTATTGTGGCATTTCCTCACTGTGTGTGGGTTTGTACAGGTGGCTTGTCACGGTTTCCTGGTTAGGGAAGCTTGTGTCGATGTCCTGGTGGATGGAGCTGTATTTCTTCTCTCTGGAGTGTAATGAAATGTCCAGTAATGTGTTATGAGATGTCTATGGTTTTGGGGTGACTTTGGGCAGCCTGTATCTTGAAGCTCAGGGCTGTGTTTGTTTGTTGCTGGAGAATTTGCTTGGTATGTCTTGCCCTGGAACTTGTTGGCCCTTGTGTGGTGCTTGGTTTCAGTGTCGGTATGGAGGCGTTTGATGAGCTCCTGTCAATTAATGTTCCTTGGAGTCAGGAGTTCCCTGGAGTCAGGGTTTGGACTTAAGCCTCCTACTTCCAGTTATCGGTCTTATTTTTACAGTAGTTTCAAAACTTCTCCTTCTATACAGCACCATTGATAAAACATCTACGTTAAAGATGAAAAGTTTCTCTACTGTGAGGGTTACTCAGAGAGGTTCACAGCGTTACATGGAGAAGAGAAGTGGGAGGAGGGAGTTAGAGGTGACCCAAATGAGATGAGGTGGAATCAATAGTGGAGAGAGTGGGCTAGCCAGTAGTCACTTCCTTATGTGCACTCCACAACTGGACCGCTCAGAGATGTTCACGAAGTTATACAGAGAAGAGAAGAAGGAGGCAGGAGACAGAGGTGGCCAGAAGGATAAAAGGGGGAAATGAAAAGGAGGGAGACAGATCCAGCCAGTAATCAGTTCCCTAAGTATTCTCCACCGTCTGGAACACAGAAATTCACAGAGTTGGGTAGAGTAGAGAGGAGTTAGGGAGGAGATACAGGCGACCTGGTGGAGAAAACGGAGAGTCCAAAGGGAGAGAGAGCAGTCAAGCCAGTAATCTCGTTCCCTAGTGAAAAATGGGTCCTGAAGATTGGGTTCTTAAAGGTACAAAATTGGTAACAAATACATAAAAGCAAAAATTAAAAGTCTAGAGTAGAGTTTGGAATTTAAAAAATGCGATGTTAATGAAAAGAAGAAGGAAAAGAAAGAGAGAAAAAAACGAACAAAGAAAAACAAACAAGGTTGCGAAAATTATAAAGAAACTACAGGTACAAAATTGATAACTAATACCAAAGAGCAAAAATTAAAAATCTAGAGTAGAGTTTGGAATTTCAAAAATACAATGTTAAAAAAAAAAAGAAGAAAAATAAAGAGAGAAAACAAACAAACCAACAAAAACAATGTCGCAAAAATTATAAAGAAAATACAGGTACAAAATTGATATCAGATACCAAAAAGCATAAATTAAAAATCTTGAGTAGAGTTTGGAATTGCAGATATACGATGTTATACAAAAGAAGAAGAGAAAGAAACAGAGGAAAAAAAAAAGTCACAGAAATTATGAAAAAAACTATAGGTACAAAATTGATAACATATACCAAAAGGCTAAAATGAAAAATCTAGAGTAGAGTTTGGAATTTCAAAAATACAATGTTAAAGAAAAGAAGAAAAAGAGAAAAAAAAAAAAAAAAACCACGGTCAAAAAATTATAAAATATATATATGAAGTTTGCTGAAGAAAAAAAAAATAGGGTCTTTTTTTTTTTTTTTCAAAGTAATAGTTATAAAAGTGAAAATTAAAGGACAATAGAGGACTTAAAAAATTTTTTTAATTAAAAAAAAAGAAAGATTGATTGTAAAAATAGTAAAAATATATCTAGGTCTTTCTCTGGTTTTGTTGTGAGTACTGAGGGTTCAGTTTATTTTTGGCTAGTTCCTTGGTCTGACTTATATTTCTCAAGATCTATAGGCCCCTTCCTATGTAGTTCGTAGTAACCACAGGGTTTTAATCTATGGCCTGTAGCTTCCAAGGCGTTTCCCTCTGTTATAGCTTCTTCTGTTTGCTGGTCTCTTCAGTGTCTGGTTCCCGCCCTGATACAAAGGGGATGGTGGAGGACACTATTTTTTTTATTTTATTTAGGCTCACTTGTTCAGCCGCGCTGTGGGGAGGGAGGGAGGGATGCTGCAAACAGATAACACTGGCGTGCGCTCGCAGTGCCTCAGCCACACTGGGTCTGCCCCCGCTCACGGCGCGTGTAGCCTCCCTGCCCACACTGCTCGGGCTCTAGGTTGTTCCGCCGGGAACAATCAGAGGCCGGCCCTGGGCTGCATGTAGTTCCCAGGTCCAAGCCGCTCAGGTTCAGGCACTCGGGTAGTCCTCAGAGGCGCAGACGGTTGGGCCTGCGTTTTGTGCTCTTCCCAGATCCGAGCAGCTCAGGTGATGTGTTTGGCGGGCACCAATGCTGCGACTTATCGCCTCTCTGCCACTCGGTTATCTGGGTGTAAAACCGGCGCACCTTCTCAGGCAGATGTTGACCGTCCAGACCCCCAAGAAGTTTTAGTTAGCAAAGAAGCCTGCTTACAGTTTTATAGATAGTGTCTCTCTTGGGCTGCGATTGCCCCCTTCCGGCTCTGGCTGCCTGTCACCGGAGGGGGAAGGTCTGCAGCCGGCTATCTCTGTTCAGTCCTTTGTTCTGTGCGCAGGCCTGGCGGTGTCTTAGGTTAGGGCTGGCTTTTCGCGTGGTAGATATCCCACAGTCTGGTTTGCTAGCCCAAATTATTTCACTCAGATAGCGCTCAGGACATTCGAGCCGATTCTTACTCTAAGGGACACAGCCCGCACCGCGCTTCCCTGCCCAGCCCCCGCTTGCTAATGCCGTGTGCAGGTGTCTGCGCTGCTTCTCCACTGGGGGAGTTACCGTAGGGCTCACAATCTGCGATTTTTAATTGTTTATTTATTTTTTTTCTCCCTTTTATGTTGCCCTCTGTGCTTCCAAAGCTCGGCACAGATTCGGCAGTGAGAAGGTTTCCTGGTGTTTGGAAACTTCTCTCTTTTTAAGACTCCCTTCCCGGGACGGAACTCCATCCCTCCCTCTTTTGTCTCTTTTTTTGTCTTTTATATTTTTTCCTACCTCCTTTCGAAGAGTTGGGTTGCTTTTCTGGGTGCCTGATATCGTCTGCTGGCATTCAGAAGTTGTTTTGTGGAATTTACTCGACGTTTAAATGCTCTTTCGATGAATTTGTGGGGGAGAAAGTGTTCTCCCCGTCCTACTCCTCCGCCATCTTGGTTCCTCCCCCCAAGAGGCTTTTTAGTTCCTCTTCAGTTTCTGCCATAAGGGTGGTGTCATCTGCATATCTGAGGTTATTGATATTTCTCCCGGCAATCTTGGTTCCAGCTTGTGTTTCTTCCAGCCCAGCGTTTCTCATGATGTACTCTGTATGTAAGTTAAATAAGCAGGGTGACTATATACAGCCTTGACATACTCCTTTTCCTATTTGGAACCAGTCTCTTGTTCCATGTCCAGTTCTAACTGTTGCTTCCTGACCTGCTTACAGGTTTCTCAAGAGGCAGGTCAGGTGGTCTGGTATTCCCATCTCTTTCAGAATTTTCCACAGTTTATTGTGATCCACACAGTCAAAGGCTTTGGCATAGTCAATAAAGCAGAAATAGATGTTTTTCTGGAACTCTCTTGCTTTTTCAATGATCCAGCGGATGTTGGCAATTTGATCTCTGGTTCCTCTGCCTTTTCTTAAACCAGTTTGAGCATCTGAAGTTCATGGTTCATGTATTGCTGAAGCCTGGCTTGGAGAATTTTGAGCATTACTTTACTAGCTTGTGAGATGAGTGCAACTGTGCGGTAGTTTGAGCATTCTTTGGCATTGCCTTTCTTTGGGATTGGAATGAAACGGACCTTTTCCAGTCCTGTGGCCACTACTGAGTTTTCCAAATTTGCTGGCGTATTGAGTGCAGCACTTTCACATCATCTTTCAGGATTTGAAATAGCTCAACAAGACTTGCCTTAGGGACTAAATATTAGCTTTTGTGTCAAACATACTGGATGTTACTTTTTTATATGATAAAGAATTTGTATGTGGCCCTTCCCTGCATTTTCAGCATTTTAACCTTACTCCAAGAAGAAGCTTAGCAGCAACATACTTTCTCTATGTTACTCTTTCGATCTCCATTTCTTCTCCCTTAGCAAATGAAATATTTTGTTTTGTGAGGTGAAAATAGTGGAAGCAATGGCACCAACATCGGGCTGCTAGTGAATCTCTTCATAGAGCATCAAGTGGAATATTTAGGAAAGATAAAGTTTTCATTCTGAGTGAAGTCAAGTGGAGCTTTAGAACACTTGGTGGTAACTAAATGTCAGAGGTTGTTTTCACATTGGACTTCCATTTTATATAGGCATCCTAATCCTAAAGTTAGTGAATAAGCAAGACACACACACACAATAAAACAAAGAAAGCAAAAAATCCTCACATCAACACATTTCATTTTTAAAAAACTCTAAATAAATTCCACGACTTTCCTGCTCTGATGGGCACTTGTACCCTCACAGGAGCTGAGCCCCCTCCTGACGAGTAGGTAAGATTACTTCCTAACACCTAGCCCCAGTCAGTCTGCCAGCTGAGGACAGCCACAGGAGCCAAGGCATGGCCAGCGGAATGACTGCCAGGGCTGCTGCTGCTTTTAAGGCACTTCAGTCGTGTCCGACTCTGTGCGACCCCATAGACGGCAGCAGCCCACCAGGCTCCACTGTCCCTGGGATTCTCCAGGCAGAACACTGGAGTGGGTTGCCATTTCCTTCTCCAATGCATGAAACTGAAAATTGAAAGTGAAGTCGCTCAGTCATGTCCGACTCCTAGCGACCCCATGGACTGCAGCCCACCAGGCTCCTCCGTCCATGGGATTTTCCAGGCAAGAGTACTGGAGTGGGGTGCCATTGCCTTCTCTGACCACCAGTGAGACCAGCCTAAACTGCTGGTCCTCCAGCAACAGGTGGTACTTTTCTGTAAACACCAGGTTTTAGGGTGATTTGTTGCACAAATATAGATTGCTGATATAATGAATTCACATGGATTTTATAAAACAAGCTTCCTTCCTTCCTTCCTAGAAAAGGAACCGGATAAAGCTGGATTTCTATCTACTCACCACTTAAGTAACACTAATCAAGCCCCAGTTTTCTTATCTGTAAATTGTGAAACAATGCTTAGTACTTCAAAATGTATTTTGAATACTGAATTATAATGTGAATAATCATATAGAGAAGTGATATTCAGAATAATGTCTGAGTTTTAGGTAAATTTTCTACTTGTCAATATTCTAATATATTGGGAAATATAACTTTCAAACAGGTAAAAACTAGCTTTTATTTCATCTTGTCTTTCTAGTTACATAGAATCAAAGTATCTCTGATAAACAAATTTGACTAGATCCTGAACTTTTCCTAAATTTCTGTAGAAATGGTTTAGGCATGGAAATAATGAAGGATGGTTTTTTAACTCCACTTGGTATGTAAATTTAGGAATTCGATATAAAGCATGAAAAACATTATGGACAATTTGAAATACTAAATTATGAGGTAAAGTTGTGAGACATGATAGAATCAGAAACCCCTCAGATAAGCAGCTGTTTCTCTTGCTAAACTTTGTTTCAACCTTGCCCAGACTTTGGCCAGTTGATATTCCTGGACTTCTTTGGCATTCAGTTCAGTTCAGTTCAGTCACTCAGTCGTGTCCAACTCTTTGTGACCCCATGAATCACAGCACGCCAGGCCTCCCTGTCCATCACCAACTCCTGGAGTTCACTCAGACTCACGTCCATCGAGTCAGTGATGCCATCCAGCCATCTCATCCTCTGTCGTCCCCTTCTCCTCCTGCCCTCAATCCCTCCCAGCATCAGAGTCTTTTCCAATGAGTCAACTCTTCACATGAGGTGGCCAAAGTACTGGAGTTTCAGCTTTAGCATCATTCCCTCCAAAGAAATCCCAGGGCTGATCTCCTTCAGAATGGACTGGTTGGATCTCCTTGCAGTCCAAGGGACTCTCAAGAGTCTTCTCCAACACCACAGTTCAAAATCATCAATTCTTCAGTGCTCAGCTTTCTTCACAGCCCAACTCTCGAGATGACATCTCACCAATGTCAACTAAAAAAAAAGTACAATATGATAGTTGTGAGTTAACTTTTTATTTGGGGCAAATTAAGGAGTACAGTCTGGAAGACAGCATTTCAGATAGCTCCAAGAAACTGAAGGTGGGGTGGGGGAAGGTCAGTAATATATGTGATTTTGGTGAAGGTGCGTACATGCAATCAAGCACACATTTTTGCAGAAGGCTACTGCTAGTCTTGTAAAGGTTACTGCTAGTTACAAGGAGTAGACGTTACCCTGCAAGTTTTTATTACTTTTCTAAACATGAGGAGATGAAAGAACTGAACTCATAAAATCTTCTCCTAAAAATATCTATCTGAATTTCTGTTCTGCCAGTTTTTACATAGAACAGAGTGCCTCATTCCTGATCTCCACGCTGAACTCCTTTCAGGGGATGTTGAAGATCAGTGGTCATAAGGGCTTGTGATTTAATCCTTGTAGAGCCAGATGGCAAGTGCCAATCTTTAGTTGGCACCAGTGAGATCCTAGAGGATTCATGAGCCAAAGAAGTTCTATCTTAATTTACATTAACTCAGAATCTTAAGGATCATAATTAAGAAGAGGGAAGGTATATTAGTCAGGGTTTCCTGTGGGGACAAACACAAATCTCAGCAACTTAACATAATGCATGATTTTTCTGCTCAAGCAAGTTGCAGTGAAGTTCTGCTCATTTCCCCAAGGATGCTGTCTTCCATTTCATGACTCGGGGCTCCAGGCAGCTTCTGTCTTTTGTATCAGAACTGTCAGAGCATGTGTTCCTCATGGGCACATGTAAACAGGTGATTAGAGATGTAGAAAGCACATCAGCTTTAATGGTTTTGGTCTGAAGGGACACTTGTTACTTCTTATCTCCATCTGTTGCTTAAAATTATCACACAGTCAAACACATCTGCAAGGGGATGGGGGTGGGGAAGCTGGAAAACGTAGGCAAATGTGGATATTTAGTGAGTGGCACGTTGTCTTTGCCACAGAGGAAACTAATTTCTTGGTAATCAAAACTTTGAGGTTTAAATTAAGAGACATAATATTCATAAAATGCCTAGTAGAATATCTGGCTGCATGAAGGCTGAAACCGTATCTATTTTGGTCTACAATGACAATGATTTCTAGATGCTAGACCCTGGACACAGTGCTTGGCAAATATTGGGACTATGGAATTAATTAATAAAGGGCAAAATTAATAAATGGATAAACAGACAAGTGCTGACTCATTTTCTTTCAATCATATTTTAACATCTTTGAGTATATATAAGAAAACTTGTCTTTTTAGATTTGCACAATGTCCAGCACATGATACATAATCATGATGCATTTGTTAATGACAAGTCAAACGATGGACAAACAGGGCTCACACTTCATGCCCTAACCATGATGGCACTGAGTGATTTTCTTTTCCTTCCACAACAAAGGCTCACATTTCCAATAGGATGGATTGTATCTCCCTCTGGAAGTATACTTTAGAAGTATAATATTGGAAAAAAAAAAAAAAACAACTCTGTTCAACTTCAAAATACCAGGACAAATGTTCTCTATGTGCTACATGGAGTTGAAGGCATTTAACATAACTGTACCATCCTGAACACATTGATTTTCACTGTTAAGCAAACATAAATTTGCTGAGCTAGTCCTTTGAGAAGTATGATTTGTTGATATGAATTCAATATAATCCCAACCTGCATAGTAAAACTGTTTTGATTCCTTTGCCAAGTTTTGTGGAACATTCTTTTGATCTTGGCAATCTCTTGTATTTTAGCTATTCTCTTTCTTCTAATTTCTAGAGACAGACATTAATTATTTTTCCCTATACTTCTGGGAGTCATACACATGATATTATTACTAGACAGTGACAGTAGATTATCTCCCTAAGACATTTAAGTTGGAATAGTACCAAGGGTTTCTGCAAGCTGGAAACTGGGTCTTAGTGGACGACTCTCACCTGGAGTTTGTTAGAGTTTGTTGTTTCACCTAATTACAGCAAGCAAGTAGAATGAAGTGCTTATTTGTCCATGAAGACATGAAGAACATCTTTTCGTTTTTATTTACAAGAGGTACTTTCTTATTGAAAATTCTAAGTGGATGGGAAACTTGCATTTTTCCCCAGGGGGAGAAACAGAAATACTTGAAATGCTGACAAACATGAATTGGAGAAAAATCTTAGTGTGTAAGCATTTGGTACTGATGCTATGATCTCTATCTATTTGGCAAATGAAGAAATAATGTAAGTTTTATCAACAGACAACTCTCACTTTGGCCACAAACTTGTTTATGAAGTTTGAGACTTGTTTTTTGGCTTTTAAAAAGCATATTCATTTATATCAATGAAATTATTTGCAAAGCAAAAATAGAGACACAGATGCAGAAAGCGGATACTAGGAGGGGTGCCGGGGTCCAGCCCCGGTGGATCCAGGGAATTCGAAGCGGGGACGGCGTCGGCGAAAATCAGGAAACAACTGCTTAATTAAACATTTATTAAGGATATAAAGAGTGGTGAAATAAGGATAGCTCAGCGAAGAAATTAGTGAAGAAAAGAGGCTGAATAAAATTCCAAAGCAGGGAATTTATGTCACCTACGAAGGCTGCAGGCGTCCTCCTGTTCTCCCGAAGGAGAGGAGACACTAAGGCCTCCCCGGTCAGATCTTAGAAGCCCAGGCAAAATTAGTAGGCTTGATGAGCTTCCCTGCCTCAGAGGAAAAGTTCAGCTAGAAGGTGAAAGAAAGAACGACATGGGGAGACCAAATTTCGGTGAACAAAAAAGGGCATACTTTATTTTCCAAAGTAGTTTTATACCTTAAGTTGTGCATAGAGGATAATGGGGGAAGGGGTAGAGTCATGCAAAGACAGCAGTTCCTGATCCTTATCTAAGCCAGGCTTTCAAACTTATCATATGCAAAATTTAGGTGATTTACATCATCTTCTGGCCAGGAGGCCTGTTAACATTTTAAGAAACTTATTTTTCTCTAAAGGTGATTATTCTAAAGTCAGGCGCCAGCCTCCAAAAAGCATCCGATAAAGTTGCATTCCTATAGGGCAAAGGTGAGGTGGGCTCAATCAAGAAAAGAATTAACTCAAGGGTCCAAGGTTACAAACATTGAGGCTACTACTTACATTTCTATACACCCATTATATCAATCAATACACCGCCAAGGACACAGTAGGTAAGGGATATGGAGACTTAGCAGCAAACATTGGCCCAACAAGTGAAAAACCCTTCACCAATACAATTTCTAATCAATTTTTTAACTACTCAAAGGAATCTGTGTTTAGATAGTTTAGAACATCTCCTGCCTCTCACAGTTGGGAGGCTCTGAACAATCACATGTTGCCGGAAAAAACCTATTCAGGCAGGCTAGAGGACTTCCAAAGGAGTTTGTAGGTTGAAACACTGTCACACCCAGGAATTATTAACTGGAGCTGTAAGCTAACTCTTTTTTCAGAGAGAGGTAGTGGGGGACAGCCCCCCGTAAAGTCAGAGGTGTAGGTGAAAGCACAAAGCAGAAAGTAGGCAGACTCTGGTTTTGGGGGTAGATGCTCGAGAATTTCCAGGGAGACTCCTGAGGCTCGATCCCGCCTTTGAGTATGCCAAGCCTCCTTCCTCAAGACCTTTGCCAGGGGCGGAGCTCGCTCCCTGCAGAGGGGTGGAGGAGGTAGAATGGATTGTGAGATTGGGATTGACAGATATGCAGTGAGAAAGAAAGTGAAGTGAAAGTGATGGTTGCTCAGTCGTGTCTGACTCTTTGCAGCCCCACGTGCTGTAGCCTGCCAGGTTCCTCTGTTCATGGAATTCTCCAGGCAACAATACTGAAGTGAATTGCAGGGATCCTCCCAACCCAAGGATTGAACCTGGGTTTCCTGCATTGCAAGCAGATTCTTTTACTATCTGAGCCAGTTATATATTTCATGTAACTAATGAGAATCTACTGTGTAAGGAACTCTACTAAATGCTCTGTAGTTACCTAAATGGAAAGGAAAACCAAAAAAAGAGGGACTATATGTATACATATAGCTGATTCACTTTGCTGTACAGCAGAAATCAACACAACATTGTAAATCAACTATCCTTCAATAAAAATTAATTTTAAAAAGTACATTCATTTATTTAGTAGTTATTGAGTCCATACTACATGCCAGGCATTGTTCTAGGGGCTGTGGATATAGCAGTGACCAAAACATTAAAACAAAATAAAATGAAGCAAACAGAAACATTTATCCCCTTAGAGAGAGTTTAAGGAACTTGCCCCAAATCACACAGCTATTAGGTAACAGCAGCGGGACTGAAACTAGACAGTCTGACTTCTAGCCCATGCTTTTTACCACCAAGCTGTGGTCCCATCCTCATTTTCTTAATTAATAACCTTTATTTTTAGAACAGTTTTGGATGTACAGAAAAATTGAGCTACAGCATTACTTTGCCAACAAAGGTTCGTCTAGTCAAGGCTATGGTTTTTCCTGTGGTCATGTATGGATGTGAGAGTTGGACTGTGAAGAAGGCTGAGTGCTGAGGAATTGATGCTTTTGAACTGTGGTGTTGGAGAAGACTCTTGAGAGTCCCTTGGACTGCAAGGAGATCCAACCAGTCCATTCTGAAGGAGATCAGCCCTGGGATTTCTTTGGAAGGAATGATGCTGAAGCTGAAACTCCAGTACTTTGGCCACCTTATGCGAAGACTTGACTCATTGGAAAAGACTCTGATGCTGGGAGGGATTGGGGGCAGGAGGAAAAGGGGACGACAGAGGATGAGATGGCTGGATGGCATCACCGACTTGATGGACATGAGTCTGAGTGAACTCCGGGAGTTTGTGATGGACAGGGAGGCCTGGCGTGCTGCGATTCATGGGGTCACAAAGAGTCGGACACGACTGAGCGACTGATCTGATCTGATCTGATACAACTGGTAAAGAATCTGCCTGCAATGCAGGAGACCTGAGTTCGATCCCTGGTTTGTGAAGATCCCCTGGAGAAGGGAAAGGCTACCCACTACAGTTTTCTGGCTTGGAGAATTCCATGGACTGCATAGCCCCTGGGATCACAAAGAGTCAGACATGATTGAGTGACTTTCACTATGATATGACACAACTTTCTCACACATGTGTTGACCTTGATGCAGAAAACAGCAAAATGGATCAAACATGAGTATACCCAGTGTTGTTACCATCTCCTTACTCTGAAATCATGTTACAATAGAGGTAAGTGAAGATTGTCCTAGTCCTAGGTTATCCATTCATTTATCCAACAGTTAATTCTAGAGCCTCATTCCTGTGTTAGGATGCTCAAGCAATGAACAGACAGATGTGGTCCCTACACTTACAAAGATTATGATAGAGTGTAAGCCCTGACATAAAAAAATATCAAAGTGAGAATAAAATTACAAAAGATAGAGATTTTAAAAGATGGGGAGGGAGGAGGGTTCAGGATGGGGAACACATGTATACCTGTGGCAGATTCATTTTGATATATGGCAAACCAATACAATATTGTAAAGTTAAATAAAATAAAATTAAAAAAAATAAAAGACAATGTGGTGTACATATAGCATGGGGAATTCTACTCAGTCATCTGTAATAATCCGTATGGGAAAAAAAATCTGGGGAAAAAAGTGAATGTATGTATATGTATAACTGAACCACCTTGCCACAAACCTGAAGCTAACGCAACATTGTAAACCAACTATATTCTAATATAAACTAAAAATTAAAAAATAACAGTATGGCACACGATTTTAGATGGGATTTATATAAGTCCTGTGTGAGATAATAACATATAATTGGCATCTGAAGGATGGGTAAGAGTTTGCCTTGCAAAGAGAAGAGGAGAGGGTGTTTCAGGCAAGAGGGTTAAGAAAACAAAGTTACTGATGAGGCTGAGGATGTGGGTCTTTCTAATATAAAGGAGCTGAATTGGTAAAGGAAATGGAACATGGAAATGGCCTGGGAGAAAGGAGGAAAGCCAGGAGAATTTGTTATCCCCAAATCAAGAGAAAGTGTGATGCCATAAGGTCAAGTAAGTTTGAGATTAAAAAATTGGAGGCAGTTGGTGACCTTGCATTATTTTGTGATATCAGCATTAGCACAAGAGTTGTTTCAAATGTGTGTTTTTGTTTTTTTTTTTTTCTAATTCGAGTGCATGTTTTCTTATCAAGAGCAGCATCCTCAGGTTTAGGGTAAAGAAGTGTTTTTGAAGTGGGCTGATTAATTAATGGAAGATGATAGAGTGCCCAGAGTGTACAAAGATAACATGTAGGAGCAGCTTGCATGTAAAGCAAGAGAGCACAGTGGCCAGAAAGGAAGAAGCAGGGATGGAGCTCTTTCTAAGTTGACACCAGTTCGAGCAAGTTAAAATGCTGATTTTAGAGAACTGAGAATGATATTGCATACAGGAGAATAAGAGGACTAAAAATGAAAGTTGGAAGATGACTAAGAAGCCAGGAAGGTAGGACTGAGCATGTGGAGTGACTGGCCTTGCTGGTAGGAGCCTCTCCTCCTCCAAGTTTATTGGAAGGAAAAAGTAAAAATAAAGATTTAAGTTAGCAGTAGATTTGATGGAAACATTAATTAGGGTCTTAAAGAAGTATGAGGTAAGAAATTGGTGTGGAGTTGAGAGAGAAAGGGTGGGAAGTGGGGAGGAGAGAGTCCAGGTATCTGAAGCAGTGAGGGTGGCAGACAGAGAACTCATTCGGGAAATGATGTGAAGATGCCAAGCAGTGCCCAGTAGCCGCTTGAACAGGTAACTGAGAAACTTAGTGATGTCAGCAAATTAGAGTCAGATTTCAGTGGACCTAGACGCAAAACGTTAGTAACTTGCATAAAGTTTCTCTCTCAGATTACTTGATCTTAAGCCCGGGATTGTACAGAGGAATCTGGATTCCTCTGTTCGATACTCTGTTTTCTCCATCATTTCACTTCCACTTCTTGGTCCAAAAGGGTGTTCCTATCCAACCATCAGGAAGCAACAAGGAACAGAAAGCATACATCCATTCCTGGTTTAAGTTTGTTATCAGAGAGTAGATGATAGAATGGATGCCTTCAGGGACTGAGGAATTTCCAGTGTTAAAAGTTGAGAATCTGACTGTGGGAAAAATGGGATAGCTGAGATGATATGAGGAAGAATCCCTGGAGACAAGGAATCCAAGGATCAAAGAAGCCACTTGAGATGGGTGATTCCCAAGGACTATGAGGTCCCCATCGATGGCAGATGTTGAGGAAGAAAGAGAACTCAGAACCCCAGTCTTTGCTGAATTAAGTGGGGAAACCATGAAGGTGGTGGAAAGGCAGAGGGGGAGTGGGGCTATTTACCAGTAGTGAACGTAACAGTGATGAATGTATTCTAAACTTGTAAGTGAAAGTGAAGGTCTCTCAGTTGTGTCTGACTCTTTTCCACCCCATTCTAAATTTAGTCAGGAGGTAAACACAGGGAGGAGTAGCCTGAGAGTTGGGAATAAGGATGTGGTATTAGCGTCTGCCTACAATGTGGGAGACCTGGGTTCAATCCCTGGGTCAGGAAGATCTCCTGGAGAAGGAATTGGCAACCCACTCCAGTATTCTTGCCTGGAAAATCCCATCGACAGAGGATCCTCGTAGGCTACAGTCCATGGGGTCGCAAAGAGTCGGACATGACTGAGCGACTTCACTTTCACTTTCTATGTGGTATAAATGTGTTGAGGACATTGATGAGGTAGGGCTACTTGGGCAGATGATCTACAAAATAGGAAGCTACCATCTTTTCTAAAAGAAACATAACTCTTATTATGAAGATAGGGGCATAGATGTTACCTAAGAAAACACTCAAGTGCATGAGCCTGAGAATAAAACATTATTTTGAAATTTGTTATCCTACATGTTAATATGAATGAGGGTTTCCCTGGTGGTGCAGAAGGTAAAGAATCTGCCTGCAATGCAGGAGGCCCTAGATCAGGAAGATCCCCTGGAGAAAGATATGGTTACCCACTCCAGTATTCTTGCCTGGAAAATTCTGTGGACAGAGGAGCTTGGCGAGCTACAGTCTATGGGGTCACAAGAGTTGGACATGACTGAGTGACTGACCCACATGTATTACTAAGTATTTGTCTGTTGCCCAAGCATAACAAGGGTAAATTTTTGATTTGTAGCATACATCCTAATCATGCTACTTTTGATAATTCTTTAAATTTGGAGTATCTAAATCCTCACAGAAAGCAAAGCAGAACTAAAGAGCTTCTTGATGAAAGTGAAAGAAGAGAGTGAAAAAGTTGACTTAAAACTCAACATTTAAAAAGCAAAGATCATGGCATCTGGCCCTATCACTTCATGGCAAATAGACAGGGAAACAATGGAAACAGTGACAGACTTTTTTTTTGGCTCCAGAATCACTGCAGATGGTGACTGCAGCCATGAAATTAAAAGAGTCTTGCTCCTTGGAAGAAAAGCTATGACCAACCTAGACAGCATATTAAAAAGCAGAGATATTACTTTACCAACAAAGGTCTGTCTAGTCAAAGCTATGGTTTTTCCAATAGTCATGTGTGGATATGAGTGTTGGACTATAAAGAAAGCTGAGTGCTGGAGAATCAATGCTTTTGAACTGTGGTGTTGGAGAAGACTCTTAAGAATCCCTTGGACTGCAGGGAGATCAAACCAGTCCATCCTAAAGGAGATCAGTCCTAAATATTCATTGGAAGGACTGATGCTAAAGCTGAAACTCCAATACTTTGGTCACCTGAAGCAAAGAACTGACTGATTTGAAAAGACCCTGATGCTGGGAAAGATTGAAGGCAGGAGGAGAAGGGGACGACAGAGGATGAGATGGTTAGATGACATCACTGACTCGATGGACATGAGTTTGAGCATGCTCCAGAAGATGGTGATGGATAGGGAAGCCTGAGGTGATGCAGTCCATGGGGTCGCAAAGAGTCGGACACGAGTGAGTGAGTGAACTGAAATGAAATCCTCACAAATTTGTTTATATTTAAGCAAATTTAAAATTTTTTTAAATCATAAAATATAATGTTAAAATATTCCAACAAAATGGAAAGTTATAAAATTAAAAGCAAAAATGTCTTCCTAGTTTGAGTTCTCCACTTTTAATGACACTTCGTAGAGACAGTTGGCTTTTTCTCTTTCCAGATACTCCTTGATTATTAACTCAGTTAATTAAAATAATGCACTAATTTGTAAGTTTTTAAATGAACCTTTTCTTTATGTAGTTTATGGACTAAATGCTTGTTTTCTCTCAAAATTAATTTGTTGAGATTCTAACCCATAATGTAATGGCATTTGGAGGTGGGACCTTTGGGAGATAATTAGCTTCAGATGAAGTCATGAGGATGGGGTCCTCATTATGGGATTAGTGTCCTTTTAAGAGGAGGAAGAGACACAACTTCTCTCTCTCTGTCATGTGAGGGTGCAGTGAAAAGGTGGCTGTCTGTAAGCCAGGAAAAAGCCCTCACCAAGAATTGAAGCTGCTAGTACCTTGGTATTTAACTCAGCCTCTGTGAGAAGGAATTGTGCCATTTAGTCACTTAGTGTATGATAACTTTGTTATAGCAGCTTGAACTAAGACATACAGTTTCTGCTGGCCTCCTGTTATGAAAAATTAGGAGCTTTGCAGTTATGATTTGAATATATTCTCTACTTCTTGATTTTGTTAGGATATTATTGTGTAAATGATTTTAGCACATTACTGACTGGGGGAGTTTTTGCAGAAAGTAATGCCTGTTGCCAACAATTTGTTATGTAGACAAATATTGAAATAATCCAGTTGATAATGTTCAGGTAACAAAAGATGTATTAACACCACTCTGGTCAATAAGTTGCTAAATAACATACTTAGCCCTCTATTTCTTGATCTTAAACTTTGAACAGTCCTACTAAGTAATATGAGGATATTGTTAAAGGCAATGCCAAAGAATGCTCAAACTACTGCACAATTGCACTCTCTCACACACTAGTAAAATAATGCTCAAAATTCTCCAAGCCAGGCCTCAGCAATACATGAACCATGAACTTCCAGATGCTCAAGCTGGTTTTAGGAAAGGCAGATGAAGCAGAGATCAAATTGCCAACATCTGCTGGATCATGGAAAAAGCAAGAGAGTTCCAGAAAAACATCTATTTCTGCTTTATTGACTATGCCAAAGCCTTTGACTGTGTGGATCACCGTAAACTGTGGAAAATTCTGAGAGACATGGGCATACCAGACCACCTGACCGGCCTCTTGAGAAACCTATATGCAGGTCAGGAAGCAACAGTTAGAACTGGACATGGAACAAGAGACTGGTTCCAAATAGGAAAAGGAGTATGTCAAGGCTGTATATTCTCACCCTGTCTATTTAACTTATATGCAGAGTACATCATGAGAAATGCTGGGCTGGATGAAGCACAAGCTGGAATCAAGATTGCTGGGAGAAATATCAATAACCTCAGATATGCAGATGACACCACCTTTATGGCAGAAAGTGAAGAGGAACTAAAAAGCCTCTTGCTGAAAGTAAAAAAGGAGAGTGAAAAAGTTGGCTTAAAGCTCAACATTCAGAAAACTAAGACATGGACATGAATTTGAGTGAACTCTGGGAGTTGGTGATGGACAGGGAGGCCTGGCATGCTGCGATTCATGGGGTCACAAAGAATTGGACACGACTGAGTGACTAAACTGAACTGAACCCTATATTATGTCTCTCTGACCTTCTTATTTCCTCCTCTTCCTTCGCCTACCTCTAGGCTTAGCATGTCAAGCTTGTGTCTTTTACACTTTGTCCTATGACTGTAATTAAATTCTTCAATGCTTTATCTGTAAGTTGATATTATACTTTAAAATTTCATCAATATATTTTATAATTATATTTGATTAATATTATTTACTTCATAATCAAAGTGGAAAATAGAATGTCTTATTCCAAGAGTATGTGATAAATATATATTTTTTATTCTTATACTCTATCACTTACTCAAAATGACACTTAATTTTTGTTTAAAATTTTACTTGTCTTTCAAGCTTTTTGTCTAGTCTCTAATAGTCATGGAATTGTGGTTGCTAGAGAACACCTGCCTTTACCTTATTATCACATACTTGGAATGGACTCTATGTCCTTCTTGAAGACTTTATTTGAACACATCCTAATTACTGTTTTCTGATTATTGCTTTTTATTTAATTTTACTCCCAAAGTCATCCATTGTTTCTAAGATATTGTGATTTTTTTTTCTCTTGCATTTCTCTCACAGTTTACTGGAATAGATTTTCAATATTTTTTTTGTTTTGCTTTGCTTTATTTTGTTTAAAGAAAAGGTAGAAAGTAATTTCCATAGTTCTTCTATATCATCCATAATTGATACTTTTTAATGTTCTGTTTGAAATGTTGATTATGAGAAAGCATTTTCATGCCATTTTGATTCTTATTCCTTTGTAGATGTCATGCTTTTCTCTTGGGGAAGATTAAGGATGTGCTCCCAGTGGAATACTGGAATCTCTTCAAAATGTATATGCCTGAAACCTTTTTTTATTGGCTCTGAAGACTGGAGATAAATTTCCTTCTATCTTTTTAATCCCCCCCTTTTTTTGTTCTCTTTGTACAATTTTTGGATTAGGTTTGGACATTCTTCAATCTATCTTCCATGTCTCTTAATGTTCTTTTAATATTTTCCATCTCTATCTTTTTGGACTATGTTCTAGAGGTTTTCTTTGAATTTATTTTAATTATCATTATAATTGTTATTCAGTCACTTAAGTCATGACCAACTCTTCTAAACGCCATGGACTGCAGTACGACAGGCTTCCCTGTCTTTCACGATCTCTTGGAGTTTGCTCAAACTCATGTCCATTGAGTCAATGATGCCATACAACCATCTCATCCTCTGTCACCCCCTTCTCCTCCTGCCCTCAATCTTTCCCAGCATCAGAGACTTTTCCAGTGAGTAGGTTCTTTGCATCAGATGACCACAGTATTGGAGCTTCAGCATTAGCATCCGTGCTTCCAGGATCTGTGTCCATCCTGTTATTTAGTTCAGTAGTGCATAGTCTTTTTGGCACCAGGGACTGGTTTTGTGGAAAACAGTTTTTCCACATACCCGGGATTGGGGTGGGGAACAGCTTCAGGATGATTCAAATGCATTACATTTACTGTGCACTTTATTTCTATTACTATTATGTCACCTCTGCCTCCGATCATCAGGCATTAGATCCTGAGGATTGGGACCCCTAACTTAGTCTCTATACTCATAGTCTCTTCTATTTTTCAATCATTTGATTTATTTCCAGAATCTCTTTCTTGCCATTTAATTGATCCTTTTTTAAAATAGTTACTTGTCTTGTTATGAATGCCTATTTCTTCAAATTTTCAGAGGAAAAGAAATAGTATTTTTAAAAAATTCAGTTCAGTTCAGTTCAGTCGCTCAGTAGTGTCCAACTCTTTGCGTCCCCATGAATCGCAGCACGCCAGGCCTCCCTGTCCATCACAAACTCCCGGAGTTCACTCAGACTCATGTCCATCGAGTCAGTGATGCCATCCAGCCATCTCATCCTCTGTCGTCCCCTTCTCCTCCTGCCCCCAATCCCTCCCAGCATCAGAGTCTTTTCCAATGAGTCAGCCCTTCGCATGAGGTGGCCAAAGTACTGGAGTTTCAGCTTCAGCATCATTCCTTCCAAAGAAATCCCAGGGCTGATCTCCTTCAGAATCTGGAGATCTGAAGATGGATGTCCTTGCAGTCCAAGGGACTCTCAAGAGTCTTCTCCAACACCACAGTTCAAAAGCATCAATTCTTCAGCGCTCAGCCTTCTTCACAGTCCAACTCTCACATCCATACATGACCACAGGAAAAACCATAGCCTTGACTAGACGGACCTTTGTTGGCAAAGTAATGTCTCTGCTTTTGAATATGCTATCTAGGTCGGTCATAACTTTCCTTCCAAGGAGTAAGCGTCTTTTCATTTCATGGCTGCAATCACCATATGCAGTGATTTTGGAGACCAAAAAAATAAAGTCTGACACTGTTTCCACTGTTCCCCATCTATTTCCCATGAAGTGATGGGACCGGATGTCATGATCTTCGTTTTCTGAATGTTGAGTTTTAAGCCAACTTTTTCACTCTCCACTTTCACTTTCATCAAGAGGCTTTTTAGTTCCTCTTCACTTTCTGCCATAAGGGTGGTGTCATCTGCATATCTGAGGTTATTGATATTTCTCCTGGCAATCTTGATTCCAGCTTGTGTTCCTTCCAGCCCAACATTTCTCATGATGTACTCTACATATAAGTTAAATAAACAGGGTGACAATATACAACCTTGATGTACTCCTTTTCCTATTTGGAACCAGTCTGTTGTTCCATGTCCAATTCTAACTGTTGCTTCCTGACCTGCTTACGGATTTCTCAAGAGGCAGATCAGGTGGTCTGGTATTCCCATCTCTTTCAGAATTTTCCACAGTTTATTGTGATCCACACAGTCAAAGGCTTTGGCATAGTCAGTAAAGCAGAAATAGATGTTTTTCTGGAACTCTCTTGCTTTTTCGATGATCTAGCAGATGTTGGCAATTTGATCTCTGGTTCCTCTGCCTTTTCTAAAAACAGCTTAAAAAATTAGAATGTACATTATGCCTATGTCCTCTGGGTCAGTGTTTTTATTGTCTATTTTGATCTTTTTCTTTGAAGTTGTGAATTTTCTTCAAACACCAAGTGAACATTGATCAGTTATTCCTATTTACCAATGAAGAACCACAGTGATCAGTGTAGACGGGTGCTCTGCATTTCTTTTACAGTTGTGGGACTGTTGTCCCAAAACTCTTATGCTTTGAAAGGGAAGATTGATTCTATACAAACATAAGGGCCCTGTTTTGGTATATATTTCCCTTTAAGGTATATGGACAGGAAATATATAGGCAGACCTAGGTTCACCACTGTTAGGAAGCTAAAGAACATTTTATTTTGACGTTTTATTGGTTAGAAATTTTAGGCGCAAAACAAAGAATCCACTTTAGTCAGTTTAATCAAGAAGGTATTTATTGAGACATTAAATAACTCACTCAACTGTTGAAAGAGCTTCTGGAAGAAATGGCTGGTGAAAAAAAAAAAAAAAAAAGCAGAAAACAGTTTCCAGAAGCTCATTGAAGAACTGGCCTAATTAGGGAGTTGCTTGGCCCAAGGCACTGTCCCTGCGCTTTCGCCTCAGCAGCTGGACAGACGCCCCCTGTGCCCTGCCGGCTGCCTCATGGAGGTCACACCCAGCAGAATCTTGTGTAGATACAGCTGATTAGGGGAACTGTCATATGTCTACATTCTGGTTGCAACAGAGGGTAGGAAATAGGGCTTTAAAAAGTGTGCCTCAAGAAACAGTATTCAAAATGTGGTGTACGTGTTGAGTAGGTTCAATCATGTCTGACTTTTTGAGACCCCTTAGACTGTAGCCCACCTGGCTCTTCTTTCCATGGGATTCTCCAGGCAAGCACTGGAGACGGTTGCTGTGCCCTCCTCTAGGAGATCTTCCCAACCCAGGGATCAAACCTGCATCTCTTAGGTCTCCTGCATTGGCAGGTGGATTCTTTACAACTAGTGCCAACTGGGAAACCTCACGATATGGGGAACCATCCAAAGCAGAGTGCTCAGAAAAAAGCAGTCTTCAGTGTCCCAGATCCTCCACGTGGGAAAGCACACTTGAGCTCACTGCTGTCTCTTGGTCCCTTCCTTTTTCACCCCACTGATCCCATGGCATTGTACTTCCTGTGTATCTTTCTCTAGGTCTAAAATACACACTAACAGACTCTTTACGAATAAATCTTTCTCATTAGAAAGCCCTGCCTGAGGCTTAATTTGGTCTTCATTGCTGTGGTCAATTGAACAGACGATGAAATTGAAGGAGCTGCCCAGCCCACCTGGGCACAGCGCACCCTGTAACTAATTATTATTCCCACCTCAGTTTACCTGTATTCCTATACCTGCTAGGCCTTTGGGGCTTCCACCAGGGGGCGCCGTACCCACCTCCAGTGCCTCTTCTACGTCCTCTGATCTGACAATGCATCGACCCATTGAACTGTTATCTTGCAGACATTTGTCAACACTTCTTGTTTTCTGATTGCATTCTTCCTTTTTTATGCTAATATGGGTAAATTTTGCCCGTATTCATTCTAATTTTGTTGGAATTTTGGGAGGAATTGAAGATAAATGGGGATGTTGAGTCAAGGCTTTTTACTAAGGTTAGCCCCTGTTTTAGAAATAGGAAAAACAAAACCTCATGGCTACTTACCCCTTTTGCACTCTGCCCCATTTTTCCGTCTACATTGCCTATCAGGGACTGGCAGACACTCTCTATAGAGGGTCACAAGCAAATGTTTCAGGCCTTATTGGCACAATGGGCTCTCTTGCAACTGTTCAAATCTCTGTTGAAGGGCAAAAGCCGCTCAGGTGGTCCATGCAGAAATAGGTGTGGCTGTGTCCCAGTGACACTTGATTTACAGGGATGAGTGGCAGGCCGGGTTTAGCCAGCAGACCATAGTTTTCGCCCACTCTGGTCCACATGCAGAATCCTGAGGGCTGCCTCTGACTTTCCTCATCATTCATGTTTGAATGTTTGAACTTTCAGTTTCTCATCATCCATATATAGGAAAGATATGTTAATTGGGAAAATGTAGGTTTAATAACATGTCATCCTATAGATAAACAACTCCGTTTTACCACTTCTTAGCACCATGAATGAATTTCCAACAGGGCTTTTTGTGACTTCACTTTTTCTAATATAAAAACAGCATTTGAAAGGGATTTTCTGGTGTATATTGCCTTGATAACAGATACAATTTCCCCAGAATTAGCAAATTTACATGTTAAAAAGGAGAAAGATAAAATCTCCAAAATTACCTTTAGGGGACCAAGTAGTGATGTGGCATCCATACCCAGTAAATTGGCTGATGAGGAGAGCAAGCTGAGTTTTCACTTAAACGGAAACCGTATTAAAATTTGGAAGCCAGAAACAGGCAGAAGTATGGAGAGCAGGTATAATCTAGAGTATTTGAAGTTTAGATGAATCAGAAAGTTGCTGAAAACATATTTCCACACACATTTCCTAAGGTGGATTTGTGACAGCAGCAGATTCTATTTGACTCTTTCATTTAATCCATACAGTGCTTCAACACCAATCAACAGTCCCTTTCACTCAGATGTTCAGCTAGACATTTGTCTTTGCAATGTGGGGAGAGGAAACTCAGCTCTGAAGTTGTCTTGGAAAGAGCATGAACCAGAGGGGCGCCTATTTCCTCTAGGTGCAGGAAATATCCACCTACCTCTGTCAGACAGAAGCCACTTCCCGTCTTGCCAGTGTAGACATCTTATGATTTGGATCAGAGTCTATTTAGTATTTGTGTTGTTTTGACAGCTTTAGCCTATACTGTTTACTTTTTCAGCTCAGTTCAGTTCAGTTCATTTGCTCGGTCGTGTCCGACTCTTTGCGACCCCAAGAATCACAGCACACCAGCCCTCCCTGTCCATCACCAACTCCCGGAGTTCACTCAGACTCACGTCCATCGAGTCAGTGATGCCATCCAGCCATCTCATCCTCTGTCGTCCCCTTTTCCTCCTGCCCCCAATTCCTCCCAGCATCAGAGTCTTTTCCAATGAGTCAGCTCTTCAGATAAGGTGGCCAAAGTACTGGAGTTTCAGCTTTAGCATCATTCCTTCCAAAGAAATCCCAGAGCTTTACTTTTTAGGTACAATCATTTACTTTACCCAGAGTTAATAATTGTGGCGTTTTCTTCACTACTTGTTTAATCATTTGTATACCAGTGACTCAGCTCCCCAGAGACATTAGTTGGGAGATCTCTCCTCAGTATATGTTATTTATGCCAACTGGGCTCTGTGTTAATTTCATCTTGTTTAAGCTATCTCCCAAAGTTTTTCTACTGCTTCATTCTATACTGAGTGTTCTTTATTGAAAACTCCCCAATACCATCATTTTAAGAATTTCCTTTATGTGTCTTTAGTTATGAATCTCTTGTTTCTGAGATTCTGGACCTTTGCCATTGTGAATTTATTTCTTTATTTTTAAGGAATATGGCTTTCATTATCTTTGTGGCAAAGAGCACATGTGAAGTAAACTTTTTGCAGTGATGTATATCTGAAATTATCTTTTTCTACATCATACTTGTTTGATAGTTTGGTTGAACAAAAAATTCTAAGTTGCAAATAGAGTATCTGTAGGCTTTGAAGCCATGACTCCATTGTATTTGGGCTTCTGTGCTTCTGTTTAAAAATCTGATGTTATTTTGATTCTTGATCACTCTTTGCTGACTTTTTTTCTTTTCCTTGTGGAAAATATTAGAATCTTTATTTTTTTTTTCACATTATAATTTGGGTGTGCTGCAGAATTGGTGTTCCTTTAAATCTGGAATTCTAAATTCTTGGTTTCTGAAAATATTTTTATATTTTTTGGTTGATATTTTCTTCCCATTCTGCTTTAACTCAGTTTTTACTTTTGGAACTACTCTTATTCAGATGTTCAATCTTCTGGATTCCTCCTTTAAACAGCTTATATTTTCTTTCATATTTTGCTTTTTCCATCTTTTTTCTGTATTCTGGGAGATATCGTTGTCTTTTACCTTGTCTTTGAGGTCTTAATCTCTTTTAGCATATCTTTTTTAATTTTTAAAAGTTCAGTTTTGTTCTTTGAGTGTTTTTTTTATATCATCCAGTTCTTGATTCATGAATAAAATATTTAGTATTCATTCTCTAAAAATATTAACAATATTTCTGAAATTTTCTTCTTATGCAATCATCTCTACTTACCCTAGATTCCTTTTTTTTTTTCTGTCTTTAAGTTTCTGTTTTGCATATTAATGTTCTTTTTCCCCCTGCAATATCTGGCTATCCTTCCTTATCTGCTCAAAGGTAACAGTGTGGTATCAGAGATGGTTGAAAATTCTTATATGCAGATTATAGTTTTCAAGTGTGTGTTGGCTTGGCTGTTTTATTACAGCATCCCTAAGATCAGTGACTCAGACTGGAAGGAACCCACCTATAATGAGGAGACTCAGGTTCGATCCCTGGATCAGGAAGATTCCCCCAGAGAAGGGGAAGATAACCCACTCCAGTATTCTTTCCTGGAGAAGCCTGTGGACAAGAAGCATGGCAGGTTAAGGTCTAAAGGGCCGCAAAGAGTTGGACACGGCTGAGCGACTGACACTTTTACTTTTTCAAGATCATTACCTTTTAGTCAGGTTGGTTAGAATCACTCAAGAAGAGTTTTCCAGCCTTTAGTAATCTCAGGTTTCATACGTAAAGTTTTGTTTCCAGAATCTCTCTGCTCTTAGCTCTGCCTCATTGCTCATTCAGTTCAGTTCAGTCGCTCAGTCGTGTCCGACTCTTTGCGACCCCATGAATTGCAGCACGCCAGGCCTCCCTGTCCATCACCAACTCCCAGAGTTCACTCAGACTCACGTCCATTGAGTCAGTGATGCCATCCAGCCATCTCATCCTCTGTCGTCCCCTTTTCCTCCTGCCCCCAATCCCTCCCAGCATCAGGATCTTTTCCAATGAGTCAACTCTTCGCATGAAGTGACCAAAGTACTGGAGTTTCAGCTTTAGCATCAGTCCTTCCATTTATTTACTCTTTTTTGATAGGAATTCTCCTAACTGCAGGGTGGGGCAGTTGCCTGGCTATACAAAGTGTAAGAAAAAAATCTGGGCATCAGAGTTGTTCTTGGGCAAAATTGCAGAACACTCTTCAGTTTTATATTTTGCCTACTGTCACTCCCTCTTCTAGAAGTTTCCATACTGCCTACTTTTCACTTGTGGGAGTTCTATAGTGGAAAGGGTGTTGTTTTCTCTCTCCCTTCAGTTTTCCCAGGACCAGGTAAACATGTTTCCCCTAGTCCTTCTGATTTCACACCATCAATTACATTGCTTTTATCTCCTCTTCGCTTCCTTTTGTCCTTGTTGGTTTATTCTTTTAAAACATTTTTTATTTGCTACCATTTTTTTGGAGTTTTGGAAAGGAGTGCATCCAAATGAACTTGTATAATCCCCCCAAGCCATTTTCTAAAAACTTACATATTCACTTTCATTTTATTTTAGGCAATATTTGTGAAATAATATTTTTCTGTGTAACTATGTTTTCCTTATGCATAGAGAATAAGCACAAAACATAATTTTAAAATATATACAATATGACACCATTTATGTTTTTAAATAATGCAAAATAACTCCTACATTATCTAAGGAGACATAAATATAGCATAAACTATAAAATACACATGCATGCAATGATAAATGCAATCACACACAAAATATTTTTAATTGTGCACATAAAGCTCAAGATTATTTTGTAAATTTCTAATTTTAAGCATAACATACTTTGAGAAAAGCTGTGCAATATTGCCCAGCATGGAGTTGACATTCCTAAGACATTTGTTGATTTGAAGAATTAATGGTGCCTGAGCATTCTTTAGAATAATTGTTTTTAATAGTGTATTTTACCCAGTGTGTTCTAATGTAAGTTGTGTGTGTGTGTGTTTAGCAGCTGATCACTCAGCCACGTAATGGAAGCAGCACTACAGATTGTGTACCCCCAGGAACAATTTCCCACTGCTGAGTTACCATATCACTCAGCAGGGTCAAGCCCCTGGCAGTGGCAAAGTGTCATCATTATTTTCCAGAATATTACCATCTGCTCATTTGATCCATTAACCTCCTATTGTACCTCATAAAAGAAGTGTCCAACTATAGCAGCAGAAACACTGTGGAGCTAAGCAGAAGAAAATATGTTCCATACACACTTTGATTTGGGAACAGGGGTCAATGTGTCTCTTATTTTCTTTCTCTTTTCTAAATAGTTCATTAACTTTCCTGAAGGAAGATTGTAGCTTATGGAGATAAATGACATTATTCTGGTCTTGTTTGTTTTTTGCTGGTAACAGGTTAAGATAAATGAATCAATATTCAAATTTGTTACTTCTTGGTGTCCACCAAGACACCAAGAGTAGAAAAAACAAATAAACTCATAGCTGGTTAAATCCATGTATGGTTTCTTTTCCCACACAAACCATGTATGGTTTCAGCCCATCGTAGTAATGCCTTGAACTTACTTTTTGTATTGGTCTTACTGACATTCACATGTGGTGGTAGATTCTGATGAGTTATGTGACTTAGTTTTTTACCTGAATTATTTATGCAGGTACTTTTCTGCATTTCTCATCACTTTATGATAGTACTGATACTCTTCTGTTTATTTTTAAAATTTTGATTGTGCTGCATTGTCATTGCTTTTTATTTCTGCGTTGCAGCATGTGGGTCTCTCTAGTTCTGGTGCCTGGGCTCTAGAGTGTGCAGACTCAGTAGTTGGCTCACAGCATGTGGGATCTTGGGCTTTCCTGGCGGCTCAGTAGGTTAAGAGTCTCCTAAAATGCGGAAGACCCAGGTTTGATCTCTGAGTTGGGAAGATCCCCTGGAGAAGGGAATGGCTACCCACTCCAGTATTCTTGGCTGGAGAATTCGGTGCACAGAGGAACCTGGTGACCTATAGTCCGTTGGGTCACAAAGAGTCGGACACAGATGAGTAACTAACTCTTCACTTCATGTGGGATCTTAGTTCACCAGGTATTAAACCTGCATCCCCTGCATTGGAAGGCAGATTCTTAACCACTGGGCCAACAGGGAAGTCCCACTAACAATCCTCTTATAATATATGCTATGTTACAGACTTTGTTTTGAGAACTGTGTGTATCGATTAATTTAATCTTGGTAATGACCTTTTCAGATTGATATTACCCCACTTAACAAATAACAAGATGAGGCACTCAGAGAACTAAATAACTTTCCTAGAGTTACATAGCTAACAAGAGGTGGGTTGAAGTCTGAAACTATACTCAGTGGCTCTAGAGTCAGCCTTTTAGCATCACACTCCAGACCTCTTTAATTTCTAAGATAGCATAGATAAGTGAAGAGGAACTAAAAAGCTTCTTGAAGGAAGTGAAAGAGGAGAGGGAAAAAGTTGGCTTAAAGCTCAACATTCAGAAAACTAAGAACATGGCATCTGGTCCCATAGTTTCTTGGTAAATAGATGGGGAAACAGTGGAAATAGTGTCAGACTTAATTTTGGGGGCTCCAAAATCACTGCATATGGTGATTGCAGCCATGAAATTAAAAGACGCTTACTCCTTGGAAGGAACGTTATGACCAACCTAGATAGCATATTCTAAAGCAGAGACACTACTTTGCCAACAAAGGTCCATCTAGTCAAGGCTATGGTTTTTCCTGTGGTCATGTATGGATGTGAGAGTTGGACTGTGAAGAAGGCTGAGCGCCGAAGAATTGATGCTTTTGAACTGTGGTGTTGGAGAAGACTCTTGAGAGTCCCTTGGGCTGCAAGGAGATCCAACCAGTCCATCCTAAAGGAGATCAGTCCTGGGTGTTCATTGGCAAGACTGATGCTAAAGCTGAAACTCCAATACTTTGGCCACCTCATGCAAAGAGTTGACTCATTGGAAAAGACTCTGATGCTGGGAGGGATTGGGGGCAGGAGGAGAAGGGGACAACAGAGGATGAGATGGCTGGATGGCATCACCGACTCAATGGACATGAGTTTTGGTAAACTCCAGGAGTTGGTGTTGGACAGGAAGGCCTGGTGTGCTGTGATTCATGGGGTCACAAAGAGTCGGACATGACTGAGCACCTGAACTGAACTGAGCTGATTTTGATTGTAGTAGGTGAATGTCTTTGGCAGAAGAGTGAATAAAAACCTTTTTTTTTTCCCCCCTAACTTGAGTTTCTTCTTATAATACAGATTAGACAGGAGTCCAGTTTCTACAGTATAAGACCATTGCTTTCTCTAGATTAAATAATGACTTATCTTAGTTTATTTAATTTTAATCTTGTTTAAGGATATCCTCTAAATAATGCAAATTCAGCAGACTTCTAAATTAAGGAAATCATATTAAATTAACTTAAAAATTCAAACAATATGAATTTTGGGTTCTTAGATTTTTGAAATCTCTCAGAGGCCAAAAAAAGTAAAGCTAAAAACAAAACTTCTTTCATGTAGAACAGATCATTATTTTACTTTTAAGAAGATTAAAAATGGAACTCTCAAATTGATAAAGAGTATTTACAGAAAGCCTCCTGCTGATATCATGTTAAATGTTGAGAAACTGGAAGCTTTCCCACTAAGATTAGATACAAGGCAAGGACATTCCCTCTCATCTCTGCTTTTTGCTGTTGTGCTGGAAGTCCCAGTGCTACTGCAGTGAGACTAGTAAAGGAAGTAAAAGACATACCGATTGGGAAGGAAAACATCGAACTGCATTTGTGCATAGATGACATGATCATCTATGTAGAAAATCTGAAAAATCAACACTAACAATAAAAACTGCTAGAACATATAAACAGTGATAGCAAAGTTGCAGGATACAAGGTTAACGTATAAAAGTCAGTCACTTTACTATATACCACCAGTGAACAAATGCAACTTGAAATTAAAAACACATTATCATTTACATTGTCATTATTTACTTGCTAAATTATGCCCAAGTCTTTTCAACCCCATGGACTGTATCCCACCAGGTTCCTCTATCCATGGGGTTTCCCAGGCAAGAATACCAGAGTAGATCACCATTTCCTCCTCCAGAGAATCTTTCAGACCCAGTGACTGAACCCACATCTCCTACCTTTGGCAGGCAGATTCTTTACCACTGAGCCACCAGGGAAGCTCACCATTTACATTAGCACCCTCCAAATGAACTTAAGATATAAATCTAACAAATATGTTTGACCTACGTGAATAAAATGTTGAAACTCTGGTGAGACAAATCTAAGAACTAAATAAATGGAGAGATATTCCAGGTTCGTGGATCAATAATACTATTGTCAAGATGCCAGTTCTTCCCAACTTGTCTGCAGAGGCAATGCAATCCCAGTAAAAAATCCAGTAAGTTTTTTTTGTGGATATCGATAAACTGATTATAAAGTTTATGTGGAGGCAAAAGGCCCAGAATAGTCAACATAATATGGAATAAGAACAAAGTTAGAGCACTGATGCCACCTGACTTCAAGATTCACTATAAAGTTACGGTAACCCAGACAGTGTGGTGTTGGTGAAAGAATAGATAAATTGATCCATGACAAATAATATATAGCCCAGAAATAAACCTGCAAACATATAGTCAACTGATCTCTAACAGAGGTATCACAGTGGAATAAAGCAGACTTTTAAACAAACAGCGCCAGAGCCACTGGACATCCTCATGCAAAACAGTGAATTTAGACACACACCTTATACCCTTCACAAAGATTAACTCAAAATGGATCACAGGCTTAAATGCAAAACGCAAAGTTGTAAAACTTCTAGAAGATAACATAAGCAAATCTTGGATGACCTTGATGATGGCAATGACTATAGATACAACACTAAAGGCAGTCTCTATGAAAGGTAGAATCAATAAGCTGGATTTCACGAAAGAATAAAATACTTAGGAATATATCTACCTAAAGAAACTAAAGACCTATATATAGAAAACTATAAAACACTGGTGAAAGAAATCAAAGAGGACACTAACAGATGGAGAAATATACCATGTTCATGGATTGGAAGAATCAATATAGTGAAAATGAGTATACTACCCAAAGCAATCTATAGATTCAATGCAATCCCTATCAAGCTACCAACAGCATTCTTCACAGAGCTAGAACAAATAATTTCACAATTTGTATGGAAAAACAAAAAACCTCAAATAGCCAAAGTGATCTTGAGAAAGAAGAATGGAACTGGATGAATCAACCTACCTGACTTCAGGCTCTACTACAAAGCCACAGTTATCAAGACAGTATGGTACTGGCACAAAGACAGAAATATAGATCAATGGAACAAAATAGAAAGCCCAGAGATAAATCCACGCACCTATGGACACCTTATCTTTGACAAAGGAGGCAAGAATATACAATGGATTAAAGACAATCTCTTTAACAAGTGGTGCTGGGAAATCTGGTCAACCACTTGTAAAAGAATGAAACTAGAACACTTTCTAACACCATACACAAAAATAAACTCAAAATGGATTAAAGATCTCAATGTAAGACCAGAAACTATAAAACTCCTAGAGGAGAACATAGGCAAAACACTCTCTGACATATATCACAGCAGGATCCTCTATGACCCACCTCCCAGAATATTGGAAATAAAAGCAAAAATAAACAAATGAGACCTAATTAACCTTAAAAGCTTCTGCACATCAAAGGAAACTATTAGCAAGGTGAAAAGACAGCCTTCAGAATGGGAGAAGATAATAGCAAATGAAGCAACTGACAAACAACTAATCTCGAGAATATACAAGCAACTCCTACAGCTCAACTCCAGCAAAATAAATGACCCAATCAAAAAATGGGCCAAAGAACTAAATAGACATTTCTCCAAAGAAGACATACAGATGGCTAACAAACACATGAAAAGATGCTCAAGATCACTCATTATCAGAGAAATGCAAATCAAAACCACTATGAGATACCATTTCACACCAGTCAGAATGGCTGCGATCCAAAAGTCTACAAGTAATAAATGCTGGAGAGGGTGTGGAGAAAAGGGAACCCTCTTGCACTGTTGGTGGGAATGCAAACTAGTACAGCCACTATGGAGAACAGTGTGGAGATTCCTTAAAAAACTGGAAATAGAACTGCCTTATGATCCAGCAATCCCACTGCTGGGCATACACACTGAGGAAACCAGAAGGGAAAGAGACACGTGTACCCCAATGTTCATCGCAGCACTGTTTATAATAGCCAGGACATGGAAGCAACCTAGATGTCCATCAGCAGATGAATGGATAAGAAAGCTGTGGTACATATACACAATGGAGTACTACTCAGCCATTAAAAAGAATACATTTGAAGCAGTTCTAATGAGGTAG
Source organism: Bubalus kerabau (assembly GCF_029407905.1). Taxonomy (NCBI): domain Eukaryota; kingdom Metazoa; phylum Chordata; class Mammalia; order Artiodactyla; family Bovidae; genus Bubalus; species Bubalus kerabau. The sequence continues at coordinate 5,359,821 of NC_073643.1, forward strand.
ATGAAACTGGAGCCTATTATACAGAGTGAAGTAAGCCAGAAAGAAAAACACCGATACAGTATACTAACGCATATATATGGAATTTAGAAAGATGGTAACAATAACCCTGTGTACGAGACAGCAAAAGAGACACTGATGTATAGAACAGTCTTATGGACTCTGTTGGAGAGGGAGAGGGTGGGAAGATTTGGGAGAATGGCATTGAAACATGTAAAATATCATGTATGAAACAAGTTGCCAGTCCAGGTTCGATGCATGATACTGGATGCTTGGGGCTGGTGCACTGGGACGACCCAGAGGGATGGAATGGGGAGGGAGGAGGGAGGAGGGTTCAGGATGGGGAACACATGTATACCTGTGGCGGATTCATTTTGATATTTGGCAAAACTAATACAATTATGTAAAGTTTAAAAATAAAATAAAATTAAAAATAAATAAAAAAAACTTCTACTCTGTGTCAGACACTGTCAAGGGAGTGAGAAGATAAGCCACGGGCTGGGAGAAAATATTTGCAGGAGATACATAAAGGACCACTGTCTAAAATACACATTGAACTCTTAAAACTCAACAATAAGAGAGCAACCAATGCAGTTAGACCAAAGACCTTAATATACAGCTCGCCAAAGAAGATACACAGATGGCAGGATGCATATGAAAATATATTCCACATGATATATCATCAGGCAAATGAAAATTGAAATAATAGTGAGATATCACTACAACCCACTAGAATGCTATGTAGAATGGCAAAATCCAGAATACTGACATCACCGAATGCTGGTGTGAATGTAGAGCAACAAGAACTCATAATAATAGCCACTTTGGAAGACAGTTTGGCAGTTCCTTACAAAACAAGACATTCTTACTATAAGATCTAGCAGTTGGAGTCCTCTGTGTTTACCCAAATGAGTTGAAAACTTATGTCCACATAGAAACCTGCACGTGAACGTTTACAGCAGCTTTGCTCATTTTTGTCAAAATGTGAAGTGACCATGATGCCCTTCTGTAAGTGAATGGATAAATAGACTGTCGTACATACAGACAGTTGAATATTGTTGTTGTTGTTGTTGTTTTAGTCACTATGTCATGTCTGACTCTTTTGTGACCCCATGGACTAGGCTACTAGGCTCCTCTGTCCATGGGATTTCCCGGGCAAAAATACTGGAGTTGGTTGCCATTTCCTTCTCCATGGGATCATCTTGACCCAGGGGTTAATCCCGCATCTCCTGCATTGCAGGAGGATTCTTTACTGCTGAGCCACCGGCGTTCAGTGCTAAAAAGAAATGAGCGACCCTCTGTGATGACCTAGAGAGGCGGGATGGGGTGTAGGGGGGAGGCTCACAAGGGAGGAGATATGTATATACTTATAGCTGATTCATGTGATACAGCAGAAACTAAGAAAACTTTGTAAAACAATTATCCTCCAATTAAAAATTATATAAACCAGACCATGTCATTTTCCTAATTCAACCCACTGATGACTTCCCTACCTCATTTAAGTAAATCTCAAGTTCTTCCCTTGAGGAAAAAAAATGAGCTATTAAGTCTTGAAAAGACAAGGAGGAACCTTAAGTGCACATTACTGGGTGAAAAAACTAATCTGAAAAGGCAGCTTGCTGTATGATTTCAACTGTCGGACATTCCAGAAAAGGCAAAACTTTGGAGACAGTAAAAACTTGGTTGCCAGCTGTTGGGGGTAGGAGAGGGATGAATAGGTAGAGCACAAATTTTTAGGACAGTGAAATACTCTGTATAATACTGTAATGATGGATACATGTCATTATTCATTTTTCTAAATACATAGACTATACAACACCAAGCGTGAACCCTGAGGTAAACTGTGGACTTTGGGTGATTGTGTCCATGTAGAGTCATAGCTGTAACAGATGTACCACTTTGTGGGTTGCGGGGGTGGGGAATGTGGATAATGGGGGAACTGTATATGTGTGGGGAGAAGGAGTGTAGGGGAAATATCTATACTTTCCCCTCAGTTTTGATGTGAACCTAGTGCTGGTCTGAAAAAATCGTCTTATTAAAAAAAATATGAAGCTTTATGCTCAATGCTCATAATCTTAACTTTGCATTGTTAAATATACTGTCTAAGTGTTTTAAATTTGCAGTTATTTCCAAATGTATCAGCCTTGTTGAAAATATTACTGCATTAATAAAAATTGAGAAAGTCATTGACCCTCCCTGATTCCCCTTTGAGAGGTAAAGCCTTCAGCAGGAAATGAAAAGCAATTCAAAAATAAAATTGATTCATTCCTTTCCATCCACCTCCACTTCTGTGACAATTTTTAAAATATTTTATTTTCTGCACTTTTATAAGTTCATTTTTACCTTCTTCAAAAAGCTATCTCCATTGTCTGAGTTAAACTCTTCCCATTATTTTATAGTTAGTTGATGAGGTAATCGTTTTATTCTTGACAAAGGACTCTTTTACATCTCTGTTGGGCCTCAGAGCTGAAACTGTTCTCGTAGAAAATAAAAAATTTGGGTTTAAGTAGGAAGCTCAAATGGCTTGATGTGAGTATTAGCAGAAATGCTGAAATCATCTAGTCTTCCAGTTTTCTAGAAAAATGCACAAGTTTTGGATTCATTCAATAAAGAAAGAAAAAAAGGAAAAGATCACTTAAGATTTTCCCTTAAAGTCAAATATTATCTTTTTAAGGAGAGTTGATATAAAAATTTAAAAGAAAATGAGAAAATATTTAAACAATATGGTAAATATTTAGACACAGATAACAGATAATACATATACCATGCATGTAAAATATAGACATACAGATATGTGCATACATACATTTAAAGATGCACATATTATTTGGGTCCACATTGCAGTAGAGTTAACTTTACTAAATATAGATTGTATATAATTAATCTAGAAAATAATAAGTCACTACTCTTCATTTAAACCTGTGTTTTCGATACAGGAAGATCAGATTAATGTTGAATATGAGGTAAATTATGCTTAACACTGAAACAACTGACTCTCACACTATTTCAGACCAAAAGACCAAAGGCATCACAGATGCTTACTAAGCTACATTAGAGGTTTTCAAAGGTACAAGGAAGCTCTATCAGTGACTGTCCATAGAAACTCCACAGGTGTTTTCAAACAACAAGAAAACTAATATAGGTAATGGTTACAAAAGAGGAAGAAGGGCAAAAGACCAAAACCCAGAAAGGGTTCACTACTGTAACCACTACGAATCACTGTTTCTTGTTGAAGAGATAAAGGAAAATGGTGCCCCCAGTATCCATTGGCTACTGAGGAGGCCATTGCAGAGGCACAAGCCGCTGTCCCTATCATTTTGCAGGAAGGCTGCACTCCCATTGTATTGCTGGTGTTTGTATATATTGATTCAGAGTTTATTCCCTGTTTATTGTTGGTGTAGAGAAATGCAAGAAGAATTGAGGATTTTTCAGTTTTTTCAGCTTTTTACTTGTTAGAATAAAGTGGTGACTTTTAAGACCCTATCATGTGGAACTGGAAACCAGAAGTCTAAGATGCTAATTTTCCTTTACATTTTCACTTTGGAAAATGTTTTAAATATTTCAGGATGAAAGGATGTTTTTCCAGAAAGGAATTTTTTTGTTCCTCTCATTTCCCTGGGAGAACTGAACATTTCTGGCCAATTACTTTTTATAAACAAGGGCATGCCCTTTGGGTTCCTGAGTTTACTTAGTGTCTCCTATTAGATTCTTACCTAGGGAAGGCCCAAGATTTTGTCTTTCAAAGATGCTCAAATTCATAGTTTGAAAATTGTTTTTCTGAAGATACAAGCAGGCTGTCTTAGCTCAGGCTGCTGTAACAAAAATACCACCTACCAGGTGACTTAAACAACAGAAATTCATTTCTCAGGGTTCTGGAGTCTGGGAAGACAGAATCAAGGTCCTGATTAGTTCCCAGTGAGCGCCCTCTGCCTGGTCTGCAGACGGACGCCTTCCTTATGTCCTTGTGTCGTGGCTTCAAGGGCACAGCCCATTTATGGGGGTTCCATCCTTACACCTAGTTACTTCCCAGAGGTCCTTCCATTAGGGGGAGGATTTCAGTGTGTGAACTCTGGGGGGCCCTAAGACTCAGTTCATGGCACCAGGTTAAACTCTATCTCTGGCCTTAGTGTGATGCTTCTTACTTTATTAGCAGAAGATTGATATCTTTAAGCACACTAAGTGAAGTGAAGTTGCTCGGTCATGTCCCACTCTTTGCAACCCCATGGACTGTAGCCTACCAGGCTCCTCCGTCTGTGGGATTCTCCAGGCAAGACTACTGGAGTGGGGTGCCATTTCCTTCTCCAGGAGATCTTCCCAACCCAGGGATCGAACCTGGGTCTCCCGCATTGCAGGCAGATGCTTTACCATCTGAACCACCACATTAACATGTAATCAAATATTTTTAATTATTTTCGCTGGAATATTGTTTGTATTCTAATGTTGGGAGATGGAGTGCACAGTAATAAAATAATTGCTCATGACAATTAAAATTAGGAAATAAGCTACTTCTCAATCAGTAGACAGACAAATATGAGGACCTTCACACTAATGAGGCACCGGGGACTCAACACTTTACAAACAGATTTATCTGGATTGCAAATTATTTTATTTTTTTGAGACAAAAGCAGTTTACAGAATAACATGAGAGAGAAAAAAAAAACATACAGATACTAACATATACAACATAGATACTTTCAAAAGTCCTTCAAGGCTACATTCAAACTTCCACTGGTGGTTACTTGGAGATAAGATAGGTCAGCAGAAATGTTATTTTTTAACATGTAGATTTTTGAGATGCTTGCATTTTTAGGGAGCATATATTCATGTGTCACATTTTTAATAAAATTTTCAAGAATATTGAGAGAGGACAGTCTAATCACCAATAAGTTCTTTGTATGTAGGAACTTAGTCCTCTAAATACAAGAGTTCACCTTGTGATACTTATTGACATCTTTAAAATATTTTGCTGGAGCAAAAAGCTTCCATAAAAATACATTTTATAACTTAAGATCTAAATGCAAAAGGAAACTCTATTAAATCAAAATAATACTCTTTTGATGTAATCTTCTTTTGAGATCTAGCCTGCAGTGGACCTTGATTTGGCATTGTTTGAGTTATCAGCACAGTTTACAATTTCCATCACTTCAACTGCTGGAATTTATATTCTATTAGTGCTAACTCTAGTAAATCTTATATCCTAGATTTGTTCTTTAAATAAATTTAAATTAGTTTTAATTCAGAGCAGGAACTTTCTTCCATAGACACATGGGTAAGATTTGTTTAAAAATAAATAACCAAACAACACATTAAAAAAAAAAAAGATTATTCTTGTCATAAAATAATTATGATAACTACTTTATCAATCTCAAAGATAGTTTTTTTTTTTCTTAAAGCATTAATTCCATCAATAATGATCTCTAGGAGAATAAAATTTTTCTTTGATAATTTAAAAAATTTTACAATGTATTTTTCACCATTTGAATTACTGGCCTGGAAAATACATATGGGGAGCTATTTACAAATGTTTGCTTTCTCTACAGTCATGAAGATCCCAAGCTAAAATTTAAAAAAATATTACATCAGAATGGTAAAACCACAGCCCAAGTCTTTAGAAAATACATACACACGTTTCTTTATTGGAACATAATTGCTTTACAATGTTGTGTTAATTTCTGGTGTACAAATCAGTCATATGGATACATATATCCCCTCCCTATTCGTGATCAGTTTTGTTTTCTAATGCAGTCACCTCTTTAATGTCTGAGCAAATAGAACTGAAAAATTTTGCTCACGTGATAGCTCTCCCATCACAGGGGCTCCAAGGTAATGCATCACCCACTGGGGATTTCTTTTATCAGTCAGTGATGTTTGACGGATGATGAGGTGCTAGGCAGCTGTCAAGGAGGCATTCCAAGCAGAGAGGAGCATAGTAAAAACTTCATGCTCTGAAATTGCAGCTACATTTGTGGGAGGCAAATAGTTCCAAATGCTCCAAGTGAGGCTGCTGTATGGCTGGAGTCCAGGGTACAAGAAGCCATAGAGCATCTTCTCTGAAGTGGGCAGGAGTGTGGTCCCATCACGGACAAGCTTAACTCCACTGTGTGATTTACACACAGTGAGAGGTGAGTAAATGGCTATGGGGATACACGGTGACCCTTTATTTTGCAGAAAGCTTTCACTTTTGTCTCAAGTTCAAAGGATTTGTTAACAAAATAAACCACTCATTATATACAAATAAATAGTACCAATATTTGTTAGTGAATTATCTAGCTTACTTTCAATATACTAACTAACATTAAAAGAAAAGAGAAATAGAAACAGCAGGAGACACATGACCAAACTGGGTTTTGACCAACATCCAGACTTAAACAGCACTGGGAAGTCCCATGTCACAGCACATCTGGAGCCCCAAATGGGAAAGGGTCCCAGGAAGCCTGTCTGCTCCATGGGTGAGACTTCAAATATTGCAGTTTGGGATTGCTGGATTCCCGTTTATAATCCCAGGACGCAAACTGATATCATCACTAATCTGTGAGAAAATTGCGCTTCTGATTTCATGTTAATGCTCTTTGTCCTCTAAAACTTGGAATGTTGCTAAGCCTCTGTCTTGACTGGCCAGACCCTGGAAGGGTTCAGCAGTCTCTCAAGATTCCTCCCGCCTCTTATCTATGGTGCTTCTAGTCTTGCACTCACAGCAGGCGGTCACTCACCCTCAGGGCAGTGTCCAGGCAGGTTAGAACTAAGGTCAGGGGCCTGCTTTGCTTTGTCTCTGAAGCCTAAACAAGATTAGTTTACCTAACACCCTTGAACAACATGGAGTTTCATTCACATGTCCGCTTACACGTGGATTTTTCCAATGAGTATACAGTTGGCTTTCCATTGGAGCTGGGGATACAGAGGGCTGTCTAGGGACTTTAGCATCCACAGATTTTGGTGGATTGGTCCTGGCACCAGTCCCCTGTGGCTGCTGAGGGATGACTGTACCTGGAAAGACAAGCCTCTATGTTCTATATTACACAAATAAGATTGTATATAATAGTGTACATACTGACCTAAGAAAATTTAATATACTTCAACATATGATGCCACATTCCCATGTTTGTCAACTCCCTTTGTTTGTTAGCTGTCTTACATCTCCACATTTGAAAATCTTTTGAAATACTAAGCATTTTTTTGCCGGAATAAAATGAAAGTTCCACAAAATCCCTATCAGTTCAGAAAACACTGGAATGAATCTTTAATGAGGGTTTGGGTTATTCATTAGGCACATTCGCTAACATTTATTAAGGAGAGCTGATAACTCAGCTCCCAATTTAAATTCATCTTTCTGACCTCATCCTTCATTTACTCCTGCACATACCCATTATGGGCCTGCAAAGTTAATATGATGGACGGTATCATTAAGTGTTAATTATGTGCCACATATTATCAGTGATGTTGGAATTTAAAAGTGATAGAGCTGTTGCCCTTGAGATGGTTTAGAGGTTTTAAACATGTGAGAACCTCTGTGTTCCGTCATCTACTTAGTACATATGCCAGAGGACTATTGCTGGTGAGCAAAGAAACGTATTAGAATCCAGTTTGGCCGTATACTCCTCTTTGTGCTTTGGAATTGAAACACAGGATGGGTCCTAATGTAAGCACATTATGAACAACTCACCAGTGTGCATCTTTTAAGTTGCCCCATTGTTCCAAATGGATGTATTTCCTTCTATAAGTTCTCTAGTGTGTTGCTCAGCAATTGGTGTTTCTTCGTAGAAAGTTAAAAAGGAGGGAAATATCTCTTTCATAGAAATTTGGCAAAAAATGCAGCAAACCTCTCTACCCTAAAGTCTTTGCTTAATTCATTTTTATTGACATTCCAATTCCAAATTTCTCAATATTTTTATTGGTCAAGCATGGCGGGAGACAGTCTTTTCTTTCTTTCCTGCTTCTATTTTATGTGTCTTTAATCATGTCAATGTATGGCAAAACCAAAACAATATTGTAAAGTAATTAGCCTCCAATTAAAATAAATAAGTTTATATTTAAAAAAATATAAACTTTTATTCAAGTCAGTTATTCTTTATATTATTAATAATTGCCATATTGATCACTTAGAGCACCATTGTTAAGACAGCTAATTAACTTTAAAAGCTTTTGCACAGCAAAGGAAACCATAAACAAAATGAAAAGACAACCTATAGATTGGGAGAAAATATTTGCAAATAATTCAACTGACAAAAGATTAATTTTAAAAATATACTAATGGCTTATATAGCTCAATATCAAAACAAACAAACTATGCGATAAAAAATGAGCAGAAGAGCTAAACAAACATTTCTTCAAAGAAGACATGCAGGTAGCCCACTGGCACATGAGAAAATGTTCAACATTACTAGTTGTTAGAGAGATCAAAAGTAGAGTGACCTCACACCAGTCAGAATGGCCACCATCAAAAAGTCCGCAAAGTATAAATACTGAAGAGTGTGTGGAGAAAAGGAACCCCTCCTACACTGTCGATAGGAATGCAAATTGGTACAGCTACTATGAAGAACAATACAGAGGTTCCTCAGAAAACTACAAAACTACCATATGATCCAGCAATCCTACTCCTTGGCATATATCCAGAGAAAACCGTCCTTGGAAAGGATACATAGAAACCAATATTCATTGCAATACTATTTACAATAGCTAAGAAATGAAAGCATGAATAAAGAAGATGTGATACATGTATACAATGAAATATTACTCAACATTAAAAGGAGTGAAATAATGCCATTTGCAGCAACATGGATAGACCTAGAGATGATCATAGTAAGTGAACTAAGTCAGAGAAAGACAAGTATCATATGATATCATATAATATCACATATATGAAATCTTAAAAAATGATATAAATGAACTTATTTACAAAATGGACAGACCCAAAGACACAGAAAACAAACTTATGGTTCCCAGAGAGGAAAGAGGGAGAGGGATAAATTAGGGATATTAGATTAATAGATATAGTCCTATATATAAATCAGAAAAGCAACAAAGTCCTACTGTATAGCACAGGGAACTCTACTCAGTATTCTGTAATAACCTATAAGGGAAAGAATCTGAAAATAATATGTGTAACTGAATCATTTTGGTGTATACCTGAAACTAAAGAACACTGTGAATCAATTATATTTCAATTTAAAAAAGACATCACTGTTGCTCTTTGTGTCTATCATAACAAAGCCTAGGGGCTTCCCAGGTGAGTCAGTGGTAAAGAATCCGCCTGCCAATTCAGGAGACATGGGATGGTTACCTGTATTGGGAAGATCCCCTGGAGGAGGAAATGGCAACATTCTCCAGTATTCTTGCCTGGGAAATCCTATAGACAGAGGAGCCTGGTGGTTATAGTGCATGGGTTGCAAAGAGTTGGATACAACTTAGACAACAACAACAAAGCCTAGAAATCAAGATTTTTCTAGCATTATATAAAGTATCTGGTGATACATGATTGTGTTATAATTGATCTTTAATTTCATACATAAATGATTTTAGTATATAGTGTATATTATACTGCTTCCCAGGTGTCACTAGTGGTAAACAGGAGACATAAGAGAGGCGGGTTCAATCCCTGGGTCAGGAAGATCCCCCTGGATGAGGGCATGGCAACCAACTCCAGTCTTCTTGCATGGAGAGTCTCATGAACAGAGGAGCCTGGCAGGCTACAGTCCATGGGGTCACAAAGAGTTGGACACGACTGAGCGACTAACACTTTCACTCTTCATATGGTATATTAATCTATAAGTAATGAGTATATTGGAGAAGTGTGCTATCCTGAATGGTTTAATGTGGGGATCCCTGTGTTTAGCTGATTTTAAGATGCATGCTTTCACATCCTCTCTCTGAACTTGGGCTATGTGTCACAGACTGTGACATCCTACACCTTCTCTGGTCAGGCAGCCATCTGGGCACCATGGTTGCAGCCTACTCCTGAGCAGACTTGGTTTGTTTCACGGTGGTACTTTCAGACACCTTCAGCTCTCAGCTTTCATTCATTCACCCTTCAGTGATTACTGGAGGAGACTGTTGAGGATGTGAAGCCTACTGTTTTCCTAAAACCATCTAAAAACACTGTTGAGATTTAGAAAGAGTCTGTATCAAGGGTGGCAGAATTGGGATCTGAAATTTGAAAGGAAAATACAGATAGATAGACATGTTGTTAAGAAAATCTGCATCACTGATCCTTTGTTGGTTTGGAAGATATTTGTGCAGAAAACATGGGTTGTGACATCTCTGGGTTGAAAAGTGATATGGAAAATACAGAATGTGATAGACTCAAAATGTGATAGAATATTATGAGTCCTTTTATTTCACTTATATTTTCCTTTTTTATGACCTCACAAAAGTGATAAAGTTAAAATTACATGTCTAAGTAAACCTAACTGAGCTCTTTCAATAAGTAGAACAAAGAGTCTATGTGATAATAAAACTTTCTGTCATTTTTTTAATTGGCAACTTTTAAATTATTTGATATAATGTTTAAAATAATGATGCTTCATGCAGTTAATGGCACTTAGAACTAAGTGATGTGAAACTGTAATTGGCTTTTTTTTTCATGATAAGTATAGGGAATACTATTAAAATTTTGTTTTTTGGGGAGGTTATGGGATCTTCCCTAAAAAGGTCAATTCTAGCTGTGCATATTGCTTGTTTAGGTTCAAAGATTAGAGAACATGGGACTGAATGTAAAGTAGCATGAAGCCCAGACTGTTTCTTTTTATTTCCCCTACACCAACTTTTAATTTGGGGAGGGGGGGTTGGCATTTAATTGCAGGAGAAAACTCAACCTAGCCAATGCAAAACCATTTATATGATCTTTTATTTATTTATATGACCTTTATATGGTCATATAAATGGCCTTTGTTTTATATTTATATGACCTTTATTTTAATCAGAATTTCATTATTTTATTTTTAATAAATACTTACGTTTCATAAACAGAGATATACCATAGACCATATTTGACCTAATATGATTTGATCGTCTTTAACAATTTACAGGAAATCTATGGTTCTGAGAAAAACTGTTTAATGTAGATCAATAGTTGATGTCCAATATCTAAGTCTTATTACCTTACCATTTTATCCCCATAAGCCTAATTTGTTATTTTTACCAACACAAACACATGTAATAGAAAATAACACTTTTTGATGACAGCTTTGGTTTGATCATTTATTATATGCATTTTAAAATGCATTTTTTCCTTCAGAACAGGGAAGAGAAAATATAGACATTATGTCCTAATATAATGGTGTCTAATGCTTTCTTTGTTTAAAATGATTGATGTTAGTTTACCAGAGTATCTGTTTCACTAGCTCATAAATGCAACAGCTGTCTGGGACCTAACAAATGCAATTTTTCTTAAAACATTAGAAATGTGGGAGGGATCATGGCACTGTTTGCATTATCTTGATGGTGAGGAAGCACTTTGTACAAACAACTCTTAGCATTTATCTCATCATGGGGTTATTATTAAGTCTGCAGACTGAACCTGACCATGCACCTTTCGGCAGCTGGAATCTCTTGTTCCGTCTGTGAATCTCTAGTACCTAACACCCCATCTAGCTGGCAACTCCTGTAAGTGCTCAGTAAAGCATTGTGAACGGACGTCAGCTGCGTGAGGGAGAGCAACCAATGTGCCCTGCTCTTTTCTGCCCCATAGATGTAGTGATTATCTGTTATCTCCAAGTTATGAAGACACAAACAGCAACAGAAAGGAGCTAACATTTCAGCTGCGTTAGTGCACCTGCCCTGTGAGGAGCTGCCAGATTACCCCTCCACCAGAGACCTCCCTCCCCAGCCTCTTCTCCCCTCTCCCCACCCTGCAAACAGGAAGGGGGTGTGTCAACCTGACACCCTGACTCTCATCCCATATACTCCAGGCCGGCTGTGGTCCTGGACAGTCAGGTTTCCAACTGCTCTGCCAAGGAGGTTCGGATGACTTCAATGAGTATTTATGTTATCATTTTAAAAAAGGCTCTATTTCAATCTTCCATAGTATTTTCTCTCTGACTGACTCCTCTGTGAAGTTTGGGTTCCAGACTATGATGATCTATAAGTGAAAAGCACTCTTGTGTTGATTATTCACATCCTTAAGGCTGACTGCTTCCCAGGTGGCGCTAGTGGTAAAGAACCTGCCTGCCAGCACAGGAGACTTAAGAGACATGGGTCAGGAAGATCCCTGGAGGAGGGCATGGCAACCCACCCACTCCAGTATTCTTGCCTGGAGAATCCCATGGACAGAGAAGCCTGGTGGGCTACAGTCTATGCGGTCTCAAATAGTCAGACACGACTTGAAGCAACTTAGCATGCATACATACTAGGCTGACTGCACATTTTACTGTCCGACAATTGCTGTTTGGAACCATACCTGGATCCTGATGAGTATGTTTAAAATTCTACCAAAATGATAGTTAAGAGCTGAATATAAATCATGTGTCTGTGACGTTAGAGACTCAGAGTTGAACAAAAAGATTTGACTCACTTAGAACAAGATATTGTTTCATAGAGGGTACAGTTTACAGTTTATTTTTAAAACTCAGTCCCTGATGCTGCAAATCCTGTTCTTTAATTTGGCCTCTTTTATTTCGGTTCCTTGACCTACCCCCTTCCCCCACTTTTCACACATGTCCTTCTCTCTCCTCAAGCCCTAAGATCTTTCTTTCATTCCTATAGCTCAATACTGTAAATTTTAAAATGATTTGTAGTCCAAAGGTTTGGGGAGCTGATTATTTTAAGGAAGAAGGAGGTTGGAAAATTTAATTATTTCTGTGCAGCACAGTTATGTAAAATGACTACAACTTTAAGTTTTTTAAAAAATGCTATTTTTTGGTAATCTTTGGGTGGCATTCTTCTGTCAATAGCATGACTAGAGTTGGTTATCCTAACAGATGTTTCTGGAGATTATTGTCAGTGAAAAATCACTCACTCTTCTCAATGTATACCTCAGATAGACTCTAACAACAGAATAAACAGAATTTATCTTAAGCAACAATAAAAGAGACAAGATTGAAATAAAAGGAAAAACTGTTGTGACAACTAAAATGTTCACTCTTTCTTTTTCCCCTTCCCTCCTTTTCCTCTTTAAAGACTCAGAGAACTGTAGAAAAACACTCAGTGGTGAAATTTAGAAAGTCAAAACTGAAGAAGCAGGAGGAGGTTTTCTGAGGCAAGAAAAAAGGCAAGTGAAGAAAAAAAAAGACGGAGCTGAAGAATGATGAACCCATTAAATTTAAACCTTCATGCCAAGGAAGCAAGGAAAAGTCATTTAAGGTTTAAATACTTGTTGTACTAGGCAATGAGGTAGATATTTTACCTACGTTTAATTCTCACGACAAGTTTATGGACTGGACATGATTATGTCTGCTTGCAAAGATGAGGAAAACTTGTGCTCGGATAGTTAGGTAGCTCATCCAAGTCTTTACAGCTTGTCAGTGGCATTAATGAGCTGAGAACTCATGTGTTGCTACAAACAGAGCTAACAAGAGTTGGAGAATGTGTAGAGAATTTTAGAGGTTGAACTACAAACAAGAAACGTGAAGATATTGATGGCAATGATGATAGCAACTTACACGGCAGTAAGAGAACAGGGATGAAGAGACGTGACCTAGGGATTTGATGCCAAAAAAGACAAGCCACAGTAATGTCCTTATATATACTACACCTTTCAAAGGTTTCTCACTTTGCTCTAAAGTGGAAAAATATACTTTAAACTGGAAATGTATCTATGGTCCAACATACTGACTTTGTAATCCCATCTGATCGACCATTGATCAGACGGAAGATTTCTAGGACCCATGAGCTGGAGTAGTGGGTGGGAAACTCCTTTCATAGGTGTTTGGGTATCTGGGTGTCTAGATACAGAGTTTCACTCTGTGTCACTTCAACTCCTGGTGACTAGGATTCCTCATTTATAGTAAAGGCCGTGGGACAAAACTGACTTGTATTTTCTTTCTCCAGTATTACTCTGTGACTCTGTGATGTCTTACCAGTGGTTTACCATCAAAATCCTGAGGTGGTTGGACCTGTTACTATGACTTTTTAGTCTTTCCATTGTTCTTCCCTAATTTACTGAGATGCAAGATTTTCGTTGTTAGTTTGCACTTCCTTACAGACTCGTCTTTCAGTCTTTAAATGATAGCCTGCATACAAGCTGTGGGTTATTAATTAATATGTGGCCTTACATATTATTTGGCTTCCTTGGTGGCTCAGAGAGTAAGGAATCTGCCTGCAATGCAGGAGAAACGGATTCAATCCCTGGGTTGGGAAGATCCCATAGAGAAGGGAATGGCAACCCACTCCAGTATTCTTACCTGGAGAATCCCATTGACGGAGGAGTCTGAGGGCTACAGTCCATGGGTCGCAAAGAGTCAGACACGACTGAGGGACTGACACTGAGGGGCTGAGGGACTAAATACTACGTAATCTTTACGTGCCTTTATTTATCTTCAAATGGGATAATACAGTGATATTATATATGTCTTGAATTTGATAGATAATTGAATAAGGTCCTTTTTATACTACTTGTCACATGGTAAATACTCTGTAAATGATAGGTCCTTTTACTTTTAAAAAATAAATATTGATTACTTGCTTTTTAGGACCTGGAGACTGTCTTCCTAGAAATTAAATGTGACATCACCTATTTCATTTTCAAGAAAAGTCATACTCCTTTGAATGGCTTCAAAGACTGTGACTCCAGACATCCCACTTCAACATACCTCATTCCCTTTATGCTAACTTGACCAAACACCTTTATTTTTTTGTGCCCTGATTCAGCCATTGATTGGGCTTCCAGGTCGCTCAGTGGTAAAGAATCTGCCTGCCAATGCATAAAATGCAGGAGATAGACATGTCAAACACAACTGAGTTATTGAGCATGCACGCACATTACTGTAATAAAGTTAAATTGACAAAAGCACTACAGTCATCCTGTTAATATCTTTAATTGCTTCACTTTTGCTGATAGCCATGAATCTGCTCCTTTGATCTTTTATGAACTAAAAAAAAAAGTTTGTATATTTCATGTACAAATTGTGCCTAATGACAAAAAATATACTTAAAGTAATGGTAGTTAAGACTCACCCCTGGAGCTTGGTAACAGTTTTGGTTCTTCTTGGTCCTATCCCATAAATCCTGATTCCAAGTGTGTGTAGTGTAGTTAATGGAGCACCCCGGGCACCTGGTCATACATTGGTGGCTTATTAGGGACCAATAAGAACCTTAATTTGGATTTCACACATAGCATCTACTCAATAAACTCTCCAGTGAATGAACCAAATAACCAGTGAACAGGCGAATGTCTTTAGCATCTTATGAGTCTACATACTCTGGCATCAGATTGAGACTTATAAATGTCCCTTTTTACTGTTTGCAGATATGGAAATAGAGAGCTATTTGTGTTTAAGGGACCACAGTGGATTCATGGCCCCTATAGATCACACTGTCTGTTATAGAACTGGATTCCTGATATATAGCACTTTTCCTTCCTGGTGCAACATTAAACCCATGCCACTTAATTATCATCTCCATATGCAACAAAGCAGATATAAAATAATTCTTTTATCGTATAATATCAATTTCCCTTCCTCCCATTGATTCCTCTTTCCAGTATTTTTGTGAGAAATTTTTGAGAATACTAGCTGTACCAGCCCTGCCCATCGACAACAAAAAAATTGGATTAGAGATTAACTAAGCCTGGATCAGAACAAGACCCAGTTTTCCCCCAAAGTCACTTTCACTTCATGAAGCTTCCATAAGCCTCTTATCCTTATTCATTAGAGGGCAGAGAAAATGAAAACCATAACCACATAAAACTAATCAAACTGATGACATGGACCATAGCCTTGTCTAACTCAGTGAAACCATGAGCCATGCTGTGTAGGGCAACCCAAGAGAGACAGGTCATAGTGGAGAGTTCTGACAAACGTTGTCCACTGGAGAAGGGAATGGGAAACCACTTAAGTATTCTAGCGTTGAGAACCCCATGAACAATATGAAAAGGCAAAAAGATAGGACATTGAAAGATGAACTCCCTTTCTATAGGTGCCCAATATGCTACTGGAGAAGAGTGGATAAATAACTCTAGAAAGAATGATGAGATGGAGCCAAAGTGAAAACAACACCCAGCTGTGGATAGGACTGGTGATGGGAGTAAAGCTCAGTGTTGTAAAAAGCAGTATTGCATAGGAACATGGAATGTTTAGGTCCATGAATCAAGGTAAATTAGAAGTGATCAAACAGGAGATGGCATGAGTGAATGTTGACCTTTTAGGAATCAGTGAACCAAAATGGACTGGATTGGGTGAATTTAATTCAGATAACCATTGTATCTACTACTGTGGGCAAGAATCCCTTAGAAGAAACAGAGTAGCCCTCATAGTCAACAAAAAAGTCTGAAATGCAGTACTGAGGTGCAATCTCAAAAATGACAGAATGATATCTGTTCGTTTCCAAGGCAAACATTCAGTATCCCAATAATCCAAGACTATGCACCAACCACTAATGCCAAAGAAGCTGAAGTTGAGCACTTCTATAAAGACCTATAAGACTTATAGAACTAAGACCAAAAAAAAAAAAAGTCCTTCTCATCATAGGGGACTGGAAGTCAAGAGATACCTGGAGTAACAGGGAAGTTTGGCCTTGTAGTACAAGATGAAGCAGGGGAAAGGCTAACAGAGTTTTGCCAAAAGAACACACTTGTCACAGCAAACACCCTCTTTCCTCTTTCCAAAAACACCAAAGATGACTCTACACATGGACATCACCAGATGGTCAATACCGAAATCAGATTGATTATATTCTTTGCAGCCAAAGATGGAGAATCTCTATATAGTCAGCAAAAACAAGAGTGGGAGCTGATTGTGGCTCAGATCATGAAATCCTTACTGCAAAATTCAGACTTAAAATGAAGAAAGTAGGGAAAACCACTAGAACATTCAAGTATGACCTAAATCAAATCCCTTAGGATCATACAGTGGAAGTAAGAAATAGATTTAAGGGACTAGATTTGATAGAGCACCTAAAGAACTATCGACCGAGGTTCGTGACATTGTACAGGAGGCAGGAATCAAGACCATCCCCAAGGAAAATAAATGCAAAAAGGCAAAATGGCTGTCTGAGAAGGCCTTCCAAACAGCTGTGAAAAGAAGAAAAGAAAAAGGCAAAGGAGAAAAGGAAAGATATACCCATTTGAATGCAGAGTTCCAAAGAATAGCAAGGAGAGATAAGAAAGCCTTCCTCAGTGATCAGTGCAAAGAAATAGAGGAAAACAACAGAATGGGAAAGACTAGAGATCTCCTCAAGAAAATTAAAGATACCAAGGGAACATTTCATGCAAAGATGGGCACAAGAAAGGACAGAAATGGTATGGACCTAAGAGAAGCAGAAGTTATTAAGAAGAGGTGACAAGAATAAACAGAAGAACTATACAAAAATGATCTCAGTGACCCAGATAACCACGATGGTGTGATCACTAATCTAGAGGCAGACATCCTGGAATGCAAACTCAAGTGGACCTTAGGAAGCATCACTAAGAACAAAGTTAGTGCAGGTAATGGAATTCCAGCTGAGCTATTTCAAGTCCTAAAAGATGATGCTGTGAAAGTGCTGTACTCAACATGCCAGCAAATTTGGAAAACTCAGCAGTGGCCACAGGACTGGAAAAGGTCCGTTTTCATTCCAATCCCAAAGAAAGGCAATGCCAAGAATGCTCAAACTACTGCACAATTGCAGTCATCTCACATGCTAACAAAGTAATGCTCAAAATTCTCCAAACCAGGCTTCAACAGTACATGAACCGTGAACTTCCAGATGTTCCAGCTGGATTTAGAAAAGGTAGAACAACCAGAGATCAAATCGCTAGCATCTGCTGGATCATCGAAAAAGCAACGGTTCCAAAAAAACATCTACTTCTGCTTTATTGACTATGCCAAAGCCTTTGACTGTGTGGATCACAACAAACTGGAAAATTCTTCAAGAGATGGGAATACCAGGCCACCAGACCTGCCTCCTGAGAAGTCTGTATGCAGGTCAAGAAGCAACAATTAGAACCAGACGTGGAACAATGGATTGGTTTCAAATTGGGAAAGGAGTACCTCAAGGCTATATATTGTCACCCTGCTTATTTAACTTATATGTAGAGTACATCATGCAAAATACTGGGCTGGATGAAGCACAAGCTGGAATCAAGATTGCAGTGAGAAATATCAATAATCTTTGATATGTAGATGACATCACCCTATTGCAGAAAGCAAAGAGGAACTAAAAAGCCTCTTGATGAAAGTGAAGGAGGAGAGTGAAAAAGTAGGCTTAAACCTCAGCATTCAAAAACCTAAGATTATGGCATCCGGTCCTATCACTTCACGGCAAATAGATGGGGAAATGATGGAAGCAGTGAGAAACTTCATTTTCTTGGGCTCCAAAATCACTGCAGGTGGTGACTGCAACCATGAAATTATAAGATGCTTGCTTCTTGGAAGGAAAGCTATGACCAACCTAGACAGCTTATTAAAAAGCAGAGACATTACTTTGCCAATAAAGGTCCATCTAGTTAAAGCTATGGTTTTTCCAGTAGTCATGTATGGATGTGAGAGTTGGACTATAAAGAAAGCTGAGCGCCGAAGAATTGATGCTTTTGAACTGTGTGTTGGAGAAGACTCTTGAGAGCCCCTTGGACTGCAAGGAGATCCAACCAGTCTGTCCTAAAGGAAATCAGTCCTGAATATTCATTTAGAAGGACTGATACTGAAGCTCAAACTCCAATACTTTGGCTACCTTATGAAAAGAACTGACTGATTGGAAAAGACCCTGATGCTGGAAAAGATTGAAGGCAGGAGGAAAAGGGGATGACAGAGGATGAGGTGGTTGGATGGAATCACTGACTCAATGGACATGCGTTTGAGCACACTATGGGAGCTGGTGATGGACAGGAAAGTCTGGCGTGCTGCAGTCCATGGGGTCACAAACAACCAGATATGACTGATGACTGGACTGAGCTGCACCCTGGTCACCATTCCACACAATTGAATCATCACTCTGTGTTTTTCTAGAGAGAATTTGTAACAAGAAAGAGATTAATGAAACTTATATGTATTGACATTATATATCCCAAGCTCATAGAATTGGCTTTGAATGATATAATTATATTGTATTTATTTTCCTGTGGGGCTTCCCAGGTGGTGATGGTGGTGAAGAACCCAACTGCCAATACAGGAGATGTAGAGATGCAGGTTCAACCCCCCTGGTTCAGGAAGTACCCCTGAGGAGGGCGTGACAACCCACTCCAGCATTCTTGCCTAGAGAATCTCACGGACGAGGAGCCTGGTGGGCTGCAGACCATGGGGTCGCAAAGGGCTGGAAGGACTGAAGCGACAGCACGGGCTCACACACGGTTTTCCTGTGTCTTGGTGACAAAGCGAAGAATGAGCGGGTACAGCTCAGTACTGAATTGTTAGGACTATATATTAAAATGGTTGTAAAATGTTAAAAGAACAACCTCAAATTATGAAATTGAGCAATTGGTAGCAGTTGGTTGAAAATAAAAAGAAGACCCAATCATTCCTGTTGCATACAAGCAAAAACTGTACTTTGAGTTATGTTTTAGAAATTAATTATTTTTCTTCTGATTCTAAGCAACAATTTTTTATTAGAAAATTTGAAGGAAATTTTAAAATGCATAATGAATTACATTATCCACAATACCATTGCTTAGCTATAACACCAATGCATTTTTTTGGTGTAATATCTGTTACTCTCAGAAACTTAAATATATTTGAAGCATATATTTTGTTTCTCTTTTTTCACTTACTGTTCTGTCTTTAACAACTTTTTCATTAAAAATTATTAGAAAACATTCCAGTTACTGTCATATAAATGCACCAAATTTTATTTAGTTATTCTCTATTGTTATGTATATAGGCAATTTTCTTCTCCAACCCCCACCCCCTACCCCAATACAAAGACAGATATCCTCATACATAAGTCATTGTGTGCATCTCTGATTATTTAATCATAACTAGTTTAAAGAAGCAGAATTCCTGGGTCATATTGTGTAACTCCTCTACAAGACTTACCAATTTGTACTCTTGACAGTATTGATTGAAAGCACTCTTTTCCCATAACATCATCAACTTAGGATAGGTACAAAATAGTATTTCATTGATTTGTTTTCTTTTTGATTAGTAATAAGGTTGAAACAAATGCACATTTTCACTTCCCCTTTGATGTAGTTTTCAATACTTATTTATTTATTTGGCTGGGTCAGTTCTTAGTTGCAGCACTTGAGCTCTTCAGTCTTCATTGTAGCATGCAGGATCTTTAGCTGTAGCATGCAGGGTCTAGTTCGCTGACCAGAGATAGAATCCAGGCCCCCTGCACAGGGAGTACAGATTTTTTTTAGCCATTGGACTACCAGGGAAGTGCCCTACACCTTCAATATATTTTTATGAGTTGGAAGGGCTAGGGGGAAATAAAGAACTTAATGGAAAAATCTAACCGTAGTAAGCTTTCCAGGGAGTATAAAAGTGACTAGATCAACTGAAAAACTTGAGGTGTCCAAATGCAATGAATCACCGATCCATAGATACTGACCAGAGAAGGATGAGAAAAACAAACTAGAAATTATGGAGAAAAGAATCGGTCTGTCCACTGAATAGCTGGAAAGTTGCATCAGTTTGAGATCACCAGAAAGCAGATCATAATGGTTAAGGCCAAGGCTCTTAGAATGCCAGAGCTTTGAGTTAAAAATCCCAAACTGCCCAACAGAATCCATGCTGTTTATTTGTTGGGTGGTTGTAACCAACTTATATTTCTTCACTATCAAGTGAGAGTAGCAAGGCAGTTCCATAGAATTATTGTGAACATGAAATAATAATTTAAAGATTCATGTCCCAAGTCTGAAGAGAAAGGGCATTTAGTAAGTGATTTGTTGTTGTTTTTCAGTCAGTCAGTTGTGTCTGACTCTTTGTGACCCCATGGACTGCAGCACACCAGGCCTCCCTGTCCTTCACCATCTCCTGGAGCTGCTCAAACTCATGTCCATTGAGTTTGTGATGCCATCCAACCATCTTGTCCTCTATTGTCTCCTTCTCCACCTGCCTTCAATTTTTTTAGCATCAGGGTCTTTTCTAATGGCTCTTCACATCAGGAACTTCAGTTTCAGCCTCAGTCCTTCCAGTGAATATTCAGGGTTGATTTCCTTTCTGATGGACAGGTTGGATCTCCTTGCAGTCCAAGAGACTCTCAGGAGTCTTCTCCAACACCACAGTTCAAAAGCGTCAATTCTTTGGTGCTCAGCCTTCTTTGTGGTCCAACTCTCATATCCACACATGACTAGTGGAAAAACCATAGCTTTAATAATAGCTAACACTGTTACTAACATGTTATGGCTGCTCTTGTTAGGACACAGGGCTGGCTGACACAGAGGCAAGGTAAGCAGGGACCTTCCTGAGTCTGCGTCCTAGGACTGATGAAATTCCAGGAACGTTTCCTCTAAAAAAACCCTACTCCCTCTTCTAGAACACACCACCTACCACTGTTGCTGAAATTCTACCTTAAGAGATTTTTTTCAATTTAAGCATTTTATATTTAAGAATAGAAAAATCTTGAAAGACAGGATCCATTTTTGTAACCAACCATATATAATTCAATGCAAAGAAATAGAGGAAAACAACAGAATGGGAAAGACTAAGGATCTCTTCAAGAAAATCAGAGATACCAAAGGAAAATTTCATGCAAAGACGGGCTCGATAAAGGACAGAAATGGTATGGACCTAACAGAAGCAGAAGACATTAAGAAGAGATGGTAAGAATACACAGAAGAACTGTACAAAAAAGATCTTCACAACCCAGATAATCACGATGGTGTGATCACTGACCTAGAGCCAGACATCCTGGAATGTGAAGTCAAGTGGGCCTTAGAAAGCATCATTACGAACAAAGCTAGTGGAGGTGATGGAATTCCAGTTGAGCTATTCCAAATCCTGAAAGATGATGTTGTGAAAGTGCTGCACTCAATATGCCAACAAATTTGGAAAACTCATCAGTGGCCACAGGACTGGAAAAGGTCAGTTTTCATTCCAATCCCAAAGAAAGGCAATGCCAAAGAATGCTCAAACTACCGCACAATTGCACTCATCTCACATGCTAGTAAAGTAATGCTCAAAATTCTCCAAGCCAGGCTTCAGCAATACATGAACTGTGAACTTCCTGATGTTCAAGCTGGTTTTAGAAAAGGCAGAGGAACCAGAGATCAAATTGCCAACATCCGCTGGATCACAGAAAAAGCAAGAGAGTTCCAGAAAAACATCTATTTCTGCTTTATTGACTATGCCAAAGCCTTTGACTGTGTGGATCACAATAAACTGTGGGAAATTCTGAAAGAAATGGGAATACCAGACCACCTGACCTGCCTCTTGAGATGTTTGTATGCAGGTCAGGAAGCAACAGCTAGAACTGGACATGGAACAACAGACTGGTTCCAAATAGGAAAAGGAGTTCGTCAAGGCTGTATATTGTCACCCTGTTTATTTAACTTATATGCAGAGTACATCATGAGAAACACTGGACTGGAAGAAACACAAGCTGGAATCAAGATTGCTGGGAGAAATATCAATAACCTCAGATATGCAGATGACACCACCCTTATGGCAGAAAGTGAAGAGGAACTCAAAAGCCTCTTGATGAAAGTGAAAGTGGAGAGTGAAAAAGTTGGCTTAAAGCTCAACATTCAGAAAACGAAGATCAGGGTATCCAGGCCCATCACTTCATGGGAAATAGATGGGGAAACAGTGTCAGACTTTATTTTCTGGGCTCCAAAATCACTGCAGATGGTGACTGCAGCCATGAAATTAAAAGACGCTTACTCCTTGGAAGGAAAGTTATGACCAACCTAGATAGCATATTCAAAAGCAGAGACATTACTTTGCCAACAAAGGTCCGTCTAGTCAAGGCTATGGTTTTTCCTGTGGTCATGTATGGATATGAGAGCTGGACTGTGAAGAAGGCTGAGCACCGAAGAATTGATGCTTTTGAACTGTGGTGTTGGAGAAGACTCTTGAGAGTCCCTTGGACTGCAAGGAGATCCAACCAGTCCATTGTGAAGGAGATCAGCCCTGGGATTTCTTTGGAAGGAATGATGCTAAAGCTGAAACTCCAGTACTTTGGCCACCTCATGCGAAGAGTTGACTCATTGGAAAAGACTCTGATGCTGGGAGGGATTGGGGGCAGGAGGAGAAGGGGACAACAGAGGATGAGATGGCTGGATGGCATCACTGACTCGATGAACGTGAGTCTGAGTGAGGTCCGGGAGTTGGTGTTGGACAGGGAGGCCTGGTGTGCTGCGATTCATGGGGTCGCAAAGAGTCAGACATGACTGAGTGACTGATCTGATCTGATATATAATTCAAGGTGAATTAGCTGATAAGATTCTTAAAGCAGATTGTAATAACAAGAGACTTGAGAGCTTTGCATCTGAGGAGGGCATTGAAGAATTATATAGCTTGGTATATTCCTGACGGTGGTAGCAATATGTTAGAATAGTTAGGGAAACTGTCATTGTACTAGAACAGGGAATCTTGTAGCTCAGAGCTGAGTATAATGAATGTATTTATTTAAATGATTTACAGAGAAAAAATTGTGCATTGTGTTGTATGTTCAATTAGTAGAAATGAATAGGTTCTTTAAATTGCTGAATTCAAGATCACAAGTATTGTGTGAAGACAGGTGAGATGACAGGGCTGAGATGGGAACACCACTGCAGCTCCAAGCAGTGGATCAGAGGTTCTGGTTGCACCTGGGCACACTCTGCTCCTGTCATTGTGCCTGGGGCTTCTTCCTCTTGATAATGTTATTTAATAATAAAAGCTACACGGAAGCATCTGTATCAGTCTCGGTTTCCCATTTATGTACAACCACCTTGGAAGTAGCAACACATCCCATAGGATAGGATATTCAGAAGTGGGGACCACAGTGAGGACAGCTCCAGAAGGATGGCAGAGACTTGCTTTCACTTTCGCCAGCCTCTCCTGCAGACGCCGAGGGTACCGTTTTTCTGTCTTAGGGTACCTTATCCAACGATTGCTAAAGCTGAACTTAGATGATTGCATTTGGTGGCTATTCAAACACCTTATTAGGTTCACTGTGTCTATTTATAGTAGGAGATTGAGAAAAATAGAAATAGCAAGTAAAAAATGATGCTTTGAGGAATCAGGTCACAATTTGATCTGTAAAACTGATTCTAGTCTACTGGCTTTCTTCTGCACAATGAATAATGATGACCCCCATTAATCCAAATACTATTATTCAGATTTCTTTCTCTAGTGATAAATTTTAGAAGTCTGAAACTAAAATATCAACATTTGTCATTAGTGAGAAAGCCCAGTCTTAAAACTTAGTCACCTCTCCTTATCCAGGAACTCATTATTGCCGTTTCATAGTGGCTTTTTCCACCCTGTTTCTCTCCTGTCCTTCAGCCTGCTTGCCTCAAGCTATTTCATTCCTGATTTGCACTTTCAGTAGAAGATGGATTTGTTGAGAAATTGAATTCAAATAATTCATTTTTATTGCTTATAGAGGAGAGTTGATAGGAAGCAAGTAATGACAGAAATGAGATTTTAAATCTCTTCTATAGGTTTCATTTATTCCATCCGTGTTTATTGATCGTCCACTGCATAACAGGTACAGTAGGGGATAGAGGAAACATAAAGCATGGCCCCTGCCCTCCGAGAAACTTTAATCTCCAAAAAGGAAAGTGCTGTGTACAAATCGTGCTCTCTTAAATAGCTTTGGGAATAAGGCTGGTGTAAAGAAAATGCGTGCACTCACCTCACCACTGGGATGTGGTAAGTGTCACATATAGATGGCACAGAAAATAAATGGTGGAGAAATTCAGTTTACAGAGAGGTAAGTTTAGAGGGTATGTGATCAGAGAAAGATTTACTGAAGAGCTAGCATTGGTCATAAGTCAGATTTGTAAGAACATAATACCTGTAGTTATTTCATTTTCAGAAAGTGTTATATATTGATTGTATAAAATTGGAAAGTACAGAAAAGCAATAAGGAGAATAAAATCAAAATTGTTCATAGTCTTACCACCTAGTAAGATACGCATTATTGGGTTTTGAGGTATTTTGTTGTAAGGTTTCTTTTCCCCCGTTCAGGAGTGAGTCTGTTTGTGTTTGTATTGTGTTTGTATTGTTTGTGTTTGTATTTGTGTTGTGTTAGTCAAGGTCGTAGCAGAAAACGGTAGAGTTACATTCTCTGAGTGGGTAGAACATAGGGGAAGCATGGGTATGGTGCAATAACCCATGACTAGTATAGTAAACGAGCTGTTGCCAACCCTAGGCTGTTAGTGAAGGGATCAGGAATGGATGCAGTTACTAAAACTGGGAAGGAGAATGAGTAGAGAAAATGACCTTGAGAGGAGCAGCGTTCTTCATTTAATAGACTCAGCTGGCCCAAGCAATTTCGCAAGGAGAGAGTACAGAGAACACACTCCGACCTCCTCTCCCTGTGCTCAGATCTCTCACTGGGGCTTCTCATTGACTGATCCCAGCTGGAAAACAGAGACCAGGAGGGCCCAGGGGGTAGAGCTTACAAATCAGAAAGCAAGATGAAGGAGGATCCTGAGCAAACCCAGAAGGGCCAATTAGTGTGTTCTCCATGATTGGGTCAATCTGTACCTGGAGTTTTGTAAGCTGTCCATTGTGACTTTTGTATAGGTATTAGCTAATCCCCTATAATTTTTAAAATATGTGTTATTTGTGTATTTGGCTGCACCAGGTCTTGGTTGCATCACTCAAGATCCACTGTCTTCTTTAGGGCCTGCAGGATCTTTTAGTGGTGGCATGTGGGATCTAATTCTCTGACCAGGGATGGAACTCAGGTCCCCTGCATTCGAATCACAGAGTCTCAGCCACTGGTCAACCAGGGAAGTTCTTTGTGATGTTATTTTTAATCACTGTATACTATGAAATAGATGACTATAAGTTATTCAATGAATTTCCAACCATATAATCATTAGGATGTTTCCATCTTTTGCCTTTAAAATTAACATGACAATATATGAGTGTATATGTGTGTGTGTTTGTTTATTTAGTTCTATACAGCCATCTCTATTTTCCCCAGGTTAATTCTAAGAAGTGGGATTGTTGGATCAAAGAGTATGCTCAAGTTTAAGACTTTTGATGTATGTTGTGTTGTACAATTATATTCCAGAAGACTATGCCAGTGAGTTAAAGTAGACCTTTAATGGGTGAGATTTTGATTCATGGAGAGAAGACAGATGGGCTAGAGATAGATGGCATTTGGGGGGACTTCCGAGTGAGCACATGAAGAAGGAATGGAAATGAAAGGGCACATATTATACTAAGCAATGGAAAATTCATCTAATTTGACTTGAGAGAGTTAGCAATGGGTCACATAGTTTATTCACACTCACCAGGTTGGAAAGCCCCAGCCTAAGGAACCTGAAGTTTTACTCAAGGCAGCCTGGCTCGGCAAAGCACAGCTTTAGGGAAAACACACTATACACGTGCAGGTAGGTTTGAGATTGAAACCAGGAAAATGTGAACATGTTTAAACTCCACGTACAAAAGAAGAGGTACCTAGAAAAAGCCATTTGACAAACTTTGGTCCGAATCATGGCTCCACCATTTACTGACTGTGTGACTTTGGGCAGATGATATAAAGTCTGTTGGTTTGAGGGTTAAAGACTTTATGCTGAGAGTACATGACAGAGCATCTGGTGCACTGTAGGGACTTCACAGCCGGTTTCCGCCAAGGAGTGAGTCCAGGCAGCAATGCTGAGTGCGTCTCCCACCTTTGTGTCACTGGATGTTGGCTGGCTGGAGGGAGGGGGGAAGCACCTGGACAGCCAGCCCTGTAGGACCTGATCACCCCCTTCTTGATGTCTGACAAACACGAAAACAAACAACAGATTTCTCTAACAAAAACCTACAGAAAGATAAAATTTTATCAACTTTAAACTTGATCTCCAATTTTTTTTTTAAATGCTTTGTAGTCTGTTATGGTGCTTGCCTTTGAGTACAACTAGAGGAATGGTACTCCCATGTTAGCAGCAAATCCCTGAAATATTTGGTCATGCATTAGTGTTCATCTTTTGTTGTGCCCGCCCAGATTCCATATACCCTTCTCTGGATAAAATAAGCAGAATTTCCCTCTGAAAAACTGTTTTCAGTTCATGGGTTTGCATGGACCTCAAAGAAGCTAACTTGTAATCCATGCCTGCCTGTGCAGAGCCCAGTTTGTCTCTAAGCTCAGAGATTAGTTCAGGGGTGATGGGATGAAGGTCAGTTTAATCAGAGGGAAGCCTAGGAGGCTTTTGCTAGGAGCTCACTCTTTTCTTCCCTCCATTGGACTTAGGTTTCTAAGGGTGAAAGCCAGAATTTACTGGTTATCATTAGGTTGATTTATAGAGCAGCTAATGTAGAGATGGGTTGCAGTGGGCTTAGTTAAGAGATGGAGGGAGAAACCAGCTCTGGTCACTCCCTTAATGCTCTGGATCAAACTGTACCTGAAGTTAGTTTCCCCTTGGACTTTATAGCTGCAAGAGGCATTGATTTCTCTTTTGCAGTTTCAGGTAGTTGGATTTGGAGTTTTCTGTCATTTTTCACTAAAATAGAGCTGGCTCATACATACACTTGGTTCAGCAGTTTATTTTTCATGGAATGTGAGGTCATGATGAGGATGTTAATTCTTCTCAGTTCCCATGATGGGACTGAAAATTAAATTTCATGCTATTCAACAGGGTTTAAGAGCTAATAAGCTAGAACATGGGGAAAGTCAACCCAGTACTTCTCTGGATTTGATAAATAATTTTCTATCTTTCATGCAGTAGAAACTTTAGCCAAAATTGCCCTCATCACTGGAATACTGCACTTTTTAAATAAATACATATAGAGGGCAAACATGTGAGAGAGCTGATGGAACCTGCCCATTTCATCAAAACAGCCTCTTTTGAGAAAAACATGCACTTACTGAGCTTCTCTCTCCGAAGTCAGGACTGTCTGGCTCAGTGTACAATGAGCCCTTTGTATCTTTCGCTGTGGTCTTCTCATTTGGGATGAAAGACAGAACTGCCAACCCCGTTCCCCTCCCTGCAGACTGATTTCCCCAGGGCTTTCATCTCCTCGATAGCTAATGTCACCAACAGGCAGGCTTTGAAGTCAGAGGGAGGGGACCCCATCACTGGGCTGCAGCCAGGACACTTCTTGGGAACCACAATTTCAGCATCCAGTCCAGGTCACTGGCCCTGGCTTGAGACATAGGGGCTGTTAATTCCTGACAGGTGACTCAGGAAACTCTTGTTCCTCTCCTTCTTAGTTCCAGGTGTGAGGAGACACCTTGTCCCTGTGTATTCTTGGGGAGAGGCACTGGGACAGAGCCTCACTGCTTCTTCCTGCCTGATATACCCACTTTTCCATTCCTGCCCTGCTTTAGATGTTGGGGCAGGAACAGACTCTTGAGTGATGTACAGGTTGCTTTGAACTCTGGGTGAAAATGCTTAGTGAAAGTCGCTCAGTGTCTGACTCTTTGTGGCCACATGGACTGTAGCCGTCCAGGCTTCTCTGTCCATGGGATTCTCCAGGCAAGAATACTGGAGTGGGTTGCCATGCCCGCCACCAAGGGATCTTCCTGACCCAGGGATCAAACCCGGGGTCTCCTGCATTGCAGGCAGATTCTTTACTGTCTGGGCAACCAGGGAAGCCCACGCCTTGCTTACCTGTGTCTATTTCCCTCACCCCGGGGAGCTGTGAGTAAACTATAAGCCCTGTGCAGTGGGTGGGGGGCAGGGAACCTGAGGCCTCCCTACCCTCTCTCTACCCTCATCCTTCATCCACACTTTATTAGACTTTCCAGCTCAGACAAGGAAGAGGTGTGGAGAATTTCTTCTGGAAAATGTCATTGTCCATACATGTGGAGGACTCTGGTGTGAAACCCTTTCCCCAGTTTGCGATTTTCCTCCTCTATTTCCTCTCAGCCCTGTTTATGTTTTCCTTCTCCCTTTCTTGCTTCTCTGTTTTTCTCTCATTCTCTGTCTTCCTTGTTTTCAAGAAGCCCTTTCAGGTTCATCTCCAGACAATTTTCTAAAATCACTTTGCTTTCCTCCTCTCTCTTACCTACTTACTTCTATTTTCCCTGTTTCAAACCTTTCTATTTCAAATTTCTTCTGAGTCCCCAGGTTCTGAGCCAGGCCTGCCCAGGATGCCTGTAAAGCTTCTTAGGGTAAAGGCCTTGGAAACTTTAATGGGACAGTAACATTCCAAGTTTGGCGTGAATGGCTGACAATCCACAGTTTTCCCTGGCAAGAGGTTTTTCCAGAGGCTGGTCCATAATTCCTGCATGCCAGAACTTGGGATTTCCAGATGTGATATTAGGGCCATGGGCAGTCAGTTTGCCTACAAAAACAAATCTGATCTTAGTTTCTCATAATTACTAGGAGAAAAAGCTATTTCAATGGCTTTCTCTGCCTTTTTATTCTTTGTTTTTATTCTAGTACATGGCTTAGAGTGCTCACATTTAGACCGGACATTTCAAAGATGTTGATAGTATAATTTACAATAATTACATTACTATTGTGAAATAATAAAGTAATTTTACTTGTAAGGTGATGGCTACCACAAGTTGGTATCCAGCACCCAGCATCCATTGTGTCTTAGACAGAGGTTCACATTTCTTCCTAATGCCTGTTTTAAATATGTAGATGTTATTTAAAGTTTATTTGCATATTCATGAGAAAAGCTATTTCCCTTCCTATCTTTTAATTCCCAACATGGTTAAGTGTGATTTAATGATTTCTTAGTCTTGGTGAAGGGTCTGGCCAGTTTTTAAAAGTAAGAAGCATTCAGGGAAAGTAATTCTTAAGAACAGAGACCTCACTGTAGAGGATGAGGAGGCTTCTGCAATGAGACTATGTGCGTGGTGCCTCCAGCTTTTGCTAGGGGGCTTCTGTAATGAGACTGTGCACAGTGCCCTGAAGCTGGTTGTGGTGGGATGTGGATGCAGTAGAGATGGGTGGGACTCCTTCTTTGGCC
The DNA here is from genome assembly GCF_029407905.1 of Bubalus kerabau. Classification (NCBI taxonomy): domain Eukaryota; kingdom Metazoa; phylum Chordata; class Mammalia; order Artiodactyla; family Bovidae; genus Bubalus; species Bubalus kerabau. The sequence continues at coordinate 5,389,892 of NC_073643.1, forward strand.
CTGCCAGCTCTCAGCCATGTGACCCTTAGGTAGGATCTGAACCTCAGTTTCTTATCTATGAAATGTCATCTGGAAATAATGCTGCACTGCAGAGTTGCTGGTAGGATGTGATAAAATAATGTTTGTTAAGTACCCAGTACATCTATATTTAAACTTACACATGAAACTTACTGAGTCCAAGCTTGGTCTGCTTCAGTTCAGTTCAGTCCAGTCTCTCAGTCATGTCTGACTCTTTGAGACACCATGAACGGCAGCACACCAGGTTTCCTTGTCCATCACTGACTCCCAAAGTTTGCTCAAACTCATGTCCATTGAGTCGATGATGCCATCCAACCATCTCACCCTCTGTCATCCCCTTCTTCTCCTGCCTTCAATCTTTCCCAGCATCAGGTTCTTTTCCAATGAGTCAGTTCTTTGCATCAGATGACCAAAGTATTGGAGTTTCAGATTTAGCATCAGTCCTTCTAATGAATATTCAGGACTGATTTCTTTAGGATGGACTGGTTGGATCTCCTTGCAGTCCAAGGGACTCTCAAGAGTCTTCTCCAACACACAGTTCAAAAGCATCAATTCTTTGGCACTCAGCTTTCTTTATAGTCCAACTCTCACATCCATACATGACTACTGGAAAAACCATAGCTTTCACTGGATGGACCTTTGTGGGCAAAGTAATGTCTCTGCTTTTTAATATGCTGTCTAGATTGGTCATAGCTTTTCTTCCAAGGAGCAAGAGTCATTTAATTTCATGGTTGTTATCACAATCTGCAGTGATTTTGGAGCCCAAGAAAATAAAGTCTCTCACTGTTTCCACTGTTTCCCCATCTATTTCCCATGAAGTGATGGGACCGGACGCCATCATCTTAGTCTTCTGAATGTTGAGGTTTAAGCCAACTTTTTCACTCTCCTCTTTCACTTTCATCAAGAGGCTCTTTAGTTCTTCTTTGCTTTATGCTGTAAGGGTGGTGTCATCTGCATATATGGAGTTATTGATGTTTCTCCCAGCAATCTTGATTCCAGCTTATGCTTCATCCAGCCCAGTGTTTCTCCTGATGTACTCTGCATAGTAGTTAAATAAGCAAGGTGACAGTATACAGCCTTGACATACTCCTTTCCCAATTTGGAATCATCTGTTGTTACATGTCTGGTTCTATGTTGCTTCTTGACCTGCATACAGATTTATTAGAAGGCAGGTAAGATGGTCTGGTATTCCCATCTCTTGAAGAATTTTCCACAGTTTGTTTTGATGCACACAGTCAAAGGCTTTGGCATAGTCAATAAAGCACAAATAGATGTTTTTCTGGAACTCTCTTCCTTATTCAATGATCCAGCAGATGCTGGCAATTTGATCTCTGGTTTCTCTGACTTTTCTAAAACCAGCTTGAACATCTGGAAGTTCACAGTTCACCTACTGTTGAAGCCTGCCTTGGAGAATTTTGAGCATCACTTTACAAGTGTGTGAGATGAGTGCAATTATGCAGTAGTTTGAGCATTCTTTGTTTGCCTTTCTTTGGGATTGGAATGAAAAATGACATTTTCCAGTCCTGTGGCCACTGCTGAGTTTTCCAAATTTGCTGGCATATTGAGTGCAGCACTTTCACAGCATCATCTTTCAGGATTTGAAATAGCTCAACTGGAATTCCATCACCTCCACTAGCTTTGTTCGTAGTGATGCTTTCTAAGGCCCACTTGACTTCACATTCCAGGATGTCTGGCTCTAGGTCAGTGATCACACCATCGTGATTATCTGGGTCATGAAGATCTTTTTTGTATAGTTCTTCTGTGTATTCTTGCCACCTCTTCTTAATATCTTCTGCTTCTGTTAGGTCCATACCATTTCTGTCCTTTCTTGAGCCCATCTTTGCATGAAATGTTCCCTTGGTATCTTTAATTTTCTTGAAGAGATCTCTAGTCTTTCCCATTCTGTTGTTTTCCTCTATTTCTTTGCATTGATCACTGAGGAAGGCTTTCTTATCTCTCCTTGCTATTCTTTGGAACTCTGCATTCAAATGGGTATATCTTTCCTTTTCTCCTTTGCCTTTTGCTTCTCTTCTTTTCACAGTATTTTTAAGGTCTCCTCAGACAACCATTTTGCCTTTTTGTGTTTCTTTTTCTTGTGGATGGTCTTGATCCCTGGCTCCTGTACAGTGTCACAAACCTCCATCCATAGTTCTTCAGGCACTCTATCAGATTTAATCCCTTGAATCTATTTCTCACTTCCACTGTTTGATCCTAAGGGATTTGATTTAGGTCATACTTGAATGGTCTAGTGGTTTTCCCTACTTTATTCAATTTAATCTGAATTTTGCAGTAAAGAGTTCATGATCTGAGCCACAGTCAACTCCTGGTCTTATTTTTGCTGACTGTATAGAGCTTCTCCATCTTTAGCTGCAAAGAATATAATCAATCTGATTTTGGCATTGACCATTTGGTGATATCCACGTATAGAATCTTCTCTTGCATTTTCTTGGTCTGCTTACCATGCAACAATCCAGGAGATGAGGTGTTGAGACAAGGAGAAGCAACTTTATTTGGAATGCTAGGCATCAGAGAAGATGGCAAACTAGAGTCCTAGAGTACCATGTTAATGGGGGTCTGGATGCCAGTTTCTTTTATAAAATAAAGAATGGGGGTGGTCAGGAAGTAAAGTATAAAGGCCATTAAGTCTTGCAAAATATCTCTTGGCTTGACCAGCCTTGGGGAGAATGTAGTTAATTTCTTCCTTCCTGCAGCCATTCACAGGTTGGCAGGGTCAGGGTATTTCCTGGTAGCTAAACAAAGGCACTTTAGTTTAACATTCAGGCAGAGGGACAGGATTCCAGGCAGCAGGTGATTATGTATGCTTACATCTATGGAGAGCATCATTTTAGTGATTATAGCAACATGGGCGATGAAAAGAAATGTTAAAATAAAGGGAACTGATCCAGCATGGAGTCAGGTTTGTTCTTCCCTGTTCATTGCCACCTGCTAGATAGGTTCTGAGTGCTCCTCAGTGCCTCCTAACAGCCCTGTGAGACATCCCATTTTTAGTATCATCTCTATTTTCCAGAGGAGAAAAGTGAGCTACAGAGAGGTTGACTAACTTGGCTATGGTCTCACAGCTAGTGATGTAACTGGGATTCCAACCCTGGCCTCTGATCATCAGCGCCCTGCAGGAGCTCAGGATACCCTCTGTGTAGTAGTTATTCTGTGGACATTCACACTCAGCCCTACTTGCTGCCCATTCCATTTTCAGGATGCCCTGCTGTGTCTTCCAGTTTTGTGACATGGACGTCGCTATTTTACCTGTAAGGTGACCTTCACCCAAACTGCTGTTAACCCTTTTCCTGCCTACTCCCCACTTTGCTTGTCAGCACTTACATTCCCCAGTGCTCCGGCAACTGTTCATCCTTCTGAGTCAGCACGTATTTTATAATGCTGCACGGTTCAGCTTCAAAGCTCCTATTCCTGAGTTTAAAGATCTTAAGTCAAACTCAATAAATTGATAGAGCATAAATTAGAGGCCACATCAAATATAGGCAAGTGTGTACTTTGTTGTAAATGCCTTGTTTTCTATAGCTGCACTTTTGGTTGATAAATAAATGACCTGATGTGCTGTAGATTTTCCCTTGGCTTGATCTTCAAGCAGGTGACTCCAGTCCACCAGATCTCTTTCTGACCTCTGGTCTTCCTAGCTTCTTCCCTTACCTCAGTGACCGTCTTGAGACACAGCTTGGTAGGTCAACTCAGCGGTCAGCATGTAACAGCAGCCACCTCTTTCTCTAGGGCTGACCAGGGCATCCCCTCTGCACTCCCTTGAGTCTTACTCTCCACCACCAGATTTCCCTTTGCAGCTATCAGCCTGGCCCTGCAGTTGTCTGAGTTTGTGATGAGTGCTTGAGTGTTTAATTTATGGGTACCCTCCCTTGTTTCTAGCTTAATAGTTTCCTTGCTTCCTGCCTTGTTTTGACTTTAGCATCAATCTCAGTCTCAGGTCCTAAGTGGCCCTGGTTTCTCCCCCTTCTTGTGTGATCCCTGTTCGTCTTGGTTGTTTTCTTTCTCACTGGCTATGTGACCCTCATGTGGGCCACACATTTGTTTTTCTTTTTTTTAGAAAGTACAGTGTGTGGGATCTTCTATGCTTGCTGTGGCGTGCAGCAGAATCCTTAGTTGTGGCGTGTGAACTCTTTGTTGCAACATGTGGAATCTAATTCCCTGACCAGGGGTCGAACCTGGACCCCTTGTCTTGGAAGCATGGAGAATTAGCCACTGGACTACCAGGGAAATCGCTGAGCTGCTTGTTTCTTGCACCACTGCTTGGTTCAGGGCTGGATCCACATGCAGCCATGTGGCTCCTTCTTTAGCCCACTTGCTGACTCAGGGCCTTCATAGCACTCGATCTTTATACTCCTAGTACCCGGGTAACTGTGTCTGCTTTTCATCATTGTCAGCTTTTTGTGACATTTGAGTCATTCTTCAGAAACTGCTCAAGCAAAACTATCACAAGTTCTGTCCTGAAGGCCACTCACCTTTGAGCATTGGAATAAGGTATGTGCTTATCCCCTCTCACCAACCACTAACTGAATTCCTGCTATTTCCAGAATACTATTAGGGTGTCATAGCAGAAGCTTCATTATTTCCTCCTTTTGGCTCAGCTGTGATCATGCAACTTATACAAAAGAAATTCTGAGTCTAGGGCCAGGCTCACATACCAAAATTCCCCAGGAGCTAGATGTAAATTCAAGAAGAATTCGAGGTTATATGCTAATGCTATAATTTTGACTATTATTTCTGACAACTGCTGGCCTCTAAGTCTGTTAATTCTCAGTATCTTCCCTGACATATGTCACCCAATTGCAAAACATCAACCCCTGGTAAATGTTTAGGATGTTCTCAGTTGACTATGCACTGTGCTTAGAAAGGAGTTTTACACCCTGTTTGTACTCACAAAACAGGTCTTTCGTGGCCACCACTTCTGTTTCACACTGCAGACAGCAGGGGTAGATAGAAGTACACATCTGAGAGGCAGCTGAAGGTTTTCCTCTCACGCCAGAAGCTTCACTGCTGGAACAAGGCCAGATCAGGCTGTCTGGATTCCTTGTGAGCCTGCTCCAAACTAACATATCTATTATCAAGGAAGAAGCTTTGCCTGATGTTAGATCACTCAGGTTTGCCTTGCGGTGTTCCCTTGCAGAAAACTGCAAGAAAGTGATTGAAATGAGTTTGTTGAGACAATACAGAAGAATCTACCTTTTTTAAGGGCAAAATTCTGAAAATATGCTTGCAGACTGAGAAAACTGGCTATTTGCTTATTACTCTATTTTCATAAAATGAGCAATGCCTCTGAAAGATAAACAGTGACCCATGATATCAAGGGCTGATGATATTTTGTTGAAGGATGGAGCAATTTTCCTGTTTTAATTTTTTTTTTTTTTGGGTTATAAGGATAGGGATTTATTTAAAAATGGTTATCTAGTCCAATGCTTATAAACTGTTTGCATTCTGTTGGTACAACACGCAAATCTTTTGCGGTGGTTTTGAGAAAACCCCCAGACTTTTAATGTCTGGGAACAGATGGAGATCTAAAGTAACTGCATTTCACAACAGGACGTGTTACTATCTGCCAGTCTGTTTTCACTGTATGTGAAATATTCTTAGTGCTAGTCAGCAGATTTATTAAACTTCTATGAGTAGGCAAGCATTTGAAGTGGCTGTGCTATATAGTTATAAAAATTAGAGAAAGTCAGACCTAGCTCTGCTCTTTAAGAGTTCTTGGTAATTCTTAATTCCCTTTGGAAAGTGTAGCCATTTAAATATGTTTTATGAGCTGGGCTCTGGAGCATTTTGGTCACAAAATAGTCACATGGATAAATCTACAAGAACTTGAAGTCAGATGCTTTGAAAACATCAAGATGAAACAATTCATTTAAATCCTAATATTTCCCCTTCTCATGTCGCTGGCTGAAATCCATTGAACGAGAACTGGTTGATTGTACCTACAGGACATTGCAGATACTGTGCATATTTCAGAACCTTAGCTGGGATCCACCAGCTTCTCAGCATTTTATTATGTGGTTATTTATGCTGACCCTTCACAGAGCAATCTCGAAGTGTGCAGCTTAAAATCTCCTCCCTTTAAAAGACAAAAGCTGTATTCTCTCTCTCTCCTCCACTTTTCTCTCTTCTCTCCACTCCCTTTCTTTCGCCTCCTCTGTCTCTTTTTTGTTCTTTTTTCACTCAAGTTAGATATAAAATAAGGGGTCAAATTTCATGAAAGTAAGGGTTGCCCTTCACCAAAGAGCATAAAATTGTTGTGGCACAGCTTCTTGCATGCCGTTTGCTGCCTCAAACCTAAAACTTACCAGTGATAACGAAAGAGTTAAATTATTTAACTTAAAATTATGTAACTTGATCAAATTATTTGTTTTAGTTTACTTTGACTAAGATCCTTACTATATGTAAAATGATTCAACTTATGTATGCACTATTAACTCAAAAATATTTTAGAAAGTATCTTTGCTATAAGGTTATGCTTATACAAAAAAGTATGTTAAAAATCTGAGATATCACTTTGCCAACCTGGATCTGTATAGTCAAAGTTATGGTTTTTGCAGTAGTCATGTATGGATGTGAGAGCTGAACCATAAAGAAGGCTGAGCACCAAAGAATTAATGCTTTTGAACTGTGGTGCTGAAAAAGACTCTTGAGAATCCCTTGGACTTCAAGGAGATTAAACCAATCAATCCTAAAGGAAATCAACCTGAATATTCATTGGAAGGACTGATGCTAAACCTGACACTCTCAATACTTTGGCCACCTGATGCAAAGAGCCAGCTCATTGGAAGAGACCCTGATGCTGGAAAAGATTGAAAGTTAAAGGAGAATGGGGGGAGCAGAAGATGAGGTGGTCAGATGTATCACTAACTCAATGGACATAAATTTGAGCAAACTCCGGGAGATAGCGGAGGACAGGGAAGGATGGCCTGCTGCCGTCCACGGGGTTGCAAAAAGTCAGATATGACTTAGCAGCTGAAGAACAACAAATGCTTCTTAGCCAGTCCTTGAATATTGACTGGGTAAAGCAATCAGCCTTAGATATGGTCCTTTGTATAGGTTTAACAACAACATTGAAAATCAGTCATTATTAGCGTAGTATAAACTTAAGGATATTTGTTGTTGGGTATATATGAACCCTGGGGAAAATAGGATTTGGAAGTCACATATTGGCATAAATACTTGGTTCAAGGTCTTAATGAGTTTCTTGCGTCTCACGTTCCCGAGATTAAAGTCTCTGAATCAAGCTTCCTAACTGTGTCGCTAACATCTCTGCTCTCCTTTGTGTTGCCTGTGGAAGACGAAATGCCAGCTGTAATCTGAAAAAGCTTTTCTATTTTATTTTATCCCATTTTTATTGAATTTGTGACACTAAGTATTGGGGGACCTAGATGGAATCTTAGCTTTTTAGCTCTCAATCAACCAACTAAATATTTTTCTTCCTGTACGTTTGTTTCTCAGGACCTGGATGAATTGGCTACTTTAACTGTTTTTTTAGTAGAATGAGCCATGACTGAATGTGATTTTACAGTCAATAGCTAATTAGATATGAATCCTATAGGAAGTGCCAATTGATCCTAATGTAGAAGTGTTTGTCTGAGTGTAAAGCTAGGAGCTAGCCAGAGAGCTGGGTCTTTGGTGTCTTCCCTCTAAGTGATGTTGAATGAAACACAGATGACTTCAGACTAGTGCTTCTCGTAGTGTGGCCCTCATACCAGCAGTAGGAACATCATGTTGGAACTTGGTAGAAATATAGATCCTAATGATAGAGGGTCAGAAGCTTGAAGGAGATATCTTCATGCAGGAGCCTTTCAGCAATCCATGAGTCATCGAGACAGGCAGCCACCTGTCCCAGCTTCGTTGTCTGGGACTTGTTCCACAGGTTGTTTGGGACTGGAAGAAATCTGTCACACTCTGTAGCTCTTTCTCTTGCCTTGTGGATGGACTATACTCCCACACAGCCTCCCATACACACATACTCCGATAAAATGCGATCCTATTTTATTTTTACTTTATTGAAGTGTTGTTTGATCTACAGTGTATTAAATCATGCTGTACAACAGTGATTGAGTTTATTATATATATGTTATATATCTGTATATATGCATTCTTTTTCATATTCTTTTCCATTATAATGTATCACATGACACTGAGTCCGTTTCCTTGTGCTAGGCAGTAGGACCTTGTTTATCCATTCTATGTGTAACAGTTTCCATTTACCTACCCAAACTCCCAGACTTCTCCTTTCACACCCAACTCCCCTTGACAGAACAGTAAGTCTGTTCTCTTATGTCGGTGGGTCTGTTTTTGTTTTGCAGATAGATTCATTTGTTTCTTAGGAAAGAATCCTACTTTAAAAGAGTCTACAGTTTTAAAAATAATTTATTCAAAATTTAACAGTCCTCTTCATCTGTCAGTTTATCCTATGGCTTATTTAAGGCAAACCATTCTCTTATCCTGATTTTAGAACACACAAATGGAAACTAACAGCTTAATATCTTTTCCCTTTCCTTTGGACACTTGAATAAAGCTTTGGAAAGAGGCTATTTGCCTTTTGCACTTCATGCTTCCTCACATAATCCTTTTTTCCCTAAGTTTATCTTTTCAGGACCTATTTCGCAACACATGTAACTCTATAGTAATTAACCTAGTTCTCCAACTGGAAACGTGTTGAAGCAGAGTCTCCCTTTTGCATAAAGATAGAAAATGACAGTCCTTTGGGTCCAAAATTAGTTCCTCTTAATCCTCCCCCAAGGTGTACCATTTTGTGCTCCAACTTGTATGGCCTGTAAACCTTGAGGAATTTTATTGTCTTTGAACATTATCCAGCAAATCTCGTCTAATTAATTTAATCCCTACAGACATATGCTTGTTGATCAGTACAAATCAAGGCCAAAAATATCAGTACTGCTTGGAAAGCTTTGCTTTTGGCAAGAAGAATCTTGACCTGAGTTGTTTTGAGCTCATGCGGCAAAGATACATAGGGAGACTTTTACTCTACCCACCCCTATTTTATAGGGGCAACTAGCAGACACAGTAGTCTTTATGTATGTGCTCATCACTTCTCACTGCTTTCTCCCAACTGCTGTTGAAAATTATTAATATTTTTAGGGACTTCTCTGGTAGTCCAGTGGTTAAGACTCCGTGTTTCCAATGCAGGGGGCTTGGATTTGCTCCCAGGTCAGGGAACTAAGATCCCACATGTGGGTGAAATGGCCAATAACAACAATAATAATAAAGTTGTAAATAAAAATAAAAAAATGAAAAAGAAAAGTATTAACATTTTTAGATTTGAAGACATAGTTTTAGAATACTTAGAAAGACAAGTATCCTAAGAGGTCATTCTATACCACCTATGTACATAAACCAGTTTTTCTCTAAAAGATAGCGTGAATGAATGTCAGCTTTGTGTTTTCAGAGCTTCCAGGCTGGAAGAACCAATTGTCTTTCTAGATAACACAGTTTCATGATTAACAACACACTTTATCAGAAACCTCCCTCATGAGAAAGCTCAGCGCCTTCAACTCAAGATCATTGCCTCTGCCTTTAAAGTCTAGTAGTAAATCACTTGTCTCCCCACTAAATTATTCTGATTTCTTTCATCTTTGTCCTTCTACTTTAATTGCTAGCCTTCTATACTTCCCTATTTCTCTCTTAATTCTTTCTGAATTCTTTATTTAAACCAGACTTAGTATTTTAGTAGGATCAAGGCAGTGCTGACTTGAATGGGTGGATGAATTTTTATTCTTAGATCCTAGAATCACTACAGAACCATAGGCTACTGTGATTCCTTTATTCTTTCTTCGCATACTTACATATGGATTTAGATAGAACATCTATTTTTTCCAACCTACTTTATATGTTAATTTGTTGTTGTCGTTTAGTTGCTAAGTCTTGTCTGACTCTTTTGCGACCTCATGGACTATAACCCACCAGGCTTCCCTGTCCATGGAATTTCCCAGGCAAGAACACTGGAGTGGGTTGCCATTTCCTTCTCCAGGGGATCTTCCCGACTCAGGAATCGAACCCACGTCTCCCGTTTGGCAGATGAATTCTTTACTACAGTGCCACCAGGGAAGCCCTTATATATTAATATTTAATAGGTAAATAGATAGCTCTTTTATTGACTTTTCTATATTGTTTGAGATTTGTAAAATGTACTTCTTTTTTGGTTGTGCTGTGTCTTCGTTGCTATGCACGGCTTCCTCTAGTTGCGGCAGGCATGGCCACTCTTCCTTGTGGGGCACGGGCTTCTCACTGCAGTCCCTTCTCTTGTTGCAGAGCACAGGCTCCGGGTGCACGGGCTCAGCAGCATGGCTCCTGGGCTTAGTTGCCCCGTGGCATGTGAAATCTTTCTGGACCAAGGATCAAACCCACGTCCCCTGCATTGGCAGGCAGATTCCTATCGATTGAACCAGTAGGGAAGTTCTGATTGTTTTTAATATAACAGAATTTGAAGTTGCAGCATCGGCACATAATGCTTTTCTCAGAGCAATGATGTCTGAAGTTCATAAGCCTTTTCTTTAAAGGGCCAGAGAGTAAATGTGTTAGGTTTTGTGGGCTATAAAGTCTCCACTATGATTCAGTTCTGTTATAACACCAAAGTAGCCGTAGACATTATATCAACTAATGGGGGTGGACATGTCCCAATGAAACTCTATTTGTGAACACTGTGAAACTGGAATTCATATAATTTTCACATCACAAAGTATTATTATTGTTTTGATTTTTTCCCAACCACTTGAAAAATGTAAAGAGACATTCTTAGCCTGTGAGTAGTCCAAAAAAAGAAATTTGACTGGATTTTGATCCATGAGCAATATATAGTTTGTTGACCTCTGAAATATATGAAAAGGGTAGTTTTAATGAAGTACTGAAAGCATTAAGTGTAAGCATAGCTTCTTTCCAAGAGTTGTTTTTTAGGCTCCTCTCCTTTATATTTACTTCTGTAAGCTCTAGTTTTTTTAATTAATTTTTATTTATTTTTTTATTTGGCTGTGCCGGGTCATTGTTGTAGCATGTGGGATCCAGTCCCCTAACTAGGGGTGAAGCCCAGGTTCCCTATATTGGGAGTGCAGAGTCCTTAACCACTGGACCACCAGGGAAGTACCCATAATCTCTTATGAATCAGGCCCGATACCGCTCTTTTCTAATGTCTTTTCTGGCATGAGTTTAATACCACTGGTTTTCCAAGTGGCACCAGTGGTAAAGAACAGGCCTGCCAATGCAGGAGACAAAAATTGCGGATTTGATCCCTGGGTCAGAAGAACCCCTGGAGGAGGAAATGGCACCCCACTCCAGTATTCTTGCCTGGAGAATCCCATGGACAGAGGAGCCGGGCGGGCTACAGTCCATGAGGTCTCAAAGATACAGACAAGACTGCAGCGACTAAGCACGCACATACACTCCTCCTAATAGAATTCCTGGTGGGGTTTCAAGCAACGTTGACTGAGTGAATGAATGAGTGACGTGAAAAGAGAATTGGGGAGAAAGAAACAGACAGACCACTTAAAATGGAGATAATTTTATAATTAGTAAAGAGGAAAAATAAAGTGAACTCTTTGAAAGAATCGTCTATTTGTCCCCGTCTAAATAATTTTTAAAATATTTATTATGCAGCATCCTTTTTTGTTGTTGCAGCATGCTAGCTCTTTGGTTGAGGCATGTGAACACTTAGTTGCAGCATGTGGGATCTAGTTCCCTGAGCAGGGTTCGAACCCTGGCCCCCTGAACTGAGAGTGTAGAGTCTTGCCACTGGACCACCAGGAAAGTACCGTTACTTTTATATTTTGCACAACAAAAAAACCCCATTAGTTGAATGTCATTCAGTTATGTTGCCCCTCTACTTTTTCTTTGGTATTGCCTCAGATTTGTGGGCACATTTTAGTTTCTAAATATGTACCCATATTAGGGTACAAACACATATACTTTTTAAAAACGATGCCGTTCAGTATAATGGAGTTATATCCCTATATGTGACTGATTCACTCAGTCAGTAAAAATCTTGTGTTAAACAAAATAAGGTTATTGTTTAAAATTTACCGTGGACTGGCTACTCTGACAGCAACAGAGCTAACGCTGAAACGTGAGCCACGGCCCAGCAAACGCTTACTCTTTATAAGAAGGTCCAGGCAAGAGAATGTTGACAAATCAAAATAAATCCTCCCCTGCAACTGAAAATGGGCCGTATAGCTTGTATCCTTTGGATGTGGATAAATGATGTTGTAGAGTAAGTGAAGAACAACACATTCAGAAATATTCATGATTTATTCAATATGATATAGGATACAAAGTCCATCCCAGTCAATGAAAACTGGTTTTTGAGCCCTGCAAATCTGCATCATTATTGCACCTATATTTGTACATCTCTATGTACGTAGATATTTACATAAACAACCCTGGTCATTTCAACTTAGAAAAGCAACGGCATTTTGAAAGCAATGATAATGTGTATCCCTGTTCTTTCTGTGGCTTCACTGCTTTAAATATATATTGAGCAATACATGGGCAGCATTTCTTTAAATAGGGAAGAGAACAGAAAATCCACCGGTTCAGAGATGTCTAGGGTGCTTTGTATTCTATAGAATGTGACCAGATGCTCTGGAAGGCTTTAGGCTCTTAAAGAGAGAACAATCCAATCTGTATCCATTAGGACAGGCTAATGAACTGCATTTCTAAGGCTTGACTTGGTTCAATTAAGTGAGAGACAAGCTAGCTAATAAAACCATTAGATAAGCTGGCTAAGGCCACTGAGTTTATTCCACATGCAGAGAGATTCCTTGGGATGGAGCCAGGTTTACCATTCCACACTTTCCAAATATACTCTATGGAATGCCAGTCCCATAAAATGCAACCAAATAAAGGGTTATATTTAAAAGTAGTGAGCATGGTTTAGGAGCCCCTGTGAGACATTGGTCTGGCGCTGGAGATTCATGGGGCACATTCACCTTCCCAGGCTCAGAGAGGTCCTGCTGGAGTCCTGACATTAGAATCCATTCTGGGTCCTTTGCTCTGCTCTCTGCTTTATGAGGCTAAAATTATGTAGCACTTTGTTAGCCTAATACATGACTTCAACCCCAGAATTTTCCATGTGGAAAATTCCCCAGGAAGATAAAATCAAAAGTTAAAGAAACTTTCACCTTTATAAAATGTTCTTTCCCTCCTTCGAGATGAAAAACTATTTTTTCCTGATTTAAGTGATTATGAGCGTGTATATTCTAAACTTTTTAAAAAGGCTTTTGAGGAATTGGCAATGAAATGGGAAATAAAATACCATCCTTCCTTATTTTTGAGAAGTGCCAAAATGCCTGCTTTTAACTGGGTCAGCTCTGAGCTAGGATCAGGAGTCAAGTCCCAGTCAGGCAATACCAGGTGGAGTCTCTGGTCATGTTAAGGAGTGTTGCAAAAACAGTACAAAGAAAATTAACTTTTGTTGACTTTCATTTGTAGGATGAATATATGTCACATGGCAAGAAGCATGTTTTGAAAAGATAGAGTGTGGCAGGTCCTAAAAGGCTGTGGACCACCGAGGAGGCACAGAAGTCCTTAGCCTGGGCTCTGTTCACCTGTTAGAGCAGGCAGGTCTGGGTCGTGGGGCCACCCTGTGCATAGCAGGACGCCCAGCAGCATCCCTGGCCTCTCTCTGCTGACTGCCAGCAGCAGCCCCCTCCACAGTGGCCATCACAAATGCTTCAGACACCGCCAGACGTCCCCTGGGAGGTGGGGCCCTGGGCTGGCTGGCTGCTGTTGGGCCTCCGTGTTAGTTGCTTTTTCATTCCTTGACTTTCTGTCCCAACTCAGTCATCTGGAAATGAACTCCCAAATATGACATTTTAGCTATAACCAACCTGCTAATATCGCTACATTCTTTTAAAATAAATTAATATTTCCTAGAGAGTTATTTCATTCTTATAAGATCTGAATGCCAATAAGGCTTCAGATTCTACTGTTGGCTGAGGCAGAGTTTGAAATCAGAACAATTTACGTGTTATAAATTCTCAAATAGTATTTGAATTATAGTATACTATCTTTTAGAATTTTAGATATATAAGACCAATGGGAGGAAATATGAAGAATGTTTTTGAGTGGTGCCTTTGTTTAATTAATTTGTTTAAATCTGTGAGTTTTATGAGTGAATATTTGGGTGAGAAAAGCAAATATAATTCACTTTTTTCATAAAGCTAATTCTTGGTCAGGTTAAATAAAGTCAGTCTCTAAGAATACTAAGAGAGCAGTGACAAATAAGATACTTTTCACCCTGAACTTTTCACCCCAGGATTCTTATTTCTTTATCTTCATATCTACTGAAAGGGATTCAGATGATTAAAAATAAATCTTAATGTTGACTAGCAACAAGTTATAAAATTAATGCTGTGAATTCATGAACTTGGATCATGAATATATGTGACCTGAAGGTACTCCTTGGTATATTTTTAAAGGTTTATCAAATTCCTGTTATACTGGTAAGAACTGACATAATGTTTAAATCAGCTTTGTTTATATTTGTACATTTCATTCTTTTACTCTTCTCCTTTCAATATTATCTCTTATTATTCAGAGAGGAACACTAAGAAGTGGTACCGTTCAGTGTAAATTCCCAGGGCAAGCACTGATCTTGATTTGTTTTTGGCTCTGTCAGGTCTTAGCTGTAGCACGGGGGGTCTTTGTTGCCTCGTGGGGATCTTTTGTTGAGGCCCACGGACTCTCTGGCACACCGGTTTACATTCTCTGCCACTTGTGAGAGCTTAGTTACCTGACCAGGGGTCGAACCTGTGTCCCTTGCATTGCAAGGCAGATTCTTAACCACTGCACCACTAGGGAAGTCCCAAACATTTATTTCTTTAAAAAAAAAAAAAAAAGTACATGTGCCTGTGCATGTACAATAAGATAAAGATAGAGCGGGAAGAACGGGAGAGAAAAAAGCTAAGGAGTTGCTAAAAATATTAAAAGATGGAAGTGTATCTTATAGTACAATCTTTTGTACCTATTTTATTAAAACAACATAATAAAAGAGAACTCTGAGCTTTTATTATGGTTACTTTTTCATTGAAGTATAATTGACTTACAAGATTATGTTAGCTTCAGACATGCAATATACTGATTCAGTAGTTGTATACATTATACAGTGATTACCACCATAAATCTCATTCCCATCTGTCACCATACAAAGTTATAATAGCTGAGTGGATAAAGAATATGTGGTATGAAATGGAATATTACTCAGCCGTAAAAAAGAATGAAAACTTGTCACTTGTGACAACATGAATGGGCTTGGGACTATTAGTGAAAAGTCAGGGAAAAACAAGCACTGTGTGATTTCACTTATGTATGGAATCTAAAAAGCAAAACAAATGAACAAGCATAACAAAACAGAAATGGAGTCAGAGCTTCAGAGAACAAAGGGGCAGTTGCCAGAGAGAGGAGCCTAGGGGAGGAAGGAGAGAAGCCATTAAGAAAATTGAGAGGTATAAACTTCCAGCTATAAATAAATTATTGTGGATATGAAGTGCACGGTGTGGGGTGTATCATCAATAATTATGTAATAACTCTGTATGGTGACAGATGGTAACTAGGCTTATCCTAGCGATCATTTTGAGATGTACAAAAATATCAAATCACTGTTGTGTACTAAGAACTAATGTAGAGTTTTAGGTCAGTTATACTTCAATAGCAATAACCAAAAAACCCTCATAGGGAAAGAGATCAGATCTGTGGTTATTAAGGCAGGGAGTGGGTAAGGGGACTTGGATGAAAGCTCTGAAAAATTATAAACTTTCAATTGTCCTGGGAATGTAAAACACAACATGACAAATACAGTTAACACTACTGTATGCTATATATTTATTTCTGATAGTAAATCCCAAGTTCTTATCACAAGGACAAAATGTTTTTTCAGTCTCCTTAATGATGGACAGGGAGGCCTGGCGTGCTGTGATTCATGGGGTCGCAAAGAGTCAGACACAACTGAGCGACTGAACTGAACTGAATGTTGTATAAACGTTCATAAACTTGTGTAATAGGACTTCCCTGGTGGACCAGCAGCTAACAATCTGTCCTTCCAATGCATGGGGCTCACGTTCGATCCCTGGCCAGAGAGCTAGATCCCACACGGTGCCACTTAGAGCTTGTATGCAGCAGCTAAGACCTAGTGCAGCCAAGTAAATAAACTAAAATTAAATATTCTTCAAGAAATAAAATAACTCGTGATAATCATTTCATGGCACATGCAAGTTCAGTCATCATGCTGCACACCTTAAACTTATACAAGTCTGTATGTGAATTATATCTCAATAAAATTGGTTAAAGCTAAATAAAGAAGGAAATAAATAAAAAGACCAAAGATAAAAAAAATCCACTGCAGTGGACAGTATGAGGCACTGGAATGATCTGTGGTGAGAAGCGCTTGATCTCCTGCAGGGCTGGGTGGTAGCAGCGTGCAGACCATTCCTTACTCTTACAGGAGGAGCTGAGCAAAACCAAGCAGAGCAGCTCTTGGGGCAGGAGCTGTCAGATGCATGGGTCGCCCACCCTCTGGAATTGGAAAACTGTCCTGAATCATCAGGACTGGCCCTAAGTGTGGAAGAGATTAAAGGCCCAGTCTTGAGAAGCAGCCCCACATTCGGCCATGTGTTCACTCTGGGACCTTGGGCATCTCCTTGTGTTCACCTAACACGGAGAAGGATGCTGTGGAAAGTGCTAAGATCCCCAGCATAGAGTCCCTGCTCTTTAGGAACTTTGAATCCATGAAGTAGTCTAGCATGCAGTGTCAAGAGGGAAGCATCTTTTCTGGAAAGCCATGTTCAGGAGGCACCAGGGAATATTTATTCCTCTTTGCATTTAGAGTTTTTGGTCTTGCTAATGTTCATGGTGAGAACAAATAATGACTAAAAGCATTATTTTAATGCATATCTTTAGTTCATTTATTTTGTGTACCTGTTTCCTGGTCAGGGAGCAACATCATTAAAGGCAGGAATATAATTTTTAAACCTGTTCTCGGGTCTTAAATTATTTTGAAATGATCTGAGAAATGTACATATTGAATAATCTGTTGAATATGTATTCAATATATAGGGATATCTCTCTCTTCCACAAAACTATTAATGTATGAAGGGTAGGGTATACATCTTATTCATCTTTGGAATCATACTATCCTGTTATATAGTAGGAAATGGATAAATGTCACACTGAGTCAGCTTTAGAAATGTAATATGTGATCTTAGATCAATGGAAACCACAATTTTGGTTTGTGATTAAAGGAAAGCAGGGTCAGGTTAAATAAGTTTACTGTTTATAAAGAGTCACATTCCCACTGCCCAGGAGATGATCAAGGTGGCTTTTGTCAGATTGTCTAAGAAGTTAGCTCTCCAGAGAAGAAAGAGAACAAATACCATTTTGTCTCCTTGATCAGTTTTTTCTTGTCTGGTGAGAATGTTATTGGCTGCCTGTTTAGTCATTCATCTGCCACAGAAGAGAAGATCCATACGGTACAGTGAGCCTCAGTGTCCCAGCGTATGTATTTCCACCTAATCTTTTTTCCTCCAAGATTTGAGTTGAAAAACCCCAGAATTATGTACCTAGTCACCATGCTGGCCTGAGTTTTCTGGTCTCCTTACCTGGTGTTTTCCTAAGAATCTGTACTCTTAGCTGGTTTCCAACCCTAGTTGCTAACAACATGTCAGGTAAATAAATGAAGCAACATATGTATTTCTTATGTGCCATGGAAGACTTACTTTGAATAAATAATAAAGCATTCAGAAGACAGAAAAAATTTATGAAGGATTGTCTCCATGAAGCTTTCCAGCCCGTCTGCTATATAACAAAGTTCACCCAAGCCAGTTCTTTCATCACCATGCATTGTTCTTCCCCACCATGCTCAGGTGAGAGGAACCATGAGAGGTAAATGTGGTTTCTCCCAATAAGTTCAGAAAGATGCTGACAAATGGCAGGAAATTCAAGAAGACAGGATGGAAAATACTGTTACTCAGTGATGGTTTTGTTGTAACACTCACTTTCTGCTGTTGTGTCTTTTCAGAAGAAATAGAGTGTAAGAAGTTTCACTCCCCTGGATTCCCTTAAGTCTTGAATCATCAATTTCACATTCCTAATAGTGTATGTATATGTGTGTGAGTTATACAAGGCTGTGGTTCATGTGATGAGATTGGTTAGTTTTCTGTGATTGTGGTTTTCAGTCTCTCTGCCCTCTGATGGAGAAGGATAAGAGGCTTATGGAAGCTTCCTGATGGGAGAGACTGACTGAGGGGGAAACTGGGTCTCTTTCTGATGGGCGGGGCCATGCTCAGTAAACCGTTAATCCAATTTTCTGTTGATGGGCCAGGCTGTGTTCCCTCCCTGATATTTCGCCTGAGGCCAAACTATGGTGGAGGTGATGAAGGTAATGGCAACCTCCTTCAAAAGATCCCATGCACACACTGCTACACTCAGTTCTCCCTATGCTGTGGCAGGCCACTGCCAACCCACACCTCTTCTGGAGACTCCTGGACACTCACGGGCAAGTCTGGGTCAGTCTCTTGTGGGGTCACTGCTCCTTTCTCTTGGGTCCTGGTGCACAAGGTTTTGTTTGTGCCCTCCAGGAGTCTGTTTCCCCAGTCCTGTGTAAGTTCTGGTGGCTCTGTGGTGAGGTTAATGGCTACCTCCTCCAAGAGGGCTTATGCCATACCCAGGTCTGCTGCACCCAGAGCCCCTGCCCCTGCAGCAGTCCACTGCTGACCCATACCTCCTCAGGAGACACTCAAGCACAGTTCTGTCTCAGTCTCTGTGGGGTCTCTGGGTCCTGGTGCGCAAAAGGTTTGTTTGAGCCCTCTGAGCATCTCTGGCAGGTATGGGATTTGATTCTAAACGTGATTTTGCACCCTCTACAATCTTGCTGGGGCTTCTCCTTTGCCCCTGGATGTGGGATATCTCCTCACAGTCACTCCAGCACCATGCAGACACCATTCCAGTGCCTACCATCTTGCTGGGGCTTCTTTGCCCTTGTCCATGGGAAGTCTTCAATTGATGAGAAGGGGAGTGCCCTGCAGACACAGCAATTAGATCAATTGTGGAATGCAGTGTAGGAATGAGTCCAGGACAGAAAGGAGGTGTCTTGAGGGTCAAACGGCAGACTCAGGACTTTTGGAGTCAGTAGAAGCAAGCCCACCTAGATTCTCAAGCCCATCTCGATTCCTGGCTCAAACAGTAGCTTGTTTGACTGAAAAGCTGGGTCAGGAGTTAACCTCCCGATAATGTCTGTTGAAAAGCTAAAAGCTTGTCCTGAAGATCCTGGACGAGCCCCAAGATGATAGCTTATGGTGAACAGTGTTGGAATTGTGATCGTAGAAGAAGATTTAACTTAGGGACCGGGGACCAGGCTTAATCACTCAAGAGATTTGTATAGCAGAGTTTTACTAAAGCAAGAAAAGGGGCAGAGAAAGCTTCTGACACAGACATCTGAAGGGGGACAGAGAGTGCCCCCCTTGATAGTGTTAGCAAGGTAGTTATATACTTTTTAAATTACTTTTACAATAAATGAGCCATAAACTATGAGCCATGCCATCTAGGGTCACTCAAGATGGACAGGTCATAGTGCAAAGTTCTGATAAAACGTTACCCACTGGAAGAGGGAATGGCAAGCCACTTAAGTATTCTTGCCTTGAGAATCCTATGGACAGTATGAAAAGGTAGAAAGATACGACACTGAATGATGAAACCCACAGGTCGGTAGATGCCCAGTATGCTACTGGAGATCAGTAGAGAAATAACTCAAGAAAGGATAAAGAGATGGAGCCAAAGCAAAAACAACACCCAGTTGTGGATGTGACTGGTGATGGAAGTAAAGTCTGATGCTGTAAAGAGTAATATTGCATAGGAACCTGGAATGTTAAGTCCATGAATCAAGGCAAATTGGAAGTGGTCAAACAGGAGATGGTAAGAGTGAACATCGACATTTTAGGAATCAGCGAACTAAAATAGACTGGAATGGGTGAATTTAACTCAGATGACCATTATATCTACTACTGTGGGCAAGAATCCCTTAGAAAGAATGGAGTAGCCATCATGGTCAACAAAAGAGTTCGAAATGCAGTACTTGGATGCAATATCAAAAACGACAGAATGATCTCTGTTCGTTTCCAAAGCAAACCATTCGATATCACAGTAATCCAAGTCTATACCCTGACTAGTAACGCTGAAGAAGCTGAAGTTGAACAGTTCTATGAAGACCTACAAGACCTTATAGAGCTAACACCAAAAAAAAGATGTCCTTTTCATTATAGGATTCTGAAATGCAAAAGTAGGAAGTCCAGAGATATCTGGAGTACCAGGCAAATTTGGCTTTAGAGTACAGAATGAAGCAGGGCAAAGGCTAATAGACTTTTGTGAAGAGAACACACTGGTCATAGCAGACACCTGCTTCCAACAACACGAGAGAAGAAACTACACATGGACATCACCAGATGGTCAACATCAAAATCAGATTGATTATATTCTTTGCTGCCAAAGATGGAGAAGCTCTATACAGTCAACAAATACAAGGCCGGGAGATGACTGTGGCTCATATCATAAACTCCTTATTGCCACATTCAGACTTAAAATGAAGAAAGTAGGGAAAACCTCTAGACCATTCAGGTATGACTGAAATAAAATCCATTATGATTATACAGTGGAAGTGACGAATAGATTCAAGGGATTAGATCTGATAGACAAAGTGCCTGAAAGACTTTGGATGGAGGTTCATGACATTGTACAGGAGGCAGGAATAAAGACCATCCTCAAGGAGAAGAAATGCAAAAAGGCAAAATGGTTGTCTGAGGAGGCCTTCCAAATACCTGTGAAAAGAAGAGAAGCAAAAGGCAAGGGAGAAAAGGAAAGATATACCCATTTCACTGGAGAGTTCCAAAGAATAGCAAAGAGAGATAAGAAAGCCTTCCTCAGTGATCAGTGCAAAGAAATAGAGGAAAACAACAGAATGGAAAAGGCTAAAGATCTCTTCAAGAAAATCAGAGATACCAAGGTAACATTTCATGCAAAGATGATCTCGATAAAGGACAGAAATGGTATGGACCTAACAGAAGCAGAAGATATTAAGAAGAGGTGACAAGAATACACAGAAGAACTGTACAAAAAAGATCTATACGATCCAGATAATCATGATGGTGTGATCACTCACCTAGAGCCAGACATCCTGGAATGCAAAGTCAAGTGGGCTTTAGGAAGCCTCACTATGAACAAAGCTAGTGGAGGTGATGGAATTCCAGTTGAGCTATTTCAAATCCTGAAAGATGATGCTGTGAAAGTGCTGCATTCAATATGCCAGCAAATTTGGAAAACTCAGCAGTGGCCACAGGTCTGGAAAAGGTCAGTTTTCATTCCAATCCCAAAGAAAGGCAATGCCAAAGAATGCTCAAACTGCCGCAAAATTGCACTCATCTCACACGCTAGTAAAGTAATGCTCAAAATTCTCCAAGCCAGGCTTCAGCAATACGTGAACCATGAACTTCCTGATGTTCAAGCTGGTTTTAGAAAAGGCAGAGGAACCAGAGATCAAATTGCCAACATCCGCTGGATCATGGAAAAAGCAAGAGAGTTTCAGAAAAACATCTATTTCTGCTTTATTGACTATGCCAAAGCCTTTGACTGTGTGGATCACAACAAACTATGAAAATTTCTTAAAGAGATGGGAATGCCAGACCACCTCACCTGCCTCTTGAGAAACCTGTATGCAGGTTAAGAAGCAACAGTTAAAACTGGACTTGGAACAACAGACTGGTTAAAAATTAGGAAAGGAGTACATCAAGGCTGTATATTGTCACCCTGCTTATTTAGCTACTATGCTGAGTGTATCATATGAAATGCCACGATGGATGAAGCACACGCTGGAAATAAGATTGCCAGGCTTCTGCTGCTGCTGCTGCTGCTGCTGCGTTGCTTCAGTTGTGTCCGACTCTGTGCAACCCCATAGATGGCAGCCCACTAGGCTCCTCTGTCCCTGGGATTCTCCAGGCAAGAATACTGGAGTGGGTTGCCATTTCCTTCTCCAGTGCATGAAAGTGAAAAGTGAAAGTGAAGTCGCTCAGTCGTGTCCAACTCTTAGCGACCCCATGGACTGCAGCTTACCAGGCTCCTCCGTTCATGAGGCAAGAGTACTAGAATGGGGTGCCATTGCCTTCTCTGAAGATTGCCAGGAGAAATATCAATAACCTCAGATATTCAGATGACACCACCCTTATGGCCAAAAGCACAGAGGAACTAAAGAGCCTCTTGATGAAGGTGAAAAAGAGGAGAGTGAAAAAGCTGGCTTAAAAGTCAACATTCTTAAAACTAAGATCATGGCATCTGGTCCCATCACTTCATGGCAAATAGATGGGGAAACAGTGGAAACAGTGACAGACTGTATTTTTTGAGGTTCCAAAATCACTGAAGATGGTGACTCAGGCATGAAATTAAAAGATGCTTACTCTTTGGAGGAAAAGTTATGACCAACCCACGTAGCATATTACAAAGCAGAGACATTACTTTACCAACAAAGGTCCATCTAGTCAAGGCTATGGTTTTTCCAGTGGTCATGTATGGATGTGAAAGTTGGACTACAAAGAAAGCTGAGCACTGAACAGTTGATGCTTTTAAACTATGGTGTTGGAGAAGACTCTTGAGAGTCCCTTGGACAGCTGGGAGATACAACAAGTCCATCCTAAAGGAGATCAGTCCTGGGTGTTCATTGGAAGGACTGATGCTGAAGCTGAAATCCAATACTTTGGCCACCTGATGTGAAGAACTGACTCATTTGAAAAAACCCTGATGCTGTGCAAGATTGAAGGTGGGAGGAGAAGGGAACAGCAAAGGATGAGACGGTTGGATGTCATCACTGACTCAGTGGACCTGTATTGAGTAAACTTTGGGAGTTGGTAGTGGACAGGGCGGAGAAGGCAATGGCACCCCACTCCAGTACTCTTGCCTGGAAAATCCCATGGATGGAGGAGCCTGGTAGGCTGTAGTCCATGGGGTCCCTAAGAGTCGGACACGACTGAGCGACTTCCTTTTCACTTTTCACTTTTATGCATTGGAGAAGGAAATGGCAACCCACTCCAGTGTTCTTGCCTGGAGAATCCCAGGGGCAGGGGAGTCTGGTGGGCTTCCGTCTATGGGGTCACACAGAGTCGGACACGACTGAAGCGACTTAGTAGCAGCAGCAGCAGCAGTGGACAGGGAGGCCTGGAGTGCTGCAGTCCATGGGGTCGCAAAGAGTCAGACACAACTGAGCGACTGAACTGAGCTGATGTGTGTGTGTATGCATGGATGTTTAATTAATATAGTTAAGTACAGTAAAGTCCCTTGTGGGTTAATTGAAGTACATATTTTAACTTTGTTTATAACACTGCTATCTTTCTAAATCAGAGGTCCACAATTTTTTTCTGTAAAAGATCAAATAGTAAATATTTTGTCTGGTTGGGTTGTACCGTCGTCTCTGTTGCAACCACTCTGTAATACACTCGACCATGTGAAAACAAATAGACATAGTTGTGTTCTGATTAACTTTTTTTATTACTATTACAAAACCAGGTGGCAGCCTGAAAGGGCCCACAAGCCTAATCTACTAATTTACTAATCCCTAGTCTAATGAAAGGCAAAGTGAATAAATATGGGAAAGAAGCCACCTGTCTACCCCACAACCAGTCCTCTCTATATAAACACATTTACAAGCTAGTCCAACTTAAAGAAATATTTAAATTCCTAGAGTACGAGATGTTTTTCTCTCCGGGCTACATATGCTTCAGTTGCCATTACTAAATAAGAAAATAATGTCTTTGTCACAGTGAAATGTCACCCCCCAACACACACGCTACCCACCCTAGCACATGCTGCTTTTTTACTCAGCTGCTCAGTGATACACCTCACCAGGGAGACGGGCCAGAGCGGTGCCGCCCGGATGACTTAGCATCCTCAAGCCTCCGCCTGCAGCTCTTGAAAGAGCTCCAGGCTCAGCTGGCCTCCTGTTACTGTAGGTTAGCATGGGTATCACATTTCTAATGGATTAGCTGACTACTGGGAATGCAGAAGGGGTTTTAAAGTCTCTTAACTTCTAAATGCAGCACATAAATGGAGTTCTATGAATATTTAATTTCGGTGCAAGACCTGAAGTTCCTTGCAATTAGTTTAACTGTTGCTTTCAGGAGAGAGAGAGAGAGAATGAATTTTCTTTGAGTGTTTTCAGATTCACCATGGACTCTGCTTTTCTCAGTTTGGACCTTTTCATGAGCTGGATCATGACCACTTTTATATAATAATCAGAATCCATTTCTTTTGGGGTACATCTAGCACATGTCTTTTCTCAATCATTAGGGAAGAGATGGAGTTTTCAGGTATAATATCTCTTACATCTTTTGTTAGCAAGCTGCCTGGTGCATCTTGGCAGGGCCCAGGGACTCCAATTTTCCTAATGGACTAGTGGTTTCTGCAGCAAAATCCACTTGCCCATCTTTCTAGTCAAATAAGTAGCTTATTAGAAACACAATCTGGCCTGAAATTCCACATGATCATTTTTTGTCTTTTGAGAATAATGCTCTGGTCCATAGTAGGCTCTCGAAAAATGCTTGACTGAATAAATTCCAAGGTTTTAACCCTCATTCTTTCTCTAACAATGTAATCTTGAGTAGGACTCTTACTATTTCTGAGTAAGAGTTTCTTCATATATAACAGGATAGACTTTATAAGGTGATTTTAGGTCCCTTAAGACTCTTAAATTTGATGCTTCTCTGGGCTCAACATTTTCCTAGGTACTGAAATGCAGATTATGAGAACATTAGTTAGGAAGGCAAGGAGCACACGTAAATAGCCAGGAAAAAAAAGCACATCATGTAATCCAGGATGCCTGGTATTGTTTGCAGTAGAGACAGGTTATTGTGATTGTGGGACGAGCTCCTATAAAAGGAGAATCTAAAGTGGGCATGAATATAGAAAGCAGGCTACTGAAAGAAAGACATTTCCAGGACAGGCATTAAGGGGAAAAAGCTATTAAAACAACATATGGAAACCAGGAGAGAAGATGGTGTGTACTGAGAAAACTGGGAGCTCGTTCGGTTGCAACATTTAACACTTTACTGACATGGAACTCTGGTGCTGCAGACAGGCTCTGCTTTTCTGCCTGTTTCCTCCCTCCTCTCTCTCCTCTTTTCTTCCCTTTATTTCAGTATGTGAAGGGTGGAAGAATCCTTCAGATTATTTTTATTTAGCAGATGTCTTTGAGTACCTAGTGGATGTGTGAGCATAAGCCCTAGTCTTTTCTTGCCTTGACTATAGAACTGTCTCTCAATTCATCCCCATCGTTCATCCCCACTTTGCCCCTCCAGGCCCTCTACCCAGCCTGTGCCAAAGTAAGGAGCATATCTAAAATTTCTGAAGTACAATCTAGGCACGTCATTGCAGTTGCATCCCAACATCTGAGGACATGGGGTAGGCACTTTCCGTTGGCATGAGCAGCCCTGCAAGCCTGACTCTGTTGCTAACAGATTCTGGCCACACTGTGGCCTTTCCCTGGAGCGCATCAGGAAAGGCTGATCTCACTCAGCTCCCCAAAGTTGTCCCATTGCTCCCCACACTACCTGGCCAAGTCCTACATCACCACTTCTTCATTTCCTCCTTTCCCCAGCAAAGCTCATGATTCTTGTTCTGGCCGCTCTCTATTTATTACACTCTGACATTATTTGGTTGCAACACCTAGAAGGTAATTCCATAAGAGGAAAATTGCACCTTCCATTTTTTAATTTCAAGTATCTAGCACAGTCTTTGGAGAAGGCAATGGCACCCCACTCCAGTACTCTTGCCTGGAAAATCCCATAGACAGAGGAGCCTGGTGGGCTGCAGTCCATGGGGTTGCTAGGGTTGAAGACGGCTGAGTGACTTCACTTTCACTTTTCACTTTCAATGCATTGGAGAAGGCAATGGCACCCCACTCCAGTACTCTTGCCTGGAAAATCCCATAGACGGAGGAGCCTGGTGGGCGGCAGTCCATGAGGTTGCTGAGGGTCAGACACAACTGAGCGACTTCACTTTCACTTTTCACTTTCATGCATTGGAGAAGGAAATGGCAACCCACTCCAGTGTTCTTGCCTGGAGAATCCCAGGGACGGGGGAGCCTGGTGGGCTGCCGTCTCTGGGGTCGCACAGAGTCGGACACGACTGAAGCGACTTAGCAGCAGCAGCAGCACAGTCTTTGCACATAACAGACAAGCAGTGAATGTTGAATCCAATCCTCCATATTGACTTGCAGAGTTTAAGAGAGAGCGCACATTGTTTCTCCTGTAAATTGAATTTTTCTGTGTTTTAACAGTGATTTATCATTCGAGTTGGTTTGTCTTTAATCCATTGGAGTCTCATTTTGAACATATCTTTTCCTCTTGTCTATCAGCTAGTGTCTGTCTGGCCCCATTATTAATTTTGAAAATAAATGTGCTAATGTATTCAACATACGATGCCTTTTAACAATTTTCTGTAATTGGTACCATTACCATCTGCCACCTTGTGGTGGTGGATTGATTCCGGAAAATGCGTGTTACCATCTGTGGGAGAGTCTTCACACATTAAAGCTGCTCTGTCCTCCTCCTTCAGAACGCACTCGCCACGAGCACAGGGCAACCTCAGGCCTCTTATGGCAACATCTGATGAGAAATGCATCCTTCCATGTGTGGAACCGTGTGTTTCCCATGTGTGTATAAGTGGTTAGAACATGTCTTTCCCAGTATCTTTGATTGTTTAGTACAGATAAATCTATTTTCCACAGGAGAGCTGAAAATATATGACTGCATCTTTTACACCCCCGACAGGCTTCAAACGCGAGTAGAGACTGAAAGCACTTTGCATCCATGGTTTATTCCAAGTTCCTGACCATTTGATGCACTTTGGTAATGGTCTTTGACATCAATAAAGCGTGTATGTTGCCTCTTTACTACTTTTTATTTTAAATTATTTTGTTTCACTTTTTGTTCATTTAGTTGACATAGGACTCCCGTGCCGCAGACAGGTTCTTCTCTTTTTGTGCCTCTTTCTTCCCTCCTTCTCTCTCTTCTTTTCTCTTCCCTTTAATGCAATATGTGAAGGGTGGAAGAATCCTTCAGATTATTTTTATTCAGCAAATGTCTTTGAGCACCTAGTGGATACATGAACACAAGCCCTAATCTTTTCTTGCCTCGACTATTAAAATATCTTCTCAACTCGTACCCACTGTCCATCCCCAGTCTGCCCCTCCAGTCCCTCTCTCCAGCCTGTACCAAAGTAGTGTACGGATGTGAGAGCTGGACCATAAGGAAGGCTGAGCGCTGAAGAATTGATACTTTCGAACTGTGGTGCTGGAGAAGTCCCTTGGACAGCAAGGAGATCAAAGCAGTCAATCCTAAAGGAAATCAACCCTGAATATTCAATGAAAGGACTGATGCTGAAGCTGAAGCTCTAATACTTTGGCCACCTGATGCAAAGAGCCAACTCATTGTAAAAGACCCTGATGCTGGGAAGGATTGAGGGCAGGAGGAAAAGGGGAAGGCAGAGAATGAGATGGTTGGAGAGCATCACTGACTCATTTGGCATGAGTTTGAGCAAATTCTGCGAGTAGTGAAGGAGAGGGAAGCCTGGCGTGCTGCAGTCCATGGATCACAAAGAGTCGGACATGACTGAGTGACTGAACGACAACAAATATATATTTTATAGCTTACTTGTCACAATAAACATCATATTTGTGAATACAGATTAATATGATTTTCTTTAAAACTATCAAATAATATTCCATGGTATGTCTAACAGAGACATCTGGCTGAGAGTACTGAAAACAAGACTCCTCTAACTGGATTCAATTATACAGACACATTCAATTTCATTTACAAGAATACTGAAGGTTGCCATTTTTAGAGCTGATTCAAGGACTCTGCAGCATCACCCTGGGACCCAGGGACTCTTCCTCTTCTTACTCATCCTCATACATCAGCTCTTTCCCTCATGCTTTGTGACTGCTTCAGTCTTGGCATCTGCTCACACTGCATTTAAGAGCAAGAGCAATGGGCCAGCACAAAGTACTTTCTCCTTCTATCAGGAAGCTGGGACCCTTACATCTTATTTACCAGGACTGGGTCAGGTCTACACCAGCTGCAAAGGATGTGGGAACAGGAATGTCGAGCAAATAGGAGCCACATGGTTATCGCTGGGTTAGATCTACAACGATAGATCATTGAGTCTCCACATATCTCTGCAAATATAACAGTTCTGGTTGTAAGAAGAAGAAAGTGCTGACTGGTGGCTGGGCAGCTTGGACAGTTTGTTGTAGAATGTGGTTATTTAATTTTCCAGGCTCATTAACAGATGATATCTTTGCTACCAAAAATAGTGCAAGAGTGAGAACTACCGTGCCTGCTTCCGTGTTCATTTATGGGCTTGTGTCTCGTATGGAAATACAATGAAGGGAAATTGATGCAATAGCATATGATATATTTAAATTTGGTTTTACCTGCCACAGTGTTTCTTAAATGGTTGTAAGAGTTCATTTTCCTCCCAGCAGCATATCACAATATCTGTTTCACATATCAAACCGAACTTCCTAGGGGATTGTTCAAGCCTCTGTCTTTGCTCACAGGGGCTCCCAGGAGTGGAGCCTGTGCCAACACCCAGTTCAATGTGTGTATTTTGTCATTTACCTGGTGTGTAGGACTCACACCCTAGTTCCAAATGTCTTTCGGAGGCAAGTACTCTGTGTGTAGCTATAGATTCGGTGTGTCCAAGGGAGGAGATAAATGCAAGCCTCCTCTGTCACATCCTGATCAGAGCGCGAGGATTTTCAAGGTCACGGAGGCTGAGTACTATCACGTCACACTTGGATATTCTACCCCCCTTGGAAGGACAGAAGCCCCTTCTTCAATTGTTGTTGTTATTGTTTGTGTGAGTGTTTACATATAAAATTTATTTCTTTAATTCACCAGGATATTTTTAATGGTAAAATATAATCTTATTTTTACTTTTTTCACAAAATAGGCACATGTTTCTACACTAGTTATTCAATGCTAAATTATTTTCATTAAATTTTTAAATGGCATTTTTGTCATAATCTTAATACTCGTGTATATATCTGCTTCTTCAAACTCTTGTCTGATCCTATAATGCGTTTTCCTACTTTTGTGCCTATGTCATATAGTTTTAAAAATTAATCACCCTTTACATTAAGTTGCTGCAAAACTAATTGCAATTTTGCATTGTTGAATTTTGCCATTTGGCATTGGAATACATTCTTAAATAATTGTGGTTATGTTGTACATCATTGTAATGCAAACTTCTCACTTTATGATTTTGCTAATGACTTATTACTTGCTGTTTATTTTGTATTTATTTTTAGACTATAGAAATGATGTTAGACAAAAAGCAAATTAGAGCACATTTTTTATTTGAGTTCAAAATGGGTTGTAAAGCAGCGGAGACAACACACAGCATCAACAGTGCATTTGGCCCAGAAACTGCTAATGAGCACAGTGGTGCAAAGTGCGGAAGAGTGGGGAGGGGAGGGAGCCTCGAGAAGGAGGAGTGCAGCGGCCGACCGACCAACTGAGAGTGATCATCAAAGCTGAGCCTCTTACAGCAGACGTTGCCAAAGCACTCAGGGCCAAACATTCTACGGTCATTCAGCATTTGAAGCAAACTGGAAAGGTGAAAAAGCTCAGAGAGTGTCTCGTGAGCTGACCACAAATCCAAAAAAACTGTTGTTTTGAAGTGTCATCTTCTCCTATTGTATGCAACAGCAATGAAAACGTTGCCATGAAGGGTAGCCGTGGCAAAAGCGTGTTGATTGTAATGGTTCCTATTTTGTTTAATAAAGATGTATTTGAGCAGCCTTATAACTATTTAAAATTCACAGTCTGAAATCGCAGTTACTTTTGCACCCATCTTATATCATGTTCTATTTAGTAGAAACAATTTCCACTCATTATTTCTTTTAAATATTGCTCAAATGTTCTTGCTTGCCTGGAGAATCCCAGGGACAGGGGAGCCTGGTGGGCTGCCATCTATGGGGTCGCACAGAGTCGGACACGACTGAAGTGACTTAGCAGTAGCAGCAAATGTTCTTGCATCGTTTTTCCTTCTATCTGAATATTGTAATTACTTTGTCAAAATCTATTGAAAATAAAACATTTTTAAAAATTTGTTGCCATTATTTCTTCCATTTTCTTCTTGGGGTTGTGGCTTTTTAAAACATATTTGCTTATTTATATTTGTTTTTGGCTGCACCAGGCCTTCATTGCTGCTGTGACCTTTCTCTAGTTGTAGTGAGCAGCAGCTACTCTCTAGTTGCAGTACGTGGGCTTCTCATCGTGGCGGCTTCCTTTCTTCTATTCTCTTGTCGCAGAGCATGGGCTCTTGGTGTGCGGGCTTCAGTGGTTGTGGTGTACAGACTTAGTTGCTTTGCAACGTGGGATCTTCTGGGACCATGGATCGATCTCCCATTCCCCACATTGGCAGGCAGATTCCCAACCACAGGACCACCAGAGAAGTCCAAAATTAAGCATTTTAATTTGCCTTTTTAAGGTATTACATACTTCCTGATGGATTTATTCCCTGAGATTTTCTGCTTTTTCTTATTATAAAAGATTGTTTTTCTCAAGAAGTTTTCTAATTGAATATGGTGAGTACATGGGAGCTTCCCAGGTGGCACATTGGTAAAGAATCCACCCACTATTGCAGGAGACACAAGAGAGGCTGGTTCAGTCTCTGGTTAGAGAAGATTCCCCTGGAGTAGGGAATGGAGGAGCCTGGTAGGCTACAGTTCATGGGGTCCCAAAAGTCCAACACGACTGAGTGATTGAGGACGCATGGTTGAGTATATATGAAAACTGTTAATTTATGTAACTTGAGTCTGAATCCATTCATCTTGCTGAAATCTATTCATACGTCTATAATTTTAAAGTTAATTCTATGGGCATGGATATATTATCCCGACATAGAGGTTGATCTGTTTTATAACTTTTTTCTTATCTTATTGGAATTTCTGGCATATCCAATTCAGTGATGAATAAGCAGCAGAATTCTTATCTAGGTCTAGAATAAAATGGATCACTTGTATTATTCAGCCATAACATTGTTGTTGTTCAATCTTTAAGTCATGTCTGACACTTTGCAACCCCATGGACTGTAGCATGCCAGGTTCCTCTATCTTCCACTACCTCCTGGAGTTTGCTCAAATTCATATCCATTGAGTCAGTGATGCTATCTAACCATGTGATCCTCTGCCACCCCTTTCTCCTTTTGCCTTCACTCTTTCCCAGAATCAAGGTCTTTTCCAATGAGTCAACTCTTTACCTAAGGTGGCCAAAGTACTGGAGCTTCAATTTCAGCAACAGCCCTTTCAAATGAATATTCAGGGTTGGTTTCCTTTAGGATTAACTAGTTTGATTTCCTTGGTGTCCAAGGGACTCTTGAGAGACTTCTCCAGGACCACAAATTGAAAGCAGCCATCTTTGGAACTCAGCCTTCTTTATGGTCCAACTCTCACATCTGTACATGACTACTGGAAAAATCATAGCTTTGACTATATGGACCTTTGCTGGCAAAGTAATGTCTCTGCTTTTTAATATAGTACCTAGGTTTGTTATAGCTTGTCTTCCAAGGAGCAAGCATCTTTTAATTTCATGGCTGCAGTCTCTGTCTGCAGTGATTCGGGAGCCCAAGAAAAAAATCTGTCAATGCTTCTTTTTCCCTTCTGTTTGCAATGAATTGATGTGACTAGATGCCCTGATCATCGATTTTTGAATGTTGAGTTTTAAGCCAGATTTTTCACTCTCTTTCACGCTCATCAAGAGGCTCCTTAGTTCCTCTTCACATTCTGCCATTAGAGTGGTATCATGTGCATATCTGAGGTTGATATTTCTCCTGGCAGTCTTGATTTCAGCCTTTGAGTCATCCCGATTCATCTTTAGTTTCCTGGTAGATGTCATTGATTAGATAAGGAATGTTTCCTACTCATATCCATTTGCTGAGAGTGTCTCATCAGTAAGGGTATTACATATTCTTCAGCTATTGATGTATCGCCAGTAATAAACAAAGACTAACATGTATTGAGTTCTTTATGCCAGAGACTGCTCTAAGTAATTTACATGTAATCTCTCATTTATTTCTCAGTTGTCTCAAACATGAATAAACTAGGACACAAAACTGTCATATGACTTGCTCAAATTTACATAGTTGGTTAGTGCTGCTGCTGCTGCTGCTGCTGCTAAGTTGCTTCAGTCATGTCCAACTCTGTGCAACCCCATGGACTGTAGCTCACCAGGCTCCGCCGTCCCTAGGATTCTCCAGGCAAGAACACTGGAGTGGTTGCCATTTCTGTCTCCAAGTTAGTTAGTAACAATGGGTAGATTATATTAGTTAGATTTCAATTATTCTTAAACCCCTAATTTATCTTGAAGTGCTCTTCTTTTAGAATACAGCTGGACTAATTTGTTAATATTTCATTTAGTAGTTTTGAATTTATGTTCATAAATGAATTAAATTTCAGTTGCCTATGCAACCAGCCTATGTAATCTGTTGTGTAGTTTTCTTTCTTCTCTCTTTTATAAGATTATGTATATGTGGATATAATGATATGTATGTGAAATAGATACTATGCTCATTCAGGTTTTGATGAAACCAGTATCTAAATCTATGTGGGTCTATTGACCTTGAAAGGTAGAGTTTTGCTTCTTTTTATTATTCTTTGCAAGCCAATAATAGTACACATAGTATATAATACATATTTCTCATGTAATAGTGTTTGTTTAATATATTGGCTTAAAATTAAAAATAATTTTTATTTTCTTCCTTTCTTTCTTTATAAAAAGTTTTATTCAAACAATCCTCTACAAGTTGTTTGCTTCTTTCCCCCTTTAAACTTAGCTTCATTGTGTCTTTTTTAGTTTTTCCTCAAGTTGATGTCTTTCATCCTTATTTCTTCTTCAGGAAATCATAATTTCAAGGTTTTTTTTGCCTTTTAGTGAACTTTTAAGAAAACTGACTTTCAACTTTAATAAATTTCACTTTTTATTGAGTGTGTATGTCACAACTTTCTCTCATTAATTCCTTTCTTCTATTTTATTTAGTTTGTTTCCTTGATTTTCAGGGACAGAGGAGAGATCTTTATGCATGAATTTCCATTTTCTTTCCACTGTGACGTTTGAGAATAACTTATAAGCCCTCTTCTTTTTGGTGATCTAAGACAAAGTCCATTCTAGTCAATAATTATATGTCTTATGAAAAAATGTATATTCTATTTTTGGAGCATAAATTATTATACATGCCTTTGTTAGTCTAGCCTCTTTATTATATTTAAGTAGTCTATAGCACTCCCATTTTTTAGCTTATTTGGTCTGTCGATTTCTTAGATAGGCAAGTTAAAATTTTCTGGTCTAGGTGTGCATTGCCCACTTTCCCTTTCATCTTACTTCTTTTTGCTCTTAAAATACATGTCAGTATATACTTAAAGTTTTTAAGGTTCCATCTGTTAGACAGGTTATGCCTTGATCTATAGGAAATATCTATCCAGTTTTCCCCATTTTGCTGATTTTAGTGTTGAATTCCCTACAGCATTGCTTCTTTGGGGATGTATTTTGTTTGTTTTTAAGTTTCAAGCATCATGGTAACTGCTGGATTAAATATATATATGTATATAGTGATTTGTCCAAAATCACTGCAGATGGTGGTTGCAGCCATGAAATTAAAAGACGCTTACTCCTTGGAAGGAAAGTTATGACCAACCTACACAGCATATTAAAAAGCAGAGATGTTACTTTATCAACAAAGGTCTGTCTAATCAAGGCTATGGTTTTTCCAGTAGTAATGTGAGAGTTGGACCATAAAGAAAGCTGAGCGCCAAAGAATTGATGATTTTGAACTGTGGTGTTGGAGAAGACTCTTTAGCAGTCCCTTGGACTTCAAGGAGATCCAACCAGTCCATCCTAGAGGAGATTAGTCCTGGGTGTTCATTGGAAGGACTGATATTGAAGCTGAAACTCTAATACTTTGGCCACCTGATGTGAAGAGCTGACTCATTTGAAAAGACCCTGATGCTGGAAAAGATTGAAGGCAGGAGGAGAAGGGGACAACAGAGGATGAGATGGCTGGATGGTGCCACCGACTCGATGGATGTAAGTCTGGGTGAACTCTGGGAGTTGGTGATGGACAGGGAGGCCTGGCATGCTGTAGTCACGGGGTTGCAAAGAGTTGGACATGACTGAGTGACTGAACTGAACTGAAGTGAACTGAAGTGTCCTTTTTATTTATATGTGGTATTGCACATATAAATAAAATTTACCATCTTTAAACAGTATTAGATGCATTTGTATTGTTGTGATTACTTTCTTTTAGTGTAATGTCCTCAAAGTCCATGCATATTTAGCATATATCAGAATTTCCTTCCCCGTGAAAGCTGAGTAATATTCTGTGTTTATGTTTAAACCATATTTTGCATATCCATTCTTCTGTCTATAGACATTTGGGTTGCTTCTATGTTTTACTATTGTGAATAATGCTGCTGTAAACATGGATGTGAAACTATTTCTTTGACACCCTGCTTTCAGTTATTTTGAGTATGCACTCTCAAGTGAAACTGCTGGATCATATGGAAATTCTATTTTTAACTTTTTTAAGACCCCACCTATTGCTTTCCATAGCAATTGTACCATTTTAGACTTCTACCAATAGTATACAAGAGTTTCAATTTCTTCACAACCTTAGCAGCACTTGTTACTTTCTGGTTTTGTTTGCTTGTTTGTTTGGGTTTTTTGATAGTAACCATCCTAGTGGGTGTAAAGTAGTAGCTTCATATGGTTTTGATTTGCATTTTGGTTGGGGGTTCATTTTGCTTCTGAAGATTTCCTGTGCTCCTTTAACAATGCTGCACTATTTTCCAGCATCTGCTGTATAGACCAGAGAGTCTCGTTCCTGGGAGGGCTGTGCTCTACCTTATTTCCAAAGAGAGGAGAAAGGAGGGATGCCAAAAGGCATGCTGGGACAGTCGCCAGCTCCTAGAAAGGGACCCTTCCTCTTTTTCTGAGTGCCATCACACACTCCTCTGCCTTGCCTTTTTTGAAGGAAGCATCCACTCTCTTCAAATGCAGTTTTCTTCATCTATTCAATAAGTATTCAGTAAGAGCCCACCATGTTGTAGACATTGTTTAGGATGCGAGGATACCATAGTGAAGAAAGCTAAAAAGATCTGTGCCTTCATGGACTCCACATTCTAGTGAAGGGAGAGAGATAATACATAAAAAAGTCAATGGATATTTCACCAGGTGGAGATAGGTGCTCTGGAGAAAACTTTTAAAGGTTGTATTCATTCTCTGTGGCTGTGTAAGACATTATCACTAACCTAGCATCTTGAAATAAGACAAATTTATCACCTTTCTTTTGGTCAGGAGTCTAGCATGGCAAATCAAAGTGTCTGCTTTGGAATCTGAGGGGTGGGAGCTTCTTCTAAGCTCAATCAGCTTGTTGGCTAACTAAATTCAGTTCAGTTCATTTATAGGACTAAGATCAGTGTTTCTTCCCTGTATGCCTACCAAGGGTTGTCATCAGCTCCTAAAAGCCACTCACCATTTCCTGCCATGTAGTCCCATTCACAACCTTGCAGCTACTTCTTTAAGATCAGCAGGAGAAAATTCCCTTGCAGTCCAGTGGTTAGAACTCTGAGCTCCCAATGCAGGAGGACAGAGGTTCGATTCCTGCTCAGGGAACTAAGATCTCACAAGCTGCATGGTGAAAAAAATAGTCAGCAGGAGAA
Organism: Bubalus kerabau; assembly: GCF_029407905.1. Taxonomy (NCBI): domain Eukaryota; kingdom Metazoa; phylum Chordata; class Mammalia; order Artiodactyla; family Bovidae; genus Bubalus; species Bubalus kerabau. The sequence goes on from NC_073643.1 coordinate 5,425,689, forward strand.
GCTCTGTGCTGCTGTGAAGCTTTTTCTTTCTCTGTCTTTGACGTGTTAGACTCAGATTTAAAGGACTCACATGGAGAGGTCAGGTCCACCCAGATAATCTTCCTTCAGTTAAAATCCTCAACCTAATCAAGGAAGTGAGATCCATCATTTTCACAGCTCTGGGAGGCATGCAGGCACATATACCAAGAGGTGGGGATTGTGAAGACCATCTTAGCATCATGCCCACCACACAGAATAAGGCACTGGAGAGCGTTGTGTCATTTCATACAGGCTGGCAAGTGACATTTAAATACAACTGTAAGATTTCTGGAGGAAGAGTTTTTTCTAGGATAAAGGGACAGCCAGCGCCAACTCTCTGAAGCAAGAACATACTGAGGATACTTTAGAGACAGCGGGGAGGCCAGTGTGGCTGGAGCAGAGTGGCTAAGAGGCAGAGTTGGGAGAGAGGAGGTCAGCCTGGGAGGTCGAGATCAAGGAGGGCCTTGGAGGCCATCAAAAGAACTGTGGCTGTTATTCCACACTGTTGTTTGTTTCCTTCTGTAGTACCATAACTGAATGTATGTCTTTGAAAAAAATTTTAAGCTGAAATACATTTAGAAAACATTTGTGAACCCCAAACCTAAGTACGAGTGGATAAACAGAAAGGACAAAGATTCATAGTCTTTGGTAGAAGCATTACATATGTGGGTGTGGAGCGAGGAAGTTTACAAGCTCAGTGTTTTACAACGATTAACCAAAATTGTACATTTTCCTGTACTGCAGCTTCTAGAGGGAATAAAAATGTCAGGGCACATACACATACATACACCCATAATGTTCACAATGCTTAATGACATTTTCAATTAGGCTAAATAGATGCCATTTTTAAATTTAAAGACTTGTAATTTTGATTTATGCAGACAAAACTCATGCCTTGCTTAATTTTAACCATGATTTACTGAAGATTATTTTGATTTTCTTTTTCATATATGGATTTGATCCTACAAAGTTGGGACTTACAATATGACAGGAGATGTGAGATCAGCTTCTTTAATTGAGCGGCATATATTTCCTTTTATGATGGAAATATCTTCAGTACCTGCTTGTCTTCTGTACCTACTTAGCCATCCCAGAGACGAATAAAAAATAAAAATCTTCAAAATAAAATTAGCAAATCAAACTTTCTGCCTGAAAGTGTTGCTGATGTATAACCTGCAGATCATTTTGCAGTCCTGGCAGTTCTCAGACTATGGAGATACAGATAGTTTCCATTTATCTTTCCTACTCACACAGCAACTTTCGAAGTGATGTGCTGAATTTTCAGGCATTTCTCAGACACTTAGCTGGATGTTTCAGGGCTGCTGTAAGATCTGGCCATTCCTGCTTCTCTTCGAGGCTCTTGTCTGCCAGATCCCCTTCTTGCTGACAGTCACCGTCTGCTGCAGGTGCAGCAAATAGGAGCTTTGCTGAAACTCTTCTGTCAGTTTTATTCCAGCTTCCCAATGTTTGCTAGTTTACTTTTGAAGCAATTTCCCCCTTGGAAGCTCCTCCTGTAAGCTCCAGCCTTCCCTTATGTTAATATCTGCCAACAAGGACCTACTGTACAGCACAGGGAACTACACTCAATATCTTATAATAACCTGTAATGGAAGAGAAGGTAATATACATATATGTATATATGTGTGTGTATATATATATATATGCGTGCGTGGATGCTCAGTTGCTTCAGTCACGTCCAACTCTTTGTGACCCTGTGGACTATAGCCCGCCAGGCTTCTCAGTCCATGGGATTCTCCAGGCAAGAATACTGGAATGGGTTGCCATGCACTCCTCCAGGGGATCTCCCAGACTCAGGGACTGAACCCATGTCTCCTGAAACTCCTGCATTGCAGGCAGATTCCTTGCTGCTGAGCCACTGGGGAAACCCAAAAATATATATATACACATATATAATACATATACCTGAAACGCATTGCTATAAACCCAAAACTAATACAGCGTTGTAAATTAACTATATTTCAATAAAATTCTTAAAACTATGACTGCAACCTCAAGGCAGCCATTCTGGAAGCAGCTTTGGCTACTTGCCTCTCATCGGCCACGAATGTGGCAGCAGAGGGTGAATGGCCTTCCATTTTCAAGTACAATGCCTTCCCCATTACTTCAGTAGGAATGCTGGAGACTGGGGGCGCAGAGAGACTGGCAAAGGGTCAGAGAGTTAGAGAACAACAGTTCCCCACCCCGTGAGCACAGAGCATCCCCAAGAAGCTGCCGTCACAAGATGAATAGGATTGGTAGGCACCGTCCAGTAACGGGCAGCCGCCAGCTCCCTTACAGTAAATCCTCAGACAGGAGCTTGGTTCGTGAGGGCCCTTTCCCATCGATTTTTCTTTTTCTCTCTCTCACTTTCTCTCATTTGTTCAGTATTTCTTGATCCTTCCGGTTACTTCTCCTACTTCTGGTTTGGAGATTTCTCCATTGAGCTGGGGGTAATACAGCAGAGAGGATGAAGAGCATGTGTGGTGGCAGTGGAGATAACACACACGTAGTAAAGTACTATCTATAATGTGGACAACAAGGACCTACGGTATAGCACAGGGGATGATGCTCAGTGTTCTGTGATAACTTTTATGAGAAAAGAATCTGAACGAAAATGGATACATATAGGTACAACTTAAATACTTCTGCTGTACACCTGAAACTAACATAATTTTGTAAATCAACTCCAATACAATTTTTAAAACTTTTTGAAAAACAAATTAGTTTCACTACTTGCTAGCTCTAGCCTCAGAGTCCTCAACAATGACCTCAAAAACAATTGTCATAGAGATGAGTTTAATAGTGTTTACAAAATGTTAGACAACGACAAGATGTTCACTTTCGCCATCTCTTTCTACTCTGTGTGCATTTTTGTAAGTTTGTCTATGTATGTTATATGCATGTAAGTGTAAACACACATATAAAGTGAATGGTACTTCTTTGCGAGTTTACTTACTTCTTTTTCTTATATTCTTGTCTTCCAAGAGCCTACGCACTTCTTTCTTATTCCCTGGAGACTATGAGGATTCCTAGGCAAGCTCTCACTGTATTACACTTGAACAAACAGAAGAGATGAAGAAAACGGTCCTTATGCATAACTCCGGGTGTCGTTCTTGTACAGTTGCTCAGTTGTGTCTGACTCCCTGTTGACCATGGACTGCAGCACGCCAGGCTTCCTTGAGTTCACTCAAACTCATGTCCACTGAGTTGATGATGCCATCCAACCATCTCACCCTCTGTCACCCCCGTCTCCTCCCACCTTCAATCTTTCCCAGCATTAGAGTCTTTTATAACGAGTTGGCTCTTCACATCAGGTTGCCAAAGGATTGGAGCTTCAGTTTCAGCATTAGTCCTTCCAGTGAATATTCAAGGTTGATTTCCTTTAGGATTGACTGGATTGACCTCCTTGCTGTCCAAGGGACTCTCAAGAGTCTTCTCCAGCACCACAGTTTGAAAGTATTAATTCTTAGATGCTCAGCCTTCAACTCTGCATGAATCAGACCTAATTTGCAGTCACAATAGTAAAACTGTATCAGTTCAGTTCAGTCGCTCCTTTGTGTCCAACTCTTTGCAACTCCATATATACATATATAGTATACTGTGTATCTACACATGCAGGTGAATTTACATGCATATACCTAAACCTTAAACTACATTTCTCATGTTTGCAAGCATTGTCTATTGTGAATTGGATTTGTGGCAGTACTAAAGAAAGAAACCAAGAAACTTGAATTTTTTTTTTCCTTTGTTGAGGACTAAGATACCGTTGTGAAACACTTATAAAAATTTTAATTATACTTACAGAGTGAGATTCCTTTAAAGGTGAATTTACTAGATCATATTAACTAACCAACTTTCTCCTCTATCCCTATATTAGTCTGCTCAGGCTACCATAACAAGACATCTTGGCCTGGGTGGCTTTAACAACAGGAATTTGTTTCCCACAGTCCTGGAGGCTGAGAAGTCCAAGATCAGGATGCAGGCAAATTCTGTTCTGTGGTGAGGGTCCTCTTCCGGGCTTGCAGACAGCTGCCTTTTTGTGGTGTCCTCACTTGGTACAGATAAAAACAGGAAGTAAGCTTTCTGGCATCTCATATTGTGAAGATACTCATATCATCATTGGGAACACACCCTCCTGACCTCATCTGAATCTGATTACCTTTCAAAGGCCCCATCTGTAAATACAATGGTTAGTGGGGACTGGGGCTTCAACATATGGATTTGGGATGGAAATAATTCAATCCAGAGCAGTCCCATAGTTGAAAATTGACTTTTCCCTAAAAATGACCCCAGGTTCTCAGCCTTCTGATTCTTTGTTATTTCTATCATGTTCATTTATTTATTGACTTAGTTTCTCAAGAATATGATCTTATAAAATAATCTCAAATATTTTTCTTTTGCACCAGGGTCACAAATATATTACTCTAAACTCCCAACTTTATGTTTAGACCTATTCATCTTTGTTTCAGTAGGATAGATGTGTGGAGCAAAATGGGCTTCCCTGGTGACTCCGAGGTAAAGAATCCACCAGCAATGCAAGAGACCTGGGTTCGATCACTGGGTCAGGAAATCCCCTAGAGAAGGAAATGGCAACCCACTGCAGTATTCTTGTCTGGAGAGTCCCATGGACAGAAGATCCTGGTATGCTACAGTCCATGGGGAGACAAAAGAGTCAGACATGACTGAGTGACTCAGGCACCACCAAATCATGAAGCAAAATATGATATATTAATTTTTTCCACCAAAACACTATTTTCTTTTTCTCTGTCAAGCTCATCAATGCCACTGTTTTTACAGATACATCATCTTGGTGATTGTTTCCTCCCTGTGAATTTCAAAATCATTTGCTTTGTATAATTACTCAAAGAAATATGTTATACAGGACGGACAGACAACAAACTCCTACTATATAGCACAAGGAACTATACTCAATAGCATGTGATAAACCACGAAGGGCAAGGCTGTGAGAGAGAATACGTATGTATTCCTGAATCACTTTGCTGTATAGCAGAGATTAGCACAACATTGTAAATGAACTATACTTCGATGAAATTTTTTTAATATATTAATTGCTTCAAAGCTGTTTCTTTCAGGGCCGTCTGTTTCACACATTATGCTAGTTGTTAGGGAAAGTACAGAAATAATGAAAACAATTGACTGTCTAAGGTTCAGCAAATTATAGCAAGCCACAGCCTGCCCACTGCCTGACTTTGCAAATACAGTTTTATTGGCACATACCTCTGTCCCGCTCCTGACCTAAAAGATGATGGAATGTGTGTTTGTGTGTGTGTGTCGTCTGTCTGTCTGTCTATAATAGGGTAAGATATAAATGTTTAAATGAACATATATTCTAATACTTTTGAACTTTGACATACATGCCACCAAAAAAAAAAAACCCCAAAACAGCTATTAGTTCCAAAATGATGTGATGATAAAGACGTAAGAGCAATTACTGTTTGCCGCTAGGCTACACACTGAGTAACACTTCATAGAACAGCTCACTTTTCAGTGGAAGATTTGAAAATTAGTGTAAGTTTAATGACAAGAGATTAGCAGAGGCAGTTTGTTTTCCAATAAATGTTTACTGAATATCCACTGATATGGCTTGCCAGGTGGCACAGTGGTAAAGAATCCACCTGCCAATGCAGGACGCACAAGAGATACAGGTTCGATCTCTGGGTTGGGAATATCCTCTGGCAGATGGCAACCTACTCCAGTATTCTTGCCTGGAAAGTTTCTATGGACAGAGGAGCCTGCCAGGCTACAGTCCATGGGGTCACAAAGAGTTGAACAGGACTGAGTGACTGAGCACACACACATCTACTGATACATTCAAATAGATAAGACCATAACTAGCATGAGAATCAGTCACTTCCTCGTGACTTTACAGGACCTAGCACAGTCCTTGCTCATGGTACATAAACAATAAATACTTGTTATTTCAATAGCTGATGGAAGAGTGTGTAAGAAATGCATGATAACATTCTACAGCACACCCGGTAAAAGTGCTGAGGTGGCATAAAGTCTGGAGGGATTTCTTGGAAAGTATGCATGGAAGGGTCATTGAAGTGGTGTGGTTGGAGTACAGTTCCTGGGTGATGATTACAGCCTTTTACCAAGATTCATTTGTTACTGCAGCCTTCATTCTCTGACACTCCAGCCCAGCTTTTCCATCTGTGATGACTTTCATGGCTGTTAAGAGAGTCCACTGTTTTCCTTAGAATGAAAACTACCCGTCATCTGTGTCCTTTGAAGTGAGAACTCAATGAGTTGTATTAATATTAGAACGAGCTTGATGCCAGCGATAAATGACTCTTGGTACTTTGCCATGCTTTGCAGCATGGAAGCAGTAATTTTATAGAATTTTCTACTAGTAAACTACTTCTTATGTCTTTGGCTGATGAGAATTCTGTTTTTGTTTTTGTTTTTTTTTTGATACTGAGTCTAATTGAATTAGCTCATCACCTTAAGCTTATCCTAATAACTTTGATGATAGCTTTAAGATTTATGCCTTTGCAAACAGTCCATTTGCATGCTGTTAGTTACTCATGGCTTCTGAGTCCAGAATTTTCTACTGAATGCCAAACCCACAGTTCTCCATATGGTAGACACATAGACATCTCAGCTTCAATTTGCTCAAAATTAGTTTCTCTCATTTTTTTCATTGAAATATAGTTGATTTAAAATTTTTTATTGATTCAGGTGTGCAGCATATCAACTCAGTATTTTTATAGCTTGTACTCTATTATAAAGTTATTATAAGATAATGGCAATATTTCCCTGTGCTCTCTGGTGTAAGAGCCTTGTTATCTATTTTATACATGATTGTTTATGTCTCTTAATCCCATTCCCCAAAGTTGCTTCTTCTCCCTTTTCTCTCTACTTTGGTAACCAGCAATTTTTTTTTTTGTTTTTTTAATTGGAGGATGATTACTTTACATTATTGTGATGGATTTTGCCGTACATCAGTATGAATCATCCATAGGTACACGAGTGTCTCCTTCATCCTGAACCACCCCCCACCTCCCTCCCCACCCTGTCCCTCTAGGTTGTCATGGAACACCTTTTGCCTATATCTGTGAGTCTGTTTCTCTCCTGCATTGACATTTATTTGTATCATTTTTTTCAGATTCCACAAATAAGTGATATAATACAATGTTTGTGTTTCTATGACTTATGTCACTAAACATTGTACTGTCTAGGTTCATCTATGATGCTGAAATGGCAGTATTTTATACTTTTTTATGGCTGAGTAACCTTTCGTTGTATACACATGCCACATATTCTTTATCTGTTCATTTGTTGATGAACACTTAGCTTGCTTCCATATCTTGGCAATTGTAAATGATGCTGCAATGAATGTGGGGTTGCCTCTATCTTTTTGAATTAGTAAGAGTTTTTGGTTTTTTTTTTTTTGGATGTACACATAAGAGTGAAATTGCTGAGTCATATTGAAATTCTGCTTTTAGTTTGTTGAGAAACCTTCAGACTTTTTTCACATGTTAGTTCAGACGCTCAGACATGTCTGACTCTTTGCGACCTCATATACTGCAGAACACTAGGCCTCCCTGTTCATCACCAACTCCTGGAGCTTACTCAAACTCATGTCCATTGAGTCAGTGATGCCACCCAACCATATCATGCTCTGTCATCCCCTTCTTCTCCCGCCTTCAATCTTTCCCAGCATCAGGGTCTTTTCAAATGAGTCAGCTCTTCGCATCAGGGGGCCAAAGTATTGGAGTTTCAGCTTCAACATCAGTCCTTTCAGTGAACACTCAGGACTGATCTCCTTTAGGATGGACTGGTTGGATCTCCTTGCAGGCCAAGTGACTCTAAAGAGTCTTCTCCAACACCACAGTTCAAAAGCATCAATTCTTCAGTGCTCAGCTTTCCATATAGTCCAACTCTCACATCCGTACATGACCACTGGAAAAACCATAGCCTTCACTAGACGAACTTTTGTTGGTAAAGGAATGTCTCCACTTTTTAATATGCTGTCTGTTGTTGGTCATAACTTTCCTGCCAAGGAATAAGCGTCTTTTAATTTCATGGCTGCAGTCACCATCTGCAGTGATTTTGGAGCCCCTCAAAATAAAGTCTGCCACTGTTTCCACTGTTCCCTTGGTATCTCTAATTTTCTTGAAGAGATCTCTAGTCTTTCCCATTCTGTTGTTTTCCTCTATTTGTTTGCACTGATTGCTGAGGAAGGCTTTCTTATCTCCCCTTGCTATTCCTTGGAACTCTGCATTCAAATGGGTATATCTTTCCTTTTCTCTTTTGCTTTTCGCTTCTCTTCTTTTCACAGCTATTTGTAAGGCCTCTTCAGACAGCCATTTTGATTTTTTGCATTTCTTCTTCTTGGGGATGGTTTTGATCCCTGTGTCCTGTACAATGTCACGAACCTCAGTCCATAGTTCATCAGGCACTCTGTCTATCAGACTGTGTGTGTGTTAGTCACTCAGTCATGTCAAACTCTGCAACCCCATGGAGTGTAGCCTGCCAGGTTTCTCTGACCATGGAATTCTCCAGGCAAGAATACTGGAGTGGATTGCCATTCCCCTCTCCAGAGGAACTTCCCATCCCAGGGATCAAACCCTGGTCTCCTGCCTCATAGGCAGATTCTTTACCATTTTAGCTACAGGGAAGTCTATCAGATCTAGTCTATGAGATCTATCAAATGTAGTCTAGTCTATCAGATTTATCAGATCTAGTCCCTTAAATCTATTTCTCACTTCCACTGTATAATCATAAGGGATTTGATTTAGGTCATACCTGAATGGTCTAGTGGTTTTCCCTACTTTCATCAATTTAAGTCTGAATTTGGCAATAAGGAGTTCCTGGTCTGAGCCACAGTCAGCTCCCGGTCTTGTTTTTGCTGACTGTATAGAGTTTCTCCATCTCTGGCTGCAAAGAATATAATCAATCTTATTTCAGTATTGACCATCTGGTGATGTCCATGTGTAGAGTCTTCTCCTGTGTTGTTGGAAGAGGGAGTTTTCTATGACCAGTGTGTTCTCTTGGCAAAACTCTATTAGCATTTGCCCTGCTTCATTCCGTACTCCAAGGCCAAATTGGCCTGTTACTCCAGGTGTTTCTTGACTTCCTACTTTTGCATTCCCGTCCCCTATAATGAAAAGGATATCTTTTTGGGGTGTTAGTTCTAAAAAGTCTTGTCGGTCTTCATAGAACCGTTCAACTTCAGCTTCTTCAGCATCACTGGTTGGGGCATAGACTTGGATTACTGTGATATTGAATGGTTTGCCTTGGAAACAAACAGAGATCATTCTGTCGTTTTTGAGATTGCATCCAAGTACTGCATTTTGGACTTTCTTGTTGACTATGATGGCTACTCCATTTCTTCTAAGGGATTCTTGCCCACAGTAGTAGATATAATGGTCATCTGAGTTAAATTCACCCATTCCAGTCCATTTTAATTCACCGATTCCTAAAATGTCGATGTTCACTCTTGTCATCTCCTATTTGACCACTTCCAATTTGTCTTGATTCAGGGACCTAACATTCCAGGTTCCTATGCAATATTACTGTTTACAGCATCAGACCTTGCTTCCATCACCACATCTCCAACTAGGTGTTGTTTTTGCTTTGGCTCCATCTCTTCATTCTTTCTTGAGTTATTTCTCTACCGATCTCCAGTAGCATATTGGGCACCTACTGACCTGGAGAGTTCATCTTTCTATGTCTTATCTTTTTGCCATTTCATACTGTTCATGTGGTTCTCGAAGAAAAGATACTGAAGTGGTTTGCCATTCCCTTCTCCAGTGGACCACATTTTGTTAGAACTCGCCACCATGACTGGGCCATCTTGGGCCATTTTTCACATTGGCTGCATCAATTTGCATTGCTACTAACAGTGTAGAAGGCTTCCATTTTCTCCACATCTTCACCAACGTTCGTTGTTTGTGTTATTTTTAATGATGACCGTTCTGACAGATGTGAGATGATATCATTGTGGCTTTAATTTGAATTTCTCTGACAGTTAACAATTGAACATATTTTCATGTGCCCATTGGCCATCTGTGTTTCCTCTTAGGAAAAATACATGTTTAGATCTGCACAATTTTTACTTGTATTCCTTTTTTGATATTGAGTTATACAAACTGTTTATATATTTGGGGTATTAACCCCTTGTCAGTCGTATCCTTTTAAAATATTTTCTTCAATTCAGTAGGTTGTCTTTTCATTTTATCGATGATTTCCTTTGCTGTGCAAAAGCTTTTAGGTTTAATTAGGTCCCATCTGTTTATTTTTGCTTTCATTTTCTTTGTTTTAGGAGACAGATCAAAAAAGAATATTACTAGGATTTTTGTCAAGGAGCATTCTACCTGTGTTTTCCTCTAGGATTTTTATGGTTTCTGGTCTTACATTTAGATCTTTAGTCCATTTTAGTTTATTTTCTTTTTTTGTGTGTGTATGTGTGTACATAGCTTTATTTTTTTGATTTAAATTTATTTATTTGAATTTTAATTAGAGGCTAATTACTTTACAATATTGTATTGGTTTTGCCATACATCAACATGAATCCACCATGGGTGTACATGTGTTCCCAATCCTGAACCCTCCTCCCACCTTCCTCCCCATACCATCCCTTTGGGTCATCCCAGTGCACCAGCCCCAAGCATCCTGTATCCTGCATTGAACCTGGACTGGCGATTCATTTCTTATATGATATTATACATGTTTCAATGCCATTTTCCCAAATCATCCCCCACGTCCCTCTCCCACAGAGTGCAAAAGACTGTTCTATACATCTGTGTCTCTTTTGTTGTCTTGCATACAGGGTTATCGTTACCATCTTTCTAAATTCCATATATATGCATTAGTATACTGTATTGGTGTTTTTCTTTCTGGCTGACTTCACTCTGTATAATCGGCTCCAGTTTCGTCCACCTCATTAGAACTGATTCAAATGTATTCTTTTTAATGGCTGAGTAATACTCCATTGTGTATATGTACCACAGCTTTCTTATCCATTCCTCTGCTGATGGACATCTAGGTTGCTTCCATGTCCTGGCTATTATAAGCAGTGCTGTGATGAACATTGGGGTCACACTAAACTTCCCATGTGAGATGCCCTCTTGCACATGCTCAGGGCCATTCTTTCAGTGTCTCCATCTTCTCTTCATCTCAGGCATTACTTTCTGTCTTCCAGATTTTATCTTAAAGTCAGTTCATCTGGTTTAAAGCCAACAGCTTCCTCTGCTTCCTCCAAGTCATGATAAAGCCCCTGCTGTATATTCTCATTTTATTATGTCTTCCCCCTTTTAAAACAATCAGTAATTTATGTGTTTATTCAAATGCTTATCTCCCTTGCTAATTATTAATCTCTATTAATTATTTTCTCATTGTTATGGCCCCAGCCTCTACAGAGTACCTGACCCTCATTAAATAAGTGTGTAATGAATGGATGGATGGATGAATGATTCATAATGGGCAGTTACTGTGAGCTCGATGTGGTTCCAGTTGCAGAGATAAGTAGATGATTAACTCCTGCCCTGGCATCACTCACTGTCTGGCATGGAAATTCCTCTTCAAACAGACAAACTAGCTTCCCCCTTGATGTTCATCTATTAGAAGAGTTGGAAGAATCTTTTCCATTCGTCTTATTGTCACTGTTATAGGCTAATTTCATTTTGGGGAATCAGCCCATTGCAGGCTCAGTTACTCTGGGGCTGTAGACAGTCCTCCAGGGATGTTCTATGTGATTCCAGCCTCCAGCCCACTCATGCAGGAGCAATAGTAGGGGTGGGCTCATTGGGTGTGCGCTGAGCCAAGAATGAGCTGTAAAGTGACTTTTAGTGGAGAAGAAAGATAAGTGTGAGACACAGTTACTCAGATATAAAGAAAATTAGGTTTTGCTATATGGACTTTTTTTCATTTAGGAGAAAAGAGAGAAAAAGATGAAAGGAAGGGGAGAAGAAAGAAGGGAGGGGAGGAGGGCAAAAAGGGAAGGAAAGAGGGAAAGAGAGAAGGCTTTCATAAATTCCATTCCCTGAATCTATATGCGTCCATTATTTTAAAAATAAAGTAAATAGCAGGATTTTTTTTTTTGGGGGGGGGGGTCATGTGGCTTGCGGATCTAAGTTCCTTGACAAGAATTGAACCTGGGCCATGGCAGTAAAAGCATGGAAGCCTAACCACTGGGCAACTTAGGGAACTCCCAATAGTAGGATTTTAACTCAATAATAATTACTAGTAACATCTAATGAGCATGACACTCTATTGGATGTTCTATTAACTTATTTATTTTTTGCATTTTTTTAATGTGGACCATTTTTAAAGTCTTTTTTGAATTTGTTATAATATTGCTTCTGTTTAACGTTTTGGTTTTCTGGCTGCAGGTAATCTGATGCTCTTAGCTCCCAGACTCTTAGTCCCAGGGACTGAACCTGCAGCCCCTCCACTGGAAGATGAAGTTTTAATCACTGGACCACCAGGAAAGTCCCTATTTACTTATTTAATACCAATAACAATTTTATGAGATGGTTTCTGTTATGAGTTCAACTTGACCTTGAAGGATGCTGAGGCACAGGAAGTGCAGATAGGAAAACACGCTCCCCTACCTGTCCCTCCTTGACCAAGAAGGGACACAGGACTCACACAGGACACTTTACCTGGGACACTTCAGGTCACCAAATGTGTGACAATTTTTCCTAATCCAAGCAATTTGGTGACACCCACTGGATGTCCTATACTTAACTCAGTTCTGATACTGTGTCCCTGTAAATAATGTCAGATTCCACAGGCTAAAAGCGCAGTCTTGCAAGCTCGTCCCCCACCCCATCACACACTTTGGAAGCCAGTCACAAGTCCGTATTGTCACCTGTTCTTCTCACCCACTGCTGAAGGTCAGAGGAGCCCGTGGCCCCTCGAGTTCTGTTCATTTGATAGAGATGCTCATAGAACTCAGGAAAAGAGTTTACATACTAGGTTAGTGATTCATTATAAAAGGATTTAGTTTAGAAATACAAATGAACATCTGGATGGAAGAGATGTACAGGGCACAGTCTGTGGCGAGAGGCATAAAGTCTCCACGCCCTCTCCTGGCACCTGCATGTGTTCACCTACCCAGAAGCTTCCTGGTCTGGATTTGTGGGATTTGTCATGGAGGTTTCCTCACACACACATGGTCCACCATTAACTCCATTTCCAGCCCCTCTCTGGAGAACGGGGGGTGGAGCTGAAAGTTCCAAGGCTCTCATCACACGCTGGTCTTTCTGGTGGCCCACCCACATCTAGGAGCCCACCCGGAGTCAGCTCATTAGGGCTCTCATCACACGCTGGTCTTTCTGGTGGCCCACCCGCATCTAGGAGCCCACCCGGAGTCAGCTCATTAGGGCGCTCATCACACGCTGGTCTTTCTGGTGGCCCACCCGCATCTAGGAGCCCACCCAGAGTCAGCTCATTAGAACAAGAGAGACTGCTGTCACCCAGGAAATTCCAAGGGGTTAGGAGCCCTGGTCAGGAAATGGGAGCAGAAACTAACATATATTTTCAACTATTCAACAACCCCTCCCCTATCCCCACCTGCCCCGGTCTCTGGCCATGGACCCCTCACAGCAAAATGATCCACAACTCACAAGATCCTGCCATGTTGTAGAACCTTATTCGGTCATTAATAATTAGTGCAATCCATAATCATATTGCGTGTAAACTGTCTCCTTGGAGGAGGCCACTATTTGAGCTTGTCAGGTTCCAGAGAACACAAATAGTCTCAGCTAACTTCATAATTGGAGACATTTTGTGTCCTTGATCGAAGAGGTAGTATCTTCCCTTGCTTTGAGCCTCTTCTGCCGTATTAATGTAGTATTAGATTCATTCTTCTACCCTTAGCTGCTACACTTTCCACTCTATTTATGCCGAAGTTTTTCCACTTTTGGAAGGGACACTGTTCAGCCACTTTGCTGGACTAGTTTGGAGACAGCAGTGCGAGTCTGTCAGCTTATTCTTAGCAGTCCACTCCCGTTCAGACAGGGTGAGCTCCCAGCGATGCAGAGTGGGGGGGCCACTTTCACCATCAGACAGCACTACTGCTGTTGCCCCAAACGTGCCCAGTGAGGGGGAGGCACATCCCACTCCGGCAGGCCCTTAGAAATTCCTACATAAAGGTTAAAAGACATAGTCACGGTTTCTAAGGGCTTCCTAGGTGGCGCCAGTGGTAAAGAATCCACTTAATAATGTAGGAGACATAAGAGACATGGATCAGATCCCTGGATCAGAAAGATCCCCTGGAGGAGAAAATGGCAACCCACACCAGTACGTTTGCCTGGGAATCCCGTGGACAGAGGATCCTGGCAGGCTATATAGTCCATGGAGCTGCAGAGAGTCAGGCACAGCTTAGCATGCACACATGCCACCAGCTTGTTGCTTAGAAGTCACCCCTGTTTCTAGAACTTTTAGCTGCAGCCCTGGTCCTATGGCCACCCCATCAAGTAGGGGGATATCTAAAAGCTGTGGTGATGTGAGCAAGAAAGAAAAGAAAGTGCAGTCTTTGTAGCAGCAGTCTCTCCTCTTGGCAAGAATTGCACCTACATAGCAGTATCCTAAGAGTATGAGACCCTCCCAAAGTTAGAAAGCTGAGAGAAAGCTGAGCCCAGCTCGGGCTTACCTGGTCCTTTCCCAAATAAGCGTGTGAAAACGAGTGACAGAATGTGGAAGTTTTTCTGTTCACACTTATGCTAACCTCGGATGGCCTTGCCTGCAGCAACTTGAAGTGGAGCTTTGGTTTCCAGTCAGAGATTGAGGTTGGGTTGCGGCTGTGAGAGCACCAAATCCTAACCTTTAGACCAGTGATCAGTGATAAGGCCCTGGCTGTTCGGTTTTGCAGAAGAAGAATTCCCACAAAGACAGAAAGTAGTGGAAAAAAGTAAAGTGTTTATTAGGAGGGAAAAAAGAGTACATGTGAATAGACACACTGGCAGACTCAGAGAAAGTTGTGCCCTCGTGATAGTTGAAGTCACTTCTATGGGACATTTCTTCCATATTTCCTTTGGCCAATCATCTTGCTTTTCCAGGTTCTGAGTCTGTATTTGGTTTATCTCAGGATCCTCCCATGTGTGCACATGCATCTCTCAGCCAAGATGGATTCTGTCACAAAGACCTATGGGTAGTAAGCATCGTTTAGCATCACTCCCTTTTTGACCTCCAAGGAACCCTTTCTGTGCACCTGTAGTTGGGAGGTCTCCTGACTTCAAAAATGAGAAATATGTGGTCTGGGCAGGGCCCAGCCTCCTCTCTCAATCATCCTGCTATTCTTTTCTTGGAGTATCTACCCTGGATGGGGGGGAGGGGGGAGGTGGGGCATCTACCTCCTGGCTCAATGACAAAAACCCTCTTTCCAGTCATCAAGGTGCTGAGTCATTGTAAGTAGTTCTTTGTTATGGACAGGGCTTCATCTTATACTCTCCTAAGAGGCCTCCTCCTCTTCATGAAACAGCGATTCTCAGTGTCTGTGAGAGAGCATCTGATCAGGGTGGGTCCCAGAACACAAGTGAGCCAGGAGTCACTGGTACATCCTTGCTGGTGTTGTTACCAAATGCATCTTTGTGTGCTTGTGTTGCACAGCGAGGCCAAACAAATCAAAACATGGCAGTGTGGAGCAGAGAAAGGTTTACTGCAGGGCCAAGCAAGGGGAATGGGTGGCTTGTGTTAAAAAACCTGGAACTCTCCACCAGCCTTCAGCAAAGCATTTCTAAAGGCCAGGTGAGGTAGGGGGACTGCAGGATATGTGATTAGCCCTTGCACAGTTCTCTGATTGGTTGATGGTGAGGTCACAGGGGTTAATATATCAATCCTTAGGCTTCTGCAGGTCTAGGGCTACATGTTCATGGTCATCAGGAGTTAATTTCTTCCAATTGGTGTTTTTTAGCATCCAAAAATCTCAGGAAATATGCATGAGATACTATCATCTGGGTACTTCACAGAGGAACTAAAGTAGAGTATATAGGGGAGGGGTCTGCCCCAGGAAGGGCCCCTCAGGTCCTTCTGACTTACAGTCTAGGGACAGCCCTCAGTTGGCAGTGGCTGGCAAGGGCCCTAACGCGAGCCTGTAGAGCACACAGGACGTTCTGTCAGATCCCAGGCTTTGAAGGCTTGCAGCTTGACATTAACAGTGGAATGAAGCACTAGAAAGCACTGTGTTTTACGATTATTTTATAAAGGGGCCTCTGATAGGCAAAGCTCCCTCAGATACTTGATATTGACAAGTCTGAAAACAGAAGTGTGGGAAAAATAAAGACAGTCCCCATGTCAGGGGAGCAACAGTAACAAAACAACCAAAAAAGCCCAATTTCTTCAGAGTAGCAAGTCTGTAGAGTCTGAACAAGAGATGCCAGAGGCATCTTTGAGGAATGTTACAAAAGCCAAATACATACATTTGTGTCATCTTTTTAGATTCCACATATGAAGCAGAAACAGACTCAGAATTCAAAAGCAAATTTATGGTCACCAAAGGGGATACGTAAGGGCGAAGGATACATTAGGAGACATACACAATACTATATATAAAATAGATAAACAATAGGGACTTAACGTATGGCACAGGGAACTCTACTCAGCATTCTGTAATAACCTATATGAGAGAAGAATCTGAAAAAGTGTAGACACGTGTACACAGACAACTGAATCACTTTGCTGCACACCTGAAACTAACACAACTTTTTAAAGCAACTGTACGCTAATATATAAAAATTAAATTAAAAATAAATATTATTTGTACATCTCCATGTTAAAAAAAGAGCTTCCCTGATAGCTCATTGGTAAAGAATCCACCTGCAATGCAAGAGAGCCTGGTTTGATTCCTGGGTGGGGAAGATCTGCTGGAGAAAGGGATAAGCTACCTACTGCAGTATTCTTGGGCTTCCCTTGAGGTTCAGCTGGTAAAGAATCCATCTGCAATGCAGGAGACCTGGGTTCGATCCCTGGGTTGGGAAGATTCCCTGGAGAAGGGAAAGGCTGCCTACTCCAGTATACTGGGCTGGAGAATTCCTTGCCCATGGGGTTACAAAGAGTTGGACACGACTGAGCAACTTTCACTTCACTTCGTGTTAAAAAGCAAACAAACAGACAAAAGCCAAGACATCAGAGAAGAGGACATTTTCTGTTCCTTTGGGGTAGTGGGGTGTGGGAAGGACTTAAAAGTTTCTCCCCACATCCTTGTGCAGCCTCTTTTCTTTGAGTGTCATAATTGAGATCCACTTAAAAGGATTGATGTGAAAGCAGCTTTTTAGACCACAGGGCAGTTTGTCTCTCTGTCTCAGCCTTTGTAAGTGAACAAAGTCACCACTTGTCCCACACAGGGAGCAGAGAGGGCCTTGGGCTGGGTTTGCTATCCATTCAGGCTCTGTTTTCTGCAACTTGTAAGTGGAATCTTTAGAACCACACAGCAGGAATCCTTTGTTTGGAGCATGGGGTGGGGAAAGGACTTTGAAAAACCTATTGAAACCCTGAGAGCTGTTGGGGAGAAACTGTTCTTTTTAGACTTCCTCATGGCTTGTAAGGGAAATAAACATGCACAGGAAGTCATTTAGCCTTTCTGTGAACTCCATACTGACATTTGCTCACCAAAAAGTTCATTGTGGTACTTAGGAAATGTATGTGTGTGGGTGTATATACATCTGTGTGTGTGTGTTTATGCACAGTTAGGTCTACGTGTGCAAACATTTCCTAATCCTCCTGGACCCCAGTGTTTATGATGTGATGCTAAAAATATTAACAATGGGGGGAAAATAGCACAAAAAATATAGGTGTGGATACCTTTGGGAGTAGAAACTAGACATAGGTAATTTGACAGCCTCTAAACCCTTTCAGATGGTAAAGCGTCTGCCTGCAATGCGAGAGGCCTGGGTTCGATCTCTGGGTCGGGAAGATCCCCTGGAGAAGGAAATGGCAACTCACTCCAGTATTCTTGCCTGGAGAATCCCATGGACGGAGGAGCCTGGGGGGCTACAGTCCACGGGGTTGCAAAGAGTCGGACACAACTGAGCGACTTCACTCATTCACTCACTCAATGTATCTCTTTTAAATCTTTATTTTGATTATTATTTATTTGGCAGAGCCTGGTGTTACTTGCAGCACTCAGGATGTTCTCTTAATTGTAGCATGTGGGATCTTTAGTTGCATCAACTTAATTGTGGCATGTGGGATCTGGTTCCCTGACCAGGGGTCCTGGCCACTGCTTTGGGAACACAGAGTCCCAGCCATTGAACTACCAGGGAAGTCCCTTACTGAAACGAGTCTTGAACAGTGTGCTGAATGGTCTTTTTCATATGTGGTTTGTAGCATTTTACATTAATTGCTTGACCTGGGATGTCATTATTATGTGTAATTTTCAGTTCACACTTTTTATTTGTATTTGTATGATTCTTGCTTTATGGTTTGAAGCAACTTTAAAATCTTCAGTGAAGGGTCACTGAATCTCTAAAGTCAACTGGAAATACTGACTTAAAAAGCCAGAGGAGACAAGCAATAAGTGCATTTTATAGGAGAAAATGAAGGTGCACCGATGAGAGGAAAACATGTCCATGCACTAAAAGCAACCATGTGGTTGTTAGAGGAATTGCCCAGATGGGTGAAGGCAGAGGTGGTATCAGTGGATTCCTGTGAAACATGTTATTGGCATTTTGGCCCAGACAGCCCTTGGTTTCTCGCTCCATCTGGGTCAGGTGGTCACTCAACTCTCCTTCTTTCCGCACATCTGCTTCTTTCACTCTGTGTGGTCAGTGAACATTTAATTGCAGTTTCTTCTCAAAATCACCACAACAGGAAAGAAGGATTTAATATCTGGACCCAGGAATACAGCATCAGGAGTGCAGCCAGGTTCTGAGAGAATGGCACCAAAAGCTATGAAGGTCACTGAGACCTGAAACAATCCTTCCACCTCCCTGAAGCAAGAGTGTCTCTTGTCTCTTTCCTCCATCACTCTGTAAACTTTCATCGCCCCTAGCCCTGCACTCGCTTTCACAATTGCTTCTCTCACTCTTCCCAGATGGGCTTTGACTGTTTTTGTATCCATACAACCAAGCTCCTGTTCTTCCTTCACGTCGCTTAGTTCAACTGCCTGATGGAGATTCACAAGTCACTGGATGGGAATTTCTCATTTCCAGAAGTCATCTGATTGACCCAGATTGGGTCAAGTGACTGCTGGTTCAATCGGACTCCGGCTGGGGAGGTCACCTGTGATAACCATGACTACACAGGCATATGCTGTGTTCAGCAGGAGCCATGGGAAGACCAGCTGGGCTGCCATGCTGCCGAAACACATCTGCTGCAGTCATTATTATAGGCCTCTCTGATCCATTAGTTCATGCAGTATATTCCAGACATTTTAGTAGTGTTCGTTATAAAGGACACATTCTCCTTCAGACCAACTTGAGCTATATTTTAGGTTATCATGGGAATATAACAAAACTAATTTCAGGGTACATTTATTGATGGTATTCCTAGAATTACCTTGCAGTTTCTTCCAGTTGAGAAGCACATTCATTGGTGGAGACTGTGCAGCTTTTAAATGTGGGCAGTTTGAGTTGGCCATTGTGTCACCGCGGTAATCGAGCCTTGAGTTAACATGATGATGATGTCACCAACAGGGAAAGATGCTGTTATTCCAAAGAGTGGGTAGTGCTCATGCCTGTGTCTTATACCATTTCATGCTCTTTTGGATTGTTGACTGTCTATATATATATTTAAATTAACTTATACCTATGATGGTTCATCTTAATCTCACGTTCAGATGGAGTACGTGGTTCATCCTTAAGCCTTATTCTTTGGAGATGACAAGCTGTTAATCACATAACCAACCCCAATTCTGCATTCTTCGAACTTGTCACCCATAGCTCTGTATCCTTACTAGCAGTATGTCCTTAGGGAAGTTGTCTAACCACTGTATATCTCAGTTTCTTCATTAGTAAAGTGAGAATAACAACACCTTTGTCACTGGATTGTGCTGAGGATTTAGAGGGTGCATCAAAGACACACAACAGCAGGTGTCAATAACATTGCTATTGTGATCATTTCCCTTGTACTTACAATTCTTAGAGATGTGGTTGTAGCAGCTTCCTCTGATGACCAATCAGATCCCCACAAACCCATCCCTGGCTCATCTCTGATTTCAGCTGCAATTGTGATGGACAGTTTTACTCACCAAGCATTGACAGCATCTTATCTGTCTTATTTACCTTATTTATTTTATTTATCTTATTTACCTGTGTGTCTCTCCACCTTCTGTCCCAGGCGCTTCTCTGCTGCCAAGAGAGCTCAGCCTCCTATGCCCAGACACAGCTTGAAGATGCTGGGGGTGATGATTTCCAGTGCGGCACAGAGGCCAACCCACAAACACTCCAGCATCTTTCTGTGGGTAATTCTCAGGAGCATTTTGAACCTTTCCCAGTGGTTTCAGCAGAATCCAGTGCCTTTTACTTTATACTATGCATCTCAGCAACACACATTCATGCAGATTTTCTATTCTCATTTTCTGCCTCAATCTCACTTCTTTCCTCCCAATTCTGCAAACAATCCTTGCCTTAGAATCTGTTTCAGAGAAAATCCAAACTAAGACAGTGTAAGGGTCAAATAGTTGAAATCATGGGTTATGGACTTACTTCTCTGGATTTGAATCTCAACCCAACTTCTTAGTAGTTATGTTACCTTATGTTTTTAACGTACCTTATTTCTTTCTGCCTCAGTTTCCTCACTTGTGAAATGCAGATAATAGTAGGAACTATCTCCTAACATTATCAGTAATACATGAACCATAGCGGTATAAACGCTAAACACTGAAAACGTGTCTCATGGGAGAGACATTGCATGTAAACATTGAGTCTTACTATCTCCACACAGCACTCATTCAATTATGTCTATAAATCTTAGTACTGCTTATTCCATACTTTCTCTTTGCATGTTTTCTTAGTGCAACCTCCTTCTGCTCCTTTCTTTCTCCTCCTTTTGTTTGCTAGTGCTAAATACATAGAAGAGCAAGTGTTCCCCAGAGTTCTGCACTTTCTGGAAGCATGTCAGAGAGCCCTTCTTTTGTGCCAAGCCCCCTGATCTGCCGCAGACACCAGATGATTCTGCCAGCTCCCGGTTAGTCAGAGTCTCTTCATCCAGACTCTTTGCTCCTCTTTCTGGCTGCCTGCCTTTTGGCTGTCAGATATTCCCTGGCATTGCTCTCAGAGGGCACGCCAAGGAGGGAAAAGATAGCAGAACTCAGATTAGCCAATTATGGGATCTAGAGAATTAGGATTTGGGGATCACTGGGCTTTAGTTTTCTGGGCCATTTCTGCCTTCCATTACCATAGAAAATTCAGAAACAGCCTTCTGCAATGGTAGTGTATTTTTCATTGATTAAGACCTAATTGGGACATAATAAAATGCACAGATATCAAGTGTTCAATTTGATGAGTTTTGGCAAATGTATGCATTAATGTCATGACCCTCCAAAATAAGATGGCAAGCCTTTCTATCACCCTAGAAAATTACCTTATTCCCTTTTTTAATCAATTCCCCTCCACTCCCCAAGTAGTCACTTTCGTATTTATTTTTTTTTAAATCACAGTATCATTGCTTTGCAGTGTTGTATTAATTTCTGCTGTACAGCAAAGTGATTCAGTCATACACTTACATACATTATTTTTTAATATTCTTTTCCATTATGGATTATCACAGGGTACTGACTATAGTTCCAGGTACTATAGTAGGACCTTATTGTTTATCCATCCTGTACATACTACTTTGCGACTGCTAATTCCAGACTCCCAGTCCGTTTCTACCCTATGCCCCTCCCGCACCCATGGCAGCCACACGTCTGTCCTGTAGGTCTGTGAGCCTGTTTTTGTTTCGTAGATAAGTTCATTTGTGCCATATTTTAGATTCCATGTGTCAGTGATATTATATGGTATTTGTTTTTCTCTTTCTAGCTTACTTCACTTAGTGTGGTAATCTCTAGTTGCATCCATGTTGCTGCAAACAGCAATATTTTATTCTTTCTAAGGCTGAGTGGTATTCCATTGTATATATATGCCATCCATCTCTCAGTGGACATCTAGGTTCTTTCCATGTCTTGGCTATTGTGAAGGGTGATACTATGAACATAAGTGTGCAGGGACTTTTTTGAATTACAGTTTTGTCTGGATATATGCCCAGGAGTGGGATTGTTGGATCATAAGGTAATTCTGAGTTCTCCATAGTGGCTGTGCCAACTTACATCCCACCAGTGCAGGACGGTTCCCTTTTCTCCACACCCTCTCCAGCATTTGTTACTTGGGACTTTTGGAGACGGCTACTCTGACCTGCGTGAGGTGGTACCCCACTGTTCTTTTAAGCCAATTTCTTATTTCTGTTACTATATATATTTTCCTTATCTTAAACTTCACATACACGAAATCAAAAGTAACTTTTCTTTTATTTAGCATGATTTTGAGAATGATTCATGTAGTTGTGTGAATTGGAAGATTATTCCTTTTTACCACTGGATAGTGTTCTACTATATGAATATACCGTTAAAAAATCCATTTACCTGTTGATAGACACTTGAGTAAATTTCATCTCAGGATATTTTGAATATAGTTGCCATGGTCACTCTTCTCTTTTTTTGCCATGCTGTGCAGCATGGCATGCAGAATCTTAGTTCCCTGACCAGGGGTCTAACCTGCACCATCTGTTGTAGTGAAAGCCTGGAATCTTAACCACTGGACCTCCAGGGAAGTCCCTAGGGTCACCCTTATAAAAACATTTTTTGTGTAAAAATATCTTCTTGGGAGTAAATAACTAGGTGTTGAATTTCTGGGCCCTAAACTATTAGAAGTGCATTTAATTGTATTAAAGAAAAATTAACAGTAGATAGCTATACCATTTTACCCTGCCACTGACAAAGTATGAAAGTTCTAGATCATCAATAACCTCTGCAACATTTAGAGTGGTCAGTCTGGTTAGTTTCAGCTACTCTAGTAGGTATAAAGTGGTATCATGTTGCAGCTCTATTTTTATATTTTTCCTGATGATTAATGATTTGGAGCATCTTCACCACGCTTCTCATTACCCTAACGTACGTTTGT
Source organism: Bubalus kerabau (assembly GCF_029407905.1). Lineage (NCBI taxonomy): Eukaryota > Metazoa > Chordata > Mammalia > Artiodactyla > Bovidae > Bubalus > Bubalus kerabau. Next base: position 5,448,773 of record NC_073643.1, read on the forward strand.
GTGCTGCCCTTTCAAGTCTTTAATACTGGTTTCAGTTCAGTTTGGTCGCTCAGTCGTGTCCGACTCTTTGCGACCCCATGAATCACAGCACGCCAGGCCTCCCCGTCCATCACCAACTCCAGGAGTTCACCCAAACTCATGTCCATCGAGTCGGAGATGCCATCCAGCCATCTCATCCTCTGTCGTCCCCTTCTCCTCCTGCCCCCAATCCCTCCCAGTATCACAGTCTTTTCCAATGAGTCAACTCTTCCCATGAGGTGGCCAAAGTACTAGAGTTTCAGCCTCACCATCAGTCTTTCCAGTGAACACCCAGGACTGATCTCCTTTAGGATGGACTGGTTGGATCTCCTTGCACTCCAAGGGACTCTCAAGAGTCTTCTCCAACACCACAGTTCAAAAGCATCAATTCTTTGGCGCTCAGCCTTCTTCACAGTCCAACTCTCACATCCATACATGACCACTGGAAAAACCATAGCCTTGACTAGATGAACCTTTGTTGGCAAAGTAATGTCTCTGCTTTTGAATATGCTATCAAGGTTGGTCATAACTTACCCTCCAAGGAGTAAGCGTCTTTTAATTTCATGGCACAATCACCATCTTCAGGGATTTTGGAGGCCCCCAAAATAAAGTCTGACACTGTTTCCACTGTTTGCCCATCTATTTTCCATGAAGTGATGGGACCAGATGCCATGATCTTTGTTTTCTGAATGTTGCACTTTAAGCCAACTTTTTCACTCTCCTCTTTCACTTTCATCAAGAGGCTTTTGAGTTCCTCTTCACTTTCTGCCATAAGGGTGGTCTCATCTGCATATCTGAGGTTATTGATATTTCTCCCAGCAATCTTGATTCCAGCTTGTGTTTCTTCCAGCCCAGCGTTTCTCATGATGTACTCTGCATATAAGTTAAATAAGCAGGGTGACAGTATACAGCCTTCACATACTCCTTTCCCGATTTGGAACTAGTCTGTTTTTCCATGTTCCAGTTCTAACTGTTTCTTCCTGACCTGCATATAGGTTTTTCAAGAGGCAGGTCAGGTGGTCTGGTATGCCAATCTCTTCCAGAATTTTCCAGTTTATTGTGATCCACACAGTCAAACGCTTTGGCATAGTCAATAAAGCACAAATAGATGTTTCTCTGGAACTCTCTTGCTTTTTCCATGATCCAGCTGATGTTGGCAATTTGATCTCTGGTTCCTCTGCCTTTTCTAAAACCAGCTTGAACATCTGGAAGTTCATGGTTCACCTACTGCTGAAACCTTGCTTGGAGAATTTTGAGCATTACTTGACTAGCATGTGAGATGAGTGCAATTGTGAGGTAGTTTGAGCATTCTTTGGCATTGTCTTTCTTTGGGATTGGAATGAAAACTGACCTTTTCCAGTCCTGTGGCCACTGCTGAGTTTTCCAAATGTGCTGGCATATTGAGTGCAGCACTTTCACAGCATCATCTTTCAGGATTTGAAATAGCTCAACTGGAATTCCATCACCTCCCCTAGCTTTCTTTGTAGTGATGCTTTCTAAGGCCCACTTGACTTCACATTCCAGGATGTCTGGCTCTAGGTGAATGATCACACCATCGTGATTATCTGGGTTGTGAAGCTCTCTTTTGTACAGTTCTTCTGTGTATTCTTGCCACCTCTTCTTAATATCTTCTGCTTCTGTTAGGTCCATACCATTTCTGTCCTTTATCGAGCCCATCTTTGCATGAAATGTTCCCTTGGTATCTCTAATTTTCTTGAAGAGATCTCTAGTCTTTCCCATTCTGTTGTTTTCCTCTATTTCTTTGCATTGATCGCTGAGGAAGGGTTTCTTATCTCTCCTTGCTATTCTTTGGAACTCTGCATTTAGATGCTTATATCTTTCCTTTTTTCCTTTGCTTTTCACTTCTCTTGTTTTCACAACTATTTGTAAGGCCTCCTCAGGCAGCCATTTTGCTTTTTTGCATTTCTTTTCCATGGGGATGGTCTTGATCCCTGTCTCCTGTACAATGTCACGAACCTCAGTCCATAGTTCATCAGGCACTCTATCCCTTAAATCTATTTTTCACTTCCACTGTATAATCATAACGGATTTGATTTAGGTCATATCTGAATGGTCTAGTGGTTTTTCCCACTTTCTTCAATTTAAGTCTGAATTTGGCAGTAAGGAGTTCATGATCTGAGCCACAGTCAGCTCCTGGTCTTGTTTTTGCTAACTGAATAGATCTTCTCCATCTTTGGCTGCAAAGAATATAATCAATCTGATTTTGGTGTTGACCATCTGGTGATGTCCATGTGTAGAGTCTTCTTAGTCCAACCAATTTGACCAGTATTTTTGGTGTCCTGCTCCCAGTTGTTTGAAAGTAAAATGAGTGTCTGGGGTTCTCAGGCAGATATAGAGGAATTCATGGAGTGCTGTATTCAGCAGCAAATGTGCTTTCTTGTCACTTACTTTCCAAAAGCATGTCAACAACATCCTGGAACTCTATACCTGAGAACTTTCTTTTGGCCTATGTGTGGGGCAGGCCCAAAATGCCAGGGGATTAATGTTTCCAAGAACAACCCTCACTCAATGACAGATTGGAATTGTAGGTTAAATATATCATCTTCCTTGCACTTTGGTTAAATAACTCTGAAGTGTGCTCTACACTGGTTCCTAGGGCCTCTCAATGAAATTGAGCCTTAGTTCTCTACAGCAATCACTTAGGCAATGACGATGACTTACCAGCTCCTCCTTTCTCTGTCACATTTCCTATTCTCTGACTTAGTTTCTCTAGGATCACTTCCAAAATGAACTACTTGTATTCAAATTCTTGCATTGTGATCTCTTCTAGGGAAACACATCTGAGACAAATTTCCCCAAAGATGCATATTAGGACATAAGAATTATATGTCAGACTAAAAGGGTTGATGATGTGCTTAAGAAGTTATAACACTGACTTAATGGGTAGCCACTCAAACAAAAGGACCAGATAAATATGACAGAAAGTCAGTCATGTCAGTGTCTAGTAGAAGCAAAAGTCCCTATAGGCTGGTGACTGAGGGTTGGAATAGGTTTTCTAGAAAAGGTAGAATCTGATAGGGTCATGGAAATGTGAGCTGAAAGGAGAGGAAGACATTCTAGGGAGGAGGTGTGTGACAACAATGGCATGGTTGTACAAATCATATTTGGATTTATAATCTATTCGGAGCCTAAGTGTATATGAAAAGGGACAAAAATAAGATTTGCAGTGTTGATTATGATCAAATTAGAAAGAGTCTCAAAGGAAACACTAGCAATTTTTGACTTTATCTCATAGATAATAGAGAGTCATTGAACACTTTTTTCAGCAGGAAGCAACACAATAAAGTAGGTGTCTAGGAGAAAAAAATAAATAAATAAACAGTGTTGTGGTAAACAGTTAATCAAGGCTAAAAGTAGAAGGTTCTTGATGTAGTTTTAGTGATTCAGATATAAAGTGATAAAACCCCAAAAATGTGTAATGCTTATGGGAATGAAAAGGGCAATATCAATTCAAGAACTACTGTAGAGATTCAATAGGATTTGGTGACACTGATGATGGAACTTGTGAAACAGATAAATGAGTCAATGTTGTTTTAAATCTTCAAGGCAGTTGGTTTCAAAATATTGCCAGAATATTAACAAAATTTAATAAATTATAAAAGATCTTAGAGTAAAACAATAAGTTCATTTAAACACTGTAATTTCAACTTTTAAGTCCCTTGGCGGTGATTTTTAAATAGTTATACCTTTATATCTAACAAATATTTTAAGATCTGGAGCTAGAATGTAGTAGAGAGTTGGTACTGTTAAATGATATCTGAGAATCATCTTTTTAAACTGTTGACCATATACGAGATCACAAAGGAAGGAAGCTAAGAGAGTGAAGAGTTAAGCCCCGGCAAAAGACCTCATTTAGGGCAAAGAGACAGAGAAGGCAATGGCACCCCACTCCAGTACTCTTGCCTGGAGAATCCCAGGGACGGGGGAGCCTGGTGGGCTGCCGTCTATGGCGTCGCACAGAGTCGGACATGACTGAAGCGACTTAACAGCAGTAGCAGCAGGGCAAAGAGAAAGAGAAGCAAGGTTGAGACAAGGTGCAGCTAGAAGGGTTGTGAAGAATTGTGAAGTCAAAGGGAAAGATGATTGCAATGATGAGGGGATAAACATGATTAGAGGCTACAAAGATCAAATGGGTTAGAGGCTCCAAGGAGGATGAAAAGTCCTTGGAGCTATAGAAAAGGTAACACACGATCTTGACATTATTGACACATTAGGCTGTCAGCCAGGTTGGAGAGCTGAAATTTACAGAGAAAGGAAACAAGACAAAACAACATAACCACCTTACAGTGTTTGAGCCACTGTGAGAGCAGGAAAACAAGGCGTCAGCAAAAGACACAGGCATTAGCAATTTGACCAAGTCCAGGTGTAACTTGAGTGTGAACTTTGCAAAAGAGACAAATGAATACGTAGGAGGAAGACCCCATGCATAAAAATCACTGGATAGAGACTTACGCTATTTGGTAGTTTAATTAAACTGAGAGATGAGGGTATTTACACGCTTACATATGCATATATTGCCTGCTTCTCTTAATTTAAAAATCCCAGAACTAATCTAAATGTGAAAACAGATAAAGTAACTAAGCATGTCTAGTCTTGAAGGAGCTACCTATAGAATCAAATGAGCCAGTGCAAGTGATTAATTCTAGTGTCCACAGATATGGAGCAGAAACCAAGACATTTTCAGATCAAAGGTAGTTTTGTTGGTGGGCTCATTTAGTCATTGAAGTGACTGTATATGTGGAAAAATAATAGGGAACTTTTATGTAAATATGGAGCATCTGTACCTAGAACCAAGCACAACTATCTTAATTTTATAAACGTGCAGTACTACTGCTCCTGTAAGGGTTTGTTCTAAGGAGGTGTGCATTAGACTATGCTTTTGTGCTTCTGCACCCAGCCATCTCATTGAGCTATCTGTTACTGAATGCAAGTTTGTATGCCCCTTGCATAGTGAGGCTCAACAAACTGGTCCCACTCACTTTCCTCCTTTTCCCTTCTTTTTGATCTACCTAGTGATGCGTGGATCTCTATAATCTTTTCTGCTGGTCTCGCAGCCAGTGTTCTGTGAGAACTGTTGAATCTGGAGATGTATTCTTGATGCATCCATGGAGAGTGATGTACTCCACATCCAGCTACTTCTCTGCCATCTTTCAAGGCCAAACAAACCAAAAAGCCAGAAGTTGGAGAAGAGAAATTTTATTGCAGGGCCATGCAAGATGACAGATGGTTCATACTTCAAAAGCCCCAAACCCTCAAAGGTTTTCAGCAAGACACTTTCAAAGGCAAGATGAAGGAGGGGCATGGCTAGTTGTTGCCAATTTCTCGGTGTGGGAATCCTTTGTTCTTACAAATGTCCACACAGGTCAGGCCATGATTCTCCAGTAAATCTCCAAGAAGACAAATGTTATTCTCTATTCTGTAACTTTTTAATCTCTACATGAATGAAATCTTAAAGATTGGAGCCCTGAGAATGGGCTGTCCTGTGTATTTCAGGCTGTGGGCAACATTCTTTCACAAAATGTACAGGGTCAGTATGACTAAGCACAGGAAAAGGAACAGATCTAATAGGGAGTCAAATCTGTTCTTCCCTATTACATTTTGAACACTTGGGTAGTGCACATGGTTAGGCTGATGGTTGGGATGAGACTGGGGACAGAGAGGCAAATATGTGTCTATCTTAAAAAAACTGGTTCTCCAATTTTTGCTTTAAGTATTTTAAATCATCTATAAATAAGCTATTTATTTAAGTTTTCTTTTCCCTTGCCAGATATTTTGAAGCCATTGTGAAATAGTTATGACTACTGCCCTTAAATTGCTGAGGTCCTTAAATTTTTTTTTTTTTTAATTTTAAGATGCTCAAGCCTGTCTTCAAAAATGTTGCTCCTCTAAGTATCTAATGACATGAGAACCTCATCCAATGGGAAATACAATCTTGGATAAAAATTTCTTCCCCGCTAGGTTTCCTGAATATGATGGCAATAAGATTAGCACATTTCCCAGTGATTGAGTCGGCATGTGCCCATAGATTCATAAATAGAATTTATTGTGAAAGTTACTGTGGTACTTGGGTAAGTGGCTGTTTCAATTTGATGATAGAAAGTGTGCTGTGAAAAGGAACTATTATATGCTTTATATGCCTCGGCCATCTGAAGATGCAGAAGGACAGAAGACACAAGTGAGTCCATTCTATCCCATATACAATTATGAACAGTTGGATATGTTTACCATTTGGCAATTTGATTGATATTTTCCTGTTCCTTTACTTTTAATTACATCGGGCCAGTTGGGGGTAAATGATGATTTCAAATCCTTAATCGTTTTGCTGTCATGAGGTGGTGTTAATAGCGATGTGCTGGAATGTGTCCTGATTTCTGCTGACGTCTCCCACAGGACAGCAATAGACTCATGGAATTTAAAGACCATTTGGAGTCAGGAACCACCTGCGCCTTGTTCCTACCTTTGTAAACTAAGATACTTGTTTACCACGTTCGGATAAAGCTAATGGTGAATTTCTACGGTGCACCTTGAGAAGAAAGGACGCTTGTGTAACTGAAAATACCACCATTGCTGTCGCCAGCACAGTGTATCTTATTTTTGAAGGATGGAGTTACATGTTACGACTAGGAAAAAATTGTTTTCAATAAGATTAATTTCGATGAGCCTTTGTGCTTTGCAATCCAGTCAGAATTCTAATAGTGAGAAAATACTTCTATCCCAGTCAGAATACTATCTTATGCCTCCCCTTAAGAAATCAGGCATTTCCTTTAAGAGGCCAAATCCTACACCATGATTATGCATGAGAGTGCACAGTGCAATACACTGCTGGCCTAGCTTCTATACAGAGCTGTCTTTACATTGCATTTCTTTCTTTTTGATAGTCTAGCTCCACAGTGAGAGCCTATCAAACCAGTAAATCTCGAGTGACCATGAGCCCTGGCTTCAGCTCCCAATGGAACAGCAGCCAACCCACCTGGAATACGTACTCCTTTCCAAGAGCAAGCTTGCACTATCAATCCCACGCCAGCTATACCTACTGCACTGGACACCCTGCTGTAAGTACTCCATTCTTCTGTATTTAGTAGACTGGCTGCTTAAGCAGGTACATTTTGAATCCAGAGTTGGTATGTCTCTGTTAAGTGAGCACTATTTCCAATGTTATAACTCTTCTATAACAAGAATATGCTATTATTGAGTAAAAGTGATGAGAAATGGATAATGTCTTAAGCATTTAAATGACACACTTGGATGATCTTTGCTGAAAATTGGTGTCTTATTTAAAGTTATTTATAGGTGAAATTGGTTGGCAGAATTTTCAGAATGGTGTTGGTGTGAAGGCTGAATGTACATAGGTCTCTGGCTTTATTTTCTGACTTCCTCCTGGCTTTTCTTATGAATTTAGTTTGTTGTTTTTGCACTGGAGAGGGTGTCTTTCAAAGTGACAGTCCCATCACTTGCCTGGTTAGTATGAACAAATACTAACAGTTATAAATTCATTAGTAGGATTTTTTCCAGTTACTCGTACACAGAACTCTGAGGTTCTTGGCACAAATGACTCAAAGGGCAAGAGAAAGAAACATTTAGTGAAGAGAAATAAGCTCATGGAATCTGAGAATCTTTTAGAACAGAGTGCCTGTCTTTGCCATTGTTTTCCGTGTCTCAGTCCAGTTCTCATACACTAAGGTTTTTGTTGTTGTAAATTATACCTATATGCTGGGAAAAATTATGATGAATGCTGATTAGGAAGACATCTGTTTTATGCTAAAAATATAAGTACTCTTGGTGAATGAGAGACCTTTAAAAATAAGTCATATCTGTTTAAAACAAGTATACTTATAGGCCAGTATATATGAACTTTATGGTAACTACAAGTCAAATATCTACAATAGATGCATATAAAACTAAATAAAGAGAAAAGAACCCAAACTAAAACTGAAGAAAATCATCAAATCAGACGGGGAGAAACTAAAAGAAGAAAAGAACAGAAAAGAACTACAAAAACACCAGAAAATAAGTAATAATATTGCAATAAACACATACCTCTCAATAATCACTTTAAATGTCAATGTACTAAATAATTCAAAAAAAGACATGAGTGGGCTTATTGGATACAAACAAACAAACACAGAAAAGACCTAAGTCCCATCTGTATGCTGCCTACAAGAAAAAAAGAAAGAAAAAAAAAGCTCACTTAAGAGCTAAAGACACATAGACTAAAAATGAAGGTATGAAAAACATATTCCATAAAATGGAAAAGAAAATAAAGTTAGGGTAACAACACTCATATCAGACCAAGCAAAGTGTGTAAGAAGAGACAAAAAGGGCGTTGTATAATGAAAAGTTGGGGGTCAGTCCAAGAAGAGTACATCACATTCACAAACATGTATGCTCCTAATACAGGAGAAACAAAATATATAAAGCAAATATTACCAGACATAAAGGGAAAAATGACTGTAACACAATAATAGTAAGGAACTTTAACACCCAGCTTACATGAATGGATAGATCATCTAAACACAAAGTCAATAAGGAAATGATAGCTTTCAGTAACACATTAGACAAGGCAAACTTAATAGATATCTACTGGATATTCTATCCCCAAACAGCAGAATATACATTCTTTTCAAGTGTAAGTGGAATGTTCTTAGGATAGATTACATGCTAAGACATAATAATCCACAATAAATTTAAGATTGCAATTATGTCAAGCATTGTTTCCAAAAACAAGGGTAGGAAACTAGAAATCAAATACAGGAAGAAAGTGGTGGGGGGAAAGAAAACACATAGACATGTGGAGGCTAAAAATCTTGCAATTAAAAACAATGGAGCCATGAAGAAATCAAAAAGGAAATCAAAATGTACCTTGAGATGAATGACAATAACAACATAACTTCCTAAAATCTATGGGATGCAGAAAAGCAGTTTTAAGACATAAAGGTTATAACAAAACAGACCTAGTTCCAAGAAATAAGGAAAATTCAAAGCAAACCACTGAACTTTCCATCTAAAGGAATTAGCAAAAAAAGAACAGGCAGAGCACAAATTCAAAAGAAACAAGAAAATAATAAAGATCAGAGAGGAAACAAATAAAATAGTGACAAAAATAATAAGCAAAGATCAATTAAACTAATAACTGTCTTTTGAAAAAATAAACAGAATTGATGATCCGGGTTCATTAAGAAAAAATGTGTGAGTGCCCATATGAAATTAATTATGAAAGAAGAGAATTTACAGGCAATATTGCTGTTGTTCAGTTGCTCAGTTGTGTCCAACTCTGCAACCCCATGGACTGCAGCATGCCAGGCCTCCACGTCCTTCACCATCTCCTGAAACCCACTCAAACTCATGTCCATTTAGTCAGCAATGCCATCCAACCATCTTGTTGGATTGTCCCTTTCTCTTACTGCCTTCAGTCTTTCCCAGAATCAGGCTCTTTCTAATGAATCAGCTCTTTGCATCAGCTAGACAAAGTATTGGAATTTCAGCTTCAGCATCAGTCCTTCTGATGAATATTCAGGATTAATTTCCTTGGGGATTGACTGGTTTGATCTCCTTTCAGTCCAAGGGATTCTCAAGAGTCTTCTCCAACACCACAGTTCAAAAGTATAAATTCTTGGGCTCTCAGTCTTCTTTATGGTCCAGCTCTCATAACCATACATGACTATTGAAAAAAAACATAGCTTTGACTATATAGACCTTTATTGGCAAAGTGATGTCTCTGCTTTTTAATATGCTGTCTAGGTTGGTTATAGCTTTTCTTCCAAAAGGCAAGCATCTTTTAATTTCATGGCTACAGTCACCATCTGCAGTGATTTTGGAGTCCAAAAAAATAAAGTCTGTCATCTACTTGCCATGAAGTGATGGGGCTGGATGCCATGATCTTCATTTTTTGAATGTTGAGTTTTAAGCCAGCTTTTTCGCTCTGCTCTTTCATCTTTATCGAGAAGTTCTTTAGTTCCTCTTTGCTTTTGGCCATAAAGGTGGTGTCATCTGCATACGTGAGGTTATTGATATTTCTCCTGGCAATCTTGTTTCCAGCTTGTGCTTCATCCATCCTGGCATTTCATATGATGTACTCTGGATAGTAGTTAAATAAGCAGGGTTACAATATACAGCCTTGATATACCCTTTTCCCAATTTGGAACCAGTCTGTTGTTCCATGTCCGGTTTTAACTGTTGCTTCTTGACCTGCATACAGGTTTCTCAAGAGGCAGGTGAGGTGGTCTGATATTCTCATCTCTTGAAGAATTTTTTATAGTTTGTTGTGATCCACACAGTCAAAGGCTTTAGCATAGTCAATCAAGCAGAAGTAGATATTTTTCTGGAATTCTCTTACTTTTTTCTATGATCCAATGGATGTTGCAATTTGATCTTTGGTTCCTCTGTCTTTTCTAAATCCAGCTTGAACATCTGGGAGTTCACAGTTCACTTATTGTTGACAGCTTGCTTGGAGAATTTTGAGCATTACTTTGCTAGCATGTGAAATGAGAGCAATTGTGTGATAGTTTTAACATACTTCAGTTCAGTTCAGTCACTCAGTCATGTCTGACTCTTTGCGACCCCATGAATCGCAGCACACCAGGCCTCCCTGTCCCTCACCAACTCCCGGAGTTCACTCAGACTCAAGTCCATCGAGTCAGTGATGCCATCCAGCCATCTCATCCTCTGTCGTCCCCTTCTCCTGCCCCCAATCCCTCCCAGCATCAGAGTCTTTTCCAATGAGTCAAGTCTTCGCATGAGGTGGCCAAAGTGCTGGAGTTTCAGCTTCCGCATCATTCCTTCCAAAGAAATCCCAGGGCTGATCTCCTTTAGAATGGACTGGTTGGATCTCCTTGTAGTCCAAGGGACTCTCAAGAGTCTTCTCCAACACCACAATTCAAAAGCATCAATTCTTTGGCGCTCAGCCTTCTTCACAGTCCAACTCTCACATCCATACATGACCACAGGAAAAACCATAGCCTTAACTAGATGGACCTTTGTTGGCAAAGTAATGTCTCTGCTTTTGAATATGCTATCTAGGTTGGTCATAAGTTTCCTTCCAAGGAGTAAGCGTCTTTTAATTTTATGGCTGCAATCACCATCTGCAGTGATTTGGGGGCCCAAAAAAATAAAATCTGACACTGTTTCCCCATCTATTTCCCATGAAGTGATGGGACCAGATGCCATGATCTTCCTTTTATTAATGTTGAGTTTTAAGCCAACTTTTTCACTCTCCTCTTTCACCTTCATCAAGAGGGTTTTTAGTTCCTCTTCACTTTCTGCCATAAGGGTGGTGTCCTCTGCATATCTGAGGTTATTGATATTTCTCCTGGCAATCTTGATTCCAGCTTGTGCTTCTTCCAGCCCAGCGTTTCTCTTGATGTACTCTGCATATAAGTTAAATAAGCAGGGTGACAATATACAGCCTTGATGTACTCCTTTTCCTATTTGGAGCCAGTCTGTTGTTCCATGTCCAGTTCTAACTGTTGCTTCCTGACCTGCATACAAATTACAGAAATACAAACAATCGTAAGAGAATATTATAAACAATTATATTCCACCATATTGGACAACCTAGGAAAATGGATAAACTCCTAGAAATATAGAATTTTCTAAGACTGTTGTTCAGTCACTATGTCGTGTCTGACTCTGTGACCCCATAGACTACAGCATGCCAGTGTTCCTTGCCCTTCACTATCTTTCAGAGTTTCCTCAGATTCATGTCTATTGAGTTCATGAGGCTATATATAATCATCTGATTCTCTGCCACCCCCTTCTTCTTTTGCCTTCAATCTTTCCCAGCATCATGTCTTTTCCAGTGAGTCAGGTCTCACATCAGGTAGCCAAAGTATTCTAAAACTGATTCTGGAAGCAATAGAAAAACAGAATAGACTGTTTACTAGTTTTGACATTGAATCAGTAATCAAAAAACTTCCAACAAACCAAGGTCCAGGACTGAAGAGCTTCACAGGGGAATTTTACTAAACAATTAAAAGAAGGGTTAATATCTTTTTTTCTCAATTTGTGCCAAAAATTGAAGGAGATTGAACATTTCCAAACTCATTCTACAAGGTCAGTGTTACTCTGAAATGAAAAATAGACAAATCACTAAAAAAATTAAATTTAGAAGCCAATATCCCTGATGCACATAGACATAAAAATCCTCAGCAAAATAGTAGCAAACCAAACTCAACAATCTATAAAAAGTATCATACATCATGAACAAATGGGATGCATTCCAAAGATGTAAGGATAGTTCACTATTTGCAAATCAATCAATATGATATGCCACATGAACAAAACTAAGAGTAAAAATCCCATGACCATTTCCATAGATACAGAAAAAGCATTTGATAGAATTCAACACCCATTCATGATAAAAGCTCTCAACAAAGTTATTGTAGAGGGAACATACCTCACCATAACAAAGACCATCCATGACAATGTCACAGTTAACATTATCCTCAATGGTGAAAAGTTTCAAGGATTTTCCTCTAGGATTAGGAACAAGAAAAGGATGTCCACTCTTGCCATTTCTATTTAACATAGTATTGGAAATTCTGGCCACATCATTCAGACAAGAAAAAGAAATAAAAGGCATCTAAATTGGAAGAGAAGAAGGAAAACGTTCACTATTTGCAGATGACAAATATGTAAAAAAAACCCTAAAATCTCCACCAAAATCTAGTAGAACTATTTATGAATTCAGTACAGTTGCAGGATACATGATTACAGTATAGAAATCTCTCACATTTGTATATGCTAATAATGAATAATCAGAAAGAGAAATCAAGAAAACAATCACATTTACAAATGCATCAAAAATAAATAAATGAATCAATACCTAGGAATGCATTTAACTAAGAAAGTAAAAGACTTGTACTGTGAAAACTTTAAAACATTGATAAAGGAAATTGAAAACAATGCAAATAGATGAAAAGATACCCTGTGTTCATGGATTGGAAGTATTAATACTGTTAACATGTCTATACTACCCAAGCAACTACAGAATTAATGTAATCCCTAACAAAACACCCATGAAATTTTTCATATTATTATAACAAATAATCCTAAAATTTCTATGGAATCATAAAGGACCCCAAAGAGCCAAAGTAATCTTGAAAAAAATCAAAGCTACAGGTATCATGTTCTGTAACAGATTATACTACAAAGCTCCAGTCATCAAAATAGTATGATTTTGGCATGAAAAATGATGTGTTGATCAATGGAACAGAATAAAGAATTCAGAATAAACCCACACACATATGGTCAATTACTATATGACAAAGGAAGCAAGAATATACAATGGAGGAAAAGACAATCTCTTTAACAAGTGTTGTTAGGAAAAACTGGACTGCTGCTGCTGCTGCTAAGTCGCTTCAGTGGTGTCCGACTCTGTGTGACCCCATAGACGGCAGCCCACCAGGCTCCCCCATCCCTGGGATTCTCCTGTCAAGAACACTGGAGTGGGTTGCCATTTCCTTCTCCAATAGAAAAACTGGACAACTACATGCAAAAGAATAAAATTGCACTTCTTTCTCACACCATATACAAAAATAAAGTCAAAGTAAATGAAAGACTTAAATGTAAGGCCTGAAACTGTAAAAATCCTAGAAGAAAACCTAGGTAGTATGCTCTTTCTCATGGATCTTAACAATATTTTGTGCATATGTCTACTTAGTCAAATGAAACAGAAGCAAAACTAAGTAAATGAAACTACATGAAACTAAAAGGCTTTTGCATAGTGAAGAAATTATCAACAAAATGAAAAGACAACCTACCAAATGAGAGAAGATGTTTGCAAAGTATATGTCTGTTATGGGTTAATATCCAAAATATGTAAAGAACTCATACTACTCAATGCAAAAATAACATGATTTAAAATTTGGCAGAGGATCTGAATAGGCATTTTTCTAAAGAACATTTACAGATGGAATTCTCTGGGGGTTCTGTACTTCCATTTCAGGGGGCACAGGTTCCTTCTCTGTTTGGGGGACTAAGATCTCACATGCTGAATAGTGTAACCAAAGGGGAAAAAAAAAGAATATATACAGATGGCTAATAGTTAACATGAAAAGGTATTCAATATTACAGATAATCAGATAAATGTAATTCAAGACTATAATGAGCCATCACCTCACACCCGTCAGAATGGCCATCATCAAAAATAACAAGTGTTGGTAAAGATGTGGAGAAAACTAAATCTTGTGTACTGTTGGTCAGAGTGTAAATTGGTGCAACCACCATGGAAAACTGTGTGAAGTTTCTTCAAAAAAGTAAAAATAAAACTGTCATATGATTCAGCCATATCATACCTGGGTATTTATCTAAAGAAAAGGAAAATGTTAATTTGAAAAAAATATATGCACCATTAGTTCATATCAACCTTATTTACAATAGCTAAGATATGGAAACAACCCAACTGTTCACTAACATCAGTTCAGTTGAGTCGCTGAGTCGTGTCCGACTCTTTGCAACCCCATGAATCGCAGCACTCCAGGCCTCCATGTCCTGTGAGATATATATACTTACATATATCCACAATGGATTATTACTCATCCGTAAAAAATAAAAGTTTGTCTTTGTGACAACACAGCTAGATTTGGAGAGTGTCATGCTTAGTGAAATAGGTCAGAGAAAGACAAATACTATATGTTTTTTGCTTATATGTAGAATCAAAAAAATAAAAAGGAAATGAGCTCACAGATACAGAGAGGAAAGTAGTTGCTATCAGACAGGAGAAGGGTTAGGGGAGAGGCAAGACCGTTTAAGGGGATTAAGAGGTACAAACTGCTCGGTATGCAAGAAGTGTTACAAGATGTAATACACAGAGCAAGGAGTGTTGACTATTGTATAATAACTTTATTTGGAGTATGAAGTGAAGTGAAAGTCACTCAGTCATGTCTAACTCTACAGTCCATAGAATTCTCTGGGCCAGAATACTGGAGTGGGTACCCGTTCCCTACTCCAGGGGATCTTCCCAACCCAGGGATTGAACCCAGGTCTCCTGCATTGCAGGTGGATTCTTTACCCACTGAGTCACAAGGGAAGCCCAGGAATACTGGACTGGGTAGCCTATCTCTTCTCCAGAGGATCTTCCCAACCCAGGAATAAAACCAGGGTCTCCTACGTTGCAGGCAGATTCTTTACCAAATGAGCTATCAGGAAAGCCCTATTTGGAGTATAATTTATTGAATCACTATGTTGTATACCTGAAACTTATATAATATTGTAAATTAACTATACTCCAATTAAAAAAATTAAAGATCCTATATGCTTCTCACAATAACTCCTTTAATCATCAGTAAACGGAAACATGAATTCTTCAGTGTTCAGAAGGCCCACTGTGACTTCTGCATTTTGGCTCTTCTTTTTGCATTTCAAGGTTATGGAATCATGAAGTGTCCCAGGATTCTAAATTGAGATAATTTGTCTCCAATATCATGACGTAAAGTCACTTAAGGGAAGACACAATGAATTCACTCATTATGTAAATTGGTGTAACTTTGTTATAAGATGATTTGGAAAAAAATATCAAAATTTAAATTGCACATAGCTTTGACTCAATAATTAAATTTTTGGCATTTCACTGGACATATACAAGATGTATTCCTAAGGATGATGCTTGCAATATTTTTTACAAGTACTTGGAAAAAGAACCTGAACAAGCTTCATTCGTTTTTATTCATCTGTGCTTTCAAAAATGTGTGAAGCATGATTATGTAGACATTGTATTCCATCATTCTTCTAGCTGAAAGAGACTTAGAAGTGAAAGAAAAAGTCTTAATCTCAGGGGGCTTCCATTCTAGGGAATAGGGAAGCTGGCAACTACATAAATAGACATATGAATTAATAAAAGGAAGCAAACCAGAAAATACTACAGCAGGGTTCAGTGTTATGTGGAAACTCAAAATAGGTTGAAATGATGGAGAAGAACAAGGTGGCTCCATGAGGTGTATTTTCAGCAGGTCGTCAGTTGGGAGCCAGGTTTCCTCTGAGATCCAGATAAAACTTAACTTTAGTCTTGACATTGCTTTCATGGATGTGACATCAAAAGCACAGGCAACCAAAGCTAAAACAAACAACTGGGGTTTCCCAAATTGAACTGCTTCTGCAAAGCAAACAAAAACAAATACAAAAACAAACAAATAAGACCCTGAAAAAAAACAATCAACAGAATGAAGAAACAACATAATAAATTAGGGAATATTTTCAAATTATAATCTAATAAGGGGTTAATGTCCAGAATATATAAGGAACTCAAACAACTTGAATAACCCTGGTTAAAAATGAACAATGGATCTGAATAGACATTTCTCCAAAGAAGACATAAAAATACCCAACAGATAGAGGAAAAATTGGAGCTTCCCAGGTGGCACTAGAGGTAAAGGATCCGCCTGCCAATGCAGGAGACACAAGAGATGAGGGTTTGATCCTCGGGTCAAGGACGATCCTCTGGAGAAGGAAATGGCAACTCACTCCAGTATTGCTTGGAAAATTTCCATGGACAGAGGAGATTGGTGGGTTATAGTCTTTGGTGCCACAAAGAGTCGTGCAAGACTGAGCAACTGAGCGCACGCGCACACACACACAGACACAAAGGAAAAAGTTACTTAGCATCAGTAGTCATCAGGGACATGCGAATCAAAATCACAATGGGCGAGTACTTCACACCTGTTAGAATGGCTATTATCAAAGAGAGAAAAGGTAAACGTTGGCAAGAATGTGGAGAAAAGGGAACCTTTGTACACCTTTGGTGGAAAGGTAAATTGGTCCAGTCATAATGGAAAGCAGTATGGTAATTCCTTCAAGTAATAAAAACAGAGTTGCCATATGCATGTATATTCAAATGAAATGGAGTGCCCAGTATTAATTAAATGTATTAGCAAAAGATAGAAAGAAAGAAAGAAAAAAAGAGCTCTAACTATGCAGAGATCACCAGGAAGAGCTCAGAGCTCTCCAAACAGAAAGACAGAGTGGAGCATCGGAGGCAGGACTGAGCCTGAATGTCCTCCACCCAGACAGAGCTGGTGCGCCCTGAGCCGGCCTGTGGAGAAGGGAAGGGGGGCAGGTCGACCAGGGTCTGCGGCTCTCTGCAATGCACAGGGAGTTTGCATTTTATTTAAGTCTGGTGAAAACCTTTGGAGTGTTGGAAGCAAGGAAATTAAATTACATGATTTAGTATATTTTAGGACTGAGTTGGGCTGCTGAATGAAGAATTTCTGGTAACAGAAAAAGAAGGAAATCAGAAAGTCAGATTAGGGTAATATTACGTATACACACATAGAAAAGCATGTGTGCATGTCTGTGTACATGTGTGTGAGTTTACTTCTGTAAAACGGAATTGAAGACCTATAGTAAGAGGATGACTTTTTCTTATATATCCTTTGATTTGTTGCCTCTTCAAAAATGTTTGCAACTTGTTTTCATAATAACAAAAGACAAGTTGCATATATATTAAATAAATATTTTTGGTAAATGGTTGCCTATCTAAATTGTCTCATTAGCTTTTCCCTTCAGTCATTATTTGTCAAGCCAAATTATAACAAATTATAATTTAATGCAGCATTTCAAGTCATACTCTTACTGGCCTCAAGGCCATCTGTAAGTAGCTGACACTGAGCACTTAATACTCTTCAAACTCTGAACTGAGCACCTTTATGCATATTATATACATTTATGTATTCAGAATAGACCCAGGATGTAGTTACTAGTATTATCATTGTTTTAAGGATTAGTGAAATAAAGCCTAGGAAAATTAATATCTTTCCAAGAGTTACATAGCTAGTAGTGAGATTTGAGATTCAAATGTTGGCAGTCAGGTTTCCAACCTGCATTCTTATCCTTTATTTTGTGTGTATTATATGCCTTGTCATTGAATCCCTGTGTCTTTATTTACATGTTGAGAATGATTCTGTGACTGTACCTCAGATACAACTCTTTTTAATCATTTAATTTAAATATGCATGTACCTCTCAATACTCCTTAGAGATATACTTGTATTTGTAAGATATTCCATTGTAGGCCTGGAGTTTGGAATAAAGAAAATAGGTATTATTCTGTCTTGGAAAACACTGGGATAATTACAGGATGTCTAGCCACTTTTTTGTGCTTCAAAATCCAGAAACTGATACTTTCTTTTGTTAACACCACTGGGAGTAAAGTGAGTCAAATATGGAAAGTAGAAGCAAAAGATTAGAATATACTTTAAAAAATAGTCATAGGTGTACTTTTGATTTCAAGGATACTCTAAGGATCAGATTTAAAGCCTACTTGACATTCTCCCATTATTTCAACAGTTAAACTTTCTTTTGCATTTTCCTCCCCTGCCTAATCAAATGGCATTGAACTCTTGACTCCAAGATCAGTGCCCATTTAATTCTGCCACTGCTGTATAAAGGGAATGATGTTATCTGGTAATAAACCAGTTGACCAATATAGGGAGACTTGGAAAGCTAGCTTATGATGACAACATACAAAAACGTTGACAGCCTCCTAACTTTAACGTGGGTCCCTATTGCAATCAAAATACTAGAGAAATCATTTGCGCTCCAAAATGTGACAGTGTATCCCACAGCTGCCACACAGTGTAAGATCCACAGGGGTTTTGTGGTTCAAACCACAGAAACGGAATTCCATTCTGAAGAGACTGCCCGTGATTTTCTTGAGTCATATAATTTAGTAGGCTTTAATGAAGCTGTAAATGTTCTGCCTGCCTTGTGAGAGTTTGGTCCTTTTTCCTAAGTTTCTGGTTTGATTGAAGATTTCCAGCTCCCCAGTTTCCTGGGGTTAGGAGGGTGTCAGCCAATGTGATGTTTGTGTGGTCACTAGTTGCTTTACTCCCCTGCTACTGAGGAATGCTGATGCCCTCCAAGTGTCTGGTTAGTTAACTTGCTATCAGTAGCCCATAGAAACCTCAGAATACAGCCTGGCCTCTTCCTGACTGAGTAAACCCTCTGTACACTGTGCACCTTTCCTATGGCTGCGGTAACTAATTACCATAAGCATGAGAGCTTTAAACACAGGATTATTCTCTTATATTCCGGAGGTTGGGAGTCTGAAATGGGTTTTCCTGAGCTGAAAACAGGTATTAGCAAGGCTGCACTCCCTCTGGAGCTTCTAGGGGCAAATCTATCCCTTGCCTTTTCCAACTTCTAGCAGTATGTTCCTTGTATACCTTGGCTCTTGGGTTATTCTTCCATGTTTAAGGCCAGCATCATAGCATCTTTGTACCTATTTCTCCTTCATCTTCACTCTGCCTTTTCTGTAGTCAACTCAGATTCTTTTTCACAAAGATACTTGTGATTACACTTAACAGCCCATCCAAATAAGGCAATAATCTCCTCACCCAAAGATCATTAACTTAATGACATCTGCGAAGTTCTTTTGCCACATAACACATCTTCCAGAAATCAGGTTTTGAACTTGTGGATGGACTATTATTCAACTACCACAATAATACTCCTCAGTGACTCAGTGGCTAATTCTGAGCCATTAGGTAATTTAATCAGGGCTTCCTGAAATTTATGAGACATTTCACTGAGGGATATAATGTAAGAGAGGATTTTTTAGGGATCAGTTAAGTTCAGTTCAGTCGTGCCCAACTCTTTGTGACCCCATGAACCGCAGCACGCCAGGCCTCCCTGTCCATCAACAACTCCCAGAAACCACCCAAACCCATGTCCACTGAGTCAGTGATGCCATCCAGCCATCTCATGCTCTATCATCCCCTTCTCCTCCTGCCCTCAATCTTTCCCAGAATCAGGGTTTTTTCAAATGAGTCAGCTCTTTGCATCAGGTGGCCAAAGTATTGGAGTTTCAGCTTTAGCATCATTCCTTCCAATGAACACCCAGAACTGATCTCCTTTAGGATGGACTGGTTGGATCTCCAGTCCAAAAATCTCCAACACCACAGTTCAAAAGCATCAATTCTTTGGCGCTCAGGTTTCTTTATAGTCCAACTCTCACATCCATACATGACTACTGGAAAAACCATAGCCTTGACTAGACAGACCTTTGTTGGCAAAGTAATGTCTCTGCTTTTTAATATGCCATCTAGGTTGGTCATAACTCTCATTCCAAGGAGTAAGCGTCTTTTAATTTCATGGCTGCAACCACCATCTGCCGTGATTTTGGAGCCCAGAAAAATAGAGTCAGCCACTGTTTCCCCATCTATTTGCCATTAAGTGTTGGGTCTGGATGCCATGATCTTACTTTTCTGAATGTTGAGCTTTAAGCCAACTTTTTCACCTTCCTCTTTCACTTTCATCAAGAGGCTTTTTAGTTCCTCTTCACTTTCTGCCATAAGGGTGGTGTCATCTGCATTTCTGAGGTTATTGATATTTCTCCCAGCAGTCTTGATTCCAGCTTGTGCTTCATCTAGCCCAGCGTTTCTCATGATGTACTCTGCATATAAGTTAAATAAGCAGGGTGACAATATACAGCCTTGACGTACTCCTTTTCGTATTTGAAACCAGTCAGTTGTTCCATGTCCAGTTCTAACTGTTGCTTCCTGACCTGCATACAAATTTCTCAAGAGGCAGGTCAGGTGGTCTGGTATTCCCATCTCTTTCAGAATTTCCCACAGTTTATTGTGATCCACACATTCAAAGGCTTTGGTATAGTCAATAAAGCAGAAATAGATGCTTTTCTGGAACTCTCTTGCTTTTTTGATGATCCAGCAGATGTTGGCAATTTGATCTCTGGTTCCTCTGCCTTTTCTAAAACCAGCTTGAATATCTGGAAGTTCACGGTTCACATATTGCTGAAGCCTGGCTTGGAGAATTTTGAGCATTACTTGACTAGTGTGTGAGATGAGTGCAATTGTGAGGTAGTTTCAGCATTCTTTGGCATTGCCTTTCTTTGGGATTGGAAGGAAAACTGACCTTTTCCAGTCCTGTGGCCACTGCTAAGTTTTCCAAATTTGCTGGCATATTGAGTGCAGCACTTTCACAGCATCATCTTTCAGGATTTGAAATAGCTCAACTGGAATTCCATCACCTCCACTAGCTTTGTTTGTAGTGATGCTTCCTAAGGCCCATTTGACTTCACATTCCAGGATGTCTGGCTCTAGGTGAGTGTGAGTGATCACATCATCATCATTATCTGGGTCGTGAAGATCTTTTTTATAATAAAGGTCTAAAATTGTCATAGTCTATGACAATTTAAAATTATTGACACTCACTGGCATATATTTGTTCTCAATCCACTGTTTTTCTTCTTATAAAATGAGATGATAACCGCTCCAATATATATCTTAAAAGAAAATGTGAAGACAAGACGATTAAAACTCTACTAACATGTAATCCATAGAACTAGTGAAAAAAATCATACAAATGAAAAAAAAAAAAAAATCCAGATATCTAGAGTGGCCTCTTCAACTTGAGATATAAAGTGGCAAAAAATAATATTCTAAATGTCAACTAGTTTAATGATATAATTGACAATTATATGAAATATACCATACTCTTTTTATTGACTACGGATGTTGATGATATATCATGTACATTTCTTAATAGTGTTCTTGCCTGGAGAATCCCAGGGACGGGGGAGCCTGGTGGGCTGCTGTCTATGGGGTCACACAGAGTCGGACACAACTGAAGTGACATAGCAGCAGCAGCAATTTTTCTACTGCATTTCATTCTTAAATTTATTCCAATAATGTTCAAATAGTATATTGACTCAGGTGCTGGTTTTGATCTTTCATTTGATGCTTTTTGTCAGCAGCTGAGTGATAACCCTGTTTGCTTTATGATTTGCCACAGGGAACTACATCAAATTTCCAACAACTTCCTATAACCTGAGAGCCATGAATTGTCTGGGGATCATGTTCATGGTAAAAGAAGGGGGTTCACTGGGCTGCCCTTCACACAAGCTCTCTAGAACCCCACCTCTGCTCTTCCCCCCACCTTTCTCTTCCCACACCTGGAATGGTGTCATTTGCGTGATGCTGGGGACATGGAGAGGAGAAGAAGGGAAGTGGGAACAGATAAAAAGTAGATAAGATGTACCTGATCCTCACTGCTGAGCCCAGGAGCCTGTGTATTATTCTTCATGCCAACCAAAAGGCAGTATGACCAGGTACAACCGAGCTCCATTGTCATGGAGACAATGCAGAAAGGGCTAAAGAAAAGAGAGAAAGTAAATTAAGAAGTAACAGCTGTGTGGTCAGAGGCTGATGCTGCCTTGAAGTCCTGAAGGTTTCTGCTAAGGTCCTGTCTCTCTTTCAAGAGAATACCAGACAGGTAGGAGAGGAAATGTGGGCAGCCTAGGCCTAGAATCCTCTTTCTAAAAAAAATTCTGCCAGGAAAAGGGTGGAGACCACAGCACTGCCTGCTAGAGGACTCTCTTTTAGTTATGAGTAGGGTTCCAGGAGATTCCCTCTCTGGAAACTTTGTTTCTAAATACAGGAACAACTGCCTTCCATCAGGAATTAAGTTGTCAAATAAAATGAGGGTTTCACAAACCTATTAGAGAGGACATTAGCTCACACTGAAGGAATTTATTTTCTGTCTATGTCCATGACACCCAATTGTCTTACTAGTTGCTCCCTGAACCCAGACCCACCGTAGACAGAGGCAAGCATTTCTTTGGGAGTTATATAGAAGACATTAGAAAAGGTGCCAAGTCTCCTTTCCTCCTACACAAGGACTTTGTGTTCAAGGCAACCCAGCAACTTTGGAAATGGAAAACATTTCAAGGAGTACTGAAAATTGACAGTTTTCAGTGAAATAATGACCAGATCTTCAGCTCCCATGACTTTTCTTTTGTAAACAGATTGCCCTATAAATTACCCATATTCCAATAGCTGGGTCACCTTCTAGCCTGATGTTCCTGGTTTATGTTTATTTCTTAAAGTTGTTATCAACTAGCGTTCCCTTTTGCTTTCAAAAATGTTCAAGTTGAGAAGATATTTTCTATGGTCTCCTTGCTGCTGCTGCTGCTGCTAAGTCACTTCAGTCGTATTCAACTCTGTGTGACCCCATAGACAGCAGCCCACCAGGCTCCCCCGTCCCTGGGATTCTCCAGGCAAGAACACTGGAGTGGGTTGCCATTTCCTTCTCCAATGCAGGAAAGTGAAAAGTGAAAGTGAAGTCTCTCAGTCGTGTCCAACTCTTAGCGACACCATGGACTGCAGCCCACCAGGCTCCTCCGTCCCTGAGACTTTCCAGACAAGAGTACCGGAGTGGGGTGCCATTGCCTTCTCCAATGGTCTCCTTACCACAGCCTAAAAAATAGCATATTCATTGCACATAAATCTTAACTTTGGTCTGTTCCCTCAGAATGTGAAAACTTCCCAGGAGGGTGCAAGTGAAGGAGACTCCTCATGTGATGATTAATCAATCTTCTTAAAGCAGGGGGTCTTCTAGTATTTCCCAGCTGTGTATGTGTCTCTGTGCTATTTTATTTAAACTCATAATGAAACTTCTAGATAACTTAAAAATGGGAAAAAGAGTACAGAAGTTTCAAAATTATTCTGGGAACGTCACCAGAGTTTAAAGACTACTACTCAATACTAATTTTTTTTTTTCTTTTCCATATCATGGAGGTTGTTCACAGTGAGCAAAGCTATTCACAGCTCAGGACTCAGCCCCTGGCCTCGACCAGTTGTTCTAAAGGCGGAAAGATTGCCTATCTCTACACATCTGTTTTGTTTTCACATTATATCACTTCTAAGACTATCAGTCTCCCCACACTCATAAAATCTGCTACACGACTAAATATACAAAGCATATAATAACATGGTTACCTTCATTGATGTTGGGGTAAAGATCTTTATCAATTAGAATACTCCTGCTATAGACAACTGAGAATCCAAGTGGCAGTGAATTCAAAGAGAGAGGGGCATATTGACTCTTAGCACAAAGTCTGGAAGTAGATGTGTGTGCTTCTATGCACCAATATGGTGCAATAACATAGAACCAAGATGGTGCAATAACACATCCATCCCGCATGCTTTTATTCAATGTGACACTACCCTTCTTGAAGAAGTGGGGTCTAAGTGCCCTCTTTGAACCTGGCCTTTGTGACTCACTTTTTCTCAACAGAACGTGGCAGAAGTGATGCTGCATGACTTCCAGATCAAGTTGCCTCCTTCCAGATTGATTATTCTTTTCCTTTAGCCCAGGGATATGTGCATACAGCTGGGAAAGAAAAGGGCATGCACTTTTACCTAGCTTCCTTAAAAAGCTTGGTTTCTGAATGCCCTCTCTCAGGACACCCTTTATGACTGACTCTGCAGAAGTCAGAAGGAACGGCAGCATGCCAGGCTTCGTTGTCCTTCATCTCCCAGAGTTTGCTCAAACTCATTTCTATTGAGTTGTTGATGTCATCCAACCATCTCATCCTCTGTCGTCCCCTTCTCCTCCTGCCTTCAATCTTTCCAGCATCAGGGTCTTTTCCAATGAGTCTGCTCTTCACACATCAGATAGCCAAAGTATTGGAGCTTCAGCTTCAGCATCAGTCCTTCCAGTAAATATTCAGGGTTGATTTCCTTTAGGATTGACTGGTTTGATCTCCTTGCAGTCCAAGGGACACTCAAGAGTCTTCTCCAGCACCACAGTGTGAAAGCATCCATTATTTGGTGCTCAGCCTACTTTATGGTCCAACTCTCACATGCATACATGACTACTGGAAAATCCATAGCTTTAACTATATGCACCTTTGTTGGCAAAATGATTTCTCTGCTTTTTAATTCACTGTCTAGGTTTGTCATAGTTTTTCTTCTAAGAAGCAAATGTCTTTTAATTTTGTGGCTGCATTCACTGTCCACAGTGGTTTTGGAACCCAAGAATATAAAATCTGCCACTGTTTCCACTTTTTCCCCATCTATTTGACATGAAGTGATGGGACCAGATGCCATGATCTTAGTTTTGAATGTTGGCTTAAACCAGCTTTTTTTTAACTCTCCTTTTTCACCCTCATCAAGAAGCTCTTTAGTTCCTCTTTGCTTTTGCCATTAGAGTGGAATCATCTGCATATCTGAGGTTGTTGATATTTTTCTTGGCAATCTTGATTAGACTGTTGATTCATCCAGCCTGTCATTTTGCATAATGTACTCTGCATATAAGTTAACTAAGCAGGGAGGCAATACACAGCCTTGTCGTACTCCTTTCTCAATTTGGAACCAGTCAGTTGTTCCATGTCCGGTTCTAACTGTTGCTTCTTGACCCACATACAGGTTTCTCAGGAGGCAGGTAATGTAGTCTGGTATTCCCATCTTTTTAAGAATTTTCCACAGGTTGCCGTGATCCACACAACAAAGGCTTTAGCATAGTCAATGAAACAGAAGTAGATGTTTTCGTGGAATTCCCTTGCTTTTTCTGTGATTCAGCGGATTTTGGTGATTTGATCTCTGGTTTTTCTGCCTTTTCTAAATTCAGCTATACATCTGGAAGCTTTCAGTTTGTGTAAAACAAGATGGCTGTAGTTTTACATCACTGAAGCTTGAATAGTTTGTTGCTTAGAAATAGCAGCTGGAACAAGAGGTGTTTCCAAGTTGGTACAGCAGTCAGTCAGTACCATTAAGGATATAGGCTTTTTCTGTCTTTCTTCTCCACTACCCTCAGGCACAGGACAGCACCCACAATTCCAAACAGGTCGTATTAATACAGCAGCATCTCAGAAAGGAGGTGTCGTGGTCCGGGGGGGTTGGAAAAGAATTTCCAGACACGAGACAGAAAGAGAGGTAAAGTTTATAGAGTGGGAGACGCTGTTAGTACAGCGGGCCAGCTCAAGGGAGAACTGGTGCTGAACAGGGGTCTTTCGTCCACTTTTATACCCAGGGTACATGGAGTGGGATAGGGGTCTTGAGGGTCATTCACTGATTGGATGAGGCACATATACTGGGTGCAGGAAGAGTAAGGCAAACACCTCCTCCCTAAGGGGTAGGAGGGGAGACAGGTTACACTGTTCCATTAATAGTTACAACATGGGGGAGGGAAGGACGAGAAGGGTCTGGTTTTTCCGTTTCCGCCTCCCAAGACCCTCCTTGGTTCAATCTGCTCTTTTGTCCTTGGGTTACCACATTCCTCTCTCTCTCTCTCTCTCTCTTTATTTTTAGGCCCAATTCTTTGGCCCCTTTTGATACCCTGCTCATCTCTAACTATCTACTTATTTCCCTTCTCAGGCATTTGGGAACCCAGTCTCAAAGGAAAAGGGGCGATGACCACTCTGGCTTCTTTAGGCTGTACTGGGGCATCGTGGGGCTCTGGGTTCCCTTTGCCTGCTCTCTGTCAGGATGCATTTATAGAGGGAGATGAGAGTCCATGGAATGATAAGGAGGCTTGTTTCAGCATTGTCTGGGTGTTGGCCAGGGAATATTCTTGTCAAACTATCACTTGGAGATTTGTTGTATTCTAGAAGAAACAATGGCAACCCACTCCAGTACTCTTGCCTGGAAAATCCCAGGGACAGAGGAGCCTCATAGGCTGCAGTCCATGGGGTCACTAAGAGTCAGGCACGACTGAGTGACTTCACTTTCACTTTTCACTTTCACACATTGGAGAAGGAAATGGCAACCCACTCCAGGATTCTTGCCTGAAGAATCCCAGGGACAGAGGAGCCTAGTGGGCTGCCGTCTATGGGGTTGCACAGAATTGGACACGACTGAAGCGACTTGGCGGCAGCAGCAGCAGAAGAAACAAACTTAACAAGAAAGTTAAAGATATTTGGCCCAAAGAGAAATAGAAATAGAAAAGCTGCTCAGGGCTAGCCAGGAGAACCAGCGCCAGACATTGGTTCATGACATTAGTGTTTCTCTAGGTACAAGAAGATGCAAGAATTTGGGCTCATAAAATCTTTGCCTGCAAACATCTGACTATCCGAAGGCTGGTTCTTCTGGGTTTTTCCCAGAGCACAGGGTGCCTTGTTTCTGATCTCCACCCTGAGCTCCTTTCAGGGGGTGTTGAAGGTCAGCAACTTGCAGTAGTCATGATGTAATCTTTGCAGAGGCAGCTGGCGAGTACCCACTTCCAGTCCCTTCATAGCCCCTTATTTGGCCATGCTTTGGGGGCATTTCTTGGCTACTGTGTCCCGCGGGGCTGGGAAGGCTCATTCCCAGGTTTAATGAAGATTCCATTGACAGGCCACTCAGTGTGCTGCTATTGGACCAAACATTGTGAGTAGCAAAATTCTCTGGACCATACCTGTGTTACTAGCCTCTTGGTCCAGGAAAATATCGCTGTCGCTTCTTCCCATATCTAGAGTTATATTATTATAATCATTGATCTCATATGGAGCTGCATATCAGCCTTTTATCACAGGCTCAGGCACACATTTGGTAATGTAAGAAACAATCTTCTGAAACAAGTGACATAGAAAATAGTATAGCGAGCAGTTATTAGTAAGGTCACAAGCAAGAATTTAAGTCAAGAACCTTCATTAGGTAGAGCCCAGTATACCCCAGGTCATCTGACTTCACTTGTTAAATGCCTATAGCCTGGTGTTAATCTCCTGGGTGTACATCATGGAGCATCTGATCTTTATCTGAAGATTGGTTACTGAGATTAGCTTTAGAAACAAACTTAGAGTGTCTTTTTTAATAACTTAATTAAATCTTTTAGCAATATAGCATAACAACAAGGAACTATCTCAGAAAGGAGCCTTAGTAAACACTGGCCCTTAATTAACAAAATTAGAAACTTAGTTTAACAATTAACAAAACTTAATGTTTAGTGAAACATGATTTTTTCATTATGAGGGCATTAACCCTGTAGCCAGGGAAGGCTTTAACCCATCCAAAAAAAGAAAATGAGGTTTGTCAGGAAGCTGGGAAAAATCCAAGCAGCAGTCTTGGATTTCCCATAGCCCTGACTCTGATTTACAGCTACTGTTCACCCATTTTTAGTTTCCCCAATTTAGGAGTAGACTGTTGCCATGTTTTAAGGACTTTAGGATAGCAAAAGTCTAACCGTGAGGGCTTATTTTTTTGTAATTTCTAGGATATCTATATAAGTAACATCAGCCATATACTATAACCTGAGAAGATTCATCACTCCTCCAACAATACTTCCCATGTAATTTAACATATCAAATGAACTCAGGTAGTTTAATATCTTTCTTTGGGATATTTCAGGGGCCCTCTGAAGCATCCCAAAGTTAGCTAGAAGTCAAATGATTTAGGAAGTGTTTTCAATAAATATCAAAAGGGTTTCTAACACTCAGTCAGACAGGATCATGTAAGTCACCGTGAAACAATAGTTATTCATTCACTTAGCCAAAGTTAACAAAAGATTTCAAAGGTAAACATAGAACAGACCACTTCAGCGGTAAAGAAACTTAAAATCCATTATCAAAGGCAGTTCAATGTCTCAAGAAAACTTGTATTTATGCACAAAACTCTTGCCTTGGGGTCTGCTTTGCATAAAATCTTATCACTTTCTGCACCCATTACTTTGTTCTCCTATCCTGAAACAGCCACCTGTAAGTCAGACCTACTTCCTTTTCCCTTCATAAAAAGTAATTCCATTCCTCACACCTTCTTTACTGAAAACACACATCCTACTTTCCTTAAGCAACCAAGAACTGACCTTTATGTTAGCATTCTATAGATTGGTGAACATAAATACCAGTGATAATTTCTTTAAAAAAATTCTAGAGAACATCTCAGGATTCATTAATAGTCCAAAATCTCTAGTTTCTCTGTAAGAGCAAGTTTGTGTTCAGGATTGAATGTTTCACAATCTTATTTTACTTGGAAATGACCTAGCTATTCAATAAATTTCTGTCACTTAGTTTAGCACAACCATAGAAATTCAGGTTACCAAAATCTGGAGAGACTATTTTAGACAGACCTTTTCTAAAGTATAATTATTCTTAATAGAGTTTATCTAAAAGTTATATCTCATTTACATTTTTTTGAAGTTCCTTCACTTGAGGTACTTGCTGACAAACTTGTAACAGATATAATAATAAAGCAATATTGAACTTATAATAAACCTTGGCACAATGAAAATATTATGCTTAATGTTAACGACTCTTCAGTTCAGTTCAGTTCAGTCGTTCAGTCATGTCCGACTGCGGCCCCATGAATCGCAGCACGCCAGGCCTCCTTGTCCATCACCAACTCCCGGAGTTCATACAAACTCATGTCCATCAAGTCGGTGATGCCATCCAGCCATCTCATCCTCTGTTGTCCCCTTCTCCTCCTGCCCCCAATCTCTCCCAGCATCAGAGTCTTTTCCAATGAGTCAACTCTTTGCATGAGGTGGCCAAAGTACAGGAGTTTCAGCTTTAGCATCAGTCCTTCCAATGAACACCCAGGACTGATCTCCTTTAGAATGGACTGATTGGATCTCCTTGCAGTCCAAGGGACTCTCAAGAGTCTTCTCCAACACCGCAGTTCAAAAGCATCAATTCTTCAGTGCTCAGCTTTCTTCACAGTCCAACTCTCATCCATACATGACCACTGAGAAAACCATAGCCTTGACTAGACGGACGTTTGTTGGCAAAGTAATGTCTCTGTTTTTCAATATGCTATCTAGATTGGTCATAACTTTTCTTCCAAGGAGTAAGTGTCTTTTAATTTCATGGCTGCAGTCACCATCTGCAGTGATTTTGGAAACCCCAAAAATAAAGTCTGACACTGTTTCCACTGTTTCCCCATCTATTTCCCATGAAGTGACGGGACCGGATGCCATGATCTTCGTTTTCTGAATGTTGAGCTTTAAGCCAACTTTTTCACTCTCTACTTTCACTTTCATCAAGAGGCTTTTTAGTTCCTCTTCACTTTCTGCCATAAGGGTCTTACACATGTCTATATTAGATTAGCAAACAAACATTAATACTCAATATTTAACATTGAATATTTCCCAGTTCACGTGAATCTGAATTTCATTAGGTTAATTTCACTTATATTTAGAACTGTCTGATTTGTAAACGCATGCTTTTCTTTAAGCCAATTAAAGTAGAACTCATTTGCAACTTCAGCAATATTATCAAAAAGACCAAACAACACACACTGAGACATATATAAATCAAGACAGACAGACAGACAGAGATGTCATAGTTTTCTGCTTGAGATTTAAAATGTCTCTTTGACCTTTTTCTTTTTTTTGTTTTTTTTTAAGCTTGAAATTCTAATTTGCCCAAGGCTGGTATCTCAGACAAAGTGGACTGTATTTCAAAGACATGGAAAGGGTTAACTTCAAGCTTTTCCCTAGCTGCCTTTAAACAAAATAGCTGTTTTTAATTTCATATGCAAAAATAACTGGTTTTGCAATTTCCAAGAAAAAAAAATTTCATTTTAACCAGTTTTCTCCGGATTCTAAAGAATACCATGGTCATCCTCTGTCAAACAGTTGTCTTTCCTTTCTGTAGTCATAGTTTTATAGCTAAAATATAAACCAAATAGTGCTCAAATTAACTCTGATATCAGGGACAGATCAGCTGATAAAAATCTTGGATTGTCCCTCTGGTGGAGAGTGAGGTCTTTGTCCCATCAGAAGAATCTGAGGGTTAAGGGAATTTGCAGGAGTAGGGGAAGCTTGGTCTTTCCCCACCCTGAGAAAGAGGAGTAGTTAGAAGGGAATTCTTTAGGATGTTAGGAGAGTTTTTGATCCTTCAGGCTTTTGAGTATAGGACAAAGACTTGGACCAAAGGGAACCTCAGAATCCTTTCCTAGAGAGCATGTGGATATGAAAGGAAATCTGATGGAGAGAGACAGAGGGGGGCAGGAGACAGGGAGGCAACTCAAAGACCTGAGGCATGAGTCCCTCAAATCCGGACTCTGACTGAGGCCATGAAGGACTGAACATAAGGAAATTCTGAGTCCTTTCCCTGCTTTTGGCAAAAGCTAGCATGCCATTCAGAGGCCATTTTTTGCAGGTCCCCCAGTTTGTATTGGGGCCAGGCCTTTTGCAGGGTCAAAATTTTCCAGTTTCTGAGAATGTAGCCAAGGGGTGAGTCTGAGAGAGGCTCCCAGGACGTACCAGAACCCACTCTTAGCCTACCACCATAGAACGGGGGCTCCGAGAGTCACCAGCTGGCAGAAAGGCGTCCCTTTTGTCCCAGTCATCTCTCCATGCGACCAATGGCACAAAAATGGCCGACCCTCCCAACAGCCGCATCCAACAGTGAGAGGTGACCCCTGAGAGCCATGCGGCCAGGGCAGCATGTGACCCGGGCAGAGAAAGACAGATTCCGGGGAGCAGTGGGGTGACTCACCATTTGGAGACTCCCTGAAACGTGGAGGGTGCTTTTGGGGTGGCTCAGAGGCAACACCTGGGCTCCTGGAAATCAATCCAACTGAAAAGGGAAAGAAGTGAAAGTGTCAGGGAAGAAGGCTGAGGAACCCGCCTTACAACCCTGTGGGGAGGCGGCAGCCAGGGGTGAAGTCTCTGTTTTGCTCCAACCACTATGCGCCTGACACGGTGCACAGAAGCTGTCCTGCTGGGGGCGGATGCCCCTGGGACTGATCTGTTCCTGTCCCCCTTATGCTCACACGGGAGTCTTCATGTGGCAGGCGCCCTAATGGCTTTTAAGTGCCTGACTCGTGCCCACACAATGAGGACTTGCTTAGCCTAGTCCTCAGTTGGGAGAAGACAAAGGAGAGACCCTCATTCTGGCACCCTCACGCGGCAGCTACTGGGCACAGTGAGCAGTGGGCCTTTGGAGCACACCGGAGGGTGGCCCTGGCCAGAGGTCCTCAGTTGCTTCCACAGCACTTGCCTCTCACAGAGAGTCCCTATGGGGGAGGAGAAGTGAGGAGGTGGGGAAGAGACCCCAGGGTTCCCTACGGGCCACCAGAAATGTCTGGGCGTGGGTTAGAAAAGAATCTCTAGACATGAGACAGAATGAGAGGGAAATAGTTTATTAGAGTGGGAGACGCTGTTAGAACAGCGGGCCAGCTCAAGGGAGAACCAACGTTGAATGGGGGGTCCTTAGTCCACTTTTATACCCAGGGTACAAAGAGTGGGATAGGGGGTCTTGCGGGTCATTTGCTGATTGGATGAGGCATGTGTACTGGGTAGGGGAAGAGTAGAGCAAATACCTTTTCCCTATGGGGTAGGAGGGGAGACAGGATACACTGTTCCATTAATAGTTAAAACGTGGGGGAGGGAAGGTCTGGTTTTTCCATTCAAACATTCCAAGACCCTCCTCGGTTCAATCTGCTCTTTTGTCCTTGGGTCACCACAGGAGGGAAGTGAGCAGGGGCTTTCATCTTGCACCAATTTTGTTGAGGAGGAAACTCTTCCCTAGAATTCCTTTGGTAGACTTGCCCTTGCATCTCATTGACCAGAACTGGTCTTCCTATTCAATTTTAGACTAGTAAGGGCAAAGGAAAACAGACTTCCCAACATGGGTCTAAACCATGAACATTTTCAAGTCGTCTGGGAATCTCTTTTTTAAAAAGATAACTAATCCCAAACTTAACTCCCAGCCTACCCACGTGACTGCAATCATAGTTGAGGATCATTGGCTTGGAACATGACTACTTAGGTCTGGGGACCAATGGTAAAGCATCACGTGGGGGCTTTGGTCTCCACCTATGAAATAAGAATCTGTATTTTATTTACATCCCTACTTTATATGTACACAAAAGTTTGAAAAGCACCTATTTAAACAAGCTAATTTATCCCCTGAGGCTAGGCATATCACCCCCTGGGGGCTAAACGAAGTCAAGGTTCTATTGCAGAGAAAGAGGAAAATGACTCCTGGGAAAGCAATCAACAGTGTCCGCTACAGAGGTCCAGGCTCAGAATATCTTGCCTCCCCCAGCATGCCCTGAGGCATCTCCCTGGAAGATTAAGTCTCCTTAGAGCACAGCTCTAAAAAAAATAAAAAGCCAACTCCTGCCTTTATTACAGTGTATAAAACCAAGCTTAAATCAACTGTGCTGCTTCTACTTCACTGTGAGGCTGGTGGGTGACGGCCACTTGCGCATGTCTCCTGGAACGTATTCTTGGTCTTACTGAACTTTCCTCCTCCTTGTGCATAATCCTTCAGGGGCTAAGTGTACTTGCTTCCTGACTAGACAGTTTTGGCTGCCTAGTGCTGGTGCATGCTACCTAGAGCAGCTGAGTCTCATCCTTGACCCCTCAACATCTTAAGCTTTGAATGAGATCATCTTTTCATTCAACAGACATGAATTGAGCACATTCTGTAAGCTAGACGTTGTGGTGAATGGGATAGTGATAGAAGGAAGGGTAGAAAAGGAGGAAGAATACAAAGTGTCTGTATTTTCAAGATGCTTAAAAGCTAGTAGGGAAGAGATCTGAGGAAACAGACTGATCTTAGATAATGGTAGCAAAGTTCTAAACCAGTGGTTCTCAAATATTAATACTAAATGTGGATCCTTGTAACACAGCAGGTTGAGGAAACAGCTAAATGTTTGGACTCAGGAATCAGACGAGCTTGGGTTCATAGCCCAGCTCTATCACTTAGTAGCTGATGACCTGGCAAGCTTATTGAGGCTCTAAATCAACTTCCTTCTCTATTGACTAGGAAGCTTATAACCTACTTCATGATATCATTGTGAGAATTTAATGAGATACATATATAGCTGTTTAGTGCAGGCTTATCCCTTATAAATCACGTAATAAACAGAAGCTATAAATAGAAGAGAAAACAGTGCAAACAGTGTCAGACTTTGATTTTTTCCAAAATCACTGCAGATGGTGATTGCAGCCATGAAATTAAAAGACGCTTACTCCTTGGAAGGAAAGTTATGACCAACCTAGATAGCATGTTAAAAAGCAGAGACATTAACTTGCCAACAAAGGTCCATCTAGTCAAAGCTATGGTTTTTCCAGTGGTCATGTATGGATGTGAGAGTTGGACTGTGAAGAAAGCTGAGCGCTGAAGAATTGATGCTTTTGAACTGTGGTGTTGGAGAAGACTCTTGAGAGTCCCTTGGACTGCAAGGACATCCAACCAGTCCATTCTGAAGGAGATCAGTCCTGCGTGTTCTTCAGAAGGAATGATGCTAAAGCTGAAACTCCAATACTTTGGCCGCCTCATGCGAAGAGTTGACTCACTGGAAAAGACTCTGATTCTGGGAGGGATTGGGGGCAGGATGAGAAGGGAATTACAGAGGATGAGATGGCTGGATGGCATCAGTGACTCAATGGACATGAGTTTGAGTGAACTCTGGGAGTTGGTGATGGACAGGGAGGTCTGGAGTGCTGCAATTCATGGCGTCGCAAAGAGTCGGACACGACTGAGTGACTGAACTGAATTGAATACTAAAATAGGAAAGAAATCAATGTTACTTTGGGGCATCATAGAGGGCTTCCAGGCTCCCAATTTGCACTATTTGGATGGCTTCTTCTTTAAGACCTTGGGCTCAAGGTTTGAATTAGGAGAGCCTCTCCGGTACATGTGTCTGCCTGGAGAGCTCAACCTCTCTC
The DNA here is from genome assembly GCF_029407905.1 of Bubalus kerabau. NCBI lineage: Eukaryota > Metazoa > Chordata > Mammalia > Artiodactyla > Bovidae > Bubalus > Bubalus kerabau. The sequence goes on from NC_073643.1 coordinate 5,483,137, forward strand.
CTTCCTTGGCTGTTGAATATCCTGCTTTAGTAAATCAAAACCAGGACAGCATCATAACTTGGCCCAGGGTCTGTTTTTTCTAGTGACGCAAAGATCTAAATGTCATCTGTTTCATGTGGTTTTCGCCCCAAAGACAGTGTTTTCCAGATAAAGCTGAGCATGCTGATCTTCCTGCTTCTTCATCGTGATCTTTATTTTTTTCTCATGATATTTCCCAGAGCTGAGGTTTCATCTGGTGTATTTTATGTCCTTTATTCAGTTCCCAACCTGCCCTAGCTGCCATGATCTCCTTTCCCGTGGCCACGCCTCTCTTCTAACCCCCTTACCCCACCATCATAACACATGGCTTGACACCATTTAGTTCTGAGCATCAAGAACAGACATTCTGGGGAGTGGATTCAGCCATCCATCTGGGCTTGGTTCATATCTCCTGTGGCAGAGCTTGGAATTCCTCAGACACTGTGGGGACTCAGGGTGGACTCTGGGTGGGATCTCAGGCCCAAACTTACCTCCAGCATCTCTCAGGTTTGTGTGTTTGATTTTTTTTAAAACAATTCCTTGCTTTGATAATGTTTTAAAATTAACATTGAAATTGATTAAATGCAATACAGTATCACAGTAAATAATAAAATTTAAAATCATCAACAAATCAATTGGTTATAGAAAAAAAACTCCATTTAAAGATTTTAGTTGACAGCATGGCCTCTTTCAGATTTGATTATGAGCACTGGAGTGAGATTAAACTCTTTATAACAAGGAATAGGACACACAAATTTAAATATTGTAATGGGAAAAAAAGGTGATCAGTTTCACTTTCAGTTCAGTCACTCAGTTGTGTCCAACTCTTTGTGACCCCATGAACTGCAGCACGCCAGGCCTCTCTATCCATTGCCAACTCCCAGAGTCCACCCAAACCCATGTGCATTGAGTCCGTAATGCCATCCAACCATCTCATGCTCTGTAATCCCCTTCTCCTCCTGCCCTCAATCTTTCCCAGCATCAGGGTCTTTTCAAATGAGTCAGCTCTTTGCATCAGGTGGCCAAAGTATTGGAGTTTCAGCTTCAACATCAGTCCTTCCAATGAACACCCAGGACTGATCTCCTTTAGGATGGACTGGTTGGATCTCCTTGCAGTCCAAGGGACTCTCAAGAGTCTTCTCCAACATCACAGTTCAAAAGCATCAATTCTTCAGCGCTCAGCTTTCTTTATAGTCCAACTCTCACATCCATATATGACTACTGGAAAAAAAAGATGATACCCTTGGTACAAAAAAGAACAGGAGATGGAAGGGTTTTGGTTTGCATTCTAAGTGCTGGGGCTGAGGAATCACCAGACTTGTCTGTTTTCTGTCATTCATGTGAGCAAAGGAAAGTGAAGTCACTCAGTTCTGTCCAACTCTTTGCGACCCCAGGGACCGTAACCTACCAGGCTCTTGCCATGGGATTTTCTAGGCAAGAGTACTGGAGTGGGTTGCCATTTCCTTCTCTAGGGGAGCTTCCCGACCTGGTCGAACCCTGGTCTCCTGCAATGCAGGCAGACGCTTACCGTCTGAGCCACCTAAAACATAAACATGTTCAACTGAGTCTTGGAAAGACACAAAGGCAAAATAGGCTTCCTATGTAATGAATCCCCCTGGAAAAGACAAATAATAATGATTTTAAGCTTAAAAACAAAATGCTCTGATGAGTTCACCTCACCCTTTTAGGAAATGAAAATGTTATCAGTCATTTTATGAAGGGACATTCCAGGCTGGATCTTGAGGCCAAGCTTTGCCCTGATCACAGGCAGTGAACTTGGATGGCTTTAGCATTATTAGTCCAGCTCCTTGGAGCAGCTCCCTCATCATTTATGTATGAAGACCCATTAAGGCTGGGTCTTTTCTTTTCAATGACAAGATTAGCACAGCTACCATGGGGATAAATATTCAGACTTTTGGGATGTGTCTTAAAGTGAAAATTTCAACTTTTCTCTTTCCTAAGCCTAGAAGATAGTCATTTGTCTTTCCAGGCACTTTTCAGTTGTGAATGCTCTCTCTCCTTCAGTAGCTCTACAAACATAGATGTGTATTTAAATATTAGTGGAGAAATAATCACAAAACATGTAACAAAATGCACACTTCTAAATCCAACAGCTAGCTTCAGGAACAGCATGTTACCAATATTTTTGAAGCTCCTTTAATTCATCTTCTTCATAACCCTGGAAGTAACCATAATCTAGGATTTTAAGTATTTCCTTGCTTTTTTCATAGCTTTGCCCATTTAGGTCATTAAGCATATCATTGCCTAATTTTGAACTTTATGTAAATGTGAAATGTACTGCATGTGTTTTGCAATTTGTTTTAATTTTTGTGCAACACTATGTTTTTGAGATCCATTTAATGTCATTTGCTAGAGTTCATTCAGTTTCATTGCTGTATTATGAAATTGTTTGAATATACAATTCCATTATCCTTTTTCCTGTTGGTGAAAACATGGGTTCTCTCTTGTTTTTACTAGAATGAGCACACTTGTTGCTATACCAGGGCATAGAGTTGCTGGGTTGTGGGGTGTGATGTATTCAGACTGCATAGGCAATACCAGATGGCGGCTGTACCCCAACTTACATTTGAACATGAATCTTTCTTCTTTCCTCTTGTGTGAAAAAACTGTGCTGCCTTTACTTTACTTTTCTATTGAGATTTTTTATGTGTAGAATATCTTTCTCTAACTAGATGATAATCTTTTGATAATTGTATAGCTTCTTCTCTGTTTGATGCTTCTATTTCATTTTTTATGGTATCTTTTGCTGAACACTGTTCTGAATTTGAATGTGGCAAAATTAATCAATCTTTTTTTTTTTTAAAGGTAGTACTTTTTTTGTGTTGTTTGAGAAATTCTTCTTTATCAAAAGCCAGACAACGGCTGTCTCTTCTCTTCCCCATCCCTCTTCTAAGATAATTGGAACAGAGAAGTCAAATTTTATTTTATTTATTTTAGGATTTTTTCACTGGGCTTTCGAAGGATGGTTGAGAAGGGTCTTTGGAAGGGATGATGCTAAAGCTGAAACTCCAGTACTTTGGCCACTTCATGTGAAGAGTTGACTCATTGGAAAAGACTCTGATGCTGGGAGGGATTGGGGGCAGGAGGAGAAGGGGATGACCGAGGATGAGATGGCTGGATGGCATCACTGACTCGATGGACGTGAGTCTGAGTGAACTCCGGGAGTTGGTGATGGACAGGGTGGCCTGGTGTGCTGCGATTCATGGGGTCACAAAGAGTTGGACACGACTGAGTGACTGAACTGAACTGAGAGGGGTTACACATTCAGTGCAGTGGGTTGCTGTGTACCCCATTCTAGTAGCTTCTTTTCTCAGCCTTTCTCTGCATGATCTATGGAGCCACCAATAAGTTCTCTTGGGAAGAACAAGGATGCATTTACTCAGGTCCTCTTGGAACCTCAAATTTTATCCCAGACAAGTCCATAAAGGAATTTGGAAGACATGCAGTGTTATCCCTGCAGAAATTATCTTGAGGTCAAAATAAACTTAACAGAGATGGAAGCTTGTTATGCTTACAGTTCTTAACTTCTCACTTAGCAATGTATCATGACCAGCCTTTCCTTGCTAGAAATAGAAAAGGAAAGATAGGAAAGGAATAGAAGAGGAAATCTGTCTCCTTTTCATTGTTGCATAAAATGTGATAACATGACTTTATATGAAGTATCTCAGTCTTGCCTGTTAGGGGTCATTTAGGGTATCCCCATTGTTCTTTATTATCCTCAGAGTGAATATGTGAGTGTGTGTACATACACACAACCTGTACATAGGTGTGTGTGTACATATATCCCTATATATTTGTAAGATTGCTTCCTGAGTATTGTTCAGAGAAACACAATTGCTGTGACTAATGATATTTTCTTTTACTATGTTGACTGCAAGGTTGCCTTCCTACCACACTCTAGCCAATATTGCCCATCAGACTCTTGTTAATCTAAGTGAAAATAATTTGCTTTTTTTGTTGTTGCATTTCTTTCATCACTGGAGAGGCCAAATATCTTTTGAAGTGTGTATCAACCATTTATAATTTTATAATGAAGTTAGCTCCTTCCCTAAATAAAAACAGAATGATACTATAAACCAGAGTAACTGAAGAGATATTTGCCATTTTACTGCATTGTATTTTCATCATAAAAGCAATAGAATTATGTTTATATCTCCTGCAAATTTTTTTTTTTTTGTAACTGTTTGCACCTAACCTGAAACATCACTTAACAATGCTAAAAACTAATGCATTTGTTTGGGTTTGTTGCCTGAGAGCTTTTAATGTTTTAAAATAGAAGAGATTTTCAAAACTCTTTCACCAGTGTTATCTTATCTGAGTTGTCACATGTTAAATATTTTAAAATCAGCAGATATAAATGAAACAAAACAAAACGCAGCAAAATACTTACAAATTTAGTACTGCAAAAGTTTTTCAACAGGCATTATATATTCAGGATTCTAAGCTCTGTTTCATAAATCAAGCTTTTAGTAAAAAAATACTTATAAATGCGAATGACAGAATCATAGAAAAGCATAAATAAACCCAGGAAAATTACAAAATTCAGAATATGAGGGGAGCATTTGGGAAGATACATGGGACTTCAGTTCTTCTGGTAATACACTATTTCTGAAGCTGGGCAACGTGGACATCGGTATTTGCATATACGGCTTTTCTCATGTTTTAAAAATATTTCTTAAAAATTAAAAGCTTAGTACTTGCCTTTTCCCAGCTCTGTAGTGGCACATAAAAAAGGATTACCACTCTAAAGCTTAATGATCACATCTGAGGGGCTTCACGTGCCAGAATATTTGGCAGTCATCGTGTGCAGGGACTTGGAGCCAAGGTACCAACTCTGAGTGGCCTGGATGGCGGTGCTCAGTCTGGCAGAGACCAGCACGCCAATGACAGCAATTACTAGAATTCTTTTAGTTCTCGTGGCACCATAAGTAATAAAAGTTCTTAAAGGCATCTGCACAAAAGAATGAAAAATGGAAATGGTTCATGACTCAACAAGTCTACCCTCAAACCCCACTGGTAAAACATTTTTTAAAATGTAACCAATTGTTTTTTCTCCTTCATTGATAGTTTGCATCTATTATAATATAGATTTGAAGCTCACAGCTTGTACTTGTTAAATAGAGATGATGAGTTTCTTAAATCAAGCCCTGTAGGTAAGCATCGTGGGCTTTGCGTGGTCACACATTTGAACCTCTGACTCACTTTGGACGGTAATAGCTTAAAGGCTGATGATTGTCACTTGGAGATTTAGTAATGAAAATGTACAGGAATATTTCACGAAGCGAAGCAGTCTTTTCATGGCAGGGGAGCTCTATTTCGTTTCAAAAAATACAGCTTTAGTTGGCCAAGCAACCTGCTGGTGGCAGGAAGGAGAGTGTAGCCTCAGGTGGGGGTGGGCTGTGTTTAATGCCCACCCTTGGCCATGGCACTGGGCTTTGCTGCTCTCAGCAGAGATGCCCCCGTGGAATCCTACACTAGAGCTGCCTCTGCACTGCCGGCAGGGCAGTTAACATTTACTGCACAATTCATTTAGGTTTTTATGGGGCCTTCATATTCCCTTTATGACACCAGACAGGAAGCGTCCGTGCAGGGGATGGGCAACTCTGCACACCAAAACCTCTTTTAGCTTCTTTTTTATGTTAATATTCACTAAACCACTAAGCCCCGGAGGTGTCGTTTCCTTAGCCACTAGGGTTGTACACCCCTCTGAACACTTCTAGGATCATCTGAATGGAACTTTTAGTGGCAGAGTGATGTTTTCCTCAGCCCACTTAGAGACAATATAGGCAGGCACAGAGACCCTACAGGATGCACAGAATCTCATTAATGTACTTATTTTTCTTGTTTACCTGATACTTGTGACCCACTTACTGTGTACCTACTGTCTTAGTCCGCTTGAGCTGCTATAACAAAATACCTTAGGCTGGGTGGTTTGAGCAACAGATGTTTATGTTTCACTCAGGAAGCCGGAGTTGGAAGTCTGAGATCAGGGTGCCAGCTGCTTGGATTCTGGTCAGAGCTGTCTTCCAGGCTTGTTTGCAGACAACGGCTTCTCGTCTTGTGTGGTCACACGGCTTTTTCTTAATAACTGCAGAGAAACAGAGGAGAAAGAGGGAGGGAAGGATGCAGGGAGAGAGGGAGAGAGGCAAGGAAGGAGCGAGAGCTTTCTCTTCTTTTATATTGGAGTATGATTGATTCACATGTCCTGTAGTTTCTGCTGTACAGTGACGTGAAGCAGCTATTTGTATACATCATTGGAAAAGACTCTGATGCTGGGAGGGACTGGGGGCAGGAGGAGAAGGGGACGACAGAGGATGAGATGGCTGGATGGCATCACTGACTCGATGGACGTGAGTCTGAGTGAACTCCGGGAGTTGGTGATGGACAGGGAGGCCTGGCGTGCTGCGATTCATGGGGTCACAAAGAGTCGGACACGACTGAGTGACTGGACTGAACTGATCCCCTCCCTCTGAGGCTCTCTCTCTCCCCACCCCTCCCCTCCCCTCCAGGTCTTCACAGAGCGCCAGGCTGAGCCCTGTGCTGGACAGCGGCCTCCTGATAGTTGTCGGGTTTGCACATGGTGGTGTGTATACTGTCGAACCGAGTCTCCCCATCTGTCCTACTCTTTCCTTCCCCACCCTGTCCACAAGTTTGTCCTCTCTGTCTACATCTCTGTTCCTGCGCTGGAACTGCGTTCATCCGTACCATTTTTCTAGATTCCACATATATGTGTTAATATATGACATTTTTTCTCTTTCTAACTTCACTCTGTGTGACAGATTCTAGGTTCACCCAAGCGTCTACAAATGACCCAGTTTCATTCCTTTTAATGGCCTAGTTGTGTATATATTCCACATCTTTATCCATTCCTTTGTTGGTGGGCACTTAGGTTGCTTCCATGTCCTGGCTATAAGAGTATCAATCCCATTATGAGGGCACTACCCTCATCACCTAATTATACCTAATTGCTCCAAGACCCTCTGCATCCAGCTCACCAAGAATTAAGGAGAGAACAGAGAATTGCAGCTGGAAGGTCTTTTTGGGTCTAGCCTGAGAGGGCAAAGGTCACTGTCACCCCAACCCATTTGCTAGATGCTCAGCCACGTGGTCATGCTGCCATGAGGAAAGCTGGGAAATGTGGCCACATTTCTTGAAAAAAAGAAAATACGTGATTGACCATGAAAGCAGTCTTTACCAGAAGTGCTCAATGTTAGACCAGACAGGTAAGGTTTTCACTTGTCTGGCGCATCCATTCGGTTTCAGCACGCAGACAGCAGACATGTTTGTGGCATGTGGGTAAGAATTACAGACAGTGGCAAATTCAGTGTGGAGAAGACCAAAGGAAATGGGGTTTCAGGTAAACAACCAAGGGAAGGGAGCTCTTCTGAGGAGCGCAATGAGAGAAAGAACTTCTCTTGAGAAAAATTTCTGAAACCTGAATGTAGGGAGAGAGTCAGCAATACAAAAACATAAAGAAAAGCTGTCCAGACAGAAAGCAAATGGCAGAGTCAGAATAGGCTGTGTTTGAAGCTCAGGAAAAGACAGGGGGTCTGGCTGAAGCTTATGGACAGATATTGGGGGTGAGGTGTATGGAGAAAGGGGAGACAGGGGACCGTGTCACACAGAGCCTGGAGGTCTTCCCTGATTCTGAGAACAGAGGTCTTTGCTAAGCATTCTGGATACATTCTCTCATTTAATCATTTTTACAAATCTGGTAGGTGAATTTTATTGTTCTCGCTTTAAAAAAGTCGGGAAATGGAGCCTCAGGGAGTTCAAATAACTCCTGCAGAGTCCTAGAGCCATTGAAGAAGAGTCAGATTTATACCAGAGCCTGGCTCCAAAACCACACTTCTGGCCACAGTGGAATGATGTTTGCAACCAAGTTCTTAGTCAATACTGAGGACTTTTTTCCTAGTTCATGCTTGAAATGATGTGGAACAATGTGTTCTGCCTTCTTAAAATTTCAGATGAATCAAAACCACTGAGACGGTTCCTAAACCAATGCATATTTAACAAAGAGACATAATATTTTTTATTTAAAAATTTCTATAGTAAGTACATTTTGCTCTTACAGTAAGAACTTTAGTCATATCTAATTATCAATAATGAAATTATTGTGATGCAAGAAAGTTATGGACCTTAGTACAAATTATTTACTATAGAAATATTACTTGCAAATGTTCTCCTCTCCTAAAATGTATGGCAACCTTATTCCAAATTTGTCGTAGGATCATCCAATGCACCATGCTTTTTTTCTTTGTCCTGCTATCCAGCATACTATTTTTAGCATTTATATTTGTTCAAAGTGCCTCTATTTTTGTTCTGTTTTCTTGGCATCTAACTTCCCTTAGGTTGAGCTAAGTGTTCTGAAGCCTGCCTTAATAGGTTAAATCACTGTGAATCTATCTTTTCCTTAAAACCTAGGCCACTGGAAATCCTCAGCCAATTAAGGATGAAAGATCACAGATTCCTGTTCTAACCCTGCCATTCAATTTTTTTTTCAATGCCTTCCTGTTCCTTTCATTTTATTTTATACTCATGGCATCTTTTGTCTGTCTAAGGAGGACAGACACAAACTCACTCTTGAAACCTGGGAAATGAAAGGAATCCAACACGAGATGTGTAGGTAGAGAAGTTAGCCGCTGATGTATCTTCCGTAAGTGATGTGAGATTGCTAAGAACAAGGGCCCTGCAGTGTGCTGCTCTGTGTGGAAAACCTCTACTTGGGAAACTGAGTTGGTAGAACTTTGAAACTGTCACATGACATGTGCATCTCAGGGTAGCAAATGTTGTTCTTCCTCATTTTACTAATACAGTAATCATTTAAAAGATTAAAAAAGAAAAGCGATGGTTTTTTTTTCTTTTCTTTTCAGGATAGGTAGAATTCTGTAATCATTTTCAGAGGAGATTAAATGCATATAAACACTCCATATGTCTGAAAGAAGAAACTGAGTGATTTTTTTTTTGAGGAAAACTTAAGGCATTTAGACCGGGTAACCTCTACTGATGCACTGCTATTTCCTATTAGGTCTTGTAAGGTTGACGCTGTACCAGGAGCAGAGAATATAGTGTCAGAAGACCTGATGTGTGTCTGGAGTGCCATTTGCTTGTTTCCTCATTCTGGGAAAATCATTTGTAAATTTTGACTTGTTACTCTCTGCCAACTATGATAACATAGGTGAAAGCACTAAATGTTATAATATTATAATATTTAACTTACAAGATTATTACATTAAAATTATATTAGTAATTAATATTTAAATAACATTGTGTTTAAATATATTTAGTAAGCATTAAATATTATAACATTATATGTTTAATGTTATATTACTGGGAAAATGTTAGCATCAGTTCAGTTCAGTTCAGTTCAGTCGCTCAGTCGTGTCTGACTCTTTGCGACCCCATGAATCACAGCACGGCAGGCTTCCCTGTCCATCACCATCTCCCGGAGTTCAGTAGAATCACGTATTTCTGATTCAGTCCAGCATCCTGACATTAAGTTCTTCTTATTTTCTTTGTAAAATCCCTGTCTATCCTGAACTTTCCATCATGCCTGGACCATCCTGACTTCTTTTAGTTTGCTTCATTCAGTGTTTTCCCTGTAATTCTACCAGGGTCAAGGAAGTGGCTGTGGTGTAGATGGAACCCTGGATGCATCCCCTCGAGCCTCCCTGGGCGGTGTCGTCTTCCCTCTTCTGCCACTATCCCTGACCCTCTGTTCTTCCTGGTCCCCCTGGGGGACTGTTCCCTCCTTCCAGGCTCATGATCTCTTATTATTTCCTTGGACTTAATGACTTTGAAAACTCTCCGAATTAAATGATGTTTCTCTTCTGGGGACAAAAGGAGTCATTTAAGATTCCCTGAATTGTAAACTCAAGGGAGGTATCACTTCCTCCAGAAAGTCTTTCCTGACTTTATCCTTTTTCTGTATTGAACCAGTGCTACAGACTGTGGTTATACAACATAGTTTTGTATATTGTTATATAAATTTATTTTGGGGGGAAATGCATTTTGAGTTACAAACTTAACTGTATTCTTTTTAAGGACAGGTTATTTCTCATTGAAAATGGCTTATAGAGACTTACCTGGTGGTCCAGTGGTAAAGACTCTGTGCTTCTAATGCAGGTGATTCAATTCAGTCCCTGATCAGAGAATTAAGATCCCCTATGTTGGCTTAAAGCTCAACATTCAGAAAACCAAGATCATGGCATCTTGTCCCATCATTTCATGGGAAATAGATGGGGAAACAGTGGAAACAGTGTCAGACTTTATTTTTGGGGGCTCCAAAATCACTGCAGATGGTGACTGCAGCCATGAAATTAAAAGACGCTTACTCCTTGGAAGAAAAGTTATGACCAACCTAGATAGCATATTCAAAAGCAGAGACATTACTTTGCCAACAAACGTTCATCTAGTCAAGGCTATGGTTTTTCCAGTGGTCATGTATGGATGTGAGAGTTGGACTGTGAAGAAAGCTGAGCACCGAAGAACTGATGCTTTTGAAGTGTGGCTTTGGAGAAGACTCTTGAGAGTCCCTTGGACTACAGGAAGATCCAACCAGTCCATTCTGAAGGAGATCAGCTGTGGGATTTCTTTGGAAGGAATGATGCTAAAGCTGAAACTCCAGTACTTTGGCCACCTCATGCGACGAGTTGACTCATTGGAAAAGACTCTGATGCTGGGAGGGATTGGGGGCAAGAGGAAAAGGGGACGATAGAGGATGAGATGGCTGGATGGCATCACCGACTCGATGGACATGAGTCTGAGTGAACTGCGGGAGTTGGTGATGGACAGGGAGGCCTGGCGTGCTGCGATTCATGGGGTTGCAAAGAGTCGGACACGACTGAGCGACTGAACTGAACTTAACTGATGGCATACTGTGCAACAATTTTTTAAAAAAAAGAAACTAAAATGGCTTATATATTCATTCATTCATGTGTTCATTCTTTCGACAAATATTTGTTGAGATCTGCCATGAGCCATGTGTTGGTCTAGATGCTTAAAGCGCAAAATGAGTAAGATGTAATCACATAAGAAGCTCATAGTTTAAAGGAATAGGAGACATGCAAATCATTAGAATCCCAAGACAAGCGTTAAAGGTCTGAAAGATGCCATGGAAGCGCAAGTGTGATAACTGCCATTGCTTCCTACTAGGGCTGATGATGCAAAAGAAAGGGCCCTTTAATGGAATCTTGGAAAGTTAAGAGTTAGATGTTTCTAGGTGCAGGAGACATCATGAAAAACAAACAGGACAGCGAGGTAAAAGCCCATTATTTTTAATGAAATCACCATCCCCTTGGGCCCAACTTCATAACTCAAGGTCTTAGGATTAGAGGAGTTTTCATGTCTCTTTCCCAGTTCCGCATTCCTAGGACTTCTGTGGATTTCTATTTCTGTGGTCTTTTGAGCATCTTTTCCATGTAAAGCAATGTGCTGGTCTCTGTGGAGAAAGAGAAAATTGTGTCAGCTCAATTGAAGGGAACTTGCCCGTTTGTGAAACATGGTAGAGAGGCCTCATTTCTGCAGCTGGCCAGCTGAGGGCAGTGTATGCAGTGCTGTGTGGAGAGTCCCTACAGTGAGAGCCTTGCTGAGGGGGAGAAAGGCATCCAGAAGGGGAAGTGAGCATCTCCTTTCCTTTAGAGAGGCTGCGTTTAGTTTAGTAAGTCACCAAAAACCTTATTAAAGAGTTAAAGAAATGAAGTGTTTGTTGTTGTTGTTGTTGTTAAAGCACTCTGAGTGCTCCACCTGCCAGTGCAGAGGACATAGGTTTGATTCCTGGTCAGGGACGATCCCACATGGCACAGAGCAACTAAGCCTGTGCACCAGAACTGTGAAGCCTGTACTCGGGAGTCCCGGAGCCACAGCTGCTGAGCCTGTGTGCAGCGGCTACTGACACCCACCTTCCAGGGGCCCATGCTCTGCCACAGGAGAAGCCATGGCAGTGAGAGGCCTGAGCGCTGCAACTGGAGAGCAGCCCCACTCGCCACCACTAGAGAAAAACCCACACGGCAACGAAGACCCAGCACGGACAAAAATAAATAGATAGATGAATATTATATACATTAAAAAAGAAAGCACTCTGAAAACCCAAGTGTCATTTTATGGGTGTGGTTGTTATTTAGTCACCCAGTTCTGTCTAACTCTTTGCAATATGATGGACTGTAGCACACCAGGCCTCCCTGTCCCTCACCACCTCCCAAAGTTTGCCCAAGTTCATATCCATTGCCTCATTGATGCCATCCAGCTATCTCATCCTCTGACACCCTCTTCTCCTTCTGCCCTCAGTTTTTCCCAGCATCAGGGAGTTTTCGAATGAGTCAGCAGTTCGCATCAGATGACTAAAATACTGGAGTTTCAGCCTCAGCATCAGTCATTCCAACCAGTATTCAGAGTTCATTTCCCCTAAGATTGACTGGCTTGATCTCCTTGCTGTCCAAGGGAGGACTTTCAGGAGGCTTCTCCAGCACCATAGTTCAAAGGCATCAATTCTTTGGCACTCCACCTTCTTTACAGTCCAGCTCTCACAACTGTACATGCTCACTGGGAAGACCATAGCCTTGACTCTACGGACCTTTGTCAGCAGAGTAATGTTTCTGCTTTTCAACACACCGTCTAGTTTTGTCATATCTTTCCTGCCAAAAAGCAATTGTCTTCTGATTTCATGATTGCAGTTACCATCCACAGTGATTTTAGAGCCCAGGAAGAGGAAGTCTGTCACTACTTCCACCTTTTACCCTCTATTTGCCATGAAGTAATGGGGCCAGATGCCATGATTTTAGTTTTTTTTAATATTTAGCCTTAAGCCGGCTCTTTCACTCTTCTCCTTCACCCTCATCAGCTGTTTCTTTAGTTCCTTTTCATTTTCTGCCATTGGATCTGCATATCTGAGGTTCTTGATGTTTCTCTTGATTTCAGCTTGTAACTCATCCAGCCCGACATTTCTCATAATGTGCTCAGTGTGTAGATTAAACAAACAGGGTGACAGCAGAAAGCCTTGTCATACTCCTTTCTCAATCTGGAACCAAGCAGTTTTTCAATACAGGGTTCTAGCTGTTGCTTTTTGACCCACATATAGGTTTCTCAGAAGACAGCTAATGGTCTGATATTCCTATTTCTTTAAGAGCTTTCCACAGTTTATGATCCACATAGTCAAAGGCTTTGGCATTGTCAATGCAACAGAGGTAGATGTGTTTCTGGAATTCCCTGGCTTTCTGTATGATCCAGCAAACATAGAGATCTCTGATTCCTCTTCCTGTTCTAAACCCAGCTTGGACATCTGGAAGTTCTTGGTTGGTATAATGCTGAAGCTTAGCATGCAAGATTTTTAAGCATGGCCTAACTGGCATGGGAGATGAGTACAATTGGAATTGGGGTGAAGATTGACCTTTTCCAGTCCTGTGGTCACTGCTGGGTCTTCCAGATTTGCTGACAAATTGAATGCAACACCTTGATGGCATCATCCTTTAGGGTTTTGAATAGTTCTACAGGAATTCCATCACATACCCCATTTTATGGGTATTCACATCATTAAAGACAAAATCCTTAACTTTGATGGTTTGTCTTTTTAACAGCCAGACTGAGATCTGTAAGACAATAAAAGTGATTTGGAGTATGCAAAAAGGAAGCTCATTTTAAAGTACCTTGGACAGTGGATGAATTAGACTTCACATGTTCTCATAGCCTCTAATCCATCAGGTTGCTTTTCATTTGCTCAGTTGTGTCTCACTCTTTATGACCCCATGGACTGCAGCATGACAGACAGTCCCTGTTATAATGTATACTCTTAGAGGGAAGGAACCACTGAGTCAGAATGGTGAGTGCTGTATTCTAGCTGCTATAGTCTAGGAGGTCACACAGGTGATAATCAATATGTAACTCTGTCCAAGAGTTGAGTGAAAAGGGAAAAGTTCCCTGGATAATTTGTGTTCAGCTGTCAAGGTAGATAGAGAAAGTTCTCATCTGAAGCTCATAAACTTGATGAGATATAACGCCAGATACTTGACTGGAGCCAACAATGCATGAGGAAGGGAAGTTTAGAAGTGATGTTATTTCAGAAATCAAACTTTATGAATCTTGCATATAAGCAAATGACAAGCTGGCTTTTAATTTACACAATAGACATGAATATTAAAGTATTCATAAAGACCAGTAGAGAAATAGAAAGTTATTCAGATGAAGTGACATTTTAAGTGCAAAGAATGAATATATTTTATAGACTTATCTCCATGTGTAACAGATTTTGATGAATACAGTGTAGACCGCAGGTATGGACTTATTTATGCAGATTCTTATGGTACAGTGCATTAAAATTCTTAAAATACATTTAGCCCATGTTTAATAAAAACACCAAAATTTACAATTTTCTTTTGTGCCTGTCTTTCCATTTTTCTCTTAGCCTATTTATGCATGTTGGGCTATTTTTATTGTTTGAGAGTAATTCTGTTATTCATTAAATTGTTTAGAGAAATGTTTCAATTCTATGAAGTGCTCCTTTCCAGGCAAACTCCATAATCTTTTCAAGTTAGAGACCTATTTTTGCCCTCACCAGGGTAACAAAATTTCTATTTAAGCTAATGGTAAAGAATCTGCTTGAATGCAGGGCACCCGGGTTCAATTCCTGGGTTAGAAAGATCCCCTAGAGGAAGAAATGGCAACCCACTCCAGTATTCTTGCCTGGAGATTTCCATGGACAAAGGAGGCTAGTGGGCTACAGTGAATGGAGTTACAAAAGATTCAGACATGACTTAGTGACTAACACTTTCACTTTTGTAGATTAAAATATTGATAGTAAAAACAAGTACTTATTAATTATAAAGTCAGCCTCTTCATCTTCAAGTTATAGCAAAATATTTGGGATTCTATTGCAATTGCTTTTCCGGAAGTCTCTTATTTTCTTTTTCTATCCCAAGTTTAGTATGTCACAGAGATCTAATGTAGACCTGCTATGAGATAGAGCTATAATGAGGTCCCTGTATCACTTCCAGGCATAAATTCCTTTGGATGGGTTCAAGACAAGCATCATTCCAAACTCTAATGTAGAAGTGTTTTTGTTATTTGAATATTGCTTGCATACCCAAATCTATTTGTAATACATTTTATTAGTAACTGATTTTAAAACAGCAACAATTATACTCTCCAGAATTACAACTTTCTTACCTCAGTGTTTTGCATTTTTTCCTTTGGCTAATCTGGTGTTAGACCTTTGAGAGTCCACAGGCAGAATCAGTTAATGTGAAAAAAAAAAAAAAAAAAAAAAAAAAGTACTCTGAGAGATTGCTAGAGAGAAAGAATTAACATGAAAAGACTTGACTCACTGAATGACTCCTTTTCTAATACTCCTTTCCAGAATTTAAATCCTGAACATTTTGGGATAGAGATAAGGAAGTTTCTGAGCTTGGCTCTATTTGAGGAGTTTAATTGACAGTGGACTGAGTATATTTCTTTAAGATGAAAATTTTAAGTATTTCCTTTAAGCATAAAAATGGTCCAGGAGTCTACTTGCCCATGGAATTGTTATGATTAAATATAATGAGGATTTTTTTTCTCCACAGAGTAAATAACCTCTTTCCCATGTGTATATTGGTATAAACTCTCAGTACATTTGTTTTATGATTTAGCACAGATGGTTTCTCCCTTGTTTGAGACTGAAAAATGGATTTCCTTTTGGCTCCCCTGGAGTTCTTTTTCTTTGATGGTTAGAGAGAAGGTGTTAGCGTTTCCTGTAAATCAAGCTTAAAGAAAACTAGGGCTATTCCTTTAAAACTTTTTTCATTTGTGTATGTTTCAAAAAAAAAAATGCATAATAGTATCTGTTGTTACCACATGTTAGAATTTATGTTTTCATGATAAGAACAATTCCCAAAGAGTCAAAGAAAGACAATTTTATGAAAATCACATGAAAGCCTATTACATTAGAGCAGGCGCTTGGCATTTACTGCACTGTTTATTCACGTATTTTGTTAGTGTCAGTGTAACATTTGAAAGCATATTTTTTAAATCTGTTTATCACGTTTAGATAGAGATAATAAAACTAATCAAAATAAGTAGGCTGTAATCTGAAAATCTTCAGCAGTATCGTGCTAAATAATCCTCCATTTTATCCAAGCTATTCATAATTGCCAAGTATGTTTCTTGGTCAATTATCATTTAGTCTGGCAAAAATACTTAGTATTCTATAATCCATTTAAAGCCTTTACTTCATTATTATCAAGACAATACCATGAAGTACACAGTGTTATAGTCTCAAATATGTTAGATACAAAATAACAAGAGATTTAAGTGGCTCACCTTAGATGATCCAGGATTTGGGGAAAAGGAATTAAGCAAATATTAGTTGATATTTTTTTGATTAGTTTTGCTTGTGTGTGTGTATATGTGTGTGTGTGTGTGTGTGTGTGTGTGTGTGTGTGGTGAGGGAGGGTGTGGAATTCTGTCTTCTGTGGTGTGGCATTTGAATGGATTTTCTTGTTTACTGTTTGTTTCCAAGTGGGAACACTGTATCTTTGGACTCATTGTGTCTGACACGAACCTGATGATAATAGTTGGAGCAACAGCTAGCATTTATTTAGTGCTAATTTGTGTGTCAACAAACAAAACTTTTTCAACATGACTTAAATTCTATTTATTGCAATGAGATACAGGCTGTTATTAGCATTTTATAGATGAGGAAACCTAGGTTTAAAGACTAGAAAATGACAAAGTGTCCTGAAACTGACATATATGAAAGATAGCATCACATGGTATGGTTTTTACCCATAGACTGTGTCACGAAAAGAATCTAGCCGAACTGGAAAACAAGAACAAATGCCTGGTTAACCTGGATTTTATAAAAGCCCACTTCTAATCCTTTGAGTTACTGTTGGACAAATATAATTAGGATTAAAAGTAACTCATCAGATTAAGATTCTATGTTATAGCTTAATCTTTTGGGTAGGTTTTGATATTGCTTTAAGCACTAAGCTGTTAAAAAACAATTGTGGGGCTTCATAAATCCACTGAATTGATAGTTCTAATTTGGGATTTATGTATCAAAGAACCTAAGCAAACATCCATGTGGATCTCAGCTAAGCAGGCTTCCTCCTGGTGCCAGTGCCTTTGGAGAAGCCCTCTTCCCATGGCATGAGCTGCTTTCTCCACGCTCCCCACTTTGTCCTGCTAACCCTGCTCCTCCAAGCTTTGTGTCCTACTTGCCTCCACTTCAGCTTCTGTTCATGCCTTTTCCCCTCTACTTACTGCCCTTGAAATGTCTTGCAAATCTTTAATGATTCTAAATGTAACTGATAGTGATTGGGGCGGGGTCTATGGAGTCAATAAGGCTAAGTGATTTTTAAAGCCAACCCTAAAAGTGCTATAATTCAAAGGCAGAGAAGTGATAGAAATGAAAAGCTGCACTGTGAATTAAAACGTGACCCATACATGCTAAATGAACAGGTATCTGTGTTCTTCGTGTAGTTCTGTCCACCTCCTTCATCTTGATCCACTGCAATTGCCCATCCGTTTACCATGTAGCCTCCCAAGTCTCCTTCTCTGCCATCTTAAATTTTTTGGATTTGAGGTACTTCTGCTCATTTTATTAAAGAGCAAAACAGTTTTGCCAAGAAATGCTATCTATCAATAGAAAGTAATGAGATTCTTCTGTGCATAATACACTGGGGCTTTCTGCTTCCACTATACGTTGCTCACAAGCCACACATACTGTCCTTCCCAAGTTGGGTTGAATTTTATTTGCATTCACTCTGCCATAGATAAACTCTATCAGATTTTAAAATCAAAAGCCTCAGATGGACTCCCTGTGTGAAGAATATTAAAACTCAAAAAATAAAATGCAATACTTCAAAATGAGAATAATGAAAAAAAATCATGTTTAATGCATTGGATAATTATTGAATTAACAGAGTCCACCGATTTCACTTGGATTGTCAGAGGCAGGGACACAGCAAGTCAAAAGAAATCCAGCTTCATTCACAGAAGAACTCAAAACTTTGGAATGTTGTTTAATTCTTCCTACTGTTTTATTTTTTGTGTGCATTCCCACCACTTACATGTAATCTAACAGATTAATCCTCATACATATGTATCAATGATAAAATTGGAAACACAAAATGTTAATCAAACTCTAATCTCTCCAAAATTCATATTCCCTGAACTATGGGTAACAGTATCAATACTGCTGAAGGATGGCTGTTCTTATTACCTGTACATCCTTTAAATGTTCCCTGCAAATGTCTCCCACCACTTTTCTCATTCCCAGATGACTAACATGAGTTGCTGTATTTTCTGTAAAGTATAATTTCACTGATCGTAAAATACTGAATAAATAAAGAGAACCTGGAAGCTTTGGGAAGTAGAAAAGTCATGATCTATGTAAGGAATGAATTAGCCTAACACAAAAGATTCCCCCAACCCCCATAGGGTTCTAGGGTATAACCTGCTTCTGTTGATCAGTGCAAGGAAAGATGCTACTCTAAGTACATAAATAGTAGATGTTTTGTGTAAATTCTGTGCCCTTCTCTGTAAAATAATCCTGCCCTGATAAAAATTATTAGTCACTGGCAGTTTTGCTTGACAGAATATAGCACGTAGATAAGCTACCGTGATCATCATAATAGGCATGTGATGAAATAGATGTAGTTTTTCTTTTTTCAAGACCTTCCCTCATCATAGGTGGCTGAACCCACTTCCTTTTTTTCTTTATCCATGAGTATGAATAGAAAAGTGGATATCAAGGTGTTACTTTATCTCCTTTATTCAGTAAGTACTTCACTTTTTTGCAAGCTAAACGTATAGACATAAGCATAACACCTGCTATAAGAATTCAGGCTCTGTGTGATCACTCACCTAGAGCCAGATATCCTGGAGTGCAAAGTCAAGTAGGTTTTAGGAAGCATCACTACAAACAAAGCTAGTGGAGGTAATGAAAATCCAGTTGAGCTATTTCAAGTTCTAAAAGATGATGCTGTGAAAGTGCTGCACTCAATATGCCAGCAAATTTGGAAAACTCAGCAGTGGCCACAGGACTGGAAAAGGTCAGTTTTCATTCTAATCCCAAAGAAAGGCAATGCCAAAGAACGCTCAAACTACCGCATAATTGCACTCATCTCACACACTAGTAAAGTAATGCTCAAAGTTCTCCTAGCCAGGCTTCAACAGTACATGAACTGTGAACTTCCAGATGCTCAAGCTGGATTTAGAAAAGGCAGAGGAACGTAAGACCAAATTGCCAACATCTGTTGGATCATCGAAAAAGTAAGAGAGTTCCAGAAAACATCTACTTATGCTTTATTGACTATGCCAAAGCCTTTGACTGTGTGGATCACAACAAACTGTGGAAAATTCTTCAAGAGGTGGGAATACCAGACCACCTGACCTGCCTCTTGAGAAATCTGTATACAGGTCAAGAAGCAACACTTAGAACCAGACATGCAACAACAGACTGGTTCCAAATTGGGAAAGGAGTACATCAAGGCTATATATTGTTACCCTGCTTATTTAACTTATATGCAGAGTATATCATGAGAAATGCTGGACTGGATGAAGCGTAAGCTGAAATCAAGATTTTCAGAAGAAATATCAATAACGTTAGATATGCAGATGACACCACCCTTATAGCAGAAAGTGAAGAAGAACTAAATAGCCTCTTGATGAAAGTGAAAGAGGCGAGTGAAAAAGTTGGCTTAAAACTCAACAAAAAAATGAAGATCATGTCGTCTGGTCCCATCACTTTATGGCAAATAGATGAGGAAACAATGGAAACAGTGACAGACTTTATTTTCTTGGGCTCTAAAATCACTGCATATGGTGACTACAGGCATGAAATTAAAAGACACTTGCTTCTTGGAAGAAAAGCTCTGACAAACCTAGACAGTAAATTAAAAAGCAAAGACATTACTTTGCCAATGAATGTCCATCTAGTCAAAACTATGGTTTTTCCAGTAGTCATGTATGGATGTGAGAGCTGGGCTATAAAGAAAGCTGAGAACAGAAGAATTGATGTTTTTGAATTGTGTTGTTGGAGAAGACTCTTGATAATCCCTTGGACTGCAAGGAAATCAAACCAGTCAATCCTAAAAGAAATCAGTCCCGAATATTCATTGAAAGGACTGATACTGAAGCTAAAACTCCAAAACTTTTACTACCTGATGCAAAGAACTGACTTAGTGAAAAAGACCCTGATACTGGGAAAGATTGAAAGCAGGAAGAGAAGGGGATAACAGAGGACAAGATGGTTGGATGATATCACTGACTGGATGGCCATGAGTTTGAGCAAGAAGCAGTAGTTCATGATGGACAGGGAAGCCTGGCGTGCTGCAGTACATGGGGTCACAAAGAATCAGACATGACAGAGCAACTGAACTGAACTGAACTAGGAATTCACAGTCTAGTAGGGGAGAAAGGTATATTAAGAAAAAGATAGCAACACTCTATACAACATAATAATGGTTAGAAAAGAGGTATGTATGTGGTACAATGGATACTCCAGGAAGAATGTAGAGTCTGCTTCCCTGGACAGACACTGGAAGGGGGGGGACCTGGAATTGACTCAGTTGCCCAGGCTCCAACATTGTGAGTACTTAAGGATTTATCCTAAGTTTTTAACACATTTCTAAGCTTTTACATCCATACAAATAACTTCCATCTTCAACTATGCTCCTATTTGCTCAGTTTCTGTTTTATTTCATATTAACTGGAATTGGAAATTTAGCTCCTTCATAACTTTCCTAAAACTGTTTAATCACATGGCTTCAGTTTCTCTGACCATGAGTAAGTTCACTGAGTATTCACAATCTTCTACCATCTTTCTAGTTTGCTTCATCTTCATTTGTTTTTCTTTTTTTTTTTTTTGTAGTTTATTTATTTATTTATTTTTAAATTTTATTTTATTTTTATTTTTTTTTTATTTTATTTTATTTTTTAAACTTTACATAATTGTATTAGTTTTGCCAAATATCAAAATGAATCCGCCACAGGTATACATGTGTTCCCCATCCTGAACCCTCCTCCCTCCTCCCTCCCCACACCATCCCTCTGGGTTGTCCCAGTGCACCAGCCCCAAGCATCCAGTATCGTGCATCGAACCTGGACTGGCAACTCATTTCATACATGATATTTTACATGTTTCAATGCTATTCTCCCAAATCTTCCCACCCTCTCCCTCTCTCTCAGAGTCCATAAGACTGTTCTATACATCAGTGTCTCTTTTGCTGTCTCATACAAAGGGTTATTGTTACCATCTTTCTAAATTCCATATATGTGCGTTAGTATACTGTATTGGTGTTTTTCTTTCTGGCTTACTTCACTCTGTATAATAGAACTTTACATAATTGTATTAGTTTTGCCAAATATCAAAATGAATCCGCCACAGGTATACATGTGTTCCCCATCCTGAACCCTCCTCCCTCCCCCCTCCCCATACCATCCCTCTGGGTCGTCCCAGTGCACCAGCCCCAAGCATCCAGCATCGTGCATCGAACCTGGACTGGCAACTCGTTTCATACATGATATTCTACATGTTTCAATGCCATTCTCCCAAATCTTCCCACCCTCCCCCTCTCCCACAGAGTCCATGAGACTCTTCTTCCCTCCTTTTTTTCTTTCTGGCATCCGAAAACCATCCCTCTGGCTCTCCTCAGAGTAAACAAGTGTATTTTTTTTTTTTAATTTTGGCAGCAGGATCCTCTCTTTCCACCCTCACAGAACTCACCTAGCTCAACTGAGCTTGTAGAGACATTTTTTCAGTTCTCCTTCAAGCAAGAATTGCCACACCAGCTGCAAAGAGAGTGAAACCTGTATGACTAAAAGAAAGCTTCACTGCATGATAAGAACTTGAATGAATGAATGAATGGGTTTGGGGAATTCCTAAATAAATAAATTAGATAATGCCTATTGATTGCCAAGTTATATTCTAAACCTGTTAGAAATAATAGTTCACGGCATTTAGCAAGTTTGAGTGGGAGCAATAGTGCTGTTCCGATTTTACTGAAAGCACAAAGTCCTCAGCTAATAAATGGTGGACTAGGACTCACATTCAGAAATTGATCAGAGCCTGTGCTCTTGAAGATTATACTGTATCACACATGAAGTGAGCACAGAATGCTGTGTTCCATCTGATATCACTCTTGGCATATGGCATATCAATTCAAAAGTTGTAAGAGACATCCAAATAATAACACTAACCCTAACCCTGACTCTAAAGATTACTTAAGTGAGTGAGTGAGTGAGTGAAGTTGCTCAGTCGTCTCCGACTCTTTGCAACCCCGTGGACTGTAGCCTACCAGGCTCCTCCATCCATGGGGTTCTCCAGGCAAGAGTACTAGAGTGGGTTGCCATTTCCTTCTCCAGGGGATCTTCCCAACCCAGGGATCAAACCCAGGTCTCCCGCATTGCAGTCAGATGCTTTAACCTCTGAGCCTTTTAAAGGTAAATAAATAAATAAATAAAAGGTTTACCTTTTAAAGGTAAATAAATCCTTTAAAAGGCAAAAAAAAAATTTTCAAAGGCTAAATTTGGCACTGTGGGATAGCAGTTGTGTGTAATTACCTAAAGTAAGTAATTTATAAGTATACTTCATCACATATAAAGGCCTAAGAATAAGTCACAAGTTGACACATTGCATCTCACATCTTTTGGCTAGAAGGTGATCATGTGGCAGTATTTTCTTACAAAGGCAGGCTGAAAAATGAAGTTTTTATTCTAATGATCATGTATCAACACAATTCAAATGGCAAATAAAAAGAGACCAGGTGTTGGGAGCAGCAACCTGTGCTAAAGATCATTAACTCTTCTTATTTATCCTTAAATTTGTTCAAGGTCCATTCCTTCTCTAAATGACTTTTCATGATACTTGAGGTGGAGAATAGTGTCAGTAGTCCTCAGAGATAGCAGAGGCATCCTTGTTTCATCTCTGCAGAACATAGACATGTGGAATCATTAGAGTGAGATCTTTAATCAGTATATGGGCCTCTTTTGTGTTGGAAACAGCATCACAAGAGAACAGATGTGCCAACCGTGCCTACAGATACAACCTCATTCCCTGGCAAGGACTAACCCATGATTTTGTTCAAGTTAGGAGCAGAAGTGCAGGATGACTATTTTCTTAAGGAGATAAAAATATAGACCAGAACTTGAAACCTGACAATATTGAGAGGAAGTCTTTGGACTTTCAGCACTGCTGGGATACTCATTGCTCATTCCTTTCCATTGGGTTCTGATCCAAGAGCTAGTAAGTAAATAAATCCTTTAAAAGGCAAAAAAAAAAAAAAAAAAATTCAGGGGCTAAATTTGGCACTGTGGGAGAGCAGTTGTGTGTCACTAATGAAGTGATGAATCCAGAGCTATAATTAATAATGTGTTCATTTACCAAGGTCAGCTATTTGGAGGAACTGAACATATGATAGCATTAAATCCTTTGATTGCTTCAAAAGTGAATATTGGGTAGGCAAAAATCACTGCAGATGGTGACTGCAGCCATGAAATTAAAAGACACTTACTCCTTGGAAGAAAAGTTATGACCAACCTAGATAGTGTATTCAAAAGCAGAGACATTACTTTGCCAACAAAGGTCCGTCTAGTCAAGGCTATGGTTTTTCCAGTACTCATGTATGGATGTGAGACTTGGACTGTGAAGAAGGCTGAGCGCCGAAGAATTGATGCTTTTGAACTGTGGTGTTGGAGAAGACTCTTGAGAGTCCCTTGGACTGCAAGGAGATCCGACCAGTCCATTCTGAAGGAGATCAGCCCTGGGATTTCTTTGGAAGGAATGATGCTAAAGCTGAAACTCCAGTACTTTGGCCACCTCATGCGACGAGTTGACTCATTGGAAAAGACTCTGATGCTGGGAGGGATTGGGGGCAAGAGGAGAAGGGGACAACAGAGGATGAGATGGCTGGATGGCATCACTGACTTGGTAGACGTGAGTCTGAGTGAACTCTGGGAGTTGGTGATGGACAGGGAGGCCTGGCGTTTTGTGATTCATGGGGTTGCAAAGAGTTGGACACAACTGAGCAACTGAACTGAACTGAACTGAGGTAGTGCTAGATAAAAAGTATCCTGATTGTGGTACTATATGTTAGACATTATATTAGGCAGTGGAAGGAGATACAGTTGTGAGCAAAAAGAACAGCTTTGCCATTGTGGATCTTACATCCTGAAGAGGAATGAAAAGCAAATAAATAATGTTATTAATTAATATTGTAGCAGCAAGTGTAACAAATGAATAATAGTAATATTTTAAGTAAAACAAAATATTTAAAAATAATATTAATATTAAATAGATAAATAGGCAATAAATATTTAAGCTGTCATCTGGCGATGGTACATGATCAGAAGAAAAATATATAGAAGGTAAGCATTATGGAGAAATGACATGGGATGTTTAGAGTGAGTGGTCAGAAAAGACCCTCTGATCAGGCATGTTTAAATTAAGGGGACATAGCAATGCAAGAGTGGGTCAAGCAGAGGTCACAGCATGCGCAATGGCCCTCACTAGGGATGGGTGTCCTGGGAGCTGCTGACCCCAGCAAAGTGAGCCTGAGGACCATGGTCAGACATAGGGTCTGAGATGTTTCTGGAATGCAGAGCTTGTGCAGACTGTGAAGCCAGTGCGCAGACTTTGCCTTTCACTTGGAGCAAGGCTATTGTTGACATGTGTCACCCTCCTTCTGCTACTGGTTGCATATTTCTTATTTCATCAGCCAGTCTTTCATCTCAACAGTTTCTCAGTTGCTGGGTTAAGTTAGGCCTTCATCTCTGAAAGGTTTGAAAACTGAGTGATCAATGTCTGTGCTTGCATGTTTTCCTATAGTTTTCCAATAAGTTATACTATTGGATATGAAATGACTAAGAGATATTTCATGCACTCCTCCCTGCCCCCCTTATATAACATCAGCTTGACTTCCTCTGGGCAGATGACATCGGTTACCTAAACAATATTTTCATCACCTTCGCCTGCTGCTTCAGTGGCACCAGTGGCCCCAAATGGGCTGGTGATGGTGTTGGTTTCCTATCCAGTGGACCTCTTGTTGCATCGCCTTGGCCATTTCTTCCATTAGGAATTTAAACAACTAAATAAGCAGAGTAACATTTGAAGGAACAGAAAGCCAGTACCTTATGAGTGGAAAATTAGTTGTAACAGTGACAGGACCCACTCTTCCTTTCACCATAGTATTCTGACTATGAGAGAAACAGCATGTCCCTGGTTTCAAAGCTGTACTTGATCCTATATGTAAATGCTGAGTTTTTCGGGTGTTGTGGCCAACATGTGTCATATCTGAGCCTTCAATGGGTGATTCTACTGATCTACTGGATCAGCTCCTTCTAGATAATATATGTGGAAAGCCTTCCCTAATAGCTTAAATGGTAAAGCATCTGCCAGCATCTGCCAATGTGGGAGACCCAAGTTTGATCCCTGGATCGGGAAGGTCCCCTGGAGAAGGAAATGGCAACACACTCCAGCACTCTTGCCTGGAGAATTCCATGGACAGAAGAGCTTGGTGAGCTACAGTCCTTGGGGTCGCAAAGAGTCAGAAACAACTGAGTGACTAACACACATATATGGTGGGTTTAGAGTCCATGGGTCCAAAGCCATGGCTGGGCTTTTGCTGCAAAATGAGTTCTTTAGTCAGAAGTGATGTTGTGTGAGGTGGTCCTATTCAGAGGCATTGCAGAGTGGAAATGTGTATCAACATGACAAGTGTTTACGCCTGTGAAGACACGTGGCTGCCTCCATTGGGGTGGGAGGATCCAGTTTCCAATCCAGTGGCCTCTTGTTGCAGCACCTTGACTATTTTGTCCCTTGCAAACTAAACAACTGCATGAGTTGTTGGCTTCCAGCACATGGCTGCTTGGTCTCCCTGCAACTGGCATCCTGTAGGAGGCTCTGTGTGGTGACTAATGCTCACAGGTTGTTGCTCAGTGATGGTAAGAGCCATATCAGCTTAGAAGAGGAAAGTCTGTGCTTTTGATCAAGTGAGGACCTTCAGTCTCTGCTGCCTTGGTTGCTTTTTAAACAGACACCCCAGCAAGTGCTAGAACAGCTAGAGAAGGAGACTGACTGGCATCCACTGAGTGCATCTCCCCCACCTTCTGATCACTGTGGGCCTCCTCAGCTGTGCACAGCATTTGGTTATAATTCATAGAGGACAGAAGTGTCTTTGCATGTGCCTTTGTCATAGAGCTTTATTCATACCTTCTTCCTAGATCTCCTGGTCGCTGGTCTTGCAATTCTGTTCTTTCCAAGTCGCTGAGCATTCAGCCAGACTCTCAGCCACTGCCGATGAATCCAAGTAGAGGCTTTTCTTGAGCTATCTCTGAATCTAGAGACAGAGACAACAGAGTGTTCTGCTTAAATTTTCTCCAGCAGGATGTTTTCCTTTTATTTCTGTCTTTAAGGAATCCTCTATGAGAATTCCCTGGTGGGATAGGGACTCCACCCTTCCGCTGCAAGGGGCCTGGGTTCAATTCCTGGTCAGGGAACTAAGATCCTGCAAGCCAGAATTTTATGAAAAATAAATACAATAAAATCATCAGAGTAGATCAGCTCACCTAGAAAGTGAGTGTAGAAGAAGAAAATAGGTAGAAAGACAAGAAGTCTGTTGAATAAAAGTAAATGTTTACCTATAATGTCTGGACATCAGAGATGGGGCTGGACCACTCAGAGGTGCTGAGAGGAAATACACAAGGATCTAGGAAGAAAACCAGAAGAGACTGGGAACCCAGTAATTAGGCAAAGACAGTGTTATAAAGAGAAGGTATTGATAGATATCCAGAAATTTTGCTGAAAGGTAGAGTAGAGTAAGCACTGAGAAGTGAATGTGGAATTTGCCAGTGACTTGAAAACAGCAGTTTCAGTGGGGTGGGGAGCCAGGGCCAAATAGCCTGATTGGAATAGATTCAAGAGGGAATGGAAGAGAGTCATCGCAGAGGGCAAATGTAGAAAGGTCTTTCAGTGAGGGTTCTTGTAAAGAGTGTAAACTGGAGGGAGTCAAAACAGCACACTTGTGTGCTGCTGGAAATGATCGAACAAAAATGGAAAAAATGTCAGAAAAAAGAGGTGAATGAAGACAATGCATACGTAAGATTCAGAAAAGTGTTCTATAGTTAAGGTCCAAAGATGAGCCACAGTCAGGGTTCATAAAAGGGAGGAAGGAGGTAAAAGTTTGAACTTAGCATACTTGGGCATTCTGCAAGAGGTAGGCTCAGAATGGTCCTCCCTCACCACCACCTTCCCAACAGACACACACACACACACCCCCTCCATGAAGACACAAATACATTAACAATGAAGAAGCATGGGAAACAGGAAGGCCAGGTGGATGCTCGTAAATATTCATCAGAATATTGTGTTGACGTTTCCTGGCATTCTGTCCCCAGGTAACAGTCATGTTTCAGAACCAAGTATTTTTACTCTTAAATTTCAAATTATCCCCAGACCCGAGGAAGACTCTGAGCAGTTTAAAAATATAATGTGCATTTCATGATTTAACAAAACAAACACAAAATCATTTAAAGGCATAGATGCCATGGATGGCTTGTAGGGACAGCTGCTGTAACATTATGGAGTCAGGAAAAAGAATGTCTTATTTCTTTATATCATAGGTTGGGATGTTTTTTGACCTGGAGTTCCAAATACAGTTTGCATTTGCGGCATAAGGGATGAGGAAACTTATTTTTAAAGGGACAGACAATAAATATCTTAGGTATATGGATGCTGTGATAACTGCCTCAAGCACTCTGTTCTGCTAACTGTGTCACACTGGCAAAACCACATGCCTCTCTGTGACTCGGTGTTCTCATCTGTAAAGTAGGGGTACTGTTAGCACCTGCTTCATAGGTGCAAATTAAAAATGTTATCATATTTAATGCTTAGAACTGGATTTGGTGAAAGTGACTCTCTCAGCCTGTGGCGGCTCTTATTGTAGTGTACTATATGCTGAGTCACGCACCTGTTCCTTTCTTCTATTGCCCATTTCCCAAAATCCACCAACATACGCTGACTGTTTTTCTTATTTGCATGTTCTTATGTCCTTTATGTAAAAATAAGCAAACAAAAGTCTTTTCATTGTCCCTCATTTTTATGCAAACTGTGCACAAAATATCATCTTACTTTTAAAAACAATGTGTCTTTAAAATCTTTATATATCAACAGTTATATAGTGTCTTCATTTGTTGTACAGCTGGATAATATTCCATTTTACCCATATAACATCATCTATGTGTCCAATCCTCTATTTATGGACATCATATTTATTTCTAAATATTTGCTATGAATAAGCAATAACCTAGTACATATGCCAGTTTGACTGTGTAAATATACCTATAAGATAAATATCCAGGATTGAAATTGTTAGGTCAAAAGGTGATGGCTTTGTAATTGGGGTAGATGTAGGTTAATATTTTAGCAAGGAAATATTTTAGCAAGAAAGCCTTCCTCAGTGATCAGTGCAAGGAAATAAGAGGAAAACAATAAAATGGGAAAGACTAGAGATCTCTTCAAGAAAATCAGAGATACCAAGGGAACATTTCATGCAAAGATGGGCTCAATAAAGGACAGAAATGATATGGACCTAACAGAAGCAGAAGATATTAAGAAGAGGTGGCAAGAATACACAGGAGAACTGTACAAAAAAGATCTTCATGACCCAGATAATTATGATGGTGTGATCACTCACCTAGAGCCATCCTGGAATGTGAAGTCAAATGGGCCTTAGGAAGCATCACTACGAACAAAGCTAGTGGAGGTGATGGAATTCCAGTTGAGCTATTTCAAATCCTGGAAGATGATGCTATAGAAGTGATGGACTCAATATGTCAGCATTTGGAAAACTCAGCAGTGGCCACAGGACTGGAAAAGGTCAGTTTTCATCCCAATCCCAAAGAAAGGCAATGCCAAAGAATGCTCAAACTACTGCACAATTGCACTCATCTCACATGCTAGTAAAGTAATGCTCAAAATTCTCCAAGCCAGGCTTCAGCAATATGTGAACTGTGAACTTCCTGATGTTCAAGCTATAGAGGAACCAGAGATCAAATTCCCAACATCTGCTGGATCATCCAAAAAGCAAGAGAGTTCCAGAAAAACATCTACTTCTGCTTTACTGACTATGCCAAAGCCTTTGAATGTGTGGATCACAATAAACTGTGGAAAATTCTTAAAGAGATGGGGATACCAGACCATCTGACCTGCCTCTTGAGAAACCTATGTGCAGGTCAGGAAGCAAGAGTTAGAACTGGACATGGAACAACAGACTGGTTCCAAATAGGAAAAGGAGTTTGTCAAGGCTGTATATTGTCACCCTGCTTATTTAACTTCTATGCAGAGTACATCATGAGAAACGCTGGGCTGGAAGAAGCACAAGCTGGAACCAAGATTGCCGGGAGAAATATCAATAACCTCAGATATGCAGATGATACCACCTTTATGGCAGAAAGTGAAGAAGAACTGAAGAGCTTCTTGATGAAAGTGAAAGAGGAGAGTGGAAAAGTTGGCTTAAAGCTCAACATTCAGAAAAGTATGATAATGGCATCCTGTCCCATTACTTCATGGCAAACAGATGGGGAAACAGTGGCTGGCTTTATATTTTTTGGCTCCATAATTACTGCAGATGGTGATTGCAGTCATGAAATTAAAAAACACTTACTGCTTGGAGGGAAAGTCATGACCAACCTAGATAGCATGTTAAAAAGCAGAGACATTACTTTGCCAACAAAGGTCCATCTAGTCAAGGCGACGGTTTTTCCAGTGGTCATGTATGGATGTGAGAGTTGGACTGTGAAGAAAGCTGAGCACCGAAGAATTGATGCTTTTGAACTGTGGTGTTGGAGAGGACTCTTGAGAGTCCCTTGGACTGCAAGGAGATCCAACCAGTCCATTCTGAAGGAGATCAGTCTTGGGTGTTCATTGGAAGGACTGATGTTGAAGCTGAAACTCCAGTACTTTGGCCACCTGATGTGAAGGGCTGACTCATTTGAAAAGACCCTGATGCTGGGAGGGATTGGGGGCAGGAGGAGAAGCGGATGACAGAGGATGAGATGGCTGGATGGCACAACCGACTCAGTGGACTTGAGTTTGGGTAGACTCTTGGTTTGGTGATGGACAGGGAGGCCTGGCATGCTCCCTAGGTTCACAAAGAGTCAGATACGACTAAGCGACTGAATGGAATGGAATGAAATATTTTTAAGTTTGTCTAATTTATTAGTTAAGATCCTGGTGGTAAAAACAAACTGATATAGATTCAAATCGCAGCTTCACCACTGCTACAGCTATAACATGAGCATTTCCAGGTGCTTCACAGTGCCCTCGCTGGAGCTTTGGCTGTTTAGTTGGAATTAGAATCCAGTACTAACTTCCCTGGTGGCTCAGACGGTAAAGCGTCTGCCTGCAATGCGGGAGGTCCAGGTTCGATCCCTGAGTCAGGAAGATCCCTGGAGAAGGAAATGGCAACCCACTCCAGTATCCTTGCCTGGAGAATCCCATGGATGGAGGAGCCTGGTAGGCTACAGTCTACACAGGTTGCAAAGAGTCAGACACGACTGAGCTACTTCACTTTTCACTTTCACTAAGTGGATAGTGGATTTTTTTTTTTTAATTTATTTGACTGTACTAGGTCTTAATTGGGGCATGCAGTATCTTTGATCTTCATTCTGGTGTGTGGCATCTTTAGTTGTGACATGTGGAATCTAGTTACCTGGCCAGGGATCAAACCTGGACCTCCTGAATAGGAGCACCGAGTCTTGGACACTGGACCACCAAGTCCCATGGAAGGAAAATATAAATATTGAATTTGGAGTTAGTTGTTTCAGATAGTTTGTCTATGAAATGAAGGAGAGAATGAAGGAGTTTGGGGTGATGGATGAAAGGTCTCTTTCAAAGGGGGAGAGATGTGAGCATATTTAAATTTTGATGGGCATGATTTGGTTAAGAAGTATTGATTGAACTTACAGGAAATAAGAAGCATAAGAGTTAATGAGAAGAAAGAGGGTGATAGAAAAGGAAAGGAAGAATGAGCTCAGATGATGGGAAGAGTCTCCCACTGCAGTAACATAAGGAGTCATGAAGGTCAAAGACAAAGAAAGCTGTGGCATCTACAATTTTAGGAGAAAGTAGGGAGGGCTTTTCCATCTGGCCACTACAACTGTTTTCACCAAAGTAAAAGACAGAGTCATCTTTTGAGATTAAGGGACAAAGGGGGAGTGGAAGGATTAGGAGTGGATCTTTGAGAAGTATAGAAAACGTTGAAGTTTCTTGCAGAGGATGAGAAGTTGAGTTGGTAAAGGAATGGACCACAGTTGCCAATCAATTCTGTGTTCCTATCTGAATTTGG
Source organism: Bubalus kerabau (assembly GCF_029407905.1). Classification (NCBI taxonomy): domain Eukaryota; kingdom Metazoa; phylum Chordata; class Mammalia; order Artiodactyla; family Bovidae; genus Bubalus; species Bubalus kerabau. The sequence goes on from NC_073643.1 coordinate 5,514,492, forward strand.
TGATGTTATATCCTCAGTGGAACCTGGCTGCCTCTCTGTGGGAAATCAGCTGAGTTTAGTACTCAGGTGTATCACTTGTGTTAATTACTTGATTTTCTAGGTACGCAGCAAGTGGAGGTTATAGCTCACCAAGCGTATTTTTTTAAAAAATGAAGTGAAGAAGGCAATAGATTGGGGGGAAGAAAATGAAGGATTCAGGAGGGTGAGAGCAATTTAATAAGCAAACAGGAAGGAAAAGTCATAATAATAGCTGTTTTTAATATTAGAGCAACTATTTAAATGGGCTTCCCTGATGGCTCAACCAGTAAAGAATCTGCCTGCAATGCAGCAGACACAGGAGACTCGGGTTCGATCCCTGGAAGAGGAAATGACAACCCACTCCAGTATTTTTGCCTGGAAAATTCCATGGACGGAGAAGCCTGATGGGCTACAGTCCAAAGTGCCTCAGAGAGTCTGATAGGACTGAGTGCAGACGCAGCATTGAAGGAGATAATGAGCAAACTCGTGCAGCATCACCCCACCGCCTAGTTAGTGCACGGTGATCAGTAATGCCAGCCTCTGTCACAATCATAAACAGAAGTACGGCCTACATTTGTCCAACCTAATACTTCTCTTTGAGTCCAAAGAGTACAAGAATCTCAAAACAGAGGAAGTAGGAGAGTCTTCAAGTCAGCTGGTTATTTCAAAGGTATAAAATCAATCCACTTTATTCTTTTTTTTTTAATCTGAAAAGGCAATGGGGTAGTGCATTTTTGTTTTCTTTATTTCAATGGCAAACACGTTGCACCAGCTTTGAGAGTGATAAAAGTACAAGACAAATAAAATTTGACCTGGTCAACTCGTGCATTCCTGTGATTGCTTTAAGAAGCTGCCACAAATTGGGTATCTGATTTAAAGCAAGCAACCTTCCTCTCACCTCTTGTCTTTGATAAGGTTGGATTGTGGAATTGGACCTAGGCGGGGAGTAAAAGGGTGAACACATCAGGTCGTTTGATGTTGCCAGAAGTGGGATGCGTATTGATCAGCTTCGGTTATTTAATCCTCTTGTAATTCTGCTGTTCTGAAACAATGAGGCTCTGAGAGCAGGCTGTTTTGCTAGGGGTTCTCTTGTTTACAGAAAACTGGTTAGAGGGTGTGGGAGGACAAATACACACTGCTAAATCCAAACAACGAAAAGAACACACTGGAAATCATCTAATTGATTATCTTTATGAATGTAAAAGCATGGAAGAGAGCAGAATTTTTAGCAGTTCCAGATGAAATATTAAAATAATTCAGAGTGACTTGTTGTAAACTGTGCTGCAGGTCAGCACATTTGAATCTCATTTGAATTCCACAGCGATTGTAGGAAGAGGTGTAAGCAGAATATCTTTGGTTAGCCCTGCGTGTCTTTTACTGGCGGCATGAACAGTAAAGCTAGTTAGCTCTGCACCGGCATGGAACTTCTGCTGGGCTGCTCTTCGAGGCTCCAAGCTCTCCGTGGTTGTCGTTATCGTCCCTGTTGATTCTTTTTTATTTTGTTCATTTTGCGTTCTTTCTTGTCTGTCTCGCCTGCTAGAGAGCATGGCCTGTGTTTGCTTCTCTCCAGTTCCTAGAAAAGTGCCTGGAATATATTATTAGGTCCTCAAGATAAATATTAATTGAATGAATTAATGAGTGAATGATGGAGGTCTAAATTGTGCTTTCACCACATAAGTAAATTCTGTGTTTTTTTTTTTTTCAAGAAGATATTTGATTGAAACTTTGTGTGAAAATTTACTATTTTCGAATCACCTTCACAGGGCATCAGTTGAAGGAGATTTAGTGGGTAGCTCCAAGGTAGGTGAGGCAGAGGACTTGAACTGCTGTTGGTGATGTAAAAAGCCTACCATCTGAGCTTGTTCCAGCGAAAACCATGGCCTGTCATTCAGAGACTTACGCTTGCTTGATCAGCGTGTTGGCTGACACTTTGCTAGAAAAAGTAAGTCTTCAAGTAAAAGAATCTGGTAGAAAAATATTCCAATCACTATAAAAAATTTTTTCCATTAATTGAACATGAGCTAGGGAAACACCAGATTTTCTTCTTTTAACTGTAGAGCTGCTGGCAAATTCTGATTTCAGGCCTCATGGTTATGCAATATACAAAAGTCTTTAAGAACATAATAAATAGTGTGCCTTAGAAAGAAGAGCCTCTTGACTTATTTCCTCATAGTTATTTTTCTTTCTCCAGTGAGTTCTTGACTCTGTGAAATATTACATCCTGATTTCTCAACATGAATAGCAGATATAATTCTGGATTTGTTTTTTTTTTACTATGTATGAGTAGTATTTATATTACACCCAGAGGATAGTTTTTTGTTCATTGTTCTTTTGAGAACTCTGAATAACCCATTCTTATAAATGACTTGGAAATGCCAATAAAAGTGGGAGAGGCTGGCAGGATAATGGTTCCTTTTTAGGTGGAGATGAAGCTCTTTGATTCCGCAGGGTTGCCTTTCCCTGTTTAGGAGTATGTTGTCTGCTATCCTTGGCCCTGACCTTCTGTTTGCACTGATGCTGTGTGTAATGAGGCCTGGCTTGGGTGGTGTCAGGGAAGGGACCAGATAAGGGAGAGGGCACATCAGATAGTCCTGGTCTAACAGGTAGCATTTCCCTCCATCATCCTTATCTTCTTACTGTACTTCTGCGACTACACATTCTCCCGTGTTCAAAGCCAACACGAAACCTGCAGCTCCTCTACTACAATGATATATTTTAATGGCACAGACATTAGTATCTATTTATGTATATGCCATGAATTAAGGAATGGAATCGTTTTCACAGAATTGTCTAAATACATTTCCAAGACTTTGAGTCAATTGATTTAAAAGGACACTTGCAATCCTTATCTTCTTTGAGGTGACTTTCAAAGTCTAGCTCTAACTAGCATGTATCAGATGGATAAGCAAGGTCCTGGGACTTCTCTGGCAGTCCAGTGGTTAAGAATTTACCTTCCAGTGCAGAAGGCACCAGTTCACTCCCTGGTTGGAGAACTAAGATCCCACATGCCAATGTGGCATGGCCAAAAAACAAAACAAACAAACAAAAAAAAGTGAGGTTTTATTGTATAGCACAGATAACTATACTCAATATCCTACGATAAACCAGAATGGAAAAGAATATGAAAAAGAAAGTATGTATGTATAACGGAGTCATTTTTCTGTACATCCGAAATTAAACACAACACTGTAAATCAGCTATACTTCAATAAAATTAAAAACAGACAGTAACAAAGGCTAGCTCTTACTATACTTTGTCTTTATATTCTTTTCTTTATCTTTCCAAACTCCTTAGCATTTGCTTCCTAAATTTTACTCCTAGAATTGCTCAGAATGTTATTTTAAAAACACTGCTTCTGTTTTTAGGAGAATAATTTTCCTTGTTATATTCATATGCTTGAATTCATAGAAAGGCAAAGTTTTGAAATTTGAATCATAATTTATTTTTATTGTTTATGAGGGCATAATCTACATGTAGTAAATACCATCCCTTTTAGTGTCCCGTTCCATGAGTTTTGAAGTGGCTCAGTGCTAAAGAATCCGGCTGCCAGTGCAGGAGATACAGGTTCGACCTCTGGATCAGGAAGATCCCCTGGAGAAGGAAATGGCAACTACTCCAGTATTCTTGTCTGGAAAATCATGTGGACAGAGGAGCCTGGCGGGCTGCAGTCCATGGGTTCACACAGAGTTGGACACAGCTGAGCGGAGCGCAGAGCCTCGAGTTTTGACAAGTGTACGAGGTGACGTAACCATCGTCGCCCCCCAATTTCCCATGCCCCTCTGTAGATAACACTGTGGTGAACATGGCGCGCGTGTATCTTTCTGTGTTAGGTGTTTTGTTTTCTTCAAATAATTATCCAGAATTGTTGGATCATATGGTAGTTCTATTTTTAATTTTCTGAGGAAACTCCGTAGTATTTTCCATCATGGCTATACAAATTTATATTCCCACCAGTAGCTCACAAGTGTTGCTTTTCCTCCACATCCTCATCAACACTTATTATTTCTTGTCTTTTTGACAAATAGACATTATTACAGTGTAAGGTGATATCTCACTGTGGTTCTGGTGTGCGCTTTCCTGATGGTTAATGAACATCTTTTCATGTACCTGTTGGCCATCTGTATATCTTCTTGGTGAAAATGTCTATTTCAATCTTCTGCCCTTTTTTACATTGGGTTTTTTTTTTTCTTTCTTTGCTTGGTTTCCTTTTTTTTTTGTTTCCTTTGTGTGTGTGTTTGTTTCCTTTCTTTGTTTGTGTGAGTTGTTTACATATTTTGAATATCAACCCCTTATCACACATATAATTTGAAAATATTTGCGCCTATTCCTCCCATAAAATGTAAGTTGACTTTTATTTTGTTCCCGGCAGAAGCTTTTTAGTTTCAAACAGTCCTTCTTGGTTATTTTTGCCTTCACTGCCTTGTGTTTGGTGTCAAACCCAAAAATTTGCCAAGACTGATGTCATGGAGTTTACAGTCTATATTTTCTTCCAGGAGTTCTATGGTTTCCAGGCTTCCATTAAAGTCTTTCATTCCTTTTGAGTTAATTTCTGGTTTTGGTGTAAGACAGTGGTCCAGTCTCATGCTTTGTTGTCATATTTTCCCAGCACCACTTATTGAAGAGACTTCCCTTTCCCCATGGTGTACTCTTGCCTTCTATGTCAAAAATTTTAAGGTATTACTAATTTTTCTTTTGTCTACCAGCACTCTACTAAACCCTTTTTATATACCACTTCACCTAATTCTCAGAGAATGCTATGACATCTTCCTGAATGTCCCATTTTCCCTGATAAGGCAACTGAATACCTCTGAGGTTAATAGGATTTCATGAGGTAACACAGGGATAAGGCTTGGCCTTTGTTCAGAGCTATCCTACCTCAAAGACCCTGTCCCTTTCTCTAGGCCTATAAGAACTCTTCCAACTTGACATTTTAAGTCAGAAACTCAAGAGATATTGTGTTAAGTCAAATTGATGTATTTAATTACCATTTTTTGTGCTAATTAAAAAAATGTCACTTTCAGACCTGTTATAAAACATCTGTGGACAGATTGCTCCATCAGATGAGCTTTCCCAGCTGGAAGTATCTTGCTGATGTTTTCATGGGTCTGCTGTAAAACAATCTCTATTTTCATAAGAGTCCCTGAGGCTTTTTCTTCCGTGCTCATTTCTGTTAGAAAGTGGTACAAAGAGCTGCTGGGAAGATCAGAGGCTGCAGATTTAAGTTCGGAGGTCTTTCATCATTGAGAAGGGCTTTCTTTGTTGAACAGTGTTTGGCTTTGATTTGCATCCATAGACAAACGTGCACTCACACCTGGGTCCACACACGCATCCATACATACACGACTGGGTACACCCATGTTAACAGCACCCCCATCCCGACATTAAACTTTCCAGGGACTTCCCTGGTGGCCCAGGGGCTAAGACTCCAGCTCCCAATGCAGAGGGCCCAGAGTCAATCCCTGGTGGGGGAAGTAGATCCTACACGTCGTAACTAAGAGTTTACATGCCAAACTCTTAGTTACAAACTGCTGCAACTAAGACCTGTAACAGCCAAATAACTAAATAAACATCTTTACCTCCCCAGGAAGCTCCCTCATCCCTCCTCTAGTCTAAAGAGACCCATCCCACCCTGAGCCCCCACAGCACACATGTACATATTTAGAGGTGACTCAGTCTCTTCGCTTCTGTCCCCATGGATGAGTTTGTCATTTTTACTTGGTGAAAGTGGAATTACGTGGAATGCATTCTTGAAGTGTGGCTTCTTTCACTCAACATGATTTTGAAATTCACCTATGATCTTTTTATTTATTATTATTTGCTTTTCATTTTCATAGCTTTGTCTGAATCCCTTCCAGTCTCTTTATCCATTTTTCTGTGGATGGATAATTTGATTAAAGCTGCTAAGAACATTCTAGCAAGAGTCTTTGTGTGGACACAGGCACTCGTTTTTCTTGATTGTGTACCTAGGAATGGCGTTTCGGGGTTATAGGGTCAGGTTGACACTTTCAAAAAGTGATTTGGAATGCTGCTCAGCATGAAGGACAGCAAAGCAAATAATTAAAATGAAGTGAAATAGTATTTTTGATTGGAGGAAGAGGAACTAGGGTTATTCAGTCTAGAAGATGTGGCTAAGAGGAGATTTCCTAATTCTCCTGAAGTATATAAAGGGTAATTTTAAGGGAGAAAGGAACACACTATCAATTTACATAAAGTACAATAAGAGAGAGAATGGGATTAAATTTCAACAAAAGAATGCTTGGGCAGATTATTATCATAATTAACATAGAAATAGGTTACTGTCTCCAGGGTGTCTTTAAACTGAATGCTCTCTCTTAGGGTTGAAGGGTCAGTTCAGTTCAGTTGCTCAATTGTGTCCTACTCTTTGCGACCCGGTGGACTGCAGCATGCCAGGCCTTCTTGTCCATCACCAACTCCCAGAGTTTACTCAAACTCATATCCATTGAGTTGGTGATGCCATCCAACCATCTCATCCTCTGTTGTCCCCTGCTCTTCCCACCTTCAATCTTTCCCAGCATCAGGGTCTTTTCAACTGAGTCAGTTCCTCACATCAGGTGGCCAAAGTATTGGAATTTCAGCTTCAGCATCAGCTCTTCCAATGAATATTCAGCACTGATCTCCTTTAGAGTGGGCTGGTTAGATATCCTTGCAGTCTAAGGGTCTCTCAAGAGTCTTCTCCAACACCAGAGTTCAAAAGCATCAGCTTTTCGGCACTCAGCTTTCTTTATAGTCCAACTCTCACATCCTTACATGGCTCTTGGAAAAACCATAGCTTTGAATAGATAGTGGAGAAGGAAATGACAACCCACTCCAGTGCTCTTGCCTGGAAAATTCCATGGACTGAGGAACCTGGTAGGCTACAGTCTGTGGGGTCGTGAAGAGTCAGACATGACTGAGTGACTTTTCACTTTTACTTACTAATATACCATTATGGAGAAGAAACTGGCAACCCACTCCAGTCTTCTTGCCTAGAGAATCCTGTGGACAGCGGTGCCTGGTGGGCTGCTGTCCATAGGGTCGCACAGAATTGGACATGACTGAAGTGACTTAGCGTGCATGCATGCGTGACTAGACAGACCTTTTTTGGCAAAGTAATGTCTCTGCTTTTTAATATGCTGTCTAGGTTGGTCATTTTCTTGGCAAAACTCTATTAGTCTTTGCCCTGCTTCATTCCGTATTCCAAGGCCAAATTTGCCTGTTACTCCAGGTTTTTCTTGACTTCCTACTTTTGCATTCCAGTCCCCTATAATGAAAAGGACATCTTTTTTGGGTGTTAGTTCTAAAAGGACTTGTAGGTCTTCATAGAACGGTTCAACTTCAGCTTCTTCAGCATTACTGGTCAGGGCATAGACTTGGATTACTGTGATATTGAATGGTTTGCCTTGGAAACAAACAGAGATCATTCTGTCATTTTTGAGATTGCATCCAAGTACTGCATTTCGGACTCTTTTGTTGACCATGATGGCTACTCCATTTCTTCTGAGGGATTCCTGCCCACAGTAGTAGATATAATGGTCATCTGAGTTAAATTCACCCAGTCCAGTCCATTTCAGTTCACTGATTCCTACAACGTTGACGTTCACTCTTGCCATCTCTTGTTTGACCACTTCCAATTTGCCTTGATTCGTGGACCTGACATTCCAGGTTCCTATGCAATATTGCTCTTTACAGCATCGGACCTTGCTTCTATCACCAGTCACATCCACAACTGGGTATTGTTTTTGCTTTGGCTCCATCCCTTCATTCTTTCTGGAGTTATTTCTCCACTGATCTCCAGTAGCATATTGGGCCCCTACTGACCTGGGGAGTTCCTCTTTCAGTATCCTATCATTTTTTCCTTTTCATACTGTTCATGGGGTTCTCAAGGCAAGAATACTGAAGTGGTTTGCCATTCCCTTCTCCAGTGGATCACATTCTGTCAGACCTCTCCACCATGACCCGCCTGTCTTGTCCCACGGGCATGGCTTAGTTTCATTGAGTTAGACAAGGCTGTGGTCCTAGTGTGATTAGATTGACTAGTTTTGTGTGATTATGGCTTCAGTGTGTCTGCCCTCTGGTACCCTCTTGCAATACCTACTGTCTTACTTGGGTTTCTCTTACCTTGGACATGGGGTATCTCTTCATGGCTGCTCCAGCAAAGCGCAGCCACTGCTCCTTACCTTGGAGGAGGGGTATCTCCTCACTGCCGCCCCTCCTGACCTTGAATGTGGAATAGCTCCTCTAGGCCCTCCTGTGCCCACGCAGCCACCACTCCTTGGAGGTGGTGTTGCTCCTTCCAGCCACCGCCCCTGGCCTCGGGCATGGGGTAGGTCCTCCCGGCCGCCGCCCCTGGCCAGGGACACAGGGTAGCTCCTCTTGGCTGCCGCTCCTGACCTCTGACGTGAGGTAGCTCCTCTCGGCCATTCCTGCACCATCACAGCCTGGCACTCTCGGCCGCTGCCCCTGACCTTGGACGTGGGGTAGCTCCTCTCGATCACTCTAAGTGTCCCAGTTGCAGCCGCCCGCATTAAATCCTGAAAGATGATGCTGTGAAAATGCTGCACTCAATATGTCAGCAAATTTGGAAAACTCAGCAGTGGCCACAGGACTAGAAAAAGTCAGTTTTCATTCCAATCCCAAAGAAAAGCAATGCCAAAAAATGCTCAAACTACTGCACAATTGCACTCATATTACACGCTAGTAAAGTAATGCTCAAAATTCTCCAAGCCAGGCTTCAGCAACACGTGAACCATGAACTTCCAGATGTTCAAACTGGTTTTAGAAAAGGCAGAGGAACTAGAGACCAAATTGCCAACATCCCCTGGATCATCGAAGAAGCAAGAGAGTTCCAGAAAAACATCTATTTCTGCTCTATTGACTATGCCAAAGCCTTTGACTGTGTGGATCACAATAGACTGTGGAAAATTCTGAAAGAGATAGGAATACCAGACCACCTGACCTTCCTCTTGAGAAATTTGTATGCTGGTCAGGAAGCAACAGTTAGAACTGGACATGGGACAACAGACTGGTTCCAAATAGGAAAAGGAGTACGTCAAGGCTGTATATTGTCACCCTGCTTACTTAACTTATATGCAGAGTACATTATGAGAAACGCTGGGCTGGAAGAAGCACAAGCTGGAATCAAGATTGCCGGGAGAAATATCAATAACCTCAGAAATGCAGATGATACCACCCTTATGGCAGAAAGTGAAGAGGAACTAAAAAGCCTCTTGATGCAAGTGAAAGAGGAGAGTGAAAAAGTTGGCGTAAAACTCAACATTCAGAAAACGAAGATCACGGCATCTGGTCCCATCACTTCATGGGAAATAGATGGGGAAACAGTGGAAACATTGTCAGACTTTATTTTTGGGGGCCTCCAAAATCACTGCAGATGGTGATTGCAGCCAAGAAATTAAAAGATGCTTACTCCTTGGAAGAAAAGTTATGACCAACTTAGATAGCATATTGAAAAGCAGAGACATTACTTTTCCAACAAAGGTCCATCTAGTCAAGGCTATGGTTTTTCCTGTGGTCATGTATGGATGTGAGAGTTGGACTGTGAAGAAGGCTGAGCGCTGAAGAATTGATGCTTTTGAACCGTGGTGTTGGAGAAGACTCTTGAGAGTCCCTTGGACTGCAAGGACATCCAACCAGTCCATTCTGAAGGAGATCAGTCCTGGGATTTCTTTGGAAGGAATGATGCTAAAGCTGAAACTCCAGTACTTTGGCCACCTCATGTGAAGAGTTGACTCATTGGAAAAGACTCTGATGCTGGGAGGGATTGGGGGCAGGAGGAGAAGGGGACGACAGAGGATGAGATGGCTGGATGGCATCACCGACTCGATGGACATGAGTTTGTGTGAACTCCGGGAGTTGGTGATGGACAGGGAGGCCTGGCGTGCTGCAATTCATGGGGTCACAAAGAGTCGGACACGACTGAGCGACTGAAGTGAACTGAACTGAGGTTGGTCATAACTAGAAGTAGAAGGTGGTAGAAGGTGGATGGAAGCAAACTCTTCTGCAATTTCCTGAGTCCTTATTCTTGTTTTGTCTTCTGGAAGATGTAGTTTTCTTGCTAATGTTTCTTATGAGTAGGGTGACCATGTTTGTTTGCTGTTGTTGTTTTAATTCTTGAAACCTGAAAGTGAGTACTATACAGGAAAATGCTAGATTGGATCATATGCCAGGAAAAAGGCTTCCATCTGGACCCTCAGGTGACAGTTGGACACATTTGCCAAGAGTGAAGCTAGGAATGATATCTGCTTCCATTGTGGTAGAGCAGCTTGTATTAGGCAATCTTTCTATTGATAACACGCACCTCTGGGACTCAGACAGTACAGAATCTACCTGCAGTGCAGGAGATCTGGGTTCCATCCTTGGGTCGGGAAGATCCCATGGAAAGGGGAATGGCAACCCACTCTGGTATTCTTGCCTGGAGAAATCCATGGACAGAGGAGCCTGGTGGGCCACAGTCCATAGGGTCACAAAGAGTCGGACGTGACTGAGCGACTCACAGCTCACTTCACTTTTTTTGCCTCTGGGCAAAATGTAAAGAACACCTAACAGAAAGCACTGAGCAGAAGGGACTTTCCTGGTGGTCCAGTGGTTAAAGAATCTGCCCTGCAGTACAGGGGACTCAGCTTTGATCCCTGGTTAGGAAAGTAAAATCCCACATTCCTCAGAGCAACTAAGGCAGCACACCGCAACTAGAGAACGCATACATGCATGGCGTGACACAACAGAGATCCCTTGTGCCGCAGCTGAGACCCCAGGCAGCAAATACACAGGAAATAAATATTTTTAAAAAAGGAAGGAAGAAAGCATTGAACAAAGACTCAAACCAGAAAAATTCTGGAGGGGAGTCCATTCTTAGAATAATGGAATTGTTCTGAGGGGACTTTCCCTTTTCTTGCCTTCTAGCTTGAGGAAGCCTGTATGATACACCATGGAGGGTGCCTAAAACTCCTGAAATTTTACTTAGGTTCTATTTGGGATAGAGACTTAAAACTTGTGTAAGGTTTTGTGAGATTGGGATGCAGAAGCCACTTTCATTTCACTGCATAACTGTTTGCAAACCCAGATTTAGAGTCCTTTTTCATTTTTCTGAATCTGACTACAATAACATAAAAAGTCAACACTATCCTCCATCAGACTGAACCAGAGCCACTGGTAACGTATGTGTTGCCGCTGTAAGAATTAGAAAACACCACCTCTCAGGGAAGATGGCCTGCATGGAGGATTGTAGGCAATCAAACTACAAAACTATGTTTAGGGCCACTGCAGAGTACATCTTCAGATTGACTTGGTGAATATGTATTCAGATTCTTTGCCATTATAGGTAACTATAAAATATTGAATATAATTCCTTGTTCTATACAGCAGGTCTTTCTTGATTGTCTATTTTTTATGTAATAGTGTATATCTATTCATCCAAACTGTTAATTTATCCCTACCCACCTTTCCCCTTTGTGCTTAGTTACTCAATTGTGTCTGACTCTTTGTGACCCCATGGGCTGTGGCCCAACAGGCTTTTCTGTCCATGGATTCTCCAGGCAAGAATACTGGAATGGGTCATCATTCCCTTTTCCAGGGAATCTTCTGGACCCAATGATTGAACCCAGGTCTCGTGCATTTCAGGGAGATTCTTTACCATCTGAGCCACCAGGGAAACCCTAAATGGTAACCATAAATTTGTTTTCTATGTCCGTGAATCCGTTTCTGGCCTTGTAAATAAGTTTAGTTGCATCACGTTTTCAAATTCCTCATATGTGTGATATCCTATAATATTTGTCTCTCTCTATCTGACTTTTTTCACTTAGTGTCATAATCTCTAGGTCCATCTATAAAATGTCATTCTTGGATCATTGTTTGTGGTCCTTTTCTGCTGATCTCTGACTGAGAGGAAAACTGTAACTCAGAAATCTCCCTGAAGTCACAGTTAGTCTTCAAGGGCATAAACATTTCAAGCACATTTCAAATGCTACGAATGTATAGATTTTGTATAGTACAACTTGTTGTCCTAGGACTCTCAATATCCTAAGATTCAATAAGCCATCATCGTTTTGGAAAATGGTTTTATCTAAGTTCCATTCTGAAAGAACACTTTTGTTTTATCTGTAAATGTAGCTGATTTTCTAACTGTGTATGTCCTTTGCAAAAAATGTTGAGGTTGCACTGTCAGAATTTTGAGGATAGTCATTTTCTTTCGGGTCGTGGGAAGCCAAGGGGAAGTCACTTTGGCCGGCCTTACAAGGATATTGTAAGTTCTGCATGTTTTCTGTTGTTGCCCATAATAAATTGCCACAAACTCAATGGCTTAAAGCAACACAAACCTTGTAGGTCCAAAGTCTGATGAGCGTCTCACCAGGCTGATGGCTCCATTCCCTCCTGGAGGCTCCATGTCCTGCTCGTTTGAGCAACTGCTTGCAGGATTCAGGTCCTTACAGTTAGTCGTAGAAACTGTTTCCTTGTTAACTCAGCTCAGAGCTATCCCCAGCTTCTAGAAATCTTCACATTCCTTGGCTCTTTTCCTATGCCTCCTTCTTCAAAGCCACTAATGGCAAACTGAGTCCTTCTCAAGCCCTATTTCTGTGACTCCATCTTTCCCCTTTTCTTCCACTTTTAAAGCCTCATGTGATTAAAACATGCTCCCCTGGATAATCTAGTGAATTTCCTCCTTTCCAGCTTCTTAACCTTAATCACATCTGCCAGTTTTTCACCTTTGTCATCTAATGGAGCATTTTCAGTGGGGCTTCCCAGGTGGCTCAGTGGTAAAGAATCTACCTTGTCAATGAAGAGATACAGGTTTGATCCCCTGGGCAGGAAGATCCCCCGGAGGAAGAAATGGCAACCTGTCCAGTATTCCTGCCTGGAGAATCCCATACACCGAAGAGGCTGGCAGACTACAGTCCAAGGGGTAACAAAAGAATTGGACACAACTGAGTGACTGGGCATGCATGCACATATTCACTGGTACCTGGAATTAGGATCTGGATATACATAAGGGACAACAGACTGGAAAATTCTGAAAGAGATGAGAATACCAGACCACCTTACCTGCCTCCTGAGAAACCTGTATACACGTCAAGAAGCAACAGTTAGAATGAGACATGGAACAACAGAATGGTTCCAAATTGGGAAAGGAGTCCATCAAGATTGTATATTGTCACCCTGCTTACTTAACTTATATGCACAGTATATTGTGCAAAATGCTGGGCTGGATGAAGCACCAGCTGGAATCAAGACTGCTGGGAGAAATATCAGTAACCTCAGATTTGCAAATGACACCACCCTTAATGGCAGAAATCAAAGAGATACTAAAGAACCTCTTGATGAAGGTGAAAGAGGAGAGTGAAAAAGCTGGCTTAAAACTCAACATTCAGAAAACTAAGATCATGGCATCCAGTTCCATCACTTTATGGCAAGTAGATGGGGAGACAATAGAAACAGTGACAGACTTTCTTTCCTTGGGTTCAAAAATCACTGTGCATGGTGACTCCAGCCATGAAATTAGAAGACGCTTGCCCCTTGGAAGAAAGGCTAAGACAAACCTAGACAGCATATTAAAAAGTAGAGACATCACTTTGCCAACAAAGGCCTGTATAGTCAAAGCTACCAGTAGTCATGTATGGATGTGAGAGTTGAAAGGCTGGGCACTGAAGAATTCATGCTTTCATACTGTGGTGTTGGAGAATACTTCTGAGAGACCCTTGGGCAGCAAGGAGATCAAACCAGTCAATTCTAAAGGAAATCAACCCTGAATATTCATTGGAAGGACTGATACTGAAGCTGAAGCTCCAATACTTTGCACCTGATGCAAAGAGCTGACTCACTGGAAAAGACTCTGATGCTGGGAAAGATTGGAGGCAAAAGGAGAGGGGGGAAACAGAGGATGAGATGGTTGGATGGCATCACCAACGCAGTAGACTGAGTTTGAACAAACTCCAGGAGACAGACAGTGAAGGACAGGGAAGCCTACTGTGCTGCTGTATGAAGTCACAAAGAGCTGGACATGAGTGAGTGACTGAACAACAACAGCAACATAGATGGGGAGGGTCGGGGGTGCATCATTTCCCTACCCAAACCCTCAGAGGTTCTGCCCTAATTGCACTCTTAGCTTAATTTATCGGGGAAACATTTAATGAATCTTGAGTTTACAATAATATGTATACAGATGAGTGCATTCTAACTCCTTCCTAGGTGCGAGGAACCAGAAACCAGAGTGATGCTTACAGGTACACACTGAATTCATTATAAATGCCAATTTCCTTGGCCAACCTCCTTAAAAATAGAGACAATGGCTTTCATCACAGATCCCTAATTCCAGGCTGTCTATGTCACACATAACAAGCACTCAGCAAGTATTGCTGAATTTATTAATTCTAAAAATATAGATTAAGCATTTATGTAATGCCAAATATGTGTCAACTAAAAAAAATGTACAACCTATAAGTTGAGAGTTGTTTTTTATTCAGTGGATAAAACTGAGAACTTAAGCCTTCAGGACATAGCATCTCAGATCGTAATCACTCTGAGAGTCTGCTCCAAAGAGGCAAGGTGGAGAGTCGGGACCTGGGGGAAGGCAGGGAGGGGCTAAGATATAAACAAAGATCAGGTAGTCAGAATGTCGAAAGATTACCATTAATTAAAGAAAATCAGTCATCCCAAGTTAAGGAATTTAGCATTTTTCCATGTATGGGAAGATGCAAGAGTCTGGGCTTACTGAAAGCATTCCTTTGATGTGCACCTCGGCTGTCTGGGCCGGTATCCTGCGCTCTCTCATCCTGATCTTTCCCGGGGCTCACCATGGGGTTAGGGGTGGCTGCAGTGTGTGATGGTTTGATGGGGACACGATGTTTCTGTCTTGAGTTCCCTCAGGGCTCACCTTGGGGGTGGCTGTAACATGAGGGCTGGATGGCTGCAGTGCCCTTTGTTTACTGATATGGCCAGTAATAGTTTTCATTTACATATGATTCTAGATGTTTACTAGTAGATATCAGTGAAATAGACAAGCAGAATTCATACCCTTGTGGAGCTTACATTCTACTGGGCACAAAATATTTTAGTGAGGGCACATTCATCCTATCGCTCACTGATGTAATGAGCACACAAATGGATGAGGCTGAGTAAGTAAATTAACAACTAATTATCAGAGGCGGTGCTAGTGGTAAGGAACCTGCCTGTCAATGAAGGAGAACTAAGAGACCTGGGTTGCATCCCTGGGTTGGCAAGATGCCTGGAGGAGGGCATGGCAACCCACTCCAGCATTCTTGCCTTGAGACTCCCATGGACAGAGGAGCCTGGCGGGCGACAGTCCAGGGTGTTGCAAAGAGTCAGACATGATTGAGGCAACTTAGCACACACCTACCTCTTAAGAGTGTTGGCGGGCTTAAATGAAGTAATAAGATGAGATATCAGAGATTCTGAATGCCATGTCAGGGTGTTTACATCTTTTTTCATAGTTCAGGAAACAGGGAAAATTTTTAAGCAGTGGTAAGTTGACAAGATCTGTTTTTTAGAAGGGCTTCCCAGGTGGCGCTAGTGGTAAAGAACCCACCTGCCAATGCAGGAGACATGAGAGACGTGGGTTTGATCCCTGGTCAGGAAGATCTCTTGGAGGAGGGCATGGCAACCCATTCTAGTATTCTTGCCTGGAGAATCCCATGGACAGAGGAGCCTGGTGGGCTACAATCCATGGGGTCACAAAGAGTCAGACATGACTGAAATGACTTAGCAGCAGCAGCATTTTTTAGAAACATTTGATGGTAAAGTAGAAAACGGATCTGAGGATGGAAAGTGTAGAATAGGTTGCCAAAAGTTTGAACTGAAACAATGACATTTGAAATAGAGCAGAGGGCATGGGCTCAAGAGATATTTACAAGACATAAATCTGGAGAAGGGGAGAGGGAAGCTGGCCTGGCATATGGTATACTGGCTGCAGCAAAGAACATACTTTTACAGTCTATTTGAATATAGGTGATAGTAACTCTCCTTAAATTAGCTTAATGAACAATATTTTTTTCCTGTTAACATATTGTACATACCCAGAGACACCTCCATGTTAAGTATTCCAGCATTTTGTATCATACTACTAACATAATAATGTGCTGAGCATCTGTGAAACATATAGTATCCTTCAACTTTCAAACAGGGAACTTAATCATTCTTTTGGAAAGCAGTAGAATTGATGTGCAGAGCCATCAGAACTGAAAGCTTGACATGGGGATTCAGCAGTTGAAATGCAACCAAGAACACATCAGAGGTGACCTACATAAAGAAACTTAGTACGAATGACTCCTCCTTTGGGGAATCTACTTTTGTTCTTTCTTGTTCAACTGGGGAGAGGGGAAAAAAAAAAAAAAAAACCTGTCTATAAAACTGCTGAGAAAGAAACTAGGGTGGAGAATTCAGAGAGCCCATTTGCATTGTGTCTGTGAGAATTTCCAATAGTTAGGTTTTAGAATGTATTGATTTCATCTGACTATGTTCCTTTCTTTAATAACTTTGCAACAGTGACTCTCTGGGGACTGTCTGGCTCATGTCCTGCGGGTGTGAAACTATTGATCAGGAAATATTCCTGCAGCAGGAAGGATCTGGAAGCATCCAGAAAATCCAGTGGAGTCTTTGAAGTGACAACCTGTTTCCTTACCCCTCTACTGACAGTTCAGCATCTTTTCACACTAAAAGAAAAAGGTGACCACGTTTAATGGTATACTTGCTGAGATACATACATACACATGCTCAAATGTACGGTAACCAAAAATTCAAACGCATAAAACGTTTGTTCATATTATTGAGAGCTTGGGGATGACCGGAGATGCTTGGGATGAACTGGCTCAGCTGGCTGACAGGGAGTGGGTTGTTTGTTTGGCTGTGTCCACATCTTAGCTGTGGGTGGAATCTTCTCTAGTTGTGGCGTGAAGGCTCAGTAGTCATGTGCAGGCTTGGTTGCTCCTTGGCATGTGGGATCCTACTTCGCCAACTAGGGATCAAATCCCTGTCCCCTGCATTGCAAGGTAGATTCTTAACCTCTGGACCACCAGGGAAGTCCCTCACTGGGAGTTTGAAGATCCAAGAATCAATTGCCAATAGTCTTATGTCAAAATTAAATTTATTGCAAGATAAGAGATGATGAAGTTTTAATATTTTCTACATAAAGCTGTACACACACACATACTGCCAAGGAAGTGAGCACGTAGAATCTCAGGTTCTTCCTAGGCCATGGAGATACGCTATACTCAGTGGCAATGGGCTGCTAGGAAGATCTTTCAACTTCCAACTCTGGAGCTGTGACACCTTAGAGCTGAAGACAGGTTAGTCTAATCCCCTCGTTCACACAGGCATGATGGTCACCAGAAAATTTTCCAAATTTTGAGAACCTGAATAATTTCTGAGCTGGAATATACCTCAAATATCTTCTCCTGTTTGAAACATGTCTATTCAGTTTTCTTGTATTTATTCAGTTTTCAAATAGTGCTAATGTTTATACGGGGGTAGAAAGGGTGGCATTTGAGGAACTCAAAGTCCAGAATGAAATTCAGGAATCCATCTGTCTTTCTTTAGTCTTTATCTCTTGTCCTATTCCCTCCTGCTGTCATTCTGGCTATTATGTCACTCTGGGAAGTTTTATTCAAATAGTCTGCATATCTAGGTTTTATTCCTCCCAAATATCAAAACCCCTGGCCTTTTGCTTATCAAATAAAGATATTATGATAACCAGAGAGCTGATTTTTTAAAGAATTGGAAATCCTTGAGGAAAAATTCCTGTATTTTTAAATTAAAAATTTAATATTTTATAAACACTTTATCTGTTTGCTGATCTTCATGCTCTAAGGAAGACAAACAGTCAAAACAAGCAAAATCAAAGGACTGCAAAGCACTGATTTTCTACAATTGAAAGGTGAGGGAACTTGAAGAGTGAGGGTTATTTTTTTTTTTTCTTTGCCTAACACTTCTTATTATTGTTGTGTTACCCATGAAGCTGTAATATTCCAAACATGTTGGAAAGTGATATCAAAAAACAAACTGATTGCACTAAGAAAATATTCAACTTACTTTTATAATGTAAGTCTTCTACTTTCACCACTTGCTTAAAATTTGTCTTAAAAGGCACAGTTCCTGAGAAAGTTGAGGAAGATTGAAGAAATGACATGATGTCATTTCTAAGTCCCAACATAATATGTTGAAAGAAATGTTGTTGAAATAGTTCTTGCTATTATTCCTGGATCAGGAAATTAAGAACTAAATAGATCATGAACCACTTAAGGATAAGAGCCACGTCTTATTTAATTCTATTTAGTCTCTGGATTTTTACAGAGAACGTCCAACAGTTACTATTCTCCTCAGTTGTCATTGGCCCATATTTCAGTTGTAGTAATTGGAAAGAATGAGAAAATACTATTTCTGACAATTTTTCCGCTGCCCTCAATTGTATGGACCAATTTTCCATAGACCACTCAATGGCTTTGGATTTAAATGCTAAACCTTTAAATGGATTTAACAATACTGACCAACCATCAAGGATTGTTTCTAGGAATTAAAAATTATAGGAAAGAATTTTACAGAGAAAACTATGAAAAAAATTTAAGTAGCACTTGCATTCATTATAAAACATACTTTTACACACATTGAAATTTTAGCCACAGTGTTATAATTCCAGTTCTCACTGAGTAATTATTTATAATTTGTCAGAAGGTATTATAGTTGAAAGGAAAAAAGAAAAAAAAACTTCTTATCTCACCTTTCTTTAAAGTATGAAATAAAACCAAAGTATTTCTGATTCTAATTCATTTCTTAACTTACTTCCATCCCCTTTCGTGATTATAATCAAGGAAAAATGTGATGACTCTAAATGCTGTCACTAAAGGGTGTGCTGTGTGGAGCTGCCTAGCACGGCTGGAAAGTATATGCATTTTAGACATAGGCCCAAGTGCTAAATTGGCTCATATTAACCTTGCAGTGGCACCCCACTCCAGTGCTCTTGCCTGGAAAATCCCATGGATGGAGGAGCCTGGTGGGCTGCAGTCCATGGGGTTGCTAAGAGTCGGACATGACTCAGCGACTTCACTTTCACTTTTCACTTTCCTGCACTGGAGAAGGAAATGGCAACCCACTCCAGTGTTCTTGCCTGGAGAATCCCAGGGACAGGGGAGCCTGGTGGGCTGCTGTCTACGGGGTCGCACAGAGTCGGACACGACTGAGCGACTGAACTGAACTGAACTTAGTGACTAAACAATAACTAGGGCTACATGGAACAGTATTTTTTTTTTTTTTTTGAGGAATATCAGGGAATTTGAATAGGGGCTGTATGTTAGATTGGAATGTCACATGAAAGTAAAAATTCTTAGGAGTGAATCGTACAGCTCTACAGAAGGTCCTTGTTCTTCAGAGATTTATGCTGAATAATCAAGAGGGAAAGGGGCATTTGCTGCCTCTTTTAAATGTTTCAATAAAAATCTGTGTATGTACCTGTGTGGGAGTTCAGAGAGAGAAAGTGAAGTAAGACAAAATAGATGTAGCAAAATATTAAAAAGGGTGAATCTAGGCAAAGTAAAATGCGGATGTTTATAGAACTGTCCTTGTAACATTCCCAGAGGTTTGAAAGTTTTCAAACTAACAGATTGGGGAACGAAGCAAATATCTGTTTATATTTTATACTGGTTAATATTCATATATGGATGCTTCTCCAGAAAAGAAAGCTAACTCAAGTAAGGTCACAGAAATATGATGAAGATTGGAGTGTGGCTCAGTATCCATCTAACTGTTCGATCAAACATCACAGTCATTTTGAGGTTTTATACATAGAATGAATAAATGGGTCCTACTACATAGGACCTCCCTGTAGCTCAAAGGACTTCCTTTACAAGGACTTCCCTGTAGCTCAAACGGTAAAGAATCTGCCTGCCATGCAGGAAACCAGGGTTCGATTCCTGGGTTGGGAAGTTCCCCTGGAGAAGGGAATGGCAATCCACTCCAGTATTCTTACCTGGAGAATTCCATGGACAGAGAAGCCTGGTGGGCTACAGTCCGTGGGGTCGCAAAGAGTCAGACACGACTGAGCGACTAACATACATACACATATAGGGCTTCCCAGGTGGCTTAGTGGTAAAGAATCTGCCTGTCAATGCAGGAGATACAGGAGATGTGGCTTTGATCCCTGGGTGGGGAAGAGCCCCTGGAGGAGGAAATGGCAACCCATTCCAGTATTCTTGCCTGGAAAAATTCCATGGACAGAGGAGCCTGGCAGGCTACAGTCCATGGGCTTGCAAAGAGTCGGACATGATTGAGTGAATGAGTGTACACGAATGCATGCACCATGTAGCACAGAAAACTGTATTCAGTATCCTATGAGAAACCGTACTGGAAAAGAACATTTCGTTTCATTCTTCTCTGATCCTTTCCATCAGCACCCCACGTGCTGCCCCTTCTGGCGGTGTTTAGATGCCCTTCCTCTCCACCCTTAGCCAACCATCACCAGCACGGTCACCTGGCAACAAAGGTGGTCGTTGCCTCTCTCCACTGTCACCCTGCCCTGCCTTAACCTGCTCCCCAAAGTGGTCACAGTGATTTTCTAAAATTCTCAAGTACTTGGAACTTCTCTGGTGGTCCACTGGTTAAGACTCCATTCTTCCAGTGGTAGGTTTGATCCCTGATTTGATTCCTGGTTAAGGAACCAGGATACTATGTGTACTTTGGTGCAGCACCCTCCCCAGTAAAAAACCTAAAAAAATTTTTTTAATTCAAAAAAAGAAAAAAATTGAAAACAAACAAAAAGCCACTGCAGTGTCTTTAGCAACTAGAATGGTACCTGCCCCATGCAAGTTCTCAAGAAATAATGAATGAATTAAAGAAAAATGAGTGTTCTGTAGATGATATGGCACTCTATCTGTGCGAGTCCAGAATCTATGCTTAAAAAAAAAAAAAAAAAAGATCATGGCATAGAGAATTGACCACATAGACGATGCGAGAACCAAGGAACCAAACGTGCCTCTGTGAGGCTGTCAACATTGGGACATCACCATCCCCCTGGCCGAGGCAGATGGGAAAACGTAACTGCTGTGACCCCGCACCAGGGCCAGTGCCAAGTTGTAAGAGCTGCAACACCAGAGAAGCTCCTTGCTGATTGAAAAGTCTCCAAAAGTGAGGAAGAGGGAGGGACTGAGGTTTTTCTCCTCCTTGCTGTGAAGTCTCCAGCCAGATGGAAGCCAGGCAGAGGCCAGCAGGCCCAGGAACCTGGGAAACAGAGTCTGTGCACCAAGGCACTCCTCTTTTTGGGGCCAAGGGCCTGCAAGGGACCAACAGGAGAGCAGCCTGGTCGGGGACCTACCCGCATGGGAACCTTTCACTGAATGAGTGAAAACACATAAACTCAGGAGCATTTGTTCTCCATCAGTGCAGCTCTTTTCACATTGATAGTGGAGGGGCCAGGATCGCTTAAGAGTTTCCAGAATACCTGGTACTGGGAAAAATGATGTATCCATTGTGTTTTTTCCAGATGAGCAATTGACCCCATTGCTTTTTTTTTTTTTTTAAGATTTTTAAAATGTTTCCTTTATTTATTTTTTAAACATTTATTTACTTATGTATGTATGTGTGTGTGTATATGTATAGATACATACAGCCAAACACAGGCTGCACCCAGTGTCAGTTGAGGCACATGGGATCTTTGATCTTTGTTGCAACATGCAGGGTTTTTCTTTTTTGTTATTATTGTTGTTAGTTGCAGAATAATCTTTACTTGTGTCATGTGGGATTATTTTTCTAGTTTTGGCATGTGAGCTCTTACTTGCAACATGTGGAATCTAGTTCCCTGAGCAGGAATTGAACCCAGGCCCCCTGCATTGGGAGTGTGGAGTCTTAGCTACTGGACCACCAGAGAAGTCCCCCGTTGTTTTAAATTTGGAGCTACTTTCCTGAAAAGATATCTAGAGGTTAACAAAAATCATAGTTATCATCTTATTAAAGAAATGTAACATATTTTAAATCCTGTGTTTCCTGACTTGTTGGGTACCCTGTAGCGTTTAGGCCCACATCTTTCTAAATCTAAGTAGGGTCATCGTTAGCAAGTGAACATCACCAGGTGGGGATTATACTTAATCATATATTGCATTTATTCCAATCCACTTGAACACTAGAATTTGTTTTTATTATAATTTGCAAGGACAAACGTCAGTAATTGGAGGCCATGTGGATCCTGACTGTTTCATGTCCTTGAAGCCCCTGGCCCAGCTGTGAGATGGGAAGGGACTAAAGCCAGTGGAGGCTCAGCTCCTTCTAAGAGTTTCACACCAGCTCTCCTCTTCCCTCCACGCCTGCCTCCCCACCCAGGCCCCCAGTTCTCACTGTCCCTTTACAGATGCCCAAAAAAAAAGAAAATTCAAGGTTTCATTTCCTCCTTGTGCCATCTTTCCAGAAGCTACTCTCATCCCTCTCAAATATCATGAAAGAAAGCAAAATACAGAAAACATCCCAGAGAAGCAGCTGTTTCAAGACAAGGTGAAAGTGAAAGTTGCTCAGTGGTGTCCAACTCTTTGCAACCCCATGGACTGTATCCTGCCAGGCTCCTCTGTCCATGGACTTCTCCAGGCCAGAATACTGGAGTGGGTAGCCATTCCCTTCTGCAGGGAATCTCCCAAGCAGGAATTGAACTGAGGTCTCCAGCATTGCAGGTGGATTCTTTACCAGCTGAGTCACCAGGAGAGCCCAAGAATACTGGAGTGGGTAGCCTATCCCTTCTCCAGGGGATCTTCCCTACCCAGGAATCAAACCAGGATCTTCTGCATTGCAGGCAGGTTCTTTACCAGCTGAGCCACCAGGGAAGCCCCCAAGGCAAGGTACACTTCTACAAAAAGAAAATACATGAGTTTCTATTTTAGTACTAAAACTGAATCTAGCCTCTGTACCCTGACACTGAATTAAATCTCAAAGTGAGAGAGATTTGGGTGAAGCAGAAATGAATAGCTTTATTGCTTTGCCAGGTAAAGGGGGCCACAGCAGGCTCATGCCCCCTAGAACTGTGTGTCCTGACTTGAAGGGGGCAGGAAAGAGTTTTACAGGAATGGTTCAAGGGGTGTGATCAGCTAATGGACACTCTTCTGAATGGCTGGTGTTGAGGTAATCGAGAGTCAACATCATCCACCTTCTGGTTTTGACTGGTCTGGGGTCCCAGGGCTCGTGGGCCACATACAGTTACTTCTCCCACCTGGTGGGGGTTTCAGTACCTGCAAAACAACTCAAATATTTTGTTCCTACTCATATCCCTTAAAGGGGTACCAGGACCCTGACCCAAGGCTGCACTGCTCTTTCTTGACTGCTCCTCCCTTGTCTCTACAACTTCTCTCTTCCCTGATTAGGAATGATTCAGATCTGCCAGTTGGAAGGTCTTGACACTGGAAAGGTCCTGGAGGCTGAATGAAGCCCATTTCCTGTAATCAAGAAATGGGGAACACAAGAAGGCTTTTGTGGTACCTGCTTGGTACCCTGAACAGGGCAGACGCAGAGTCTACATAAGGTTCTACTTCCCCTGGCTCAATAAATGAGAGACGGGCACAGAGGAGACATACAGACAGGGGACATTAATGTACGTTTTAAAGTAATGGGTCGGACGTATATAAATCATGGAAGGAATGTCATACAAAATAGTGAATGAAATATTTATATATTCCCCTGAAGCTTAGCTTATGTTCAGGGGGCACTGCCCTAGAGAGGTGGATCTCCCCTTTGTTCTGAATCTATTTTTTTCTCTTGCTCTGATACAGCTGTCAGTTTCACAATTTTTCTGAAGTTGATTAGATCAGAAAGCAGAGACAACCCTGTCCAGCATGACCAAAGCCCAACATCAAGGTTGTGGGGATTCCAGGCTTATGGTCTGTATCCTGAAGGTGCTTTTGTTCTGTGGGCCTCTGCGTGGATCTCTGAATTTTAGTGCTGCCGCATTTGTATTTGTGTTATTTGTGTTCCAAGCAGGACAGCAGGATGTGCATACACTTCCATAAAAATCTAGCTTGAAACTGGCAGTCAGATTCATGGAGCTCGGTTATAATTATGTTCCCATCAATGCTCAGCTAAAAGCAGGAGGCTTTTGTTTTGCTTGTTTTAATAAAACCAAACATTTGACTTTAAGGAAGTAAGTTGTTACCTGTTGAGAACATCTTTGGACCTGCTGTTGGAATGATTTAGTATTTCTAAAACATAGGTGTAGGTGAACCTCCATGCAGATTCTTTTCTGTCTGAAAGTCAGATCTATACAAACTGCTATAAAGATGAGATACTATGCTAAGTGATTTTCAGCCACTATTTAATTTAACTTTCAAAAAAACCTGAGGAGGGCAGTTGTCCTCAGTGTCATCTTACAGATATGGAGATTGAGGCTTACAGACATCTTCCCCACACGTTGTTTAGCTATCAGAATAGGTTCTGATCCAAGTCCATTTGAGCACAAAGCCACAGAGAGGGTAGCATTTTAGTGAGCATTACTCATTCATCCCATTTTGGATCACTGCCTTGTCATGGTGAAGGGCTTTGCATGACTCAATGAAGTTATGAGCCATGCCATGCAGGGCCATCCAAGACGGATAGGTCATAGGGAACGGTTCTGACAAGACATGGTCCACTGGAGGAGAGAATGGCAAACATTCCGGTATTTTTGCCATGAGAACTCCCATGAACAATATGAAAAGGCAAAAAGATATAACACCAGAAGATGAGCTACTGGGGAAGAGTGGAAGGCAATTACTAATAGCTTAAGAAAGAATGAAACACCTGGGCCAAAATATAAATGCTCAGTTGTGAATGTATCTGCTGGTGAAAGTAGTCTGATGCTATAAAGAACAATATTGTATCAGTTCAGTTCAGTTCAGTTCAGTCGCTCAGTCATGTCCGACTCTTTGTGACCCCATGAATCGCAGCACGCCAGGCCTCCCTGTCCAACACCAACTCCCGGACCTCACTCAGACTCACGTTCATCGAGTCAGTGATGCCATCCAGCCATCTCATCCTCTGTCGTCCCCTTCTCCTCCTGCCCCCAATCCCTCCCAGCATCAGAGTCTTTTCCAATGAGTCTACTCTTCGCGTGAGGTGGCCAAAGTACTGGAGTTTCAGCTCTAGCATCATTCCTTCCAAAGAAATCCCAGGGCTGATCTCCTTTAGAATGGACTGGTTGGATCTCCTTGCACTCCAAGGGACTCTCAAGAGTTTTCTCCAACACCACAGTTCAAAAGCATCAATTCTTTGGCGCTCAGCTTTCTTCACAGTCCAACTCTCACATCCATACATGACCACTGGAAAAACCATAGCCTTGAAGAACGTGGAATATTATGTCCATGAATCAAGGTAAATTGGGCATGGTCAAGCAGCAGATGAACTTCCCAGGTGGTCCTCATGCTAAAGAACCCAACTGCCAATTCAGGAGACATAAGAGACATGAATTTGATCCCTGGGGTGGGAAGATCCCCTGGAGAAGGAATGTACAATATTCTTACCTGGAGAATACCATGGTCAGAGGAGACTGGTGGGCTACAGTCCATGGGCTTGCAAAGAGTCAAACATGACTGAAGCAACTTAGCACTCATGCGCAAGCAGTAGATGGCAAGAGCAAACATCAACATCTTAGGAACTAAACTAGAATGAATGGGAATGGGCGACTTAATTCAGATGACCATTATATCCACTACTGTGGACAAAAATCCCTTAGAAGAAATGGAGTAGCCCTCATAGTCAACAAAAAAGTTGAAATGCATACTTGGGTGCAATTTCAAGAATGACAGTATGATCTCAGTTTGTTTCCAAGGCAGACTATTCACCATGGTAGTAATCTGAGTCTATGCCCCAACCACTAATGCTGAAGAAGCTGAAGTTGACTGGTTCTGTAAAGACCTACAAGACCTTCTAGAACTAACATCAAAAATAAAAAGATGTCCTTTTCATCGTAGGGGACTGGAAAGCAAAAGTAGAAAGTCAAGAAATACCGGGATTAACAGGCAAGTTTGGCCTTGGAGTACAAAGTGAAGCAAGGGAAAGACTAACAGAGTTTTGTCAAGAGAACACACTGGTCACAGCAAACACCATCTTCCAACAACACAAGAGACAATTCTACCCATGGACGTCACCAGATGGTCAATACTCAAATCAGATTGATTATATTCTTCATAGCCGAACATGAAGAAGCTCTATACAGTCAGCAACAATAAGACCTGTATCTGACTGTGGCTCAGCTCCTTATTGCAAAATTCAGGCTTAAATTGAAGAAAGTAGGGAAAGCTACTAGGCCATTCAGACATGACCTAAATCAAATCCCTTATGATTATATGGTGGAGGTGATACATAGATTCAAAGGATTAAAGCTGGTAGACAAAATGCCTTGAAGACCTATGGACAGAGGTATATAACATTGTATAGGAGGTAGAGACCAAAACCATCCCCAAAAAAGAAATGCAATAAGTCAAAGCAGTTGTCTGAGGAGGCTTTATAATTAGCTGAGAAAAGAAGTGAAGCAAAAGGCAAGAGAGAAAGGGAAAGATATATCCCATTGAATGTAGAGTTCCAAATAATATGGAAGAGAGAGAAGAAGGCCTTCCTAAGTGAACAATGCAAACAAATAGAGGAAAACAATAGAATGGGAGAGATGAGATATCTCTTCACAAAAATTTAGGCTATCAAGGGAACATTTCATGCAAGGATGGGCAGGATGAAGGACAGAAAGTGTAAAGAACTAACAGAAGCAGAAGAGATTAAGAAGAGTTGTCAAGAATACACAAAAGAACTGTACAAAAATTCTTAACTCCTGGATAACCATGATGGTGTGGTCACTGACCTAGAGCCAAACATCCTGGAGTGTGAAGTAAAGTGAGCCTTCAAAAGCATGACTATGAACAACGCTAGTGGAGATGACAGAATTCCAGATGAGCTAGATAAAATCCTAAAATATGTTATTAAAATGCTATACTCAATATTTCAGCAAATTTGGAAAACTCAGCACTGGCCACAGGGCTGGAAAAGGTCAGTTTTCATCTCAATCCCAAACAAGGGCAATGCCAAAGAGTGTTCAAACTACTGTACAATTGTGCTGATTTCACATGCTAGCAAGATTATGCTCAAAATCCCTTAAGTTAAGCTTCAGCAGTACATGAACTGAGAACTTCCAGATGTAAAAGCTGGGTTGAGAAATGGCAGAGGAACCAGAGATCAAATAGCTGACAATTGTTGTATCATAGAGAAAGCAAAGGAATTCCACAAAAGCATCTGCTTCATTGCTGTGCTAAAGCCTTTGACTGTGTGGATCACAAGAACTGGAAAATTCTTTTTCTTTTAATTTTTTTATTATTATTATATTTTTTTACTTTACAATATTGTATTGGTTTTGCCATACATCAACATGCATCCACCACGGGTGTACACGTGTTCCCCATCCTGAACCCCCCTCCCACCTCCCTTCCCATACCATCCCTTTAGGTCATCTCAGTGCACCAGCCCCAAGCTTCCTGTATCCTGCATCGAACCTGGACTGGCGATTCATTTCTTATATGATATTATACATGTTTTAATGCCATTCTCCCAAATCATCCCCCCGCCCCTCTCCCACAGAGTCCAAAAGACTCTTCTATACATCTGTGTCTCTTTTGCTGTCTTGCATACAGGGTTGTCGTTACCATCTTTCTAAATTCCATATATATGTGTTAGTATACTGTATTGGTGTTTTTCTTTCTGGCTTACTTCACTCTGTATAATAGGCTCCAGTTTCATCCACCTCAAAGAGACAGAAATGCCAGACCACTTTACCTGTCTCCTGAGGAATCTTTATACTAGTCAAGAAGCAACAGTTAGAACTAGACATGACACAACTGACTGGTTCATAATTGGGAAAGGAGTATGATAAGGCTGTATATGTCCCTGTTTATTTAACTTTTATGCAGAATACATCAAGGGGAAATGCTGGAGAGGATGAATCTCAAGCTGGAATCAAGATTGCCAGAAGAATAACAATAACCTCTGATATGCAAATGATACCACTCTAATGCCAGAAGGTGAAGAGGAAACGAAAGAGCCTCTTGATGAGGGTGAAAGAGGAGAGTGAAAAAGCTGGCATGAAACTCAGCTTTCAAAAAATTAAAATCATTTCATCTGGTTCCATTACTTCATGGAAAATAGAAGGGGAAATATTAGAAATAGTGATAGATTTTATTTTCCTGAGCTCCAAAATTACTGCAGAAGGTGACTGTTCCCATGAAATGAAAAGACACTTGTTCCTTGGAAGAAAAACTGTGACATAACTAGACAGCATATTAAAAAGCAGAGACATCACTTTGTTGACAAAGGTCTCTATAGTCAAAACTATAGTCTTTCCAATAGTCATGTGTGGATGTGAGAGTTCGTCCATAAAGAAGGCAGCACACCGAAGAATGAATACTTTCTAATTGTGCTGGAGAAGACTCTTGAGAGTCCCTTGGACAGCAAGGAGATAAAAGCAGTCAATCCTAAAGGACATTAACCCTCAATATTCAATCCTAAAGAAGATCAAGCCAGGCTTCAACAGATCATGAACTGTGAACTTCCAAATGTTCAAGCTAGATTTAGAAAAGGCAGAAGAACCAGAAATCAAATTGCCAACACCCATTGGATCATCCAAAAAGCAAGAGAGTTCCAGAAAAACATCTACTTCTGCTTTATTGATTATGTCAAAGCCTTTGACTGTGTGGACCACAACTAACTCTGGAAAATCCTTCAAGAGATGGGAATACCAGACCACCTGACCTGCCTCTTGAGAAATCTGTATGCAGACCAGGAAGCAACAGTTAGAACTGGACATGGAACAACAGACTGGTTCCAAATCGGGAAAGGAGTGCATCAAGGCTGTATATTGTCACCCTGCTTATTTAACTTCTGTGCAGAGTACATCATGAGAAATGCTGGACTGGAGGAAGCACAAGCTGGAATCAAGATTGCTGGGAGAAATATCAACCTCAGATTACAGATGACACCACCCTTATGGCAAAAAGCAAAGAAGAACTGAAGAGCCTCTTGATGAAAGTAAAAGAGGAGAGTGAAAAAGTTGGCTTAAAACTCAACATTCAGAAAACTAAGATCATGACCTCTGGTCCCATTGCATCAAGGCAAATAGATGGGGAAACAGTGTAAACAGTGACAGACTTTATTTTGGGGGGCTCCAAAATCACTGTAGATGGTGACTGCAGCCATGCAATTAAAAGACACTTGCTCCTTGGAAGAAAAGTTATGACCAACCTAGACAGTGTATTAAAAAGCAGAGACATTACTTTGCCAACAAAGGTCCATTTAGTCAAGGCTATGGTTTTCCAGTAGTCATGTATGGATGTGAGAGTTGGACTATAAAGAAATCTAAGCACTGAAGAATTGATGCTTTTGAACTGATGTGTTGGAGAAGACTCTTGAGAGTCCCTTGGACTGCAAGGAGATCCAACAAGTCCATCCTAAAGGAAATCAGTCCTGGATATTCATTGGAAGGATAGATGCTGAAGCTGAAACTCCAATACTTTGGCCACATGATGCGAAGAACTAATTCAGTGGAAAAGACCTGGATGCTGGGAAATATTGAAGGCAGGAGGAGAAGGGGACGACAGAGGATGAGATGGTTGGATGGCATCACCGACCCAATGGAAATGAGTTTGAGTAAACCCTGGGATATGGTGATGGAAGAGAAGCCTGGTGTGCTGCAGTCCATAGCATCACAAGGAGTCACACATGACTGAACTGAACTGAAAGTCAACCCTGAATATTCGTTGGAAGGACTGATGCTAAAGCTCCAATACTTTGGCCACCTTTTTCCCACTCCTTGGAAGAGACCCTAATGCTGGGAAAGATTGAATGCAGGAGGAAAAGGGGGTGACAGGAGAAGAGATGGCTATATAGCATCACTGAGTCAATGGACATGAATCTGAGCAAACTCTGGAGATAGTGGTACGGGGAGCCTAGCATGCTTCATTCAGTCCATGGGGTCACAAAGAATCAGACAAGACTTATCAACTGAAGAACAGCAACACTCTCCTTCACAAAGATGTCTGTGGGTCATGTGACTGGGTGTATCCCAGAATGCCTAGGGGCCTCTGTGGTGGTTAACTATCCTGCACACCAGCACTTCCCCTCGTCTTTGATTTCTCCTCCATCTTTTACCTTGTTGGTTCTAATCAGTTTATCTTGTATCTTTGAGCCATGTCATTCTTTTAAAGGTTGTGCCCTGTGTCTTTCCTATCTCACTACCTCTTTCTAGGAATTTTGCTTAAGAATCCAGAGGCCAAATCTAGGTGCACAATTCCTTTAAACTGATATAATTGCAACAAAAATGAGTAGGGGATACTGGGGGCCGGGTGGGTATCATATCCTAGATATTGACTATTTAAATGGCAGAATTCTCCCCATAGTTGTAGAATCTGCCCCTTAGTTCATTCTGAGAATCTGACATTAGATTTCTGTTATAGCTCTGAAAAAAAACTCAATTTAGAACCAACAACAAAATGACTTTAGAAAACACACCATTTTTTTTTTTTCCTGAAATGCTCAGAGACTATACCTTCTGTTTTGTAGTTTCCAGAGGCATCCTGGCTGAATGGGATATGTATGAGTCCTTTCCATTTGCCAGGGGAAATAATTGAACAATTATGTAAATGTCTCAATGTATGTGACTGTTGTATTATTTTCTGTTTAGAGAAACTGGCTATTCAAATTGTTTTCTCTGCAGGAAAATGTTGTTTCCAATACGTGATATGTCTAAAGCACTCTTAAAAAACAATGGTACTCTTTCTGTCTTTGGGAATAGTTAAAGTGGGGTTTGGGGAAAGCAATGAGCTCTTTTCAAGAGACTGAATTCTAAAGAGTACAAAATATCATGCAAAGTAAATCCAGTCTTTCAGGACCATTCTCTGGAGATTAGGGTTGGAGAAGTAAATGGAGAGTGTGAGCAACATTTCCTCCAATTTGTAATATTGGATCAGTCCCATTTTAAACTGTAGTAATTTATTCTTCATTGAACCATGGAGATTAATTAATCCTTTGTTTTGCTGGATTAATGAGTAATCAATATGCCAAAGGGAAGGAAAAAGAGAGAATGATTTCTTCTCAAGGAACAAAGCATTTCAGGTGGCCAAGTCATCTTATCTTTTATGTTTACAAAGCACACTGCAACCCAGATAAAATGTGTGGCATCAAGGAGATTTGAGCTCTTTAAAAAAAAAAAACAAAAAGCAAAAAAAAAAAACCAAAAACTAGGATATCCTTGGTTTGTGTATTTCAGGTAGATTTAAGCCAGTGGGACAAATACACTAAAATACCCAATGCATTGTGGCTGGACTCTGGGGGTCTACACTCTTCCCCTAAAACTTGTCAGTTTCTACAGTTCTTTGACACGTTTATAGCATAAGAAGTCAGTTGCTCTGAGAGTCCCTCCCTAACCTGCAAAACCTAATTTTAACCATCCTCTTTTGCCACCAGCCAGCCCCTCTCAACCAATGCTTCTTTATTTTCTTCATGGTGCTTATTACTATTGGAAATGGTCTAGTTAGCCTGTTCATGTACCTGCTTTTTGCCCATCCCACCCCCAAATGTAAGAGTAAGGACTTTGTCAGTTTTGTTCCCCATTGTATTCACTGAGTCTAGCGGGATTCTTGCACATAGAATCTCACCTGCCAAGTGATAAATATCTGAATGAATGAGTATCAGTGAGTGAATGAGTTTGTAATGGAATGGATTTGACCTGAAGTGGTTTATCTGAGCAAAACCAAAGATGGGAGAAATCAGGAAGGGCAACTTCAGTGGTTTAAAACCAAAGTAAGAGGTACTGAGAATGTCAAAGCACCTTAGGAAACTATACTTGGTCTCCAGAATAGCATTCAGCTCAGTTCAGTCATTCAGTCGTGTCCAACTCCTTGTGACAGCATGGACTGCAGCATGTCAGGCCGCCCTGTCCATCAGCAGCTCCTGGAGTTTGCTCAAATTTGTGTCCATTGAATTGGTGATGCCATCCAACCATCTCATCCTCAGTCGTCCTCTTCTCATGCTTTCAATCTTTCCCAGCATCAGGGTCTCTTCAAATGAGTCCGTTTTTCACATCAGTTGTTGTTGCTAAGTCACTTCAGTCGTGTCCGACTCTGTGTGACTCCATAGGCGGCAGCCCACCAGGCTCCCCCATCCCTGGGATTCTCTAGGCAAGAACACTGGAGTGGGTTGCCATTTCCTTCTCCAATGCATGAAAGTTAAAAGTGAAAGGGAAGTCTCTCAGTCGTGTCCGACTCTTCGTGACCCCGTGGACTGCAGCCTACCAGGCTCCTCTGTCCATGGCATTTTCCAGGCAAGAGTACTGGAGTGGGATGCCATCAGAAACGCCAAAGAATTGGAGTTTCCACTTCAGCATCAATCCTTCCAATGAATATTCAGGACTGATTTCCTTTAGGATGGACTGGTTGGATCTCCTTGCAGTCCAAGGGATTCTCAAGAATCTTTTCCAACCCACAGTTCAAAAGCATCAATTGTTCAGTGCTCAGCTTTCTTTATAGTCCAACTCTCACATCCATACATGACTACTGGAAAAACCATAGCCTTGACTAGATGGACCTTTGTCAGCAAAGTAATGCCTCTGCTTTTGAATATACTGTCTAGGTTCGTCATAATTTTTCTTCCAAGGAGCAAGCATCTTTTAATTGCATGGCTGCAGTCACCAACTACAGGGATTTTGGAGCCCACAGAAATAAAGTCTGTCACAGTTTCCCCATCTATTTCCCATGAAGTGATAGGACCAGATGCCATGTTCTTAGTTTTCTGAATGTTAAGTTTTAAGCCAACTTTTTCACTCTCCTCTTTCACTTTCATGAAGTATCTCTTTAGTGTTTTTCTTCATTTTCTGCCATAAGGGTGGTGTCATCTGCATATCTGAGGTTATTGGTATTTCTCCTGGCAATCTTGATTCCAATTGTGCTTCATCCAGGCCAGCATTTCTCATGATGTACTCAGCATATAAGTTAAATAATCAGGGTGACAATATACAGCCTTGATTTACTCCTTTTCCTATTTGAAACCAGTTTGTTGCTTCGTGTCCAGTTCTAACTGTTACTACTTGATCTGCATATAGGTTTCTCAAGAAGCAGGTCAGGTGGTCTGGTATGCCCATCTCATGCAGAATTTTCCAGAGTTAGTTGTGGTCCACACAGTGAAAGGCTTTAGCATAGTCAATAAAATAGAAATAGATGTTTTTCTAGAACTGTCCTGCTTTTTTGATGATCCAGCAGATGTTGGCAATTTGATCTCTGGTTCTTCTAACTTTTCTAAAACCAGCTTGAATGTATTTAAGTTCACGGTTCACATACTGTTGAAACCTGGCTTGAAGAATTTTGGTCATTACTTTGCTAGCATGTGAGAGTGCGATTGTGAAGCAGTCTGAACATTCTTTGGCATTGCTTTTTTTGGGGACTGGAGTGAAAACTGACCATTTCCAATCCTGTGGCCACTGCTGAGTATTCCAAATTTGCTGGCACATTGAGTGCAGCACTTTCACAGCATCATCTTTTAGGATTTGAAATAGCTCAACTGGAATTCCATCACCTTCAATAGCTTTGCTCGTAGTAATGCTTCCTAAGGCCCACTTGATTTCACATTCCAGGATGTCTGGCTCTAGGGTAGTGATCACACCATTGTGATTATCTGGGTCATGAAGGTATTTTTTTGTATAGTTCTGTGTATTCTTGCCATCTCTTCTTAATATCTTCTGGTTCTGTTAGGTCCATACCATTTCTGTCCTTTATCGAGCCCATCTTTGCATGAAATGTTCCCTTTGTATCTCTAATTTTGTTGAAGAGATCTCTGCTACTGCTGCTAAGTCACTTCAGTCGTGTACGACTCTGTGCTCCCCCGTCCCTGGGATTCTCCAGGCAAGAACACTGGAGTGGGTTGCCATTTCCTTCTCCAATGCATGAAAGTGAAAGTGAAGTCGCTCAGTCATATCTGACTCGTAGCGACCCCAGACTCGTAGGACTGCAGCCTACCAGGCTCCTCCGTCCATGGGATTTTCCAAGCAGGAGTACTGGAGTGGGGTGCCATTGCCTTCTCCCGTAGAGATCTCTAGTCTTTCCCATTCTATTGTTTTCCTCTATTTCTTTACACTGATCAAAGTCTTTCCCATTCTATTGTTTTCCTCTATTTCTTTGCATTGATCACTGAGGAAGCCTTTCTTATCTCTCCTTGCTATTCTTTGGAACTCTGCATTCAAATAGGTACATCTTTCCTTTTCTCCTTTGCTTTTCACTTCTCTTGTTTTCACAGGTATTTCTAAGGCCTCCTCAGACAACAGTTTTTCTTTTTTGCATTTTTCTTGAAGATAGTCTTAATTTTTGCCTCCTGTACAATGTCACGAACCTCCACCCATAGTTCTTCAGGCACTTTCTCTATCAGATCTTTTCCCTTGAATCTATTTGTCACTTCCACTGTACAATCGTAAGGGATTTCATTTAGGTCATCCCTGAATGGTCTAGTGGTTTTCCCTACTTTCTTTAAGTCTGAATGTGGCAATCAGGAGTTCATGATCTGAGCCACATTCAGCTCCTGGTCCTGATTTTGCTTACTTTGTAGAGCTTCTCCACTTTTGGCTGCAAAGAATATTATCAATCTGATTTCAGTATTGACCATCTGGTGATGTCCATGTGTAGAGTCTTCTCTTGTGTTGTTGGAAGAGGGTGTTAGCTATGCCCAGTGCGTTCTCTTGGCAAAACTCGACTAACCTTTGCCCTGCTTCATTCTGTACTCGAAGGCCAAATTTGCCTGTTACTCCATGTGTTTCTTGACTTCCTACTTTTGCATCCCAGTTCTCTATAATGAAAAGGACACCTTTTTTGGGTGTTAGTTCTAAAAGGTCTTGCAGATCTTCATAGAACCATTCAACTACAGTTACTTCAGCATTACTGGTTGGGGCATAGACTTGGATTACTGTGATATTGAATGGTTTGCTTTGGGAACAAACAGAGATCATTCTGTCAATTTTGAGATTGCATTCAAGTCTGCATTTTGGACTCTTTTGTTGACTATGATGGCTACTCCTTTTTTTCTAAGGGATTCTTTCCCACAGTAGTAGATATAATGGTTATCTGAGTTAAATTCACCCTTTCCAGAACATTTTAGTTCACTGATTCCTAAAATGTCCATGTTCACTCTTAGAATCTCCTGTTTGACCACTTCCAATTTACCTTGATTCATGGACCTAACTTTCTAGGTTCCTATGCAATAGTGTTCTTATAGCATTGGACTTTACTGCCATCTCCAGTCACATCCACATCTGTAAGTTGTTTTTGTTTTGGCTCCATCTCTTATTCTTTCTGGACTTATTTCTCCACTGATCTCTAGTAGCATATTGGGCACCTACCGACCTGATGAGTTCATCATTCATTGTCCTATCTTTTGCATTTTCATACTTCATGGGGTTCTTAAGGCAAGAATACTGAATGGTTTGCCATTCCCTTCTCCAGTGGACCACGTTTTCTCAGAACTTTCCCCATGACCAATTTGTCTTGGGTGGCCCTACACAGCATGGCTCATAGTTTCATTGACTTAGACAAGGCTGTGGTCCATGTGAT
This sequence comes from Bubalus kerabau, assembly GCF_029407905.1. Lineage (NCBI taxonomy): Eukaryota > Metazoa > Chordata > Mammalia > Artiodactyla > Bovidae > Bubalus > Bubalus kerabau. The sequence goes on from NC_073643.1 coordinate 5,550,086, forward strand.
GAGATTGGTTAGTTTTCTGTGATTGTGGTTTTTCAGTCTGTCTGCCCTCTGATGGAGAAGCACAAAAGGCTTATGGAAGCTTCCTGATGGGGAAACTAGGTCTTGTTCTGATTGAATGCCCATGCTCAGTAAATCTTTAATGCAATTTTCTGTTTATGACCAGGGCTGTGTTACCTCCCTGTTACTTGACCTGAGGCCAAAGTATGGTGGAGGTAATGAAGATAATGATGAAGTCTTTCAAAAGGTCCCGTTTATACACTGCTGTAGTCAGTGCCCCCAACCCTGCAGCAGGCCACCCCCGACCTATACCTCTGCTGGAGACTCCTGGACACTTACGGGCAAGTCTGGTTCAGTTTCTTGAAGGGTCACTGCTCCTTTCTCTTGGGTCCTGGTACACACAAGGTTCTGTTTGTGCCCTCTAAGAGTCTGTTTCCCCAATCCCGTGTAAATTCTGGCTGCTCTATGGTGGGGTTAATGGCTACCTCCTCCAAGAGGGCTTATGCCATACCCAGGTCTGCTGCACCCAGAGCCCCTGCCTCTGTGGCAGTCCACTGCTGACCCATACCTCCTCAGGAGACACTCCAACACAGTTCTGTCTCGGTCTCTGTGGGGTCTCTGGGTCCTGGTGTGAACAAGGTGTGTTTGAGCCCTCTGAGCATCTCTGGCAGGTATGGGGTTTGATTCTAAACATGATTTCACCCCTCCTACCATCTTGCTGGTTGGAGATCCAACAAGTCCCTTCTGAAGGAGATCAGCCCTGGGATTTCTTTGGAAGGAATGATGCTAAAGCTGAAACTCCAGTACTTTGGCCACCTCATGCAAAGAGTTGACTCATTGGAAAAGACTCTGATGCTGGGAGGGATTGGGGGCAGGAGGAGAAGGGGACGACAGAGGATGAGATGGCAGGATGGCATCACTGACTTGATGGACGTGAGTCTGAGTGAACTCCGGGAGTTGGTGATGGACAGGGAGGCCTGGCGTGCTGGGATTCATGGGGTCGCAAAGAGTTGGACACGACTGAGCGACTGAACTGAACTGAACTGACCATCTTGCTGGGGCTTCTCCTTTGCCCTTGGACGTAGGGTATCTCCTCACAGTCACTGCAGTGCATGCAGCTGCCTCTCCAGCACCAGCACCGTGTAGCTGCCAGAAAACCATAGGCTTCTACATTTCCATGGATCAGGAACATTCCTGCTAAACATTCCATGAAGGCCCTGATGTGTTTGTTGCTTGTCTAGTCTAAGCATATTCACATGCAGCTGAAGGGTGGCATTGTATGTTGGAGATCAGGGTGGGATAGATGGACGGCATGTCTAGAAGGATGCTTTTCTTCTAAGAATCATCCCACTACTGCTCAGGGTCTGCTGGTACCATATTAATTCATGTTTGGCAGATTAACAATAGATACAAGACATACAGTATAAAATAGTGCATTGTCAGCTTCCTAGGTGGAGAAGGCAATGGCACCTCACTCCAGTACTCTTGCCTGGAAAATCCCATGGACAGAGGAGCCTGGTAGGCTGCAGTCCATGGGGTTGCTAGGAGTCGGACTTGACTGAGCAACTTCAATTTTCACTTTCATGAATTGGAGAAGGAAATGGCAACCCACTCCAGTGTTCTTGCCTGGAGAATCCCAGGGATGGGGGAGCCTGGTGGGCTGCCGTCTATGGGGTCACACAGAGTCGGACATGACTGAAGCGACTTAGCAGCAACTTAGCAGCTTCCTAGGAATTCATCTGTAATCCAAAGATCTGGAATAGTCTTCCATTCTACCTAACTTAATTATACTTTGACAGTACTGTTAATATTTGTGTTTCCAACCTGAAAGGTAGGGATATAAAGTCTGTTAACATTTTAATTTTTAGTTTGAGTAGAGGTTTGTGTTATAAAACACATCAGTGAAATATGAAAGGAGCATAGAGCAGTATCTGAGTATTTGTGTAATGTATTTCTAGTGTCAAAAATGTTTAATTAAGATATATTATCCATTGGCATCAAAACTGGCAAGGGATTCTATACATTATATACATTTATGAGTAATTATGATATTGATCCCTTCGTTAAATTAAGGGTGTTCTCTTCATTGACTTTTCTTTAAGCCACACTCCTTTAGAATGTAAATTCATAAGTCTGTCTTCTAAGACTTTTTGAAAATATCAGGTTCTTTATTAGAGACAGTATTAGAGTCATTTTATGTAGGTCTTTTGGTCACAGGCAACAGAGACTATCTTTTGTTATGCCTAATAACAATAGAAACAATTTATTGAAATGATATTTAGGTTGGACAACCAAAAACCTGTCAAAGGGAAGCTGAAACAAGAAATAATAAGGACTGTCTTCTGGGAATTATGGGAGTCAGGAAGAAATACCACATCAGGTCACCTGAGACAAGCATTTTTGAGAAATGAATCTGATTGGTTCAATTGAGTCAGTGATCAACTTTCCTGTGAGTAAGAGACCATATTTAACAAAAATTTTAAAATGAAAAGGCACTGTTTCCCAGGGAAAAATTCACATTCTATTACCAAACAAATTAAAAAATAAAATAAATGGACAAGTAAAAACACAAGTATCCACTACAGTAACTAAGCTAATCCCATCTCTCTCTCATATTTTTTCCCCGGAAGCATGAGAATTAGTCACTTGTGCTGATCACATCTTGAGCAATGATGAAAGAATAAACTTGGATTAAATATTAGTGTTGATTAAGCTATAATAAACCAGTTCATTAAAAAGATATATTAATTGATGGTGACAAGGTAGGAGAGTGGAAGGAAATTAATATTTGGAGAGAGCCAGGCACTGTGTTAATTGGTTTTTGGGACCCTCTTATTTAGTATTCATCCCGAGCATGCTGCTGCTGCTGCTGCTAAGTCACTTCAGTCATGTCCGACTCTGTGTGACCCCATAGACGGCAGCCCACCAGGCTCCCCCATCCCTGGGATTCTCCAGGCAAGAACACTGGAGTGGGTTGCCATTTCCTTCTCCAGTGCAAGAAAGTGAAAGATGAAAGTGAAGTCGCTCAGTCATGTCCAACTCTTAGCGACCCCATGGACTGCAGCCTACCAGGCTCCTCAGTCCAAGGGATTTTCCAGGTAAGAGTACTGGATTGGGGTGCCATTGCCTTCTCTGATCCCGAGCATAGGAGGAAGGTATTCTTATCTTACTGATAGGGAAACTGGGGATCAGAGAGACTAAGCAACTTTTTTCCAAGGTCGCATACTTAATGACATGCAAATATAATGGTGCGGTGTATTACTAGAGATACAGTTGCAAAGGAAAACAGCATGCAATTGTTAGTTAGCTTTGCTGATGTGAAGTTGCTGTTGTCTTGGATAATTAGTCCATAACACTTCTCAGTTGGACCATCATGCTATCTTTTGACCTAATCAAACAGAAGCATCTCTTTTTCTTCCAGTATTTTTAGGATTATGAATATCAGCACTAAATAGTGTTCTCTTGCTAAAAACCTCTTGCCAATTTTTATTTGAAACCAGTCATCTTGTTTATAACCCATTTGTCTTAGGTCATATTTCCTAGAAGATCTTGAGGCAGGGGTTTGGGTTAAGTGGTTTATGGCAGGAATGTTGTTCAGGAAACAACTACTTTCAAGAAAGTGAGGATAACAGAATAGGAAAGAGTCTAGCAAGGATGTGCCAAGGGTCGGAATAGTAAGCCCTGACCTCATTGTCAGAGGACTCCAGAGCTTAAGTCTCACTATAAAGTCCTTTTTTCCTGACAGTGAGATGTCACCTGTGGGCTGGTATTCAAAACTTAACAAGCATGCGCCTTTAGCAGATGACATACAGAGACCTGAGGCTGGGGTTACCAGCTCCATATAAGGCCAGCCGTGAACAGTCAACTCTCATTTGACATTCAGAGGTTGAGTCATGGCCAGGCACAGGCTTCTGGTCAAAGGGCCCTTGCTTGCTCTGTCCTTGCAACAAAAGTTTTCACTCCTCAGCAAACCTCCTTTCTGACAAAAAGAGTTCTTAGCTGAGTCTGCTTATTTTTTGCAGGAGGGTATGTGTCATTGGATACTTATGACAATGCTTAGCCATTGGCTGGGCTTGGACTGCTTTCGTAACTGTCATGGGATACGGCTTCACCAAGAGGGCAGTGGAGGAGCATCCATGCTGTGTAGCGGGAACTTCACTCACTGTTTGGGACTCGAACCCAACCAAAACTCAGACTGGTACTTGAACCCACAATCCCTGTCTAGGAGGGGACTTGAGCCCACTGTCTTTTTTAAAACTGCTCACCTGCTATCAGGATTTACTGAAACTCACTTTTGTCTTGTCACAGAAAGAATTTAGCATGAGGCAAAGCTTCAGGCAAAGAATGAGTTTGTTTGCACAGGTCGATTGTGAGAGATGTTAATAGAAGTGGGCAGGCAAGAGACTGCAGCTTGAAGAACAAAGAGGGTTATGTTTTTATAGTCAAAGAAAAAATGGGGAGTGGAGAAGACCACCTTCTTCCTCATTTTTAGGTAGATGTCAAGGTTTCTGTCATTAGTTCCTCCTTTGACTCTTATATGGTCTCACCAGGACTATCAGGGTTCTATTTAAATCGTACGTGTATTAGCAGAAGGGTGGTAAGATACGCTTAAATATGATAATTCATCTCAGGTTTTGATATAATGTCCCCTTTCACTGCATTTCTTTCCCCTTTCACCTATATTCCTGTCTAGACTACAGACAGAAATGCTTCTCTTCAAGGACTGTTAACTCCCTGACTTCATGTAACAAGATTCAGACCCCATATCTGTCGTCTTATGTTTTAACTATCAGGGGTTGTGGCTTAAGTGTGTCTGGCACTTGGATGCACCTGGTCTTCCTTCGAAGTAGTGTAGATTGTTGCTAGGTTACTGGATTCTTGAGTGGTCATTAGCTTACAACAGTCTCCCAAACTCCGTTAAAATTATCTTTCTGTCCTTAACCTCCTAGTAGGATTTCTAATCTAACCATTTAATTAAGCCATTCTCCCCCTACCATGATTTACAGCTCTAGTTAGTGCACCAGCAGTTTAACAGGGAAATTTTGTATGGGAACAAATAATATCCTGTTTGTTTCCTAGTTCGCCAGTAGAGCTTACGCATTTGTATCTTGCTTTTATGGCATAGGTAGACAGCTCTTGTTCTGTTTCCCTTTTCCTTATCTGTCCCTCTTGAATGGAGTTTTGTGAGATGACATACTTTTGTGGTTTAACACATGTTAGGCTATTTAGTATCATTTTAGTGGGTGAACACTGAGGCATTTTTTAATAGTTTTATTGGAGTATATTTGCTTTACACTGTTGCATTAGTTTCTGCTGTACAGCAAAGTGTATCAGCCACACGTATACATATATCCCCTCTTTTTTCGGATCTCCTTTCCATTTACGTCACCACAGAGCAAAGAGTAGGCTTCCCTGAGCTATACAATAGGTTTTCATTAGTTATCTATTTTATACATAGAATCAGTAGTGTATAGAGGTTAATCCCAATCTCCCAATTCCTCCCACCCCATCCCTGCTTTCTCCCCTTGGTATGTCTGTTCTCTATGTCTGTGTCTCTATTTCTGCTTTGAAAATAGGTTCACATATACCATTTTTCTAGAGTCCACATATATGCTTTAATATATGATACTTGTTTTTCTCTTTCTGACTTCATTTTTAAGCATTTAAATTTTTAAGATGGTATAAATTGATATTTGCTGCTTTTGTCTAGCTTTCCTTCAAAGGATAGTCAATTTGCATTTATTTTATTTTTTCCAAACAAATTTTTCTATGTTCTCCCTTCACCTCCATCCCTTTCTCCTTCCCTCAATCACTGTCTTAATTTAGACCCGTATCACTATCACTTCTTCTCTGGGCTATTGTAATAGCTTGCTACACGCTTGTCAAAAGACAAATGATGATTTATAGATAAATAAAATATACAAGTCTTTTTAACCTAGGAAAAGATGAAAGTACAGTCATTTCTCCTTATCCATGGTTTTACTTTCCTCAGTTTCAATGACCCACAGTCAACCGTATTCCTAAAATAGCAAATGGGAAGTTTCAGAAATAAGCAGCTCATCAGTTTTAGCTTGGGTGAGTTCTGAGCCTCATGACGTCCTGTTCTGTCCCACCCAGTGTGTGACTGTCTCTGTGCCTGCCTCTCCTGCCCTTAGTCACTTAGTCTCGGTTACCAGATCCACTGTTCACTGTTGCAGTGCTAGTGATTTTCACCCGCCTTTTTCTTGTAATGGCCCCAACGTGCAAGAGTAGTGATGCTGGCAGATTGGATTCTTCCAAAGAGAAGCCCTAAAAGGCTTCCTTTCAGTAAAAAGTGAAAGTGCTCAGCTATATAAAGAAAGGGAAAGAAATCATATGCTCAAGTGGCTAAAGCTGTGGTAAGAATGAATCTTCTTGTGCAATTGTGAAGAAGGAAGAAGAAGAAATTTGTGTTCTGCTGTCACACCACAAGCTGCCAAAGTTACGGCCACAGTGTGTGGTGAGTGCTTCGTTACGATGAGAAAGACCTTAAGAGTGTACAATAAGATGTTTTGAGACAGAGACCACGTCCACGTAACCTTGACTACAGTATTCACTGCAAGGACTGATGCTGAAGCTCCAATACTTTGGCCACCTGACGTGAAGAGCGGACGCATTGGAAAAGACCCTGATGCTGGGAAAGATTGAGGGCAGGAGAAGGGAGAGACAGAAGATGAGATGGATGGATGGCATCATTGACTTAATGGACATGAGTCTGAGCAAGCTCTGAAAGATAGTGAAGGACAGGGAAGCCTGGTGTGCTGCAGTCCATGGGGTCACAAAGAGTTCGACACAGCTGAGTGACTGAACAACTGCAATTGTTATGATTGTTCTAGTTTATTATTAGTTATCATTAATCTCCTACTGTGTCTAATTTGTAAATTAAATTTTATCACAGTCACGTACACATAGGAAAACAACCAGAATCCATACAGGTTGCTGTACGATGTGCAGCTTCTTGTGTCCACTGGGGGATCTTGAAACATATTCCTCATGATGGGGGGGGGCAGGGTGGACAGTGACTCCATCAACTATGTGGACATGGCTTCACTGGGTGAGATGAGGCTCAGAAAGGTCCACTTGGGTGGAGAGAAAAAGTTCTCTTCAGAAAGTGGCCTGACACTCATTATAGGGCTGATCGATGGATGAGCCTGGGCTGCCCAGGTGGCTCTGGGTTAGGGAGACCGGCTGCCAGTGCAGGAGACATAAGAGGCTTGGGTTCAGCACCTGGGTGGGGAAGGTCCCCTGGAGGAGGGCATGGCAACCCACTCCAGTATTCTTGCCTGGAGAATTCCATGGGCAGAGGAGCCTGGTGGGCTACAGTCCATGTGGTCACAAAGAGTCAGACAAGACTGAAGCGACTTAGCACGCACACACGTAGGAGCCCAACTGTTCCTTGAGAACATATTCTGTCCTTTCTCCATGGACTTTCTGTCCTTTTTTCCTGACCTGGTGTGTCATAGCACGTTCATCTCTGTACCTGCCTGCTGATCTACTGCCTACAAGAGACAGAGTAGCCCCAAAACACGCACTGCATGCTTGTGACCAGATTGAAGGACAGACTAGTCCCCGGGGGCCTGGGGCTCCTCCCTCCTGAGCTCTGGGGATCTCTGTCCCTGCAGGAGCCACTCTTTATCCACACATTCTCTGTGCTGCACCAGAGTCCTCTTCATCAAACCCAATTTTTATATCTTTTTGCTCCCCTTTGAGTTTTTTCTTGTGCGTATGTTGTATAAATTAAAGTCTTGAAAACGTCAAATGATGTCATTTTCTTACTTACATTTCACTGTAAGAGCAATTCCATCAAGTAATAGATCATGAATTGTATAGAATTCTATGTGTGAATTTGGGTGTGTGTGTGTATATATATATATGTGTGTGTGTGTGTGTATATATATATAGATATATATATATATACACACACACTCTTGATGAAGGTGAAAGAGGACAGTGAAAAAGTTGGCTTAAAACTCAACATTCAGAAAATGAAGATCATGGCATCTGGTCCCATCACTTCATGGCTAATAGATGGGGAAACAGTGGAAACAGTGGCTGACTTTATTTTTCTGGGCTCCAATATCACTGCAGGTGGTGACTGCAGCCATGAAGTTAAAAGACACTTACTCTTTGGAAGAAAAGTTATGACCAACCTAGATAGCATATTTAAAAGCAGAGACATTACTTTGCCAAGAAAGGTCCATCTAGTCAAGGCTATGGTTTTTCCAGTGGTCATGTATGAGTTGTGAGAAATGTATGGATTCACATGTGTGGATTGTGAAGAAAGCTGAGCACAGAAGAATTGATGCTTTTGAAGTGTGATGTTGGAGAAGACTCTTGAGAGTCCCTTGGACTACAAGGAGATCCAACCAGTCCATCCTAAAGGAGACCAGTCGTGGGTATTCATTGGAAGGACTGATGTTGAAGCTGAAACTCCAGTACTTTGGCCACCTCATGCGAAGAGTTGACTCATTGGAAAAGACTCTGATGCTGGGAGGGATTGGGGGCAGGAGGAGAAGGGGACGACAGAGGATGAGATGGCTGGATGGCATCACTGACTCCAAGGATGTGAGTCTGAGTGAACTCCGGGAGTTGGTGATGGACAGGGAGGCCTGGCGTGCTGCGATTCATGGGGTCGCAAAGAGTCGGACATGACTGAGCGACTGAACTGAACTGAACTGAATATATATATATATATATATATATATATATATATATATATTCACACACTCATAGCAGTGTGTATCTTCACATCCTGCTCTCTAAGTGGCTCATGAATCTGGGGACACAGCACTCTTCCTCAGCCCTCTGACCGTCAGCACGGCATTTTCTCTCTGGCTGTGCCTTTTCCGTCTTGCCTGCCTGAGCCAGCCTCAGCCGTCTGCGTGTCTTCACGGCTGAGCTCCCGTCGCCCTCAGTTCAGCCCCCGCGGCATCACAGGCAGTGTTCTCACTGTTTCTCCTGTGTTTCCGTAGCACCTCTTGCACATGTGCGTTTTACTATTTGTGTGTGTTTATTTACATATCTCTTTCTCCCTCGAGACTTTGAGGGCAAACTTATAAACACATTGGGGTCCCCAGTGTCCAACTGGCTGTTTTCACAGGATTATGGTGGCCAAACATCTTGTGGAAACCAGTAGAAATGCTACACCCAGCTGAAACCTGAGGAAATAGCCCCTTACGTGGGAATCTCTCCAAGTACTCTGGGCAATTCCTTCATGAGTGATTTATTGAAGGCAGGCTCTTAAGAGAAACCTGTAAGGGGTGGAGTTGGGGGGAGGTATGGTTTCAGGAGTTGCTGTTCAGCCTGGCCCCAGGGGAGTCTCTAGTCAGGAGTGAGTGCTGCCTGCCTTTAGGCAAATAAGCTGGGCTTTTATGCCTTTGGTCACCAGTCTCCCCAGGAAGTGGGGTAGATGTAACCACCCAGAAACCCTGGTGAAGGTGCCTCCTGTAGCCTCAGGCAACCCTCCAAAAAGGTGGGTGTGGGAACGCAGGCTTGGTAAAGGAGATCTGGGGAGTGTGCTAAAGCAGCATCAGCTACATATATGCATCTGAATGCAGAGTTTCAGAGAATAGCAAGGAGAGATAAGAAAGCCTTCCTAAGCGATCAATGCAAAGAAAACAATAGAATGGGATAAACTAGAAATCTCTTCAAGAAAATTAGAGATACCACATCTCTACCAAATCATGCAAAGATAGACTCAATAAAGGACAGAAATGGTATGAACCTAACAGAAGCAGAAGATATTGAGAAGAGGTGGCAAGAATACACAGAATAACCATACAAAACAGAACTTAATACCCAGATAACCACGATGGTGTGATTACTCACCTAGAGCCAGACATCCTAGAGTACAAAATCAAGTGGGCCTTAGGAAACATTGTTACAAACAAAGCTAGTAGAGGTGATGGAATTCCAGCTGAGCTATTTCAAATCCTAAAAGATGATGCCATGAAAGTGCTGCACTCAATATGCCAGTAACTTTGGAAAACTCAGCAGTGCCACAGGACTGGAAAAGGTCAGTTTTCATTCCAATCCCAAAGAAAGGCAATGCCAAAGAATGCTCAAAATACTGCACAATTGCACTCATCTCACACACTAGCAAAGTAATGATCAAAATTCTCCAAACTCGACTTCAATAGTATGTGAACTGAGAACTTCTAGATGTTCAAGTTGGATGTAGAAAAGGCAGAGGAACCAGAGATCAAATTTCAACATCTGTTGGATCATAGAAAAAAAAACAAGAGAATTCCAGAGAACCATCTACTTCTGCCAAAGCCTTTGACTGTGTGGATCACAACAAACTGAAGAACTCTTTAAGGGATGGGAATACCAGACCACCTTACCTGCATCCTGAGAAATCTGTATGAGGTCAAAAAACAACAGTTAGAACCAAAAATGGAACAATGAACTGGGTCCAAATTGGGAAAGGAGTACTTCAAGGCTGTGTTTTGTTTCCTTGCTTATTTAACTTATGTGCAGAGTACATCATGTGAAATGCCAGACTGGATGAAGTGCAAGCTTGAATCAAAATTTTTGGGAGAAATATCAATAACCTCAGATATGCACAAGACACCACCCTTAGACAGAAAGTGAAGAGGAACTAAAGAACCTCTTGATGAAAGTAAAAGAGGAGAGAGAAAAAGCTAGCTTACAACTCAACATTCAAAAAACGAAGATCATGGCATCCAGTCTCATTACTTCATGGCAAATAGATGGGAAAACAGTGACAGACTTTATTTTCTTGGGCTCCAGAATCACTGCAGATGGTAAATGCAGCCATGAAATTAAAAGAAAAAGCTATAACAAACCTACACAGCATGTTAAAAAGCAGACACATTACTTTGCTGCCAAAGGTCCATCTAATCAAAGCTATGGTTTTTCCAGTAGTCATGTATGGATGTGAGTTGGACCATAAAGAAAGGTGAATGCTGAAAAATTGATGCTTTTAAACTGAGGTGTTAGAGAAGACTCTTCAGAGTCCCTTGGACTGCAAGATCAAACCAATCAATCCTAAAGTAAATCAGTTCTGAATATACATTGGAAGGAGTGATGCTGAAGCTGAAGCTGCAATACTTTGGCCACCTGATGTGAAGACCTGACTCATTGGAAAAGACCCTGATGCTGGGAAAGATTGAAGGTAGGAGGAGAAGGGGATGACAGAGGATGAGACTGTTGGATGAATCACTGACTCAGTGGACATGAGTTTGAGCAAGCCCCGGGAGTTGGTGATAGACAGGGAAGCCTGGTGTGCTGCAGTCCATAGGGTCGCAGAGTCAGACACGACTAAGCAACTGAATTAAACTGTTTCATACTCAAATATTTGATGAAAATCAAAGAGGGAAATAATTCACATGCATTAAGATCACAACTTCTGCCAGGTGCTGTGCTGAGTGACTTAAGTGTGAGGCTTGGTCTAGCTTGGATTCTATTTAACCAACTTTCAGCTAGGGATAATATCGTACAACAGATCTAGTTACTGAGTTGGGAAACAATGTCTATTCTTGTATTTCATTGAATTAAAGAAGCACTGATTGTAAAACATGTCTTTGTTTTATGTTCTACTCTTCTACTTTGAAGGAAAACACAATAATTCCTATTAAATTATAATACAGTACTTCCTTAGCTTCCTTTACATGGCACAGCCTGCTTTCAGAGATGTTCAAATGCAAAAACAAAAGTGCACATGAAATTTGGAACTACATAAATCTTGATAGCCAAATGGCAAGTAAGAAGAAATCTTCATTTCAACTCTTAAAAGAGTTAGATCATTAATTTAATCTCAAATTAATTCACAATGGGTTATTTAAAATGACTTTAAAAGTAACATAGTACATACAAGTCATTGTAAAAGTTACTGTTCTGATAAGTTGATCACAAGGATAGACTATTGATAGACTCGGCGTATGTTTTCCTGAAACTTACTTGTCAAGGACAAGTATATGATATTCTCATATATAATCATTGTATGTCATATATGAGAAGAGGTTATTAATGACATTTACCAAAGTTAGTCGGTGACTAGCCATTCCCTTCTCCAGGGATCTTCCCAACCCAGGAATCAAACCCAGGTCTCCCACACTGCAGGCAGATTTTTTACCTGCTGAGCCACCAGGGAAGCCCAAAAATGCTGGAGTGGGTAACTCCAGGGGATCTTCCCAACCCAGGAATAGAACTGGGGTCTCCTGAATTCCATGTGGATTCTTTACCACCTGAGCTACCAGGGAAGCCATGATTTGCTAGAATGATATGTACAGTACTGAAAATAGTTTTTTCTTGTGCATATATTATTTTTAACTGAAATATAGTTGATTTTCAGTGCTGTATTATTTTCACATATACAGCACAGTGATTCCTGTTATATACACAAATATATATATATATATATATATATATATATATATATATATGTATGCTTTGAAAGAATCTGCCTGCAATGCAAGAGACTCAGGTTTGATCTCTATGTCAGAAAAACCCCCTGGAGAAAGGAATGACTACCTACTGGAGTATTCTTGCCTGGAGAATCCTGTGGCCAGAGGAACCTGGTGGGCTACAGTCTATGGGGCTGCAAAGAGTGGGACACGACTAAGCCTGTGCTAATACAGTAGGTCCCCATGGTTTATCTGTGTTATATATAGTAGTGTGTACATGCTAATCTCAAACTCCTAATTCTGTCCCTGCCCCCATTCCCCTTTGGTAACTGTAAGTTTGTTTTCTATGTCTGTGAGTCTCGTTCTGCTTTGTAAATAAGCTCATTTGTATCATTTTTTTTAAATTCCATATGTAAAGGGTATCATATATTTGTCTTTCTGTGTCTGGCTTACTTCACTTAGTATGTTAATGTCTAAGTACATCCATGTTGCTGTAAAGGGCATTATTTCATTCTTTTTAATGACTGAGCAGCATTCCAGCATGTGTATATATGTAAGCATGTTTTCTTTATCCATTTATCTGGTGAAGGACATTTAGGTTGCTTCCATGTCTTGGCTGTTGTAAATAGTGCTGCTATGAACATCGGGGTACACATGTCCTTTCAAAGTATATGAATATGCCCAGATATATGCCCAGGAGTGGGACTGCAGAATCATATGGTAGCTCAATTTTCAGTTTCTTAAGAAACCTCAATACTGTTCTCCCTAGTGTCTATACCGATTTATGTTCCCACCAGCAATGTAGGAGGGTTCCATTTTTACCCCACTTTCTCCAGCATTTATTATTTGAAGACTTTTGGGTGATAGTCACCCTGACCGTTATGAGGTGACAGCTCATTGTAGTTTTGATTTGCGTTTCTCTAATAATTAGTGATATTGAGCATCTTTTCATGTGCCGTTTGGCCATCTGTGTGTCTTCTTGGATAAATGTCTATTTAGATGTGCGTATATCTTTTAATCTTCAGCATAAACCATAAAACCATGGAGGCTGTTGACAACTTCAAAAGATGGGGCTCAAGCACATGGCCTCATATGCTGCACCATCTTCAGTCCTTGCATATTACTTCCTTGGCACCTGTCTTATTCCAGGAGGTAAAAAGCCAAAGACAACACCTTTAATTCAATAAAAACATGACTTTTTGGGCTGATGTAATGTGTCATTCTATTGCAGATTGATGTTTTTCTAATTCTCCAATATTAGTGTGAACATTATAATATTAGTGTGAACATTATAAATATTAACAATGAATCATTTTTAAAATGAACCTCTTTAAGCAACAGCCAAATGAAACGAAACAGTCACCCTCATTATGGTTTGGTTCAGTTCGTTAGTTGAAATATGAGAGATTTCTTTATTTAGTCTGTGTTAAAAAGGGCTCATTGCCTTAGCCAGCTAGTTGTTATTACCAAAATCAAAAACTGTATCAATTATACACAGCTCTTCACTGAGGCTAGCATCAAAATTACTATCCCTGCTGAGGACAAGATGATGTCTTTGGTTGAACTGCCAGGTACAAAATAACACCAAGAGAGAAATCATTTTCTGGACCATTGTTAAAGGATTAGTGGTGGATCCCAAGTCTCTGTTGGCCAGACTTATTTTCTCCTTTTCAGTTGCTATGTCTTTGCTTGGTTTTCAGTTGTTATTATAGAGAAAATTGCTGCCATGTTAAATAGAGCTAAGAACAGCCAAGAAAACAAATCTCATTTATTGTTTTCTGTTTTTTGGCTTGGTTTTATCTACCATTATCAGACAGTCAGCTTAGAGATATTTTACGAATTAACAAAATTTTCTATTGGTTCATGTCTAAGATGATAAAAAAATAGTATTTAAAAGTGGATTTAAAGATAGGTTCAAATTTATTTGCAATCATTAATATTTTTAGGACTGAACGTGTAAGTCTTGAGAGTTGTTTCTACCTTGGGTTAAGGCAGGAGGATTGGTATCAGAGAAAAACTTTTCATCTCATAGTTTTGTTCTGAGATATAAGTTTCAATTTTTCTCCCATCTAAAAAACAATATCTCGAAGAAAACCAAAAGGATAACCTTTTAAGAGAATGTGAGAGCATCTCTCCACTGGACTCTTTGAGTTGGCTCAAGATGGAATTGTATTATAGGAAAATTGAATAGCTTTAGATGTTATGAAATTGTGTCATCTCCCACCATCATGATTGATCAGAAACTACACCAAAGTCAGTGGGATTGGGAAAACCCATGGAAATAACCACAGAGCTTAGATGTGTTTTATTGGGAGTTTGACTCAACAATAGTTTAAACAGGTATTCTTTAGTCATTCTTTAGTTTGAGTTCAGGTAATTTATCTTCCAGGCTAAGAAAAAGGATCAACATTATCCATTTTTCTTTTTATATTTTTTCTGGTTTTAAAAATAATAGAGAACATATAATCATTGACAGAATAAAAGAAATATCACTCTATTTCTACTACCCTGAGATTTATTCATTCATTTGATGTATTATGTGCCAGGCATTGGTCTGGGAAGTGAGGCCACAGCAATAAACAGTGATTCCTACCCTCCCAGAGCTGACAGCGCTGTGTGGGGAGACAGCAACCAGAGCAAGGGGTGCACTGCGTCAGAGGGTGATAAGAGCGGTGAAGAAAAGGGCAGGGAGGTCTTCACTCTGCATATAGATACAGAGGGTGCCATCCACATCCTGTTTTGTGGGCATCTCATTTTCTGGAACGATGCCACAGGGCCGTAGGAAGGCCGGCTGAGGATTCCTGGGGTGCGAAGAGGGAGGAGGCGGGGCTTGGGGCAGTGGTAGAGTCTCCCCAAGGATGACGTGAAAACCTTGAAAGGGGTACTGTTTAAAGGAGAGGGTTCCAGGCTGCACGAGACCAGCCTGTGGAAAGAGAAGAGGGTTTTGGCAAGTGAGGCCCAGGAGGGAAGCTGGTGTGATTGAACAAGTCAGACGAGGACAGCAGCTGGAGATGGGGTCTGGCAACCACTAGAGTGGCTCCTGGAAGGAGCTGAGCTGCAGCCGCTGGAGAGTTCTGAGCAGAGGCATCTGGCTTATGTTTCAGTGGTCACTCTAGCTGCTGTGTGGAGAGCAGACGATGGGGCGTGGGGTGGGCAGGAGGGGAATCAGGAAACCCATCAGAAGGTGGATGCAGGGATCAGATGAGAATGGTATGATCTACATGAAAATGATGGTGGTTCAGACCAGGGCGGGCCTGTACAGTGGTGATCGTGTTTGGCTTCTGGGTATGTTTCGGAATAAAGGGCCAAGTAAATTTCTTTTCCTATTACATATGATATAGGAGAATAAAAATAACTTCAAGTTTTGGGGCATTGTTAACATAATAGAGTATATTTATTTAGTACTTTTGTATGAATTGCTGTGCTAGTTACATAAAATATTTTATGGTTGTAATTCTATACCACCTAGTAGTGTATGAATTTTTTGCTTAATATATGTCATGACGTAAGGATATTCTACATTGTTAAATATTAGTTGAGAATATGGTATTTAAAACAAAAGTGATGCTAGTGGTAAGGAATCCACCTGCCAATGGAGGAGACAGAAGAGACACAGGTTCAATCCCTGGGTCTCCTAGATCCCCTGGAGGAGGGTATGGCAACCCACTCCACTATTCTTGCCTGGGGAATTCCATGCACAGAGGAGCCTGGCAGGCTACAGTCCAGAGGGTCAAAAAGGGTCAGACAGGACTGAAGCATGCACAAAAATAGAATTAAATACCCAATATGCAGAACTGAGAATTGGCATGGGTTCTGTCAGAGTTAGGGAGCAGTGGGCAGAAGTCTTGTTCTGCTTTCCTCCTGTCACTTTCAAACTCCTTAGCTTGAGAGATTCATCAAGAATTTCACCTCTGAATTTGGTGTTTGCTGGGCAGAGCTCTGTTCTTTGTCAGGCAAGGGTCAGATCAGATCAGATCAGTCGCTCAGTCGTGTCCAACTCTTTGCGACCCCATGAATCGCAGCATGCCAGGCCTCCCTGTCCATCACCAACTCCCGGAGTTCACTCAGACTCACGTCCATCGAGTCAGTGATGCCATCCAGCCATCTCATCCTCTGTCGTCCCCTCCTCCTGCCCCCAATCCCTCCCAGCATCAGAGTCTTTTCCAATGAGTCAACTCTTCGCATGAAGTGGCCAAAGTACTGGAGTTTCAGCTTCAGCATCATTCCCTCCAAAGAAATCCCAGGGCTGATCTCCTTCAGAATGGACCGGTTGGATCTCCTTGCAGTCCAAGAGACTCTCAAGAGTCTTCTCCAACACCACAGTTCAAAAGCATCAATTCTTCGGCGTTCAGCCTTCTTCACAGTCCAACTCTCACATCCATACATGACCACAGGAAAAACCATAGCCTTGACTAGACGAACCTTTGTTGGCAAAGTAATGTCTCTGCTTTTGAATATGCTATCTAGGTTGGTCATAACTTTCCTTCCAAGGCGTAAGCGTCTTTTAATTTCATGGCTGCAGTCACCATCTGTAGTGATTTTGGCTTCAGCAATATGTGAACCGTGAACTTCCTGATGTTCAAGCTGGTTTTAGAAAAGGCAGAGGAACCAGAGATCAAATTGCCAACATCCGCTGGATCATAGAAAAAGCAAGAGAGTTCCAGAAAAACATCTATTTCTGCTTTATTGATTATGCCAAAGCCTTTGACTGTGTGGATCACAATAAACTGTGGAAAACTCTGAAAGATATGGGAATACCACACCACCTGATCTGCCTCTTGAGAAATCTGTATGCAGGTCAGGAAGCAACAGTTAGAACTGGACATGGAACAACAGACTGGTTCCAAATAGGAAAAGGAGTTCGTCAAGGCTGTATATTGTCACCCTGTTTATTTAACTTATATGCAGAGTACATCATGAGAAACGCTGGACTGGAAGAAGCACAAACTGGAATCAAGATTGCCAGGAGAAATATCAATAACCTCAGATATGCAGATGACACCACCCTTATAGCAGAAAGTGAAGAGGAACTCAAAAGCTTCTTGATGAAAGTGAAAGAGGAGAGTGAAAAAGTTGGCTTAAAGCTCAACATTCAGAAAATGAAGATCATGGCATCCAGTCCCACCACTTCATGGGAAATAGATGGGGAAACAGTGGAAACAGTGTCAGACTTTATTTTTCTGGGCTCCAAAATCACTACAGATGGTGACTGCCGCCATGAAATTAAAAGACGCTTGCTCCTTGGAAGGAAAGTCAGGCAAGGGTACCCTTGTTCTAAACTGGAGGTTACCTGATCCCTCTTCGACCCTGACTGGGCTTTCCTCACCTAATGCACACCAGGAGAGGCCATTCCGCATGTCCTCTGTATCCTGCAGTCTCCCTAGAGATGCCTGTGGATTCTAGATCCGCACTGACCACCACTGTCCCCTTGCACAGCGGTGGTGGTACAAGGTTCTGCTAGACTCGCTCGTGTGTTTATCTCAGACAGGCTGCCCCTCACTTGTCTGTCACTGCAGTCTGGTTGCCTTCCTGTCCATCTGGTACATTTATGCCACAACTAACAGAGATCACTTCTGCTCTTTGGTACATAGCTGTGGTTCCTAGGGTGTCCTTTTCTGAACTCTGTTGTGTTGGTAGTTGCTCGGTTGTGTCTGACTCTTTGCGACCCCATGGAGTGTAGCTCACCAGGCTCCTCTGTCCATGGGATTCTTCAGGCAAGAATACTGGAGTGGGTTGCCATTTCCTCCTCCAGGGGATCTTCCTGACCTGGGGATCTAACCCGCGTCTCCTGCACTGTACACAGATTCTTCACCATCTGAGCCACCAGGGAAGCCCCCCTCCTGCTAATACAGGCTTTCTCCTAGTTTCATGTTTGCGACCATGTCCACAGGCTCCTGTTGCCTGCATGTCTCTGAAACATTGGTTGTGTTTGTGTGTATCAAATACATCAAATGGAAACTCCAACTCACACAGTAACTTTTTGAGTTACTGTTGCAAACATATTACATTTCTCATGGCTTTGAGATTTTGGTATATGATTACTTTTTGGCATGCAAAATAAACTTTAACCAGAATTAAAGCATATTTTATTAGATAGTATTACAATTGTATAATGTGTCTCCTTTCTCTAAGTTGGAACTCACCTTTTATTTCATGTTAGAAAGATGACATTTTAGATCCACACTGTTTAACTTTAAACATACACAGCTCATCCTAGAAAATGAGGGCTGTTTCTAGAGGGAAGTAGGTGAAATAAGGGAAATATTGACTAACCTGGACTTACAGGCATCACTTATTATGACAGAAAAAGATGCCTATACAGGATTATTGAATTCTGCTTTGATCCAGGTTAAGCAAGAAGAACATAACCATTTAAGCTTCGTGTTGCTAACATATCCATCCAACCACCCAGCCATTCTACACATAAAAACGGAATGCATATGATGCATTAAACACTATTCAAGGCTCAGAGGAACAGACAGTAAACAAAACATAAATCTAGCCTCATGGGATTTACTCTCTGCGTAGGAGAAAGACAATAAGCACACATATACCATCTCAGGTGGTTATAAGTGCCTTTAACTCCCATAAAGGTGGGTAATACGATGAAGTGAAGGTGCTGTGTTCTGTAAGATGGTTAAGAAAAACCTCTTTATGTGCAGAGAGCTTTAGAAGTGAGGGATTAAATCAAGTGACCATCCAGAGAAAGCCTGTTTCAGGCAGAGGCTCCGGGATGAGAGTCAGCTGGCGTATCAGCAGAAGGGCAGGGGGGCTGGGAGCAGGCAGCAGTGAGGTGAGGTGGACCACCTTCTGTGCCTGCCAGACCCCCAGGATCTTGTAGGTCTTGAGTATGTTTCTACCTTCCACAGCTTCCTTTTAGAATAGAAATGCCCCCAAGGAGACCGAGACTTCAAGGTCATTCTCATTGTCGTGTTCATTGAAGATTCATGGAGAACCAGCAAAGATTTGATTCAAGGAAAATAAAGTGTCTAGGTGGTAAATTAAGGATGGATAACATTATCAGAGAGGAGTGTGATACTGTGGGTGAGAGGGTAACAAGTTAATTTGATATTGGAGACAGTTCTGTTTTGCCTACCCTAATTAATTTCCCTTAATTCCCTCTTTCTTTCCTGGAGGAAATTTTGGTTGATAGTACATACTACAGGGGCTTCCCAGGTGGCGCTAGTGGTAAAGAACCTGCCAGCCAATGCAGGAGGCATAAGAGATGCAGGTTCCATCCCTGGGTTGGGAAGTTCCCTGGAAGGAGGGCATGGCAACCCGCTCCAGGATTCTTGCCTGAAGAATCCCATGGACGGAGGAATCTGGTGGGCTATAGTCCATCAGGTCATAGGGTCACAAAGAGTCAGACAGGACTGAAGCCACTTAGCATGCACACATGTACATACTCCATTCCTAAGCCACAGCTGTTTGCTCTGAGAAAATGATCTTCCTCCAGGCTCAGGAGGGCAGTATGTCTTTTGTAGTTTGAGCAAATCATGTTAATTCCATTTTCATTCTGCCCAATAAAACATGAAGAAAAGACTTCTTGGGGCAGGAGCTTCTAATAAAGATTATTTAAAAGATACAGTATGAAAAGGTGGTTAATTCCAGATATTGGTGGGTGAACATAAGGTGGCGACTGCAGCCGTCTTGTGACCATGAGGACCGCTATCAACGTGCTGAGGACGGCTTGCATGGTTGTGTGATAAACCCTGGCACCATCCACTGTTGGGGATTTCTTGCCTCTTGCTGCAGAAAAGAGCTCCAGAATCCACACCAAAAGGGGAATAAACCCCAAGAATATATGTTGTATACTTGTGATAACAAACATAAGAAACAACCTATATATCTACCAATGTGTGCTTTGTCGCTCAGTCGTGTCTGACTGTTTGTGACCCTATGAATTGTAGTCCGTGAGGCTCCTTTGTCCATGAGATATTTTAGGTGAGAATACTGGAGTAGGTTGCCATTTTCTCCTCCAGGGGATCTTCCTGACCCAGGGATTGGTCATTCCTGACCCTGCATTGCAGGCAGATTCTTTACCCACTGAGCCATGTATAAAGAATCATAAAATATTATAATTAAAAATAAAAATAATTAAAATCATAGAATATTAAAATTAATATTATATCCTAAGAGTTGTTATCAAAGAAAATGCTCACCATATGTTCTTGGAAGAAATAGATAAGAAAATATAAATACGATATTTTCTCCAGATGTCACATATATGGATGGAGACAGAAATGGACAGAGACAGAGAGAGATGGAGAGAGGTATATTTTCATTATCCATAGAGAAAAAAATCCAGAAGCAAATAGACCAAATGCTAATAGCAATTACCTCTGAGTAGCAGAAGCAGTTGAGGTCAGACATGTGAATTTGTATTTTTTTTTGAATAATTTTGCATTTCATCATTTTATAGTGACAAAGTAGAACTTTCATAGTCAGATAAAAATTATTAATTTTACAAAACTCGAAGTTTGATTCATGTGCCTTTGTTAGCCTTCTCTAATACAACTTTAAAGGAATTGTTTTTGGCTGCACTGTACGGCATTAGGGATCTTTGTTCCCTGACCAGGGATTGAACCTATGTCCCCCTGCACTGGGAGAATGGAGTCTTAACCCCTGGAATGCCTGGGAAGTCCCCCCTCTAATGCAACTTTTAAAGTATAGGAGTCCTTCCCATGAACTGAGAGCCTCTTGGCCCCTCAGTCCAGCTTTGCCTCAGTCTGGCTGCTACATCGGGCTCTTGCCTCCATCTGAAGGCAGTTCAGTTCAGCTCAGCTGCTCAGTCATGTCCAATTCTTTGCAACCACAATTTGAAGGCAAGGCAGGGGTCAAAGCACCAATGCCTCCAAAACTGATGAGCATTCCTTGCACGCTACCTTTCTGTGTCTCATATGGGCTAGCCCTAAGCAAGTGCAGCTCTCTGCCCTTGGTTTCCCTGACTGCCTGGACATATGATGGTGGCCTCTGGGCTCATCTGTTGCCCTCTTTGGTGAGGCCACTACACACTGAAGATCCCCACAAAGCGCTATGGCGGTGACTGATCCTCCTGCATAAATCTGCCTCCAGCCCACGAGCCAGGGTAGCGTGAGACGAGTGCACACATGCAGATGGCATCAGCAAGCTCACTGCAGAGTCAAGATTAGGATGCAAGTCAGCTTGAGTCATTACGAAGGCTTGGGGCCTCTAAGCTAATTTACAGTGACCTGCGGAGGCTAAAATGAGGCAGAATCTGGACTGTTCTACCACTATGAGACTCTGGGAATGACTCCTGCATCATTGGTGAGACAGGATATTTAGAGCTGAAATCTAATATTTCAGGAGACACATCAAGGCAGTCTTAGTGATCCTTCCCTATTTCCTGGCATCAACATTTCCTGTAGCCTGTCAGCCTACATATGTCGGGGTGCTCCTTGCATTGTTTATCTGACCTAGGGCAGGGAAAGGGAACAGAGGGTGGGGCAACAGGTGTACCTTACCTGGGGCCCCCAGCCTCCAGGATCTAACACTTAATGATCTGAGGTGGAGCTGGTGTGATAGTAATAGACATAAAGTGCACAATACGTGTAATGTGCTCGAATCATCCTGAAACCATCCCCCACCCCACCCTGGTCCATGGAAAAACCGTCCTCCACAAAAGCGGCCCCTGGTGCCCGAACGGCTGGGGACCGCTTTCAATCATATGGCACGTGTGGGTGGCGTGACTGTCAGAGTAGGGCTGTCCCAAGTTGTCACCACTCAGGTTCCCCCCAACTCAGCCCGAGGCAGGGGCTGGGGTGCAGAGAATGTGTCTGGGGGTGATTCCTCCCCCGACGCAGGAAGAGAGTGGAAGGAGGAACGTCCACAGTGTCATCAAGGTCACTGCTAACATGTTTGTAGGAAAAAAACAAAAACAAAACCTGAGTTTGGTCAGTGGGAATCCATTTCCCTGAGGCATCCTGAGAAGGGACAGGCAGCCTATAAATTATCTCCCTGGAAGCTGAAAGCAGGAATGTGTGCCTACCAGCTCCTGTCCTCCAATACTCGGCATGGCCGTGGTGGAACCAGCTTGGCGCTGGGCTGCCTTGGCGCGGCCGTTGTGCAGACAGCTTGTGCCGGCAGGAACCACCCCCAGAGCTGAGGTGGCCACGACCGTGTGACCTGGACCCCAAGTGCCCAGGGTTTCATCAGGTGTGTGAGCCTGAAAACAAACACGCCTTGCTTCACAACCCTTAGAAGTAGTGTTTTCTGGGTCAGAGCTTAGGAATTAGGTTTGGCCTCTGTGGTCTGTATTTAATTCATTTGTTAAGTACCTATTATGTTTTTGGTACTGGCATAATAAAAATGGATGGGTTAGTTTTTTTAAAAAACTTTTATTGAATTTGTAATAATATTGCTTCTGTTTTGAATTTTGGTTCTTTGGCTGAGAGGCTTGTGGGATCTTAACCTCCCTGACCAGGGATTGAACCTGCACTCACTGCATTGGAAGGTGAAGTCTCAACCACCAGGCCACCAGGGAAGTCCCTGAGATAATTTGTAGGATCTCCGTTTGGTGCACGAGATAAGCTCTCAACAATTAAATGTGTCACTTTCTCAAGTGAGGTGTTCATAGGTGCATACTGCAGTTTCACTTAGAAAGTTGCTTTTATTTTCCAAACTGAGAAAGACTCTCCAGAGAGAGGTTAAGAGTTGGGATATACATGTATTATGTGTGTATGTGTGTATATGCATGTATGTGTAGATTTGCATAAAATTCTTCCTTTCAGAAGGGGAAAGGTTATTTACTTTATGTTATTTATTTCTTCTTACTGTCAAATCTAGAAGCATGGCAAGATTCATGGAGTGCAAAATGATCACACAATAGACTGGTTTTAGCGAACGTGTATTTTTCTTCCAATTCAAATTTATGCCTTAGATACTTTTGTATTTTTGGTTTCCCAGGAGTTACTTGCATCCATTGAAAAAATAAAGAACATCCATGAAGTGTATTCCTAGGTTAGAATTTGTATTCAGCCAAAGAAAACCTTTGCACCTGCCACTAAAATGTGTCCACTTCTGGGTGGAAAGCGCCAGCTGCTCCCCAGCCTCCGACGGCACGCCAGGCAGCTCAGGGCTGAGGGCGAGGCATCAGAGCCCAGGCAGATGAAACTGGTGGGGAAATTTCAAGTTGACAGAATGCAATTACCCACACTGAAATGAGGCCAGGGGCATATCAGGAGGCCCTTCCCATCTGTTGGGGAGAAGGATCACCAGATATTTAACAAGGGCAAGTGGTCAGGGTCTCAATTCTAGGAGTCATTTTAAAGGCAGGCACTTAAAGATGAAAGGAAAACTGTACCTGTTATAAAAATCGTATCTTTTCATTCAAAAATAGATAACACTAAAAAGTGACATCCTCCCCTACCCAAAATAAATAATTAATGGGAAAGAAAAAGAAATGACACTAAAGTCTTGAGAAAATCACCCGTTTCTTGCTCTAGGAGGATAGCAGTGTTTATGGATGGAGAAGTGGAAGTGCTTTTACATCAGCAACTCTTAGCAACAACAATTGGTTATTCTGGAACTGACAAAAAGAGATTTCCCAAACCAAACATATTGATTCCAATACATTTATCCCCAGTCGTAATGGACAGACCCTTCCATTACCGGCTTACGGAACAACACTATATGAGTTTTCTAGGGGTTTTGACATAGCACTGTCTCTTTACCAAGACACTAAACTCATTTTTAGCGTTTCCAGCAAAAATGAACAAGCTGGGGTTGGACAGCAGCCTCTAATAGCTATAGTGTGATGGTTGCTTATCAGAACCATGGAATCCACAAGTCCATTTCAGTACCTGGGCCCCCTGCGTGTCTCCCCGTTCCAAGTAACACGTATATTTTTCTCCTGGAGAGAACAGAAGAGTCTGTCTCAGTACCCAAGCCTCTCTGAATGTAAACATTGACACAAGCTCCCTACACCCCTCGTCAGATAGAGACAAGGGGTGAGGCATCCTGCACCAGATCTGGTTGATGGGAATCCATCACCCTGAGAGCAACTGGCTTCCCTGCTTTCCTCTTACTAATTTCTTCTGCTTATGGACCGCGAACTCAGCATTTCCAGCCTCAGGGAGGAATAATGGAGCAGCATCTCTGGGCCAGATGTCTCCTTTTCCAGCCACTGCTTTGCGGAGATGTGCCCTCCCCGGGTTTCTTTATGCCCCTTTCCGAAGAGAGATGCCACAAGCCACCTCTACCCCCTCTGCAAGGGACTGTAGCATGGTGCACTGCTGACCCTGAAAAGCTCGCACTTCTCTTCCCCATTGGGTGCAGAGAGGAAGGGAGAGATCACCCAGGAAGGGGTCATACTCAGCACCTAAAGAAAAATTGTCCTTTGTTGGAGTGGCTCACTTTTAATTCTCTCTTGTAAAGACAGCGATCCGGGGAAATGGGGAGATGGCCGAGGCTGCAGGCGGCTGAGGTGGTGCGCTGCGGTGCTTACTGCCGCTTCCACCACGGGAGGGAAAGTCCCACGGGCGGCCTGACACACCGCGTTAGTCACAGCACTTTTGTGTCACCACTCCTCCCCTCACCCCCAGCACACAATGGCACCATTTACCTGTCAAGGCAATGGCACCCCACTCCAGTACTCTTGCCTGGAAAATCCCATGGATGGTAGGCGGCAGTCCATGAGGTTGCTGAGTGTCAGACACAACTGAGCGACTTCACTTTCACTTTTCACTTTCATGCATTGGAGAAGGAAATGGCAACCCACTCCAGTGTTCTTGCCTGGAGAATCCCAGGGATGGGGGAGCCTGTTGAGCTGCCATCTATGGGGTCACACAGAGTCGGACATGACTGAAGCGACTTAGCAGCAGCAGCAGCTAAGGTAGGAGACCAGGGTTCCCAACCTCCCAGGGTCTTCATACTTTTCTCCACAGTGAAATTCTCCTAAGAAGAGCCTGCACTGACCAGTGGCCTATCCCAGTCAGAAATGAACACCCTTCTTAAATTCATAACTCTGAAGATGTGTAGGTAGGTATTCAATGTGTGCTCAGTCACTTCAGTCGTGTCCAACCCTGCAACCCCATGGACTGTAACCCATCAGGCTCCTCTGTCCATGGGATTCTCTAGTCAAGAATACTGGAGTGGGTTGCCATTTCCTCCTCCAGGCGATCTTCCTGGTCCAGGGATCAAACCTGTGTCTCTTATATCTCCTGCATTGCCAGGCAAGTTCATGGTTCTTGCTAAATTCTCACCTGAGCTTTAATCACTTTTTAAAACTAATTGGTAGAACAGACTTTTTAAATTCTACTTTTTTCTTTCTTGATAGTTTGTAATAACATTTATCTCTCACAAAGGAAAACAGAATTTATTAGTAAATGTTGACCCAGAGCTCTGCAAAAGTTAAAAACTTGGCATTATTATTTAGACGTTTAGCTTATACTAATTACCTCTGAGTTTTACTAGCCCTATACAACAAGCTACCTTCTGCACATTTTATGGGAAAGCCTCTTTCCTGAAAGGATGAAAGTTGTTGGAGCAGGGAATGAATTAGGTGCTGAGTTTTATTTCCAACTAAATAATTCTCCTCCAGGTGGGGAAACTTTTAGTAGTTAAATTGCTAAAAATGAAGATTCTACATGACAAAAACAAATCTCCGAACAGCAATTATTTGTCTGTGTTCTTAGCATTTATGAGTCTCAGTCAACAGTCAGTACATTTATGTTCCACCCATTACCTTCGGTCATAAACTTGCTTAAGAAAAACGAATAATTATGCTTCCTGACTGCAAAATGAGCATAAACATCCAGAAGAGTCAAAGCCCCTGGGTAGATGCATGGCGCATCTCCACTTTCCGGGATTGAACTATTGATATTTTTGAGATACTGGCTAAAGGGTCAGGCAGCCATTTGGCCTTAATTTAGTTCCACTCAGGGATGTCATCTCTAGAAGTCATAATCCATGTGGGGCTGTCACAGAAGGCAAGTATGTGCACCCCGATGCACAGAGAGGCCAAACAAACTGGAATGTTCGGAGCAAAGAAAGGTTTATTTCAGGGTTATGCAACAAGAATGGGAGGAAACCCCAAACTGCCTGAAGGGTTTCAGCAAAGCTGTTTTTTAAAGGACAGGTGAGGGAGGGGCATGGTTAGTTGTTGCAAAATTCTTAATATCAGAATCCTTTGGTTCTTGTGTCTGTCCAGGTAGGTCGAGTGATAATCTTCCAATAAACCTCCAAAAAGAAAAGTGTTATTTTCTGTTCTACAACTTTTTTATGAATAGAAAAGTGTTACACCCTTAAAGGTCAGACCCTTGAGGATGCTCTGTCTTGTCTATTTCAGGCTATGGGCAATATTCTTAACTCAAAGTCAATAGGTTTGAGTTAAGGTTAAATACAAAGGTTAAAGTAAAAGACATAGATCCAGTGTGGAATACAATTTGTTCTTCTCCATGACAGGGCTATTCTTGGACTTCATCAGCTTCTAGGAATAGCTTGTTTAGTTCAGTTCAGTCACTCAATCATGTCAGATTCTTTGAGACCCCATGGACTGCAGCACTCCAGGCTTCCCTGTCAATGATCAATTCCGGAGCTTGCTCAAAGTCATGTCCAACTCAATAGTCCGTGATGCCATCCCACCATCTCATCCTCTGTCGTCCCTTTATTCTCCTGCCTTCAATATTTTCCAGCATCAGGGTCTTTTCCAATGAGTCAGTTCTTTGCCTCAGGTGACCAAAGTATTGGAGCTTCAATTTCAGCATCAGTCCTTCCAATGAATATTCAGGACTGATTCCTTTAGGATGGACTGATTGGATCTCCTTGCAGTCCAAGGGACTCTCAAGAGTCTTCTCCAAAACCACAGTTCAAAAACATCAATTCTTCAGTGCTGTTCCCTTATAGTCCAACTCTCACATCCATACATGACTACTGGAAAAACCATAGCTGAGACTAGACAGACCTTTGTTGGCAAAGTAATGTCTCTTCTTTTTAATATGCTGTCTAGGTTGGTCATAACTTTTCTTCCAAGGAGTAAGAGTCTTTTAATTTCATGACTGCAGTCACCATCTGCAGTGATTTTGGAGCCCCCCAAAATAAAGTCTGACACTGTTTCCCCATCTATTTGCCATGAAGTGATGGGACCAGATGCCATGATCTTTGTTTTCTGAATGTTGAGCTTTAAGCCAACTTTTTCACTCTCCTCTTTCACTTTCATCAAGAGGTATAAGAGTGATGTCATCTGCATATCTGAGGTTATTGATATTTCTCCCAGCAATATTGATTCCAGCTTGTGCTTCATCCAGTCCAGCATTTCTCTTGATTTATTTTGCCTATAAGTTAAAGAAGCATGGTGACAATATACAGCCTTGACATACTCCTTTTCCAATTTGGAACCAGTCTGTTATTCCATGTCCAGTTCTAACTGTTGATTCTTGACCTGCATACAGATTTCTCAGCAGGCAGGTCAGGTGGTCTGGTATTCCCATCTCTTGAAGAATTCTCCATAGTTTATTGTGATCCATACAGTCAAAGGCTTTGTCATAGTCAATAAAGCAGAAGTAGATGTTTTTCTGGAACTCACTAGCTTTTTCGATGATCCAATGGATGTTGGCAATTTGATCTCTGATTTCTCTTCCTTTTCTAAATCCACCTTGAACATCTATAAGTTCACAGTTCACATACTGTTGAAGCCTGGCTTGAAGAATTGTGAGCATTACTTTGCTAGCGTGTGAAATGAATGCAATCATGCAATAGTTTGAGCATTCTTTGGCATTGCCTTTCTTTGGGACTGAAATGAAAACTGACCTTTTCTGGTCCTTTGGCTACTGCTGAGTTTTCCAAATTTGCTGGCATATTGAGTGCAGCACTTTCACAGCATTATCTTTTAGGATTTGAAATAGCTCAACTGGAATTCCATCACTTCCTTTAGCTTTGTTTGTAGTGATGTTTCCTAAAGCCCACTTGACTTCACATTCCAGGATGTCTGGCTCTAGGTGAGTGATCACACCATCATGATTATCTGTGTCATGAAGTATTCTTGCCACCTCTTCTTAATGTCTTCTGCTTCTGTGAGGTCCCTAGCACTTCTGTCCTTTATTGTGCCCATCTTTGCATGAAATGTTCTCTTGGTATCTCTAGTTTTCTTGAAGAGGTCTCTAGTCTTTCCCATTCTATTGTTTTCCTCTATTTCTCTACATTTAGAATATCTGAGTGCCACACAAAACCCACGATGCAGGTGGGTCAACCTCAGGTGTGATGCTGGTGTGATCCAGCTGGTGTGATCCCATCCACCTTGGTGAAGCTTCTCTTGAAGTCAAAAAAGATGCAGTCTCAACTTAATTCAACAGGTGCATCCTGTGGGATCTGAGTAAGAAAGGGACCTTAAACAACCTCATTACAGCCCACATTTAATACCTAAGAAAACTGGGACTCCAGCTGGAAAGGCCATTTCTCCAGAGTCAGTCACTCACAGCCCAGAAGCCCTGTGATTCCTCACCTTTTCTTGGTACTCTTAAACATCATCCCTGGGGTCAGGAAAGTGGCATTGGGTAGGGTAAGAAATAGACAAAGAAAAGAGAGTGAGTTAGGAAATTTGCAGGAATGTATACTTTCCTTTATAGTTCATGTGGGCTTCAGTATTCTTTGTAATTACAATCAGAAAAGATGTCAATAAAACGCTTTCACCACAGAAAAGTGCAGATGGAAATGAAAGGATGTGAGACAATTGTCTATTTCCTAGATCAGCACTTTTCAAACTATCTCTAGTGTGAGAGTGGTTTTTATTTCTAACCGACTAGCTGATATTTTTGCAAGTTACTAGAAAAATGAAATGCAAAATGCAGACTTTCAAACTACCAGTCCAAACTTCTTACTTCTTAGAGATGAGCCACGATTCTTCTGACACATTCCTGTATAGTTGCTGGACAATGAGCTTGAGCCCTGGGCTTGCAGGTCGCAGACCAGGAGTCTTTGTACATCAGCCCTTGTCTAGGGACCACACTTGGATAACCTTGTCCCTCATCTCCTTATCCCTTGTGTTTTGCACAGTGCTCTGATTTCTCTGAATTGTACCTTTTTGATATCAAGGATGGGGGTTTAGGCATGTGTTATTCTGGACAGGCACTTCTTGTGTTGAATAACAATTTTGGAAAAATAAATTAAATATGCCCTCACGTTAAAAAGAAACAAGTTCATAATTATTTTTTAAAAAGCAGTGTTGCTGTATGAATTCATATTAGAACACTGTATGGATTCATATTGGGATCAGAACTGTGGTTTAAATCTCTTGAAGGGAGACTTATTTTGGAGACATGTCTGTTTCACCTGGTTTGAGTGTAAAGAGGATTGAAAATATTAGGCATACCAGTTGTCATTAAATCTAAACTCTCTATCAATTCTTGTGTCCTCTGAAAGCCCTGTGAACTGTGTCAGTGCATCCCATTAGGAGTAGGTTCGTCAGATTTAGGAAATTAAAATACAGACCACCTAGCTAATTTGAATCTCAGATAAGCAATTAAAAATTTTTGTAAGTGTGACACAAATATGCCTTATGACATATCGTATGTGATAGTTGGGATATAGTTCTATTAAAAACATACTCACCATTTGTCTGAAATTCAAATTGAAATAGGGGTGTTTTATGTTATAGTGAAGTGAAGTGAAAGTAACTCAGTTGTGTCCGACTCTTTGCGACCCCATGGACTATACAGTCCATGAAATTCTCCAGGCCAGAATTCTGGAGTGAGTTGCTTTTCCCTTCTCCAGGGGATCTTGCCAACCCGGGGATCAAACCCAGGTCTCCCGCATTGCAGGTGGATTCTTTACCAACTGAGCCACAAGGGAATCCCCTTATGTTATATGATAACTCTAATTAGCAGTAGCCTTTCAGCTTGGACTTCTGCAACTCTGGATTTGTCTAGGAAGATGCATCAGTCCAGCCAATCAAATCTGGCCATATCAACCCAATTTGCTTAGCTATTGGCAGCTGGAAAGTGGCTGGTCAATACAAAGTGATGATCTTTTTTTAGAAAAATGTGTTTCCCATGAGACAAAGAGGCTACTTATCTTTCTGTACTTTGAGGCTTTTAGTTTGGGATTTTCCAAAGCTCTGGTACCACTAATGGCAAACGTCATGGCTGAACAGTGTACTTTAGAATGTTTATTTTATTTTATATTGGAGTATAAATGTTTAATGGGCTTCCCTGCTGGCTCAGTGGTAAAGAACTCACCTGCCAATGCAGGAAGTGCGGGTTCGATCCCTGGGTCGGAAAGATCTCCTGGAAAAGGAAATGGCAGTGCATGCCACTCTTCTTGCCTGGGAAATCTCACGGACAAAGGAACCTGGTGGGCTGCAGCCCCTGGGGTCGCAAAAGAGAGACGACTAACAACGAAACAGCAACATAATTGATTAACAATGTTGTATTAGTTTCTGGTGTACTGCAAAGTGATTCAGTTGTACATATACATGTATCTATTCTTTCTCAAATTCTTTCCCCATTTATGCTATTACAGAATGTTAAGCAGTGTTCCCTGTACTTTTAAGAAGAGTCACTAGAATCTGCCATCTATATCATGACCAAATTGTCTCAATGGTTTGGAAATAGTGACATTCTTTGTTTGGAAATATAAAGGGAGGCATAATGATAAACCAAAATAATAATACAAAAAATCTTGATTTCTACAACATTTAAGTTGGCAGAGATGCATCACTATTTTTTATAAATAAATTCAATAAGAAAGTTAGAAGTACAAAGGCAGAATTTGTTGAAGTTAAAAATAAAGTCTTAAATATGAGGAAGGTTAATTTTGATCCTTTTGAAGCTATGTCCTCTGCCATTGGTTGCTGTTATTTTTTCATTATTCTCATTGGATAAGATAATAGGTCTTTAGATCTTAAATTAGAGTTTTGACTTTTTTTAATGTAGAATTGATGCTTTTGGACTTTAAAAGACTTAAACTTTTCTTAAATTAATGTCACAGGTAAGGAGTAAATGGCTACTTAAAATACATACACAATTTATTTTGATATCATCACTTGTGTTTGAAAATTTCCTCTCAACTAATAAAAAAAGTCTTTAGGAATACACATTTTTTAAACAATGTTTATTTCACTTAATGAAATATATGCTGATTTTAAGACAAATTGGAAAATGCCAACCTTTATCAAAAAGAAAAGTAAAATCACCAATAGCTCCACCCGAAAGGGAAAGTTTCATGGTTGTTATTTTGATGCATTTCTTCTATTGTCTGTGGGCTTAAATTTTGTAGTTGACAACCTGCATATATAGTGTTCTGTTTTTTTCTGAATTTGGACTTTTTCTATTAGCTATTCAAATTAAGCATTTTCCATATTGTTAAAATGTTTTCTAAGAATCATCTCAATGGTTGAATCATATTTTATATTTTAATTTATTTAATCATCTAGTTGGACATTCAGGTTTCTCCAGTTACTCACTATTAACATGCTAATGGTGATCTGTTGTAGATTCTTAGAACTGAAACAACACTAGGTGAAAAGGATGCAGATTCTTAAGGCTGTACATTTTGTTAAGCTGTATTAGAAAGCATTATACAACATTTATTAAGAATGTATAAGAGTATCTGTTTCATTGACCTTCATGGCTGCCATTTTTCCTTTCATTTTATTAATGCAGTCTTCAGAGAAACACAAGTAGCCAGATGGGTATTTGCATACATATGTGTGTGTGTGTGTGTGTGTGTGTGTGTGTATGTATGTATGTGTGTATATATATATATATATATATATATATATATATATATATATATGATCAGTCACCTAGAGCCAGACATCCTGGAATGTGAAGTGGGCCTTAGGAAGCATCACTACAAACAAAGCTACTAGAGGTGATGGAAGTCCAGTTGAGCTCTTTCAAATTCTAAAAGATAATGCTGTGAAAGTGCTGCACTCAATATGCCAGCAAATTTGGAAAATTCACCAGTGGCCACAGGACTGGAAAAGATCAGTTTTCATTCCAATCCCAAAGAAAGGCAGTGCCAAAGAATGCTAAAACTATTGCACAATTGCACTCATCTCATACGCTAGCAAAATAATGCTCAAAATTCTCCAAACCAGGCTTCAACAGTATGTGAACTGTGAAATTACAGATGTTCAAGTTGGATTTAGAAAGGGCAGAGGAACCAGAGATCAAATTTCCAACATATATTGGATCATCAAAAAAGGTAGTAAGTTCCAGAAAAAACATCTTCTTCTGCTTTATTGACTATGCCAAAGCCTTTGACTGTGTGGATCACCACAAACTGGAAAATTCTTCAAGAGGTGGAATACCAGACCACCGGACCTGCCTATTGAGAAATCTGTATGAAGGTCAGGAAGCGACAGTTAGAACTGTACATGGAACAACAGACTGGTTCCAAATTGGGAAAGGAGTATGTCAAGGCTGTATATTGTCACCCTGCTTATTTAACTTATATGCAGAGTGCATCATGAGAAATGCTGGGCTGGATGAAGCACAGGCTGGAATCAAGATTGTCGGGAGAAATATCAATAACCTCAGATATGCAGACGACACTACCCTTATGGCAGAAAGTGAAGAAAAACTAAAGAGCCACTTGATGAAAGTGAAAGATGAGAATGAAAAAGTTGGCTTAAAGCTCAACATTCAGAAAACTAAGATCATGGCATCTGGTCCCATCACTTCATGGGAAATAGATGGGGAAACAGTGGAAACAGTGACAGAGTTTATTTTTGTGGGCTCCAAAATCACTGCAGATTGTGATTGCAGCCATGAAATTAAAAGGCGTGTACTCCTTGGAAGGAAAGTTATGACCAACCTAGACAGCATATTAAAAAGATGAGACATTACTTTGCCAACAAAGGTCCGTCTACTCAAGGCTGTGGTTTTTCTAGTAGTCATATATGGATGTGAGAGTTGGACTAGAAAGAAAGCTGGGTGCCTAAGAATTGATGTTTTTGAACTGTGGTGTTGGAGAAGACTTTTGAGAGTCCTTTGGCAGCTAGGAGATCCAGCCAGTCCATTCTAACAGAGATCAGTTGAGTGTTCATTGGAAGGACTGATGTTGAAGCTGAAACTCAAATAATTTTGCCACCTGATGCAAAGAAC
This sequence comes from Bubalus kerabau, assembly GCF_029407905.1. Classification (NCBI taxonomy): domain Eukaryota; kingdom Metazoa; phylum Chordata; class Mammalia; order Artiodactyla; family Bovidae; genus Bubalus; species Bubalus kerabau. Next base: position 5,583,534 of record NC_073643.1, read on the forward strand.
TGACTCATTTAAAAAGAGTCTGATGCTGGGAAAGATTGAAGGCAGCAGGAGAAGGGGATGACAGAGGATGAGATCGTTGGATGGCATCACTGACTCAATGGACATGAGTTTGATTAAGCTCTGGGAGTTGGTGATGGACAGGGAAGCCAAGCGTGCTGCAGTCCATGGGATCACAAAGAGTTGGACACAACTGAGCGACTGAACTGAACTGAACTGATATATATACATGAGATGGCTGGGTGGCATGGGTGTATATATATGTATATATATGCTTCCCTGGTAGCTCAGATGGTAAAACGTCTGCCTACAATGCAGGAGACCCAGGTCCTATCCCTGGGTTGGGAAGATCATCTGGAGAAGGAAATGGCAACCCACTCCAGTATTCATGCCTGGAAAATCCCATGGGCTGTGGAGCCTGGTGGGCTACAGCCATGGGGTCGCAAAGAGCTGGACATGACTACGTGACTTCACTTCACTTCACTTCATATGCTGTGAAAGTGCTGCACTCAATATGCCAGCAAATTTGGAAAACTCAGCAGTGGCCACAGGACTGGAAAAGGTCAGTTTTCATTCCAATCCCTAAGAAAGGCAATGCCAAAGAATGCTCAAACTACCGCACAATTGCACTCATCTCACACGCTAGTCAAGTAATGCTCAAAATTCTCCAAGCCAGGCTTCAACAGTAGGTGAACTGTGAACTTCCTGATGTTCAAGCTGGTTTTAGAACAGGCAGAGGAACCAGAGATCAAATTGCCAACATCCACTGGATCATGGAAAAAGCAAGAGAGTTCCAGAAAAACATCTATTTCTGCTTTATTGACTATGCCAAAGCCTTTGACTGTGTGGCTCACAATAAACTGTGGAAAACTCTGAAAGAGATGGGAATACCACACCACCTGATCTGCCTCTTGAGAAATCTGTATGCAGGTCAGGAAGCAACAGTTAGAACTGGACATGGAACAACAGACTGGTTCCAAATAGGAAAAGGAGTACGTCAAGGCTGTATATTGTCACCCTGCTTATTTAACTTATATGCAGAGTACATCATGAGAAACGCTGGACTGGAAGAAGCACAAGCTGGAATCAAGATTGCCGGGAGAAATATCAATAACCTCAGATATGCAGATGACACCACCCTTATGGCAGAAAGTGAAGAGGAACTAAAAAGCCTCTTGATGAAAGTGAAAGTGGAGAGTGAAAAAGTGGGCTTAAAGCTCAACATTCAGAAAACGATCATGGCATCCGGTCCCATTACTTCATGGGAAATAGATGGGGAAACAGTGGAAACAGTGTCAGACTTTATTTTTCTGGGCTCCAAAATCACTGCAGATGGTGACTGCCGCCATGAAATTAAAAGACGCTTACTCCTTGGAAGGAAAGTTATGACCAACCTAGACAGCATATTCAAAAGCAGAGACATAACTTTGCCAACAAAGGTCTGTCTAGTCAAGGCTATGGTTTTTCCAGTGGTCATGTATGGATGTGAGAGTTGGACTGTGAAGAAGGCTGAGCGCCAAAGAATTGATGCTTTTGAACTGTGGTGCTGGAGAAGACTCTTGAGAGTCCCTTGGACTGCAAGGAGATCCAACCAGTCCCTTCTGAGGGAGATCAGCCGTGGGATTTCTTTGGAAGGAATGATGCTAAAGCTGAAACTCCAGTACTTTGGCCACCTCATGCGAAGAGTTGACTCATTGGAAAAGACTCTGATTCTGGGAGGGATTGGGGGTAAGAGGAGAAGGGGACGACAGAGGATGAGATGGCTGGATGGCATCACTGACTCGATGGACATGAGTCTCAGTGAACTCTGGGAGTTGGTGATGGACAGGGAAGCGTGGCATGCTGCAGTCCATGGGGTCACAAAGAGTCAGACATGACTGAGTGACTGAACATATCAAAAAAAAAATATATATATATAATGAAATGGCATATGCATGAGTGTATATATATATATGTATATATGAGTTCACTGGATGGTATTACCGATGCAATAGACATGAACTTGGGCAAGCTCTGGGAGATGATGAGGAACAGGGAAGCCTGGCGTGCTGTAGTCCATGGGGTGGCAAAGAGTTGGACAAAACTGGGCAACTGAACAATAATATATATATACACACACACACACACACACACACACACACATACATATATATATTAGGAGCCAACTAATTGGAAAAGACCCTAATGCTGGGAAACATTAAAAACAAAAAGAAAAGAGAGTGGCAGAGGATGAGGAGGTTAAATAGTATCACCAACTCAATGGACATGAACCTGAGCAAACTCGGGGAGATAGTGAAGGATGTAGAAGCTGTTGTGCTGCTTCTGATGTGCCGATAGGCATGCAGTCCATGGTGTCTCAAAGAGTCAGACATGACTTAGCAACTGAACATCTCATAGAGAGAGAAAGCAATGTATTTTAAGGGATTGGCTCACATGCTTGTGGGATCTGGCCAAGCATGAAAGTCTAGAGTGGGCTGGCAAGCTGGAGATGCAGAGAAGAGCTGGTATTAAGTCTCCAGTTCAGCTATAGTCTGGAGACAGACTTCCTTCTTGAGGAACCTCAGTTTTTACTCTTAAAGTCTTCAGCTGATTGGATGAGGCCCACCCACATTACACAGGGTAATCTGCTTTACTTACAGTCTACTGATTTAGGTGCTAATGACATCTCAAAGATACCTGACAACAACATTTAAATTGGTGTTGACGAAACAACTGGGTCCCGTAATCTTGCCAAGTTGACACATATAACTGTGTATTAACAATCACACCTGTCATCCAAGCAGATTTCATGCTATGTGATAAACATATGTGCTCTTTCTTTCTGGTTTGTTAAGAAGACATAACTGACATATTTAGGGTGTTACTGTATAATGCGAATTTTATGTTTTAAACACAAAGTTTTTCTCATCCAGTTTTGGAATAAAGCATATAAGATTTCCATCAAAGAACCTGAGTTTGAAGCTTATACAGAAATGAGACAAGAGTGTTCCTGTACTATGTGTTATCTGGGTGAGTGTGGGTCAGGTAGTTAAACCTGCTCGCTCTCAATTTTCTCAAATGTATAGTGTGAAAAGCTAAGTCGCTTCAGTCATGTCCGACCCTGTGCGACCCCATAGATGGCAGCCCACCAGGCTCCCCCGTCCCTGGGATTCTCCAGGCAAGAACACTGGAGTGGGTTGCCATTTCCTTCTCCAATGCATGAAAGTGAAAAGTGAAAGTGAGGTCGCTCAGTCATGTCCGACTCTTAGTGACCCCATGGACTGCAGCCTACCAGGCTCCTCCGTCCATGGGATTTTCCAGGCAAGAGTACTGGAGTGGGGTGCCATTGCCTTCTCCAGTAGTGTGAAAAGTCATACCCAATTCCCAGGTACTTGTTTTTTTTTTTTTTTTTTTTTTTTTTTTTTTTTTTTACTGAGGAAACATTTATCGGCATCTCCTTCAAAGTCTAGCATGTAGTTGGCCATCTATATCTCAGTTCTTTTACCTCTTCACTGTGTTTCTTTCTTAACTAGCTAATCCAGCACCCAAGTGCCCACTCCAAATGGTCAGTGAAAAAGCCCTTTCCTTCTTCTAATGTTGAGTATAGAAATTCTCCTCCCATGGAGAGACACATGTTTGATCCCTGGGTGGAGAAGATCCCCTGGAGGAGGAAATGGCAATTTACTCCAGTACTCTTGCTTGGAGAATCCCAGGGACAGCGGAGCCTGGTGGATTGCAGTCAATGGGGTCACAAAGAGTTGGATGTGACTGAGAAACTGACACACACACACATATGTATTAATGCATATGTGTGTGTATATATAATATACTTTTTCATATTATTTTCCTTTATGATTTATCATGGGACCTTGAATATAGTTCCCTGTGCTATACAGCAGGGCCTTGCTTTTATCCATTCTGTATATAATGGTAATCCCAAACTCCCAACCTATCCCTCCTTCACCCCTCCTCCTTGGTGACCACACGTCTGTTTTGTGACATAGAGTCTGTTTCTGTGTCCTAGAGAAGTTCATGTGTGCCCTATTTTAGATTCTGCATATAAGTGATATGATATTTGCCTTTCTCTTTCTGACTTACTTCACTTAGTGTAATAATCTCTAGGTCCAACAATGTTGCTGCAAATGGAATTATTTCATTCTTTTTCATGGCTGAGTAATATTCCATTCATTGTATGTGTATATATACACAAATACATACACCACATCCTCTTTATACATTTATTTGTTGATTGGCGTTTAGGTTGCTTCCATGTCTTGACTATTGTGAATAGTGCTGTTATGAGCATAAGGGTGCATGTACTTTGAATTACAGCTTTGTCCGGATGTATGCCCAGGAGAGGGATTGCTGGATCATAGTTTTTTGAGGAAACTTCATAATGTTTCCCATAGTGGTTACACCAATTTACGTCCCTACCAGCGCCGGAGGATTCCCTATGAAACTTCAGTTTTTACTTTTTGTATATATGTCTCATTTCCCCTTCTGTGGTTTCCTATAGTATGCTGCATTAACCACTGATAGATAAATGAGATGTTTTCAGATAAACATTTATTCATTTATTTACTACACATTTATCAAATGTGTATTACATTCCAAGGACTGTTTTAGGTGCTGGGGATACAACAGTGAATGGATTAGATATATCCCTTCCCTTGTGGAGCTTAGATATTAGTGGGGGAGATACTCAAAGAAACTAACGAATATAGAATGAAGCTACAAGGAATGTGTGCTTAGGGTAGGCTGGGTGATGCTCTGCTAAGTTACTAGATCTCAAATAGTATAATCTAGCCAAGGTTTACTTCTCACACATGACAAGTCAGTGGCTGGTCCAGGTGACTGTTCAAGGCGGCTGGTCCAGGTGACTGTTCAAGGCGGCTGGTCCAGGTGACTGTTCAAGGTGGCTGGTCCAAGTGACTGTTCAAGGCGGCTGTTTTCAGCTGTCTGCAGTGCTTCCTCCATATCAGCACTCGCTTGCCCCATTGAAGAGTGGGCTGCAGAATCAACCAGCAGAAGTTCAGCTTTTATCAGTGTCACTTGTCCGTATTTTATTGTCCACAGCAAGTCACGTGGCTATTCCTACTTTTAATGGAATGGAGAAATGTGAGACTTGCTAATCCTAGTGGCAAAGGAGATCCAGGCATGCCCACACCGTATTGAATGATATGAAAAATATATGTTGAAAGGTGGTGCAGAGTGTGCATTTTCTTAAAAGACAATAGAAGCAAAATAAGCATAAACTTTATGTATATCATTGCTTAGAATTCTCATACAGTTCATACAGATTTCAGAAAAAAGTGAGTGACAACTTGAAAATTTGTAGTAAATATTGTTTCAAACTGGTACCCAAATATGAGACAAAACAGTAAGGTCGTTTGTAAGTAGTTGAAGTTTGATAAATACTGATTTGTTAAATCTACTTGAGGACAGGGCTATGAACTGTATTTATACTGGTACAGTTTTCTAGACTTGGAGCAGAGGCTAAATAAAACTTTGTTGAAGTTAGTATCGTTTATTGTCTTAAATTGTTCTTGCTTAGTCCATTGTAGTTTTGTCTTGAGTCTTGAAATTTTCTTCCACGGCCAATTGTGGAAGAAATTGTTCTTCCAAAGACAGTAAAAATTGTCTTTATCCACATCAATATATTTATATGCAATTATACTTTAAATTTGGACCACACATACTTGAATGGTAGTCTCTTCTAATTTGTCTCAGACATTTTCTTAAATGTAAGGTAAAGAATCAGTGGGAGAGAGGAAAGTTGTAATATTAATGTTGGAATTTGCAATTGAGGGTTTTGTCTTTAAAAAAAAACCAACAACTTGTATGTTTCAAACTCATTTGACAGCTGCTGGGATGGAGAGGTATTTCACAGACTTGAATAAAGACAGCAGGAAATGCCACAGTGTTTTCCTTTTAAGCTTTACTTAAGGTCATGGGTGCTTTTCTTAAAAATAGAACAGAATACTTGCTTTCGAAGATAGTATGATTATGGTTTTTCCTTATATTTCTACTATTCTCTTATTTTTAACTAAGTCTTTGTAATTTATAAAAATAAATCATCCAGAGAGAGGACCTCGTTCTTCACGGAGTGGCTAGGTCAAGGGCAAACCAGCAGAGTCTGTGTCTGTACCCGACTGACCCTCATTTTAGTACCATCACTCTCTGCCTCTGACGTGGATCCGAAGCGTCCTCTCAATTTTCTTAGCCAAGAGGTTGTCTTAAATGAGCGTCTCTAGTCTGTGCTGTGAATCATGTGCGTCTATAAGAGTCCATGCCCTTTGATGCCGTTTGCTGCTTTTGGATTTGTACAAAATTTGTTTGGTGGTTGGCAAATGGGACACAGCTGGCTTCTGATTTAGAGAGTGCTTTAAACTAGTTACCTCCTACCTTAACTTCATCATTTAAATGGAAAGTGCTGCAGCTCCAACAGAGCAGACATGATATAAAAAACTATTCCTGACACGACTATCTTGCCTCCCGAATTGCCATGGCTACTGGGATCTCTGAAGGAAAATAAAAGGAAAGAAATGAACAAAACACAGGTTTTAGCATTCTCCCAAGGGCGAAACTGTCTTTACATTATTTAAGAAAAGCTTTAAATGTTCAATGAATGTTCTTAAGCTAATGACAATTGATGCCCAGAAAATACCAATGATCCAGTGGAATAGAATAGATTTTGGAAAGTGGCAATTTGTGTGGAAATTGCTCGTAGTATTGACATGTGCTGGGAACTTTGCATATCACTGAGCTGGCGCCTGCACTGAGAGGAGTTATCTATTTGGTCTTTTATTTGTAAATAAGACAGGAGTCCTTTCCTTTTAAGGAGCATCTATGCATTTTATTATGAATGAAAGAATACTGCTGTCCTTTGTCCAAAGTGGCCATGTTAGCAGAAGTCCTCTAGGATCCTAATCTTATGGGTCTTGTTATGGGAGGAACCCCAGCCTGTCATTTAGGAGGCCATCGTTCTGTAGTTGAAAATGCCGAGGTTTAGAGTCTGCTAGAGTCCCGGCTGTTGTGTAAACTGTCATAATTTAACTTTCCCCACCAAATTCCACCAAGGCTCGTAGATCTGGCCGCAGTCTCATTCCCCAGTCTTCACTCCTCCCTTGCTCCCTTTCAGCCCCTGAGCGATTTCTGGCACATTCCAAAGACACCTGCTCCCTGCCAGCCTTCCTGTTCCTGCTGGTTTCTCAGCTTAAGACGCTCTTCCCTAGAGGCCAGCTTACTGCATCTCTGTTTACGCAGGCCCTGTTTATTGAGCAGATCCAGGAAGTGCTGCGGCGTTGTCAGCGCTTCACACGCTTGTCTTGGTGAATTCTCATGATAACAGCATGACCTGGGCAGTGGCGCTGCAGGATGAGGCCCCGTGTTCTCGTCTCTGTAGCAGTGAATCCCCTGAACCCAGAAATGTACTTAAAGATGGATACGATTTGGCTTAGTGCTGTTCCTTGTGTTTAAGATGTCTTATTGGTGGTGCTAATGGTAAAGACTCTGCCTGGCAATGGAGGAGGCCTTAGAGACCTGGGTTCAACCCCTGGGTTGGGAAGATCCCCTGGAGTAGGAAATGGCAACCCACTCTAGTATTCTTGCCTGGGAAATCCCACAGACAGAGGAGCCTGGTGGGCTATAGTCCGTAGGGTCAGAAAAAGTAGGACACGACTGAAGCGACTAGAATGCACACATTCGTTCTTCAAACATGGGGCATCTCTTTGGTGCCAGATGCCATGCCAGTTTTTAAAAGATGAAGGTAAACAAAAATGATGAGACCCCTCTCCTTTCTTGCTTTCCCTGATGCTTTTAGAGCATCACAGGAAAAAAAAAAAAAAGGCACAGCAGTTCATAGGCAGCAACATTGGATACACATTAAATTAGGGCAAATACCAGGTGCAATGGGGAAGCCAGGGTTCACAGAAAGCTACTGGGCGGGTGTTATCTGTACTGCGACCTAAGTGTGGGCCAGAGGGTCTGGTGGAGGCCCATCTCAGGAGAGGCCCCGGCAGAGGGGATGATCAAAGGCCCTGAGGGCCCAGCCCAGTCCTGAAAGCCAGACAGTGTCACTCAGGCATCGAACAGAGGCAGGGTCTCCTGTTTGCATCTGGAGATGTTGGGTTTTCAAGTGACTTGAAAACTATACCAGAAGTCAGGACTCCATTGTCTGAGCAGTGAGATGCTGCAAAGGATTTTGAAATCAATGGAATTTCTCTTGAGTATTTGCTTCTGTTGACTGTCTGCAGCCAGGTGAGTTGGAAGAAGTTCCATTTTCTAGATGAGACAAGTGAGGCCCAGAAAAACATATAAACAGTGTCAGAGATTTAATTTTCTCAATGACAGGGCTTCAGGGCTTTTACCCCTACTCCCTACCCTCTCCCCTTCCTTCCTTCCTATGGTCGTTTTTGTCCAAAGTAAAACATAAACTTCTGTATACACCATCCTGATTTTGATTTTGTCTCCAAAGACCCTGTGTGGACTCACACGGCTCCCAGAAACCAGACCCCTGCGGGAAGCTCACTGCCCACAGGGAGGTAGGACTTGTGAGTGGATGGACACCGGATTGTGTGTGGGACCACATCCTCTGATCTTGTCTAGGAAGCTGGATTGGTACCAGGTATCTTTTATCTGAAAAGGCGACCCTGGGCTGGGGAGAAGAGAGCGAGCTTGACAAAGTCGAGAGGAGTTCAGCGCTGGTCTGTCTGCCCACGCTCTGGGCATGCGTGAGCCCTCAGCAAAACACAGCTGGCATGTCTAATTTTAGCCTTGCCTGCCTTGAAAAGGGACCCTTTAAGGAAATATATTTCCTCTGAAACAATTTGTATTATAATGTAGCAGCTGATAGACATGTCAGAATACTACTTGCTATTGGTGGAGAAACATTCTGCCAAGTGGTGATGATTTTTGTTCTTTTTTCTCTGTGTGTGTATGATGTTATCAGGAAAGTGAGCAAAGGACCCATGGATCATAAAGAGATACACAGGAAGAGAAACAGTGCTTTTATTTATTAAGACGACCATAAACCAAAGGGGACACCTCTTTTGATTTTTACAAAATGGATGTATGGATCAGAAGGACTGTATCTGCTATGATAAGTTGGCCGTGGTGATCTGACGATGCCTGGCTTGTTAAGAGCAGTCCTGGAGTAGACTCCAACATTTCTCCAGTACTTACCATCCTCTATAACCTAAGTAAAAGGTTAGTTTCTAAAACAGGTCTTGTATTCATTTGGCTTTGGTGTGTTCACAGGTTTTGAAAGCATCTGGGACGCACTTTTTTCCATGCTCACCAGTGAGCTCAGTCCGTCTGCCTGGATTTTTTTCCCCCTTTCTCTCCCTTCCTCCCTGCGTCCTCTGGTCCCTCCCAGGGTCTGCCCTGTTTTGTTTCGCAGTGTGGCTTACCTTGAAACTTGGCAGGCAGAGCAGAGAAGGCAGCTCTTGTGCGGGGTGGATGGAGGGAAGGATAAGGAATCATCCACCGCCCACATCTGAGTTCCCTGGGTTCAGCGGCAGCGGCAGCAGCTTTGCTACAAAAACCGCTTTGCTATTCGAGATAGCCAGCAGAGGGAATCGCAACTTTGCTGGCAGCAGGGGTTGAAGCAGCCTTTTTTTTTTCTTGGAGGAAAGACTGCAGCCTTCTGGACTGCGTACGCGGCTCCCTGGAGGGGCTCTCCGGGTCCCACCCACTGGCTGGAAGGAGGGGACGTGAATGAAAGGCCAGGACAAGCCCCGAACACCATGTCACTCTGGGAGGGACACAGCAGCAACTGAGCTGTGCAAGGTTTTTTTTTTTTTTTTTTTTCTTTTTCCTTTTCTTTTTCTTTCTTTTTCTCCCCCTCCTTTTTTTTTTTTTTTTTTTCTTCTTTCTCTTTCTTTCTATTTTTTTTTCTTTTTCTTTAAGGTGGGGAAAGAGACACCCAGGAGACAGGAAGCTGATCTGCAAGATTTCCGAGTTCTGCTAAAAGGACTTTGATTTTTTTTTTTTTTTTCTTCCTTTACAAACGCTGGCAATTGACATCACTACGGACAGCCGGGTAGAGAACAAACTGCCTCCTCCCAAGTGGACCCCAGGCGTGATCTGGGGAGACTGTGTGGGGTTTTTTCCTACGGATCCCCGCCTCTTTCTCTTTTTGGTGTGTTTCTTTTTAAAATTCTTGCTGTGTTGGAACTAGCGAGTGCTGGAAGACTCTCGGAAGCCTCATCAGTCATCGGGACTGTCAGGAATAGTGGTTCCAGAGGACGCTCGGCCTGGGGCACATAGCCTGTCATCCAGTTCCCTGCCTCGGAGATAGCGATTCCAGCTACATGGGCAAACGCCTGGATCAGCCACAAATGTACCCCCAGTACACTTACTACTACCCTCATTACCTCCAAACCAAGGTATGGCGTGCCCCACAGCCTGGCAGCAGTGGGGTGTCCTTCTACACTTGGGGTGGGTAGCAGACAGGCGTGTGAATTACGATTAACCGCCCCCTCCCCTTATCCCCACCAGCTCTTCCTGCTTCTTTGAAATTAGTAACATAGCAATGGAGTTAATGAAACAGAGAAGGAGATGAGAAGAAAGCAAGCCCAGAACTGGGGCTTCCTCTTTAAGGAGAGATAATAGTTGCACTTGAGTTCCTTTGTTGTTGTTTGGCCATCTCCATGTTCCTGATGCCCGCCGAGCCCTCGGCAGACGGGCAGGGTTGTTAAAAGCAGATCATAACAGTGATGATCGGGCACGACAATGCAGTTTCAGGGGCTTTTCTGGTGAGCTGTTCTTTGTTTGTGGCTCTGAAAGGGTTCTTCCTACTGGATAGGACATGCTGGGGTTGGCGGGGGGGACTCAAACTTTTAATCGCTAAGTGTAGAATGAAAGACAGGCGTGGGAAGGTATACAGCAGCGAACTCAAGTCTCAGACGAGTTTGTGTGGGCGCATTTTTGATTTTCCTATGGCCTCAAATATTTTATTTTATATTGAAGATGGTCTGAATGCCAGAGAGTAAATTTAGGAGCTTCACCGTAGATGTTCTTTACTTTTAGAAGCTTGGTGTTTCTGTGTTGGCAACCATCAGAAGGCCTGGGGCTTGAAAGGGGATGAAATAGAGTGATGATAATTAGACATGAATTGGTTAAATGGTTTAGGCTTTCCGTGTGTGCTCAAGCGATCATGAGGGGGCCAGTGGTAAGCCCACCTCACTGAGCAGTGGGTTGAGCCAACCATGAACTTTATCCTGCAGTTCAGACATGGTAGACTCTCAGGTGTGAAATCACTGCTCCAATTTGTCAATTACATCGGACTTGATTTGGGGGGAGGGGTGGGGATGTTGCTTGTTCCCCCTTGAATGCATGGAGTGTATTTCTTTATGCATGATATTATTTTGCATTGCATTAGCCGTACTCTACTGGGCTCTTTATAATAAATAAACACACAGGGAGTGAACAAGGCGTGCCTGAGTGATATGAGCTGTCACCGGGTCTGGGTGCCCTGGATAGGGTTGGTAATCATGCCGTGGTTAACTCTCATTTACTCTCTCTCTCACTAAACAATGCCGATTTGTAAACCAAAGCAGGCAGCAGACTTTCAGTATTATATTAAAGATTGTTCTTTTTTTCCCTTCCTTCCTCAGTCGCTCTATAATTTGCCCTGCCCCTGCAAGGTCGACTCACACTGCTTTTTGCCTTTGTGAGCGTTTAGTTTGGGCTGCTGCTGAAATAAATAGACCAGCCCTCCTGCTCCATCGGCTGGAGTTTTTAACCCTTTGGGGGATTCCTTAAGGAAATGGTAAAGCAAGGACAAGTTACAAATGGGAAATTTATAGTCATTTCTCATCCCCCAAAGAAACAAAAACACACTCAAGGGTTGCATGAAAAATATCCAACATTCCATCCCTTTTAGTCATTTGGCTAAATTTTTCCAAATGTTTCAAAATTCATGCTTTCTTTTTTGGTTCTTATTTTCTACCATGAAGTCTATTCAGAAAAGAAACTTTGCATCAAAATGAATGGAATAAATGGAATGATGGCTTTTTGACTTAGGATTTCTTTTAACCTATTACTAGCAAGAAATAATGCCAGGCACCTTATATTAAAGATACATAGCTACACTGTTGGGAAGTATGTGTATATGTATGTGTGTGCATATGTGTTTGGGGTAAAAAGGAAACATGGGGTGTTGAGGAAAAGAGATCCAGAAAAATAGAGAGGGAGTTAAAAAAAAAATCTGATTTGGTATCTTCTGCACTTTAGTGCTGTATAGACAGGGAGCATCTGGATCTTGTTACTTTCAAGCGAGTCAAAGCCATCAACTTCTGGAACATTTTTAGAGAAGTTCGATCCATTAGGCGACCTCAGCTGATATTTGGGTAATCAGGTCAGGGTGGTAAAGTGTATAAGATCAGTTACTCTGGCTATCCTGGTGGTTCATGTTGATTATTACATTGTAAAATTCTGACAGAGCTGTGAAGTTGTCGAGTTTTATTACCCTGACTCTGAAATGACAGGCATTAATGACATTCCTGGAAGCTGAAGATATGAAAATATGCCCTCTATGGGAATGTGGGCACTCAGGGAGGGGAAGGAATGGTCAGTGTACAATATTTTAAAATATAGGAACTTTCCAACAGTGTGAACACAGTATAATAAAGTCTCATCATGCTCCAGTATAGTGTGAAAATAATTGGGTTATCTTAGTAGCACTTTTTGTTCCTTTTCCACTTATGTCCCAAAATATAATCTATAGTAATTTTGAAGGAATTTCATGTGTCTTAGATTTATTTGGTAAACGTAGGTGGAATTCCATAAAATCCACTGTCCTTCCTGCCTTAGCTTGTAGGTAGAATCCAATTTTAAAATCATTGCTATTTAAAATCACGCTGATACATAAAGAACATTTATGCTTGATAAAATTAGAATTCTATGGTTGACAACAAAATCATATTGTTGTGACACCATGCCTTAAACTATTCTCTAAATGCAGGTGCTTTTAACTCAGGCACAAAAGCCTTTTGCTGACATTAGTTTTGGGTGGAAAATCTTCATGGGATTTTACAGAACTAAAATGTTTATTATTGTATTCATTTAGAAAATGCCAAAATACTGAGCCTTCGTTTTCTACCTGAATATGTATGTCAGATGCAGCTACTATTCTCTTATGATGAAAGAAAATGAAAATGGATTTTGAAATAAATGCATTTGTCTTCCATTTCCTTAAATGCACTTAAAGTTGTAGAAAAAACTTGTGATACTTCCCTGCCTATTCTGTTCCACTTCTTACCCTTCACATTAGAGTCAATCTCTTCACTTTGTTGCTTAGAAAAAAAGAAAGCATGAAGATATTTATGCTTTTCTTTCTTTGAATAAATTTCCAGATGCCTAAAATGTTATATTAGAAAAACATGAGTCAATCAAACAAAAGGAAAACCTGTGGCTGACTTGTAGCTTACTCTCCAAGACCTACACTTAAAGTTGTCACTTGTCAATTTTCTTTTTGACCATTTTTTTTCCTACCCAAAGAAGCAATTTCTAAAAAGAACATTACTTTTGTTTAGAAGTAATGAAGAAATCTTGGTGACATGTCACTATATTTAAATAAAAGACATAACTGGATTCCTAAAAAAAAGTTTCAGGAAACCAAATTTGCTGTTGGAAGACCACCCAGAATAATTCAGTTTTAGAGAAAAGAGACCAGAAAATTATTTCTTAGCTGAATGATATGTAATGATGTGTGATTAAGTTGTCTTGTAATATTTCTCAAGGATTTTGTTACGCCGTATTTCCAATAGCCAACCTGTTGGTCTTATGATCCAGGGTGAATTTCAGTCTGAATTTGAGGTACTTTGTGGGAGGGGGTTTCTTGGAAGAACAAGTTGAATGGGGCAAACTAAAAAGAGTTAAAACATGGTCACAACCTGGTCAATTGATATTTTATAGTTGAGAAATAGATATTTCTCTCGTATGTGATATTTGGAAGACTTTAGTCATTGTGAAACTTTAAAATTCACCCAGGCACAAACAGAAAGTTTGTCTTTTCTTCCTTTCCCACACTTATACCAAATCACTACATTTCTCCCAGTTTAGTGCAGTTTCTCATCAGTCTGCCCCCTGCCTTTGGCCATCTGCTTCCCGAGAAGACCTTGAAGAAAGGGCTTCAGACTGCAGTACCCTGACAAGGGTTCCCTAACTGGTGGGTCTCAGATTCTGCTCAGAGCCTGGTGTGAAGTTGGGGTCAGGTGGAGGAGCAGTTCTCCACCAGCACACTGACTTTAAGCTGAATTTCCAGCCATCTGCAGCTGGACAGCTGCCCAGCTCTGAACGTCTAGCTGGAGCCCGGTTGTGCCATGAAAAGAGCAGATGCTTGAAAGCACAAGGCTCAGCGGGTCGGCACAGAGAGAGGGAGGCTCCTGTGGGGCCAAGATACTCTTACAGACGTGAATGTACACATCCTGCAAAAGCAAAACAAAACAACCCTTCTTCACACATTCCTTGCACATGAAAACACAGAAAATCTTGCAGAGGGAGGGAAGGAGTTTAGAATTTCCTTCGTACTTCCTGTCCCAGATTTGCATTGATAGTTGGACTTGGTAACTTGCCAGTTACCAACCAGTTTTGTACATTTCAGGCTTGAAAACTCCCAAGTACTGTTTTCCTTTGAGAGGCTGAAATGCACAAAACTGGTTTTCTGAAAATCTTCCAGCAAAAGAATTTTTAGAAATAACTCCAAAAATTTCTTTCACTGTAGGAGGGTGATACGATAGCGTGAAACGATGATCCATCGTGTCTCATGTTAGAATGTATACTATTGTAATTGGTTTAAAAAGAATGTATATTATTGTAATTGGTTTTAAATGAGAGAAACATAATAAGAAGCTACCCTCCCTTTTCAGTTTTTTTTTTTCCTTTTACTCTTACAAATCTTAGTTACTGTTGAAGTTCTTTTCTCTAATGTAGTCATCATTTTCACAACACTATGTCTAGTGCCTACTAAAAGGAGTAGAAAGGTAAGAAAGTTTATGTTTTTTTTGTTTTCCGGAATAATCCCAAACTTAAGAGAAACACCATGTATGTTGCTTTGAACAGTATCTTTCCAACACATTTTCCTTTCACTTTCTCTCAATTTGGAAAAAAGAAAAAACAGAATTTCAACTCAAAAATATTTCCATGAAGTAATAAAATGTAGTTGAGTGTTGGAGGTAGAGGCCGTGTGAGGAAGAGGCCAAAGAGAAGGGAGGATACACGTCATTTCAGGTCTCTCTGGCTCCAGGAATTCTGAAAAGCTTTGTTTTTGTACTAATATGATTTACACAATCCTTTCTGACATTACCAGTCTCTTTGGCAGAGAGAGGTCTCGGTCACAATGATGCCCATGCCAGATTCTAAGAAAACCAGGCTTTTCCTTTAAAAGAAAATCTTTGGAGTGTTGGACTTCTTATTCAGAGTAAATGGTTGATGTTTATCCAAAATTGGCTTCGAGTACTACATTAAAATTGTGTTTTGTAACAGTCTCATAAGCCACAGCTGTATGTGATTAAATAGTGTAATATCAAAAGCATGTGAAAAGAGACATTTTTATGCTATAGCTGTTCACAGCAAGAGTACAGATGGGGCTGAGGGGAGACGAGAGCAGAAACGCACTTGTGTGTTGTGATAAGTGTGTTGTTGAGGATATGAGTTATGATACGTGTATGGAGGGTACGTGCTGCTATTTTGGGCAGCAGTGGGAAAAATGCTGAACTATTTTGGATGTGATTAAAAATATGCTCTTTGAAAATGGAAACTGATATAAAATACCAACTTTAAATATGGAATGTCATTTCATCACAAAATGCATAGTTACTGAATGGATCTGAAGGCAATGCAAATGGAAAGATAAAAGTTATTCCTGTGAAGCACACATTCAAAAAGCAAAAGTGAAGAAGTTTTCCTTCTGTTTTGAAATAATAAATACTTTTCTTCCTTTTTTTTTTTTTTGCTACTTTCAATCTATGGAACTATTGTAAGAAAACCTGCAGGACATTTATCCCTAAACAAAAGAGTGATAAAAGGATCCTCAACTAAGAGCAATATAGGTGGCAGTGTGATTCTTTTCTAAGATGTTTGAAAATATGAGGTTAGGGTATGAGTATTAATCTTTTGTTGCTGGTGTCAAAAATTACATAGTCACACAAGGAGACACAACTTTTGCTTCTATTTCTTTAGCAGATATGTTACAGTAAAGAGGCTTTAACTACAAAGTTTCTGAAAGAATGTTTGTTCATGGAAACTTGAATCTCTAGTCTTCTAGAGATTATCAAGCTACAGGATTACCAATACTAAAGATTACTAAGTGATCGTTTTCAGGGCCTTGAAAAAGCCTATAGAATTGGCTGTTGATTTTCATATGTCAAACATTCAAAAGCAGTTTGAAAAAGTCAAAAGAAGGGTGGACCGAGATAAGTTGAATTCCTTTTGTTTTGGTTTTTAATTTTTCTTTTTAAAGGTGGTGTTGGCAGAGAATTTGTTCACATAACAGTTTTTTCTGTGTGGATTTATTGATCAGGAAATACATAGCACCTGGAATCATAACTGAATGCACTTTTGCTGTTCAGAACATCAACCTTTAGTGTACATCCAACTCTAGAGAACGGAGAATGAATTTTAAGACATTCATCCTGCTTTTCTTTGGGAGAATTCTCTGATTTGTGTGTCAATGAGTTGGTTTCTGGGACAAGTTCCCTGGGATCCCTTCTAGGCTTAGTGTCTGTGACTCTTGCTTGGAGATAGATGAGACTGCTTGGATGTGTTAGGGGTATTTAGCAGATGACCTCGGATTTGTGCCACTGATTTTTGTTCAGGTCCTCGGGGCTTTCTACAGAGCAGATCAACTGCTGCTTCATCGACTCTGGAGACTTGGCACACATAATTATCTGCATCCTTCACCACATCTAAATCCGGAGAACCCAGAGAAACACCCCCATCACCGTCACCCAGGAGTGGGTGGAGAGCAGTTCCCAGGGGTGGGGCCAGGCTACAGGCACTATTTAATCACCATTGTTGGCTTTGTTATGGTTCAAGTTTTCTTCCTTGACTGCATAAAAGTAGGCCATGTCCAAAGACTTGCTCTCTCCAGGTGTCATAAGAGCTGAATGGTTATGCATGTTTGGCTAAATCAGTTGATCTCATTAAGATCCTGACAGCCCTAGTTTCATGAATGAATCTAGGAGCTCCTGTACATGTGGAAATAACAAGCAATAGATGAAACACTATTTTGACTAGAGTTTGCCAGTCCCAGAATTTCTGAATAGTAGGCTTTAAAGCATGAGGGGAAAATGATTTAGTAATCAGAGTGCATGGTATCGTAGGAGAAAAATCATAACTTCTCCAGGACACATAAACAAAAACATTCTCTTTTCCTCTTCTCACTGGGTACCCTTCTGAGTCCTCCCCAAGTCCCTGTGAGCTGAATTAATGAAAGTAAATGGAACCTTGAATTTTGTTTTTGTGAATGGCTGTGCCATGCTTAGTTGCTCAGTCGTATCCGACTCTTCGACCCTCTGGACTGTAGCCCTCCACGCTCCTCTGTCCATGGGGATTCTCCAGGCAAGAATACTGGAGTGAGTAGCCTATCCCTTCTCCAGGGGATCTTCATGACCCAGAAATTGAACCCGGGTCTCCTGCATTGCAGGCAGATTCTTTATCAGCTGAGCTACCAGGGAAGCCCTTATGAATGACTAAGAAATACCAAAATTAAGCTAGACTACATACACAGTCAAGGCAAGTTTGATAATGTTCTTCCCTGTTGTGCGGAAAGTAAGGTAAAACAGAAGAAAACTCAATCTTATGATATTGTAAATATTGGTGGTAATTGTTTTGGGCAACTAATTTTTAACTTGTTCTTGATTGTGCTTTCCCATCATTATGCTGTAGGGGGTTAAGACATTGGCATGTATTACCAGATGCAGGGGACCTTTTCCTTGTCTCATCCTTAACTGGTACTTTTCAAGCTGAGTATGGATCACATACAGAATTTAATGAGGATTTGAAAGGATTCGTCCTATTTTTATCTGGGGACTGCTGTCTACTTATCTTAGTCATATTTCTGATGGATGACAATTTAGTGAAAAGGAAAATGGAAAACAGAATGCTAACTATCTGGTTTTCTGGAACTACTTAAGATTTTTTAAAAGCATTTTTTATGTAGGCAAGTCATATCTGAGGCTATTACTGATGTCTGTATACTCTTCAGTTACCCTTTTCAAAACTTATTCACAGAGATTGGATGGTGGCACCCTGACTATCACTTAGAAATAAGATAACTTGAAATTCAAGAAAATATACTTCTTTTTTCTTCTTCTTTATTTTTTAATTTCTTTTTTTTTCCTCCCAAGCAAATAGTCCCAAATGGATTTGAGTGGATGATGTATTTGAAGCAGTGTGCACAAAGATTAGAGGAAAACTGGAGACTGTTTTCAAGGATATCATACAAAGAAAACCTATGACATATCCATGATGTTGAATTTCTTCCTGAGAGATGAGAAAAATGCTTTTCCTTTTTTAAGCTTGGTGCTAGTCCCCTGAAGGGTAATGACAGCTCCTGGGTTAGCCTTGGTCTTGGCCTTGAGCCCCTGGTGTCCTGTCAGGCACACCGGTCAAGACTGTGCCTCCAGAAATAAGGATGCTGTGTTGTGATCTAGGTAACAGGGAAATCTGAGGAGAATAAATTTCTGATGTTCTTTTCTCAATTTTTTCCAAAAAGTTAACCATTGAATCTAAGCTCGATTATTCATGTTAGGAAACAACTGGGCTTGTGTTAGCCATAGGAACATTTCCCTTTCTGGCCAGAAAGGGAAAATTTCTGTTTAACTTTGTTGATAAGTTAGAAAAAGATAAGGAAAAAGTGCAAGGGGAGAGGTCAGTGAACAGGGAAGAATTTTGATGTTTTTAAACAATTTTATTGAAGTATATTTGATTACACGTTTGTATTACTCTCAATTGTATAGCAAAGTGGTTCAGTTATACATAAATATTCTTTTTCACAGTATTTCTCATTATGGTTTATCACAGGATATTAAATATAGTTCCCTGTGCTATACAGTAGGACCTTGTTGTTTATCCATGAACAGGGAAGAATTTTTTCCCAAGTTTAGCGATACCTCTAAGAAGGAGAGAGGTGAAGGGTCATTCTAAATTCTTCATATTCTCTGAACACATTAGGAAGCCCCCACTTCTCAACAGATATATTAAACATATTAAAGTGTACTCACATTCCACATCAAATAAGATTTTTTGCAATAAAATATTGAAAGAGTTTTTGTAGTTTTGCTGCTGAAACTCTCTGGGTATGAGTAAATTATGTGTGCTTGTGAATTTATATACACTTATCATATTGCATATGCAGGTGTTCTCACAAAATGGAAAAATCTAATCTACAGATGGATTTTCTTGAGGTACAAAGAAAGATTATTTTGGCCTCTACTAAATAGAACAATGAATAAAGTTGACAGTGTATTATGCTTTGTAGAAACAATTGTTTGCTAATTCTGGTTTCACGGTTTTCGTTTTTGTTTGGAGGCAAGATATTTTTCTCATCTTGCCAGTGCTTTTGTGGGCCCTTTAAGTGTTCAGAGGATCTGAAAAGCTGGCCGTATCTCTGCCTACTGTGACCTTTCGACATTCAAGATATCTCTGTATTTTAGTAATCCCAAATTTCCGGGGCGGGACATGTGTTTAAACAACACAGTCTATTGGAAAATGTCATTAACATTCTTTGGCTAAAATATGTCACAAGAGACACATTGCATTGACCCTTGGCCGTGACAGCAATTGAGTGTTCCAGATCTGGGTGCTGGGTCACAGAGTTTTTTTATTATGTAGTCGGTGGAATTGTTTATCGATTGGAAAGAAAGAGAGCTTGACTGGTACAGGTGTTTCCACAGGCTCCCAGCTTAGGGTTCAAGCAGGAGGCAGGTCCCTGGCACAATAGTTATTTTATGGCATAATCTTTCTAAATAATCATAATCTTTCTTCTGTCTCTAAATAGGATCATGGGATTTTTACATGTATCAAAACAGCCACCTCCTCCTGTTCCCCAAGTTCATGGTCATTCACCCTGAATGACTTCTTTTTAGTTTGCTTCCAGAGGCCCCTGTCAGCCCTATGGCATCTCTGTGCCTCTGAAAGCGGACATGCCTGCACAGATGCGTGCCCCAGTCAGACCCCCCATGACCGCTACAAGTGAGGGGCATCCTGAAGACACTGCTTCTCTAGCCCTAAGCCACATGTGATACTCCCTTCACTTTTATTCTGATTTTTATTGTTTTCAGTAATACAAAACAACAACAACAACAATAAAACAGATCCAGAGCATGGCCTTCTCCCCTCACCTCAGCCAAGAAGGAGTTTTCTCTGGCTCTCCAGCCCCCTGCTGGAGAGCCATGCTCACACCTGAAAACTCCCTCCCCTCCACAGTCTTGAAGGACAAATTCTCATAATCACCCAATGTTTTGATTCTCCACCGAACTATTCATTTTTTCCCCTGGCAATCTAGCCAGAATCTCACCAAATTTCATCAGCAGATTCAACAAATAAGCTTAGATTTCTCTCTCACAAACATAACACACACACATATTTCTGGAAGCGCTAAGAATTGCTGTAGTGGTTCTGCTTTTATCTGAGGCTAGATGATCACTGAGAAGTACGGAGGGCCAAGTAAGGAGGTATACACCTGTTCTTTTCAGGTCTAGTAAATTTTTTTTTCTACCAGTGGATGGCAGAAAGGGATGAGTCTCATCAAAATATGGATGACTAATAACTTTCACTTTCTTTCAAAAATGTGATATCTTCATCTGATCTAATAAGATATATTGAAAATATATTAAGCAAGATAGATATAAATTCTTTGTTCTCCATTATTTGTGATCGAATTTTTTAGAAATATCATTGATAGATTGACTCTAATTTTCCCCCCATTTAATTCATAATTATTGGTTGTATCATGGAAATTCTAATGATCCTCAGAGCTTGTACTGATGAAGCTGTCAATGGTATGGTAAAAAAAAAAAAAGTCAGTTTCATGATTTTAATTTTACAAGTGATTTATGAGAGGCACCAAGAAAGATAAAACAGAAGAAGAAATAGAAAATAAAAGGCTGAAATTAACCAAGCTCTAATTTATTTTTGGAAATTTCTGGAATCTGACTATTTTCCTTTCCAAAGGCAAAGGGTAAGGGCTGTTTGACAAAGAAGCGATAGTTTAGGAAAACTGAAGAACCATCCTTGGGGGAGAAAAACACTTTAATATGACTATATTAATAGAATTAGACTTGGAGGACTCATGTAGCTGAGATTTTTGGTGTCTTGTGAAAAAGTGAAAAATCAGTGCTTCTGAGGACAGCTTCATGCTTTGTTCTGCCCACACATATTAACGCCCTTGGTAACATACAGCACCTGCTTTTCTTGTTCTGATTTACTCATCACTCATGCCCACGGATGCCCTGGATAAAAGCCTTGTTGATGCTTTGGACTGGATACAAGGGTGTTTTTTAGAAGGATTTTGAAATAAAATTTTTGCATGTATTTTGGAATTTCTGTATGTAAACCGTTCACATAAAAAATTTCTATCTGCTCAAAAATATAACCATGAGTGAAGTTATGTTGTTCTGTGTAGAAGGGATATGGCTTTGAGAGGAGTAACCCAACAGCATAAGTGATAAAACCAGAAAAACTGTATTGGCGTGAGAATCATACAATGCAAAGTGCCAACCACATGCATGATGTTTGAGGGCGGTCGTGTGCCCAGGGATCCATGGAGCCATTGAATTGAAGATTTGAGTGCAATGATGTTTCAGTGTCCTGGCAATCAGGACATTTGTAGGTTACAGGGTAGGTCCTTTTGAAAGAGTGTCTAGACTTCAACATGGTCATTGAGGTTTAGATCAGTAGAGATCCAAGAAAGATTGGCTGGTACTATCATTATTATTCATGGTCTATCTCTTCTGCCAAGTTCCTTGCACTGATTTCTCCATCCTTACTCCATTTAGGATGTCTGCCTGCAGTGACCTCATGTTTACACTGCATTCTCTCCGTTTCCCTACCTCTCCCAGATCCTCCTCCCTGGGAAACTACCCCTTTTCTTTCTGCATCACAGCTTCCAGTGCCCTTGCACGTTATTTTCCCTCTCAGCCCTTTCCCCTTCTCAACTTCTCTGCTATGGATTTGCCTTCCTGGCTCCCTGCCTTTAACTCCTAAACTTCTGCTTCTTTTTGTTCTCTTTCCTCTTGGTTCCCTCTTATCATTTTCATTATTGCTTTCTGTTTTTTGTTGCTCTGTTGTTTGTTTTTTCTATTTGTTTCCAGGGTAGAGTTGGATTGGATTTTGTCTTTGTTTTCTTGCTTGGTTGTAAATTTATTTCTTGCTTTCAAATGTACCTTTGCTAATCAAGATCAGAATTGTATCAGGGTTATTCTGTGAACCCCCTGAGGACTAGGACCACAGGGTCTTCATCTATGAATGCCCCACAGGATCCGGCAGAGTGCCTGGTGCAGGCTGAGTGGATGTCTGAAGGATTTTAATATGCATTAATCCACATCATTCTGTGTGTCTCTGTTGCTGAAGGAAGTGATTTTCAAAACCAGAGATGCTGAATGTTGCTTTCACCTCTGCAATGCTTTATGTCAAAAGGCATTTTGTGTACCAGAAGTAAGTCTTACTGAAGAACCTCTTTTTATTCAATACTTATAATATAACTGATGTACCGTACTCCACCTTTTCCCCCTGAAACTTGTGGACCCTGGACTGTTGGCTGGAGATAGGTTGTATACCTAGCTAATGAACATACTGTGATAGCTAACAGGTGAGCTGAATCAGAAACTAGTAGAAAAGATGAGAAGAGAAGGGAAGGGAAAAGCTGCCGCTGTGTTGCTTCCCACAACGCTGGCAAGAACATCAGAACACGTGCCAACTTGGAAGGGCAGACGTGCATTTCAAAGACAGTGTAAGTAGCCTAGCCAGTATTTGGAAATTGGGGATGAGTAAAAGCAAGGAGGTCAGGAGTAAATGGCAGTGATGGTGGTTTGAGGGAACTGGAGAGGCCATTCCTGAACACCTGCCAAGAACATCCACTCATATATGTGGCTTCCTTCCTTGGTTTGGTGGAGAGTTGGATGTATTAGGAGGTGAACTCAGCAGACGCAGCTAGGAGATGGGTTGAGTACTAGGCCCATCTTTTGGTCTATTTTTTTTTTCTTATTCAAGACAGATGAGGACGTCCCTGGTGGTCCAGTGGTTAATACTCCATACTCTCATCTCAAGGGGCCTGGGTTCGATTCCTGGTCAGGAAATTGATCCTGCATGCCACCCAGTGTGGCCAAAACAAAACAAAATGAGAGAGATGATCTTGACTGTAATAGTCATCTGTTATGTCCCCATACCATGTAAATATCCACAGGAACATTCTTTTTTTAATTAACATTTTGAAAAGACAGCTTCAAAGATCAAGTAAGGATGACAAAATTCCTATTTTGGGGAAAAGAAAGCCCTAGTTTCCCTATGCAATTAACCAAGCAGGTATAAGATATGTCTAAAGTAAGGATAGATGATATAAGATGGGATTTGGAGGTCAACTTCAAAGCCTTTCTCATTGAGGAATCTATGGGAACAATAGCCCAGCTGTGCTTGCGAGAACAAACTGTGTTTCTGGTTTGGATGCTTCTTGATTTTTCCAAGTTGTGCTGATTCTCTTATGTTTGTTTGGCAGGTTTTTGTTTTTTTTTTCCTCTCGTGTTCTTTTTTTACGTCAAGGTTCTTATTACCATCTGTTGAAACAGTAGTTTCTATACATGTAATTTCCTCAACATTTGGTAAATTTTTCTATTGAGAAATAATCCTGCCTCATCATATCTAGTGAAATAACTCAAGAAAAATAATGAATATATTAACAGTTTTTTTCTGCACACCACATCATTCTGTGACGAAATCTCAGAAATACTGTATGGTAATCACAGGGTCATATGTATTCTTCTATTGCTTTCTTTATGCTCATACAAACATACTATCAGATCTATAGTGTCTGAGATCAGACTGAGCAGGTTATTTGCCTCCCTTTTCAGTGATAAGCATAGTTTGTGCATTCTCCACAGGGCACTAAGCTTGTCTCTTTTTTATTGTCAGGGCAGTTGTTTCTAACATGTTTGCATCACGTTTTATGCAAGTGTTGCCCATCGATGAGCATGGATTTTTTTTGCCCCTGTTTTTCCATTCCAAATAATGCTACAATATATGTACAAGATATTCATTTCAAATCCTGAAAATTAAGTCATTGATCTTCTGAGCAGGGTTGCTTCCTTTTAAACTCTGAAAAAATGCCTTATTATACAAAGATTGATATCAGTGCTTAGATTCTTAACCTAAAGAGTCTGCATCCTGTGGGACTGAGCCACCCCTTTGTGTTGGGCTGAGAATGTTTATTAAAGTCTATTGCTTTTGGTGAGAAGATGAACCTTCTGTTGATATTTCAGCTGAAAGGGAACCTCCCTCAACTGGCAGAAGCAGAAATGTCTCAGGGGGATCCCAGCAGAGCTTGGGGTCAGCAAGGCTGCCAGCTCATTGCTTCTTGTCCATCCCATGAGGTCACTCTTATGTTTCCAGACTGATCTCATTTGTCTGCCACTCATATTCCAAGTTGAAAGAGCAACAGCAGGTGAGGACCCCAAATCTTCCTAAGTGGTTAGAATCCCACTGAAGCATTTTGGTACTTGAGCAGATATTTTTGTCCCCAAGGGTTTGAACATCAGGATTTTCCTTTTTATGTCATGATCTTGGGAATACTGAAAAATTATAATTTTTGATAGCCTTCATCTACTGGATGGGTTTGGTGTTACTTGACCATAAAAGGAAATATCATGGTTTATTAATTGAGCTGGAGAAGCTGACTCTGGAAAACACTAATGAACCTTGATGAAATCTGATTGTATTTCTTTTCTTCCCGTGTACTTGTCCTGTTTCTCATTGCCAATATCAGTTTTAATTAAAGTTAAAATGTAGATATAAAAAAAGCATAAAACAAAAGTTTACCTGCAGGACATCTCTGCTGGGTTGATAGAGACATATTTACCAACGGAAATCTGTTTGGAAGACAGTCGATCACAAAGCCTCAGCTGTTTGCTTTTCCTGTAAAAAAGGTAGATCAAGGACATGCATTTCTAATTACAATTCTTTTTCATGGATTTTTACTTCTTAGAATTTAATTACATCCTACAAAGTTTGATGGCCGAATTCCACATGCTTCTTGGGAAACTCAGGGAGTTTCCTAAACACAGACCTGCAAAAGTGAATTTTTTTCTCTTACTTTGTGTATGGGATGAGATGGAGAACTCAGTTCAGCACAGGAAGGCAAATTGAACATTATCTCTTTCTACAACTACAGTACTGACCATTTTTTATCCATGCTTAAAAATCAACAGTATACCATACTTCATATATATTTAATGCAGGTAGAAACATTTTAACCACGTCTGGAAAAAGAATTTAATAATCAGAAATGAAAATAGCACTTTGGTTAGGTGAAAGGACTCTGAGTGGTCTGGGAGGTCTAAGTTTTTGATTCTAGAACTTACTTTAATACCATTTCCCTGGGTTTCCCTTACCTTTTTATATTTCTGTTTCCTGCCATCTCTTCCCATCACAAGAATATTTTAGTTATTTGATAAGAAATGTCTTGACAGTCAGCATTAGACTAGGAGTAATATGTTTCAGGGTTCTGCAAAGAATGCCAATATATTAACATATTATGAAGATGATAAAATATAAATAAGAACCATTAACTCCAAGAGATTGCTATTAGTGATAATGGTAAGAAGAGGGGGACTGAGAGGCCTGAAATTGACTTGATCCATGATTATAATGGACCACAAATCCTTATGAGAGTTCAGATCAATGCCTTTCATTGAAACATTTCTCTGTACATCCATTATGTTTCTCCGGCCTCCATCTCTGCCATCAGTTGGACTGAAATCATGTAGAGAGATTTGCTTTCAGTATTTTTCATACTTCTTCCATGAATTATTTTTTATTGTGGTTTTGTTTTGGAAAGCAATGCAGATATTTTTCAGCGCTTCATAGAAAACTCACTGCACAGTCTGAGATGAATCTATTCAGAAATTGTCTGGTTTTTACATTGCTATATTTCACAATACTTGCACTTTCCCCATTTACATTCCCTGGATGCTTTTTGTCTCCCAAAGTAACTAAATTAGAGGAGGGAGGGGTGCTATTTTCTTCCAGCCAGCTTACAGAGAACCAGCCCCTGCTTTCTGAGAGCTGTAGCTCGTGTTTAGAAACACTTTGAGTGAGGCCTGCGCTGGCTCTGGGTGTGGTGTTGGGTTTTAACCAGATAATTTTCCAGACTCTTCATTGTGGAATGAAAGAATTGAGGTTTCTTAGTTTCTCCAGTTTACACTGAGTTTTCAGATATCCTCAAACTTGCTCACACATAACATTTCTGAACTTAGTTGTGCTTATTTGTTCATCTTCCAACTGTGATAGCTTCTATCACCTACATCCGCATGCTCAAAACACATGGACCATCTCAAAGGTCTTCCAGCTGAGTGGCCCTCAGTCCTTGCCCAGCATCTGGTAGGTGCTTGATAAGTGTCAGCTAATGGCATGGAAGTTGTTGCATGTCCTGAACTCTGGTAACACTTACTGATAGACAATTTCTGGGCACGGAACCATTTTTCTTTCTTTTGGTATTCACCAAAAAATCAGCCCCCAGGGGAAAGAATCCTTGTCCTCTTCTTCCTCATCCTGCTTTCAGAACCTGCAACAATGACCTGCACGTGGCAATGCTGGTCAGTTTTCCGTGAGGGAGGAGCCGATGCTCTCATTCTCAAAACATCCTTTAATTGACGGCACAATCTTCTGAAGAGTCGAATGAAATTGCTCCATATTTATCTGTGCTTCTGCTGCAGTTTTCTTTGTCCCTTTTTAATTTCAAAATAATATTGTACTTTCAATGCCAAAGATACACAGAAAACTAGGAAGGAATTGTAAAGGTGAAACTCTCCTCTATGTGTTTGGCTTTTTTTTTGTTCTGGAAAGTATTTGCTTTATTCTTGCTCCTTCGCATGTTTACTGTCAAGTCAACATTGACTTAGTTAAAAAACAAGTGTCTGTTTACACCTGCGTCTCTCATACCTCCATGTTTGTTTGGTCTGAAGACTCTTTAGAAGAGAAGGAAGTAAGATTTTTCAGTGTTTGTGCATGGTTGAATTGTAACATCTTATAGCCCAGTGCTATACCAGTTTATTTCATATCTTATAGCTATTAAGGAGGGGTTTGGAACATGGAAGTTCTGAATGTGAAATCCAAGGTGTCAGTCAGTGCCCGTTCATGGAGCCTTTCCTTAGGCTGGCTCTGTATGAGGGGGGCTGCGGTTTGAGAACAGCTGGGACTAGGGACATTTTACTGCAGTTGCTTGCACCTGGAGAAAGGTCTCCTTCAGCACCAGGATACATAGAAGCCATACGTGACTAAAAAATAATTGTGTGTGTGTGCAGTTAGGACAAATTGCAAACAAGAAGATACCAAAAGGCCACACACCAACGCCATTTCTGAGGTTGGAAGCCAAAGCGGGGAGCTGCACACGATGCCTGCACACAGCGCCATTGAGGGGTGGGCAGACCACCCACGCTGCCTCTGCTGCCCCACTGGACCTCCGCCCTGTTGTTGCCCGCCTAAGGACCTGAGCAGAGGAGGGGCATGCACTCCTGACTCTTGCTTCAGCTCCCTGGAGCCTGGGCCCTTGTGCTCAGTCACTGAGTCATGTCCAACTCTTTGTGACCCCATGAACTGTAGCCTGATAGGCTCCTCTGTCCATGGGATTCTCCAGGCAAGAATACTGGAGTGGGTTGCCATGCCCTCCTCCAGGGGAGCTTCCCCACCCAGGGATTGAACCCGGGTCTCCCATGTTGCAGGCGGATTCTTTACCATCTGAACCACCAAGGGTTGAGCCTGGGCCCAAGCCCCCTTAAAGCCTTGCCTGAAATTCTCCAATGGCCTCTCATCAATTTCTATTGATTAGAGAGTCTAAGGATCCAGGTCTTGAACAGTTAGTTCAAGACAGAAGGAGGTTTATGCCATGATTGTTGCTCTTCAGACACTGATTTTTTTTTTTTTTTTTTAAGAAAACAGAGCTGATACATGGAATAAAATGAGGTAATTAGATGCTAAATTGTGTGGCATTGACTTAAAGAGAAGAGACAAGGGCTGTTTGGGCAAGAAGAGCTATGAAGGGAGAAGAGGCTTTGGGGTCAGTCTGAAGGAGAACAAAGGAATCGGGCATTTGGCTTATTGGCGAAGTTGGGGAAGGATGGGCAGGCATTCCTGCTGGAATTAGAGCAAAGACATAACAGAGGTGTGAGGTATGCCTTGGGGGAGACCAGACAGCCAAGAGTCAGACTTTGCTAAAATAAAGAATGGGTGGGAGATGGAATTGGTTGGGTTCCCAGAGCTCAGTACTATTTCAGGCCTTTGAGGGCAGAAAAAAAAAAAAGCGAACCATTGTTTAATATTTATATAGGGAGTAGATTTATAAGAATCATTCTCAAGGCGTAAAGCATAAATGAATGATAGACTTCAAATTCTTTATTTTAAATATAATTCCCACTTTTTGACTACAGGTATATTTATACATCTTCATTTAGCAAAATTCTACTATAATTTAAAGTAAAAAGCAAGTAAACAGTCTTATAAAAGTTTGCAACATAATGTTACAAAGGTTTAACATTCTGGAAATAAAATAGGCTCCTACTATTCAATAGGACAAAAAGAAAACACTCCAATAATAAAAGGGACAAAAACTCACAAATGAAAAAAAAAAAAGATATAGCTAACAGGCACGCAAAATTATGTCATTAATAATTGAAGAAATGGTGACCAGTAAGAGAAAATAACAGTGAGAGATTATTTTACAAAAACATTTCTTAATAGCCTGGGTACATTGAGTTACAGGGAGTTAGCTACTCCTAACACTGTTCACTTTCATGCATTGGAGAAGGAAATGGCAACCCACTCCAGTGTTCTTGCCTGGAGAATCCCAGGGATGGCAGAGCCTGGTGGGCTGCCATCTGTGGGGTTGCACAGAGTCGGACACGACTGAAGCGACTTAGCGGTACCAGCAGCAGCAGCAACACACTGTTCATACTCAGGGGAATATTAACTCATAAGTAACTTTTGGATCTCAGTTTGAAAGGCTGTATCAAAATTTTTAAGAATGTGCATACCTTGTTATACAGTAAGTTCAATTCAAGAAATAGCTGCCAAGGGGTTAAAGCATATTTGTACATAGGTGCAGCACTGTTTTTAATAGGCAAGATTTTGAGCAATAAAATATTTGGAGTAGATTAAATAAATGTTAGTTTATCTTTACAAAAAACCTCTATGCAGCCATGAAATCAATGCATATAGATGTATTGAATAGAGAAAATGGCATATAGTTAGGTTTTAAAAGTAAGGCATAAGACAGTGCTGCAATACAATTCCAAACCTGCCTTTAAAATCCCTGTGTGTCTGTGTGTGCATGTTTATGCTTGTCCTGTGTTTTCCTGTTCCTAGAAAAACCCAGGAATGAGTTTTTTTTTGGGGGGGGAGGTTTGAAGTGCCACATATTCTTAAATACTTTTGAGAGTGAGCTGATGATCACTCAGTAATTAACACTGGATGTTTAGTTGTTTCCAAGAAACAATAATGACAAGTGAAGAGGAAGCCACACAGACTAGTAAGTATCTTGATGCAGTTGGCAGAAGGAAGCAATTACGAGTTGTTTCACTGGGAGTGAAGCAACCTACATAGAAAGAAATGTTTGGATTGATTACTAGTATTTTGTAAAGGGTAGTGGTGCAGAGAGGTAACATTTAGGATGTCAAGCTAAGCCTGAGTGAGCATGGGCAGGAAAGCACAAGACATCAGGGACTGCTGCTGCTGCTGCTAAGTCGCTTCAGTCGTGTCCGACTCTGTGTGACCCCACAGACGGCAGCCCACCAGGCTCCCCCATCCCTGGGATTCTCCAGGCAAGAACACTGGAGTCGGGTTGCCATTTCCTTCTCCAATGCATGAAAGTGAAAAGTGAAAGTGAAGTCGTTCAGTCGTGTCCGACCCTCAGCGACCCCATGGACTGCAGCCTTCCAGGCTCCTCCATATCAGGGACTAGAAAAAGGCCAGAGCAGTAGATGAAGCAGAGGCTGTAGAGAGGGGCGGAGAACGATCTGAAAATAGACAGTGCTCCAGTTTGGGACCTAACTTTGGGGTGACAGTGGACCCCTAGATGAAGATGTGCTGTGGGCAAGGAAGAGGGGCTGAGTGGGGAGTGCGTCCAGCAGCAGACACAGGTCGAGGTGACACTTGAAGTGATACGTGTGAGTGTGATAAATGGGAGTGAGGGCCCGCAGCAGCGGTAGAGCAGATGCTAAAGAGGGTTAGTGTCCTTCCTTCCACCCCATCTGTGCCCTGCATGGACTTCTGGTTTAAGATCGTCTTCAGTATGGTGAAGCGCTTGTTAGGGCAAAGAATTCTTTGCTATCAAGAGCATTTGAAGAATGAATCTCAGGGAGTTTAGGAAACTGGGCTTATAGAAACTCAAACTGTCTTAAAGTCTGAAATCATCTCTTCCAGGTTTCGATTGTATCCTCATACGCAGTTATCCTTGGCCACTCACTTCTGACTTTGTTGCCATGATCCTTTCACGTGGACTCATTTCTGAAAAGTTGTATCTAGAGATAACGAGACAGTTGGGGATGTTTCATTTGTTTTTGGGCTTGCTTAGATTATTGGTTTTTGTTTATTGGTTTATTTTCATTGTTTGACCAACTGATTATTTTGTATAGGATTTCTTTCTCAAGTTGTACTTTAGGGCACTGTTTCTCAGACTTTTGCATACATAAAAAATCCTCTGGCGGGTCATTCTCCCTCCCTCCTCCCCTCCCTTCTTCCTTTCTTTCAGTTCAGACTCAATAGGTTTAGGGTAGGGCCCAAGCAATATTTCTCACGGTCTTCTGAGTGAAGCGGATGCTGCTGGCCTGTCGACTGCACACTGAATAATACTGTTCCAGGAAACATGATCCTGAAGCCCACTTTCATTTTCACTTTGCCAACTTTCACATCTGACTGCATGACCAAGTACTCTGGTGAAATGTACTGATGGTGGTCCTTCCTGATTCTTACACTCGATAGCCATTTATTCAGATTTAAATGTGCCTGTCATTTAAGGAATTCAAATTGGTTTTGCGCTCTCTTGACCCTTGTGCCTTCAGATATCCATGATATGATTGGAAAGAGACTTCAAGGGGAACACAGTGGGTTATCCCCAGCATCTTGGCAAAAAAAAAAAAAAAATAGTTTTCCTTCTGATACTTAAAATTAACTGATCTTCCCAGTTCATATAGAAAAACAATATTTATTCAAGTACGTATGAATCTCTTGTTTAACCACTGATTTACCAAAGCTATCTAGAGAAAAAAACTGTTAAAGAAAGGAATGACAGTTGAGCACACGTGTGTTGCCTGTCCAAGGGGGAGGGACTTTGAATTCTGAAATCCAAGCATTCTTGCCAATACAGAAGGGATCTCTGCTATGTGACTCAACCTGGTCTGAGAAAAAAAAAAAAAAAAAAATCCCCTTTGTCTGTTTTTCCATTTTAAAGCTGCATTTTATTAGCAAACTTCCCATGTTTTTATTTCTGCAAAACGTGAATATGCTGATCATAATATGTGTGTTATCTAAGATAAATTGGCCTTCTGGTTTGTACATTGGTTTCATGTGAGTTGAGTCAGGTTGAATCTGTCTCCAGAATTCTGATCAGCCCTGTGTGTGCTGAAAAAGTCCAGTTCCTAAATCTACAAGGCTGGGGGAACAACCATGTTCTACCCTAAGTTCACCGAGAGAGCAAAATGGTGAGTCCTCTGAACAGCCAACACGCAGGCCTAAATGGAAACTCCTCAGCTTTTTTCTGAGCACTTTGCTTCTGAGCAGTGCATCTGTTCATTTATTAGGAAACAGATCAGGATACTTTCATAAAACTGAAAAGAATGTTGAAATCGTTAGGGCCAGCCCTTGCATTTCATCCCTTCCGCTGGGGTCTGATTATCTCTTAAACCTGGCAGCTGACAGTATTTAAAGACTAGGTTCACCGTCACAATATTCCACTGCCGGTGGGGTGTCTCTGCTTTGTGGTGTCCTGGTCTGGAGTGTAGTGTTTGGCGTTGGGTTTCAGTGCTAAAGCCTGAGCGAGAATCCATCAAACCTTAACCTCAAGGCCCCTTCCTGAGTTTAATTTAAGAAGCACATATTTGCATTAGAAAACCTGTCTGTTTTGCTTACCTTTGAAAGTGAACTTCCTTTCATTGAATTACTCTTTTTAACCTTTGTAGCACAGGATGACACTTTGTGATAGAAACCTCAAAGAATAAATCCTGTTGACGTGAATATATTCTTCAGAATGTACCAGAGGGAAAGTATACATCCGAGTCCCAAATAAGGTTGAATGGATTGTGGGCTTATTGTGCTCGGTCTAGACACTTGCAATTATACTTTCAAATATGCATTAGTTGATAGAGGAGAACAGAGTAAGTCTTTTTTCTTTTCATAGGGACTCCATATTTATTTGCTTTTATGTTCTGTTATCATGTGAAAATATAGCTTCCCAGGTGGCCCTGGTGGTAAAGAACCCTGCCAGTGCAGAAGACATAAGAGACATGGGTTGGATCTCTGGGTCAGGAAGGGCCTCTGAAGGAACACACGGCAATCCACTCCAGTATTCTTGCCTGGAAAATCCTATGGACAGAGAAGTCTGGCCAGCTACAGTCCATAGGGTTGCCAAGAGTTGGACATGACTGAAGAGACTTAGCATGCATAATGGGAAAAAGTGATCATAAACACTTGATTCAAATCATTCCCCATCATGTTTGGGTTTCGGTCTGTTTCCTGTCTATAAGAGCTGGATGCAAGGATTAGGAATAACGTTTGCCACTTGCCTGGTATATGGTACTTGGTATGTACTTGAGTAATGGTAGTTATTCTTAAGGAGGATGTTTTAAAGCAAACTGGTGTTTAGAATGGGTGGTGAGACTCCAGGCAGAGGCTCCAGGACAGTCTGTGGACTCACCACCCGTTAGCGCATTCCCCACCCTTCCTCAGCTTCTTACAGTCAGACCCACGGAGACCAGAGCCCCGCAGACAATCCTGCCCTGCCCTTGACTGGTCTAAGAGGGCTGTCACTGCTTTGGCGCACCACTTGGAGGATACTGGAAATCAACTGCTCACCCAGGTGTGGGCTGGAGTCAACTGACCGCAGCCCTGGCAGTGCCTGGATTTCCACACGAGACTGCCTCCGGTTAGAGTCCGCAGATTTCTGTGCTTCCCTCACCCACTCCCCACTAGATGTCCAGTTATTCTACCCAACCTTCCTGTCCTCCTAGGGTGCTGTGCAGTTCATGGGGAGGCTCTTGATCCCCAGCAAGGGTAGATGCATCCTCCTTATGGAAATCTCATCTTTTGCTGCATCCCCGGGTCCCGGCCCTCCCTTACCTCACCTCTCAGATTCACAGATATGGCCTCTACTGACTTGACCTTATTTCCCCTCCCACCTAATGAACATTCGCAGTGACTGTTTCTGGAAACATCCTCTGAGTTTGCCCTGTAGAAACCACCCTTACGACCAGCTGCCCACCTGTGACCTCATCCCCTACCCCTCTCCTCCTCACCTTTTCCTGTTTCGGCCACAGTGGCCTCCTTTCTGATGCTCCAGCACACCGACGCCTTGGCAAAAGCTGTTCCCTTCACCTCGACTCTGCCCAGTCTGAACAGGAATGGTATATTCTCACTGGTCAAGTCCTAGTTTAAACCCTTTTGCTGACCATCTAGAGTAAAAGCATCCCCAAGTCAGGCTCCATTGCTTCACATTATTTTGATTCCCCATGACACACAGAGCTGTTACTGTTACTGGATATTTTTCTTATTTATTTTCTTCTTTCTTTACTCTCTTCCTTCTCTATTAATAATCTCTGCAAGAACACAGATCTGTTCTATCTTGTTCTCTGCTATCCCCAGAACCTAGAACCAAGGGATACCACAAAGAAGGTGCTCAGTTAACATTTATTGAGTGAGTAACCAGTTTCCCATTAGGTTTCTTTTTATATCTGGCTCTATTTTCCCAGTGCCTGTGCTGGATTATATGCCAAGATCTTGTTTCCTTTGTCTCATGACAAGTGTAGCTATGTGCCTCAGATACGCTGGCCAGCTTCACCATCCTACCCTCTCAGCCAGCAAGACACTGAGCATTCATAGCAGTTTCTGCCACCTCTGTGGGTCCCTCCTCATGTTCCAGAGGCACTGCCCGCTGACCGGAGCAGGAAATCCAAATACCATGTCCCCTTGATTTTAAAGTTGTTTCTGGGTTTCTATTCTACCAGAATTGGATTGATGGTACCTACCATGGATTATCTGTGGTTTCCCAGGTGGCTCAGTGGATTGCCTGCCAATGCAGGAGACACAGGAGACCTGGGTTCCATCCCTGGGTCAGGAAGCTACCCTGCAGGAGGAAATGGTAAAGCGCTCCAGTATTCTTGCCTGGAACATACTGTGGACAGACAAGCCTGGTGGGCCTCAGTCCATGGGGTCACAGAGTCTGGAATGACTTACTGACATTACAGCACAGCATATCCACATTCCTTTTAAGGAAACTTGTTTTTCAGAAGAAGTTGTTTAGGGAAAGTTTGTTCTTTATTTTGAAACCGCCTGAAGCTACGTAGGGAAAGATGAAATGCAGAGATGGAGAGTTTGGGTCCTGTAAGAAGACCGAGAGGGCCAAAGACAGCATGGACCTCAGCAGACCGGGGGTGCTCGCCAGCTGGTCTAAAACCACGATGGAGCAAGGGCACACACGTGTGCACCCACATGTCTGTGTGATGTTGGACACTTCTTTTCGCTCTCTATTCTGAAATTTGCATGGTGTGAACCATCAGATTTTGCCAGCCCAGCACCAGTCCTTCCTTGTTTTTTTATGATTTCACCCCAACTTCTTATTGGGAAACTCATCTATTGGATGTGGTTTTGATCAGATCACTTATCAAAGGGGCACAGCATCTGAGTAGGGTGGACTCTTGACCCAGTCTAAGAACAGCAGATGTTTCTTGAGAAAAGGCATCTTAATTTGTCTGTGTTGACTTTTTTTTTTTTTTTTTTTTTGTCTGTGTTGACTTTAGCTAACTGTCCATCAATGTCTTCAACTTAGATTCTTGCAGCCTCTCTGCTCCCTGTCTTCTCAGACATTTGCTTTTTTATGTTTGACTTTTGTCAGTCAGATGTTTTTGCTTTGACTAATAGTAATCAATCACTGTTCCTTGCAACCATGGAACCCTAACTCAACGTAGAGTAAGTATTTAATGATTGTTGACTGATAGTAAGACAAAGACTTGATGTTTAATATTATGGGGAAACAGAGCAGAACCTCAGGTTTCCCCCTCCCTTCTGCTGCATCTCTGCCTAAACCAGAGCCACGTGATTGTGATTGAATGTTTACATAAGGAAGAAACAGACATTACTTACAAGGGTGAGCCTCTTCCTTACTAGAAGGGTCCTTTCAGTTGATGAGACTAGAGTTCCGTCTCTTTGCTGTACCGTCTCCCTTGTTTGGAATCTTCCTTAGCCCCAAGTCCATCTTCCAAGTCCTGTTCACATCCTACCTCCTAGAAATACAGCTTCAGAGATGAAAACAAATCCCCCTTTCCTTGCCCTTCTCCCGCCGCCCTCCATCAAGTCTTATTTGCTCTGTAACGAGTATAGCACAGCCATGGGCCGTGTGTCTTGCTGCTAGACAGAAAGCCACATTTTAACTTAATCTGTTAAATAAAGAAAAAACGCACAATTAAGAGGAAACTCATTCTTTTAAAAATATATTTGCTGCTCTACGTGTTGACCTTGTTGAAAATAACTGCAGGTTCTGCTGCCACACTTTCCATTTCATTCATCAAACTCTGGCAGCGTGAGAGCATCCTCTCCTCTCTCTCTGACTCTGAGCCCCTCCCCAGGTGTCTCCACCTGTATCTGCTTCCTTTGACTGGTCATGGAGCCAACTGATGCCCTTTATCTAATCAATGTGCTTTCTCTAAAGGAATCATAGGTGGGGTTTGGAGGAAGGTCGTGCTCTCTCCAGTGTTGGTATCTTTGCGTTGTACCTGTGTGTTAGTCCTATTTTGAGTAATTCGTTTACAGCTGGGGCTGCTATGAGTAGGCATGTGAGTATCTATAAAGTAGCTCCCAATCTCTTCCACGCTTCTTTGTGGTTTATACTGGGAGAGGGGTTTTGTGGGGTCAGGATTGTGCTGGGAAAGGGCAGGGAAACCCAGAAGGATCAGGGTTACTCATCACTGCACTTTTTTGCATTTCCCCAGATGGTGATGTTGTTCAGGGCAAAGGGGAAGCCTGAGCAGAACAGGGGACAGTTCCATTCTACACTTATTTACACAGCACCTGTCATGTCCCAGGAGCTATGCTTGGTTCAAAGAGTCGTTTCACGGGAGAAGTCAGGTTTTCATATTGCATTTCCAGAGTCTGTCATGGAAAATATTCTATCAACATTACATGAACAAAGGGGATGAATTACTAGATAAGACCTCACTCTATAATTTGGGAAAGGATTTAAGACATGAGCCTATTGTCTTGTATGTGATGTAGAATGGATTTAGTCCCACAGAAACCTGCTAGGGCCAGAGTTTAATGATTATGTCAATCTGGAACCACTGGTAAAAACATCATGGAGGACGGGTTCTTTGAGATGCAAACTATTGTATACAGGATGGGTAAACAAAAAGGCCTTCCTGCAGAGCACGGGGACCTATATTCAATATCCTGTGATAAACCGTAATGGAAAAGGATGTGGAGAACATATATGTATGGATGACTGAATCATTTTGCTGTACATCTGAAACTACCACAGCATTGTAAGTCAACTGGACTTCAATAAAGTATGTTTTTTAGAAAGGAATTGGTTAGAGACTTCCCTGGCAGTCTGGTGGTTAAGAATCCACCTTACCAGTGCAAGGGATGTGGGTTAGATCCCTGATCAGGGCCTGACTCTTTGCAACCCCATGGACTATACAGTCCATGGAATTCTCCAAGCCAGAATACTGCAGTGGGTAGCCTTTCCCTTCTCCAGGGGATCTTCCCAAGCCAGGGATCAAACCCAGGTCTCCGGCATTGCAGGCTGATTCTTAACCAGCTGAGCCACAAGGGGAGCCCAGAATTCCAGCTGAGCTATTTTAAATCCTAAAAGATGATGCTGTGAAAGTGTCGCACTCAATATGCCAGGAAATTTGGAAAACTCAGCAGTGGCCACAGGACTGGAAAAGGTCAGTTTTCATTCCAATCCCAAAGAAAGGCAATGCCAAAGAATGCTCAAACTACCGCACAATTGCACTCATCTCACAGGCCAGCAAAGTAATGCTCAAATTTCTCCAAGCCAGGCTTCCACAGTACATGCACTGAGAACTTCCTAATGTTCAAGCTGGATTTAGAAAAGGCAGAGGAGCCAGAGATCAAATAGCCAATATCCGTTGGATCATCAAAAAAGCAAGAGTTCCAGAAAAACATCTACTTCTCTTTATTGACAATGCCAAAGCCTTTGACTGTGTGGATCACAATAAACTATAAAAAATTCTTTAAAAGATGGGAATACCAGAGCATCATACCTGCCTCCTGTATGCAGGTCAAGAAACAACAGTTAGAACCAGACATGGAACAACAGACTGGTTCCGCATTGGGAAAGGAGTATGACAAGGCTGCATATTGTCACCCTGTTCATTCAACTTATATACAGAGTACATCATGTGAAATACTGGGCTGGATGAAGCACAAACTGGAATCAAGATTGCTGGGAGAAATATCAGTAAAGATATTAGAAGCTGTCAATAAATAGAAGTTTGTAGTTAATGTGTTAGAAAGTGTGTAAGGTGTGATCACCCTTCTGCATACAAGGGGCATAGGCTCCGGAATGCCTCCCTCCTCCCCGCCCCCCCCCCCGCCCCCCCACAAGGCATGCATGCCTGGAGTGCTCAAGGCTCTTACAGGGACTTAGTCCTCCATTTCTACAGTTTCCCCATCCACAGGTTCAACCAACCACAGAGCCAATATTTTTTCTTAAATTTCTTCCATCCAAGCTTGATTGAACATGGAGAGCCAACTGTATTTGAAGACAGAAAACAGTGCATTGCATTGAGTAATTTGAGGTCATTGTTGACCTTCAGGGAAATAGTTTCAGCCGGAGGGCAGGCGAAGAAGCATTTGGAAATTTAGTGGGAGGCAGGCTAGTATAGCCCACCCTTTCTAGAAGTTTAAGATTGAACATTGGGAGATAGGCAAACCCTGCTCTGGAATCATGTAGTGAACAGAAGGAGGTTTTGAAATCAAAAACTTGAAATCAAAGGCTTGAGAGTATTTATGGTTTTAGTGAAAGGAGGAGGGAGGTATTAGAGGTGTAAGGAAGTGTGTTTGAGATGCCATTCAACACACATCCTGAGACTTCCCTGGTGGTCCAGTTGTTAAGTTTCCTGACTTCCACTTCATGGGGCGCCAGTTCGATCCCTGGTCAGGGAACTAAGATCCTGCATGCTTCACAGCCAAGAAAAAGAAGATTTCTTGAATTGAATAAAGATGAAAATACTACATATCAACTTTAAAAAATTATATGGGAAAAGTAACAAATTATACACACACACACCCTGACTCCAGGGGGCAGATATGGCACAGATCCAGGGCGCCAGTGGGACAGTTGGCCTTGGAAACCTAGTCTATAATCACTTCTTCCTCCAAGAAAGGAGACAGAGAGGGTAGATGAGGACAGAGATGAGTCTTGCGTTTGGACGAAGTGGAAATAGATCGTGTCTGAAAACTTTAATCTCAGAAAAAGTAGGTCATCTTCTGTGAGCGAGCCAGGAGGGCCTGGGAGAGGTCATATCTGCAGAGGCAAAGGCAACGTTTTCTTCCTAGCAGAACTTCTCGCTTTACAGTTCCAATAATTGAGGAATTTCAAACAGAGGGAACTGTTACTAAGTGCACAGGAAGCACGTGTGGCGGAATTGAATCCTTTCCATGAAATTCTTAAAAAACAGTTGATTCCAAGAATTTAACCTTCTGTATTTTTTTAAGCAGTCTTTATTTTCAGTGAAATTCTCAAAACCATGATTACGAATGAGAGACTTAGAAACCGTATTTGTGTGTGAATATTTTAATATTAAGATTTATTTTATGTCTGTTTGCGTTATGGAAAGATTTTTCTCTTCCTGGGGAAATGAAACAAAGGAAAGTCACAGGAACCATCTCCCCCAGCCACACCTTCTCTCATTGTTTTCAGGCTAAACCTGGAGGGAAAATCCCTCAAGATAGACTGCTTGGGGTGAACTGATGCGACGAAAATTTACTGTCATGTGGCATTTTCAGAAGCAGCATCTGGCATATTTGCTCATGCTTACGGCTCTGACAGTCATATGTTATTCTATTTGTTTTATATAAATTAACTAGTGTTTTATCCCACTGAATTTTCTATTACTAGACAAGAGTGAAGCAAAAACAAAGTATAAAACCTTTGACTTTGTACCGCGCAACTCCCAGTGAGTCCGAGTCTACGTCTGATGTTCTATCTCGACGATGCCCCTGTGTTAAAACTCCTGAGTACTGCCATTTCTGTGGCCCAAGACACAGACCTTTCTTTTTAAATCTCATCCCTGATTCTCTAAGCTAAGGAGGCTGCCGAACGTGGTCCTGGTTGATTAACAGAGCTAATAAGCAAAGCCAGACATTATCTGTTATGTGCAGACAGACTAGAGGTGCATTTGTTTGTTGGGTTGTCTTATTATCTCTTGAGGGCCTGGCCTGTTCTCTAACATGGCTCTTCTCTTAATTGAAATTGAGATCTCTGATCATTCTGGGTTGGAAGAATGTAATGACATTTTCTGTAGACTGGTTTATGCGCCATAGCCAGACTCAGGAAGGAAGGACTCAGGTAGAACAGAAAATTGGGCTGAGGCCTGAGTGCGGTGGGGACCCGCTGATTGACTGAGGAATGTGGACTTGATATTCTGAATGTGTATCTCCTATCACAGTATATAAGCCATCAAAGGAAATCGATATTGAACCAGAAGATTTGTGAAGCCAGGGAATAGGTATGGTGTGTGGTGCTGGCTTCTCTGTTATTTTAGGCATTTGGGAAAGTTTGAGATTTATAGTTTTAGGCAACTGGAAACCCCAGTAGAGTCAGAAGCCTGGGAACATGCCGTGAAATGTCCATTTAGGAGGATTAGCCTGATGACGGCTTGTATGTTTGGCTAGTAGGCGGCAAGGAAGGAGACATGAGAGGGCTTGCATTGGATCAGAGTTTCCCGAAGTATGTTCCCCAGTGCACTTTATACCCTGAGGAGTACTTCAAAGAAGAAAGGACTCTCTGATTAAGCTGTTGGGCCGCGGCTGCACCATTCATCGGCCGAGTCTGTGGAGAAGTCAGTGTCCATAAGTGAATGACCAGCTCTGAGAAGGGCTGAAGGAAGGAAACCTGTTGCAACTGGGCAAACCCACTCTTTCCTAAACTTTTTGTCCCCATCATCTTGTGCAGAATAAGACCCCCAGGGTTATAGTCTAACAGTGGGGTCACATTCTAAATTATAAGGCAATGATCAGAAATTTAAAATCCTAAGTCACCAGCTACTTTTTTCCTCTCGAATTCTATTTCTTTTTTTGAGCATAAGATAAAGTAATTAACTTGTATTTAGGAAACCCTTTTTTGAACAGTGTATGCTCTATTTTTAGAAACCTGTTCTGCTCAACTTGGCAAGAGGTTCACTTACACAGAGTCGTAAGGGAACCAAGGATGACCAGGGGAAGAGAAATTCCTCTCCCAGGACCAGAGCTCATCCTCTGTTATATGTTCATTATGGTCTGGCCATATGTAGCAAGTAACCACAAACGCAGATCACTAATCCATCCTCATTCCTCTGCTTCCTCTCTCTCTCTGCGTTTGCATCTGTGTGCCTTTTCTGTCTCATGTCCTGTATATTTCCATATCCTGTTTATTTCTGTCTCTTCATCTCCATCTCTCAAGCCCTTTCCCTCTCTGTCCGTGTTCTTCTTTCCCCCAAAATAGCACGTTGGCAAGCATGGAGCTGAGTGCCCGTGTGCTCTAACTCCCTGTGTTTCCTTTTCGCTATACTGCTCTTCCCTGAAAACTGTGCATCTTCTAGGTCATCCTGAGACCCTGCGCCTTTGATCTGTCGCCTCTCCTGGTCTCTGCTTTCTTGGACCCTCATTCCCCCCACCCCCAGCCCACCATCCTACAGCGTCATTCTCCCGATTCAGGACAGAGGCACCAGAGGGGCAAGAGACCGCCTTTGTTCTCACCCCTTTGCAAATAATCTCCGCGTTTCTCAACACTGACCTGGAAGGCATTTTCTCACCATCTGTGGATCCTATAATTAATGACTTTCTTGAAGGAATGTCCACATTTCTTATCTCGCTTGTTACACATATCATTTTTAAAACTTCGGAGCGACGCGCTGGCATTTCATGTAAGGGTGGTCCCACAAATCAAGTGCAGGATGACTGGTCTCATTTCTTTGCTGAAACATCTGGTCCTGTTTAGTGTATGACAAGCAAGAGGTAGGAAGCACGTAAAGGCCCTCAGCCCTGATGTCTTCTCTTTCTGCAATTGCATTATGAAATTTAACTGCCTCCTGAAGAGAAACGACGTTAATTCTACGGCCATGACATTAACCAAGACTCATTTCTGTGTCTGTGGGCCTGCAAGCTCTGTGTGGCCAGCATTTCCAGGCTTCATTCTAGGTCCCCTGCCTGGAGCAAGGAAGGCTGGGGCACAGGTCACGGGCATCTGTGGGGACATGATTCACTTGAAATGGTGTCACATTAAATGTCCTGACGTTCATAAGGGAGATGTGAACCATTGCCACTTCCCAAATTTGCTAGACACAAAGCAGTACTTTTCCCTGCAGGGATCCTATAACTCTCTCATGGGAATATCTGTAGCTACTGGCACGTAGATATCAGGAAGACGGTATTTTGTCATGAATAGAAAGGCACGGTGCCCATTAGAAGGAGAGCTTCTGTCTTCAGAGCGAGCAGTGGGTGACAAGCAAGTGATGGGTTTATGGATGGACAGTGTGCTCAATATCCATCCAATCTCTTTAATAGAGACTCTCTTTTAAATGCCAGCCCCCAGTCTTGGTCCTCCTCCTCCCCACCCCAGAGTTTATTGGTTTATAGTTTTTGGCAAAAGGAAAATTCAGGACGAGTGGAGAACAGTCAGTAAAGCCTAGCGGGGAGACCCTTGCACAAAGACTGGAAATCTCCTTTCTGTTTCTTCTACTGGTCATTGGCAAATGCTCTTCCTTTGTCTACTTGGGGGTGGTGTAGCAGCGGCTATGTGAGGGTCATGATCATGGAAGAAGCTTCCACAGTGATAATAACAAGCATTGTCTATACCACTGACTCAGTAACAGGCCCTGCTCTAGGCATTTGACATTGTGGTTGTTTAGTCGCTAAGTCATGTCAGCTCTTTTGTGACTCCATGGACTGCAGCCCACCAGGCTCCTCTGCCCATGGGATTTCCCAGGCAAGAATACTGGAGTGGGTTGCCATTCCCTTCTCCAGAGGATCTTCCCAACCCAGGCATTGAATCTGGATCTCCTGCTTTACCACTTAACCGTATTAACTCATTATTGTCCAGGGCATTTTTGCAGAGACTAATGCTAGCGGTTGGCAGTTTTTATTTTGGCAAGGCAAAAATTAATTCTGTTATTTCACTAATACTTTGTGGGTTATTACATTCAATAGTTACACCTGAAACACCTGTAAAGTCTTCTCCAGAGCCATGACTTTCATTCTCACTTTCCATGTG
The DNA here is from genome assembly GCF_029407905.1 of Bubalus kerabau. Lineage (NCBI taxonomy): Eukaryota > Metazoa > Chordata > Mammalia > Artiodactyla > Bovidae > Bubalus > Bubalus kerabau. The sequence continues at coordinate 5,626,420 of NC_073643.1, forward strand.
TGTGTAGTCGTTCAGTAGTGTCCGACTCTTTGAGACCCCATGGACTGTAGCCCACCAGGCTCCTCTGTCTGTGGGGTTCTCCAGGCAGGAGGACTGGAGTGGGTTGCCATTTCCTTCTCCAGGGGATCTTCCCGACCCAGGGATCGAACCTGGGTCTTCTGCGTCACAGGCAGATGCTTTACCCTCTGAGCCACCAGGGAAGCCCCTCACTTTCCATACTAGAATCAATCACTAGGTTTTTTTGTCTTTTTGTTGGTCTAATATTCACATTGTCTGAATCAGAACTAATTCTGAAGAGCTGTCTGAGACACTAGTATATATGTTGCTGAGACAGTCAGAGAAAGAATCTGCATAAAATTCACCAAAGATTTCTTCTTTACTCAAAATTTTCCAAATCATCACTTTTGAAAATTTTACAGTAATAAATTTGTGTTTATAATGTACATAAGGTTGGAAGAAAAACCTAACAGACCGAAATGTGAATAATAGCACCAATCATAAGTCATATAATGAATTCTTGATCAATTTTAAGCTCTAACAGCTTTGCGCAGTGATATTAATTGCTTCACTCTCTAAACATGTACTGATACATCTCCTATCAGTAATGTAACTTGGTCCTTGGAGCAAACTCATTGCTGTGACATGGTACCCTACGAATTTGGACCTAGTGTGATAGGGGGTTGGCTTCAGGATCTTTGGAGCTCTCAGCCAGCCAGCTAACTGGTCCTCCCGTGACTCTCATAAGGATGCCTGCTCATATGTTATTGGATTGCATATTTGGACCCCATTTCAAAGGATATGACAGGGGTTTACTATCTTATTGGTATCCTTAGCTTACAGTTGAGGAGACTAAGGTACAGAGGGTTTAAGTAGCTTTTCCAAGTTTACAGAGCTATAAGGCAGGAGGCCTGCTGAGTCGGTGTGGCTTCTGAGCCCATGTTTGCCACCACTAGGGTACAGCCTGAGGTTTATAAAAGGTATCTAGGGATATAGTTGTTGCCTAAGGGTCGGGAGACCACGGCCCTGACCTTGGCATCGTTACAGATACCCTGAGTTTCAGCCCTGCATTCTGCTTCTCCCCAGATGCATGAGGGTGGAGGGAATCAGATGCCCACGCTGGCTCAGGGAGGGGCCTCCACTTTGAACTCAGGGTTCAAGTTATATCTCAGAATGAGTTTTATGAACTGGAGGGGTTATTTTAAACCTAACTCCAGGCATCAACCACAAATGTTGTCTTATGTTCCCTGTTTCTGAATTAGAGTCTTTCTTTCCTAAAGTGCCACAAAAGACATAGGTTTTACTTGGTCAAGTGATTTCTGTAACTGTCATAGAAGATCAGCAAGAAATACACCAACATAACTTTGAATCCTCTATCTGCACTTAACTTTGGGGAATCCCGGACTGGGAAAAATTCTAAATGCCTTTAGTCAGAAATACAGAGCTTGAATGTTTATGGTCTGAAACTTTTAGGCCTAGGAGCAAGGCCATCTCTGGTCTAGTAACAGCCCTTGCTAAAATCTAACTTGAAGTTTGATTTGAAAAAGAAAACATACAAATTAGACTTTATTGGCACCATAATAAAGCAATGTGGCAATATTTAATATAACCTTAAAATGCTCATAAGCCTTTGTCTAATTATCCTATAGTAGGCAGGAGGCATTCATATTCTATCTATCTATCCATCTATCCATCATCTACATATCTGTTATCTATCTACCTTGCTAAGGAATAATATTCTAGTTAAACGTAGTTAAAAGTAGTCAAACAAGAATATATATAATAAAACATAAAAATGCTCCTTACTCCAATTCTACTACCAGTAATTCAGTCACTGTTTTTCCCCAGTTTTATTAAAATATTATATAAAGTTGTATGTATAGTGTGATATATAAAAATGTGATATTATATATATATATATATATATAAAGGTATATATTAAACATATGTAAAAGGAACTGATTACCACAATCAAGCTAATTAATTTATCTATCATTTCACACAGTTCTATTTCTGTGTGTGTATGGTAAGAACATTTAAGATCTTTCTTAGCAAATTCCAAGTATACAATACAGTATTATCTTTTATTCTGAACTGTGTGATTCTGGGAAATGTTTGTATAAATGGCTGTGTGACTTGAACTTTAATCCCTATGCACTCAAGACATGTTGACTGAATGAGTGAAAAATACTAATACCATAATTACTCATCTGTAGAAATGTTAGTGATTCTAACATGAACCATGAATATTGGTATATTGACACACCAAAATAAAGTTTGTCTAAGACTCTAATTTGGTGAATGATTTTTATGCTTTTATTGCTCCTTTGCTCATGCGCCAGATTTAGTTTATTCTTTGAGATTTGCTGTTTTTTCATAATAATTTTTTTATTAAAGGAACTTAGAAAAGATTTCATAAAACATTTTCTATAAGCCCTAAATCAAAATATAATAGGTCTAAAGATAGCCTATTCAGTTTGAGCATGGTAACATTGATTCTTATTTAGAAAGGTGTGGGTTGGTTACTAATATGTTTTTGGCTTATCTGAACTAAGTTGTGATACATCTAAACAATGATATATTCAGAAAGCAAATGCAACATGATGAATTTTTACCTTTGTATTTCAAAGGGTAAAATGGGGTGTCTGTTAGGAGGACTAGAGTAGCATGTTGAGTTTTGTTCATTCTGTCTCTGGCTTTAGGCTTTGTCTGAATCTAAAAGCTATAGATGATGTTTAGTGGAAAATCTCAACTGTTGTATTCTGGTGTAATAAGCTGTGTGTGTATGCTAAGTCACTTCAGTTGTGTCTGACTCTTTGCGACCCCTTGGCCTGTAGCCCGCCAGGCTCCTCTGTTCATGGGATTCTCCAGGCAAGAATACTGGAGTGGGTTGCCATGCCCTCCTCCAGGAGATCTTTTGGACCCAGGGCTGGAACTCATGTCTCTTGCATCTCTTGCATTGGCAGGTAGATTCTTTACCACTAGCACCACCTGGGAATCCCAATAAGCTGAGGAATGAATTTGCAACTGTTCAGAAGCCACAGAGACAATACATATAAACCAAAATTAATTGGATGGAAAAGACAAGAATCAACAAATATGTATAATATAGACACACAGAGAAATAACCTGAAAATAAAGGAAGCTAGACATAAATAATTAAGGTATTTAAGAAATTAGGAAATGTGAAAGGACTTTGTGTTTATGTACTCAAGATTGGAGAAGGAATACTTCTCCCTTATGACTAAAAGTTCACGAACACAGAGATGTCATATCACTTAAACTACAGAGCTCATCTCCCAGAAACAGTGGAACTATGTTTTATTCACCTTGAGTTTTCTTCCTACAAGACCACACTTGTTCCCTCCACTCATGGGAAGAACAGCTAGTCTTATTACCCTCCAGTGGAAATGAGTTATGAGCCTTTTATCTGGAGTTTACGGGGTGACTTTAACTTCTTTATAGTTGAATTTCAGTGATGAATGAATGCAGTATCTTATTTCATCTTAGTTAATTTTTTTCAAGAATTCCTTTTCCTGTTCTGATTTGTAGGTACATACAAGATAATAATGGGAAGGATAAAATTACCTTGTTTGGGATCCTGTAAAACACTTTTCCTTTGTCCTGAGAATCTTCAGCATTAATTTCCTGTTTGTTCTTCTGTTCATGTCAATCCAACTAGAAAAAACAGGCATTTGAGACATTCATAAAAGTTTGGTGTCTTTATGAGATTGCAAGCAAAGCTTGTATTTTATACCATACTCATCCCTCTTGGCTTAATTTGGCTAAGTTTTTCTTTAGGTTTGTAAAATAGATAGTCAGGAGTCTTGTGAATTAGGACTGTAGGAACTGAGGTTACTTGGGCAGCAATTGCAAGTTGAAATAAAGATGCATAAAGATGAAGAAGGTCCTAGCATGGGTACCAGAAACAGCACCATTAGAAGAGGGAGATGTGCTGTGCAAGAAAGATGGATGGCCCTGTGTGTCAGCTGGCTGGCTGACATCACACTTTTTAAAAGCCCTCAAAATGCAAGATCCTCATTCTTTCAGCTCTTCAAATATAAGAACCCCTTCCCATGAAATATGTCATCCCTTGGCATGGATTCACAATTATTTCTCAATAATTACCTACAGACGATCATATAGAGTTTGTGACTTGCCCAAAGTCACAACAAACATAGACAATCACAGACCAGCCTCTTCCTTGGGACGTTTCACTATTTCACTCACACATTCATCATTTGTCAAGTGCTAACTATAGGCCATGTATGGTGCTGCATGCCAGGGATGCAAAGTGGAATGAGGCATGATCCCAAGCCTCCAGAGGCATACACTGAGTAATAAATATGCAAGTTATTGACTGCATTAGAGTTTTCTCAGTGCTATAATAGAAGTAGGAACAGAATACTAGAAGAGCGTAAAGGCATCACAATCAGGAGTCAAGGAGAATATCCTGGAGAAACCTACATTTAGACTGAATTTTGAAGCACAGCTGGAATTTCTAGTTAAAGAAACCATGAGACGGCCCTGAAACCTGTAAAAAGTGAAGAGACAGGAAAGTGTTCTAGATGTTTGAGGAAAGGCAAACACTTTCGCTGGGCTTGAGCTGTGGGAGCTGCAGGTCAGGATAGGTGTAGAAGCTGAGGGCAGTGCCGGAGGCCAGATCCCCAAAGGCTGGGATGCTCAGCTAGGGGATGCTCCCTTAACTGGGAACAGAGTGTGCAGGTTAAGGAAAGGGTCCACCCTGCCCCTTCCAGAGCATCATGGGGACCCCAGAGCCACAAAGCTCTTCCCTCGCCTCATTCAGGGCATTACCTCGGGGTCTGGGGTCTGACTTTCAAAGTAAAGGCAGATCTCTCTCTAAATAGAATTCACAACCAACTGCTGAGAGAGAGCTCTTCCTTTCATTTCACTTTTATCTTCCTCTCAAGCTGAGCTCTGGGGGGGCCACCCTGCCTGCCTGAATTTCCCTTGATTGGTACTCATTTGACTGTATATGAAAAGGGGCAGAGATGCCATCAGGGATGTGTAGGAGATAATGACTCAGTCCCCACCAAACCCTGTCCTCTGAAACAAATACTCTAGCAGGCACATGGTCAGAAAAATCAGTTTTGAGATCCTGAAGACTTGGGTTTTAAATCTGGCAATGCCTGTAACAGATCTCTGAAATTGGCTTCAAGTCAGTGAAGCTCACTGGACATCCGTCCCTTCTGTGTGAAAGAAACTGACTTGCCTCATTAAGTGCATGGATTTTGTTTTCTCAGATGAGACATCTGATTGTCTGTCTACATCGTCTTTGTACAAGATGCTAAGTAACAAGGAGATAATCTCACGCCAAGATTGGGCTTCAGTTGATTGTGAGCAGGAAGGGATGGGGGGTTCCACAGAATAATGTTGTTGTTTAGTTGCTAAGTCATGTCTGACTCTTTTGTGACCCCGTGGACTGTAGCCCATTGGGCTCCTCCATCCGTGGGATCTCCCAGGCAAGAGTACTGGAGTGGGTTGCCATTTCCCTCTCCAGGGCATCTTCCCAACCCAGCGATCAAACCCACATCTCCTTCAAGGGCAGGTGGGTTCTTTACATCTGAGCCACCAGGGAAGCCCACAGAATAATAGGAACTTAGTAAAGTCAGAGTTCTCTGAAAGGTTCAGAATCCCTGGTTTTAACTCTTAAATATGGAATCCTTAAAGAATGTTCTCAAGTTATGTCATGAAAAATGTTCTCTCCAAAGGTGAAAGGAGCCATTCATTGCTTAATAAACTGGAGCATCTTCCTTCTTAGAAATATTCTATGGCATATAAATTGAGACATTTACACCATCACAGAGAAAAATTTACAGACATGCCGTGCATCATTTGAAGATGCCTAATCCCTGGGAATAATAAATCAGAGAGATTTTGATTCACTTATGAGGAAATATTTTTAAAAGAAACTTTTGATAACAGGTGAATTTTTCTGTTTTATTAGCTACTTCTTATCACTCATGATTTTGCTGCTTGGACAATTTGGAGTTATCTGAAATGAGCTGGAGAAAGGATGTTATTTTCAGTTATGAATTAAGACTTTGAATACATAACTGAACAGATTTTTTTTTTCTAGTGGGAGGCTTTAAAGAGATTCTGAAATGCCAGATAAAAATAGCCTTTCATAGAAAGGTGAGGTAAATATAATGTGACACAGTGAAAAGAATAGACTTTGAAGCAGAGAGGGTAGAATATAAACACGAAGGCTCTGGTGTTCTTTATTTCTAAGACCCTAGGAAAACCTTTGAGCTTTTCCCTCTGTCCTGAACTACCAGTATGTGCTGAAGAACAGATTGAGTTAAGATATAAAATACTTAGGCAGTGCAGGTGCCAGTGACCCCTGGATGTCCCATTCATGTCATAGGACAGGAATCTGAAGAGAGGATTCCCTGAGCTTTTCTCTCATTTACAACCTGAATAGCCACCAAACAGTCACTTGCCTTAAAAATTTTATTGCACAAGATAAAAGTTTCCCAAACTTTTTAATGCCATAGCCCATTTCCTTGAATAAATGATCCTAAGAATTTCCTTATGAATTAAAAATAATCATTTTGACATTATTGTCTGGGGCAAAATATAATGAAATAACAAGACAATTTTTTTTTACTATTTGCCGTTTAACTAATGATGTACCCTGTTCAGTTACCTCAAAGTTGAAAAATTTTTAAATGTATAGAAAATATGAAACTATAGTAATAACTTGACCAAAATAGATTTCATATTGTAATAGGTTTCTTAAGACTAAATTCTACAATTTTCACAAGTTGTTACTAAATGACGAGTTAAGGGACATGTTTTAGGTTGTGAGCTTTTTTAACTTGTAAATGCACATGTAACTTTTGATTCCTTACAAATGAAGATCCGAATTGGAAATATATCAACCTGCATTGTTTCTTCTTGCAGTTGACTATGAACCAGCAGATCCATTTTGGAACCAGTACAGCCGTCTTGGTATATTAATATTATGGAAGATGAAAGCAAATTGTATCTCAGCAGCAATACTGATTCCATATGCTTCCTGCCATGTAAATAAGCTCCTTCATGGATACAAATAATCAGTTACATGGCTAGAAATGAAAGCAATTTATACATCTATCAAGGTCAAAGCCACACACACACACGGGCTTGAAGTGTTCAGTTTATGGCAACAATTACTACAGCTCGAACCCTGCGCCTTTGTCCTGTCTTTTCAACCGTTCTATCCTACTCAGTAACTCGTTATGGTCTTGCATGGTTTAAGGTTAAAAAGTGTGTTTAAAGCATTATTTTATTGATTGATTTTTAATAATTAGATATTACTGTGGATCCCAATAGTGGTTTCAGTTATAAGATTATCCAGGAACACACGATAAACCATGGAGTTTGTAGTTGGAAACCAAGTTCACAGTGATTTCGCCAGGTACCATCTCTAGTGTCTCATAGCACTTTCCACAGGACATTCCATTTGTGAAGAGTTCTTCCTTTTCTTCTTTCCTTTCCTTCCTTCCATTCTTTCTTGCCTCCTTTCTTCTTCGAGTCAAGCAATATTTACTGTATCCTCACCAAGAGCCAGACATCATATAAGGCACCAGGGAAATGAGAAGTTTGATTTTCTAATCCTGGGAAAATGTTTCCTGTTTCTTTGCTTTTAATTTACCCAGGAGTTGTCTTTATTTACATATAAATATATGAATTCTAATTAAACTATAATCACTTTGGGTACTTTACAATGCAATAATATTTTGAAAATTTAATTAATGTAAGTTAAGCCTCCACATGCCATAGACATAATCAGAAAGTTCATTCTTTAAAACATAAAAATAAAAGACAACAGCAATAATGAAAGTTCGTTCTTTAACATTCAGATAGATCTAGTGAATTTAAGAGGTACATTTTATGAGTAGAAAATCTGAGTCTTTCAATTTCTTGATTACAATTCTCTTAAACCACCTTGTCCAAATCAAGGCAGTTCCCCTGTTAATAATTTTTCATATGTGGGCAAAAATGGCCATACTCTAGCCACTGGTCTTTGTATTTCAGGAAATATGTCACATAAGGAAGACCCACTCTATGCAAAGGATTTATAGATAGTTCCTTGGAGTTAATTTTCATGGACATTAGAAGGTACTTAAATCTCAAGCCAGGCAGAGGGTTTATAAATGATTGCCATAAGCTCTTTAGCGACTTAAGTTAAATAGAGTAGTACCCCTCTGCCCCTGAATGAAGAGTGTGTAGAATTGTTGGGGCTACTTGGAACTCTGGAGCAGCCCATTGTTCAAAGATTATGTTTTTTATGTTTCTTGCTAAAAGTCATTCATTCTTCTAATAGGTGTTATTTAAGAGCATACACTCTGCCAAGAAGTGGACTTGGCATTGCTATGGAAACCATTAAATTCTAGTCTAATTTTTCAGCACCACACAGGAGTTGGTACTGGCAGATCAAGAAGGACTGAGACTCAGACTGGATGTCACTTATGAAATATCTGATTTTCAATGTGCAAATATTTTATACACACACACACACACACACACAGGTGAATCCACGCGTGTGTGTGTGTGTGTGTGTATTCATATTCACCTACTTGTGTGCGCTCAGTCATGTCCAACTCTTTGCAGCCCCATGGACTAACCCGCCAGGCTCCTCTGTCCGTAGAATTTTCCAGGCAAAAATAGTGGAGTAGGTTGCCATTTCCTACTCCAAGGGATCTTCCCAACCCAGGGCTCAAACCTGAGTGTCTTGTGTCTCTTGCATTGGCAGGCGGATTCTTTACCACTAGCACCACCTGAGAATCCCATATTCACCTATATATGGGTCAAAATGATGATCAAATAGCAGACATACAATTGATGTAGAAATTATTTTTATAAATAAATATGCTTCAGTTTATTTTTTGACGTAAAGTTGATTCTTTGTAATATGTATGTGTGACACAATGGAATTTACAATAATTGCAGAATTATCTGTAATTACCATTGTGAAGAAGTCAAAACTGTACACTAGCTCATGTTACTGCCTTGATCTTTTGGATTTTTGGACAGAGCAGTGTTGATCTTTCGACAAACTAGGGGCTGGGGTAACTGAAAGTTGGAAAACGCTGAGATTTGAATCTTCTATTTTTTTACGTTGTACTGATCTTTACATGACCTGAAATGCGTGTTTAACTCCAGTGCTGAAGTCAAATCAAGGACAGAAGGAAATGAAAGTTGGAGGCCTCTCATAACATGTTTGTTATTTATTGGATCCCTTCTTCCTTTCTCTGCTGAAATGTGCGCCTCTTCTTAGCCGAGTGACTTTGAGATGAAATTTTTTAAGTCACTTTTTAGTGTTTCTTAACATCATTCACACCCTTCCTTGTCATTTCCGCCATGGCTTTAAGCAGAGCAGCAATTTCAGGCATGAAATAAACTTTTGAAGGCATTATGCTGTTGGAGGCACTTTGGAAAAATGTGAATGAAGCCAACAAAATAGCACAGTCGGTCAGAGGTTACCCTTGTTCCAACAGGGTTCTAAGATGGGGCTTGTTTTTCTAGGGATTTGCCTGGTCTGTGTGGAAATAATTTTACTGTTAGAAAAAAAAAAAATCAGTATCTTTAACAATACCTAGAGATTTTTTTTTTTAATTTTTGTTTTTATTTTTAACTCTGGTCTTCATTAAGAAGACAAAGAAACTCAGTGGCATGAGGATGATGTAGATTTTACTGTGCGCTGAACTTAAATGCACTCACTTCTATAAAGCGTGTCATGAACGCGGCCTCCACCCTCTCATTGCCTCTGGGGGGCCTAGTTGGAAGCATTACTCACTGATGCTGAGCAAACAGCGTTTTGTTCTGGTCTGGGTTCTTTCTTCTTCTTCAGCCTCTCCTTTATCCTTTTCTCTGTGCACCATTCTTGTGGGCTTCTTTTATTTTTTTTTAGAAAATTGAAACAGTGAATAACTTTTCAAAGCCTAAATGGCTTGTAAGTGAGTTACTAGTAGGAGATGAACATTGGTTTTGGAACCAATGAAACAGTGGAACTAGTGAGATTAGAACTTAAACTTCTGGTTCCATAGGCCATACTTTATTATTATTATTTTTTATTTTATATCGGAGTATAATTCATTAAAAATATTGTGTTAGCTTCAGGTGTAGAGCAAAATGATTCGGTTATAGGTGTATCCAAAGAACGGATGCTTGTGAGCACCATTTTATTTAAAAATTAATTAATTAATTAATTAATTAATTTTATTGTTGACGGTGCTGGGTCTTGGTTCCTGCGTGCGGGCTTTCTCCAGGTGCAGTGAGCTGGGGCCCCTTTCTTGTTGTGGAGGGGGGCTTCTCCTTGCAGTGGCAGCTCGTGTTGCAGAGCACAGGCTCTGTGGCACGCAGGCTCAGCAGCTGTGGTGCACGGGCTTAGTTGCTCTGTGGCATGGTAGATCTTCCTAGACCAGGGATTGAACGCCTGTCCCCTGCTTTGGCAGGTGGATTATTAACCTCTGGACCATCAGGCAAGTCCCTGTGAGCTTCTTATAAAGGCTCCCAACTATTTATAGCTTGTGCAGAGTTTTGACTCAGATGTTTCACTTTGACCTTTAGAGCCAGGTTTTCACATGCAGTTGGTTCTGTTTTGAAACGTTTGATTTGGTCTGGAAGGCTCACTCTTACTGCTGGATAACCTGGAATGGCGGCTGTATTTTTAGCCTTCGAGCGTAGTTCCCCTGTGTTGCCTAGTGGGTGGGTTGTTTGGACAGGAAGAGTGGCTTCCTTGCTCTGTTCTCCCGGCATTGTAGGACTCCCTGAAGGTTCCCACGAAGCCCCTCACTGGCACTGCAGCTGAATCACTCTCCTTCTAAGATCTTGCTAAAGGTAAACAGCTTTCCCCTCTTCCTTCTTGTATTCTCTTTTTCTACTCTCTCGTTCCTTTCCTCTTGTCTTTCCTCATCTGCCTGCCTGCCTTCTTTCCTTCCTCTCGTTATGTCTCTCCTTTCCTTTTTTCTCTCTGTTCTGCTCTTTCTTTTACTTTCATTTCTTATTAATTATGAAAGTGAGATCCCAACTTATGGGGATTTACCCCACCGATCTACTTGCACACAGGTGAAAGGTTGCATACCAGTGATTAGGAACGACAGCATGATTTGTAATCAGAAAAGATGGCAAACAACTCAAAGGCCCATCACCAGAGGACATGTGGAACAAACAGTAAATGTCTGGCTAGTGAAACTTTATGCAACTCTAAGAAGGAATCAGAAAGTGCGCTGGAAATATCTGCAAGCCATTTTGTTAAGTGAAAAAAAAAAAAGTGCAGAACAATTCAGATTTTATATTTCCTTTGGTGAAAAAATGTGGTGGTGGGGAATCAGATTCTACTTTTGCTTTTTTATTGTAACTAGTAAACACAGAAAAAATATCTCTGTAGGAAACACAGGAAGCTACGCATAAGTGGCAGGGATGGGTCAGCTGGGGAGTAGTGAGGGGGGCTCATTATTATACCTTTTTGTATTTATTAAAATCTTTGGAACATGTTAATAACTAATTCCAAAAATAAAATCTAATAATGTAAACTTCAAAACCAAGGTAAGATTCAGTTGAATGAATCTTACTAATGAGCCACTGATGCTAAAAGAATAATAATAATAACAAATTACCATGTCTAGGACACATATCCAAACTCATGGGTGTGCTGCTGGCCTCCTGGTTGCTTATGGCTTGAATCATGTAAAAGTGCAATTTCCATAGACCAAGAAAAAAAACTTTAAATACTGGCAACTTCATATCTTTGAATAGAATGTTAATCTTAGTTAAAGCATCCAAAAGCTGCTACCAGATTGCCTGTGCTGTGATGCCCCTAAAGTAGGATTTCATTTCTCTTCTGTGCTCTTGACACCCTTGGAGTCTTATTTCATCACCTTTGCTGGGCCACCTGGGTAGGACCGTGAGGAGTCCACTTCCTCTCCGGAATTACGTTTGATCCAAGTTTTATGAACTTTGCACGTAGCTGTAGGTTAAGCCCTCATGATCTACCACCGGGATTATAGTCTTCTGAAAGTCACTCTGAATTCCTGGTTTTCCTAGTGGGGTCTAATGTTCTCACTGCCCCCACATTTGTCTTCCAACAAGTCAGTTTGGATCATGTTTCTCCTGAGTGAATTCATCCTGTATTAGGGCTCTCTAAAGAAATAGAACCAATAGTATTTGGAGAAAAATTCATAAGAGGGATTTATCTATTATAGGAATTAGCTCAAGGCCTCTTTTGGAGGCCAAGAAGTCCTGGAGATGCAGGCAGGCTTATAGGATGGTTCAGTCCGAATCTGAATACAGAGACTCAGGGGAGCCCATGATGTAATTCCCAGCCAGGGGCGAGACATGGAGGTCAAGTAGAGAGAGAGAGAGAGAGAAAGAGACTTTCCCCCTTTTCCACCTTTTGGTCAATTCTGGACCTAAAGGATGGGATGATGTACATAGGTGAGGATGGATCTTCTTAGCCTGCTGAATCAGATGCTAATCTCTTTCAGAAACACCTGAACAGACACACCCAGACATGACATTTTACCTATTCTCTGGGCGCTCCTTCTTCCATGCAACTTGACCTGTGAAATTAACTATCACACATCCCATCTCTCCTCACTGTTCACAGAATAAATACAGACACAACTCCTTAGCAAGATGTGCAACTCATCCCCATTCTCACCTCTACCCAACTGATTTCTTTTCACAAACACTCTATACCTGTTCTTTGCCCAGATTGCACTCCCCTGAAGGTCATGACTTTGAGAATGATGTTCTGTTTACCGAAAAGAACCTTTTCCAACGTCTGTGCCTTTCAGACATCCACATGAAGTTTCCACACAAATAAATCTTCTCTCTGTAGCTCTGACCCCAGCCATCCAAAATTTTCTCCTATTTATTTTTCCATGGTCCTGCATACCTACCCCTACTGGAAAGGGGCTTACTAGAGTGTATTCCAGATATTTGTTCATGCTGTCCTGCTACTGACCAGTGAGGTTTTGACATCAGAGACCCAGGTCCTAGTTCACCCCACACCTGCTCTGCTTAGCCCAGCGTCTGGTCTGTGGTTTTACGCTTAGTAAATATTGGCATGTTTAGCAAGCTTTAGCCTTTCTCCAGGACTCCCTTTCTGTAAGGAAAAAAAAATTTTTTTTTAATCGTTTTAAAAAAGATGGAGACTGATGTTCTGAATGATCTTTGGTGTGAGGAAAGGGTCTTTCCACCATGGCATGAAGGTTCAAAGTCCAAACACTCCTATTCTTTGCTATTTGCAATAAGGTCAAGATTTAGTCTTGGATGTCATCTACAAGCTCTGTTTGATCATCTCTTTTGCTTCATATTTGTGATGATTTTGATGATGAAAGCAGTGAAGTCATATGAACTGTGTTGAGTCTTCTTGGTAATTATGCCTTTTTGTCAACTGATTACTCTTGTAGTTTTGAAGGCCTGTGTTAATATTGTAAAAACGCAACTATTTTGAGACCATAAACAGAACTGAGTGTTCTCCAAAAACTAAATCAAAAAATTTGAGTGAAGAATAAGTGAGAGGTTTTCTTCCTCCTACTTCTCTCCCTCTTCCTTTTCCTTCCTTTTCTGTTACTTAATATTATTGTTATTATTATTATTTTCTCTAATCTGGAAAAATAATAGCTTGTTAGCCTAGCCTAAGTGGGACTTTTACCTTTGTTAAAAAAAAAAAAAAAGAAAAAAAATGTTAAGTAGCCCCTTTCCTAGGATGTGAATTCTTTGTTAGTGTGTGGCTCCTATTGAGTGCACAGGTATATTACTACATTATACTCAGGGTTGGAGAGTTTTACTGCCAGAGACTGTTTTGGTCATTGTATCTTTTTCTCACCCAGGGACTGGTTGGGTTCCCTGTTTTGTAGCTCATAATATTAATAAAAGCAAATATTTGTGTGTAACTCACTATTGCCTTTGCAGTTAATCAGGATTAGCACAAAAGAACTATCATTCATCACTTGAGAGTGTTTTTTAGAGGATGAGAGAAAGTAACATCAGTGCCTCGGATCGGCTGCTGCTGCTCCTGACACTAGCTGTGTCCTTATTCACATTGTGCACACTGTTCAGTGAACCCAGGGTAGGCAAGCGCAAGATAAGAGGCTGGAAGAAAACGCGAGGAGCCATAGGAACTGCAGACACGTTTATTCTCTCCTGGTTGGCACAGCAGCCGCAGCAGCAGACATAACATAACACAGCATAACCCACACAGCCTTTCCGGGCCTTTCCACGTGAGGCTTATGTAGGCGTAGGGCACGAAGTAGCCCGCAACCATGCGGTACCTCGTGGCACGCATGCGCAGTGCTGTAAGCAAGCGCAGCCGTTACACAATCATGCACAGTCCCTGCTTACAGAACATGGGGTGGGAAGGGTAAAGCTGGGGTGAGAGAGTGTGACTGGGGCCATCTTGTTAACTTCCCCACATCCCTGCATCTTGGCTTTTGGGTGCTCTCCTACTTTTTTAATCAATAAATGATTACTGATGAACAAAGAAGGGAGAAAGGCATCAATATGCAGTGTGCTCGCTTGATAGGATCTACTCGGATACAGTCTATTATAGCGTCAGTATTGGAGAAGGTGATGGCACCCCCCTCCAGTAATCTTGCCTGGAAAATCCCATGGACGCAGGAGCCTGGTGTGCTGCAGTCCATGAGGTCGCGAAGAGTCGGACACGACTGAGCGACTTCCCTTTCACTTTTCACTTTCATGCATTGGAGAAGGAAATGGCAACCCACTCCAATGTTCTTGCCTGGAGAATCCCAGGGACGGGGGAGCCTGGTGGGCTGCCGTCTGTGGGGTCGCACAGAGTCGGACACGACTGAAGCGACTTAGCCAGCGGGCGGGCGAGCATCAGTATGTCTCACCCATGTCCCTTACCCTGCAACTGCACTGCAGTGGTTTTCATGGTGCCTCTTCAGGTAAACCGTGAGCACATTCAAATAGTTTCATTGTACTATGAAGTCTTTGGCTTATTGTCATAAGATTTTTAAATGAGCAATTTTTTTTAAATCAAAATCAGGTGTATATGAATGTGGGCATGCCTTTGTTGAAAAGTCTGCAAGAAAAGCAAGATCGTGATGGTTTGTTAGACGTAGTTACAGGGATTACTGTGGATGTGAATAAGTGGAAATGAAAATATAATAAGTTTGACAGAAAATAGATATTTGGTATTATAGTATTCTTTTGAAAGTCTGTCACCCCCCACCACTCAATTCACCCCAGAATTAGGACTGATCTGTTGCTTTCCACAGATTCCATGCAGTAGTTAGATGAGTTAAGAACTCTGGAATCTGTCTTCCTTCTGCTCAACCTCTAGGGAAGTGGACTCGAAGCTAGTGCTAGCCGTGTGCCCACTGGCTGGAAAGGACCCTCCCCCTCCCTCACTTGTTAGCATCTCTATCCTTCTCATTTCAGCCGAGTCTCCCGTGCATCTGCAAGCCTTCCCTGCCCTCTTTGGCTTGGGCAGCTTCTCCAGCGTGGAGCTCAGAGCACTGCTTCCTTCCTAGCACTTGTCACATCTGCAAGTTCACAGCCTCAAGTTCACACTCATTTACATGATTATTTGATTCCTCACTAGTCTAAAGCCTGTGAAACTGAGGACAGTCTTCAACTGCTTGTCATATCATCAGTTCCTAGTCTAGGGCTTTGCACGTAATAGGCACCGAATCAATATTTTTGAAAAATGAAAGACAGTTCAGATCTAAAAATACTCATTTTAAGGTTTAACTCTTGAGATTTCTTTATCATATGTATGCTGAGTGATGATTTTATCAATTTTCTGAATTTCAGATCATTTCCTTATTCTGAAAAGTAACTTGATGTTGTTTTCAATGCCAGTATATAGGTAATATAAGTATATTTTAAATTTTATTTTATTGAAGTATAGTATAAGGCAATGGCACCCCCTTCCAGTACTCGCCTGGAAAATCCCATGGAGGAGCCTGGAAGGCTGCAGTCCATGGGGTCGCTAAGAGTCGGACACGACTGAGCGACTTCACTTTCACTTTTCCCTTTCATGCATTGGAGAAGGAAATGGCAACCCACTCCAGTGTTCTTGCCTGGAGAATCCCAGGGATAGGGGAGCCTGGTGGGCTGCCGTCTATGGGGTCGCACAGAGTTGGACACGACTGAAGTGACTTAGCAGCAGTATAGTTGATTTACAATATTGTGTTAATTTCTGTTGGACAACAAAGTGATTCAAGTATTTATGTATGTGCGTGCATGCATGGTTGCTCAGTCACGTCCAACTCTGCAACGCCATGGACTATAGCCCACAAGACTCCTCTATTCATGAGATTTTTCCAGCAAGAATACTGGAGTGGGTTGCCATTTCCTATTCTAGGGTATCTTCCCAACCCAGGGATCGAACCCAGGTTTTATTTATATACATGGATACATATTATATATAGGCATATAATGTGGGCTTCCCAGGTGGTGCTGGTGGTAATGAAGCCGCCTGCAATGCAGGAGATGTGAGTCATGGGTTTGATCCCTGGGGAGATAGGCATGGCAACCCACTCCAGTATTCTTGCCCTGAGAATCTCATGGACAGAGGAGCCTGGCAGGGTACCGTCCATAGGGTTGCAAAGAAGTGGACACAACTGCAGCAACTTAGCACAACACACACATGTGCATGCACACACACACACAACATATATATATATATATATATATATATTTCTTTTCCATTATGATTTACCACATGATATTGAATATAGTTCCTTGTGCTACACAGTAGGACCTTGTTGTTTAGCCATTCAGAGTCTTCTGGGGTTTTAATTCCAGAATATATTATGTCTTTTCTCCCTACTACAAAATTAAAATTGCTCCAGGTTTTTGAATATAACCCTTTTGGTTTCAGGGCATCATCACATCAATGTCTTCATGAACCAATTACCAGTATTAGCATATGGGCTTTAAAATATATATACAATTCTCCAGAGCTCATAGTGTAATTAAAATTTGGAAGGGCAGGTGGCTGAGAGGTTTCAGTAATTTATTGTGTGGCTCTAAGATCAGAATCAAAAATTTGAAAATCACTGTGGATTCTATGCTTAGCATGCATCCAATGCATATATACAATGAAAGCCGCAGAATTAGTTCCCAGCAAGAGGATTTAGAGAAAGATTTAGAATGAAACTGAGAGAAATAATTTATTGAGTTGAATCACAGCAGAGCATAGCAAAACTGGGTAAAATGTAGAGAATCCTTTAGTCTCTGCTCTTCTTTTGGCCTGAGGCCACCACAGTGAGTTGAATAGGTAGATTTATCTTTGTCTCAATTCACTCATTCAAAGAACGTTGAGTGCTTCAGTGTGCTGAGCTCAGAGCCAGTGTCTTAGTGGGGAGCTGGTCCTTCCCTCTCTAATGGAATTTTAAAGTTTTGTTCCTAAAGAGACCATGATCAGATCTAGAAATTTGAACCCCTTCTCACATTCCCAGAATGCTTTAAAAGCATCTTCATTCTTCCGCCTTCCAGAACAGTTGTCTTCTGCAACCCTTCTGATCTTTGTGAAATTCAGCTTGCCCTCTAGGACATGACTAGGCTCTCTCAGGACAGACTAGGTCTTCAGAGCTCTACGTCTACCTGAGGAACATCACACAGTGTTTGAACAAAGCATGGACTCAAAACTCAAAGTTGTTACTTCAGGCTCCAAATATCTGAAGCTCAAATTCGCCACGATGCGGTATTTTGGTCCGTATTTCTCCAATATAAAAACCTGCCTTCCTGGATTCTCCTGGTCCTATTTCCAGAGTGGGCCACCCCCTCTGGAATCACCTCTTTGATTCTAGGTGCTGCCCCCGTTTATCATTCTAGTGATGGGTGTCACTCAATTGCCTCTGCCTCCCACCACCACTGTGCTGGACAAGCTTTGGGATAAGTCATACTCAATAAGTGCTATTTGAAACTCAATGACTTTATCTAATTTATGAAATCGTTTGGGCTGTAAGAGATCTCAGCGAAACACACAGCTCATCTCCTTCCGTTGAAGAGTGGGATAGATTTTTATTGTCTATAAAATCCATTCTGGGTGAGTATCTATTCTCAGCCTTCATTATCTCCAGTGATAAGAGTTCCACTGCCTCTTTGGCCAACTTCCTTATTGCTGAAGTAGCCTTGCTTATTAATCCTGTAATGATACCTTGTGGTCTGTAAATATTGAAGCCGTGCTGGAGTTTCCCCCGCTAACCCTTTCCTCTCTGCCCATTCCATGGATGCTTCTAGAAGGGATGTAGTTATGGGGCACACAACACCGGATGCTGTGCTGTACAGCCTTCTTCTGAGCCTGCTAGGATGGATGTTGTCAGTCCTTAGAAGATGAAGCTATGAAATCTGGCACCCAGGGTGGTGACTGAATTGTTAATGCCACTGGCATGAAATTGCTTCACAGATGTGCGCTTCACTGCCAGTACTGTTCCACCCTTCCTGTGTGTTCTAACTGTAGCATTAGATGAACACAAAGATCTCGGGGCTATCCTGGCTTGTTTGTGGTCGTGCTGGGACAATGACATTGGCTGGACATGCCCTAGGAGGGTGTGGCCCAGGGATCATCCCAGGAAAGAATTAGACATGGAAACTGGATAAGGTGCTTCCTCACTTATCTTTTTATCTGCCTGTGCTACCCAGGGCTGGCACTGAACCCACATCTCCTCGAATTCCTTTTTGCCATTTCTGAGCTCCCATCACCTGGACTCTGGAAGCTTCACTTGTGTGGGCCAGAATTTAAGACTTTGTTTAGCAGGCTGCCTTTGGGCTGCTGGAGGGCTGAGGTGCCTGGGAGTTCATTTTCCCCCTAGAGTGTGTGAAAGACCTGCTTCCTGCAGGGACAAGCCCTAACAAGCAATCTGAAGCCCTCAGGTCCCCAGTGGGATCAAACTGACTACTTCTGGTAGCATTTCACTAGAGAAGTAGCCTTGCTTGGTTTCTCTCCCTTCCCCTGGCAGGTTTCCCCCACTCCCTTGCCAGTTTATCCCAGGAGCACTTCTTCAATAAATCATGCCGTCCTCCTCGTGGACTTTGCTCCTGGGGAACCAGACTCAAGACAGCCGTCTTGCACTTCGAGGCACTGAGAATGTGAAGTTGGGCTCCTCCACCTAGTGTGGTAACTGCTCTGATGTCCATGCTTGCTTTTCTTGTGATTAATCCACCTGATCCTGTCCCTGGAAATCACAGGTTTTGTTCTGAGATTGATAGAGGCTTGTCCATAATACATAGCTTTACACTTTTTTTTTTTAATTCGAAGCTTGAATGGTATTCAAACCCAAAGTAGGTCCCCCTTCCTGGAGTTCTCGGGTGACACGTTCCTTGTGCTCCTTCTGAAATTGGCTTGTCCGTCTATTAGAGCTCAGGCTGCCCTGCCTCCAGCCATGGCAGTCTGTCCTCTCACGTGACTGTGAATTCTCTAGTGGGGAGCTGGTTCTCGGAACTCCTGACAGGCAACTCATGGGGCGTCTTCTACTCCAGAGCTGCCCAGCAGTTGTTTGCTGTTTTGTACTGATCAAAGAACTTAAATGTATCCATGTTGGTGGTAAAGTCCCCAGGATGGGTCACTGATTTGCCACTTTTGTTTCCATCGACTTAGCTTCTAAAACACTATCTGACTTACCTCTTTTAAGTCTAATAAATTTTAAAACCCCAATATGTTTTTAAAGTATCTTTGATATTAATTTCTCATTTGAATGTTTTCTTCTCTGTAGTCACCCTCTGTTTTTTCAGGCTTCTAACTTTATTGAGGCTAAGTGAAAGATCTCTCTTGGTAAATCTCTCATTACATTTGAAAATCTGTGGGTTATTTTCAAATATCTTTTCAAATTGATTTCTAATATAATTCCACAGTGATAAGACAACAGACTCTGTATGATTTCAATATCTCTAGACCGTGAGATGTTTGCACCTTGCTTTCTCTCCCTGGTTCTGTTCCAGTGTCTCCTGGTTTATAGTCTGTGGGAACTTGAATAGAATTTGTATCCTGCTCTTTTGTGAAAATTTCATAAACCTTGATTATGTTGAATTGGTTCATAGAGCTTTTCAGGTCTACTATATCCTTCTATTTTTCTATCTATTCATTCTGTTAATTTTTGAGAGTTTGATATTGAAGCTGTACTAAAAATGTTAATTTATCTACTTAAAAAATAGTGGAACTATGGGTAATGTTCTGTATTTTCCAAGTTTCTTGTAAACGTGTGTTATCATACTTTCATAATTAAAAAAATAAAAAAGAAATAAGAAACACAGATAGTTGAAACTCAAACAAAGAATTATAACCCCAATAAATAAATGTCAGAACATCACCATAATCAGGGGTCAGTGGCAAGGTAGGAGGAGTGATGTATCTGGGGACAAAGCAGGAAGAAGCAGTCATGACCCTTCTCTCACCTCCTTTGTTCTTTCCTGAGGCCTTTATCCACAAATAGAACTTTTTCTCCCAGCCTATTTTCTTTCCCTCCTTCCATCTCTTTCTCATTCTTAAATAGTTTAGAAATATTAACTGAGAAACATGCTTTATCTTAGAAATGAATATCTTTCCAAGAATGAGAGCTGACTTGACTGCGGTGTTGAATTAGCCTGGGGCCACCAAGGACAGCTTGTCTGTCCGTGAATGTCCCGGAAGCTGCTGCTGAAGCTGAGAACAGCTCACGTACTGTGGTATCAGTGTCCCGCTCTGTTCTCAGCTCCCTAACCCTAATCCTTCCGGAACCCGTCAGTTAACCCCCTCCTGTGTGTGTCTTGCACACAGTCGGAGCTCCATTAATGTTTTTCAAATGGATGTTGAATAAATAAAGCAAGGAGCACATGGACTTGGGACCTTACTTATTGTAAGCTCAAAAAGCTATTTTTTCTGAATACATAATTGATAATACTGAAAAATAAATAAGGAAGTTGTATTTACGTTGCATGATCCTGCAATCATTAGCAGGCTGAGACTGAAATAAGAATTCAAAGTATAATTAAATCATGACATTGTTCTAGGATGACTTCATACCCTTGCTGTAGACTAGCATATGATTATGCTTATTATTATCGTCTCAGCTACTATTTTAAATATGAAAAAATTCAGTAATGAAAAATAAATATTGAAGAAATTTAGTAACAGGAAAACCTAACCTTTTATTCAATGACTATGCATTTTTTTATTTGGATGATATCCAATTATATTTATATATGTGTATGAATATGATAGTGAAAGTCACTCAGTCACGTCCAACTCTTTGTAACCCCATGGACTGTAGCCCACAGGGTTCTTCTGTCCATGGAATTCTCTAGGCAAGAATACTAGAGTGGGCCATTCCCTTCTCCAGGAGATCTTCCCCACCCAGGGATCACACCCAAGTCTCCTGAATTGCAGGCGGGTTCTTTACCACCTGAGCCACCGGGGAAGCTATGAATATGAAGTCTATGTGTATAGTAATATTTGCATATGTTGCTTTTACATCGGAGAGAAATTAAGGGAAATGGTCTTGGTAAAGATGGTCTAAAAAAATGGTCAATTCGGACTGTCTTCAAATCACTTGTTGGCCCCTTTCATAGCATGATACTACCTGGTGGATGATGTCCATTATTCTCATGTGTGATAGTGAGTGGCTGCTGGCATCCAAGATGTTCTCAAGATTTTCTGCCCAAGTGGAAGTCAGGACACATGACATTCAGTGCTGGGGAGGTGGCCCAAAGACATAGGGCTACATTAAAAACATGCTTATACAAAATTCCACTACATGAACCCATCATCCTTGAACTCTAGACCATATTGGATAGAGGGGATTCAGAACAAAACACCTTTCAATCTGTTAGAAAATTGAACTCTTAAATTTATAGTGAAGCTACACTTAAGGCAAATTAGCAATGGCCCCTGTTCTTAGTTGGCAATTTCCCCTGTAATTGGTGTGGATGAGACTTAAAATATTCAACAGAGTGATGCATGTGACTAGCTGATCTCCACCAAATTGTAGTTGAATGAGAACAGAGAAGCAAAGTTGTCTTTGTTATTCTAGTATGACTAGCCTGCAATTTTTGATAGTCTGACAACCCTATCAACCCTGACAACCCTATTAGTTTTCATTTGTGTGAGGAAATACAGCAAAAGAGTAGTTACCAGGTCAGTGTTTCAAGAATCAGAGATTCGGGTTTGCATGCAGCTCCATGGCCTTAGGCAACTTGTATAAGTCTATGTCTTTTTCCTCATTTGTACAATGGCAGTGAATTAGAGAGTTGATATGAGAGCGAAAACAAAAAGTGTCTACATTTCTTAGCTGAGTACCTGACACCTAGCAAATGCTAATCAATGGAACTAGTTAGTGATATTTATAGTAGAGTCCTAGTTGTTGAGGTATCTTTTTGTTTTTCTTATACATAATTATCTAAGCTTTTCACAATTCTTGTTTGCCATACGAATATAACTTAGCATTTTTAGTTCATATCAAGATTGAGCATAAAGGTGTCTGTCTTCAAGAATATGAGGAAGTTAGGAGACTAGTCTGCTTGAATTATTTTCTATTCCCAATTTCGATGACATGCATTCTTAAAGTAATCTTTGGCATCGTTTAATAGTTTGTTTTTTTACCATCATATGAGAAGGTTTATAAAGACTTTCATGTCTCTATATTTTTAAGAAACAAAAAAGCAGTCTGTTTTTATATCCAGCTTAGTAGTTTTTCTCTTTTTTTGCAGCTGTGAGACAGCAAATGATAAATCAAAAACTAATATTTCCAACTACCTCAAAAAATTAAAGTCTGTGGCAGACTAAATATGGGCTCAATGAGGCTTATGGATGATTTGTTCTAATTAGATATAAGGTAAATGTTCTTGCAATTGTGACTTTTATTAAAGTCAGAACATGTGGCTGTTCTGGCTTTCCTGCACTGCCCTTTAAAAAAAATCATTTGAAAATATTTTGGGTCTGCTGTCGCTGAGACAATATGGCTTGGCTGTGTGTTGGTAACTTAATAAGCTCACCACCATTTGTCATGCAGAAACTGTTCTTTATATGCAAAGCTGTCAGACAGATTGAGTATATAAGTCTTCTTCGCATGAAATAATATGATAAAACTCCAGCATCAAATTGAATGCTGTACTATCGTTTGGAGTCTTTCATGCATAGGGTGAAATTGTTTTACAATGGAAGCATTGTTTAATGACAAATACTCTTTTTGTAACATTCATCAGTTATGTTTTAATAGCAGGCATTATCTTCCTGACTATAGGTCCACGTTTCACGCTGTTAATATACAGGAGAGTGAGTCGGCTTCTAAGTTATGCCTGGCATTTTTTAAATGGTTGACGGCTGCAATGAGGCTACTCGATGGGTGTTGTAGGTGTTTTCATTCTTCCTCTTTTGTCAGGTTTGTGACAGAGCCAACAATACTTGCCTCTTTCCTGGTTTTGATTTAATCCCCTATGAGAATGCTTACTAATATAATATTTCAAGGCTCAGCTCCCCACAGAGGAAAATGTGGAATGTACGCTTATAAGGCATGTGGCCGTGGACAGCCGGAGAATCAGTTAACAGAAAGCGTGGACACAGCCCCTAGGGCAGATTCTAGGTCAGGCATTTGTCTTTTGTTCAGTGGTAGACGTCCTCAGAGAACTGGCCCACCCATGTCAGTTTCAAGGGGCTGGACGGGAAAGAAATGACTCCAGATACGCACATAGCAAATGTGTTTCAAGCAGTTCTATGCCAAGCAAGTTCCTGTTACAGGGTGGCCCAGAGCCAGAGCTCTTCCAAGCACTCCAGGGCTACTTCATGTAGTTGGTATGTGGGAGAAACTTGTAACTCTGGGACTGCCCATCGTACAGAGCCTGTCACGTCTGATGTGTGAGCATTCCAAAGTGCAGCGATGCAGCCCGCAGCTCAAGATCAGCAGGGAGACGTTTTCATGGGGGAGGGTTTAAACGGAGGTGGATCAGACTAAAGAAACCTGAAGTTCCCTCCCCCCCATCTCTCCCTCCCAGCTTTTCTCTTTCTCTCTCCACCCCTCCCTCGCTCCCTCCCTCCCTCTCTCCATCCCTCCCCCTCTATCCCTCCCGCCTTCCCTTTCTCTCTAACTCCTCCCTCTTCTCTGATTTTGTGTTTTCTTCTTCTTCTTTTTTTATTTTTTTTTTTTTGAAGGGAGCTCTGTCCTAAATGTATGAAAAATGATCATAAATATTCATGGACATTCTCAAGCCTGGGCTTGGCTAACCTGAATTTTTCACTTGATCAGGCTGTCTGGTTTTTCTTAACAAAGGAAAACCAACTCTTTTGCATCCCATCACTGCACCATGAAGCCCTCCATCTGGAAGGAATTCTGCATCTTTAATAAATGTGTGTTCCCTATTCAAAAACCATCTAAAACTAGTGTTCCAACAAGTAGGAAAAAAATATTTTGACATTTTCTTCATGTCTTGTGGGGTAAGCACAGTTGGAAACAGGCTCTCTGTTAATTTTCACAGGCTTAAGAGTTGATGTACTTTTGTGTACAACCTAGTGGGCTCAAGGTTGATTTCTGATCCAAGATATAACATAGTGAGTGTTTGTTATCAAGGCCCCACTTGAGTTATCATAAGTCAACCTTCACATAAGTCTCTAATTCAGAGATCCAGAAATGATCAATTGAGGTCCGTTGACCTATGCCAATGCTGATTTTTCTTATGTAGTTGTAAAGTTCTACATGAGGAACAACACAGCCAGTCTGGGAGGTTTTGCTCACAGCCTGATCAACAAACAGTCTTGGACAGCAGTGACTTTGGTACCAAACCAACAAACAGGTGGCTTCTGGGGAAACTGAGCCCTTGTAAGAACAGTAGCCGCGTCTCTAATTTAACTGACTATCACAAGTTAGGTATCACGAAAGGGACTTATATCCATCTTCTCATTTTAATCCTATAAAGATTAAATGATAGTATATTCAAGTTAATTAGTCACCAGAACATTAGAAAAAGGAAACTCAGAAACTTTAGCAAATTGCCAAAGGTAAACTGGCTGATAAACACTTGCAAAGACATTCAAACCCAGGCCAGACACCTTCCTCTTTGCCTTAGAGTTTACCCTTGGAAGAGGAAAAAAATGACAAAATCTTTTCCATTGTTTAAAGAAATAATTTTATGTATTTTAGCTATTTGGGGCTGTGCTGGGTCTCTGTTGCTGCACACAGGCTTTCTCTAATGCGGTGAGCAGGGGCTGCTCTCAAGCTGTGCTGTGCGGGCTTTTCATTGTGGTGGCTTCTCTTGTTGCAGAATATGGGCTCTAGGGCACGAGGGCTTCAGTAGCTGCAGCTCACAGCCTTAGTTGCTCCATAGCGTGTGGGATCTTCCTGGACCAGGGTTTGAAGGTGTGTCGAAGGACCAGGGTGTCCCCTGCATTGCAAGGCAGACTCTCAACCACTGGACCACCAGGGAAGCCCTGGTCAAATCCATTTTTAAGTAATTAGAAAAAAAATGAAGCCCATAAACTGTGTACCTTCTTCCTTTTTCCTAGTCTTTTAGCGCTATTTGGTGTTTCAAAGTACAGAGTTTCAGGAAATCTGAAACTGTGCTTTTAAAAAATACTGTCATGATAATTTCATGGTCACATGCTTGAAATTCTAAAATTAACCCTGAAACGATAATATAAATAATATCTTTGATTATTCTTAAGTCCCCTACACCTATCCTTTTTGTTGTTTTGTGGAGATGATGAAGGAAAATATTTCAGTTTGAAGTTGATAGACATTTATAGGGATAGAGATGTTTACATGCTAATGAAAACATTGTATCATAGGATTAATTTCCAGCATTCCAAAATATGATTCTAGGCATATCTGATTTTAAAAAATGTTGAAAAATTACCCCCAGTAATCAACTGTTTCTTCTATCATAGAGAAATGGTCTCTGCGAGGCCCAAGCAATCCATCATCTTTGCGGACATACTAGGAAAAGTTCTATTTCAGATTTCCACGTGTGTTCTGATGTCATTCGTAGGTGCACAGAACCTAGGACAGATGTGACGCTAAAGCTGCCTTATAAACCTAAGACACAAGTACAAAACAACCTCACAACACTGACTGTCTCTCCTGGCACGTTGTGTTCCTAGAGCGTAAAGGGCATGTCTGCTAAGGGTTATCTTTCCAAATTGCATTTATGGTGCAAACTGGTATCTGGTGAGTGTGTTTTAGGAGAGCGATCTGAAAACAAACAGCTGCACTGGCACCCAGTGACGCAGGTTAGAACGGTGCCCATCCTGGGAATTTAGTTATTCTGCTCTGACCTTCCCATTTTCCAGATGAGAAAACTGCAGCTGACGGCAAAAAGTGACAGGCCCAAGACCTAAGGCCAGTCAGTGATGCACAGAGTGGAGCAAAATCCATATGCGTGGACTGTACTCTTTCTTATGTGTCCTGATTGGCTGTTTGCAGGCTGTTTTGAACAACCGTCACATCTATTTTGTCTTTGATGTGCATTCTTTCATGTGCCAGCTATAAACTATCAATTCCAGCATCTTAAATATCATAAATAAGGCTTAACATGTTTTATACTTCATCTGTGGGTTATATAACAGCAAATAAAAGGTTTTGTACTCTGCAGATTGACGTCAACCGAGGCACACACACAAAAAAGAGTAATTGGCTTGCCTTCCACCCAACAATATGTCCTTTGTAAAAAACTATAGAATAGAATATCTCCTATAAAAGATTAGAGTGGTGATTCTCAGAGTGTGGTCCCTGGACCACGAAGTTCCTCTCTTTTATTTCCCTTTGTCCCTCCTCCCTCCCTTCTTCCTTTTTCCTTTCTTATCACATTTAAGTACTTTAGTTTTGGGGTTTGCATACATTTTGTGTGTGCTTAGTCGCTCAGTCACATCCAACTCTTTGCAACTCCATGGACTGTAGCCTGCCAGGCTCCTCTGTCCATGGGAATTCTCCAGGCTAGAATACTGGAGTGGGTTGCCATGCCCTCCTCCAGGACATCTTCCCAACCCAGGGATTGAACCTGGGTCTCCCGCATTGCAGGCAGTTTCTTTACCATCTGAGCCACCAGGGAAGTCCATACATTAAGACCTTCTAAATCTAGAGTTATTAAGCAGCCACCATATCAGCCATTATTCTGGATAGTTTAGATCCAGTTTTGTCACCCCTTTGTGAATGAGTGGACCAGCATCATCAATTTCAATACAGTTCTTGCCCACTGTTTCCTCTGTTAATTTCAAATGATCCATCTCCCATTTGTTTCAGCCAATAACTTGTCAATAACTGGCATCTCTTTGGTAAGCCCCCCGCGAGGCCAGCCATTGCAAGCCTAGAGACTCCAGGATCCTCTCTCTGTTGCCCTTTCACCCTGCCCGAGACCCTCCTGGACAGGAGTGTGGAG
This sequence comes from Bubalus kerabau, assembly GCF_029407905.1. Lineage (NCBI taxonomy): Eukaryota > Metazoa > Chordata > Mammalia > Artiodactyla > Bovidae > Bubalus > Bubalus kerabau. The sequence continues at coordinate 5,653,741 of NC_073643.1, forward strand.
TGGGACTAATTGGTTGGGAATACCTGCTGATCGAGAGCTCAGGTCATAATTCTTCTGGAGATGAGAAGGGAATCTAGACCTGGACTCCTTTCACCAGCCCTGGATGCACTTCATTATCCCTGTCTGGGGAAGAAAGACGAAGACAAATAGCGATTGCAAGTGACACCATCTTGGGAGCAAGGGCTCTTGAGCATGTCTGATAAGAGACCAGATATACTTTATGTCCAGTTGTGGGTGTGGATGGGGGCACCTGGAAGTGTCTGCAGTTCCTCACAGATACCAAACTGCTGACCTTTCAGTGTCCAAAAATGGCCAGAGAGCGCTATACAGCAGAGTCATGAATCATGATTATAAGCATTTGCAGAAGAGAGCTGCATGGCTGTTCCTTAACTCCTGGCAGCTCCATGAAATACCTGGGTCTCATATAAATCTATCACTTTTTAAAAAGAGAACAGAAGGATGTTGTCAGTGAAGTCACATCTTTCTAGTGAGGGAGCCAGTGGTGTTAAGTATGCAGTTGCTTCACAACTACAATTCCAGGAGTTCCTGCAAGAAGCTGTATCCAGAGTAGTACATACCTGACGATCACAGGTGGCAGAAATTTCTGTTACAGAGAAAAGAAATTTAAAAAAATATTGATGTAGGGTTGATTTATAATGTTGTGTTAATTTCTGCTCTACAGCAAAGTGAGATATATATATATATAAGATTATATATATATATATATATATATATATGATATAGATATATAGTGGTTTAGTCACTAAGTTGTGTCTGACTCTTGTGATCCCATGGACTGTAGCCTGCCATGGTCCTCTGTCCATGGAATTCTCTAGGCAAGAATACTTGAGCTATATATGGATATATATATATATGGCTTCTCTGGTGGCTCAGACAGTAAAGAATCTGCCTGCAATGCAGGAGACCCGTGTTTGATTCCTGATTTGGGAAGATCCCCTTATACACATTATTTTCATATTCTTTTCCATTGTAGTTTATCACAGGGTGTTGAAGATAGTTCCCGGTGCTGTGCAGAGGAACCTCGTTTACCCGTCCTGTGTATAAGTCCTCATCTGCCAACCCCCATCTCCCAGTCCTCTTCCCCCGCCTGCCTCCCCGCTGGCAACCAGATGTCTGTTCTGTGTCTGTGAGTCTGCTGCTTTTCTGTAGAAAGGTACATTTGTGTTGCATTTAGATTCCACGTACAGATGATATCATATGATATTTGTCTTCCTTTTCCTGACTTACTTCACTTAGTCTGGTCATCTCTAGGTCCATCTATGTTGCTGCAAATGGCATTATGTCATTTTTTTATATGAGTGAGTTGTATTCCATTGTATATATATTCCACATTTTCTTGGTGAAATGACATAAAATTATATGCTTTATTAATAGGATAACATAATTCTACATGACCAAACCACTGGTTGACCTGGTTTTACATGTTTCAGATGGTCTTTTTTTTTAATGTTTTATCTTATATTAGAGTGTATTTGATTAATAACATTATGCTAATTTTAGTTATACATATAGATGTATATATTCTTTTTCAAATTCTTTTCCCATTTAGATTTGGAGAACATAATATTGAGTAGCAGCACAGGGAACTCTGTTGGTTATCCATTTTAAATGTAGCAGTGTGCGCATGTCAGTCCCAAACTCCCTAACTGTCCCTCAACACCCCCTTTCCCCCAGGAACCATAAGCTCGTCCTCTAAGGCTGTGAGTTCTCAAGTCATCTGTTAATGGACATTTAGATTGCTTCCATATCTTGACTATTGTAAATAGTGCTGCAATGAACATTTGGGTGTATCTATTTTTTCGAATTATAGTTTTGTCTGGATGTTTGCCCAAGATTGGGATTGACAAATCACACAGTAGCTCTATTTTTAGAATTTTGAGGAAACTCTATACTGTCTCTATAGTGCTGCACCAATTTACATCCCCAGCAAGAGTGTAGGAGGGTTTCCTTTCAGATCAAAGAACTTATAATAAACTAGAGGAATACCTGAAGTAGAAATGCCTAGAGACGTGACAAGCTGTTGACTGCAAAGCACAAAATAGTGCAGAGTTCGGATTTCAGAGTATGCTCTCCAGTAGGGCAAGGGGCACATTGGGTTGGTTGCAGGAGGGAGGAAACCAAGAGCCCCTAGGAAGACGCCCACCAAGGGAGAAGAGGTGCAAAAAGATGAGACAGGGCTGGATATAGACAGTCTTGCGGTTTTGTTGAGGACTAGTCTTTACCAACAGATTCTTTTTCTGTCAAGGCAGAGTACTCCAATCATATATGTCAATCATGTGTGTGTGCTAAGTCGCTTCTGTAGCCCAGCAGGCTTCTCTGTCCATGGGGTTCTCCAAACAAGAATACTGGAGTGGGATGCTATGCCCTGCTTCCCTATGCAGGGATCAAACCCGTGTCTCCTGCATTGGCAGGTGGGTTCTTTACCACTAGTACCACCTGGGAAGCCCAGGTGTCAGTCATAGATCAGGAAACTTCAAGCCCAACTAGGGAGAGATTTTAGCATTTTCTCTGTCTTCCCTCAGGACTGGTTAAACGATTTGAAGGGTGCAGTGAAAAAAATGATAATGTGAGGCTCCTTCTTCAAAAATTATCAGAAATTTCTAGATAGCAGTGGCAGAAATATAAACCAAAGGAGCTGAGTGTGCTTCTGAGCACAAGTCTTGTGCCCATGGAGTTTGTCTTCTTTTATTATTTTTTTCAAAATGTTTGTCATCTTTTTTGACCAATGTGCCTCACCACTGGAGTGTCATCTTAGGACAAATGCAATTTTGTAAAGTCTTTTTTCAACACTGTGTATTGAAAGTTCACTCTTGACTGAATGGAGGATTTTGAGAATGGAGAAATATATTCTTTCAGTTCAGTTCAGTCGCTCAGTCGTGTCCTACTCTTTGCGACCTCATGGACTCCAGCTCACCAGGCCTCCGTATCCATCACCAACCTCCAGAGTTTACTCAAATTCATGTCCACTGAGTAGATGATGCCATCCAACCATCTCATCCTGTCGTCCCCTTCTCCTCCTGCCTTCAATCCTTCCCAGCATCAGGGTCTTTTCAAATGAGTCAGTTCTTCACGTCAGGTGGCCAAAGTATTGGAGTCTCAGCTTCAACAGCAGTCCTTCCAATGAATATTCAGGACTGATTTCCTTTAGGACGGACTGGTTGGATCTCCGTGCAGTCCAAGGGACTCTCAAGAGTCTTTTCCAACACCCCAGTTCAAAAGCATCAGTTCTTTGGCACTCAGCTTTCTTTATAGTCCAACTCTCTCATCCATACATGACTACTGGAAAAACCATAGCCTTGACTAGACGGACCTTTGTTGGCAAAGTAATGTCTCTGCTTTTTAATAGGCTGTCTATATATTACTTTATGGCCAAGTAAGTTGAAAGTTGAACATGTCTCAAAATCTATCCCCTCTTTCCAGTCTTTCTAACATTAATTTCAAGTTTGTGCCAATGAGATTTGGCAAAATGCCAATTCCTTTCTTCTCTTCAAAAATCATGTCCTTAGAAGAGAAGAATGTCTTTTGTCTGAATCCATCATATCTTCAGCAAAGCTGGTTTTATCACAAAATCATCTTTAAGCAGTTCTTCTTTTTGGTAGTTATCAAGTGTCTCAGTTTGTTTTACATGCTTGCGTTTTGTTGTCGTTTGGGTTTGACAAGGTGTTTCACAGTGTTTCAGTGGTGTAACAGAAGTGGTAGCAGATAAAGGGCATGTTGTGTTTTTGATCATCCTATTCCATTTTTTATACTCTTTAAAAATTAGAATAAGCTAAATCCTTTTTGAATGGGTTAAGGGTTGTCTTTATTTGATGTTTTAAATTCATATCTGTCTGTTGATTAGCAACCTGTGAAATAGTGTTGTGACAAGCTCCACACCACCTTGCAGTGAACAGGAAGAGCTGGCCACTGGCAATATTTCTATTGGCTTGTTAGAGAAAAATAAATAAATTACCCATTCGTCCATCCATCCTCCATCTGCAACACTCTTATACATATGCATGTATAAACTAAATAAAGCAGTAAAAATCTTTCATTAATATATGTAATGAAATTGATTACTAATAGTGGACCCTCCCTGGTGGCTCAGACAGTAAAGCGTCTGCCTACAATGCGGGAGACCTGGGTTCAATCCCTGGGTTGGGAAAATCTCCTGGAGAAGGAAATGGCAACCCACTCCAGTATTCTTGCCTGGAAAATCCTATGGACGGAGGAGCCTGGTTAGGCTACAGTCCATGGGGTCGCAAAGAGTTGGATACGACTGAGAGACTTCACTCACTCACTCACTCACTCAGTGGCATACGAGTGATATTAAGAAATACAAATCAAAATGTTTCAAATGTTTTCTCCCTTAATTGCTAACAGTTCTGTGAAGTTGATTTTTACCTTTTGTGCAAGTAAGGAAAGATTCAGGGAAATTGAATTATGTTGCCCATTTTCATACATTGGAGAGTTCAAAATACAGGTCTATATTAATTTTAAAAGCCATCTTCTTTCCATACTACCCTGCAGTCTCAAGCAAAATGTTTTGAGTTTTTCTAGGTATTTTTATTCTATGAACTCTCCTTACCTCTAGTCTTTCATATGAAGTAAGCCATGTAATAACTATTCAATTTGATCAAGAAGATTATTAAAACTGAAGAAGCTAGTATGACTTGCTCAGTTCAGGAGCCCATCAGAGACCAGGACCCTATACAATGACCCAGCTCTGGGTTCTTTTTCCTGGACCAACCTGGCTTCTCCTGTGGTCACTAGTCTAGTAACAGCATACATTTATCCTCAGTAGTTTATAATCCTTTATAAATCTCCACCTAGTTAACAAGTGTAGAAGTATGATTTTCCATCTCCAACCATCTAAAATAACAATTACCTTCAAACAAGGAAGTGAACTAGTCATTTTCATTCTGAAAATATAGAATCCAGCTCTTTGTTTTAAGGACTATGCCAAACACTGCTAATTGGATTCCCTTTAACTGGATTAAAACCATAGGCATTTTTTTCCCCTTGTCTATGGAACCTCACCTCTTTGTTTGGTAGGATTGTATCCCTGGGGATATGACTGGGGGAACTGGGCATTGTAAAGAAGGCTGAAGGATTTCAGTGCGGTAGGACAGTGCATTTTCACAATAATAATGTGTAATAAATCGAGAAGAGACTCTGCTGAGTTTTGAGTTATTTCCTAGGATGGAGGCTTCAAATGTGAGCAGAAAATAGATACTTGTGCTCTTTACAAAGGACTTAGTGGCTCGTCCATGGGGATTTGAACCCTAGTTCTTTCTACCACTCCACAGGTATACAGCAAAGCTGCCCGATGTAAAATCAACTTTGAAGACAATTTCCAATGGATAGAAACTTGTGACTCATCTATTGGTTGTATTATATTTTTGTTGCTTTTATATTGGTTGCATTATATATAATGTTGCTTTTCTGGATTTGGAATATTCCAAAATTAATTTTCCTTTGCTTGACCCAGTGTTGTTTGCTAATCTGAAATTCCGTCTAGCTTCTATTTGCCTGAGGTATTGAACATTAAGAATCGCTGGGAAAAAAAAGTATCTTTTAAAGTTTATATTTAAGGATCAGAGTACAATAAATAGCTATTCTAAGATTTAGATTACAGAAATGTAGTGGATCAGTTAACTGTGCCTGGATATTACCAAATGTGTGAGGAATTTATTGCCATAACTGTCAAAAATACAATAGTATCAGACCTTATGTTCTATTCATATTTTGACCAATTGCTTAGTTAGATAAATGTACATTAAAACCTACAAATTTGTATTTAATCAGGAAGCTTTCCCCACATTATAGAAATAGTTCATGCATTTGAGGAAGAGTTGGAGATCAACCCCCCTGAGTCCCTTCTCACTGTAAAATTCTACTAAGTTAGTAAGATGAAGAAAGTGTTGAGAAGCCAGTAACAAATTTTTGTTAGGCTGATTTACTGGTGGAAAAAATTGATTTATTGGCTTGTGTTAAAGTGGGGACTGAAATTCTAATCAGATGAATGTCGTATATTATATGTTTAAGTTATTTTAAAAGTTGTGCTGTGAGGAAAGAATTTTAGTGCAGCTGGTTTCTTATACCATGGCTATTCAGTAGGAGAACAATTTCTGAAAAGCTGAAAAGTTTGTATCTGTATATGTAAATAGATTCAATAATGTGCCTACATCCATGTTTTTATCTAATAGAGTTATACATTTATAGCTACTTCATGGGAAATAAATGGGGAAACAGTGGAAAGAGTGACAGACTTTATTTTTTGGGGCTCCAAAATCACTGCAGATGGTGACTGCAGCCATGAAATTAAAAGATGCTTACTCCTTGGAAGGAAAGTTATGACCAACCTAGATAGCATATTGAAAAGCAGAGATATTACTTTGCCAACAAAGGTCTGTCTAGTCAAACCTGTGGTTTTTCCTGTGGTCATGTATGGATGTGAGAGTTGGACTGTGAAGAAGGCTGAGCACCGAAGAATTGATGCTTTTGAACTGTGGTGTTGGAGAAGACTTGCGAGTCCCTTGGACTGCAAGGAGATCCACCCAGTCCATTCTGAAGGAGATCAGCCGTGGGATTTCTTTGGAAGGAATGATGCTAAAGCTGAAACTCCAGTACTTTGGCCACCTCATGCGAAGAGTTGACTCATTGGAAAAGACTCTGATGCTGGGAGGGATTGGGGGCAGGAGGAGAAGGGGATGACAGAGGATGAGATGGCAGGATGGCATCACTGACTCGATGGATGTGAGTCTGGGTGAACTCCTGGGGTTGGTGATGGACAGGGAGGCCTGGCGTGCTGCAAGTCATGGGGTCGCAAAGAGTCAGACACGACTGAGCGACTGAACTGAACCGAACTGATACACAATTTAAGAAAGCATGCATGAGTCCATCAGGGAGTCCAATAATCAAGAAGTTATTGTTCCTGTTATGAGTGAACTATCTTTGGGAAATGGACCTGAATGATGCTGTATTGAGGCTTCTTTTTCTCTTAAAGGTAGCCAAGTGCCTGAGGAAACCATGTGTTTTCTGCTTAAGCCTAAATACCAGCGTTGATAAATGTAGTTAAGTGTAAATAAACCATTTTAACAGCCAAAGGAAAACAATGGTATTTAGAATCTGTGCTTAGTTTGAGTGAATAATTTGAGAAACTTTCAAAATAAAATTTATGATTTGAAAATTATTTTACACATCTGTATTATTAATACTTTTAGTTTCTCTTAAGTAAATGGCTCATCTGTTCCCCTTACTTATGAGCATTTTTTCTTTTGTATAAAACATCAAATCACAGAAAACTTTTCCTAACTTCCAAGGTACAATGTGATGTTTCCTGCCCTGGAATAGCACTTAGGTCTGGGTAGGAGTGTTGATGAATTGAAAGCACCAGGAAAGTTCATTCTAACTCACTGCCTCTCAGAAACACCTCTATTTTTAATGGTTCCTTGACAAAACAAAAGCATCTGTTATAGAGGCATAAATTTAACTTCTCTGCTGCCTTTGATCCGACAGTCATTGGTGGGAAGTGGCAGAGCCCGGATCTGAACTGGGACCTCCACTCCAACCCCAGTTGGCTGTAAGAGTAGTGGGTCTCTTGTCTCCACTGTTCTATTCTTTACTACAAGGACGCACTGCTTCGGAGCAGCCCCTCAGCGTAAGCCGCGGTATTCCCATTTCACAGCGGTGTGATTCCCAAACTCCTAATTTATCCCTTTCTCCCTCTTCCCCCGCCCCCCGCTGCTCTCCCCTTTGGTAACCATAAATTTGTTTTCTGTGAGTCTATTTCTGTTTTGTAAATAAGTTCATTTGTATCATTTTTCTAGATACCACATAGAAATGATACCATATGCTATTTATCATTGTTTGAAGTACTTCACTTAGTATGATTATCTGTAGGTCCATCCATGTTACTGCAAATGGCATGATTTCATTCTTTTTTATGGTAGTCATCCTTTATTTTTAATGGGATGCCGGAAACCAAGAGCTGTCCTAGGCCCCAGGGAGGCTAAACAGTTTTGACCATACAGTGTGGTCAATAGAGTTTTATCACACGGTAGTAATTGGTTGATTCCTGGAAAGCATAGCAGACACTCCTAAAAACTTACGTTTCCCTTCATTGAACAACTAGAAATTGTCCTTGGTTTTACTTCAGTTCACCAGTCCTGAATCTTCTTTTGGAAATTGCTGACAGAGAGCAAGTTTCCAATCAGAGCTATTTTTAATTTCATAAAGACTATAAATGGTATTCCCCTAGTTGAGGCTAATGTCTTAAATGCAGCCCCAAATCAATTAGGTATTATGTGCAACCATTCTGCTGATTAGAAAGGTAACATTTTTCTTTTGTGTATGTTACCAGTGTTTGGCACCTTTTCTGGAACTAACTTAAGCCAAAATTTTCATGTATGTGGTTCCCTTTCTCTCTTTCCAAAAAGGATAATTTAAATTTTTCAACATGTAATCACAGAGAAAATGAGTAAAACAAATTATTTTGCCTTCTTTCCATAAGGGGCTTTTCGGAAAAGAGAATACAGACACCCCAGTGATTACTCTCTGACTCCCAGCCCAGGACCTGAAGACCTCTCTTGAAGAACTTCAACTCCAACCAGAAGTCTTTTTTTATTTTAATTTTTAGCTGCAGTGGGTCTTCATTGCAGTGTGTGGGCTTTTCTCTAGTTGTGGCGAGTGGGGGCTTCTCTTGCTGTGGAGCGTGAGCTCTAGGGAACTCGGGCATCATAGGCTTAGCTGCCCACAGCATGTGGCATCTTCCAGGACCAGTGATCAAACTTGTGTCCCCTGTATTTGCAGGCAGATTCTTAACCGCTGGACCCCCAGGGAAGTCTCCAACCAGAGTCTTTTCAAAACAGGCTGGAGAATTGTTAATTACCTGATGTAGAATTTCAGCCCTCCTGAAAATACAATTTAGGCAACTGTGATGTCTGTCGTGCTTCATTATTTTCCTTCCAGGATAGCTTCTTAGTTATGGTAGAAGCAAACTATTGGTTGGATCTTCCCATCCATCAAGGCTTCTTTTGCTTAGTCACTCAGTTGTGTTAAGTTCTTTGCGACCCTTTGAACTGTAGCCCACCAGGCTCCTCTGTCCATAAAATTGTTTTCAGGCAAGAGTACTGGAGTGGGTTGCCATTTCCTACTCCAGGGGATCTTCCTGACCCACAGATCAAGCCTGTGTCTCCTATGTCTCCTACTTTGCAGGCAGATTCTTTACCCACTGAAACATCTGGGAAGACTTTTATGACTGTAAATGATCTCATGAACTGAAAGACAGTAATTTGCATTCTTTGTTCAATGATCCTACCTGTGAGAAGAAACAAAGTATTGAGAATGATAAATTGTCCCCTGAAGTTGTGGGTTTATCTAATTCTATCACAGAAAGCTATAGGTTTAAATTTTCTTGACTGAGGAATGTTTAGTAATAGGAAGTCCTACATTCTAACATTTTTGAAGAAAGAGGGATATTTTTTTTTCTTTCTTTCCTTCTCTTTCAGTTTTTTTTTTTTTTTTTTTTAGCTCTCTGTTATGATTGATCTACTAAAACCTTAGATTTCCTCTTTCTTTGATGGGAATTCCACTAAAAGAATAAGTGTCTCTCCCCATAGGAGGCTCTTTCATTGGACCCAGCCCTTTCTGTCTGTGTGTTTTATTAAACTTGCCTGATTTTCTCATCCAAATATAAAGTTCATCATCCTGTAAAGAAACTTATTAGAATATCCTTGGAAATGCATGTTATCAGGCATATGTGTGGGTTTGATGTTTTAAGGGACCAACTGGCAATCAGTGGCCAGAGGGGACCATTAAGGAAATGAGTTTGATGGAAGTCTTGACACAGAGGTTGACAGCAAAATTCAGATGATTAATTTGGAGTAAGAGAAGTGTTTCAAACTAATGAGAAACATGGTTTGGGCTTACGCGCAGACTGTACATATGGCTAGGGGAAACCAACTTTTTAATACAGAGGGAGGAAAATGATGATGAATGTTCACCTTGGGTCATTCTTTTATGGCAAGGATGCTACAAAATGAAAAAGTGTTAAATTATTTTTATCTTGGTGGTTTTTCTGTGAGTCTTTGGATCTCTTATCCAAGCCTGTTTTGCAAATTTGCTGACTGGGATGATGGGTACAAAAACAGAGAGAATATTTGCACATAAAGAGTTGGCCCATATTAATATAAATTAATTCTCAGTCAAGAGGACCGCATACTTACTTGCTGCTACTTTACAGGAATACAAACGCACAAGATTACTAGCAGGAGACTGGGCACATAGTAGGGGCTGGATATTTGTGTGTGTGCTGAGGCAGCCAGAACAGCGCTTCTGAATAAAGCGAAAAGATTATGAAAGTTTTCCTTTCAGGTCACGCTTTGGTTTCGCTGGCCTTTTCTGTTCTGTGAGTTCTAGCGAAGGCAGTTCCATCTTACAGGTTCAGAACCCCTGAGCTTTCAAGGACCCACCATGTGTGGACTGCTAATGAGCACTAGGGGAACCATGTTTGCAGGTTTCTTTACACACGTAGCTTAGTTATAAATTGTCTGAGCTTCCAGAGAGGCTGATGTTTGACACTATGGGGTTGGAGCTTTGAGTGCGGGGGCGGGGGGGGGGGGGCGAAGATTACCAGAAAGAACTTTTTTGGGCAGCAAATATCTCAGTTGCTGTTGACTGGAACTTTGTAACAAAAAGTATATGAGAAGTGAGTTCTTGCCAGACTTCAGGCTTTCCTGCTCTTTGTGCTCTGTAAAACCTCATGGTGGATTTTCAGTGAATGCCTTCGGCTACATGAAAAAGGAGTTTCTCCAAGAATGTGGGGAATTCCTTTGGGGCCCAAAAGGAAATATGAGGACTCTGGAGACTGATGAGAGAGACTGAAAATAGGGGTGCCGTAATCATCATGTCAGTTCCTGCCATTTATTTCATTTTCTTTTTAAAATAAGATCTGAAAGTGTTTGAGAATTATTTATGAGGCATAAGTCAACTTTCTAGCACTTTAAAGTTGAATGCAAGTTCGTGTTATCCAAGTGACAAAAAAGTGTAGGTAAGTCCACTCACTCCAGGTCTGTAATTTTAAAAGATAATTAATAAATAGGTTCAATTTGTTACTTAGACGATGCAGACAAAAAATCATCAGAGAAAGAGGGATGTGTTTTAAACACAATTAATATAACTAAACACACTTATAATCTTGTTAATTATAGTCTATTTGTATATTCTTGATAATTAAACTTATCTATGGTATGTGTGTGTGTGAGTGTCTGTGTGTGTTCATGATGGGGGAAAATGGCCTCTTGGGAAGAATGGCATTTTGATGAATCACAGGAAATAGTAAATTATGTGGATTCCACATATTTCCCAAGGCTGTGACCAGGATTTTACCTCTGAAATTCATGAACCAAGGTCTGAAGGGAGATTGGCTGGATTACAATTCAGATGTTTTACTTTGGGAGGAGTGCAGGGTGGGGACGGAATTAAATTTTCAGTTATTTCTCCAAACAAAACTCGATGTGACGGCCACCCTTAAGAGGAATAGAATGCATACTTTTGTGATAAAAATTTCTAGCAGTGTGAAGCACAGAGCATTTATTTTAGATAATTGCGGGAAGCCAACCCATTTTAGATAATACTGGCTTTAAAAACGTTTTGGTGGGTGATCATAATAATAGCATTTCATGACAGAACTTAACTGCACAGTATAAGGCTGACCACGTACATGAAATGGTAATGAATTCAGTAATAAGAGAACAGTCCAGATCTGTGCATACTTGCTACCCCTCAAGTTTCAGGGGTGCTTTATAAATAAAATGGAAACCTTATTTTTTTTTTCCCTTCAGTATTCTTGTTTTCTTCTCATTTTAGTTCTCTTGGTTGCCTTGTCAATTAAGTTAATTAAGGCAGAAAATAATTCCCCCAAAGGGACATTGAACTAAAACATTTCAGGCAAAATCTAGTCAGAAAATATTAATAATATGCAAGTGGGGTTATACATAAAAGGAACGCTATAAAATGCTGCATTGTTCCTGGTGCATATATTCAGACGAAACACTGCATTTACTGTATCCAGAGAATGCAAGTTAACGGATGCACTTCATCAACGGGCTTTATTGCAGGGCCACATATTTGTGGTGGCCCTTAGGCTGTGGGAACTTTTCACTTGACTCCACTCTTTTTTAAAAGGTCAAACTCTGAAAAAGAATGGATATATCTATGTGTATAGCGGACTCACTTCCTTGTACGCCTGAAACTAACACAACATTGTAAATCAACTATACTCCAACATATTTAAATGTATTTATACATACAGATTGGTCTTTAAAAGCTAAAAAAAAAAGCCAAGTCACTCTATTTTTTAAAAGGGGTATCATACAATAACGAAAATGTAGTTGAAAGTCTCAGCTTTTTATTAGTCAGTTGAGTAGCCGTTGGAAAAAATATTCTCTGAGCTCCAATTTCCTCCTCATTCAGTGAGGTCACAGGGAGGCAGGATGGGTTTTGGCATATTGAGGCTTTAGAATATACTGATCCCATCCAGTAATTAATCTGTAATAAAAATGTAGATGCACTTTGATTGCATGCCTTCCTCCAGCTCAAGTCTGTTGCGGATGGACTCTTCAGAGTAAAGAAGGAGGCCCAGTGCTTCCGTCTGTCTTTCCTTCCAGAAGTCCTTTCTGCCCTGACCTGCTGGTGTCAGCATGAGAGGGAAGGGAGTGGGAAGGACAGACAAGTCTCACTTAACCCCTGTCTTGAGACAGCTCTGCATCCTCATCCTTGGGAACAGTCCCAGTATCTTCAGGGGCCTCCGCCACGAATGTTGGAAAGCCCGACTTTGACACTGAAGATCAGTTCTGCTCCAGCCCCCTGCTCCCCGCTCAGCCCCTGGAGGTCCAGTTTGGCCAGGAGGCAGAGATCCTTCCCCTGGCTCTGCCCCCCTCTCCTCTGGAGCCCACATTTTGTCCAGGCGTGACTGGCATCGTTGGCTCTGATCTCCGGTGGCCTCGGCCTAGAGCAAGTTGAAGCAGGGTTTTGGTTTCCAGCCCGAGACTGAAGTCAGACCACGCAGTGAGAGCACTGACTTCCAGCCGCTAGACCACCGGGGTCCAGTGGTCAGTGACAAAGCCCTGGCCCATCAGCTGTGTCGAAACAAATTTCCACATGGAGATGGAAAGCAGTGAAGTAAGTGAAATACTCATTATTAAGAGGAAAGGGGTACGTGTGAGCAGACACATGGGCTGACTCGGAGAGACAGAGGGCCCCTAGTGGTGGTTTGACTCACTTTTATGGGACATTTCTTCCAGGTCTCCTTTGACCGGTCGTCGTGCTGTGCCTGGTTGTGAGTCTGATTTGGTTTATCTCAGGGTCCTCCCAGATGTGTGCATAGCCAAGATGGGTTCTCGTGAAGAGGTTTATAGGCAGGTTGACAGCATCTACTATGAGGTGGTGTCCTGTCCGTCTTTGACTTCCAAGGAGCCTTTCTGCTGTGCAGTCAGGGAGGTCTCCATGACTTTGAGAATAAGGACTATGTGGTCTTTTAACTCATATCAGGGCAGGGGCTCAGCTCTTCTCCTTCCTGCTGTTTTGGAGTATCTGTCCACAGGTGAGAAACCCTAGCTTCTTAGTTGGGGTTCATTTATCTCCTGCCTTAGCTCCAACAAAGTCTGAATGTGCAAGGCTGTCCCCAGGCCTCCCTCCGCCACCTTGACCCTGTGCCCAAAGCAGCTTATCAGCTGTCCATTCTCTGCACTCTCTAAGTGGGGACCACGCACAGTCCCTGTGGCCCTGTCAACACAGAGCCAAGACAGGCAGCCCTCAAGGGCTGCTTCTGAGGCTCCTCTCCCTGCTTGAATTGAGAGGTTAGCAGAGAACCATTTTCTCCAAACACATCTTCTCATAAAATTTTCTTCTATTTCGGTTTCCTTGACCTGCATCACTTTTAACCCTCAATATACATTCAAGGCCATCTAACTTGATGGTTGGCTGATGAGATGAGATGGTTGGACAATATCACCAACTTGATGGACATGGGTTTGAGCAAGCTCCGGGAGTTAGTGATGGACAGGGAAGACTGGTGTGCTGCAGTCCATGGGGTCGCAAAGAGTCGGACACGACTGAGCAACTGAATCGAACTGAACCGGACCAGCTTCCCATCTTCCTGCTCTGACATTTTACAAGTGTTATTGTAGTGTTTGCTTTACAACCTACCCAGCAGTCTGCTGTCAATTTCACCTTGGTGCCTCAGTTTTAAAAGAATATATTCTTCTTCTTTAAATTTATTTTTATTGAAGTATGATTGATGAATAACGTTATATATAATAGGTACAATATAGTGGTTCACAATTTTTAAAGGTTTTACTCCATTTTTAGTTATAAAATATTGGCTATATTCTCCAAGTTGTACAATATATCCTTGTAGTTTATTTTCTTTTTGTGTGTTTTTGTTTTTTTTTTTAATTTAATTTTTATTTTATTTTGGAGTATAGTTGATTCACAGTGTTGTGTTACTTTTGGGTGTACAACGTGATTCAGTTATGCTTATATATATATCCATTCTTTTTCAAATCCTAGAAGAATATAAGTTAACATAATATTACAAATAATCTAAATTCTGATAGCTTTCAAAATTTCTTATTCCATTCTGTCTTTGTGGTCCCTGTTTATTCATATGATTCTAACACTTCATTTCTAAACATTTTGAAGATAAAGGAATTTTTAAAAATTATCAGTATGGGGAGGGAGGAGGGTTCAGGATGGGGAACACATGTATACCTGTGGCAGATTCATTTCAATATTTGGCAAAACTAATACAATTTTGTAAAGTTTAAAAATAAAATAAAATTAAAAAAAATAAAAAAAAAATAAACTGGCAAAAAAAATTAAGGAATGAGTGTTCTTATTCATTAACACTGTTGATTATTTGTTGTGTTTTTATAAATTGCGTTGTTTTAGGACTGAATCACTTTGAAGGTTACTAATTTATTTACAAATGTTTCCAGGTCTAGATTCATGGAAAAGAAAATTTTATAGATAGGTTTCAATTAATTGACCCCATATAAATAAATGAAAACAGTACTATCTTAAAATGTCTTCATTTGATGAAATTGCATTCAGCGAGCATCTTGTATAAGCAGGGCCGTGAAGATGCACAGAACTAACAAAGCTCGTGGTCTGTTCTAGGACAAGGGGATTGCCTGGGATGAGCCCTAAGCAGCGTCACACCTGTGGTGCAGCTTAGTCTCATTTGGATAGTAATCCATTATTTGGAGAATTAACTTCAAACATAATATTAAGTTTAGTATTAAGGAATATAAAAAGAGAACAACAGAAAAATGGTCCATAATCCACTGCACAAATAATGCCTTTTGACCAAAAAAAAAAAAATAAAAAGCTAAAACAAAACTAAAATATATGTGCACGTTAAGAAAATTTTAATAGGATGAGAAGCTATGAAAGGAAATGTGAGCATCTTCTATCCTGTGTCCTGTTCAGTTCAGTTCAGTCACTCACTCGTGTCCGACTCTCTGTGACCCCATGAATTGCAGCATGCCAGGCCTCCCTGTCCATCACCAACTCCCAGAGTTCACTCAAACTCATGTCCATCGAGTTGGTGATGCCATCCAGCCATCTCATCCTCTGTCGTCCCCTTCTCCTCCTGCCCCCAATCCCTCCCAGCATCAGAGTCTTTTCCAATGCGTGAACTCTTTGCATGAGGTGGCCAAAGTATTGGAGTTTCAACTTTAGCATCAATCCTTCTAAAGAACACCCAGGACTGATCTCCTTTAGAATGGACTGGTTGGATCTCTTTACAGTCCAAGGGACTCTCAAGAGTCTTCTCCAACACCACAGTTCAAAAGCATCAATTCTTCAGCGCTCAGCCTTCTTCACAGTCCAACTCTCACATCCATAAAGACCACTGGAAAAACCATAGCCTTGACTAGACAGACCCTTGTCGGCTTTTGAATATGCTGTCTAGGTTGGTCATAACTTTCCTTCCAAGGAGTAAGCATCTTTTAATTTCATGGCTGCAGTCACCATCTGCAGTGATTTTGGAGCCCCCAAAAATAAAGTCTGACACTGTTTCCACTGTTTCCCCATCTATTTGCCATGAAGTGATGGGACTGGATGCCATGATCTTAGTTTTCTGAATGTTGAGCTTTCAGCCAACTTTTCACTCTCCTTTTTCACTTTCATCAAGAGGCTTTTGAGTTCCTCTTCACTTTCTGCCATAAGGGTGGTATCATCTGCATATCTGAGGTTATTGATATTTCTCCTGGCAGTCTTGATTCCAGCTTGTGCTTCTTCCAGCCCAGAGTGCCCTGTTGCCTCTTTCCAAATCTAACTATGCACTTTTAACAGTTCTTGCCTATTCTCCTAGAGAATTTAATGTATATATATTTATATTTGTGTATGTGTATATAAAGTTATCATTAGAGATTTGTAGAAACCAGCTACTTCCTCTTTTCCTCATTTCTTCACCTTTTCTATTTCTCCTACATCTCCACCTCATCCTTCTTGATAGAAATAGTGCAATCCTTTTTTAGCTTTTTAAGGAACTGCCATACTGTTCTCCATAGTGGCTGCAAAAATTTATGTTTCCACCAACAGTACAAGAGAGTTTCCTTGTCTCCACACCCTCTTTAGCATTTATTGCTTGCAGATTTTTTTTTTTTTGATGATGGTCATTCTGATCAGGGTGAGGTAATAACTCATTGTAAGTATACCTCATTTGATCTGCATATATTTAATACATATATTAACACATGTATGTGAAATCTAGAAAAATATACAGATATATAGCACAGGGAACTCTGCTCAATGTTATGTGGCAGCAAGGATGGGAGAGGAGTTTTGGAGAGAATGTCTGCATGTGTATCTATGGCTGATCCCTCTACTGTACACCTGAAACTATCACAACATTGTTAACTGGCTATACTCCAATAGAAAATAAAAAGTTGAAAAATAAATTTAAAAAGCTTAGTACACTGGATGCTTGGGGCTGGTGCACTGGGACGACCCAGAGGGATGGAATGGGGAGGGAGGAGGGAGGAGGGTTCGGGATGGGGAACACATGTATACCTGTGGCGGATTCATTTTGATATTTGGCAAATCTAATACAGTTATGTAAAGTTTAAAAATAAAATAAAATTAAAAAAAAAAAAAAAAATAAAATAAAGCCAAAAAAAAAAAAAAAAAAAAGCTTAGTACAAACTCATTATTTTATATATGTGCTGTGCTTAGTCATTCAGTTGTGTTTGACACTTTGCAACCCCATAGACTGTAGCCTACCAGGCTCCTCTGTCCATGTGGAAGGACATGTGCCTCTGTCCAGGCAAGAATACTGGAGTGGGTTGCAATGCCGTCCTCCAGCAGACCCCAATTTAAAAAAAATAGTGTATTCCTTATTATCTGAGTACCAGAATATAGTCAATCAGTGCATTCTTCGTGACTGCTTGTATTGCTAATACAAACAAGGATGTGATGGACATTGTGCATATATTTTTATGAACCTTGTGAAAAAGTCCTAAGTCTCAACACTGGGTCAAAGGAATGCTGAGTTTTCTGTTATTTCACAGATTGCCAGCTTGACTATAAGAAATGATCCACACATTTGTACTTTAACCAGGAGCATCTGCTTTTTCTCATAACCTCTCTAACATTTTGACTGCTGAACTTCCAAATATTTTGCCAATTTGAATGGTAAAATATGCAACCTGAATTTTTTATACATTTCTTTCATTATGAAGGATCTTAGATCACTGTTATCCATCATTTGTATATTTTTCTAGCAACTTACTCTTTTTCCAGATTTTTATTTTAGATTATATATCTTTTTACTGATGTTTTTGAGTTTTGTATAAATTAAGAAAGTAACATATCTGACATAGCACATTCTCCTCAATTTCTTTTCTACATTTTGATTTCCTGGTATTGTTGCCATACAGAAGTTTAAAGTATGTATCTACAAAATCTAACATTTTTTCTCTTTTAAGCCTTCTAGGTTTTTAAAACTCCTTAAAATACCTTTCTCACTAAAAGATTATGAATAAATTCAATCATATTTTCTTCTAGACTTTTTGAATTTTTTTTCATATACTAGTATAAGGGGTAAAATACAAAAACACACATGTACAATACATGCATACATTTATGTTTATGATATATATGCATGTTTTCATACATTATAGTTCATATATATAATTTAAAAAATCCAATCTACTGGGTCTATAGTCTACACATTAACTATTGAATACTTCTTCTTTCCACAGTGATTTGAAATTTAGTTGTACCATGAATTTTATTTCCATATGGTTTTGGTATATTTTTGAATTCTTCTAATTTTGTTCTGTATAATGCAAATTAATTTTTCCCCCAAAACAAATGTAGTACTTATAATTTGGTAATTGTATATTATTAGGTTGAGTCTCCTTTCTTAATCTTCATTTCAAAAATTTTCAGGTTTTTATGTCTTTTCTTTGAGGTAAACGTTTTGTTCATTTTCACCAGCATACACACAATGTTTTATGGATATTTGGGGGGACCACTTTGTATCATGTATTAATTTTGAATGATTCATCCTTTTTATACCATCATGTCTTCTTTTCATGGCATCTCTATTTACTCACCAAAATATTCCATGGTATCTAGTGGAATTTTAAGTTTTCTTCACATAAGAGATGCAGATTTATTTTAGATTTATACCAAGTAATTAATATTTTTGTTTAGTATTAAAAATTGG
This sequence comes from Bubalus kerabau, assembly GCF_029407905.1. Classification (NCBI taxonomy): domain Eukaryota; kingdom Metazoa; phylum Chordata; class Mammalia; order Artiodactyla; family Bovidae; genus Bubalus; species Bubalus kerabau. Next base: position 5,672,483 of record NC_073643.1, read on the forward strand.
TTTATCTCTTAATTGTTGTTTTCTACATTTAAATTATAGCTTTATATATCACACTCTTACAGAATTCTAGTGTTCTTAATATTCTTAATATATTTTTAAATTAATATTTCCTTGAGGCATAATCACATTCAGTTCAGTTCAGTCTCTCAGTCGTGTCCGACTCTTTGTGACCCAATGAATTGCAGCACGTCAGGCCTCCCTGTCCATCACCAACTCCAGAATTCACTCAGACTCACGTCCATCGAGTCAGTGATGCCATCCAACCATCTCATCCTCTGTCATCTCCTTCTCCTCCTGTCCCCAATCCCTCCCAGCATCAGAGTCTTTTCCAATGAGTCAACTCTTCGCATGAGGTGGCCAAAGTACTGGAGTTTCAGCTTTAGCATCATTCCTTCCAAAGAACACCCAGGACTGATCCCCTTTAGAATGGTTCAAAAGCATCAATTCTTCGGCGCTCAGCTTTCTTCACAGTCCAACTCTCACATCCATACATGACCACTGGAAAAACCATAGCCTTGACTAGATGGACCTTTGTTGGCAAAGTAATATCTCTGCTTTTGAAGGAGATGACTTTATTTTTCTGGGCTCTAGATTGGTCATAACTTTCCTTCCAAGGAGTAAGCATGTTTTAATTTCATGGCTGCAATCACCATCTGCAGTGATTTTGGAGCCCCCCAAAATAAAGTCTGACACTGTTTCCACTGTTTCCCCATCTATTTGCCATGAAGTGATGGGACCAGATGCCATGATCTTCGTTTTCTGAATGTTGAGCTTTAAGCCAGCTTTTTCACTCTCCTCTTTCACTTTCATCAAGAGGCTTTTTAGTTCCTCTTCACTTTCTGCCATAAGGGTAGTGTCATCTGCATATCTGAGGTTATTGATATTTTTCCCGGCAATCTTGACTCCAGCTTGCGCTTCTTCCAGCCACCTAAGATTAGTGATAAATATGTCTCTTGATATCCTATTTTTATACTTTTTATTTATTTTTTTCTGATTACATTGTATAATACCTACAAAACTACAAACAAAGAAGTATAAAATTATAGCACATTCTTGATAGATTTCTAATTAAATGTGACTAATTCTTTTTACCCTATGAACAGTGATGTCGACGTTTGACTCTGTATATTATGCCTGTGCACATGTGCCCTTTTGTATTGGTATAAAGAAAGCAGGTATTTCTATTGTTGAGGCTGTTTTAGCATCAATACTGGACTTCAACTGTGTGCCTTTTTTGTGTTGATTAAGGGCTATAGATTCATAGGAGCATTTATTTCCTAAGTGGCCACCAGTTTCTTGTTTTGCTTGACTGCATCTGGGCACTTTTCCTCTTCCTTTACTTACTATAATTAGGCTTGTAGGAAGGAAGATTTTGAAATCATGCTTCATTCTGCCATCTGAAACCAGCAGTCCTGGTGAGGATGCTTTAATTATTCATCGTGGAATCTCTGTATAGAAAATCAAATAGAGTTATGTATTTTTCACTTGATGATTTTGCTAATGGGATTCTAATCTTCACAACTTAAGAAGCCCAAAATAGCCAATAATGTTTTAAACAACATAATTATCTGTTGCCTGAAAGTTTCTACCAAAGGGCATGTGGATTTCAATGAGATACAATTATAAGCCAGGAAAAAAGATTAACACTTGTGTGTTAATACGTATGCAGTTTTTTATTAGGAAAATCTCACTGATAAACATGCTGCTGCTGCTGCTGAGTCGCTTCAGTCGTGTCCGACTCTGTGCGACCCCAGAGATGGCAGCCCACCAGGCTCCCCCGTCCCTGGGATTCTCCAGGCAAGAACACTGGAGTGGGTTGCCATTTCCTTCTCCAATGCATGAAAATGAAAAGTGAAAGTGAAGTCGTTCAGCCGTGTCCGACTCTTAGCGACCCCATGGACTGCAGCCTACCAGGCTCCTCCGTCCATGGGATTTTCCAGGCAAGAGTACTGGAGTGGGGTGCCATTGCCTTCTCTGGATGATACAGCTAGTAAGTGCAAATAGAATATGCCCCATACTGTTTAGTGCCGGAGCCCACACTTTTGTCCATGACAGGTCCGCCTCAACTTTCATCTGTGCTGTATTTATTCATTTCACAGCCTGGGCTTCTGCTAGACCGCTCGTTCTCTGACTAAGGAAACAGTCTTTTCTACCATTCTATTTCTGGTGTTACCACAATTCCCACCACGTATAGGGAATACATAAGTGGTTTTGTTTTCAATTGAATTAAAGTTAAAAATGTTTCTCTATAATACCCTTTTTCTTATGTCTTTTAATAGAGCCTTCATAGTAAATTTTGAAAAGAAGAAATTTGATTCAGAAAACGCAGTAGAGAAACACAACTCCGTGTTTTTCTAACACACACGTCACCTGGCCAACTGCTTAATGCTCATTTGCCATCAGTGTGCTTAGAATGTCCGTGACAAATGGCTATTCTTATAACGTGGAGCTCCCTAACACCTTACTCATTCCTTTAGCCAAACAGCCTTACTCTTACAGTAAAATCTGCACATTAAAAAAATATGATAGATGTTCTGGTCACCTTCTGATGTCACATCCCAGGAAAAACATGCTCCTTATTACAGCAATATTTAGTCTTCATCAGTGACTATGCCGTGTGCTCCTTCATTTCTGACTTCAAAGGAAACGTTTTGGATAAACACCAATTACTTTTTTTTTTCCCCCAAAGAAGAAATCCTGATGGAAATTACACTAAAGGAAAATTGACGTGAAACAAAAAGCACAAATCTTATGTCTACAGTTCAGTGACTTTTGGTAAAAGTATTTAACCTTGGATTTTCCTGGTGGCTCAGATGGTAAACAGTCTGCCTGCAGTGCAGGAAACCCAGGTCCGATCTCTGGTTTGGGACGGTCCCCTGGAGAAGGGAATGGCTACCCACTCCAGTATTATTGCCTGGAGAATTCCGTGGACAGAGGAGCCTGGCAGGCTACAGTCCAGAAGGTAGCATGAAGTCGGACATGACTGAGTGACTAACACACACACGTATAACCTTAACTGCCACCCCAGTCTGGCTTCCCAGGTGGCTCACTGGGTGAAGAATTCACCTGCAATGCAGAAGACACAGGAGACCCAGGTTCCATCCTTGAGTCAGGAAGATCCCCTGGAGAAGGGCATAGCAACCCACTCCAGTATTCTTGTCTGGAGAATCCCATGGACAGAGGAGCCTGGGGGGCTACAATCCATAGCGTTACAAAGAGTTGGACACGACTGAAGCAACTCAGCATGCAGGCATGCGCGATGGCAATCGATATAAGGACAGTCCCTTCCTTCCAGAAACTTCCCACGTTCCTCCTCCCAGGCAGTGCTCTGTACCCCACCCTTCAGCAGGCCCTGATTCAATTTCTATCAGGATATCATGGTTCTGTCTGTTCTTTCTTGAACTTTATGTGAACCTTGTAAAAACAAAAGTTACTAAAAAGACCTGTTATCCTGATCACTTTTAGTTTTGAAAGGTGCACTTATTGGTTTCATGGAAGGTAAGTCACCCGGAGAGAAACACTGGTGAAGCAGACCAGTACCAGCTGAATTCACAAGTCAAGTGATGTTGAACACAGACATTTAAGGGTGTTTGAAGATCATACTTTTTATTTTTATTAAACTTTTTATTTTGTATTAGAATATAGCTGATTAACAATGTTGTGATAATTTCAGGTGGATAGCAAAAGAACTCAGCCATACATATATCTATTCTCCCCCAAACACCCCTCCCATCCAGGCTGCCACATAACATTGAGCAGAGTTCCCTATGCTATAGAGTAGGTCCTTGTTGGTTACCCATTTTAAATATAGCAGTGTGTACACATTGGTACCAAGCTCCCTATCCCTTTCCCCCATCCTTCCGCTTGGCAACCTCAAGTTTGTTCTCTAAGTCTGTGAGTCTCTTTCTGCTCGTAAATAAGTTCATTTGTATCATGTCTTTTTAGTCCAGATCATTCTTAAGAAGCAGGCCTTACACCAACAGTTTCTCTCACCTTCTTTTGACTTCACAACTCTCTCAATAAAATAGTGATAAAATTGTATTTACTCTGTGTTAGTGTCCTAGTGGCACATTCTGTGGGGCTCAGCTGGCAAGCAGCTAGATCACAGTTATCACTTAGGAGGAGATTTCCTTAAGACAATTTGTTGGGCCGAAAAGTCCTCTGGAAAAATAATAGTATCTCTTAGTTTCAGAGAGTTTGGTTAACCTTCATCCACTTGGCAAAACTAACCAAAATGTGATCTTAATGACTCTCATTCTGTTAAATAAGTATTCATGATTGTTCTAGCCATTATTGTTCTTACTAAATATGCATGGGAAAATATTTACAACTCACTGTGTTTGTTAAGTGCATCAATTTTTCTCCATGACTCTCTCTTTAAAGAGTAATTTGTACACATTCCTGTGGTCAGTCTGAATTTTACATGGTGAATAATATTTACTGGGAAATATATATGTGTGTTTCAGTGAATGTGTATATGCATTCATACACCTAATACCTCCTATGTGATAAGAAACCATTTTTCCCCCCAAATAGAGCATTAATGATAGCACTTATGGTAGCAAGTTCCTTGGAGGACCAAATGAGATAACATACTCAAGAAAAGTTGAGTATTACTTCGTTGGAAATGTATGAAGAGGGCTGATCTTCTATGGGGTACAGCCTGTATAAGATCTTATACATGAGTGACTGCATAGAAATATCCAGTTTCAAAAGGGGAAACATGGTGTGTATGGTCACTGGTCACAATTTTAATCATATGGGCACTTCCCAAATACTAAAGCTTATTTTCCATATGGCACCATATACAGTGTACTATGCAAATCATATCAGGTATTTTTCATGTAGTTTTAACTATCAGTTCAGTTCAGTGCAGTTCAGTCACTCAGGTGTGTCCGACTCTTTGTGACCCCATGAACTGCAGCACACCAGGCCTCCCTGTCCATCACCAACTCCTGGAATCCACCCAAACTCATGTCCATTGAGTCAGTGATGCCATCCAACTATCTCATCCTCTGTTGTCCTCTTCTCCTCCTGCCCTCAATCTTTCCCAGCATCAGAGTCTTTTCAAATGAGTCAGCTCTTCTCATGAGGTATCCAAAGTATTGGAGTTTCAGCTTCAGCATCAGTCCTTCCAATGAACACCCAGGACTGATCTCCTTTAGAATGGACTGGTTGGATCTCCTTGCAGTCCAAGGGACTCTCAAGAGTCTTCTCCAGCACCACAGTTCAAAAGCATCAATTCTTCGGCACTCAGCTTTCTTTATAGTCCAACTCTCACATCCATACATGACCACTGGAAAAACCACAGCCTTGACTACACGGACCTTTGTTGACAAATGGCCCTTACTACTGACTTTCCCGTTTTGAAGACGTCACTCTTTCCCTGTTGGCTGCATCAGGTCTTAGTTGTGGCACGCAGGGTCTCTCATCGCAGGTTTGCTGCAGGGCATAGCCGTCCCTCTAGTTTAGGCCCATGGGCTTCAGAGTGCGTGAGACCAGTAGTTGCAGTGCATGGGCTGAGTTGCCCTGCAGCATGTGGAATCTTAGTTCCTGCACCAGCGATGGAACCCACATCCCCTGAACTGGAAGGTGGATGGACTCCTAACCACTGGACCACCAGGAAAGTCCCTAACCCTGACGTTTGAACTTACTCCCAGGTAAGGAACAATTGGTCCTTTGGGTGGAGTCCTGTTGGGCTTATCTTTCCAACATCAATACTTTTTGAAATCCTACTATGTGAAAAGTAATAAGTAAATGGTTCCCTTGGTTTTACATCCTGAGCCACGTAGAAACTCTGCCTCTCTCATCTGCCCCAGAAGACAAGTCTGTTCTAAGCATCTGATAATGGCTTACAGAGAATAGGATCTTATGTTCAGTGACCCAGTCCTGTCTGACTCTTTGTGACCCCATGGACTGAGCCCACCAGGCTCCTCTGCCCATGGGATTTTCCAAATAAGAATACTGGAGTGGTTGATACTTCCTATTCCAGGGAATCTTCCCAACCTAGGGATGGAATCTGCCATCTCTTGCGTCTCTTGCATTGGCAGGTGGATTCTTCACCACTAGAGCCGCCTAGGAAGCCATCAGCATCTAATTCTGGTCTTGTTATGTCCTCATGGCCTGGCCTAAACCTGGGAATGCCTCATTATAATCCCTAAGGAGCTTACTACCTAATTCAGAAGAAGTGGGACACGATACATTGAATTTGGAATTCAGTTGGGCAGACATGAGCCTGGAGAGAATTAGGAACATACGGTTTCTTATTTGGATTTGCCTGCTTTGTGGCCCAGGATCTTCACTGCAGATAATCGCAAACACACTAGCAAGACCCGATTACTATATAAAGTCATCTCTACTGAGGTTCTCTAACCTAGGATTCTATGAGACATCAAGATCTAAAAAGAATGACTGAGGTTAATTTAAGTTCCAATTTAAAATAGCAGTGAGAAAACTTTTTTTGTTATCAAATGGATATAAATTTATAAGACCTGGTGTTGGAGAAGACTCTTGAGAGTCCCTTGGACTGCAAGGAGATCCAACCAGTCCATTCTGAAGATCAGCCCTGGGATTTCTTTGGAAGGAATGATGCTGAAGCTGAAACTCCAGTACTTTGGCCACCTCATGCGAAGAGTTGACTCATTGGAAAAGACTCTGATGCTGGGAGGGATTGGGGGCAAGAGGAGAAGGGGACGACAGAGGATGAGATGGCTGGATGGCATCACTGACTTGATGGACATGAGTCTGAGTGAACTCCGGGAGTTGGTGATGGACAGGGAGGCCTGGCATGCTTGCAAAGAGTCAGACACTACTGAGCGACTGATCTGATCTGATCTGATCTGATATCACTTAGTGTGGATGATGAGATCCAGGAATGTTTACTTTCATGGACAACTAAGTTTAAACCAGAAAAGTTCCTTTGGGTGGTCACTTGGAAATGTTCAGAATGTCTTGGGTCCAGAATTTCTGCTTCAAGAAACTATGTGCATGTGGACAGAACAATACATGCACGGGGATGGCCTGTCTAGACATGTTGGGACCTACAAAAGGTCCAAAGTGGGCTTGTTTAAATGTTATACAGCTACTCAATACATATAGAACACTGAAAATCTCAGCTGTGTCTTTTAATGAAGAAAAAAAAAAAAACTAACCCAGCAAAACAGTGTACATAGAATAACATTATTATACAAAAATATATTTATAGGTATATGTCCATAAACACTTATAATCACATAGAAGGGCTGATATAGTGGAAAAGGATGAACTTGGAGGGACCTAGATGTTTCAGAGCTAGTTATAAATGTCATGGAGGCAAGACGTTCCCGCGAATCTGACCTAGGATTTGTCACGCTTCAGGAGCAAAATATGAATAGGCATTTAAAATAACTTGAATAGTTTAACTGGAGCTTGCTGGCCCCAAATGGCTTCATTTCTGGGGGATAGATATATGAATGTAGCTAGCAGCGGAGCAGCATAGAAACTTCGGTTTTTTCCCCCATCCATAACGGCTGCTTTGGAAGCAGCCCTGGGAGTCCTTCAGGAACCGCTAGACCTCTGCAGCCTTATTAGATGCTCAGACACGTGTCTCCTGGTGAGAGTCTCATGCTGGGAAAGTCATTAGAATAATAAATTTCACTTCTCTGTGCGCTGGCTTTCTAAGCTTCAGGTGCATACGCGTTTTATGCTTTCTCCAGTTTCCTGTGGCTGTAAGTCCTGGGATTGCTGACCTATCCCTTCCTCCAAAGTTTTGCAAGCATCATGAGTTCAGGGAGTCACCGAGGCTGAAAATAATTTGTGGGCTTCAGATTGCCATTGCCCTGCACAGTTCTCTGTATTCTCGATGCCGAGGAACTCAGTGAAAAATAAGATCTAATTAATGAAAATAGACTACACAAGGGATGGTAAGGAAGATGCCACAAAATGCTTTTTGATACTTTGTGTTAGAGTCTGACCCCAGCTTCCATTAATACCACTATCAAGATCATCCGATGGTATCTATTTATATGGATGGAAATGACTGCATTAAATTGCAGTTTTCAAACAGAGAGATTCTGGAAAAGGCCTTGCCATACTAAATGGCAGTTTCTATAAATGGAACAGTATTCGTGAGGGAGGCTTCAGAAAGCAATACTATGTAAATTCACCATTAAGGTTTGCTTTTTCAAAGGTTATCAAAAAGATTTAGGAAAGGTATACTATATTGTATATATTCCTTTTATAATTTCAAGTAATTATCATTCAGTAAATAAATTTAGCATAACAGCATTTCCCTACCATTCAAGGATAGATCAAACCCCTTCTCTGTATTAAAGAAGGGGAAAAAAAAATGTGTAAGTGGTAATAAACATTTGGATCTTCAAAAATAATGCTAGGCTAAAATTGGAGAAAGAATATTATGCTTAAATACAATAACATGAAACAAAAAGCATATTATTTCTTTGTGTTAAATCTCTTTATATGGTCTTTTCTTCCAGCCCATATACTTAGAAAAGGCATCTCTTTATTTTACATATCTATGTGTTCCTTTATTTCACCTCAGGATGCCATGTTATGGGTCATGGGCTTCCTTTCAAAACTTTTTCTTCCACTTCTGCCTTTAAATATGTGGACTATTTACTGCATTTTCTCTATTTCTGAATGTGAGGGGGTGTCAAAACCCCCCAAATGAAAAAGAACCAAGAAAAGTTGACTGCTGACTGTCCCACGGACTGCGTCCCCATATTTTACTTCTAAACTTCCTGAAGCCTTAACTTCCACAGACTTTTCTCCAGTTCTCAAACACTGTTTCCTTAAATTTTGTGAGCTGTGGGTGGTTCTTACTAGATTACAGTTGTGGGAAATAGGACATGAAATAAGAGTCGAACCAACTTTCAGATTTAAGAGCATGCCACACTGTCATATGCATCTAAATTTGGGACAGGTAAAGAAATCGCTCACTGTAAAAATATAACTGAATTCAGGTTTGTGTCTTTTAGTAAAAAAATCAAATTAGAATTACTCAGGTGACATTTCTGCTATGACTACCATGCAGATATTACTTAACCACATAGATCTTAAAGAAATACATTTCTTTAAAAGCCTAGGGTTCTTATGAAAGTTGCCTCCAAATTTGTTTTTCTGAGTCCAGCTAGAGGGAATTTGGTATTTTGTGGGTCAAGAATTGTCTAAACACTCCACAGAGCAAACCAGGGACTTCAACAGAAATAAAATTAAGCTCATCAGCCTACAGTGTTTATCCTTGGTGTGGTGAGCTGTGACGCTTGTTGATAACTTCTTTGCTGTTTCTGTGGCTTTAAAAATGAAAACAGAAGTCAGTCTTTACTAGAAAATCATGTTGATCCTTGATCAAGTCATCAAAAGCAATTGTAAAGGTCAATTAGCAGCCCAGATGTCCAACAGTGGGGGAATGTTTTGTAAAAAATAAAATGATGTTTGGAAACACATGGAAAAGCTGAAAAAGAATATATACTTGTATGTATTCTCTGGTGAAAATTGTGTAAAAACTATTCCTGAGTTGAATATATGATATTTACTTCAAGCTTACTACTTTCATTTGGTATTCCAGTTTATGGATAAAGTTACATAATTCAAAAAATTGAAGTTTATTCCATGAAAAAATTCCACAAAAAATAATTTAATCCTAATATGTAAGCATTCCATTACTTTACATCTATATGATGAAGTACTGAATCTCTACTAAAACTCATTTTTTAGAAAACCATTAATAACCTGAAAAACAATTGTGATATGTTAAGAAAGCAACATACAATGTGTGTGAGAGACAGAGAGATAAGTGACAGAGGGGAGACAAGACAGAAAACAGATATTTAAGTAGATGCAGAAATGCAATGTGTCAAAATAGTAACACTGCTATAATCAATATAATTTATATTTTACAGAATTCTCTATATTCCATGTTTTCTGTTATAGACATGTATTACTTTTATAATCAGGAAAACACAAAAAAATGTTATTTAATCACCAACAAAGCATAGGAAAATTTAAAAGATATATATAACTTTTAAAACTTCTGGTTAAATTTGCTTGATAGTAATATAACCACTGTTTCTTTCTTTCTATATTTTCCATTTTTTTCTTATAAAGAACATGTATTGCTCTTAGAAGAAAATATTTTTTGTTTTGTTTTTCAGAAAAGAGACAATATTTCCCGACTCTTAATCATTTATTTTGGTGAAACTAGAAAAATAAAGGACAGTAATGCACTTTCTCTACAACTAGATTATAACTAATCAGGAAGGATAAAAGTGCACTTTATTTTATTATGTTTCTTCCTCTGTTCTAAGTCAATAAATGAAAAGAAATATTGAGGATGATTTGTTGAAACATCCATAAACCAGTGATCAAGATGTCTACTTGGATGGAAATTAGAGAGTCACTGCCACATCTTTCTTTTAGACACTGAGACTACTTTGAGTTTGAAATTCATTGAGACTAACTCTTCAGACCCTGTGCTCCTCAGAAAATTGCCAAGTAGTCTCTTTGTGTGTAGATTTCCAATACTAAGGTGGCCATCAGCTGTGTTAACTTTATTCCAATAGAGAAGATTCAGCCTGAACTAGCTTGCCATTATAAGTTAGAAAGAATTCTAACATTGTATCATTTGGCAAAAACGACCGCCAGGGTCCATGGAAGGATGCATAGGGTGAAGCTGGCTCAGCTTCTGTGGACAAGCAAACCCTATTGGCTTGCTCACTAGGAAGGATGGGCATGTCTTTGCTGAAATGTGGAAAGCCAAAAGAGCAGCTTGACCCGTGTTCACAGGAGGGATGCCTGGGGAACCGATTTCTCATCAGTTTTTCCTCAATGCCTGGTACACTGTCTGGCATTTAGTAAGTGCTCAGTAAATATTGCTGAAGGAATTCATGAATTCCAAGGCTTCAATCCGAGCTATCTTTTAAGTCAGTACCCAAAATGGGGATTCACCGTGTGCATGCGTGCTCAGTCACTTCGGTCGTCTCCGACTCTTTGTGACCCTATGGAGTGTAGCCCGCCAGGCTCCTCTGTCTGTGGGATTCTCCAGGCAAGAGTGCTGGAGTGGGTTGCCGTGCCCTCCTCCAGGGGATCTTCCAACCCAGAGATTGAACCCACATCTCTTATGTCTCCGGCATTGGCAGTCAGGTTCTTTACCACTGGTGCTACCTGGGAAGCCTGAGGATTCAGTAGAAGCTGTTAAAAAAAAAAATAAAGCTTCATTTAAATTTAAATAGAACACAGCAAAAATACAAGAACTATTCTAAATCTATTGAATCAGCAATATCCCCAGTTTGTTTTAGTTTTTCCCAGTCTCACAAGTCTTTGGATTCATTCCAATGAAACTTCTTAAGCCACTGACCTCAACACACACACACACACACACACACACACAGTTTAAATATGGGGACAAGAGAGGGAGCAATGAAGAAAAGTCTTTGTATAAATTAAGGAAACTGTTGAAAAGTCCTTTCGGCTTGTCCTGGTGATGTTTAGGGCAGCGTCAAGGAAGGAGGGGTTTTCAGCAGAACCAGAAAACTGTCCTAGCATCCAGAGCTAAGTGGCAGGAAAGAGAGGACTACGGGAATCTAGAGTAGAATGGACTATTGGTGCTGGAAATGAATGTAGCTGAAACCATTCTTTCTGTCCAATAATAAGGTCCCCAAATGGTGACAATGAGGATTGTCAAGGCAGCCATTCCTATCACACTCCTATTCCAGCCCTGATTTACAGAGATAACTTTGCTCAGTAAAAACGCAGCTCTGTCTGAAACTTCAATGCCAAACCTCCAGGGCTCTGGCTTAATTAATCTGGGGATACAAGGCAGGCCCATCTCGTCTTTCAGATGTCATTTTCTTGAAGCCTACAATTAACGTCTCTCTAACAAATAGCCCAGAGAAATGGCTTTGTGGTTTTCCTTTCATACTTTTGGAGATGACGGACAGACAGGCTTTATGACATGTGTTTCTGGGAAGTCTTTTTAACTGACTTGTCTCCAGATGCAAACAACTTGAGCAGCTAAGTGGTCTGCTGTTTCCTCTGTTGCTTTCCTGATGGGCTTCTCTCAAGAGAGGGTGAGCAAGTTATGACATCATTTGTTGATTTCACCTGGGCATCAATTGCACTAATTTGGAGTATTATCATAATTGATCCTGCATCTTGTGTCTTAAGTTAAAATTTACATAAACAAACATTTTATCAAATGTGCCCTTCAAGTTGGACATTCATTTTCATGTTAGGTAATCTATTTAAGGATTCCTGACTTCTTCTAGAGATACTGCTTTGGATTATCTGTTGGACTTTGAAAATTTCCATATTTTATTTCTCTTCGAACTCAACTCTGCATGCTCCTTGGATTTTACTACTTGGTTTTTAGGACGTTTGCAGACCAGAACCTTTCTATTGGTTAATGGTGATATAAACCTGCATCTTCTACTCATGCAGTTCCTATATTCAGACTGTCTAATAAATCACCAGAGGAGGAATAATTAAAAGCTTCTTTCAATTCTATTAGTAAATTACCAAGGATGACTGGGTGCTGCTTCTAGATGCGTTATGATTTATACTATTAATGTGGATTGTTTTGGTTTTCTAAAAATAATAAATGACCCAATGAATAGCATTTGGCTAGAGGCAGACAAGAAAATAATCCATATTATATAGATTTGTTCAGTGGCATTTAAAAGACCTTGATTAGAATTCAGTCTGGGCTGGAGTGATGAGAATGCAGTTTACTGATGGCTGTTTGAAGTCATTCTACATGGCAGAGGCTGGAGGGAGTCACAAACAGAAACATTTCTTACCTCCAGTGGCTGGATCCAGCTGTCTGGCATTTGAAAGAGAGAAATGAAAAGGTCTGAGTGTCACGATCACTGAAACCATTCTCATGTTTTGGTTTTAATTCTATCTTTGATTGGCTCAGAATTTCAGCAGTGAGCTGAACTGGCCTTCCCAAGACGCCACGTCCTCATGGCTCCTTGAGCAAAACGCTTGTGTTTTGTACGTGGAGCAGGAAGTGTCTTCTCTGACATACTGGTTCACCTACACCCATGTTCCTCTCAAACACCCCAAGAATCATCTCAACAGGTTTAGTGTTTTGGGATTGGGAGGGCTTACTCAGATGGTGCCGGGACATGGACTGGGAGAAAGGCAGGCGCAAGGTGATCGTTTTAAATACTTCCATATTTCAGACGGCAACAGACATCTGATCCGTTTCATCAATGGACTGGTGAAATCTATGGTGTTGGAAAGCCAAAAAATTTGCTGGGCAAATTTATTCACCAGGATCAGGTTTAAATATCTCTCCATAGAATCATGTTGAAAACATGATTTCACACATACACACAGGCATCATTGAGTAAGCAAACATCTGGTCACTGCTGTTAGGGAACGGAGAGGTAATGTGCACAAAAGCCACATTAAACTATGACTGATATTCTTAACTTTGTGTGTGTGTGTGTGTGTGTGCGCGCGCGCGCGTCATCCAGAAGGGGGTGCCGTCGACAGATCATTGTGCCATGGTGGGTTCAGGGAGGGCACTACATTTGATCTAGGTTCAGCAGGAAAGGTCTAGCATGAAGGTGGAGATGATACTCTGAAGGAGAGAGAGAAAAGCCAGAAAAACTGACTAGTCTAGAGTTAGGAGAATCAAGTACTGTTTCAATCAGTTCCAAGTACAAAAAAGCCTTTTTGAATTATTCTCCCATAGCCTTATCACCTTTAAAAGATTCCTTCTTCATTCATTAATCCTTTAAGCATTTTATATGACGTGCATATATCAATGTTCTCTTAGGTGTGAGGGATTCAAAGATAAACATACAAAATTACAAAATGAAAAACACTTCCCAAAAGTATACAGTAAGGAGATGGCACCACAGAAACAGTTATAATCTTCCAGTGATCACTACTGGTACACAAAAGTGTATTAAACAGTTAAAGTGTGAAAGTTAGGCAAAATGTCACTTTCGTTTTGAGAGAAAAGATTAAATGTGTTGTCTAAAAACTTTATTAATTCTTGATTGTATATGTTTTTAATAGAATAACTAGCTAACAGTCTCTTATGTTTCTTTTCTGACAGAGAAGAAGATATCTAGTGAATAATCAAACAGGAATATTTCAGAAATTTAAGTTGGAAACTATTGAAAGAAAACAAAATTAAAATTGCCTTTGTTAGGAGCCAGAGTTCCCAATGTCTCCCTGAACTGATAAGCAGCAAAATAATTCTACTTGCTTTTTAAAATTGTAGTGATTTTGAACTATTGAATTTCAGTTTCATACTCTGTTTTACTATGGTTCCTCTAGTAATAATTGTCTCTGGGAGATGAAGAATATCTGTCTTTCTGATGGGAAAAGAGAAACCATTAATTGGCCTAGAATTACTATTGTGAAAACATGAAAATAAAAGAGATTTATCTTCAAATTTACCCATCTATAAAATGGGAATGGTAGTAGGATGAACCTCACAGCCTTACTGTGATGTTTCAGTGAGAAAAAATGCACTTAAAGCCACAGAACAGTGCCCAGAATACAGTAAGAGCTCAATTATGTTCCTTCGGCTATTTTTGTGTATACATTAGTAAATATAATCTAAATTTTAAAAAACTAGCAGGTGAAAGCCTAAGATATGGGCACACCTATGTCAACTTAAAACAAATATTTACAACCTAAAAGTTGAGCTATGTTTTATTCAGTGACAATGTTTAGAACTTCAAGCCCAGGAGACGGTGCCTCAAGTGACCTTGGGAGAAGTGCTCCAAAGGGACGAGGGGAAGAGCCAGGTTACATAGAGGTTTACAACAAAGGGCAGGTAGTTTTAACCTCAGAAGATTATTGTTAATTAAAGAAAACCAGATATCCCAAGTTAAGGAATTTAGGGCTTTTCTATGTATAGAAAGGTGCAAGAGTCTGGGCTCACTGAATTAATTCCTCTCTTATGCCTCTCAGCTATCCTGGGCCAGTGTCCTGTTTTCTCCCCATCCCGCACTCCCTTGTGCTCCCTATAGGGAGAGGCTGCAATCTGATGACTACTGGAAGGCAGGTATTCTCCTTCCTGAGGGCCCTTATCGCTCAGCAGCTCGTATGGAAGGGCTGGAGCCGCTGATAGCTGTGGCATCCTTGTTTTCTAGCATGGCAGAAAGAGCTCCATTTCTCAGGCTTCCCCAGCGCCTCGGCAATAAGGAATCCACCTGCCGATGTACGAGATTCAGGAGACGCAGATCCGATCCCTGCGTTGGAAAGATCCCCTGGAGGAGGGCATGGCAACCCACTGCAGTTTTCTTGCCTGGAGAATCCCATGGGCAGAGGAGCCTGGTGGGCTACAGTCCACAGGATTGCAAAGTCAGATAAGACTGAAGCGACTTAGCATGCATGCACTCCATTCCTCACCCAACTTCCTCTGAATGTTTAATTCCATAAGGCAGGCCTCTTGGACTACTTTTCTGGATCAGCATCTGGGGTTTCTCCTGTTAGAGTTTCTGTCTGGAGGCCATATCCCTGCAGCGGTGATGGCATGGCCCTTGTGAGTTAATATTGAGTCTGTTCTGTTAAACCCAGTGAATTCACAGCACTGCTACTCTGGGTATAAGCAGCTTCTGAAATGAGGCAAAAAAAAAAAAAAAAAAATGCTGGGTCATACCAAGAATGTTCTTTTCCCTAAGAGACATTCTGGCTTCCCAGTTATACCAGCTGGGTGTTCTCCCTAACCTCCTGGCTGCACATATGTGACGAATAATTGTGATTTAGTGAAAAAAAAAAAGTGAATGGGAATGGGACAAATTGAAGCAATTAACTAAAAGATGTAAAAGAGAAAGGAGACTCAGACTTAGCCCCTGGACCTTGTGGGTGGGAAACCCTCAGTGCTGGTTAAAGTAATGGTAATGACCACTTTCCCTCTTTGCAGACTGTTATCAGTGGTTAAGGGCCTTATGATTTTCGCTAGAGACTGGAAAGGAATGCTAACATATGAAACCAAGCAAAGAAGTGGCAAATAATTGAGCCTTGAGGGATCCTTTGGAGAGTGCCTGTCATTTAGGGGAATGCACGTTTGATATTCATCTAGCTGGTTTCTGAGCGCCTGTTTGCAGGAAATGAAATGCTAAATCTCTATGTTTGCCAAGGGGAGGAGAGGAATGGGTAGTGTCCTCAGAAGTAATCAAAGCCTTTTTAACATTAAAAGTGACTGAGGAATGTTTGGAGCTGCAGATACAATGATGCAAATCAAGTGTTGTACCAGTATTCTGCCCGGTGACCCTGGAAGCTTTAAACATTCTGCTTGGAAGTGGGTGGTCAGCATCAGAGCCTCTGACTCAGTGCCTCAGTGCAGGGAGGCAAGGAAACCTGGTGGCTATGCAGAGTGCTGGGAAAGATGGTTTAGTACTGGGATGAGGTGTGTGACCTCAGACTAGAGCCCTTTTGAATGCGCTCCATCCCAGTGTTAACAACCCTTCCAAAATGGTAGAGGTCAGCAAGAACAAGACCCTAGATTTGTGAAGGTGGGTCTTTACAACCTGAATCAAGAGCCCTTCAGTCAATGTGAGTTGCTTTCTTTATTTTTCCCATGAGATATTTTAATCTACAATGTTGTCAACTTCTGCTGTACAGCAAAGTGATTCAGATATATAATATTCTTTTCCATTATGGCTTATCACAGGAGATTGAATACAGTTCCCTGTGCTATACAATAGCACTTTGTTTATCCATCCTATATATAACCGTTTCCATCTAGTGAGTTGCTTTATAATGAGAATACATCCATGAAGTTGTCAAAGACATCCGTGATGTCCTGCAGAGACCTCCTCCTGTTTTGAATTTTCTAGGAATTTTGCAAGATGGTTTTTATTTATTTTTATTTTTTTTTAATTATTATTTTATTTTATTTTTAAACTTTACAGTATTGTGTTAGTTTTGCCAAATATCAAAATGAATCTGCCACAGGTATGCATGTGTTCCCCATCCAGAACCCTCCTCCCTCCTCCCTCCCCATACCATCCCTCTGGGTCGTCCCATTGCACCAGCCCCAAGCATCTAGTATCATGCATCGAACCTGGACTGGCGACTCGTTTCATACATGATATTATACATGTTTAAATGCCATTCTCCCAAATCTTCCCACCCTCTCCCTCTCCCACAGAGTCCATAAGACTGTTCTATATGCTATGTGCATGTATACTTAGTCGCTCAGTCATGTCCAACTCTGACCCCATGGACTGTAGCCCGACAGGCTTCTCTGTCTATGGAGATTCTCCAGGCAAGAATACTGGAATGGGTTGCCATGCCCTCCTCTAGGGGATCTTCCCAACCCAGGGATCAAACCCAGGTCTCCCACATTGCAGGTGGAGTCTTTACCGTACTATAGAAACTTGTAATTAAATAAATTATATTTAAGAAAGGCAACACTCAAAATTTACCACTTCATAATGATTTTACCAGATTTTGCTATTATCTGGGCTCTTGAGGTTCTTAGCATTTATTATATGCATATGGTTAAAATATCATAAAATGGGGTACAACGGCTCATTTCTCCTGACTCTGCATTTTGCAATGTGATGTTGGTAGCTTGAAATTGGCTTTCTGCTCACCACTTCAAAGGCCTTACTCCCACCCATGGGAAAGCAGTAGCCGGGCAGTTATTCTGAAGGCTTCACAAAAGCGGTTGAAAAGATAAAGTGTATATAAGGCAATGCCCTTTAGGTCTTCTGCCCATTTTTTGATTGGGTGGTTTTTTTTTTTTTTTCCCCTTCCTTTTTCTTGTCAAATCATGGTGACGGGCTCACAGAGAGAACAGACTTGTAGTTGCCAAAGAGGGCATGGGGAAGGATGGCCTGGGAATTTGGGTTGGTAGATGCAAACTATTATGTATAGAAAAGATGGACCACAAGGGCCTATTGTATAGCACAGGGAACTATAGTTAATATCCTGGGATAAACCATAATGGAAAATAATATGGGAAAGAATACATATATGTATAGTTGGGTCACTTTGGTGTCCAGCAGAAAGTAACACAATATTGTGGATAAACTATACTTCAACTTAAAAAAAAATGTAATGCTATCTGCTAACATCTGCCTCTTGGTCAGCCCTCCACTGGCTTCTCTTTTAGTGGCTCCATTTCTTAATGTTTAAGGACCAACTTCCGTCACCACGCAAAACCTGCGCCAGAAGACCCTGGGCGCCACAGTGGTCAAACGTACTGAACTTAGACGGGACCATGGACGTGGACGGAACTCAAGTTCTGGTTTCACTCGTCTGAGTGAGGTTTGGACAATGGGAGTCTGCAAGATTCCCAGGTGAAGCTCCTATGAAGGCAAGGTTGAAAACTGCTAACTAGTCCAGGGAAAACTACCATTTATTTTTGCTCTTCTCCTCTCTTTGGGTATCCTCTTCCCCTGGTTCCCCTGCTGCCTTCCTATGCCACTTGTGTTCACCTTCTTAGTCATTCTTCCCTCACCTCTGAGCCGATGGCACAGTTTCAGGATTGCACAAACCCCAGAGAGGCTCATCACCAAACCAGAGAGGGCGTCTTCCCCAAAAGTTCCATTACAAGCCACAGGGGAGGACTCGAATGGCTGTGGCTTGGAGCCCATGCGTTCATCTCCCAAGCAGTCACTGGGCGATCATCCCCTGCTCCGTGATGGTCCTGTACCAGGGCCAACCCCACAAAGACCGGTGCCCAGCACACCTGTGTGCTTCTGCTCCGCTGGCTTGGGGTGGTCCTTGCTGGAATCATGTGTTAAAGGCTTCATTTAAAATATATATATTTGTTTATTTTTGGCTGTGCTGGCTCTTCATTGCTGTCAGTGGGCTTTCTCTAGTTGTGACGAGCGGAAGCTACTCTTTGTCACAGTAAGCAAGCTTCTCATTGTGGTGGTTTCTCTTGTTGCAGAGCGTGGGCTCTAGGCATGCAGGCTTCAGTAGTGGTGGCTTGCTGGCTCAGCCACTCTGAGGCACGTGGGATCCTTTCAGATTAGGGGTCGGACCTGTGTCCCCTGCATTGGCAGGCGGATTCTCAACCACTGGACCACCAGGGAAGTCTCTAAAGACTTCACTCTACTAATCAGCGAAGATGTGGTCCTAAAATCGTTACCAGTTCGAGTCTGGTCTTCCGTGAGGATCTTATAGAATGAAAGTTATTCTTCTTGCATATGTATTTGATTACTAATTAATGATATTAATAGATTAATATCATTTCAAATATTATAACCATAACACAAAGACATCTTGATTCTTCTTACTGAACATTGGTGGCCAGGGAAAGTCAAAAGTTATAGTGGAAAAACTCCTAAGATCTCATCTCTGATCTGTCTCTCACTCACTTTGCAGCCTTGAATGAGTCCCTAAGCAGTTCTCTATGGCTGACTTGTCTGTGAAACAGAGATTAAAATACCTGTCTATGTATCTCACAGTGGTATTAGGGGGATTAAATGAGATCATGTTGATGAGATAATTTTGAAAAGCATCTCAACCTACAGCTGTAAACGTATTATTCATATACTGGCTAGCCAAGTGGTATTAGCTGTTACAAGTAAAGATAGTAAGCATGCAGATGCATGTGCCCAGATGATTATTTGTGACATAAATAAGTTTTCTCCTGATACATATTCTTTCGGGTACAGGTCTGATTTGGTTTCAGATTTCAGTCAGAATTTTATTGAAACTCTTAGAATGATTTTTTTCCCTAATTTTATCATTCTTAACTGGTAAGTATGTCATCAAAACTGAACCACAAGTGTATTAATATGAAATCAAAATGCAGGCATATAGGAATAGACAATGTATTTTCCAAATAATTTGGGATTTGGAACAAGATCATTCATTTATTTTATGATTTCTTTGAAGTGGGTTTGCTGCTTTAATACCTTTAACACCCATTTCTCAACTTAAGAGTATCTTCTTTGTCCTGCCTGGCTAGATACTTTCTCTCGGAGTATTAGTTGCTCAGTCGTGTCTGACTCTTTGTGACTTCATGGCTGTAGCCTGCCAGACTCCTCTGTCCATGGAATTCTCCAGGCAAGAATACTGGAGTGGGCTGCCATTCCCTTCTCCAGGGGATCTTCCTGACCCAGGGATTGAACCCAGTCTCCCACATTACAGGCAGATTCTTTACCTTCTAAGTTACCAGAAAAGCCCACTATCTCTCAGGGTCAACCTCAAATCTGTAGCCTTTTTTGAATCACAGTGATAAAAATGCTTGTGCCAATCTCTGTGTTTTTCTCTGGGTTTTCTGAGAATCTCTCTCACACACACACATACACATACAAGCTCACATGTCAGTTTTTATATGGTTTATTTGTTCATCAGTTCAGTTCAGTTCAGTTCAGTGGCTCAGTCACGTCCGACTCTTTGCGACCCCATGAGTCACAGCACGCCAGGCCTCCCTGTCCATCACCAACTCCCGGAGTTCACTCAAACTCATGTCCATCAAGTCAGTGATGCCATCCAGCCATCTCATCCTCTGTCGTCCCCTTCTCCTCCTGCCCCCAATCCCTCCCAGCATCTGGGTCTTTTCCAATGAGTCAACTCTTTGCATGAGGTGGCCAAAATACTGGAGTTTCAGCTTCAACATCATTCCTTCCAAAGAAATCCCAGGGCTGATCTCCTTTAGAGTGGACTGGTTGGGCTTCCTTGCAGTCCGAGGGACTCTCAAGAGTCTTCTCCAGCACCACAGTTCAAAAGCATCAATTCTTCGGCACTCAGCTTTCTTCACAGTCCAACTCTCACATCCATACATGACCACTGGAAAGACCATAGCCTTGACTAGATGGACCTTTGTTGGCAAAGTAATATCTCTGTTTTTTAATATGCTATCTAGGTTGGTTGGACACGACTGAGCAACTTCACTTTCACTTTTCACTTTCATGCATTGGAGAAGGAAATGGCAACCCACTCCAGTGTTCTTGCCTGGAGAATCCCAGGGACGGCGGAGCCTGGTAGGCTGCCATCTCTGGGGTCACACAGAATCGGACACAACTGAAGTGACTTAGCAGCAGCAGCAGGTTGGTCATAACTTTCCTTCCAAGGAGTAAGCATCTTTTAATTTCCCCATGTATTTTTCCATCCCCTGGCACCTAAGAGTGCTGATATGTACCCATAACCTAGTAAATACCGAATGACTGATTGAATCAGAAAACACATTTTTTGAGCGTGGAGAAAAGTTAGAGTTACAAGAAAAAAAAAGGATCAAAGGGAAATGTCTAAATTTTATTTCAGATTCATAGAGATATGTACCTAATCGATCAACAGGTTTTACTGAATTTTCACTACATGTCAGATATCAAGGTGCAGATGAGGGTTAGCAGTGATGACCACAGATCCTGTGTGATCCACACTGAGGTAGATAAACACATGATAAATCATTTCAATATAGGGGACTTAATGCAGAATGAT
Organism: Bubalus kerabau; assembly: GCF_029407905.1. Classification (NCBI taxonomy): domain Eukaryota; kingdom Metazoa; phylum Chordata; class Mammalia; order Artiodactyla; family Bovidae; genus Bubalus; species Bubalus kerabau. Next base: position 5,693,855 of record NC_073643.1, read on the forward strand.
CAAGGAAGGACACGGAGGAGACGGCCTTTCACCTGAGACCTGGGGAAGTAGGAGTAAGTTTTACAGGAACCCAGAAAGGAGCATTTCTGATGAGAAGGAGTAAAAGAGAAGGGGGCCAGAAAGAAGAGGGAACGGGGGAGCATGAGGCCCCCAGCCCTGTGTGGGCGTCCTGCCTCACAGGACCCTAGGAAGTCTACAGAGGACAGGCATTGGGGGTGAACTGGGCTTTCAGATGAGGAAAGGCACCAACGCTGTGCAGGTGTGTAATTGATTTTTAACAATATCTTGTATTTTTTAAATTAATTTTTATTGCAGTATATTCACAATGTTTTATTCACAAGTATTATTCACAATGTTGTGTTAGCTTCTACTGTGTAGCAAAATGAATCAGCCATACATACACATATATCCCCTCCCTTTTGGATTTCTCTCCCGTTTAGGTCACCGCAGAGCATTGAATAGAGTCCCCTATTATATACAGTATATTTTCATTAGTTGTCTATTTTATGCATAGTATCAATAGTGTATATGTGTCAATCCCAATCTCCCAATTCCCCCCCACCCCACTTCTTTCCCCTGTGGTATATATACCATGGAATATTACTCAGTCATAAAACAGAATGAAATCAGGTCATTTGTAGGGACATAGATGAACCTAGAGACCATCATACAGAGTGAAGTAAGTCAGAAAGAAAAAAATAAATATCATATATTAATGCATATATGTGGAATCTAGAAAAATTGTATAGATGACCTTGTTTGCAAAACAGAAATAGAGACACAGACATAAAAGATATCTTGTGCTTCAAGAAGCCTATTATCTCATCACAAATATGGCTTGTTCTGGCTAGTGGCAAGGGTTACTTATTTTCTGCCATCTAATTTGTGGCTCTGCACCTGGTAAGGCTTACAGGTGTCCAAGCCAGCTGCGCTCTGGACAAAAGCGCACTAGGAAAATGCAGTCTCCCGCTGAGGGGCTCCTGTGTACTTGGGACTGTCACAGTTAATCTGGTGGCTTTGCTTATGTCAGCTCATTTCAGTCCTCAGCACAAGCCTCGGAGATTTTTGTCCGCTTTGCACAGATGAGGAGATGGAGGCATAGAGGATTAAGTGCATTGTCCACATCACACACATTGGTAAGTAAGCCACAGAGCCAAGGTCAAGGCAGGCAGTGAGACTCCAAGTCTCATACTGAGCACAGCGCTGTGCATCTGTGAGCTGCTTGTCCTCGGTCTGCCAAGAGTGTGTATGTGATCAGTGGTCTTGTCACCTTGGACAAAGGGTTATGAAAGTTGTGTGGTCTTGCATGTGACCTGAGAACAGTCCACATTATGCCTCCGTGACAGACTGGGAAGAAAATGGCCCTTCGGGGGTCCCAGAAGCGCAAATCTGAAGCATACGCTGCCCTGCCCTAGATGAAATACGGTGATAATCTCCTTTCTTTGGTCTCTTAATAACCCACATGGTACATCACGTGCAAAAGTGTCATTTGTCATCTGCCTTGTGGAAGCACATCCTATTTCCTTCCTGTCCCTTGGGCCTCTGAGGAGGTAAGAGAAAGGTCCAGAAGGGGAAGAGGTCGTGTGACCCTCTGCTCTTCACCGACATGGAACAGGGCACTCTGGGCTCCAGAGTGTGCCCATCACCTTCCTACAACCATTCTGCAGCCCCTCTAGGAATTGGGAGACTATGAGAGGAGCGTGGTGGTGTAAGTGCTGGACGCTCATCAAGGTCGTCTCTGGTCCCGTGGTCCAGGAGGCGGTGTTCAGTGGACGAGGGGTCTGTGCTGACTCTCTTCTCTACTAAGGCAGTATCTGGAAGCAGCCACAGCCTCCCACCCTGGTTAGAGGGACTGGGTATGGGTCTGGATGGATTCCTGAAACGCACTTCCATGGGGCGGGGGGCAGGGGGACGTGTTATTTTGAAAATAATAAAAAAGGAACTGGAATAATGATGTTCTTAGCATTATACAGCAAATCAGTGCCCAGAAATCTTTATCTTTTAATCCAGTGTGATAACCCTTAAATCATACCTTCCGGCCCCACCCTCCGCCCCCGCCGGCTTTAACTGGAGAGGTTCATTTTGTTCCTGAGCTAATGACTCTCTGGGTCAGATATCAGACACGTGGTACCTGGGTGGAAGGGATGTGTTCATCTTAGTCTTGGTTGTTGTTGTGATTAAAGTTATGTTATGTGTTTGGTATTCTGTGTTGGCTGTGGAAACAGATTCCTTTCTGTTTCCTGAAAGAAAAGAAAACATCGCCCACAACCTATGTGGGGAAACTCTTGTCCATCTTTCCTTCCTAACTTCCTTCCCTCCTTCCTTCCTACCTTTTTTCCTTTCTCTGTCTCTCTTTTTTTCAACTGTGGAATTAGGAAAACTTGTGATTAAAAAAAAAAAAAAATCACAAGTGAATATTGCCATTACACAAGCGTTTCTTTGCAGTTTTGAATAAAATCACAGCCCCGATAAGGACGTTCTGAAGACTCACAATACTCACAAAGTCCGGATGCTTCCACCAACGAGTCACACACAGAGGGAAATTGAAATTTTTAGAAGACATTTAATTATCATGTTATCTTAGAAAGACAATAATGCAAATTTCTTTTCAAGTAAACTACCTACTTATGCCCATGAAACAGACATTTGCCTAGAGTGGCCTGCTTCATGGATAGCAAATGGAAACAAGTGCTGTGTGGTACATAGTGACATGCATGGTCTCACACATATAATAGCGTATGTGCAAAATCATAGACTTGTACTTTGTTCAGTTTTTTCCTGAATGCGATTTTTTCCTTCCTGCGTCTTCAAGATGGCAAGTTAGTGGTTGCTTTATCTAAATTGCCTCACTTAAGAGATTTGCCCTCTTTGGATGGGGGAGGGGAAAGGGCATGTGAAAGATGTCCTCTGAAGTATTCAAAACCCTTCAGTGAACCCTTGGGAGCACTAAAAATCAAACAAGTTTCATCAGATGACTGCTGTGTTCACTGGCATCTTGGAAACACATTGTTTTGACTTGAGACAACACCTAAAGTACAGTGGAATCCACTAAAATGCCTTTCCAATGTTAATATAGATTCTAGATGTGCAGTGATTCAGTTTTTTTAAAATTATGTCCCCTTTCTATTCTATCACTGTTTAAACAAACTAATATAAACTTTTACAATTTTAATAGAGAGTTTAGATAGATATTCTGAATTTTATTATTATTCTCTTATTTCTTTTACTTACCCTCTTTAAGCAAATAAACAAAAAAATACGAAAGTGATAGTCACTCAGTCATGTCCAACTCTTTGTGACCCCATGGACTACAGCCCACCAGGCCCCTCTGTCTATTGGATTTCCTGGGCAAGAATACTGGAGTAGGTAGTCATTCTCTTCTCCAGGGGATCGTCCCGACTCAGGGATAGAACCCAGGTCTTCTGCATTGCAGGCAGATTCTTTACCATCTGAGTCACCAGGGAAGCCTCAGACAAAATCTGAGGTTAATCAATAAAAGAAAAAGTCACACACACATTCATTATTAGATGATCCTTATGATGAAAAAACAAAACAGAATAGTTAATGTACAAAATGCAAAAGAGAGAGGCTTAGTGAGGCTCACCTTCACCTCTCTTTAGGTCTCCAGGCTGCCATGGCATAGATGATGCATTCTGTCAAATTAACAATGCCTTAAATTTGGGGACGCTACTTATAAACGACGCTGCTCATAAAGGGAAGCTGATCTCTGCCACGACAGCTGTCACATTCTGGTTTCACAAATGAGTCAAGGTTGGATTTTAGTTTTGTGTGTTTCAGTGAGACGTGAAACCATTAAGTGGAAATAACCCTGCCTTAGGAATGGCACGTGGTCTTCTCACAGCTCATGGTTCCCTGTGGAAGGCATCCCACTCCATCCTTCCCTGACTCTGGACACCACTCCTGGCCATCTCTCTTAGCTGAAGATACTGACTCCTTTAAGATGGGGAAAGGCTGCAGAAAGTGATTTCAATAACATGAATGATTCTTTATGACACTCTTAAATTGATTTGCCAAGAAGGATTCCTCTCAGCCTACAAAGATGCTTTAAAAATCAATGTTGATGGCTAGTTACATTTATTGTGATTCAAAATGTTGTGTGTGGGTATGTGCCTAGGAGTCAAATGGTAGTGTGATATTGTTAGTATAAAATATCTGATTCCATACTGGACTGTGAGCTCCTTCATGTCCGTTGACTTAATGAACTTCCCTACCCAGTGCCTAACTCAGTATCTGGTGGTGTACAGTAGTAGGTGAGAATCTGTATAATCAGGAATCAACTACCCAAGTTCAAATTCTGGCTCTGCTGCTTGCTAGAGAATACTGGGAGCAATGTTTTTAGTGTCTCAACTATAAAGTATGATCAATATTATTACTTACCTCCTAGAATCAAATAAGATAATGTGAATAGGGTACTTAGCCTAATACACATTAATTTAACCATATAATATAGCTGGTACCCTGAGGTGGTTGGTTACTATGAAATTACAATGGCAAAAAATCTAAATGTGAGACGGAATTCTCACTTTGCTTGAAAAGTAAAAACATGTAAACCAGAAAGACTCCAGATATATTCAGTAACCCCGGTTAGGATCTGAAGAAGGGTCATGAGTGATACAGAGGCCCACAGCAACTGCTCTCTGCTTTGGAACGTTTGTTAAATCACCCAGGCCTTGAAACAATTGAGGACAATCTTTTGATGCCTTAACCATGTTAACATGCAAGTGTGGTTCTGTGCCTGTGTCTGGAGTCTAAGTGGGAAAGTTTGGAAGGAGAGGGGCGTTTCAGAGGTTAGCGCTGGGGGACCAGTGAGGAGTCTCCATCCCTGGCTGCTCAACATCACCATCCTGCGGCAAAGGACTTTGAACATTTCTTAGTCTTGAGAGCCTGGAGGAGAGACATGCGTTCTCGCTGGCTCAGGTTACCTTGTTCTGGTTAAATGAAAAAGTATGAGCATCCGTTCCTTGTCACCACAATTCCAGCCGTCGAAGGCAATGCTTGTGGAGCAGAGATATACGATCTGGTGACTTCTGAGGTTGGGGAAAAAAAAAAGAAATGATGTGTTTGCCAAGGGGGAGGGGGTGCAGGAGGGATTGACTGGGAGGTCGGGGCTAGCAGATGCAAACTATTATATACAGGATGGATAAACAACAAGATCCTACTGTGTAGCACAGGAAACTATATTCGATATCCTGTGATAAGCCGTAATGGAAAAGAATGCAAAAAAGAATGTATATATGTATAAATGAGTCACTTTGCTGTAGAGCAGAAATTAGCATGACACTGTGAATCAACTCTACCTCGATAAAATATAAATAAATAAATACTGTAAAAATGTTACAGAGCAAACCTCCCCATCTCTGACGCGGGGCTTTCTACCTTCTGTGGGGCCAGGAAGGTCAAGGGAGAGGGTCCTAAGAGCAGATGGTTTTCAGTGAGTGCTCAGCCCAACCCACTCCAGCTGTGAGCACAGAGCTCTGCCATTCAGAGGGACCATCGGAAGATAGGCCCCTCAAGGAGAAAAGCGGGCTGGAGAGCTTGGTGTCTGCCCCTGAGCATGTGTTACAGTGACCACAGCAGGGCCCGGACCCTCAGGGCTAAGGCGGTTGTGCACACCACCCTAAGCTGTTTGGTTCACACTTATACCCTTGTCCCTCAGAGCCTTGTCCACTCTCTGACCCAGATCCAACTCCTTTTCAGTGTTCTCCAGAACTCCAGAGTCAGAGACAACATCTCTTAATCAAACTCTTCTTTTTCTTTCTTTCACTTTTTCACTCAAACCCAGGTGTCTCTGAAGACACTGCTTCCCTTCAAACTGTCTCACACGGGGGGGAGCCCACCCCCGACTAGTTCCAGAAGGCCTTCCTTGGTGCCACTGTCAGCCCATTCTCTCTCTGTCTTCTGTAAACACCCCCACTTTCAAGTCTCGTGAGTCTGCAAACGGTATCACCCACCTCCCATCCCCCTTCAGCCTTTTACCTTCCCTTCCAGGCCACTCACACATCCCGCGTGAGTCCTGCCACGTTCCTTGTGACACTGGCCTCTCTGTTCTTTGACTTCAGTGGTTCCTGCTCCAATGAGTTTCGTTTCTCTTCTTCCTTAACCACTCATCCAACAGACATATCCTGGACCTTTGCTGCTGCCGCTGCTCCTAAGTCGCTTCAGTCGTGTCTGACTCTGTGCGACCCCATAGATGGCAGCCCACCAGGCTCCCCCATCCCTGGGATTCTCCAGGCAAGAACACTGGAGTGGGTTGCCATTTCCTCCTCCAATGCATGAAAGTGAAATCGCTCAGTCATGTCCGACTCTTAGTGACCCCATAGACTGCAGCCTACCAGGCTCCTCCGTCCATGGGATTTTCCAGGCAAGAGTACTGGAGTGGGGTGCCATTGTTATTACCGATTTCTGAAATCCCTCCATAATCCCAGTTCCAGTGGTCCTCCTCTTGGGTCATGTCTATCTATTTTTCTAGCTCACAATCTGGGGATTCCAATTCCAACACTTAAAACAAGATCTCATTAAGAATACCAAACCAGTGCTTCAGTAGTTTTTTTCTTTCTTTTTTTTTAAATTTTATTTTATTTTTTAACTTTACAATATTGTATTGGTTTTGCCATATATCAACATGAATCTGCCACAGGTATACATGTGTTCCCCATCCTGAACCCTCCTCCCTCCTCCCTCCCCATACCATCCCTCTGGGTCGTCCCAGTGCACCAGCCCCAAGCATCCAGTATCGTGCATTGAACCTGGACTGGCGACTCGTTTCATATATGATATTATACATGTTTCAATGCCATTCTCCCAAATCATCCCACCCTCTCCCTCTCCCACAGAGTCCAAAAGACTGTTCTATACATCTGTGGCTCTTTTTCTGTCTCCCATACAGGGTTATTGTTACCATCTTTCTAAATTCCATATATATGCGTTAGTATACTGAATTGGTGTTTTTCTTTCTGGCTTACTTCACTCTGTATAATCGGCTCCAGTTTCATCCACCTCATTAGAACTGATTCAAATGTATTCTTTTTAATGGCTGAGTAATATTCCATTGTGTATATGTACCACAGCTTTCTTATCCATTCATCTGCTGATGGACATCTAGGTTGCTTCCATGTTCTGGCTATTATAAACAGTGCTGTGATGAACATTGGGGTACACATGTCTCTTTCAATTCTGATTTCCTCGGTGTGTATGCCCAGCAGTGGGATTGCTGGGTCGTATGGCAGTTCTATTTCCAGTTTTTTTAAGGAATCTCCACACAGTTCTCCATAGTGGCTGTACTAGTTTGCATTCCCACCAACAGTGTAAGAGGGTTCCCTTTTCTCCACACCCTCTCCAGCATTTATTGCTTGTAGACTTTTGGATCGCAGCCATTCTGACTGGCGTGAAATGGTACCTCATAGTGGTTTTGATTTGCATTTCTCTGATAATGAGTGATGTTGAGCATCTTTTCATGTGTTTGTTAGCCATCTGTATGTCTTCTTTGGAGAAATGTCTGTTTAGTTCTTTGGCCCATTTTTTTGATTGGGTCATTTATTTTTCTGGAATTGAGCTGTAGGAGTTGCTTGTATATTTTTGAGATTAGTTGTTTGTCAGTTGCTTCATTTGCTATTATTTTCTCCCATTCTGAAGGCTGTCTTTTCACCTTGCTTATAGTTTCCTTTGTTGTGCAGAAGCTTTTAAGGTTAATTAGGTCCCATTTGTTTATTTTTGCTTTTATTTCCAATATTCTGGGAGGTGGGTCATAGAGGATCCTGCTGTGATGTATGTCGGAGAGTGTTTTGCCTATGTTCTCCTCTAGGAGTTTTATAGTTTCTGGTCTTATGTTTAGATCTTTAATCCATTTTGAGTTTATTTTTGTGTATGGTGTTAGAAAGTGTTCTAGTTTCATTCTTTTACAAGTGGTTGACCAGTTTTCCCAGCACCACTTGTTAAAGAGATTGTCTTTAATCCATTGTATATTCTTGCCTCCTTTGTCAAAGATAAGGTGTCCATAGGTGTGTGGATTTATCTCTGGGCTTTCTATTTTGTTCCATTGATCAATATTTCTGTCTTTGTGCCAGTACCATACTGTCTTGATAACTGTGGCTTTGTAGTAGAGCCTGAAGTCAGGCAGGTTGATTCCTCCAGTTCCATTCTTCTTTCTCAAGATTGCTTTGGCTATTTGAGGTTTTTTGTATTTCCACACAAATTGTGAAATTATTTGTTCTAGCTCTGTGAAGAATACCATTGGTAGCTTGATAGGGATTGCATTGAATCTATAAATTGCTTTGGGTAGTGTACTCATGTTCACTATATTGATTCTTCCAATCCATGAACATGGTATATTTCTCCATCTATTAATGTCCTCTTTGATTTCTTTCACCAGTGTTTTATAGTTTTATATATATAGGTCTTTAGTTTCTTTAGGTAGATATATTCCTAAGTATTTTATTCTTTTCATTGCAATGGTGAATGGAATTGTTTCCTTAATTTCTCTTTCTATTTTCTCATTATTAGTGTATAGGAATGCAAGGGATTTCTATGTGTTGATTTTATATCCTGCAACTTTACTATATTCATTGATTAGTTCTAGTAATTTTCTGGTGGAGTCTTTAGGGTTTTCTATGTAGAGGATCATGTCATCTGCAAACAGTGAGTGTTTTACTTCTTTTCCAATTTGGATTCCTTTTATTTCTTTTTCTGCTCTGATTGCTGTGGCCAAAACTTCCAAAAGTATGTTGAATAGTAATGGTGAAAGTGGGCACCCTTGTCTTGTTCCTGACTTTAGGGGAAATGCTTGCTCATTTTCCTCATTCCCCCTCATCCCTCCATCCTCTGCTTAAGTTTCATGGGAAATCTTTGTAACTCTTGTATACAAGGATACAAACTTCCTTGTCCCACACTTCTTTCTTTGAATAACTCTGGTGAAATTCTAATCCTGGCCATATCTAGCTCTCTCTCTTTCTCTCTTTTTTCATTTTTGCTGTATGGGTTCTTTGTCATGGCATGCAGGGATTCTCCAGCTGCAGCACACAGGGACTTCTCACGTTGTGGAGCACAGGCTCAGTGGTTGTAGCTCATGGGCTTAGCTGCCGTGAGGCATGTGGGATCTTCCTCGACCAGGGATTGAACCCATATCCCCTGCATTGCCAGGCGAATTTTTAATGCCTGGACCAGTAGGGAAATCCCTTCTGTCTCTCTTTTAACTCTTGTGACCTTGCTGGAGAAAAACATTCTACCTGTTACCTGGTCTTACTTGAAATTCATAGCATCACCCCACCACACCATCCTTTAGTGCAGCTATACAATGTAGGATTTCTCGGTTCTAGTCAATGTTCCCCCTCTCCTGGATAACTAGTGGGTGCATTTTATCTTTTCTTTGCTTACTGTTTCACTGAAAACACAGAAGTGAAGTGAAAGCTGCTCGGTTATGTCGCACTCTTATGCAACTCTGGATAGCCTGCCAGGCTCCTCTGTCCATGGAATTCTCCAGGGATGGTAAAACAATCCACCTGCAATGCAGGAGACCTAGGTTCAATCTCTGGGTTGGGAAGATCCCCAGAAAAAGGAAATAGCTACCTACTCCAGTATTCTAACCTGGAGAATTCCATGGACAGAGGAGCTTGGCAGGTTACAGTCCAACTGGTCACAAAGAGTCGGACATGACTGAGCAACTTTCACTTTCACTTAATGCAAACACAGAAACAAACAAGCAGAAGAAAAATTTAAAAATACTCCCACTATCATACCTTCCAATAGAGTTATTCTTCTCAATGCACAGACATGCTGTAGGGTTTCTTGTCTTAAGTCCATTTTGTTTTCAGAGACTGCCTAATCTCTCTGCCCAATTTTATTCATTATTTAAAATTTTTATTTATTTAATATTTTTTTTTAATTTTATTTTATTTTTTAACTTTACAATATTGTATTGGTTTTGCCATATATCAACATGAATCTGCCACAGGTATACATGTGTTCCCAATCCTGAACCCTCCTTCCTCCTCCCTCCCCATACCATCCCTCTGGGTCATCCCAGTGCACCAGCCCCAAGCACCCAGTATCATGCATCAAACCTGGACTGGCGACTTGTTTCATATATGATATTATACATGTTTCAATGCCATTCTCCCAAATCATCCCACCCTCTCCCTCTCCCACAGAGTCCAAAAGACTGTTCTGGAGCCTAGTATACAGAGTGAAGTAAGCCAGAAAGAAAAACACCAATACAGTATACTAATGCATATATATGGAATTGAGACACTGATGTATTTAATTTTTAAATTATTGTTTATTTTTAACTGGATGGTTTTCTCTGCCTGATTTTGACTTTTTATCTGTTTATTTTTGTGGAGCATTTTTAAAGTCTTTATTGAATTTGTTACACTATTGCTTCTGTTTTATGTTTGGCCACAAGGCATGTAGGATCTTAGCTCCCTGACCAAGGATCAAACCCACACCCCCTGCATTGGAAGGTGAAGTTTTAACCACTGAACCACTAGGGAAGTCCCTCTCTGCCCGTTTTTAAAGCAAAACCCCCTAAGAGCCAGATCTCTTCACTGTGTCCACTCTCCAGCCTCCTGCACTCCTGAAGCCACTCTCATCACGTACTCGTTGCCCCCACGTTGTCAGGGTCACTGAGCATGTCTTGTTGCCCCATCCATGGGCCATTTCCATCTCATTGTACTTTAACACTGGGCAACATTTGACACACTTGACCGAGTCTTCCTTCTTAAAAGGAGGATTATTTGACACTATTCTCCTTTTCACCCTCACTAGCTCCCTACCTGCTTCTTCTCTGTCTTCCTGGCTGAGTGTCTCCTATTTCCACACTGGAGGACTCCAGAGTGAAGTCCTGGAATCTCTGGATGCCTTGATTATGTCCTTAGTGAACTTATCAAAATTTGCATCTTTAAACATCATCTATATATTGATGATTCCCATATGTGTCATCCTAAGCCTGGATTCTCAACTAAACAGAAGAATTTGTAGATACCTGGAAACCAGAATCTCCATTTTGGATCTTAAATAGGAATTCCACAGTTAACCTGTTCAATACAAGTAATTCTTTGCCTCTCAAGCTTGCCTTATCTTTAGTCCTTCCAACCTCCATAAAGGGCAGCTCTGTGCTTCCACTCGACTCAGGTGCAACCTTGGCTTCTCTTTCTGTCTCACGTGCACATGGACACAATCTATAAATATCAATGGCTGTGTCTGATCATTTCTCACCATTTTCATCTCTACAAACCCAGTCCAAATCAGCATAATCCTTTGCCTATATTATTACAATAACTTTTAAACCAATGACCCTGTTTTTGCTCCTTTAAGATCTGTTCCTCACTTGTCAGCCAAAGTAAAACTTTTTCAAATTTTGAATTTTTATTGGCATATAGTTACTTTACAATGTTTTGCTAGTTTCTACTGTACAGGAAAGTGCATCAGCCATACGTCTACATATATCTTCTTTCTTTTGGATTCCTTTCCCAGTTCCCTGTGCTATACAGTAGGTTCTCAGTAATTACTTATTTTATACATAGTAGTGTATAGATGTCAGTCCCAATCTCCCAACTCATCCCACTCTGCTCTTCGCCCTTAGTGTCCATATGTTTGTTCTCTATAACTGTGTCTCTAATTTCTGCTTTGCAGATAGGTTCATCAGTACCATTTTGCTAGATTTCACATATATATGTTAATATATATTTATTTTTCTCTTTTTGACTTACTTCCATATTATGGCAGTCTCTAGGTCCATCCACAGTTCTGCAAATAACACAATGTTGTTCCTTTTTATGGCTGAGTAATATTCCTTTGTGTATATGTGCCACATCTTCTTTATCTATTCCTCTATTGATGGACATTTAGGTTGTCTCCATGTCCTGGTTATTGTAAATAGTTCTGTGATGAACACTGGAGTACCTATATCTTTTACAGAGTGGACCTTTTAAAACACATATCAGTTCATGTCATTTTTCTGCTCCAAGCCTTCCCAAAGTTTCTCATCTCATTCAAAATAACAGCAGACATTTTTTTAAATAAACATCCATGAGGCTCTGTTACTTTTCTGCCTTGCCTTCTCCTTCTCTTCTAATTAATGCATCTCAGCTACACTGGCCTCTTACCTATCCCTTGTGCTAAGGGGACCTCAATCCCACTCCCACCTCGAGTTATGTTTATTTATTCAGGTTTCTAACTAAATGTCACCCTGCAGAGAGAGCTTCCCCAACTGAACTGTATTCAACACACACATATACTTTGTTCCTGGCTGGATTTCTGGCTGCTGGAAGGGTGCGTGGCATGCAGCAGGTGCACAATAAATGTGTGTTGAGTGAATAACAAGTATTTGTGCATAGCTTTGATTTTTGCCTTTTTCTTCTTTTTTCCAATGAAGCTTATTTTTTTTTCTCTTAATATTTATTTATGTAACCATGCTGGGTCTTAGCTGTGGCATGCGGGAATTTTTAGTTGCAGGGATCTGTTAATAGTTCCCTGATCAGGGATGGAACCCAGGCCCCCTGAATTGAGAGCAAAGAGTCTTAGCCACTGGACCACCAGGGAAGTCCCTGGGTTTTTTTTTGTCTTTTTCATCACTTCAATATTTAACCACTATGTTTTTTTTCCAGGAAGGCTAATTAAAGAAATACCAGTTTGAGTGAACACCATTTTGTGTCTCCTTCCTCATCTGCAAAGTGGTGAAATTTTTCTGCTGCAACAAGATACTTTTTTTTTTTCCTACAGAAAGAGCCTGCAGACTGAATGTCTCTTTCTTTTTTTTTGAAATATTTATTTCTTTGGCCGTGTCAGGTGTTAGATGCTTCCAGCATTGTGTCCTGTGAGATCGTTCATGTGGTTCGTGGACTCACTATTGTGTGGGGGCTCAGTATTTGCAGCGCTGGCTTAGTCGTTCTGAGGCATGTGGGATCTTGGTTCCATGACCAGGAATCAAACCCACATCCCCTGCATTGCAAGGCAGATTCCTAACCACTGGAACACCAGGGAAGTCCCTCCCTTTCTTTTAATGTGAACACATCATTAGACAATTTCCTGGTCTAAAAGTTTGAGAAGAATTGCTTTAAGGTGACATAGCATGAACCTAAAACTTAAATCCTCTCTCAATTTTTGTTTTTTTAATATTTGAAAATGTTGTTTAATTGAATCCCTTTGGAGAATTATTCTGCCTCAGGGAAAGTAGTTATGTGATCACAACAGAATCAGTTTGACTCTCCTGCTTGATGAGAACAAAATTTTAAATGTGCAAAAAGATCAGCTCTCTGCTTTTCTTCCCCCAAGTGCCCAGAGATGCCCCCAGCATGGCTTCTTATTTCCCCTATTTGCCTTCAGCATGGCTTTTTATTTTCTGTTAGGACAGCATATGTCTGAGTTTGCTGGAACAGTGATTCAAATCTCTGAGAAGACAAGTTCACAGATTTAATAAGAAAAAAAAAAAAGGGGGGCGGGGGGAAATGTCACTCAAGGCACCACAGAGCTCCTTGGCCGTGTGTTGGCTCTGCCTGTGCTCTGGTGTTGATGTACCAGAACGAGTGTTTCATCACCGAGACAGAACTGCTGAGGGGTGTACACAGCCCTCTGAATGTCCGCAGATGTAATTTCTTTGCCGACCAACACAGGTCAGATTACCAGGCTGCAGGCCCCACTCCCTGTCTTGATTCAGCATCTCTGGTCAAGTCAATGAATTTCATACTGAGTTGGATGGTGACAGATGCATCTAGCGAAAGTTTCTTGCTTCTGAAGTTCTCTGTAGTGACAGACACTGGGTAGGACTAAGAAGGTCCCAAATGAAGTAAGAGACACCACCCTCCGAGCTTATGGGCAGCTGCCACCTCCACTCTTGTCTGTAAGTGAAGGACGTGTGGCAGTTTTGTTTCTTGCTTTGGGGGGCTTCACCACGCGAAGCTGACCCATACTCAGTTATAAACTCCAGAGTTGCTCCCTGGGGCTGGGGGTGGGAACTCGAGGCTCTGGCTGGTGGAAGGAGTGGAGGGTTGCTGTTGAAATTGGTTGGCACACTCTCTTTGTTTACTTTCTCATGGTTTTGGTGTTTTTTCTTTTTTTTAATAACTATTTAAAAATTTATTTATTTTGCTGTGCTGGGCCTTAGTTGCATCACACAAAATCTTTTTCGTTGAAGCATGGGGATCTTTAGTTGTGACATGCGACTGGTAGTTGCTGCATGTGGGATCAGTTCCCCAACTAGGGATCAAACCCAGGACCCCTGCATTGGAGGCGCAGAGTCTTAGTCACTGGACCACCAGGGAGGTCCTGCTTTGGTGGGTCTTGATGGGTAGTGAGAATGTGATGGAGATTATAAGATTTTAAGGGACTCCTATAAAAAGGCACCTCAGTTCCACCTCTGCTAAAAACTAAAGTTTTAATTTATATTTATACAACTATATCTCAGATTCCATTCTGAATGAATAATAAAGCTGTGGAGCTTTTTAAAATTCTCTTGAAAATTTAAAATTACAAAAATCCCTCTGCCCCTATTTCTCCTGCCATTTTAGATAGGTTGGGGATTTCCAAATTCAGGATGAAATGCCATTCCTCTAAAATAAATAGTTCTAGGAAATACAGCTTTTACATGGTATTTCCCAAAATATGTTCTATTGCCACATATTCAAAGAGGTATGCTGTGATGTAATAAAATTTCATAGTCAAATAAGCTTCCAAGACATTGCCTCTTAATGTGTTTTGTTAAATCTAAGATGCTGTTAATTGTAATGCAGACCACTTTTTAATGTTCTGCCAAGAAAAAAAATGCTGCCAATTAAACAATGACTTGATTATAGAAGCATTTCCATATCTAAGGTTTTTCTGTAGGAAAAAAAGATGTATGTTTTCAAGTTAAGGTAAACATAAATGTATGCAGCCTTTATGGAGAGTCACAAAATACATTAGTTTCTCACAGTTGAGAGGTACTGCAGTAAAAGTCTCTGCTGAAATACTTTAAGCCATCTGAGTTTCTATCGCATCACCGAACTTCGTAATTTTGTTCAAAATTATTTGATGGCTTATTATCCAATATAAGCATGGCAAAGACAGATTGAAAGATTTGAATAAATAGTGAGAAAAATAGAAAAAAGACTACCTTGAAAGGAAATCCATGCAACAAGTCCAGTAGGATGATTTTTAAGCATATAGAAAAAACATGAAGTATTTTGAACAAGCTATTGAATTTGGGCAAAAATATACCTTTGATTTTACTAATAGGAGTTCAACTAGAAAAAGGGCAGAAAGAAGGTTGTTTGAGCTCATGATTAGTGAGAGTATATGGGAGAGGTACTTTAGTACAAAGGTACTAAAGATCTCATTGCAATTAATATAATATTAGTTATGATGGTAGGACGGAGAAGACAATGGCACCCCACTCCAGTACTCTTGCCTGGAAAATCCCATGGATGGAGGAGCCTGGTAGGCTGCAGTCCATGCTAAGGGTCGGACACAACTAAGCGACTTTACTTTCACTTTTCACTTTCATGCATTGGAGAAAGAAATGGCAACCCACTCCAGTGTTCTTGCCTGGAGAATCCCAGGGATGGGGGAGTCTGGTGGGCTGCCATCTATGGGGTCGCACAGAGTTGGACACACTGAAGTGACTTAGCAGCATGATGGTAGGATGTTCTTGAAATGCTGTTTAAATCTGATGCCAGTTGGTGACCCAGTTATATTTGTAGCTGTTATATGGGCATGTTTGTAGGAGGAAGAGATATGGTTCAGATCCTTGGGAAAAGACATTCAGCTTTGCAGTTGCTGCTTCCTCAACTGTCAAGAGTGGAGGGATGAACAAAGTCAAGTAACTGCGGACCTCAGTGCACAACGTGCTCAGGGACTCTCACATGTCATATGGCCATACCATATGTCCTTCTAGAGTTCGTCAAACTCTCTACAGGAATCTTAAGGTCACCTGGAGGAGGGCAAGGCAACCCACCTCAGTATTCTGGCCTGAAGAACCCCCATGGACAGAGGAGCCTGGCAGGGCCACAGTTCAATCCATGGGGTCGCAAAGAATCGGACACAACTGAGTGACTAAGCACAAAAAGTAAAGGTGTTATGCCATTGCTGGCAACTTAATACGAAGTATAACTATGAGACTGATGTTGAGCAGAATAATGAGTCACACCTATGACAAATACAATTAAATTGAGAAAATATAGAGGAAAAATTAAGATTAGGTGGACCATGAGACATAATCATGGAACATATGGTTTCATAACAAATGGAAATGTGTATTTCCATATCTGGAATTACCTTATTTTTGGCTCACTTGTTCCATCTCTGTTTCAGCCATTTGGAAAGTGAAACTCATGAGAGTAGACTGTCTTTTTCATCATCACATCCTGGCTTTCTTATGTTAGCCTGGATTATAGGAGTCCCTCAATAAATATTTACCAAATATTTGCAAAGTGAATGAACAAACAGATGTCATTTAATATATCACACTTATTATGACTAATTAGATAGTGTATCCTCTTTAAAGCTTGCAAACCTTCGCCTAGTGGATACTATTCTTCTATGTAACTTATGAAAATTACATATAAAATAATTTAGACCTCAAGCCATGATCACCACAGAGGGGGAAATGTTTAGGTGTGTATTAATTGGCTTAATGTGATCTGTTATTCCTACACATGTACACTGGCAAGGGTAACAGAGAAGAATCTGCTGGGACCTTCCCTCAGGTGGACAGAGGTCATGCTAGGCATCAAGCAGCGCACAGTGGCATGGCATCTACAGAGAAACCACAAAGCAACCTTCTCTTTTCTCTGTTAGAACTTTTCTTCCAAAGCTAATGCTGATGATGATCTTTTTTGAAAGAGCCACTATTTCTACAGATTCCTTAATAGTGAATAACCTTTTGATGGTTTATGTGTGAAAATTACACCATGCAGGTGAAGCAGCATCTCCAGTGAGCATGAAATGCTGTCTTGACATCCCGAGGATAGGAGCCACTTTTTTTAGCATTAAACTTTGAATTGTAAATCTCCAGTAAGTACTCATATAAGAATATGTCACTGTGCATTCAAATGCAGCCTCACAAGAGGTGAACTTTTTCAGGGTTTTCCTTTCTTTTTACAAAACCTGAAAGTTGATCTAAAATTTAGCATTTTTCAGTGACAATCCTCAAAGAATCTGTTTTGTTTTTTTTTTTAAATACTGATGCATTTTATTTAACATTTAGCCAAGCAGAAGCTTTTCCATGGTAACTTATAATACAATATGTGGATTATATGTATAGATATAGCCTATGTCTATGGGCTTCCCTTGAAGCTCAGCTGGTAAAGAATCTGCCTGCATTGTGGGAGACATGGGTTTGATCCCTGGGTTGGGAAGATCCCCTGGAGAAGGGAAAGGCTACCCACTCCAATAGTCTGGCCTGGAGAATTCCTTGGACTATATAGTCCATGGGGTCACAGAGAGTCAGACACGACTGAGCGACTTTCACTTTTCACTTATGTGTAGTCATTCACTCAACATTATAGGCTCACCCGTGACCCAGAAGCTATTGTATTCCAAGTATTGAAAGATGCATGGGACTACCCTCAAAGAAATTATATCCCTGATACAATGCCAACACGTATACATATACAGAGTATAATACGGTAAGGAAAAGGATGGACGTTTTCAAATAATTGTGTGCGAGCAAATGACAAAGTTGAAGAATAAAATAATTAAAGTAGGGATGATAAATTTGATATATATCCCAAATTTTATGCATGTACACACACAATTAAGTTTAGTTATGGAGAGCAAAAGCATCAGGATAGAGAGTAACAGTTATCTACCCAATACCCACTTAATATTTTCAGATTTAGCAAAACTAGGCTTATCATATAGAATGAAATTATGAACCCTACTGGTCCTATTAAAATGTAAGTCATCAGATCATGTGGCTTTGATGCCCCAAACCCTTTAATGATTCCCTAATGCCCTCACATTGATGTCTAAGCCTCTCGAAGAGCTCTCCACCTCTCACTTCTCTGACTACACGTCCTGGCACTTTCCTGGTTTATCCACCAATGGCTGCCTTGCTGAGCCTCAAGCATGGCTTTGCCACAGCTCTCCCACACTGTCTATCCCTTGCCACTCCTGCACCTTCTGCAAATCCCGGCTTACACAAAGACCACAATTTACCAGTTTACCCTTAAGTGGCTCAGAAACACGTGATTAAGAAGGAGGGATGGTTGGATGAACAGAGAGGTCTAGGTTGAGAGAAGAGCTAACAGGGTAGAAAGTGACAGCTGAGCATGAGGAAAGGGCAGGGCTCCTTCTCTTACAACTCTTGTACTAATTGTACTCTTCTTACAACTTTTCTGTATTTGAAATTACTTCCAAAAAAAACCATTAAAAAATAATGAGACACTCACTTACCACCTAGGGCTGCAGTGGAGACTTCTAGGCTCCTCTGAAGGAGTTTATTTTCTTTACTAAATACCTAGCTTGCAATCAGGCAGGGACTTCATCTCTTGGGAAAGGAAGATGTTGCATGCATAAAAATAGCACCATAGAGGTGTTTGATATGTTAATATTTTACTGCATTTTCATTTTTATTATTTATTATTAATGAAACGCAGTTGTCTTTGAAGCCTGCTGAGTGTTTAATAATGAAATTGTGTAAAGTTCATTTTCAAATGTGTGTGCCCCATATGTGTTAGGAACACAAATGCAGTATTGCACTTCAGACCACTTTATAAGGGAAGGACTGCTGGCAGTGTGAACCAGTGGATGCTCTGTAAGTGCCTATTTACACACACAACGGCCAGGTGTCTTGGCACCTTCCAAGTTTGCCCACTCTGAGTGCCCGTTAATTAACCTTTGCCTATGTGGCCTAAGATATCCACTTCCAGGCTCATGCCATAGCACGAGTTGCTAACATGTTTCCCGTGGTCCATACTTAAATTTATTTCAAATACTGATTATCTTCTTCCACAATAACTCAGGGTTCTTTGCATAAATCAGAGTCAGTTCTCAGTCTGTGGCAGTGGTATCACAAAAACTGACCTGGGTCTTCAGTGGTCCTGTGTTGAAACTGACCTGGGTCTTCAGTGGTCCTGTGTTGAATGCTTGCCCACAACTTTGACCATTCCTGCTCAGCATGTGTGAAGCGATCATTGCCCTGGGCTAGTTTGGAAGGAGGGAGGCAGCCTAGCTTTAGCCCTCGAGAGAAGCGTGAGGTCACTAAGCAGCTGCACCCCCAGAGTCCTCTCCCTCAGTGGCTGCTTCTCTCCCTCCTTCCTTCATACCCTCTAAGTGCCCCACTTAGCTCTTCTCTTCCACGCTTTTCTTTATTTTAGCCACAAGAGAGCTATGAGCAGGCAATCCCATAACCACAGGGTCTAACTCTGGGATCAGTGACAGGATAAACAGAAGGAATGCCTCCATAATGACCAAGTCCTCAGAGTGTGGTGAGAAAGGAAGGATGTGGGAGAGGCTCTGAAATCTCATGGCGTTTGGAGAATTACACACACCGCTACTCCAGTGCCGTCAATGAGCATGGAAAATCTGTAGACTCAGATGGACCTGAATTTGTGTCTTCTGTGCCTCTATTAGCTGGGTGAGCTTCATAAGCCAACTTCTCTGAATCCAAACTCCTCATCCATCAAAGGGACAATACCATGCAGAGCACTCTGGTGGAGATAAAATGCGATGACACACGAATCACAAATCCTGCCTTGGTTGGCATGCTGTTGATTTATTCTGCTGTGTTACCTCTTTAATTATTGAAGAGTTCACTCTCCAGCTCTAATAGCATTTTGGAGTTAGTGAAGGAGCTCATGGACAAGTGAGGCTCACTCTGCTCCCCTCTCTCCAATCTTCAAGACTAGGGCAGTGAGATTTCAGTGGCCAACTCATCAACTGCACTTCCTAGAACCAGGTGCCAGCTATAGGAGTAAACACGATCTTCTTTTAACTGACAGTAACCAGACCCTGGGTTGGCAAGGGCCAGAATGATTTTTGTGATTTGAAAATTCGTCTGAATCAGAGATGAAAAGATCTTTCTCAGCTCTTCTGTGTTGGCAAAGTTCCAGAGAGAACACATGGCCATTGCCCATATGACAGTTTATAGCTAGGATTCTGAAAACGCTGTGAAGATGGGTATGCAGTAAAAGACTGTGCTTAGTGCTTGAAAGACCCCTGCCTTCCCAGACTGACATGTGCAAATGTCAAGTGACCCGAGAAATGTTTACACAGCACGAAGAAAGCCAGGAACTGTGGGTCTCCACCAGTCTGTTTTTTTTTTTTTTTTTTTTAATGACGTGTCAACACGCAGGAGGACACTTGTAGGAGAGAATATGATTTAGGCTGTTGGAACTCAGCTTTGAAGAGGAGGGCTTTGGTGTTTTTGTGGCAATTTTCTGCTGTACATCTGGGAATTGTTTGTTGAGAGTGTGAATCGCCATGTAAATCTCAGGCATTTCTGTTTTCCGGGCTCCCAGGCTGCTGGTACGAGGCAGTGTTTCTGGCTGAATGCCAGCTTTGGAAATGTACTTCTTCCCAGATCAAGCTTCTTTGCTCCTCCTAGGCCTGCCTCATCCCCTTTTCTTGTCCCTGGAAATTTGAATTTCCTTTCATAAATTACAAGGGATAGTTATTTGGAACAAATATATAGACAAGGCCCAAATCTCAAATAGCTGTGGCCTTGCATTCATGTATATATGTATATATACATATGTGTGCATTAAGTATGTATGTATGTACATATGTATACACACACACATACACAGGGAAGCCTGGCATGCTCCAGTTCATGGGGTCACAAAGAATCAGACTCAACTTAGTGACCGAACAACACATAAATGTACACACACATTTGTACATATCATCTCATCTCACAGGCTCAAATTGGTAATAATCTGATAGTAAAGCGATGGCACCCCACTCCAGTACTCTTGTCTGGAAAATCCCATGGACCTTGGAGCCCGGTAGGCTACAGTCAATGGAGTGACGAAGAGTCTGACACGACTGAGTGACTTCCCTTTCACTTTTCACTTTCATGCATTGGAGAAGGAAATGGCAACCTACTCCAGTGTTCTTGCCTGGAGAATCCCAGGGACGGGGCAGCCTGGTGGGCTGGCGTCTATGGGGTCACACAGATTCGGACACGACTGAAATGACTTAGCAGCAGCAAAGCACTTGTATTTGAAGGTGGGCTTAGATACAGTTTAACTGAGTCTCCTGCTTAAGAAGTAAATGCTCTTGGTTGTAAGTAAAATAATGTATATCAGGAGCTTTAAAAATTGAGGTTTTACTGTCTTTTATAAAAGGAGGTTGAGAGAAACACCTGAGAAGTGAGGAGATGCTTAAAAGTTTCAGACACCCATAGCACAACTGAGGCCTCAGAGCCTCACAATAGCTACAGAACTCCAGCCATCATACCCTGATTACCTGATCTTGCAGTGACCTTGTTCAAGGCCTCAATTAAGCCAAGAGGAGAGGAACAAAAGCCAGAGATTTGTGCCAGCTGAGTCTATTGCCTTGATTGGGAAAGTAAGATTCTTCCTGAATAGTTACTTGCTCCCCTGCCTTTCCATTATACCTTGGCCAGAACTGTCCGGAAACCAATCCCAGCTGGAAGGCTGTTAGTCAGGGAAAAAGATGGAATGAAGGGTAGGGACCTCATCAGGTAACCGATTGTGTTTGCCACATGTCCCAGGAGAAGAGTAAAGAAATATATATGTGTGTGTTTGTGTGTGTGTTCAGTCGCTTCAGTCATCTCTGACTCTTCTCGACCCTATGGACTATAACCTACCAAGCTCCACTGTCCATGGGATTCTCCAGGCAAGAATACTGGAGTAGGTTGCCATTTCTTACTCTAGGGAATCTTCCCAACCTAGTGGTTGAATACATACATATATATATATATATATATATATATATATATACACACACACATACACACACACATACACATACACATATACCATATACACACACCCTTATATGTTAGTGTGAAAGTTGCTCAGTCATGTCCAGCTCTCTTCAACCCCATGGACTATACAGTCCATGGAATTCTCCAGGCCAGAATACTGGAGTGGGTAGCCTTTTCCTTCTCCAGGGGATCTTCCCAACCCAGGGATTGAACCCAGGTCTCCTGCATTGCAGGCGGATTCTTTACTCGCTGAGCCACAAGGGAAGCCCGAGATACTGGAGTGGGTAACCTATCGCTTCTACCGTGGATCTTCCTGACCCAGGAAATCAAACCGGGATCTCCTGCATTGCAGGCTGATTCTTTACCAACTGAACTATGAGGGAAGCCCATATGTTAGTATAAGAACATATATATATATAAATATATATATATATATATATTTAAGAATGGTTGGATATATGGATTATAAAGGGGAAAAGAGTTTGTGGGGGTTTCTATACATGCACCAGGTTATTATATTCAGGTTTCAGAGAAATAGAGCAAAAAGACAGAAAAATTTTTGCCCACTCAGAAGCAGAAAAGTTGTATTGGCCTGGCCAAAAATTTTGTTTAGGTTTTCCCTTAAGATGTTACAGAAAAACCCAAATGAACTTCTTGGGCAGCCCAATCCAAGCAGAATACTCAGCTCTAGCAATGATTACTCTTGCCTGGAGAATCCCATGGACAGAGGGGCCTGGTGGGCTGCAGTCCATGGGATCGCTAAAAGTCGGACACGACTGAGCGACTTCACTCTCACTTTTCACTTTCATGCATTGGAGAAGGAAATGGCACCCACTCCAGTGTTCTTGCCTGGAAAATCCCAGGGACGGGGGAGCCTGGTGGGCTGCCATGTATGGAGTCGCACAGATTTCGGACATGACTGAAGCGACTTAGCAGCAGCAGCAGCAGCAGCAATAATTAACTTTCTAAAAATGTCTAGTTTCCATCTCTTCTGGGGAGAAAAGCTTGATAAACCTACTAAGTCAATGATATGTTGTCTGTAGATAATTCTAAAACAAATAGTGAATTCAAGGAATATTTATTGACTATTTTACTAAGTTTGAAACACTGTGCTAATGCCACAGGAATTCTGACACATGCTACAAGACAGATGAACTTTGAAGACGTTATGCTAAGTGAAATAAGCCAGACACAAAAAGACAAGTATCATATGATTCCATTATATAAGGTTCCTTGTGTAACCAAATTTATAGAGATGAAAAGTAGAATACTGGCTGCTGCTGCTGCTGCTGCTAAAGTCGCTTCAGTCGTGTCCGACTCTGTGCGACCCCATAGACGGCAGCCCACCAGGCTCCCCCGTCCCTGGGATTCTCCAGGCACGAACACTGGGGTGGGTTGCCATTTCCTTCTCCAATGCATGAAAGTGAAAGTGGCTACCAAGAGCTAGGAGGAAGGAGGATGGAGAGGTATTATATAATTGATACATGGTTTCAATTTGGGATGATAAAAAATGTTTTGGAGATGAATGGTTCTAGTGGTTGCTCAACAGTGTGAATATACACTTAAAATGGTTAAAATGGTAAATTTTATGTTACATATATTTTACCATAAAAAAATAAGACAGAAAAGTGGGGGGAAAAGCAAAACTAAAGCTAGATGCCTTCTGTCAAGGAGCTTACAGTCGATAAACTTTTATTATCTGATACATCTAGATAATAGAATATTATTTGGTGCCAAAAAGAACTGAACTACCAAGACAGGAAAAGACATGGAGGAGCATTAAATGCATATTACTAAACAAAAGAAGCCAATCTGAAAAGTCAGTTATACTATATGGTTCCAACTATATGATATCTTGAAAAAAGCAGGCTATGCAGATAGTAAAAAGATCAGTGGTTACCAGGGCCTGAGAGGAAGGAGGAATGGACTGGGGGAGCACAGAGGATTTGGGGGCAGGGAACCTATCCTGTGTGATATTACAATGGCGAGTGTACATCATCAGATATTTGTCAAACCTTGTGGACTGTAGAACACCAAGAGCGAACCCACAGAGAAACGATGGGCTTTGGGTGGCAGTGACTTGCCGATGCAGGTGTACTGATCGCAACAAATCCTTCACTGTGGTGCACGAGGTTGATAATGGGGGAGGGGAGGCACGTATAGGCCAGGTGGTACGTGGGGTTCCGTACTTTCTGCTCAGTTTTGCTGTGAACCTAAAGTTCTCTAAAGATAAAGCCTATTATAAATAATACACTGTACCAGATATAAAGTAAAGATATAAGTAAAATAGAGTTTCCTGAAACATCTATCACTCATTGTCAAAAATAGTCCATTTTCATTACAAATTGCTAAAAGCATTGTCTTCTTCATTTAACACGGTTTCAACATACATTTCAGCAAGATTCCATCAAGTTACTGATAAGTTATAAACTAGTACGTGTACTTGTGTGAAAGAGACAGGAAGTCTGACTAGTGCCTTTGTCTTTACAGTATGTGCATTTTCAGACGAACATTTGTCAGGCCAGGAGGAAGGTTGCAGAACAAAGTATCTTTTCATCATTAGAAGGTATCTGATGCCCTCTTGGATGTAGAGTTATGGGAAGGAGTTAAATTACTTGTATTTACTTCTGTTTATTTAAAACCCTTGGCAGAGTTTAAAAAGAAAAGATATAACCAGGCTAGGCTGACTTTTAACTTAAACAGTGATAACCACTTTCATGTCATAAAGGAGCATCATTGTTGTTGTTCAGCTGCTAAGTCATGTCTGACTCTTTGCAACCCCATGAACTGCAGCATGCCAGGCTTCCTTGTCCTTCACTATCTCCCAGAGTTTGCTCAAACTCATGTCCATTGAGTCGGTGATACCATCCAGCCATCTCATCCTCTGTTGCCCCTTTCCCCTCTTGCCTTCAGTCTTTCCCAGCATCAGGGTCTTTTCTAATGAGTCAGCTGTTCGAATCAGGTGGCCAAAGTATTGGAGCTTAGCTTCAGCATCAGTCCTTCCAATGAATATTCGGGGTTGATTTCCATTAGGATTGACTGGTTTGATCTCCTTGCAGTCCAAGGGACTCTCAAGAGTCTTCTCCAGCATCACAATTCAAAACCACCAGTTCTTCAGTGCTCAGCTTTCTTTATAGTCCAACTCTCACATCTGTACATGACTACTGGAAAAGCTATTGGGAAAATAAAGGAGCATAGATGTGTATAATGACATCATGGGAAGTTCTAAATGAAATTGGGGGATAGAAATCTTTCCTTCTTCCATAAATTGTTTTTAAGTAAGACTGAACTTTAATTTAACCTTCTTTAAGCTTTGTTGAACAGAGAAGCTCCTTTTACAGAAAAACTTCAGTGCTGAGGTTTTACTCTTCTGTGTGTTCAGGCAGCTTGTATGACTCCTTTCTCTCTCCTGGTTATGGTATGATGGTTGATTTTTTTAACTGGAAAAGGGGAAACTGGTTCAAATTAAAGAAAGATAACTTTGAACAGGTAGATCCAGAGTGAAGCATTTTAAACACCAAACGCGTTAGTGGAGGTGCTACACTGTAGATTTGAGAACAGCAAAGACACCAGGCTGGTGTGTGTTAGCGGTTGTATGGTAGCCACTTTCAGCATGCTCCACTTTCTGCCACAGTGACCACCACACTGACAATGATGAAAAGGGCCCTGAATATACACTGAAAACTAGACTTTTGGATATATATCCAAAAAAATAAAAGTAAATGCTACAGCCCTACAATCATGAAAAACGGGTGCAAGGAAACTAATTCTAATAAAATCTCTGGAATGTTTATAAGCAAGAATTCAAATTAGAACTGCAGGTTCCAGCAGAATCATATATTAAGCCAAATACACAAGCAACTCAATGTGCCCATCTTTGAAATCACGCAGAGTATTTCAAGGGATTTCTTCTTACTTATTTTTGTATTCCATGCAGACACTTTTGTTCAATAAACATTCCTTGAGTGAACAGATTAAGCAGTGATGTAGGTTTTTCTAACATCAGAAACCAAAAATGTGAGTAATATAATATAGTAGTTGTGAGACGTGCTTTGAAGATCTTTTTTGTTTTCTCATCATGACAGGTGTGAGTTAGCTTAATTGGTTTGATGGCAAAGTAGTCCTAAAGAGAAGTATAACTAATTAGTGACCAGAAGATTTTGGCAACCCCTCCTGTATAACCTGTACTGACTTCAAAATGGAGCATCATTATGGATTTGGAGCTGAGCTTAAATTTTATAAATATATTGGGGCACAGTGCTCTACACAGAGTTTGCAGCCTGTGGCACAGAACTTAATAGCAGAGGATCGTCAAGCTGGGTCTAAAAATTCAGATGGAGAGCTGCGAAGATAGGTTTATTACACAAAGTAACCCCACAGTTCCAGAGGGAGAAAAAGCCCCTATAATCTCATACAGTAGCTGTCTATACTTTATTTACTGAGCACTTAATGTGTGCAGTGCTGTGGAACAGTAAAGAAAAGTCTAAGAGCATCCTTTACTGTTGCAAAATAGGAGAATAAGAGGGAGCAGGGATTGAGCTCTTGATCATAAATCAATCAGATATATCTTCAAGTAAAGTAAAAGATTATGAAGTTAGAAATTCAAATAAACAGTCCCAATGTTCATAGAAGCACATAATAGCCAAGACATGGAAGCAACCTACATGCCGTTGACAGATCAGTGGGTAAAGATGTGGTGTTATATAATGGAATATTACTCAGCCATAAAAAAGAACAAAATTAGATCATTTGTAGTGATGTGGATGGACCTAGAGTCTGTCATACAGAGTAAAGTAAGTCAGAAAGAGAAAAACAAATACCATATATTAATACATACATATATATATGTATGTGTGTAATCTGAAAGATGATACTGATTAACCTGTTTGCAGAGAAGGGATGGAGACACAGACACAGGGAACAGACTCGTGGACCCAGTGGGGGAAGGAAGGGGAATGAACTGAGAGAGTCGCACTGACGCACATGCACTGCCGTGTGTAAAATAGGTGGCTCATGAGCTGCTGCACAGCACAGGGAGCTCAGCTTGGTGCTCCGTGTGGACCCAGAGGAGTGGGATGGGGGGGGTGGGAAAGAGGCTCAAGAGGGAGGGGGGTGTATCTATAAAAATACCTGATTGACTTTGCTGTATAGCATAAACTAAGACAACTTTGTAAAGCAATTATGCTGCTGCTGCTTCAGTCGTGTCTGACTCTGTGCGACCCCATAGACGGCAGCCCACCAGGCTCCCCCATCCCTGGGACTCTCCAGGCAAGAACACTGGAGTGGGTTGCCATTTCCTTCTCCAATGCATGAAAGGGAAAAGTGAAAGTGAAGCCGCTCAGTCGTGTCCGACTCTTCGTGACCCCATGGACTGCAGCCTTCCAGGCTCCTCCATCACGGTATTTTCCAGGCAACAGTACTGGAGTGGGGTGCCATTACCTTCTCCGAAAGCAATTATACTCCAATATAAAAAGAAAAAAAAAATAAACGTATCTCATCTCCTACTTTCCTATAGTTTGTTCAGAGTTGCATCTGTATTTGAATATATCCCCTATCCTGACAGGGAAGTGCCCAGCTGTGCCCAAGCTGAAGTTTAGGAGAGGTTCAGGAAATGGGTCACATGACATGGATGTGTTCATTCCTTTTCCCAAAAGCTACTGGTCTCATGTATGTAAGGTCCTTGTTTAGAGGGATAGACTTGGAAGCATTTCTGTCAGTTTACATTGAGGTGTGGCTGAAGGAAGTAAATATTGTGTGTATTCGACCAGTTCTGCTCTAGGTTGAAGTACTAGAACCGCTCCAGTGGCTAACCTTACCCATCCCATCACCTGGTTACCTGAGCTGGGAGAAAACTGATCTAGGACTTGTAAGAATAGTACCTCCAACTCGAGGCCCAATCCCTTGTGAGGGTCACAGGAAAGCCTAGACTTGGATAAGCAATGGGATTTCTAGAAGGACATTCCAGGGCTGTTAAAACTTTTTTTCCCTGGGCAATATGATGATTGCTAGAAGGTGGATGAAACAATGAAATCTAACTGAAGCTGAAGAAAATCTTTTTTTTTTTTTTTTAACTTTTTTCTTTTTCTGTCATTGATAAAATGTGATTGCAGGTATGAGATGAAAGATCCATATTGGTAAAGAAATAAGTTCCTTATTTCTAACCTTAAGAAAACCAATCAAACACATTTTACAAGGTATACAAATTTGACCTCAAATACAGAGTGATATAGTTCCCAAACTGCTCAGTGATTTCGCCTTTCTCCCACCTGAAACTTCTGGATAATAGACATTTGCATTAGTTTTATATTCATGTTCTCTTCCTACTGACATAAAATTATACCTGAAACCAACATTCTTCTCGACTAGATTATGCAGTATTGTCATAGCCTGGATTTCAATTGAGGCCAAGAAGATGTGCTGGAGACACTGACATCCTGGGAGTTGACATCGCCAAATCGAGATGCAGATTCCCAGCTGTGCTTTTGTGAGGGCCCACGGTGAACA
The DNA here is from genome assembly GCF_029407905.1 of Bubalus kerabau. Lineage (NCBI taxonomy): Eukaryota > Metazoa > Chordata > Mammalia > Artiodactyla > Bovidae > Bubalus > Bubalus kerabau. The sequence goes on from NC_073643.1 coordinate 5,722,242, forward strand.
TGGAGTTTTTGTTCATTTCCAAGCCATTGCAGCCCGAAGCTGTCATAAAGCGTAAAACTAGACATTTGGTTTTATGAACTTATCCAGCTTGTACCCACATTTGTACGTATTTGGTCTCGCTTTCTGTAACTTAACTGTGGCATACTGGACTTGGCTCATAGACTGGCACCTGCCCGCAAGCCACGATTGGACCCAGACTCATCTCTAGTGCTCTGTGGTTTGTTTTAGGGATGGTTATTCTCCCCTCTCCAAAATCCTTTTTCCTATTTACTTCAGTGTGTTTTATTTAAATTCCTACGATTCTGTCCTTTTAAATTTTCTTTTTACTAGTTGTCAGCTCTCTAGCCTGTTATCTAAATGGTCTCTGTTAGACTCCATGTAAACAAATGAGCATAGAACATGTTTTAGCTGAGGGCTGACAAACTCTATTTTTGCAGAATTGCCACTTAATTGTCACATTATCTGCAGGGTAGTAGCTCTTCAGATCAGCTACATTGAATAAGGACATGACTGCCTGAGTTGCTGTGGACTTTCTAGTGACAACCCCCTCCTCCATTTGCTCCTTGATGTCCCCTGAGTGATGGGACTTTAGTTTGCTCCGCTGGCAGAAGTGAGAGAAGAGAGAAGAGAGAAGGTTATGAGTAGGTCAGCTCTGAAGATGGCAAAGCATCCTACAACCTGAGGACGCTGACTGCCTCTTCTTTCCCAAAACCTGTAGTGAAAAACACACACCCAAAGGTGGCAAGAAAACCGTCACTATAAAAGCTGTTAACTGTGTAGTACTGGATAAACATTCAACTGTGGAATGATTATTAATGCTAGGCTATCCCTGTACCCTCTCTGAATTGTAATGAGAGATAATGAAAGTAGGACTGGAAGAAAACATTTATCTAGACTTAAAAGTCACAATAATCATGGGTGAATGATTGTACTTCTTCATTTTTGTGCCTAGAGTTTGTGTTTTTAGAATGTGTTTTAAGCACTAGGACTGATATCCTAAGTTTTCGTGGATTTTAAACAGTCATTTTTTAAAAAGAGAATTTGGTCTTAATGGGAAAGTTGGGTATTCTTCATGAATAAGTTATTTGAAAGCCCCCATGCTGTTTCTACAATTCAAGATGGTCAAAACTTTCTTTGAGAAAACATATACTGCAGGCAGACAAATCACTGTTGGTGCTTCTCGTCACTGACTACCAGACTTTGTGCATGGTCTTGCACCCACGTTAAAAAATATCACCGAAAATCTATTTGCCAAGTCTTGTTTTTAAAAAACTCTTTTTTTCTTAAGCATCTCTAAGAAAAAAAAAATCACCAATACTTCTTACTCCATAAATCTTCTCATCCTTGTTTTATTGGTTTTGTGGAAAATCAGGGTGTGTGATTTTCATACTGAGCCTCCTTGATTTTTTTAATATATTGTAAGTGTGACTAAGCACACACGCACTCTTGGCCACATGTGGTCATCACATATTTTGAGTAAGGTAGCAACAGAGGGACTGTGTACTAATTAGATGAATGAGTCACACGTGAACACACACACACAGAGACTTGCTTAAACACATCTTGCTTAACTCAATTGGCAAGTTCTATGGCTATTGTTCAACTGTCTGCTTCACTTGTCACCAGCATTAGTGGGGGAAATTTAAGGCCTTTCTTCTATATTTGCAGTCACTCAAAGTATACCTGGTCAGCAACTGATTGATTTGGACTATCTTCTTTGTGGTTTAGGTTTTCCGAGTTTCCAGTTTTCAGAAGAGGTGAAGACGACTTTGGAAATTATATGGCATTTTAAAAGAGATGTGTTAGATTAGATTGATTAAATCAGTACTTGAATATCCCCACAAAAATTCCAAGGGAACAAAGACATAAATTTTTCCTGCTGCATATCCCAGTTGTTGAATTTTAAAAAAGAATGTAATTTCTAGACTATCTTCCAGCGAGAGGCAAATAAACACCAGACAATGTTTAGCAAACCTTCAAGTTACACTGTCAGTCATTGTGATGTTTGCCTAGAGGCAAATTAAAGTAAATATCCTTAGCGTATTTCTGAAGGAGTCATTCAATCAGCATCGTGATGTGTTAAACAGTTGAGGCTCTCAGTTACACTATCTTCAAATTCACTCCGTTGAGCCTGACCTTAAGATAACGTAAAAAAGCAATTAGTTTTAAACAGTGGGACTGCCATCAGTGTGAAGGAAACAAATTACATGGTGGGGTGATATTTTTAGTGATTTTTAAGGAGATTATTAAAAATGAAATCTGTGCTAAAAGCTGTGATTGTAATCTTTAAAGCTGACACAGAGCAATGCATTCTTTTCAGATAGCTATGCTCCCTCAGTGGCATGCTAAGCCCCTCTCTGTGTCCTAATGAAAGGTGGTCTGGCTCATTAAACCACATCACGACTCCCCCTGGATAATCAAGCCAAACATTTCTTACGCATGATTTGTTGAATTCAACCCCTTTGCCTTGCCACTCAATATTTTAGCAAATATTGATAGTGCGTGCATCAGAAATGAAAACCTGGCTTCACGTTCTAAACTGTTGCTGATAACCCTTAACTGGAGCTCTAACTGTGTTTAAAACTTATGGTTACCAAAGGGGAAAGGTGGGGGAAGGGATAAACTAGGAGGCTGGAATTATTATATACACACTACTATCAATAAAAATAATCAACAAGGACATATTGTGTAGCACAGGAAACTGCACTCTGTATTCTATAATAAGCTATAATGGAAAAGAAGCTGATAAAGACTAGATATAAAGGATAGTATATGTAAAATTGAATCACTTTGCTGTACACCTGAAACTAACACATCATTGTAAATCAACTAGAGTCCAAAATTTTTAAAAAAGTTAAAAAAAGGCACATCTGTGTGTATTCACGCACATACACACACTTATGGTTTACTCATTTTGTTTTATAAGAGTAAATTTCTACTTTTTATTCACAGGATTAGCAAAACGTCATTCTGGTCTTTTGAAATTTCACTTCATTTATTTAAGTTGTGGAGCTATAGCTAAAATCAGCAGAACATTTCAATGTAAAGTTCAACTTTGCTGCTGTGTTATAGTCACCTATATGCATGTTTCTATTACCAAGGAGGAAATGACCTTGATGTTGTTAAGTGTGCTCACTATTTAAAACTCATATTTGTGAAAATCAGACACAGGCTGATTTCACAGAGTCTTGAGTGGAAGCTTTCAGATGGAGACTGTCTGGTACACTCTGTAAAACCAGTGCAGATACTGGAGCAGCTCAAAAATACGTTTATGAGCAAGAACAATACAAGGATCAGTAACAGTTACAGTCTCTGGCTCAGTCCCAGAGACGCTTCTAAGTCGTTTGCATCTGCTCCTTTCTCTGAAGCAACCCAGCAGTCCTCAGAGGCGGATACTGTGTGTGTTAACCTCAGCTCTCAAACGTGGAAAGTGGGACTCAGAGAGATTTAGACGCCTTTCCAGCATTGCATGACCTTGAGGAAGCCTGTACGCAAACCTCGGCGGCTTTCAGGCCCCATTCTCTACTACTGGCCCTGGGGCTGAACAGTAGGGGCAATTTTGCTCATCAGTATACTCAACATAATTTGATTAAAGTATGCATCATCAAATGATCTTAGTACACACAGATACAGTATACTAGTAACAACTGAATTCACATATGCGGAATTAAAAATTTGTTATATAGTCCCATGTGATATCTGAGTGTGATTACGTTACATAGAGTCAAAGATCTCAGTCTAGGAAGATGCTTCCAGGGTCCCTATTTAACCAGCACTTAAGCATTCCTACGGCCTCTTCCTTCTTGCTCATAAGACGTAACTGAGTTAGAACTGGGCCTTGAACTTGCTTCTGTGGCTGAAATGGCTCTTAGCACAGTCCTCTTTACAGTGGGTACAAATTCATGTCCTCAGAGTTAATCTGTGTAAACCAATATCATGAAATCAGGTTGTTCTGACTTCCTGATGTGTGTATAAATATTCTAACATGTGTGATAATAGGATAATTCACATTATTAATGGAAATAAAATTAGTGAATATTAATGTCTTTAAGAGACGTTGCAGAACATAGAGAAAGCAGTTCTAATAGATGCCTTTTTGAAAATTGAGTAAATGGATACATATGTATGTCTGGCTGAATCTTTTTGCTATTTATCTGAAACTATCACAACATTGTTCATCGGCTATATGATAATATAAAATAAAAGTTTAAAAAAAAGATTTTAATTAAAATTAACTCAAACTCACCTTTTGTTAAATTGTGACTAAAATCTGATTAGATTATAAATACTTTGTTTTCCTTCAAATTAAAAATAACTATATAGAAAAAAATAAAATAATTAGATATTTCAGTTTAGTGTGCATCTGAGTTGCAGATTTGTTTTGGCTTAAGTTAGTAATACTTTTATAACCCTAAACAGTTCTAACATACTTCTTTAACTTTTTAAATATAACTACCATGTTAATTAGCTCACTTGGTCAAAATTTGTTTCACATAACAAGGTGATCCTGGGTTTACTTCTCATATGGGTGAAAACACTGCAGTTAAGCGTAAGGATATAGAATCTGTAGCAAGACTGCCTGGAGTATAAGACCAACTCCAGCACGTCAACTATGCACTTAATCTTTATATGCTTCCATTTCCTCATCTGTAAAATGTTTGGAACAATGCATGCCACAGCACAAACACTATAAAAATGATGGTTAAGGAAAAAACCCTCAGGCTTAAGAAGCAATCATAATCTCATTGTTGGTACTAAATTAGTATAAAATAAATATTTGATAGGACTTCCCAGGTGGTGCAGTAGTAAAGAAACTGCCTGCCAATGAAGGAGATGCAGGAGACACAGGTTCAATCCTTGGGTCAGGAAGATCCCCTGGAGTAGGAAATAACAACCCAATCCAGTAATGTTTCTAATAAAGAAACATTACTTTGCTGACAAAGGTCCATATAGTCAAAGCTATGATTTTTTCCAGTAGTCATGTATGGATATGAGAGTTGACCATAAAGAAGACTGAACACTGAAGAATTGACGCTTTTGGACTGTGGTGTTGGAGAAGACTCTTCAGAGTCCCTTGAACTTCAAGGAGATCAAACTGGTCAGTCCTAAAGGAAATCAATCCTGAATATTCATTGGAAGGAATGATGCTGAAGCTCCAATCCTTTGGCCACCTGATGTCAAGAGCCGACTCATTAGAAAAACCCTGATGCTGGGAAAGACTGAAGGCAGAGGGAGAAGAAGATAACAGGATGAAATGGTTCATGGCATCACCGACTCAGTGGACGTGAGTTTGAGCAAGCTCTGGAGGGGAGAGTGAAGGACAGGGAAGCCTGGCACGCTGTAGTCCATGGGGTCACAAAGAGTCTGACATGACTGAGTGACTGAACAACAACAAAACCGGTATTCTTGCCTGTAAAATTCCATGGACAGAAGAGCCTGGTGGGCTACAGTCCATGGGGTTGCAAAGAGTCGGACATGACTAAGCACACACACAAACATTTGATAATGGTGTTTTAATTACCCTGTAACTTTAGGGAACTGACATGTAAATAGATAAAATTTTTTACTCCCCAATGTCATCATATACATTATATTTTTATTTCTTTTCTTTCTAAATAGTTGAATGAACTTATATCAGCAGATCCTAGCTCTTTTGAAAAGTATACATCTTGTTATATTGTGTAATCACTAACCCAAAACAGTCATTGTTTTCTTCACAATATATGTAATAGAGTTGAAGACTCTATATCAAAAATGCTCAGCTGTAATGAGGCTGAGATAGAAGCACTTTTCACAAAGGAAGTTTGGTTATCTGCTGGATTTATATTAGACCAAGGCTGTCAACTGAAGTCCCTTCCCTTGAGGGTTGCAATAGTTTGCTATTGCAGTCTGATGGCTCACAACCTTTATTTTAATGCCAATATTGAATGAAGACTCTTGGAGCTGGAAGGGACCTTGAGGTCACCCAGTTCAACTTGCTCATATTATAGATGAGAAAACAGCCTCTGACGGATTAAATGTCACACTGCAAGGTAGTTAGCTGTCCATCAGGATACCAGGAAAGAGTTGCATTTTTGAGTGGTTATTTCAGGTATCTATTCCTGCAGAACAATCAGCAGGGGATAACCAAGCAGCTAAAAATGAGTCTGATGTATTGCTTATTAAGTTGTAGATTTATTGAGTAAGGTCGTGATTCTCTGCATTGACCTGGCAGGCTTTCTGCTCCACGTAGTGCCAGCGAGGGCTAGTTGCACAGATCCATTTACACAGAGAGCTCTGTGGGGCCCCTCAGTTGGGGCACCCTCAGAAAGAGCTCTCCTTTCCATGGTCTCTTTCTTCACATGCTGTCTTGGCTGCCACTGAATCTCCATGGGCCCTCTTGTTTTTGTAGAATATTCCATGACTAAAATGGCACTTGTTTTTAAAATTTTTCTTTTTATTTCTTAATATTTATTTATTTGACTATGCCTGAAGGATCTAGTTCCCTGATTAGGAATTGAACCTGGGACCCCTGCATTGGGAGCTTGGAGTCTTGGCCACTGGACCATCAAGGATGTCCCTTCAGCCCTAACTCTTTTTTTTTTTTTTCTTCAGTTGGGCTGGGTCTTTGTTGACACATGAGCTTTCTCTAGTTGTGGAGCACAAGCTGTAGAACATGCTGGCTCAGTATTTGAGGCATGCAAGCTCTCTAGTTGCCCCGTGGCATGTGTGATCTTAGTTCTTCACCCAGGGACTGAACCGTGTCCCCTACATTGGAAGGTGTTTTCTTAACCACTGGAAGACTGGGGAAATCCCTTCCGCCCTAACTCATAGCAAAGTCTTTCTTTCAATGAGAACACATTATTGTCTTTAAAGCTTATCTGGATACACCCACTTTAGGAAATGCTGGTGGAATAATGTCGCTACAGCATGGTGGCTATGGTACAAATCAGATCATCTCAGAAGAGTAAATCCCAATATGCAAGTGTCTGTCAAATGTAACTTGTGGATAGCCATTGGTCAAAGAAAAGTATTATGTGATAATATGGGAGACCATTATAGAGTATAAATTATGGAAGATATGGTTCATTTAGAACTACCCATGAGCCTCCTGACCAAAGTAGCAGATAATTTATGTGTTCAAGGTCAAAAGAGCAAGTTGTGAGAACACAGTATATTGAACATAGAACTAATGCTACTTTAATGGATTTCTTGCATCGGTTCAGTATTCAGTGCACAGTCCATGAATACTGGAACATTGCTACAGTAGATTGTAGGATTAGGGTGAAACCTTCCAGAATATGATGAGCAACAGGGATATTCACACTGGCTTTGACAGTCAGTGCCTTTTTTTTTCTTCTTTTAAAATTGAGACATAGTTGATTTACAGTATTAGTTTCAGGTGTCTAGCATAGTGGTTATGTCTGCAGATTATACTATGTTAAAAGTATCACCAGATAATGGCTGTATTTCCGTGTATTACACAATATATCCCCACTGCCTATCTTTTCTATCTGCAGTAGTTTGTATCTCTTAATCCCATACTGGTATCTTGCCCTTCCCTCTTTCTCTCACCCCCTTGGTATCAATGAGTTTGTTCTCTATAACTGTCTGTCTGTTTCTGTTTTGCTCTATACATCTGATTGTTTTATTTTTTCAGATTACACGTATAAATGATAGTATACAGTATTTGTCTTTCTCTCTCTGCCTTATTTCACTGAGCATAATATTCTCTAGGTGCATTCAGATTGCTGCAAATGGCAGAATTTCATAAATTTTTGTGGCTGAGTAACATTCCATCGAATATATGAACCTCATCTCCTTTACCTATTCACTGTTGATGATATGTGGGTTGCTTCCAAATCTTAGCTATTGTGACTAATGCTATCACTAGCGGGGTGCATGTATCTTTTCAAGTTAGTGTTTTTGTTTTCTCCTAGATATACAGCCAGGAGTGGAATTGCTGAATCATAGGGTAGTTCTGTTTTTCAGTTTTTTGAGGAGCCTCCATACTGTTTTCCATAGTGTTTGCACAAAATTTACATTTCCACTAATAGCATATGAGGACTCCCTTTTCTCCACATCCTCAACAACACTTTTTATCTGTAGACTTTTTGATGATGGCTATTTTGACAGATGTGAGTTGATCTCATCACAGTTTTGATTTTCATTTCTCTAAATAATTGGCAGTGTTGTGCATCTTTTCACATGCCTATTAGCCATCTGTATGTCTCTTCAGGTCTTTTACCAAATTTCTTTCTTCTGCCCATTTATGATTGGATTTTTTCACTTTATTTGATATTAAGTTATGTGAGCTGTTTATATATTTTGGATATTAGCCCCTCATTGGTCATGGTTGTTCAGTTACTCAGTCATGTCCAACTCTTTGCAACTCTATGGACTGCAGCATGCCAGGCTTTTTTGTCCTTCACCATCTCCTGGAGCTTACTCAAACTCATGTCCATTGAGTCGGTGATGCCATCCAACCATCTCATCTTCTGTCTTCCCCTTCTCCTCCTTCCTTCGATCTTTCCCAGCACCCCAGTATCATGGTCTTTTCTAGTGTGTCAGCTTTTTGCATAAGATGGTCAAAGGATTGGAGCTTCAACCTCAGCATCAGTCCCTTCAATGAATATTCAGGATTGATTTCCTTTAGGATTGACTGGTTTGATCTCCTTGCAGTCAAAGGGACTCTCAAGAGCCTTCTCCAACACCACAGTTCAAAAGCATCAATTCTTCAGCACTCTGTCTTCTTTATGGTCCAACTCTCACATCCATAAATGACTACTGGAAAAACTAGCTTTGAATACATGGACCTTTGTTGACAAACTAATGTCTCTGCTTTTTTTATGCTGTCTGTCTAGCCTTGTCATAGCTTTTCCTCCACGGAGCAAGCATCTTTTAATTTCATTGCTGCAGTCGCAATCTACAGTGATTTTGGAGCCCAAGAAAATAAAATCTGTCACTGTTTCCATTGTTTCCCCATCTATTTGCCGTGAAGTGATGGGACCAGATGCCATGATCTTCATTTTTTGAATGTTGAGTTTTAAGCCAGCTTTTTCACTCTTCTCTTTAACCTTCATCAAGAGGCTCTTTAGTTCCTTTTCACTTTCTGCCATAAGGGTGGCGTCATCTGCGTATCTGAAGTTACTGATACTTCTCCCGGCTATCTTGATGCCAGCTTGTGCTTCATCCAGCCCAGCATTTTGCATGAAGGTCATATCATTTGCAAGTTTTTTCTCCCATTCAGTAGTTTGTGTTTTGTTTTGTTGATTTCTTTTTTTCTTTTTTTCTTTTTTAGCTATGAAAATTGTAGGTGCTCAGTCAGTCAGTTCAGTCACTCATTTGTGTCCGACTCTTTGCGATCCCATGAATCACAGCACGCCAGGCCTCCCTGTCCATCACCAACTCCCAGAGTTCACTCAAACTCATCTCCATCGAGTCGGTGATGCCATCCAGCCATCTCATCCTCTGTCGTCCCCTTCTCCTCCCGCCCCCAATCCCTCCCAGCATCAGAGTCTTTTCCAATGAGTCAACTCTTCGCATGAGGTGGCCAGAGTACTGGAGTTTCAGCTTCAGCATCATTCCTTCCAAAGAACACCCAGGACCAATCTCCTTCAGAATGGACTGGTTGGATCTCCTTGCAGTCCAAGGGACTCTCAAGAGTCTTCTCCAACACCACAGTTCAAAAGTGTCAATTCTAGGAGTCTGAAAAAAAAAAAAAAAGTGTCAATTCTTTTGCACTCAGCTTTCTTCACAGTCCAACTCTCACATCCATACATGACCTCTGGAAAAACCATAGCCTTGACTAGACGGACCTTTGTTGGCAAAGTAATGTCTCTGCTTTAGGTGCTCAGTCATGTCCAAATTTTTGCAACCCCATGAACTGTAGTCCACCAGGCTCCTTTGTCCATGGAATTCTCCAGGCAAGAATATGTGAGTATGTGAGTGGGTAGCCATTCCCTTCTGAAGGGATCTTCTTGACCCAGGGATTGAACCCCATCTCCTGCATTGCAGGTAGATTCTTTTCTGTCTCAGCCAGTATGGAAAGCCTATTTAGCTGTGAAAAAGTTTTTAATTACGTTAGGCCCTATTTGCTTATTTATCTTTTAATTTCTTTTGCCATAGGAGAATGATTCAAGTAAATGTTGCTGCAATTTATGGCAAAGAATGTTCTGCCTATACTTTTTTTTTTCTTGGAGTTTTATGATTTCAAGCCTTACATTTAGATTTTAATCCATTTTGAATTAATCTTTATATATAATATGAGAAAGTGTTCTTATCTCGTTGTTTTATACGTAGTTATCTAGTTTTTCCCAGCATCACTTATTGAAGAGAATGTGTTTTCCCTATTGTATATTCTTCCCTCCTTTGTCATAAATTAATTGACTGTAGGTGTGTGGGTTTACTTATGGGCTATCTTTTCTATTCCATTGATATATGTGATATGTGTCTATTTTGTGTCAATATCATAGCATTTTGATTACTGTAGCTTTTTAGTATAGTCTGAAGTGTGGTAGGGTGATACCTTCAGCTTTGTTCTTTTGTCTCAAGATTTCTCAGCAATTCAGGGCCTTCTCTGGTTATACTTGAATCTTAGAATTCTTTTCCCCAGTTTTGTGGGAAAATTCATGGGTATTTTGATCTAGGAATTGCATTAAATTCATAGATTGGTTTGCATAGCATGGGCATTTTATCAATATTAATTCTTCAAGGCCCAGACCATGGGGCATCTCTCCATTTCTTTGTATCATGTTCAATTTCCTTCATCAGGGTTTTATAGTTTTCCAAATATAGGTCTTTCATCTCCTTAGTTAAATTTATTCTCAAGTATTTTATTCTTTGTGATGTAATTTTAAATGGGATTGATAATTCATTTTTAGTGTATAGAATATCAAAAGATCAAAATATACTTCATCTTGTATCCTTCAACTTTGCTAAATTCATTTATCAGTTCTAACAGGTTTTTTTTTTTTTTTGGTGGAGACTGTAGGGTTTCTGTATAATGCATCGTGTCATCTCTACATAGTGACAGGTGTACTTTTTCCCTTTTAATTTGGATGTTGCTGTTTGGTTGCTCAGTAGTGTTCTTGCCTGGAGAATCCCAGGGACGGCAGAGCCTGGTGGGCTGCCATCTGTGGGGTCGCACAGAGTCGGACACGACTGAAGCGACTTAGCAGTAGTAGTAACGCCCTACTCTTTGTGGCCCCATGGACTGTAGCCCCCCAGGCTCCTCTGTCCATGGGATTCTCCAGGCAAGAATACTGAAGTGGGTTGCCATTTCCTTCTCCAGGGGATCTCCCCACCCAGGGATCAAACCCACAGATAATTTAATTTAGATACCTGTTATTTATTTTTCTTGTCTGGCCTTGACCCTATAGTGAATTGCTACAGCCAGTAACTCAGAAGGGGAGAAAGGCGCTGCCATCAAACTGCTGCCCTGCTGACAAATTTTGCCCGTCAGCACGCACACACATCAGTCATGAAGCCATGTCTTCCATGAGGCTTCTCTTGGCTGCTCTCAAGTCCTTGACACACACCTGTGTCACTGACAGCTCTTATGCAAATACAAGCTCCATTAGGCTAATCTATGGAAGGGAAGCCCATCTGTCAGTTCTGTGACACTTTCCCTCTTGTATCCTCATGTGGGAATATGTCCTTGAGACACCCAGATGGATAAATCTGTGCTAGTGTCTGGAATCACCAAACTTGGAGGAAGTTGTCACTTCTACTTTTTTAAATGGGCTTCAATATTTTATCTCATCTTCCTTCTGCTCCCAAAGCATAAAATTTTACGACTAAAATTTTAATGGATGTTAAAGTTTTCTATTCTAAATAAAAGGGACACATTATTTTTTCATACATAGAAGAAGGAAAATGACAAGCCCTCTGTTTGGGGAATCATCACTGGATGTTTTCCAATACTGTGTGTGGTCTGATATTCACAGGAGAGAACACACAATTTCACATTAGCTGGAGCTTGTCAGTTGCTGCTGATAGCATTTGGAAGTTTTGGAACAGACAGTGATGTGACATTATTTCAGGAGACCTGCCTATTGAAGACATTGATTTGAAATGGCTTCATGCTTCCTATCCCCTTTCCTCTTAAGAAAAAAAAAAAAAATAATAAGTACAACAATTACATGTAAGCACTTGGAAAAGAAGGTCCACTTCCTTGTTTTGATGGTTTTATGAGCAGACTCAAGTCTCTTTCCCAGCTCAAGTTAAATCCCAAGAGAAAAGTTAGAAGTGGCAACAGCAGATTCAGTAAAGCAGCCATAACTTTGATCACTGATATCTGCTCATTATAATCAGACTTCATTTATCCATTTGGTCTACCAGAATGATCCATTCCTATTTCTTTCTAAATGGAAGTAGATTGGCACAAAAGTAATAATTGCCTCACCATACTGGGAAGGAAAATAGTTTGTACAAATGTACAGTAAATTATAATCTAGAATCAGAAAGATAAAAAGTTCCTTCTTTTTGAAAACTTCACAGTTCTGTGTCAGGTGATGTATGCAGACATGTGGAAGGTTTACAGCAGGACAGGACTGACACTTTTGACCATTTGGGCACCTAGATGGTTAATTTCATCAGATTTGGGTCCCGCTTTCCATGTTTCAGGAAATGGTCCAGAAGATGGACTGTTGTTATTGACAAGACTTCCAAACTAGTTATTATTCACTAATAGCATTGTGTTAAAGTCTGAGCAGAGCCTCTTGCCAGAGAGAGGGTAAAACTTTGATGCCCAACGCTGTTTGGATGAACAAGATAATTATACCCTTGTCCATAGCAGATGCTCTGTCCTTCACTTTGGCAGTTTCCCTGTTCAGTGTGCAAATAATTTTCTCCACTGTAGTTGGTGGCTATTTGTGACAAATATAATTTCTTTTCCAGCAAAGAATGGCTCTTTTCCATCATCACTCACAAATAGCAACTGAATTGAGTTTTTATTATTTTAAGCATACATGCAAATCTGATATGAAGTAGAAAGATATATGTGCACATTCCATATACATCCAAGGATGTGATACTAAGAAAGAAATTATTTACCAAACTAGTTGGGAAACTACATTGTAACAATTATTTCAATATTCTTATTCAAATCAAAATTTTAAAAAATAAGTCTCAGTGTTGATAGGCAAATGAGTTAATTCAAATAAAGGTTAGTTCAATTTATAATAAAGACTTTTATTTACATATATTTATAAAAATCTTATAAGCTCTATGTATTTTTATAAATCAGAATTTACTTGATATATAATGAGACCTAGAATATGGACTTCACTCCCCTCACAGTTCTAACAGAACTGTGTGGCAGTCCTGACAGAACCGTGACAGTTCTGTTTGAAAAAATGAGTGTCTTCTTCTTGGCCGTGATGAGTAAATATATTTCCATAACCCACTGTGTTTTCTTCTCTTGGGGTAGCCCGGCTGCTATAACTCTGTCTATAAGCACTGGAATAGTGAGTGTTTCGAAGAGAGTTGCAGAAGGAGAAGAAACAAGGATTGTCTGTTTTCTAAGGTTCCTGTTTTTCTGTTCTTTTTTCTGTTCAACAGTAGAAAGGCAGGCCCATCTCTCTTCAAGATGCCATGTTTTCACAACCACATAATACAGCATATATTTATCTCATAAACCTAAGAAGATAATTAGGGCTTAGGTTTCTGGAGTTTCCATGGATCTACCAAAAATAATCACTGTTGACAAAATTTTTATGGTAAAATTCAACATCCAACAAATGACCAAGTAGCAACTGAAAGACTTGTCCTCAGTAAATATGTAAGTGTTGAGGGTCAGGGTGTACCCCCATCCCACACCCCATCCTCAGCTTTCCATGAGCCAAGGTCAGAGATAGCTACTGAAGCACAAATTTGGATAGAATATGAGGAAAATGTCCCATAAAGCTGTAAACAGGTAGGAGATAAATTGGCCTATGATACAGGTTTCTCAGAGAAGGTAGAATTTGAGTCAGGGTCTACAGGTTTGGAGTAGGAAATGGCTACCCACTCCAATATTCTTGCCTGGGAAATCCCATGGACAGAGGAGCCTGGCAGGCTATAGTCCATGGGTCGTGAAGAGGCAGACATGACTGAACACACACACATATACAGATTTTGCTGCTAACAGTGGGAGCCACAAGGAGGGCATCCCACATAGAATGAGAGACTCCACTTTCTCAAACACCAAGATTAGATGGGACAGTACAAAAAAAAGGAAAAGTGGCCTGTTTTGAACGTTGACTTTATTTCTCTCCTCTTCAAAGTTGCAGCTGAAAACTAAGGAGCAATCTAGTCTAGTCTTCAGGAGACACCAGCCTATGATACAGAGTCCTGTTCTAATAATGATCTGGTAACTCGTATACTTATAAATCTGGTTGGATGTAAGAGTCCCACTGAGATACTCTTGGAGATGGTAGCAGTCCACTAGGGTTCTGGGCACATGCAGGGCTCAGTGAGACTAGTGCTGGCACTGCCAGGGCGCTCTTCCCTGAGGTCTGCGGGGTGAGATTCCCACTGTTTCCAGATGAAAGGAACTGAGGGCATGAGGGCCATTCACAGAACTGATAGCTGCTTCCAGTGTGGCACCTCAAGTCCTAAACGACTGAGCCAATCGTGTGTGAATGTGGGACCTTCCTTCCACATGGACATCCTGCCTTTCACTCAGCCTTCCCCTATAGGCTGCTCTTTGTCCTCTCATTTCTTCTTCTTTTATTAAATTCATTTTTATTGGAATATAATTACTTTACAATATTGTGATTATTCCTGCTGCACAGCCAAGTGAATCATTTATATATATATCTCCTCTCTTTTTTTGAGATTCTTTCCCATATAGGTCATTACAGAGTAGTGAGCAGAGTTCCCTGGGTTATATAATGGGTTCTTAAATGGGTTCTTATTAGTTATCTATTTTATATATCAGATCAGATCAGATCAGTCACTCAGTCATGTCCGACTCCCTGCAACCCCATGAATCGCAGCACGCCAGGCCTCCCTGTCCATCACCAACTCCCAGAGTTCACCCAGACTCACATCCATCGAGTCAGTGATGCCATCCAGCCATCTCATCCTCTGTCGTCCCCTTCTCCTCCTGCCCTCAATCCCTCCCAGCATCAGAGTCTTTTCCAATGAGTCAACTCTTCACATGAGATGGCCAAAGTATTGGAGTTTCATCTTCAACATCAGTCCTTCCAATGAACACCCAGGACTGATCTCCTTTAGGATGGACTGGTTGGATCTCCTTGCACTCCAAGGGACTCTCAAGAGTCTTCTCCAACATCACAGTTCAAAAGCATCAATAGTGTGCATATGTCAACCCCAGTCTCCCTATTTATCCCTCCTTTCCTTTCCCCCTGGCAATCAATCATAAGTGTGTTTTCTACATCTGTTTTATTTCTGTTCATTTGTACCTTACTTTAGACTCCACATATAAGTGATGTCATATGATATTGGCTTCTATCTGCCTGATTTACTTGTCCTCTCATTTCTAATCACATACCTGACACATCTATTCTTCCAGACCCTGCCTCTGTGGGAATGAGCTTATTTACATTCAGTATAAACTACCAACTCGGGGATATTGTTTTCTCTTTGTTGAAAAATTTTTTCAGGTATTTTGATAAGGTTGTTATTCAGTTGCTCGTTCATGTCCAACTCTTCGTGACCCCATGGGCTGCAGCATGCCAGGCTTCTCTGTCTTTCACTATTTCCCAGAGTTTGCTCAAATTCATGTCCATTCAGTTGATGATGCCATCCAACCGTCTCATCCTCTGTCACCCCCTTCTTCTCCTGCCCTCAATCTCAACCATCATGAGGGTCTTTTCCAGTGAGTTGGCTCTTCTCATCAGGTGGCCAAAAGTATTGGAGCTTGAGCTTCAGCATCAGTCCTTCCAATGAGTATTCAGGGTTGTTTTTGATTAGGTACCAGTGTTTATTGCTATCATTGTTGAATCATTTTTGTGGTTTCTGGGTTTGTCCTTGTTTCTGGTTTTTGCAATACTTATATACATACATAAAAAGATGGGACTGTAATCATGCACACAAGAATTATCTGGTTAAGAAAATTTTACAAAATATTACAGAAGAAATATATCCTTCTCATGAGATAGCTCAGACAAGGATGACACAGTTTTTCCATTATGCGTATATAGCTGAATATGCTTCCCACCTCACTTTTTCATTCTTTCTTTTTTTCTTGTTATTTGTTGATCTTTTGAAGGGGTCCACACACATGCAGGATTGGGGAACGAGTTCCCCAACCATGAGTAGGACCTGTGCTCACTGCAGCGAAAGTGCCGAGCCTTAACCACTGGACTGCCGGCAAAGTCCCGCTTTCATTCTTCAGAAAATACCACCACGGTCTTTCAGTTAAAAAAGTGAGCTTGAACCCAAAGCAAAACATCATTCTCCCTCAAATAGCTTAATTACTCACAAATGCTTTTTGGCAAAACACAGGTTCCAGCATCTTCCATCTCCCTGCTATTTATCCATATGCCAGATTACCTCATTCATCCGTTCTGACAGAGGACTGTATTTGTATCATTGCCTGACTGATGTGTTACATGTTTCAGTCTTAAAATATTCGACTCTGAGCTCAGGGCTGCATACTTGGGGGATGATGTTAAATCAGCCTCGGCATCCACCATTGCCATCATGCCAGATAACTCAGGGGAGAATGATAAGGGTATAAAGAGATCAATAAGGCAAGAGAATCCATCCTTTCAAAAGTAAGACAAAATAGGAGAAAGACTATCAATCAAGCATTGGGGTGTAAATAAAGCAAGAGCACGCCGTGTTCATGACACCCTTAAACTACAGTGAACCTTCGCCCTGTGAGTAGTAAATTCCTCTTACATTTGCCTAACTCCTGCAATACAGGGCATGCTAAAATACAGCCATAAGACTCTCCAGCACATCGATCAGCATGGCACTGCTCTCTCATGCCCCTTAATAGAATGAAATGGAGAGATGCCTGATGAATGCTGACAAGGACAATCCCAGATCATTTTTATGAGAGCAGTCACAGTAGAGCAGTCTCCCTGCTTAAAGAAAATCTGTATAACTCAGTTCAGTTCAGTTGCTCAGTCATGTCCGACTCTTTGTGACCCCATGGACTGCAGCACACCAGGCCTCCTTGTCCATCGCCAACTCCTGGAGTTTACTGAAACTCATATCCATTGAGTCAGTGATGCCATCCAACCATCTCATCCTCTGTTGTCCCCTTCTCCTCCTGCCTTCAATCTTTCCCAGCATCAGGGTCTTTTCAAATGAGTCAGTTCCTCTCATCAGGTGGCCAAAGTATTGGAGCTTCAGCCTCAGCATCAGTCCTTCCAATGAATATTCATGATTTCCTTTAGGATGGACGGGCATCTTTGTAAATATGAGTCATGCAAATACACTCCTGCCTGTTGAGCTGATCTCACCCAGTGGAGCCCTCATAAATGCCCAGTCATGTTGGATTTGTTGGTGGAAAACCAGCAAACTCTAGAAACTGCAAATTAGAAATGACGTCCTTTATTGAGTCATAGGTACTCAGACATACATCAAAAAGCAATCTTCTTTTTTTTTTTTTAAGTAAAAAGCCTTGTATTATTCTAGATTTGCAAATATATATATAGGATTATATATAATGTTGCCTTCACTTCATGGCATTTAGATGAGGAAACAATAGAAACAATGGCAGGTTTTATTTATTTGGGCTACAAAATCACTGTGGATGGTGACTGCAGCCATGAAATTAAAAGACACTTGTTCCTTGGAAGAAAAGCAATAGCAAACCTAGACAGTGTATTAAAAGGCAGAGACATTATTTTGCCAACAAGGTCCTTATCGTCAAAGCTATGGTTTTTCCAGTAGTCATGTTTGGATGTGAGAGCTAGACAATGAAAAGGCTGAGATCCAAAGAATTGATGCTTTCGAACTGTGGTGCTGGAGAAGACTCTTGAGAGTCCTTTGGACAGCAAGGTGATGCAGTCAGTCCATCCTAAAGAAAATCAGTCCGAAATATTCATTGGAAGGACTGATGCTGAGGCTGAAACTCCAATCCTCTGGCCACCTGGTGCGAAGAGCTGACTCATTGGAAAAGACCCTGATGCTGGGAAAGATTGAAGGCAGGAGGAGAAGGGGATGACAGAGGATGAGATGGTTGGATGGCATCATTGATTCAATGGACATGAGTTTGAGCAAACTCCAGGAAATGGTGAAGGACATGGAAGCCTGGCATGCTGCAGTCCATGGGGTCACAAAGAGTTGGACATGACTGAGTGACTGAACAACAACAAAATTTTTCATCAGAGGATAATTGCTTTACAATATCGTATTGGTTTCTGTCATGCATCAACATGAATCAGCCAGAGACATACATACGTCCTGTTCCTCTTGACCTCCCCATCCCCCATCCCATTTTTAAAGTTTTTATTGAATTTGTTACAACTCTGCTTCTGTTTTATGTCTTGATGTTTTGGCTGAAAGGCATGTGGGATCATAACTCCCTAACCCAGAACTGAACCTGTGTTCCCTTCATTGGAAGGTGAAATCTTAACCTTAGCTGGAGAGCTAAGGAAGTCCTGCGAAATTTTAATGACAGCTGGTTAAGACTCTGTCCTTTTCCATGTCAGCTGCCCCAGCCTCACTTCTCCCAAGTGGTGGTGGGCACTTTGGAATTCTGCTGAGGGGAAGAGTGTGGAGATGAATTTAGTCTGGATTTAGTGAGGCGCATGCATGTTTGTGTTACCACTAGCTGGCCTGTTAAGAATGGTTTCCAAGAACCTCAGATTACCCACTGTGTGATGTGCTGGACATTGTGGCCACACAGGCCACAAGATCCTAATGTGGTAGGCAAGTTGCTTTGGGCACCCCACACTGCAAGTGTGTGGGAATGGGAAGAAAAAGACTTATTTGCAAGATCTGAAGCCAAAAGATAAATCTATACCAAATTCTTCCAAATTGTTGTCCCCACATTTTCCATCCCAACCATTTATAAATCACCACAATGAATGAATTGTGAGGCTGAAGGCTTTGTCTTCAGTGCAGGGGGTGTCCACGGTCAGGGAGCTCAGATCCCTCATGCCTCATGGCCTAAGGGCCAAAGCGAAACAGAGACAGTGTTGTAACAAATTCAATAAGCACTTTAAAGATAGTTTCCTTCAAAAAAATCTTGAAAAAGAGGGGGGGAGTGCTTAGGGAGGTGCTTAGATCATGACGGTGGAGCCTGTGTAAATGGGTTTAAAACCTTTATAAAGACCCCGTTTGAAAAGACCCTGATGCTGGGAAAGATTGAAGGCAGGAGGAGAAGGGGACGACAGAGGATGAGATGGCTGGATGGCATCACTGACTCAATGCACATGAGTTTGAGTGAACTCCATGAGTTGGTGATGGACAGGGAAGCCTGGCGTGCTGCAGTCCGTGGGGTCACAAAGAGTCGGACAGGACTGAGCGACTGAACTGAACTGAAAGACCCCACAGTACACCCTTTGCTCTTTTGCCCTGTGAGGATACAGGATAATCTGGGAATTGAGAGAGGGTCTGCACCCCAGTGTGCTGTCCTCTGATCTTGAACTTCCACCTCTCAAAACTGTGAGAAATAAATTCTGTTGTTTATAAAACACTTAGTCTATGGTAATTCGTGAAAGCAATAGAAATGGACTAACAGTGTCTGCTGCTTTCAACCTCTGTGTTCACCCTTTTCTACATTCTGTCATCCAGCTCTAGTCTATAATATCCTCATCTTCTAACTATTATAATTAAAGGATGTCTTAGTGGTTTATATATTAGTGGAATATGCTAGTATTTCCTAATACTCTATATCCCAATCTAATTTTTAAAAGTTCTGTTTTCTTCATAACAGTATTTAAGAAATATATTTAAGCAGAAAGTTAAAGCAGGTTCAAATCAGAGATATCTGGTTCAAATCAAAACTGCAGTAAAACATAAACAAAAGCCAGAGAGGTATGTATGTATGTAACACTGTTCCATGTAGAGAGTTTTGGGAATTGTAACTGGCTTCACTTAGTAAAGTATTGTGAAAAGATCACAAATGACCTTGAATGGAGAGGGATCATCTATCGTGTATCAGTACTCCATTGCCAGTAAAACAAATGTTAAATAAAAATGGGGTCATCTTGTAGTGCAAAATTTAAGTTTGTGCATGCTCTGTCACTCAGCTGTGACTCCTCAGAGTGTAGCTCGTCCGTCTCCCCGGTCCATAGAATTTTCCAGGCAAGAACACTGGAGTGGGTTGTCGTTTACTCCTCCAGGGGATTTTCCCAACCCAGGGATCGAATCTGTGTCTCTTGGGTCTCCTGCATTAGTAGGCAGATTCTTTACCCTTGAACCACCTGGTAAACCCAATATATAAGATGTGTTCTAATTCACAGGAAGGCCACCCTTTGAAATCAAAATTTATATAATGAACAAATTTGAAATGTCAGTGATCATCTTTCTGAATTTTCCCAGTTCCTCTGTCTTTTATGAAAAAGAATCTGTAAGATTAGGCAGGGATAGGACATGAAGATATTGACTGGTCACGAGAAATAACATATCAGCTATAAGCCTAATTTTCATTTTCATTCCATTCATAAACAAGCCTTATCTTCATTTGACCTCAGGGTATTTATGATAAGCAGCTCAAAGTAGATGGAACACATGGGGTCACCCTCATTTTCAGTCTTCTGATCATGGGGAAGGAAATGCAAAACATGCGTCTTCTTGTCATTACTTCTGTGCTCAAACGAGATGGTCGTATGTGTGCATGGTGGGAACTGGTGGCCAAGATTAGAGGTGTGGCTGGCTGTCTTTCTCAAATTGCTAACGTAGGACTCTAACTCGCCTTGCCAGGTGCCTTAGTACCGATCAAAATGAATGATTAGTGGAATCCAAGTAAATGAAAGGAAGCCTGTTTTTGCACATAGCACAGCCAGCCACTCAGGGTGAGTGGACAGTCAACAATGAGGAATACTGTAGTAAGTCAGCCCTTGGTACCCAGCAGGATGGGTTCCAGGGCCCCCTGCAGATACTAGAATCCACAGATGCTGAAGTTCTTGTGTGGTGTGGAAGTGGTGTGGTACACAGCCCTCCTCTATGTCTGTGGGCTCTGCAGCCTTGGACATGGAAGGCAGGCTGTGCCTCAAACAGTGCCTCCTGGGCAGTGGTGGATGTGTTAGGGTCTCATTCTTCTTTTTCCTAAACTGTTTCCCTAAACTTCGTTAAGCAGGAGTTCTGTCACTGTGATGTAATCTACACTTTGGGCATCTTTACTTTCCTCTGTTGAAATCAAAAGCCAGCACCAGTGGATGTTGGCTTTCCCGGGTTAAAAAACATCCCTTTGCCAAAACTTGTCTTAAATGTGGGCATAAGTCATTTGGCTAAAAGTCACCACAGTGGGAGAGAAAATTCCATGTGGTTAAGTAACTGCTCTCCTTTTATTTTACTTCTATTATTATGAAAGTAATTTTCTCTTATTTCTATAAACCACTAGAAAAAGCAATCAAACTAATTCCATTTATTGTCTTTGAGAACTCTGGTTATAAATTTGACCATTTCATAGTTCTATTCATTCCAATACTTAAAATAATCACCTGAGTAGTAAAATAGTTTTTTTTTCTTTAATTTATTATGAAAAGTGTAATTTACAATAAAAGAAATAGATGTTCTCATAAGAATTAGCATTGGCACTCTTTTCTCTTATACTTTGATAGATGTAAATATAGATTACATTTTGGTATATATCAACTTTCCTATCTTTTATTTACTTTCTGTCCTGCAATTATATGTGCTCAGAACTCTATGATAACTTTTCCTGCCTGAAATGTTTCTCTATTTTTTTTTTCTTTTTAACACTTAAAGAGTGATCGTCACTAGTTATATCTTATCTTTTAAAATATCTTCTCATAATAATATTTAGTTTTATATATTATTACTGCATTTACATGGTGAATTCTCATGTTCTGTGCTACATATGTAGCACAGATTAAATTTGTACTGATTATCTAAGAATTAGAACTCTTTGGTCTTTCTTTGGTGTAATATAAGTTTTCTCTAAATAGGTCCCTTCTTCAAGTCAAAATTCTGGACAGAAATTTTAAAGCTAGTCACTTCAGGAATTCTTTGTATACAAAGAAATAGCTTATTTGCAAAACTATGAGGAGCTGTAATTCTGTGTTTTATAAATCTGAACAAATTGTTTATGCATTGTCTGCCAAAGTTTTGGGTTCTCTATGATGTTGGTTATAAGCTGAAGTGGTGTTGTGATGCATATGTGTTTTATCTTATGTATATAAGTTAATATGTAAAGCTGGCTTATTAAAATGTTTAACTCCACAAACTGATAATCAGACCCATTGACTGAATTAAGGAATACTTAGAAATTACAGATACTATGATTTCAATGAGGCACATTTTTCCCTGCTGCCTTAGTGATGCACTTTTTCCTTTGGTAATGGATGTTGTCTTAGTTTGACTTTGTTACATTTGGTTGTCTCTCCTTTGGTGCTGCATAAAATGTAATCAAATTTATGGAATTAACTATCTGCCCTTAAAGAACAGAAGTGGGTCCTGAGTGTCCATCAAGAAGCAATGACATGAAAATACTTACTTTTCTTACTTTTCAAAGAGTACTCTGTCGGCTAATGAGAGGCAGATTCTCTTTGAGTCCAGCATTTTCTGAGGAATTCTTATGTTTCTATACTGTTACATCATTAGATCATGGAGATTCACTAAACCTGTCTACCCACTCTGCCCACACACCCTCTTAGGGTGTCCTCTGGTCCTTGGTGCTGAGACAAAACCATTGAGAAATTGTGATTCTGTCTTCCCAGGATATTCCCAGCTCCTTGTTTACATGCACATAAGCCCTCTTCTTTGTTTATGTCTTCTAGGATGTTGGGCATTTTGTCTGTGGTCACATCTGTTTGTGATGCAGTGGGGTGCTGGCTTTGGCTAGAACTATTTGTGAGAGCTGATAACTAAGTTCTCGGAAATCTTGTCATCCAGTTGGTGAACTGTCAGTAGGTTAAAATAAGGCAAATAAAATTACGTATATGAACAAAATCAGTAAAGCTACACATTGGGGCTTTTTTAAACTGTCTTTCCCTTAGAGACCAGGAATACCGGTGTAGTACAGAATCTGAGTCAGTTTATGTTTTGATCCCCACTCCAGAAAATTTGCCTTCTACTGAATAGGTCAAGAATTGTGATAGCCAGGACATGGAAGCAACCTAGATGTCCATCAGCAGATGAATGGATAAGCAAGCTGTGGTACATATACACAATGGAGTATTATTCAGCCATTAAAAAGAATACATTTGAATCAGTTCTAATGAGGTGGATGAAACTGGAGCCTATTATACAGAGTGAAGTAAGCCAGAAAGAAAAACACCAATACAGTATACTAACGCATATATATGGAATTTAGAAAGATGGTAACAATAACCCTGTGTACGAGACAGCAAAAGAGACACTGATGTATAGAACAGTCTTATGGACTCTGTGGGAGAGGGAGAGGGTGGGAAGATTTGGGAGAATGGCATTGAAACATGTAAAATATCATGTATGAAATGAGTTGCCAGTCCAGGTCCGATGCACGATACTGGATGCTTGGGGCTGGTGCACTGGGACGACCCAGAGGGATGGAATGGGGAGGGAGGAGTGAGGAGGGTTCAGGATGGGGAACACATGTAAACCTGTGGCGGATTCATTTTGATATTTGGCAAATCTAATACAGTTATGTAAAGTTTAAAAATAAAATAAAATTTTAAAAAAAATAATAAATAAATAAATAAAAAAAAAAAAAAAAAAAAAAAAAGAATTGTGGCTTCTTTTGGAGAAGCGAAGCAATGGTCACTCTTCAAAAACTCTTTAGTGATCCTTTAGAAAAAGGCTTTTATCCCTGCCAGGTTATACAGTGTTCTCCAAACTGAAGCAAAACAAAACAAAATCATTCTCCAGAATATTGGAGATGCGTAGTAAGTACTCCGGAGAAGGCGATAGCACCCCATTCCAATACTCTTGCCTGGAAAACCCCATGGACGGAGGAGCCTGGTGGGCTGCAGTCCATGGGGTCGCTGAGGGTCGGACACGACTGAGCGACTTCACTTTGACTTTTCACTTTCATGCATTGGAGAAGGAAATGGCAACCCACTCCAGTGTTCTTGCCTGGAGAATCCCAGGGACGGGGAAGCCTGCTGGGCTGCCTTCTCTGGGGTCGCACAGAGTCGGACACGACTGAATCGACTTAGCAGCAGTAAGTACTTTGGAATGTATAAAATGTATGATGACCCCATTTGTATACAATAAGCTATTTGCTCCAGTTACCCTAGGGCACATATCATAGTTGTTCGAAATTAAGGAGATAATTAAATGGAAATAAGCAGTTTAAGCAATTGTTTACCCACGCAGTCTTCTTGCAGGGCAACGGTTTTTAAAACCCTAATTATTTTTGGTGTTAGATGCTATGAAATTGGTATAATTTATTTTGTGTATATAAAATTCCTTGTAAGAGGCTCAACATTTAATAGTTAGTGTGTTATTTAAACCCACACTTTTTTCCCCCCACTGGCAATGAGATAGATCTTATTTTAATGAGCACTTTCACAATTTGTAGATGTTTTCTCACAATTTGTATATTCCAAGAACGACTTCCCTTGTGAAACTTTATCTTAAAAAAATTCCTTTGAGGGTTGTGTCATCAGTTTATCTGAAGGTAATTATTATCAGTGGCTGAAATGGTACTAACTGAACTTAGTGTCTCGTTGAAGAATGACAGTTCTTGGTTTCTAATTGAGAGAGTCTCAGTTTGGCAAGCATCCGTGGATGCTTTACTTTGCATTGGAAGATTTTAAATCAGGCAAACCCGAGCTCACTAGACCACTCAAGAGAACAACCCGTACAGATCGTGATTGCTCATGACCGCAGAGCATTTTGTAAAAGTGCTACAGGATTGATGTAAGAATACTAGCTAGCCCCTGTAGAGGGTTTACTATTTTCTGAGGTTTATTCTTGGTGCTTTCCACATTTTACATTTTACATGTTTAACAGCCTTCTAAGGTAGTTATTATCCCCAGTTTTACAGGTGAAGAGACTGAAGCAAAAGCAGTTAGGTGATTTTCCCAAGGTCATACGGATGGTGCAGGGGACAAGACTGAGACCTGGGAGGTGTGGTTCGAGACCTAGGGCCTTGGTGGCTGCGTTTGACAGTGACATTTCCCCCTTCATCTTTGGGGAGTCTCCCGATCAAGGGCAAATGCCCTTTGTTTGCCAGTCTCTGAAGTTTTCATCACTTATTTTAAAAGGGCAAGAGTAATTTGGAAAAGGAAAAGCAGGACTGTCTTATGATTCGGGATAGTTCTTTCTCTTGATCATGGAAAATATCTCTGCACAAAAAATCTCCAGTAATCACACAACAAAGATGTATCAACTATTGGATTTGGTTTTGGAAATTCTCTAAGGCACAAGGTGGACTGACTGAAAATTCACTGTGGAAAGTAATCCTTGTAGAGGCTTATGGTGATGAGAAACAGAAGTTTGAGTGTGTAATATCTCATAGACTTCTGGTTGAAAAATTACAATAAATGGGATAATGATATAAATGTCTAATATTCATTTTTATTGTCAGGTCATTTTTTTCTTGAACTTGAGCATTAATTTATTCTCATACTTACCATCTCATGGCCCCCAATACTATAAATATTGAAATTATATTCATAGCAAATTATCTGCAAGTGTTTCTTCCAATTTTTATAATGTAGCAATTACTTTGCAGGTATTAATTGCTGTCACATTTTTGATCTATACTCTAGCTTTGTCTTCTTGAGGAAATTATTGTGTTTTATAGTCTAAATTTCTTAGATTTAGGACTTTCAAAGTGTAGGTTCTGTTCACATTTAATTTTGTCTCATCAATAAAACATGAATGAATTGGCTAATAAAACAACACAATTATTTTATGTCATGGAATGTAAGTTTTTGTTTATGAATTTGCTGAATTGCCCTAGTAGTTCACCATACGAAAGGATTCTCACTTTTCACTTTGGTCCAGTTTACAGAGAAATAAAATTTATAGGCTAGCAGACATCATGGGGTAGGGGTGCTTTTTTGTGGGGGATATGCAGATAAAGTAAACAATGTCATATTGAAAATGCACAATTTCCTTCGCAGACATGAAGCTTGTCTGCCAAAACCAGAGACCTTTATTCTGTACCAGCAGTTTCCCTCAATTGCTCTCTTGTCTTGGTATTTAGCAGTTTTGCAATACAGATGATACTTCATTTTTATTAGTTAAAAATAGATAAAATACATCTTGTCCTTCCCACAGATTATATTTGACTTCCTAGAAGTTTCTTTTAATGATGTCCTCTTTAGGTCAGGGAAAGGATTAGTTGAAAGAGGGATTTTATATGCCAAAATCTAGACCCAATCATGATCGAGAAAAAATGAAATGTGGTCTATATTGAAAACAGATCAATGACTCTTCTAAAAGTACGAAGAGCAACATAGATTCTGTGACCTTCATTTTGCGCAGAGCATTGTGGGAGGCAGAGCCTTGGAATTTCAAGGATAATCTCCACCAGCATGTGCAGTGGAACTTCCTGCCCTGACAGTGATGTTCTGTGCCTGCCTTTCTGACATAACACTTAGTACCAGTGGTTCTGACCATTGGATATGTGCGTAGTATGATGGAGGAACTGAAGTTTTTCTTTCATTTTATTTGAATTATCTTTCCATTTAAATAGCTACATGTGACTAGTGGCTGCTTCTTGGATGACACGTATCTAGAGTTAAACCTGGAATGAGCTGGATGAACACTGCCCAACTTCAGGTTCTGGACCTGCTGCAGAGTAACTGCACAGCCTTGGAAAGCCCTGTAACCTCCCAAGCCTCAGTATTCCCAGCTCCAATATGAGCATAATAAAAGGATCTACCTCTAAGACATCTATGTGCTTGTATGCTCAGTTGTTCAGTCATGTCCAATTCTTTTGTGACTCCATGGAGTGTAACTCCCAGGCTCCTCTGTCCGTGGTATTCTCCAGGCAAGAATATTGGAATGGGTTGCCACTTCCTCCTCTAGGGGATTTTCCGGGCCAGGGTTTGACCCAATATCTCCTACACCTCCTGCATTGAAAGGTGGATTCATTTACCACTAAGCCTCTGGGAAAGCCCCCCTAAAAGTTCTTACATGGTTCAATAAAACACTGAATATAAAGCTCTTTGAGCTGTGCCTGGCATATAATACACAGTCAATGAACATTAGCCTTTGCTATCCTCGTTTCTTATTTTATGACCTTTTGTAGATTTTAAGAATGTAGAAAATGAAAAAGAGAGAGGAATTAAATAGGTCTAAAGCAATAAGCAAAAAAAATTCCATGACACAGGATGGAATTTTAGGTTTTATTGGAGGAATATGTGAGATGTAGAGAAGGTAATTATAGGATGACTGTATATTACAATTTGCTTTGGATGGTTTCAGTTTATACACTGTGTCCTAGTTTAATTCTAAGATCTCATTCTTTTGTTCTCAAAAGTGTCCCTAATTAAAAAAAATTTTTTTAAGTGTCCCAAAGGTGTTTGTAAGATACATTTAGAGCCACCCTAGAATAAGATATGGGAATGCAGCCCAGTTATTCCAGGTAAAGGGAAGAAGACAAAATAAGGCAGAGATATACGTGTGACTATGGCATAGCATGACTGGTCCCTGAAAGTAGGAAATAGAAGGAAACAGAGCCAGGAGTGGGCTGCAGGGACTTTATGGAGGAGGGATGGGAGCTTGGACAAGGAAAGGAGATAGGACTCACAAGATATTTGGTGATTATTACATTGCTCTCAATTCATCACAGATCTACGTTCAGAAAAACTAAACCCTGATTTAATTGGACAAAACCATTTTGATGTGTCAGAAAAGCCTTATGCCATTTGATGTTCTGATTGGTCTTCTATGACTGGCAACACAGATCTGAAAAGAGATTTTCAGATTTGTATTAGACACCATTTGAAACAAAATGCTTTCTTGTTATTACTGATTAGCTGCCAGTCACCTGATCAGTAATGTGATTGGTTAATATGGAAGTTAGTCATTTCATGGAAAAATGGCTTATTTTGTTTTCATGACGGAAAACTTTGAACATGTTGATTAAGTTGCAGTAAAGAACCAGGTCAGCATATTTTATGGCAGGTGTTCAAGCTATGTCTGTTGGTCTCTATTTTATTTAGAACAGTATGCATGAGAATGCTAGAAAATAAATTCTTGGCAATATTGCCAATTGTGATTTTAGGGAAACAGAGTATATTAAGTTGTGAGACATAGCATATAAAAATGAAGAAAAAAGATAAAATTAGAGATTATCGAGGAAAAACTAAAAATTTAAGTAAACATATAAGGCACAAGAGCAAGTCCCTCCCCTCTTCTTTGTCTCTGATTGCATTCTGAATTGAGGAACTGGCCATTGGTACTCCCAGAAGTCTCCATCAGCAGCTAATAGGGACCTGTTTTAGATTTTCACTCTTTTCCCAGTGATTCTAGCCCATCATGAAAGCAGAGGTTTGAGTTTATCTCTGAAGTATTCCCCAGAGAGTATAGAGGTACCATACAGGGATTAGTCACTCTCAGCATTTCTGGGGAATTCTAATAATTACTGACAAATGTGGAAGACATTGTAATCTCACACACCAATCATGGCTCAACTTTTGCAGGAGGAACTAACCATTATCAGTATTGAAATCATGAGATGTCTGGATTATTTTCAAATTGGAGACTTGAAGTGTGTCGTAATTGTGTTTCTTTTTCCTTGAAAAGATCAAGAATTGGCCACATTAGAAGAGGGGTTGGGGCAGAGACCAGATGTCATTGGCATTTGGAGAATTGAGCAATATTTATAAATGGCTGTTCCATTGTTCATAATAGTTACTCATCTCTAGTTTGTAAATTTATTAATGAAACTGGTTTATAGCTGCTTGAAATGAACAATTACTACTTTACTTGTGTTTCCAAGTACCATGAATTTTAAAATGTCATTTAATATTGAATCCTCTGAATGGATTTCAATGACTTCAGATTGTCTATTTATAAATAGCACAGAGCAGTCTTCTATGATGCAATCTGTGGGAGTGTTCACATATTACTAATATTTAGAGCAAAAGTGAATCTCAACCTAACAGAATTGTAATCAAACCTCGGTGAAAAGTGGAAGTGTTAGTTGCTCAGTCGTGTCCGACTCTTTGCGACCCCATGGACTGTAGCCTGCCAGGCTTCTCTGTCCTTGGAATTCTCCAGGCAAGAATACTGGAGTGGGTGGCCAGTGGTGATTAGCAAATACCTTGAAATTAATCATCTGTTCTATCCACAGTGATTATTCCATCTGCTTAATGCTGTTTGTTTCTTGATAAAAAGTGGCAAACCCCAGTTCTAAAGACACAGTTTCATCTCATTAATAATGACCACCATGCTTAAAAATAGATTAACTCTTGAGCTCCCCCTTAAAGGTTAGTTACTCCAACTTGGGGGCTTCCCTGGTAGCTTAGTGATAAAGAAGTCACTGCCAATGCAGGAAACTTGGGTTTGATCTCTAGGTCAGGAAGATCCCCTGGAGAAGGAAATGGCAACCCACTCCAGTACTCTTGCCTGGGAAATCCCATGGACAGATGAGGCTGGCATACTACTGTCCTGAGGGTTGCGAAAGAGTCAGATGTGACTTAGTGACTAAGCAGCAACTCCAACTGGGACTGAGAGATCCCTGTTCATTTTAAGGATCTGCCCCATGATGATAATGCAAATGATAAAAACAAAAAAAATTATTTAGTGTTAAATCTGTGCCAGGCACTGGGCTAAATGTTTTATATATAATTTATATATATTAGGGCTTCAAAGCCTCACAACTGTCCTATGCAGTAATATGAACATAATCTGTGTTTTACTCGTGACCAGGAGCTTAAGTGCCTAGTTAGTGGTGGTGTGGATTCTAAGCGGCCAGTTTAGAGCTCTTAAGCAGTCTGTTACTGTTGCTGACAGCAGCCATTACTTAGGCCAGTAGACAGAATGTACAAATGAATGTCTTTTGTGGGGACTTTGATCCTTTAGTGCTCATTTCCGTAGCTGAGCTATGGTTGGGAAAAGAGAAGAGAGGCAGGTTTTCTCCAAACTCTATTATAAAAGGCATAATTCAAATGATTGTTTTCTACAGTCGTAGTCTTCAGAATGGAGAGACAATTGCCTCACAGAAAATTACAAAGCCATCCTATAGGTGGTTCATGAAACTCTGGCCACAGTCGCATAGCTTGCCTTAGACATTAATTTAGCTGTGTTTCTTATTGCTTGC
This sequence comes from Bubalus kerabau, assembly GCF_029407905.1. Taxonomy (NCBI): domain Eukaryota; kingdom Metazoa; phylum Chordata; class Mammalia; order Artiodactyla; family Bovidae; genus Bubalus; species Bubalus kerabau. The sequence goes on from NC_073643.1 coordinate 5,752,522, forward strand.
ATGGACAATATTCTTCTTCACCCTCATTTGAGGCTCTCATAGGCACTGTAGCACTTGCCATGATTCCTGTCACGTCCACTGTCTCATGGAGTGTTGATACCAGAGGACAGGTCTGCAGAAATGAGGTTACGTGGAAATTACCCTGCCTAGGGGAGGACTCCAACAGCCTGCCTCAGCAGCAGCAGCCACTGCGCGATGGATTGCATGCGTACGTGCAGGCTAAATAATGTATGATTCAAGACAGGAATGTGGTCTGTATTCATTTTTGGAGAGTAAAAGAGTTGGCATGTCAGTCCCACAGGAGACTTTATCCAGGGCTTTACCCTTGAGTGGATAAAAGAGTACAAATTCTCTTGCACTGGAGATGAATGAAAACAAATTGGGGAGACCATCCGCAGAGCAGACTGCTGCCTGATGGAGTCCAAGGCTACCCCAAACCACCAGACCAACTGCGTCAGGATCCTGCCAGCAGCCAGACGCTGCAAAGAGCATTGACTGAAGTTTGGCATCGAGACCCCATGATTCCCAGCCAAGGGGAATTGCATGCAGAAAATATTTAAAATTCTCTTTGTAAAAGAGTTATGTTTTCAATCAAAGGGAGAAGGTTTCAGTTTCAGACCAAGTCTGCTGAAATGTAAATGTGGCAGTGTTAGTAACAAAGGGTGGAGGCGTGGGGAGGTGAACAGTGTATGTACTTCGAGGTAAGAAGCTGAACTTTGGTGAGATGAGGGGGTGTTCAATGAGTAGTTTAAGGCCATTGAGTTATTGTCATTATTCCACAATGGGGACTTTACTGGCCTTGCTAGGAGAGGGGATGGATCTGTACGAAGCAGTGGTTCTCAACCAGGGGTGATGTCATAGCTCCAGGGCACCTTCAACGATATCTGGGGACATTTTTGGTTGCCACAACTTGGGGGGAGGATAGCACAGCTGGCTGCTAGTGGTAGAAGATGGGGATACTGTTAAACATCCTTCAATGCACAGGACAGCCCCTCACAACAGAGAACTATCCTGTCCACAATGTCAGGAGGGTCAAGGTGGGGACCCTGGTCAAAAATGACCTGGGTAAGGTCTGTACATTACAGTGCCACCTTCAGCCAGGCATCCACCCAATATCGCTTGACTTCATGTAAAGGATGGTTTTTTAATAATTTGCTTTACTCTATTGGTGTGTGAATGTTTTTTTGACGTACCAAGTGCTTTCTGTCCAAGCAAACAGGAAAACAAGCAAACAAACAAAAACACAACTCACATCCCTCTCCAATTTATCTCCAAAGTATCTAGCTAGGGGTTGAAGGCACAGACGGGCCGCCCTCCAAGCCACACATTCTCCAAGAGTGTAGGAGGACCTGGTTGATCCACTTTTCAAACGTGAAAAATGAGGCATATTAACAAAGCACACTAAATGAATCGGCTGCTTGGGATGATCTCCAAGCCAGTTCATTTTCCTGTTATTAAATAACAAAGCATGAATCTTGACAAATGAACCCTCTCGTTTGACATTATTTGAAAAACTCAGAACACGCTTGCTTCTGATGGTCACTTCCCCTTTGAAATTAAATTTAAGATGAACTTCATTTAAATTCTGATGTGGGGGGAGCTTGTGGACCTTCCTTTGATTGTTTACTGTTTATCATCATTGGTCTTTCCATCTCCCTTTGTCCTTGGACAGGCCAGAGCTCCTGGCAGGACACCATCCTGCAGAGTTCTCTGAAGGAGGGATTTTGTGGTTTTTGGTGCCCCTACTATGAAGAGGCAAGGTTCTGTATGAGCATCCTGGGGAGCTGTGTGGCTTCTGCAGTCAGGCTTCCGAGGATGAAACTGGGGTTCCGGCTGTGCGACCTTGAGAAGGTCATTGGCCCTTTCTGTGCCTCAGTTTTCTCATTTGTAAACCGTGGAGCAAATGATTTGCCTCCGTGGATTGTTCTGAAGATAACATGTAACATGCTCTGCAAGCAGATGGCAAATGTTACCTATAATTATTAGAATCATTAAGAATAGCATCTTCCAAAATGAATGCTAAGTCATTTTTTTTTTAACTTCCTAAAGAGGACACGGGTGCCGATCAGCTGATTTTAGCAGTGCTGACACGTGGTTAAGGGGGCTTTTGCGCTCATGTCAGCATCCCTAACAGACCCTCCCAGCAATGCCACCATGAATAAAAAAACATCTAAGAAAAATCTGCTTACTTCCCAAGCATATGCAGCTTCATGACAAGCTCTCTATCCCCTCCTCAGTGGAGCCCCATCTGAAGCCCCTCTTTTGAAAGCGTGCTGTTGCTCACTCCTAACAAGCTGACTCTGCAGAGTCACAGCGGTGCCTCGCCCTGGTACAGCTCAGCCTGACAATGTTCTGTATCCCCAGACTGTACGTCCTCACCCTTCGTAAAGAGGATTTATAAAGCGTGACTTTGAGGTAGCAAAGCCAATTTTATCTGAAGGAAATAATTTTTTTCTAACATTTTAAAGTGTCTTTCTTAGTGCCTCAAAATGATTTAAATATTAATCAATGATAAAATTGCAAATCCATCTAAAAACAAAGAATTGGGAATGGAATCAGAACCACTTTTAATCAACAAAGTGGCTGCTCTGACCCATTGAGCCCTAAAGGTTATTGACGCTCCTTTTTTTTCCTTTTTTTTAAAGATGCTGTAGTTCAGTTATTTGTCCTTGGTAGCCAGAGTGTGCAAAATCGCTTTTGCTTTTCACAAATTAATTCATTTAAGCCTGTGCATTTGTCAGACATTCTGGGAAACTTCTGCCAACGTTTTGTTGATTATAGGATATGTATTTTGAAAATGAGTACAGAGGAAGGAATTTATAATTCTTTAAACAAAAGCGATTTATAATGTAGGCTGCTACCTGAATCGTTCAGTGTATCAATGGATAAATGAAAATATCAAGGGTGTTGGCACTGGGTCTTAAAAAACTGTGCATTTATTGATTCAATGAGACGGAGAAAGCCTACACCTTTCAGTAGAATTTCTAGAACTTACAAACAAAAATAGGACATAGAAAACCACTCTTCATTGTAAGTATTTTTCAAAGGGTTTTGGAAATACATCTCTCTCTACAAGAATCTGGTGCTTCTACTTCTATTTTTAAATTATATATATCTCATTTCCATGCATACAAGTTCTCTCTCCTTATTCCCACTTTGATTCATTTTTGACCATTTTGTTTTAATTTTTCCCAGTGAATACAGTGTGCCCTTTGGAGGGCACATTTATGGTTTTAAGCCCCATGCAATCTACTAAATGGTGTCTAGTTATGGAAATGCTCGCAAAGACCCCTGGGGCAAAAAAAGAATTACGTCAACACAGATTGATCACTCTGTAGTCGGTGCTTTCTTATTTGATCAGTCAGGGACTCACTTGGTCTGAACCGGTCCATCTAATCTGTGATACATAAAGCTGGAGACATTTTTCTGGCTCCCTGGTGGTTTTAAAGGTTCTGCAATGGGAGAAGTGCTTTAAACAAAGCCTCGTTTTAAAGGAAGCCTGAGTACAGAATGGAATTCAAAGAATTTGGAGAGAGGGGAGGTGAAAGTGGTAAGAAACAGCCTGAAAAAAGCTGGGAAATTTAAAAGACTAGTGCACAGGAGGGAAATAAAAAATAAATCCCATCTGGTTGTGAGATACACTGACCAGAACGCAGCTTCAACAAGGCCGTGTGAAACACCTACCAAGTGCAGGGCTTGTAAACGGGGAGAGCTTTCTTGTTCCCCGGTGTTCGTGGCAGGAAGTAGATTTCATAGATCAGGAAGGAATTTTTTTAATGTCAGCCAGGAAACTTTATTCAGCTTTATGCAGATATGACATTCCAAAAGACAATGAATAGTTGTTATTTTATTCAAATATTGGGAACAGAAAGCCTTCCTCCCTGTCATTCACTTTCAAATTCTGTGTTAAGTATGTCGCTCTTAGATTAAGTCATACTGAAGAAGTGGTTGAATGCAGCTAACACCAAGGCTTCCAGCATGGAGACTGCAAGAATGACATCGAGGCAGAAAGCAATGCGTCTTTGTAATGGGTCGCTGTGCAGGGAACGGAGAGCAAAGACCCAAGGGAGTCAGCTATAATATGGCCTTACTTCCCATATCCAAGATGCCTTGTCTTAGAGCCAGTTGGGAATAGAGACAAAGCCACATCTGAAATCTTGGAGGGTGTAAAATGGATTATTACAGCAAGAAACAAGGTCGGACAATGCCTGTTGTCTTTATGGGCCAAGTGCTGTGATCACTCAATTTGTATTGTGAGGGGTGTAGCTTGAGAGTTTAAGAAACCCTCACTGGCTGTTGGATAAGTACTCACTTCTCACCCCTGATAGAATAGCTGATGAACAATCAGGTTAGAAGTCTCCAGCCTGTCCCCACTGGAATCATGATGGATACATTCACTGTGTATAGCACTCTAGATGATAGCTGAGAGAATCTAGGGTAGATTTAAAGGTTAAGATCACTGGGACTTCCCAAGTGGTGCTAGTGGTAAAGAACCCTCCTGCCGATGCAGAAACACGGGTTTTATCTGTGGGTTGGGAAGATCCCCTGGAGGAGGAAATGACAACCCATTCTAGTATTCTTGCCTGGAAAACTCCATGGACAGAGGAATGCAGGTCACAGTCTATGGGGCTGCAAAGAGTTGGACATGACTGAGTTTACACATAAAAGACAGATATGACTCACGAATATCATGATTGTGATTATTATTATTCAATTTTTTATATTGCTAACACTTATTGTGCAATTAATGATGCCCAGGAACCAGTCTATTTGCATTATTAGCTCACTGAGTTTTTGTAAAGACCCTATGACGTAGGAGGTGGATAATTTTTTCCTCCTCGTTTTCAGGAGACTGTTGCATCTCAGAGAGGTTCAGGTACCATCCAAAGGTCACACAGCCAATAATGGACATATCAGGGACTCAAACCCAGTCGTTCAATGTATTTTCAGAACTTTTGAAGATACGCCTGTTTGAAAAGGAAATAAAGAGTAATAATGTCTGCTAATTCAGGCATATATAGGTATAAAGAGCCTCACATTGTATTTCCCCAAGTCATTGAGGGTCATCTTATCATTTCCATTTTGTCATAATAGTGTGGCAAGTTAGACCAATGGTTCTTTCCTGAGAAAGGTTTCTCCGCCCTGGAGGATACTTGGCAGTGTGTGGACACATTTTTGACCCACGGCTGGGAAATGGATGCTACTAAAATCTGGTGGGTTCAGGCCAAGGATGCCGCCACCTGCCTGCAGTGAACAGAACAGCCCCCACAAGAGAGAATTTCCCTGGCACTTTATCAGTAGTGCCTAGGCTTAGACTTTGGATCAGAGTGACTGCAAGAGAAGAAAACAGTGGCTCAGTCTGCAAACAGAGCCTTCACCATGAAGGAGCAGCAGATTTGGGAATGGGAGAACAAGACCAGATAGAGGCATTCATTCATTGTTTCCTTCATAGCATCTCTATTTATGGAGTGATCACAGTGGAGAGTAATGGTGAGAAAAACAATATGAGAAAGTTTCTTTGGAGAAAATGAGGGAACGCAGAGTAGAGGCAAAAGCTGAGATGTCTCGCTGTCAAAGGTGAGCTGGGGGCAGAGCCCTGGTGCACCAGGAGGGAACCGTGCTGGGCTGATCCAGAGGCAGAGCCAGAGGGCGGGAAGGAGCAAGGATGTTGTCAGAAGTGCCCCGGAGCAGAGTGTGCATGTGTGGATTGGAGAGGCCGAGAAGCTTGCATTGCTTTCGAGTTGCTCTGCTGGCCCGGGACTAGGTTGCTGGCTCTGTTTTTCCAGTAACGGCCTTTTCTGTTTCCAGCAGTCCTATGCACCAGCTCCCCACCCCATGGCTCCTCCCAGCCCCAGCACAAACAGCAGCAGCAACCACAGCACCAGCAACAGCAGCGGGGAACAGTTGAGTAAAACCAACCTGTACATTCGAGGCCTCCCACCAGGCACCACTGACCAGGACCTAATCAAGCTGTGCCAACCGTAAGTGCCCCCGTTCTCTGCGCCATTTCCACCCGCATCCGTGCCTGCCCCTCGGGGCTCACCCATATGGGGCTGGCTTTTGTACCCAATGCACCCTGTGAGAAAGCCTCTGCTGCACAAATGGGACTTATATTTGAGGTCTGAGTCTAGCTTATTTTGGGGGAATGGAATTTGTTTGCCTTTTGCTTTGAAAGAGAAGGGTTTCGAGCAGAGGGAAATAGAGGTGCTGGCTGATGTGCACATATTGACCGGAAAGATGAGGAGCAATCGTGGAGTTGGGTTCTCTCACCTGTGGCGGATGAGTTCTCACACTTTGTGGTTAGTGGGATCTCACACCTGAGGCTGGTGGGACTTCACACCTGTGGCTGGTGGGACTTAACACATTGTGGTTGGTGGGATCTCACACCTTGTGGCTAGAGGAACCATTGATGAATCTGATGAAAGAAACTGCTTTTTTTTCTTTTCTTTTTTTTTTAAGGGAGGTATTAGTGATGGAAATCACAAAAACTCAGAAGTTGTAGATTTCAGGATGGTCACTTGCTACTTGCAAAGCTTTTCTGGCCAGTTCTTGTTTGGTAAATATAAGTTCAGCTGGGACCAGGTAATTGGAAGATTAGAAGGCTAATCCTTTCGTATCCTTGAAAACATCTATTTCCAAGCCCGCTAAATATATTTCTCACCAAGGCCAAGAACCGCAGTCACCAAGTAGTTTTCTATTTCCCAAGAAATATGGTAGCGATTAAATGCCCTTCCAAAATGTTTTCATTCATCTACTACCTACCAACACTTATGTTATTAACTCTCTTATTTCTGTGCAAACCAATTAAACATATTTAAGTTTATCCTCCAAATAATATGAATAATGGATGATGAATTAAGAATCATAGTCCTTAATTTCAGATTGCTGATTATTCTCAAAGTAGTATCAGTGTAGCTATTTGTTATTTGATTGTGCCTCAGCTGGGTATTTTTAAATTAGGGAAACTATTACTCAGTTTTTCTTTTGCTCTTTTGCTGCTTTTACAAGAAGGTCGAGAGGATATTTATTTTGTTAATTTTCCAACCTCTAAAATATTGGAAGAGGAAAACAAGGCAGATAGTATTTATTTGCCTTTGTCCCAGTTTTGAAGATTGGGAACAAATACAAAACAACAGGAAATGGCAGATTAGACAAAACACAAATGCATAACATAATCATACATAATCAGTTGACAGGGCGGTTTGTAGATTAGGGAAGTGCCGCCCCCCACTCCACTCCGCCCCTGCTACTATCAACTGTCTTGATTTGTGAAAGAGGGAAGACAGAACATTGGAAAATAAATACTTATTTGAAAGCAGTTTTTTAAAAAAGAAAGATGCCAGGGCTAAGACATAAAAATATGTTAGGTTTTGGTCAATAAAATGTTCAAGTTGGGAATTGGTTGGTAAATCACTCAACAGCTTTTTTTTTTTACTTTTTGCTACTGTTAGAAAACACTAAACTATTTTGAAAAGTAAGGTCATTGAAGATATGAAAAATGGTACACTTTACATTAGAAGCTTCAGATGAAGAATCTCCTGGAATGGACTGATGTGAAGAAGTAGACTGGCTATTATATTTGTGTGTGAATCTCATTCATAAAAACAGTGGTAGGTATTAAGGAAAGATTCTTTTCTATGCTGTCTACCACTCAGAGAGCTTGTGAAAGCACAGATGTCTGGGCCTCTGAGGTTGCAATTCACTAGTTCTGGGGTGGGGCCTGAGAATGTGAATTTCAGCAGTTTTCCCTCCTGTTATCATGAGGCTGCTGGTTTTCTGAGAATCACTTCTTGGGGGGGAAAAAAAAAAGCACAACCTAAAAGTTGAAAGTTGTGTTTCATTTGGTGAACTTGCTGAGGACTCAAGGCTGGGTGAGTGACAGCCTCTCAGGTAGCTCTGACAGACTGCTCCAAAGAGACAAGAGAGAAGCCAATTATACCCACAGAGCTTTTGCAGCAAAACCCGGTAGTCAGAACATCAAAAGATTACTCTTAATTAAAGAAAACTAGACATCTCAAGGTAACAAATTTAGTGTTTTTCTGTGTACAGGAAAAATGCAAGAATCTGGGCTCGTGGAAATCACCCCTTGGATAGGCTTCTTAATTCAGGGTCAGTATTCTCCTTTTCTCCATCCTGAATCCCTTCAGTGTGCAGAGTCAGGGCGGCTACCGCGGCTGATGGCTTGGCATCCAAACATTTACTGATATGGCAGACAACCTTTTTCATCTATGTCTCTCTACAATAATATAAAGACCACTGACTATTCCTAAAGCAAGAAGTCTCGCTTAATACTTGAAGGCATTTCAGGTGGAACCTTGTGTATTAAAACCTGCTTGGCCACTTTGTGACCTTGTGGCAAATGGCTTACTGTCTTTGAGCCTCTGTCTCTTCTTATAAAAGAGTGCATTGAATATGATTATTTCTAGGTTCCCTGTCATACCAGGGGTGTGCTGCAGCTGCCTCTGAGTAGGGCACCTGAGCCAGTGGTTAAATACTCACAGATTCTGTACATGATTTGTTACAGTCTCAGTGTCTTGAAATCAGCCATGATGGGAGTATTCATATCACAGGAATCATCAAGGCCTGTAAATGAGGACTTCTAAAATTCCTGATATATAGTTTTTAGAGAGCTGGTTTATGAATATACACCATACAATGATGTAGCATTCTACTATGGATTTCTGTATCAGTGTCCATTTCTGCAAAGAACATTGTAGGAAATGTATAAATGGGAAGTGTTGCCTAAAAGTCTGCATTGGCATTATTAACTCAGGAAGAGATGCAGTGGCACAAGAACATTATGTTTGAGGGAAAAAAAGATTTTTTTCATGTTTCTTCTGTGCATTTGAGAAACATAAAGAATGCTAAGGGCACCAAGGGTACTGGTTGCTTGTTCATAATGATTTTCTGCTGGCTAATAAGATCTGGCCTATACTATTGTTATTGTGAAAATGTTTGTGGGTTCTTTGGTTTGCTAAAGTGGTCTGGACCTGGGGTTTATTGCTGAGATGTGCTTTCCTGGAGAATCTTAGAGAACTAATGTGACCAGGTAGGGTAATGTGGAGGAATTAGACATGTGCTGAGAGTTTGGCCTTTCACTTCTGGCTGTGCCATCAGCTGGTACGTGGCCCTAGGCAAGTGACTCGTTCCCCCTTACTTTTGGCTTTCCTCATATATAAAATGGGGGCTGTAGTCCATAGGGTCACAAAGAATCAGACACTACAGAGCGACTAAGCACATACACACAAAATTTATGCAGATTTTCTTCAGAATGTTTTTAAAAGTATGAAACCCTTTAAAATGTTTTTTAGTTTTATTTGTATCCTTTGGCTGCTGTAATAAATTACCACAAACTAGGTGACCTAATGTATCAGAAATTTATTCTCTCATGGTTGTTGTGGCCAGATGTCCAAAATCAAGGGCCATGCTCCCTCCAGAGGCGCTAGAAGAAAATCTTTCCTCGCCTTTTCCAGTTTTGGGTGGCCATTGGCATTCTTTGGGTTACGGCCACATATCTCTCTGTCTGATCTGTCTTCACATTACCTTCAGCTCTGTGTACTTAATCTCCCTATGCTTCTCTCATATAAGGACACTTTTGTTGTAATTTCAAGCACACTGAAATAATCCAGGATAATTTCATGTGACGAGCCTACTTACGTCTATAAGACCCTTTTTCCAAATAAGGTACCATTCAAAAGTTCTGAAGATTAAGATATGGACATACCTTTTTGGGCAATGGCACCCCACTCCAGTACTCTTGCCTGGAAAATCCCATAGACGGAGGAGCCTGGTAGGCTGCAGTCCATGGGGTCGCTAGGAGTCAGACATGACTGAGCGACTTCACTTTCACTTTTTCTCTTTCATGCATTGGAGAAGGAAATGGCAACCCACTCCAGTGTTCTTGCCTGGAGAATCCCAGGGAGAGGGAAGCCTGGTGGGCTGATCTCTATGGGGTCACACAGAGTCGGACATGACTGAAGTGACTTAGCAGCAGCATCATACCTTTTTGGAGGTGAACTTTAGCCCACTACAGTCTGCCTTCTGGATGCCCAACTTATGTCTGTCCTGTGTGCAAAATATATTCATCCTACCCTAACATTTCCCAAAGTCTCAAACCCATCCAAAAGTCATCAGTTCAAAGGTCCCAAATCTCATCTAGATCATCTAAATCAGCAACAGACGAAAACCCTGGGGCAAAATTCCTTTGCATCTATGAATCAGTGGAACAAGACATCAGCAGGGCTCCTGCTTCCAAAATGCAGGGGTGGGACAGGCATATGATAATAGTTACAGACATTCCTATTCCAAAAGGAAGAAAATGGAACAGATATAGAAAGGAGTTCCCTGTCCTGATGATTTTAAGAATTTGGCCAGGCAGAATCCCCTTCCCTAGAGGCTCAGATGGTAAATGTGGGAGACCAGGTTCGATCCCTGGGTTGGGAAGATCTCCTGGAGGAGGGCATGGCAACCCGCTCCAGTATTCTTGCCTGGACAATCCCATGGACAGAGGAGCATGGAGAGCTGCAGTCCATGGGCTGGCAAAGAGTCAGACACCACTGAACAACAAAGCACAGCACATATATAAAATAATGAGTTTGTGCATGATAAGCTTTTTAAATTTCTTTTTCAACTTTTTATTTTCTATTGTAGTATAGCCAGTTAACAATGTTGTGATAGTTTCAGGTGTACAGCAGAGGGATCAGCCATAGATACACATGCATCCATTCTCTCCTAAACTCCCTTCCCCTCCAGGCTGCCACATAACACTGAGCAGAGTTCCCTGTGCTATATATCTGTATATACCCGTACAGGCCCTTGTTGGTTGTCCGTTTAGAATACAGCAATGTGTACATGTCCATCCCCAGCTCCCTAACTATCCCTTTCCCTCATCCTTCCCCCTGGCAACCATAAGTTCCTTCTCTAAGTCTGCTAGTCTGTTTCTGTTTCTATTTGTTCATTTTCTGTTTCTATATGTTCATTTCTATCATTTCTTTTTAGATTCCACATATAAGGGATGTCATACGATATTTCTCTTTCTCCGTCTGACTTACTCGACATGACAATCTCTAGTCCATCAGTATTGCCGCAAATGGCATTATTTCATTCTTTTTAATGGTATACATGATAATCTTTGATTTTTTTTTTTTGTAGTTTAAAATCTGATAGTTCATTGAGGCTCTCATTAGTTAGCAGTAAAACCCACCCTGGCCACCTTTCACCAATCCCCTTTTGCAGTGTTGGCGGAGCCACCACCTGAACTGGTTCGTCTGCCTAAGTAGGACCTGACGGCTGGGGGTACCTTTGCTAGAGACCCTTGCAGGGCATTTGTAAAATCCTGGTTTCCTCTCCCGCAGTGGTGATTTCTAACAGTGCGCATCACTATTTTAAATTAGCATTCTTCTAAAGATTCTAATTATTTTGCATATTTTGCATTCGTAATACTCTTCCAACACTTCAAAATAATTTCACCTACAAAACAGATAATATTGGTAGGTTTCCATGATCTTGTCATCAGGATCAATTTTTCATGGTTATTCCTATGAAATTACCAGAACTTGAAGAGTTACTGTTTCTTTATATTAGAGGAAATGCAATATTTGCTAATATCCAGAGCAATAAAATAATAGAAAACAGAGATATATTAAAAAGGCATAAACATATCAAATTATCTGGCATTAGAATATAATATCCATATGAATGCTAATGAACATCAAGAAAATGATATTACAGGAAAGAAATTGCATTATTTCTCAATGTATAATCTGAAAGCAAATTCTTATTAAGGGATTCCATTTGCATTTATCTTCAAAGCTGCTATGGTTGGATCACAAGTAAAGTCAAAGGAAAGAAAGCATAGACATGAAGAATGGCTTTACTCTATGGAAAATCTCTTTAGTTATATCTGGATTCCGTATATATGCATTAGAATATGATATTTATCTTTTTATTTCTGACTTACTTCACTCTGTATAATAGGTTCTGGTATTTTGGATGAATGCATGGCTGTGTGCCTTGTAGGAAATACTAACGACCTTGTAATGTCTTTATCTTGAGAAAACTCAAGGAACTTTGTCTTTTCAATCATGAAATATTCACAGAGCACCTATGTTGCAGTGAAGGCTCAGTGGTGGGTACAGCATTCAGACAAAGGTGTTGCTTTAGCAGAGATTATATTTTAATGCGGAAAATGGAAATCATTGAAATGATAATATGATTTGATATAAAATTGCAACTACAAGTGCAAAAAAAGAGAAAGGAATGTGGAAGTAAGAGGATTTGTAACATGGGATGAGGCATTGTTAGGGAAATGGGCAAAGGATTCTTTGAGCTAAGATCAGAAGAAGTAGGAATAGGTATAAGTAAATGAGGAAGGCAGGAAAGAACATTCTAGGCAGAAGCAACTCTGTGCAGAACCAATGGCTGGAGAAAACATGGTGGTTTTAGCAGGGAGAGGGGGTGGAAACTGGGGCAACATGACCTGGAAGCATGGAGGGCTAAGGTGATCCCTTTCTATGTCATGTTAGGAGCTTTGTTTCAATTAAGGAAATCATTGAATTCTCACAAACAGGAAGGTGATAGATTTTTTATTCGAAAAGATGATTCTGACTGCAGAATAGAAAGGACCCTCTGAGGTAAAGGAACACAACAGGATAGTTCAAGAGTGAGCTGGAATAACTTATAGTCAGAGAAGAGGGTGTAAGGATAATATTTGTGGTGGGAAAACAATTGTATGTAGTGAAAGATGTCTTTTTTACATGCATTTATTGTTTCATTAAAAAACGAGGACTTGAGAGAACTCCAAGTTAACTCCAAAAGAAACAGCAGAGTAGCACAGAGAGGACCCAGGCTAGCTGATGTTCAGCTAATTTCTTGTTCTTACCTTATCAGGAATGGGTCATCAGTATACCATTAAATATTTAGTGGCTGCAGTATTTAAAGGACTTAAAGCAAATATAGTGAAAACTGAAAATCCAATTGATTCTACAATTATATTCATGGGATGGGTTATCAGTTGGATACTCTAGGTGGAATACTTGGGTTATGCACCATTTATGCATAGCTCAAAGGGGGGATATGGAAATGAAGGAAAATAAATTTGGCTTAATAAAAAGAGAACATTACAGCTTTTTTTTTTTACCAAGTAAAATGGTGGTGTGATGATTTTTCACATATTAAACTCTATTTCCTACCTCAAAGAAACTGGTCACTTCTACAACATGATTCTTAACATCCCCTTGAAACACATTGAAATTACTCTTGGGACTTCCCTGGTAGTCCAGTGATTTGAGCATACACCTTCCAATGTGAGGGATAGGGGATTAGATCCCCAGTCCAGGAACTAAGATCCCACATACCAGGGGCAACTAAGCCCATGCTGCAAGTACTGAGCCTATGTACTGTGGAGCCTGCACCTCATATCGAAGACCCAGCGCAGCCAAAAAAAAAATCACTGTTGAGAAATAAAGCCACATATTTAACATAATGGACAGAATTTTAAATGGAAAGTAAAATCATTAATGTGTTTATGTTTTCTGCTTCTACCCTTTATCTAACCATTCTCATCACTTATACATTTTAATTAACACAATGCTTTCAGAAAGCCCCAGCCAGATTGCCCTCACTTGCAAGTGTTTAATCTGGAATTAAGGCTGGCATCAGGCAGGACAGTGGACTGCTCACGTGAAGCAGAGGGAAGGGAAGGCAGTGGAACTCGGGGGCGGGTGCACATGCACTCCCAGTCACCTCCGAGGACCGGGAAGCCAGCTGCCCCACCCTTCATTCTCCTGGGTAAATGCTTCCCTTGTTCAAGCTCTGACATCCCAGCATTGCCCCCTTGAGAAGGAAGCTGTAAACGTCACTTTAACATTTAACAAGAGAGGAGAAACTCCCGCAGTGGAAAGCCAGGGGCACGAAGGAGGAGTATGTGAGCCCAAGCTCATCTCCCTGATATTGACCCAACCCTGTTGGATATCTGGTTAAGTTGTGAACAGGGAATAGTAAGAGGAAACTCAGGAGCCACCTGGGCTCTGAGTGCAGGGTCCATTGTGTGGTGGCACACAGTTTTGACAAATGCACTGACACAATCAAACCTTTTATTAATTTAAAAGTAACCTTGTCACAGGAATATGTCAAACTCTTCAGATACAACTAAAGGAAAACAAGTCACCATACACTCCAAAGAAGCTGAATAAATAAGAAAAAAGGTGACTGGAACTGTTTTTTTTTTTTTTTTTTAGTTCTTTCTTCCCATGTCAATGAAGATTTAAAAATTCCTTCTAATAAAACCTAAGGAAATTTATGAGTAGTTTTCTCCTGAAAGTCAGACTCCAATGGCACAGCTGCTTTCGCGGTGTAATGTATCTTTGCGGTGGCAGGTGTGAGGAGGAGGTGGGTTTGAGGCTCTTTGACCCCTGCCTTTGTGTAATTTAAATGAGAGAATGCTTCTAAAGCAAAAACTGAGTGCCTGCATTCCCTGAGTCAGCATAGATTTGATACCTCAGCTTTAGGCAGAGTTATAGCTGCCAAGTATGTATTAGAAACTATACATTAGTATTTGGTTTGTGATGAATAAATAATTGTCATTAATATTACATTGTTATATTTACAGGGATTATTAACGTTTATTGTGTATTACGTACCACGTAATAAAATAAAAGTTTTTTATTACCTTATTTGATGCTGAGAACAACCCTGTATAGACTGGGAATGATAGTTACTGAATCATAGTTGAATATACTGAGGCTCTGACATATTAAGAGGCTTGTCCAAGTCTATACAGCCACCAGGATTCCAACTCTGACTTCAAAGCCCTTGCTCATAGCAATAAAACATTCATTTAATGAAGAGAAGATGGGCTTCCTTGGTGCCTCAGCAGTAAAGAGTCTACCTGCAATGTAGGAGATGCAGGACACACAAGTTTGATCCCTGGGTCAAGAAGATCCCTCAGGAATGAAATGGCAACCCATTCCAGTATTCTTGCCAGGAAAATACCATGGACAAAGGAGCCTGGCAGGCTATAGTCCATGGAGTTGTGAAGAGCTGGACATGACTGGAGCGACGGAGCACACACACGATGAAGAGAAAGGTAGCTTAAGTCCTGAGTTCTCAAATCCATGGCTGCCCAGGGGAATCCTTGAAGAGCTTTGAAAAATACAGATGTCTGGATCTTACCCACCCGTTAGCTAGTCTGGGGCCAGCTGACATTTCTTAAAGGCTGCCTCGATGTTGCTGTGTAGTCACCAAGTTGTGTGCGACTGTTTGCAGCCCCATGGACTATACCCTACCAGGCTCCTCTGTCCATGGAATTTCCCAGCAAGAATACTGGAGTGGGTTGCCATTTCCTTCTCCAGGGGATCTTCCTGACCCAGGGATTGGATCGGACCCATGTTTCCTGCATTGGCAGGTGAATTCTTTACCCACTGAGCCACCTGGGAAGCCAAAAGCCTTTTAGGAAATTTTGTATGTAGCAAAGTTTGAGAATATCCTTGTGGACACAGCGGGGGAAGGAGACAGTAGAATGACCTAAAAGCGTATCACTGACATATACACACTCCCGTGTGTAAACCAGACAGCTAGTGGGGAGCTGCTGCAGAGCACAGGGAGCTCAGCTCGGTGCTCTATGGTGACCTTAGAGGAGTGGGAAGGGGGGCGGTGGTGGGAGAGAGGCTCAAGAGGAAGTGTATATATACCTATGGCTGATTCACATTGTAGTACAGCAGGAACTAATACACACTGTAAAACAATTATCCCCCAGTAAAAATAAAAATACTGTTACGAGAAAAAAAAAAAAAAAAAACAAAAAAAAAAACTTTGAGTATCTCTGAAGTAAATAATGCCACACTAACCAGAAAGCACAAGTTAATCTTCTGCCTTAACTCTTTCAGAGACTCTAGAATTTTCATAAGATTTACCAGTTTGCTTTCAATGATTCAAGAGACTTAAATTCTATTAAGATAGTTATGGGGGATAAATTGGATTTTCTGATCACAAAATGGGATTTTTAGATTAGGCCCATGAAAAATCAAGGTTTTAAAGTGGTACCTCAAAGTTCGTTAAAGAATAATAATTTTTGTAAGTCAAGCATTTCTTCAATATTTCAGTTTTTAACCTTTTCATTTAATTAATGATTAAGCAAGAAGTCCTTCATATTTTGACTCCTCTTATTAAACTTCTCTACATGTGTACTTTTTCCTTGATGACCCAAAAATAATGCTAGCATCTTCTAACATTTTGGGGACATCCTGGAAATTATTCTTCCACTGACTCATGATTTCCATGATTTACTTATATTTAAATTGCAGATAGCTAATGATACTTTTTATCTCATTTATCCACAGATAGAGGAAAAAATGAAACCGCTGAAAGCACCAGTTAACAGGTTACTATGTTGGTCGTAGCACAAAAAAGCTGGATGTGCCAAGTCAAGTTTTAGAGATCTGGGAGAAGTGGAATTCCAGGCAGATATTTTGCTAAGTGCTTGAAAGTTTGATGACTTGGAATTCAAGGGCAGGACTCTGGCAGGTTCAGATGGCATCTTGGTTTTCAATTTGCCCAATGATCTCCTAATTACTAAATGCAGCTGGCTCTTTTTAGAACTTACTTTATTCAATCTCTCTGTTACTTGATCCTGTTGACTTTGCCTTTCTTCTAGAAACTTTATTTTCTCCTTGGCTGGCATATCCTAATTCCTGGGTCTCCTCCTGGGATTTTGTCTTCTGGCTTCACTATCTGCCTCTTGAATATTTTTGGTGTTTTAAGAATTTAGACCTCCTTTCTTCTCACTCAGTAAACTTTCTGGTCTCCTCTACTTAAATAATTTTAGCTATTCTGATATTCTGAGAGAGATGGGAATACCAGATCACCTGACCTGCCGCTTGAGAAATCTGTATGCAGGCCAGGAAGCAAGAGTTAGAACTGGACATGGAACAACAGACTGGTTCCAAATAGGAAAAGGAGTACATCAAGGCTGTATATTGTCACCCTGCTTATTTAACTTATATTCAGAGTACATCATTAGAAATGCTGGGCTGGATGAAGCACAAGCTGAAATCAAGATTGCCAGGAGAAATATCAGTAACCTCAGATATGCAGACGACACTACTCTTACAGCAGAAAATGAAGAAAAACTAAAGAGCCTCTTGATGAAAGTGAAAGAGGAGAGTGAAACAGTTGGCTTAAAACTCAACATTCAGAAAACTAAGATCATGGCATCTGGTCCCACCACTTCATGGCAAATAGATGGGAAAAAAATGGAAACAGTAACAGACTTTATTTTGAGGGGCTCCAAAATCACTTCACATGGTGATTGCAGCCATGAAATTAAAAGATGCCTACTCCTTGGAAGGACAGTTATGACCAACCTAGATAGCATATTCAAAAGCAGAGACATTACTTTGCCAACAAAGGTCCATCTAGTCAAACCTATCGTTTTTTCAGTAGTCATTTATGGATGTGAGAGTTGGACTATAAAGAAAGCTGAGCACCAAAGAATTGATGCTTTTGAACTGTGGTGTTGGAGAAGACTCTTGAGAGTTCTTGGACTGCAGGGAGATCCAACCAGTCCATCCTAAAGATATCAGTCCTGAATGTTCATTGGAAGGACTGATGTTGAAGCTGAAACTCCAATACTGTGGCCACCTGATGCCAAGAACTGACTCATTGGAAAAGACCCTGATGCTGGGAAAAATTGAAGGCGGGAGAATAAGGGGATGACAGAAGATGAGATGGTTGGATGGCATCACCGATTCAATGGACATGAGTTTGGGTAAACTCCGGGAGTTGGTGATGGATAGGGAGGCCTGGCGTGCTGCAGTCCATGGGGTCACAAAGAGTCGGACACAACTGAGTGACTGAACTGACTGATGACTGTTACGTTTATATCTCCAGCCTATTAAAATATGCGTCTCATTATTCTTTGTATAATTCCAATTTCATATCCCTAGAGATATCAAAGTCATTGTCCAAAAAGAGTTATTTCTAGACTTTTTCCTTCAATGTTCTCTTTCTCTGTGAGTGACACCATCATCCATCTGGTCATGCAAATAAATAATCTTTGGATCAGTCCTTTCCCCAACCTAGAAATTGTTTCCAAGATAAATAGGTTTCAACTGCTGGTCTCTTTTGTTTCATTATTGCCATAGTTTATTTTGGGGCTTCCCTGGTGGCTGAGATGGTAAAGAATCCACCCACAATGCAGGAGACACAAAGAGGCAATTTCAATCCCTGGGTTGGGAAGATGCCATGGAGAAGAAAAATGGCAACCTACTCCTATATTCTTGCCTGAGGAATCCCATGGACAGAGGATCCTGGTGGGGTACAGTCCATGAGGTTGTAAGACTGGGATGCAACTGAGCAACTGAAGCATCACTACCACCATACTTTATTTGCTCATTAATTCCAAAATATTTATGGAATGTTATCTATATGCCAGGGCTTCCCATGTGGCTTGGTGGTAAAGAATCTGCTTGCCAATACAGGAGATGCAAATGACACAGGTTCGAGCCTTAGGTCAGGAAGATCCCCAGGTAAGAAATGGCAAACCACTCCAGTATTCTTGCCTGGAGAATTCCATGGACAGAGGAGCCTAGTGGGCTACAGTCCATGGGGTTGCAAAGAGTCAGACAGGACTGAGCTACTGAGGGCAGCACACATCTATATGCCAAGCACTGCAGACACCCAGAGAACTGGGCAGTCTCTACATAGAACTTGCATTGTAAAGGAGAGAGCTCATACATGAATGAATGAATACAGAAGGAATCATCAGAATATGGCATGAAAATGAGGTTGAAATACCATGAAAAGGAGGTGACAAGTAATGACAAGGAGGTTACTATGAACTGAGGAATCTCTTTGAGATGTCAGTTTGAAGAAGGAACCAGGCATATGAGATTCAGGAAAAGAGCACTACAGATAAATATGAGACCTGGTACAAACCCCCAAAGGTGGAGATGAGCTCTGTGTTTTTGAGTAACATAAAGAATGTTGGGATTTCAGAAGAATAGTGAATGGAGGAGGTGGGGATGGTAAAAGATGAAGTTAAAAAAAAAGTATCCAAGGGCCAAATCAATAGAGTTTTATCAGTCAGAATACAGGGTCTGGGTTTTACCCAAATGTATTTATTATTCTTAGAAAATATATTTTGACAACCCTGTAAAGAGTGAATTTTAGGCATTTCAACTTAAAAAAATGCATAACATGGGAGTTGTGAGTTAAGATTTATTTGGAGCAAAATGAGAACTATAGCCTGGGAGACAGCATTTCAGATACCTCTGAGAGACTGCTCCAGAAGGTTAGAAGTTCCCTCAGTAGAGATGTGATTTTGGTGAAGGAAGAGTGCATGCAGTCAGGCACACACATATATGTGTTTATGTGTAAATTATTATTTTCTTTTTTCCAGAAGGGTATTGCTAGTCATAAGGAGTTAGTCATCAGCATGAAGGATTTTAGTGTTTTACTACATACAAGAAGATGCAAAAATAGGGCTCATAAAATCTTCCCCTGAAAAATATCTAAATATCTGAAGATCTGTCTTGGCAAATTTTCCCTGAGTACACAGTGCCTCATTTCTGCTCTCCACTCTGAACTCCTTTCAGGAGGGTATTGAAAGCCAGCAGCTGCAGCAACACATGATTTAATCCTCAGAGAGTTAGATGCCAAGCGCCAATTTGTAGTTCACAGGGAGTATGAGAGAAGAAGCATTCAGTGAACAAGGATCTACCATGGGGTTCCATTAAGGAGATGGCAATTGCTTGGATTAGGATCATAATGGTGGAGGAGGTTAGGTGGGATGGATTCACAGTATATTTTGGAGAGAGTTTTGATAGAAGTTACTGATGAATTGTACATGGCAGGAGAGTTCAGGGAAAGAGAAATTAGGAATCATTCTTAGGTTTTGACTTTAGCATCCAGATCAAGAGTCACTTAATAAAATGGGGAGGATTGTGGAAGTTATGGTTTTGAGTGGAGAGAAGTCAAGTGTTCTTCTTAGTTTTTTTTTATTTTTGAGATGTTATAAGACATCTAAAATGAGATCCAGGGACTGCCCTAATGGTGCAGTGGTTAAGACTCCATGCTTCCAATGCAAGGAGCACAGGTTCTTCTCAGTTCCTTCAGGTCAGGGAACTAAGAGCCCATGTGCCTTGTGGCATGGGCCCCCCACCCCCACCCCAGCCCAAAAAGAAGAGACTAAAATGAGATAAGAAGTTCAAGTTCATAGCTTAGTGTATGACTATGTGTCAAAGCAAGGGTTAGAGTAAAAGATAGAGACTATAAGTAATAAGCATTTTAAGTAGCATTTAAACCATTATACTGAAAACAACATAATGCCTAAATATGTTAGATGGAATCACTCTAAGTATTTTACATGTGAGTGCTTCATATCGCCTGTGTTAATTCACTTGTACTTTGTGATAACCCCCACTTTATAGGTAAAGAACAATATGACACAGAAAATTTAAGTGACTTTCCTGAGTTTACACAGGTAATAACTTGCAAGTCCAGGGTTTATTTATTTATTTTAAGTCCAGGGTTTAAAATAAGGAGTCTGGGGACTTTGTGGAGGTCCAATGGTTAGAATTCCACGCTTCTAATGCAGGGGGTGTGGGTTCTGTCCCTAGTCAGGAAACTAAGATCCCCATGTCTGCCACATGGTCTGCCAAAAAAATAAATAAATAAATAAATAAAAAGGGGAAAAAAATGAAGAGTCTGGTTTGAATCTCCTTTCTTAACTCTGATTCATATTATAGGGTATGTACATAGCATGGAAAGAAAAGTGGTCCTAAACTCAACATTGTGAGAGGAGGAGCAGCCAAGAAAGGAGTCCATAAAGGAAGCAGTGAGATAGAGGAAGCCGGAAACCCAGGAGCGAGTGATGAGACAGGAGCTGAGAGGAGACAGCATCTCCAGCAGGCAGAACGATCAGACAAATGGAATACCATTGAAACGTTAAGCGATGTATAACTAGAGGAGTTATGTTTGACCTTGGCATCGCCAAGGTCATTTGCAAGATTGGCCAGGACAGTGTTTATAGGGAGTAAAAGCTAAAAGCCATTTGGTGGGGCTTTCTTCAGGGTCATCACTTGATAATCCTTTCAAGTGGAAATGCCCGTCTTTCCTTCGTGCCCACACTATAACCTGTCATTTTCCCCACCGATCTCCTGGTTATTCTCTTTCTCTGTCTCTCGCACTCCCACCCTCTGCTGTCCCTCTTTCTCTCTCTCTCTCTTTTAATTCTGTCTTTGTTGCTACTTTATTTATTTATTTATTTTCTTTCTTTTTTTTAAATTTTATTTTATTTTTAAACTTTACATAATTGTATTAGTTTTGCCAAATATCAGAATGAATCTGCCACAGGTATACATGTGTTCCCCATCCTGAACCGTCCTCCCTCCTCCCTCCCCATACCATCCCTCTGGGTCGTCCCAGTGCACCAGCCCCGAGCATCCTGTATCGTGCATCGAACCTGGACTGGAAACTCGTTTCATACATGATATTTTACATGTTTCAATGCTGTGGAGAAAAGGGAACCCTCTTACACTGTTGGTGGGAATGCAAACTAGTACAGCCACTATGGAGAACAGTGTGGAGATTCCTTTGTTGCTACTTTCGTCTCTTTCTCAGTTTCCTCTCCCACTTTCTCTAACTGTGAGCTTTGGAAGACAGTATATTAATCTTGTTCATTTTTGTACTCCTAGTGCATAGCAAGAGTTCCCAGTATTTAAGTCATAACTGATCAATATTTATTGATCGAATAAAGCCTGAATTCATCAGTAATGTAAAAATGATTTTATTGGATTTAATCATAAAACTTGTTTCAGGGTAGACTTTGTACTTGCAGTAGGAGATACAGGAAGCACTGTTTTATCTTAAAAACTGCATTTAAAGTTGTAATACTGGAATGAATAAAACTGGATATGAAGGTTTTTTTCTTCTCCCTGTAGATTCCAAGGAGGTTTCTGGAAGGAAGCCTTAGGATAACCTGAGACACATGTATTTAAAGAACCAATGAAGGATCAATACTTTGATTATTCACTCAGTATTGCTATTGAGACAGGAAATAACTATTTACTCTGGCCTGAGCTATCAGATCTCTCCTGTCAGACAGACCACAGCGTGCCAACTGACTGATAATTCCATAGCAAATGCAGAGTAATTTAGGCTCAGAGAATGGTGTTTGCTGGTAATTTTTGGCTCTGGAATTTTCCCACAGATTGATCTTTACATCTAGTGACTTCTGAGGCCACAATATTACAAACTATTAATGAAAAAAAAAAGCACAAAGCATATCTGTGTATTTGTCATATTAAAGACAGCTTTTAATCTGAAAATTGGCAGGAGAGTGATTGATGTACATTATTTAATCATATGATTACAAATAAGTTATAATGACAATTCATTATTTTTTTATTATAGTTCATTTATTATATACTGAAGTCTGGCTTGGGGAATTTTGAGCATTACTTTACCAGCATGTGAGATGAGTGCAATTGTGCGGTAGTTTGAGCATTCTTTGGCATTGCCTTTCTTTGGGATTGGAATGAAAACTGACCTTTTCCAGTCCTGTGACCACTGCTGAGTTTTCCAAATTTGCTGGCATACTGGAATTCCATCACCTCCACTAGCTCTGTTCATAGTGATGCTTCCTAAGGCTCATTTGATTTTGCCTTCCAGGATGTCTGGCTCTAGGTGAGTGATCACACCATCGTGATTATCTGGGTCGTGAAGATCTTTTTTTGTATAGTCCCTCTGTGTATTCTTCCCACCTCTTCTTAATATCTTTTGCTTCTGTTCAGTCCATACAATTTCTGTACTTTATTGAGCCCATTTTTGCATGAAATGTTCCCTTGGTATCTCTAATTTTCTTGAAGAGATCTCTAGTCTTTCCCATTCTGTTGTTTTCCTCTATTTCTTTGCATTCATCACTAGGAAGGTTTTCTTATCTCTCCTTTGGAACTCTGCATTCAAATGGGTATCTTTCCTTTTCTCCCTTGCTTTTCACTTCTCTTCTTTTCACAGATATTTGTAAGGCCTCCTCAGACAGCCATTTCACGTTTTTGCATTTCTTTTTCTTGGGGATGGTCTTGATCCCTGTCTCCGGTACAATGTTACAAACCTCCATCCATAGTTCTTCAGGCACTCTGTCTATCAGATCTAGTCCCTTAAATCTAATTCTCACTCCCATTGTATAATCGTAAGGAATTTGATTTAGGTCATATCTGAATGGTCTAGTGGTTTTCCCTACTTTCTTCAATTTCAGTCTGAATTTGGCAATAAGGGGTTCATGACCTGAGCCACAGTCAGCTCCTGGTCTTGTTTTTGCTGACTGTGTAGAGCTTGGACTGCAAGGGGATCCAACCAGTCTTTCCTAAAGGAGATCAGTCCTGAGTGTTCATTGGAAGGACTGGTGCTGAAGCTGGAACTCCAGTACTTTGGCCACCTGATGCTAAGAACTGACTCATTTGAAAAGACCCTGATGCTAGGAAAGATTGAAGGCGGAACGAAGAGGGGATGGCAGAAGATGGGATGATTGGATGGCATCACCGACTCAATGGACATGGGTTTGGGTAAACTCCAGGAGTTGGTGATGGACAGGGAGGCCTGGTGTGCTTCAGTTCATGGGGTCACAAAGAATCGGACATAACTGAGCAACTGAACTGAATTGAAGTGAATTTATTATTAGCTTCAAGCATACAATGAAATGATTCTGCACTTTTATATATTATACCAAGTTTAAAGTTATTATAAAATATCGGCTATATTCCCTATGGTGTACAATATATGCTTCTAGCTTATTATTTTATACATAGTGTTTCATCCCTCTTAGCCCTTTGCCCCTGTCTTATCCCTTATCCCAAAAAAGACTATTTGTCTTTTTCTGTGTTTACTTACTAAGCCTAATATCCTCCAGGTCCATCCCTGTTGTAAAAAAAAATGGCAAAATTTCATTCTTTTTTTTTCTTTTTTCTTTTATTTATTTTATTTTATTTTTATTTATTTTATTTTATTTATTTTATTTTAAACTTTACATAATTGTATTAGTTTTGCCAAATATCAAAATGAATCTGCCACAGGTATACATGTGTTCCCCATCCTGAACCATCCTCCCTCCTCCCTCCCCATACCATCCCTCTGGGTTGTCCCAGTGCACCAGCCACAAGCATCCAGTATCGTGCATCGAACCTGGACTGGAAACTCATTTCATACATGATATTTTACATGTTTCAATGCCATTCTCCCAAATCTTCCCACCCTCTCCCTCTCCCACAGAGTCCATAAGACTGTTCCATACATCAGTGTCTCTTTTGCTGTCTCGTACACAGGGTTATTGTTACCATCTTTCTAAATTCCATATATATGCATTAGTATACTGTATTGGTGTTTTTCTTTCTGGCTTACTTCACTCTGTATAATAGGCTCCATTCTTTTTAATGACCGAGCAATATTCCACTGTATATACATCACATACTCTTTATCCATTCTTCTGTTGATGGATACTTAGCTGCTTCCATATATTGTCTATTGCAAATAATGCTGTTATAAACATTGGGGCATATATATCCTTTCAAATTACTGTTTTTGTTTTCTTCTGATATATACCCCTGAGTGGGATTGCTGGGTAATTGGTACTTCTACTCTTAGTTTTCTGAGGAGCATTCACACTCTTCTTCCTAGCGGCTACACCAATTTACATCCCTGCCAGCAGTGTGCTGGGGCTTCCTTTTCTCCACACACTCTCCAGCAATCTTATTATCTGTGATGTTTTTGACAATAGCCGCTCTGACAGGCATAATGTGATATCTCATTGTAGTTTTGCTTTACATTGTGTGATGACTATCAGTGCTGAGCATCTTTTGCCTACTGATTATTTGTATGTCTTCTTCAGAAAATGTCAATCAATCGAGGTCTTCTGCCCATTTTTTAATTGTTGGGGTTTTTTTTTTTTTGATACTGAGTCATGTCTTATTCCTGATATTAGAGGAAAAGCTTTCAGCTTTTCATCATTGAATATGCTGTTAGCAGTGGGTTTGTCATAAAATTTCCTTCATTATATAGAGATATATTTCCTCTTTGCCAACTTTAGTGAGAATTTTCATCATGAATGGATGTTGAATTTTGTCAGAGGCTTTTCGTGTGTCTATTGAGATGTTCATGTGAATTTTGTTCTTTATTTTGCCAGTGTGTTGTAACTTGCTGATTGATTTGGGGATGGATTGCAATTTGTTCTTTAAAAGAAAAAATTTTTAAATTGCTTTACTTTTTATTTGTTATCATATTCATTATATCTCTAACAATGTGCTGTCTCTTGACAAATGAGTACCTCATTCTATAGATATGCCCCTCAAATTTTATACATAGGTTTATTGTTTTAGTTTTAAATCAGCATTATTTAGGAGTAAAGTGAAATATACTCATTTTAAGTTTTGACATATATATGTACTTGTGTAGGCACCACAGTAATCAAGATAAAAAGGATTTCCATCACCCTTAAGGCTTCTTAAAAATACAGTCAGTATGCTAAGAAGTTTGCAATTTAAAGCCATGCTACTTAAGAAAGCAAGGGGCTGGCATGAGACCATGAGGGGAGAGGTTGTGTAAGGTTGAGAAAGTCATGTAGTCCATATGAGCATAATAGCGATGGACATACATATTAAACCTTTAACAAATGCTAGATATCATTATTCACTTATACAATGGGAAAATGCTTTTTGTTATTCATATTTATATATAATAGGACTAAATTAAGTGGAGCTCACCTGCAACTTTAAGGCTTCTGTATTCAAACAAAAGCACATATTTTGGTTTTATATTATTTGTGTCTTATTTATCTCTATGTAACCATGAATTCTTGTATCATCTTGTAGTATTTTGTATTATCATTGCTATTCATTGTGCAGTGGTATAGTCATGGTGTAAACAGTCACAGTATCTGGACAAAGACATACAATTTAAGCTCTACTTAAATGATTAAAATAGTGCTAAATAAATTTAAATGCACTGTAGTGCTTAAACATGGCATAATGATATGCTTTAACAAATAAAATGGAACTTTTTGAGTGAAATTGATACAAAGCATTTTATCTCTTCAGTATAATTAAGTGGTTTAAAACATATTTGGTAATCTTAATCAGTGTGTGTATATTGATGTTATTCTGATCTCAGAGTCTATTGCTGAATCAATAGTTTGAGCTGGTTTTGGCTTGAGTCAGTTTTTACCAACTAAATTTTCTTCCAAAGTATATATTTAAAAAGTGTTTTCTCTGTTTCTATTAAACAATTTTATAGAAGCCCTTTTGTGTTTACTAGAAAAAAGGTTACACTAAATTTGGAATCAGAGAGGTAGAGCTTCATTTCAGTTCAATCAGTTCAGTCGTTCAGTATCAATTATTGAAGTACTCATTGTAACTAAATTCAGATGCATTTCAAATTTGCCTTAACTTAGGTTATTTCTCAGAAAATCCAGAAGTTGTGACAGGTCACCTTTTTCTCTGTACATTGATTTGAGGACCACTCTGGATTCAGATGTCAGTCTTACTTTATCAACTGTGTGCCCTTGGACAAGTTACACTACCTCTCTGTTCCTCAGTTTCTCTTTCTATGAAATAGACACAGCCATGATACCTCAGTTTTAGAGCTGTTAAGAGAATTAAATGAGTTAATACATGGGGTGCACTAAAATAGGACCTAGCATGGAGAGAACACCTAGAGAATATTATGCTTGCAAGAGCTTAACTAACTGAAGAGTTTATTAAACTGGATGAACTGAAATTAGTTTGGTCCCAATGTAAACATTCTTTGGGAAGAAAGTGGTCATTTTGTTCAAATGATTTCTAGCTCTGTACTGAAACTGTGTATGACAACCCTCTACCCCAGGCCCTTACCAGCTCTGAAGTTCTTGTAGCCTTGATCTGTATGAACTCAACTGCCTTTATTATTCAGGACACAGACCATGGTTGTTGAAAACTGCTGCCTTCCATACCAGTTCTGCCAAGGCTCCGAGCCTCACAGGTAAAGAGTCCGCCTGCCAATACAGGAGATGCAAGAGATGCGGGCTCAGTCCCTGGGTCTGGAAGATCCCCTGGAGTAGGAAATGGCACCCCGCTCCAATATTGTTGCTTGGAAAATTCCATGGGCAGAGAAGCCTGGCAGGCTACAGTCCATGGGGCCTCAAAGAGTTAGATATGACTGAGCAACTGAGTACACACACACTGAGCCTCTCATTGATTTCTTACCTGCAGAACTCGGCGTTGCTGATTCTTGCACAGGAATCTTGGGAAAGCAACCAAATTTAAGATAAAATGCTGACCTGGTTCACTGATTCATGCTTCAACATCCCAGGGCAAGCCAGGGACATAAGCTCTGGGTGATCCGCATGTCTCAACATGGAACCAGGGCATGATCACACGGAGGGCTCCGTGGTGCTATGCTCACCGGCCTGCTTTAGTGGATAAAGGGTCCTTAGGACACTGTCGCAACCACAGACGAGGAAAAGGCCGTAAGCAGTTCAAGTAAGAACTAGAAAGTAAGTTATCAGAGAATTGTGAACGCCCCCTCTCCCCCAGATTAAAAATTTAAAAGAGGAGGCATCTGGCGCTAATAATGAATGACACCTCTGAGAGAGGGAAGATGGCGTGTTTCCAGGGGACGCTTTCATGTCAGGATCATTTTGTCTGAGTGGAAAGTGATTTGCTGTGGGCCTTTACATAAACAGTTCCTGGTTCTCTGGCTCTGACTGTGACTCTGTTTGTTTTAATTCTAAACTGAAAAGGTAGTATTTATGAAGCTACAACTTCATGCTAATTCTGTGACCCATGAGTGTGTTCACATTCATGGCATTTTTGAATTGCAGTGAAACGAACCATGTCCGTGTGTGCACACTCAGTCACTCAGGCCTGTCGGACTCTTTGCGACTCTGTGGACTGTAGCCCACTAGGGTCCTCTGTCCGTGGGGTTTTCTCAGCAAGAATGCTGGAGTGGGTTGCCGTTTCCTCCACTAGGGGATCTTCCTGATCTAGGGATTGAACGCGCGTCTTCTGGATTGCAGGCAGATTCTTCACCGCTGAGCCGCCAGGGGAGCCCTAAATAGACAACAATGACAGTGAAAATGATATCTCAGTGAGTGCCCTGTCCCAAGTACAGCTGCAAGCACTTTGCAAGTAGCATGATCGGCATTTTCTGGCTTGTCAAGACTTTCTCAGTTTCAACATAAATATCCACATCCTGGGGACACTCTGATTCCAGGCAAACTGAGACTCTACTCACAAGTATTAATTTCATTTAATTACCAACCTCTTCCATTACCAGTGAGCGACTGTTTTCTCTTTCACCACTAAGGGAACTGAGATCCAGAGAGGTAAAGTCGTTGACACACAGTCACAGTGGTTGAGTGGGGCCTCAGACCCAGATAGGGGAGCTGTCCTTCACTCTTTTCCTGGGTTTAGGTTGGAATAAACACAGAAGTTGTTGAAGTAGACCCTTTTCACCAAAACTCGTCCCAGAACTTGAGTACTTCAATCCCTATGGATATAGGGAAAGGGAAAGTGAAAGTCACTCAGTTGTGTCCGACTGTTTATGACCCCATGAACACAGTCCATGGAATTCTCCAGGCCAGAATACTGGAGTGGGTCGTGCAGCGGAGGACAATGATTTTTTCTGCCATTCTTTGGTAACACCAAACCATATCACAAACTAATCTCAGAAATGCCCATCAGTGGGCATGAAGGAAGAACTTTCTGAGCCACTATAGAAAGTTGATTGATGACTTATCCAATCCTGCCAAAAAGCACGCCTGTACTGTACCGGCCTGTAGCACCTTCCATAGTAACTACTTAAAGAATAGTGCTAAGTGTCTAATTTGGGGGTAAAAAAGCACTTCAGCAAAATGTGTTCTGTTTATGTCCCGATCCTTTTCCTTGTCTTAAAAAAACATGAAGAACTCTCTAGACAAATTATGATATCTGACACTATCAAACCATGTTTCAGGTGGGAGTTACTCTTTCCTGGATGTACATGCCTTTTGATAGAGTTTTATTCCTTCTATCATTCTCTGCCCATGTGAACTGCTAAATGCTCTGAGCAGAGTAGTATTAAGTATAGTTCACAGACTTTCAAATTTAGATAAGTCATCACACAATGAAAATGGGAGGTGGGCAGCATGGCATTACCAACTTTAAACTTTATTAAATGATGATACTAAATAAAACGCCCACTACTAGTCCATTATCTTCTAGCACATAGATCTAGTATCACTAGCACATTTGCTTTTCAAAATTTCATTTTAATACAGAATGGGCCATCATCTTAGTGTGATATATGGAAGTTTATCTCAACATATAGTAGGTTCCCTGCATACGAATGAATTCAGTTCTGAGAGTGTGTTCATAAGTCCAATTTGTTTTTAATTCCAACAAAGTTAGCTTAGGTACCCAACGAACACAGAGGTGCTGAGGAAGCACAGCTGCCATGCTCATGCCAAGGATGGAAGAAGCTGCAGCAGACCAGAATCTGCCCAGCACACCCGTGGTGGGGCCAGATCTCAGCTCAGGGGGCTTACTGCACACTCCACGCCCCGCCAGCTCAGCAGGAAGGAATGGTCGGGGATGGATATGAAAGGCACGTACTGGATCTGGGAAGGTGTTGCTGACAATCGTTCACCATTGTGGTGACTGGGGAGCGGAAGATCTTAATTCTTCCCAGTTCTGCCTCCAAAGAGCTCCAGGGCCTTGGCAAGTGCTTTTATATCACCTAAGCCTCAGTTTCCCCTACAGCTGTATGACCTTCCAGGCTCCTTCTGCTGTAAAACACTCAACTCTTTGATTTCCAGTACTCTGAGGCCCCTGCCTTCTGCTAATGAACGATACATCCTAAAGTGTTAATCAGTCTCAGTGAGTTACAAGATGTGTCTCTTCAAGTAGGACATTAGTTTTGTCTGCATTCTAGTGACAGTGGTTTTACCTGAATTGAGAATCCCGCGTTGTGTGTAGAACCGCTCGGCATTCAGGCTGACCGTTAAAACATGGAAATCATTAAAACACACGACTGCAGATATATTCCTCATCTTTAGTTTCTGTGTGCCTTGTTCACAGATGGCACTTTGCAACCTGCTGGAAGGTACATGCCCTAAACCACAGCTCTAAATAGAAAACAAGCAAGCAAGTCAAATGTCAGGTGAAACGGGAAAGCATGTGCTGCTGCTGCTAAGTCACTTCAGTCATGTCCGACTCTGTGCGACCCCATAGACGGCAGCCCACCAGGCTCCCCCGTCTCTGGGATTCTCCAGGCAAGAACACTGGGGTGGGTTGCGATTTCCTTCTCCAATGCAGGAAAGTGAAAAGTGGAAGTGAAGTCGCTCAGTCATGTCCGACTCTTCGCGGCCCCATGGACTGCAGCCCACCAGGCTCCTTCATCCATGGGATTTTCCAGGCAAGAATGCTGGAGTGGTGTGCCATTGCCTTCTCCAAGCATGTGCTAAATATGCCCAAAAATAATGTGGCAAACCAGACACTTCAGCTGATTTTCCAAAGCAAGTATTAGTAACATGGCCAGGATGTATAAGCACATCACACACATATACACACACACAATCACACATGTATGCACATGGTGTCTATAGGTTTCTGAACACTTCTATATCTGGAAATAGTTTCTTTGAAAGCAAGGAAGGTGTCTTTTTCACAATTCCCAATATTTGGGTCAGTGACCATCACATGTCCAGGGCCTAGTCCCAATGTGTGGCATGAAAGATTGTTATCCGTTGGGGTTCTGTGAATGCTTCTTACCTCTTAAGCTCTTATCATTTTTACCCCGTATGGAAGAGTGGGAAGAAATGGTTTTCTCCAGAACCAGACTTTATGGAGTAACTAATGTTTGTTTATACCCCAGTGCATATTAAAACTATAGGGCCAACCTTTTTATAACTACAAAATGCTGAATAGGTAGTTGGAAGGGTGCAGGTGAGGGTTAAACAAGAAACAAATTCTTCTTATTATTTATTTTTTATACATTTTTATTGGAGTATAGTTGATTTGTTAATACAATGTTGTGTTATTTTTAGGTATACAGGAAAGTGATTCAATTATACTTATACATGTACTCATTCTTCAGATTTTTTCCCATAAAGCTTATTACAGAATATTGAGTAGAGTTCCCTGTGCCATACAGTAAGTCCTTGTTGATTATTTATTTTATATATGACAGTGTGTGCTCAGTTGCTAAGTTGTTCCTGACCCTGCAACAGCATGGACTGTAGCCCACCAGGCTCCTCTCCTTGGGATATCCCAGACAAGAATACTGAAGTGGGTTGCCATTCCCTTCTCCAATATATAGTAGTGTGTGTATGTTAATACCAATCTCCTTATTTATTACTTCCCCCATGTTTCCCCTATGGGAACATAAATTCATTTTCTTTCTTTTTTTTTTTAAACCCGAAGGCATTAAAATTTATTAAATGATGCAATAACAACAGAATTCTTTATTTACAATAGCATTATTTAACATCAAATAAGCAAATAGCATCAGCAAAGCAATATTAACTTGCATAAATGTATTTAAAATTTCTCTTGAATATATCTACCTTTTGCATAAACTGCTCACACTAGAAATACAAACATCAATGCAGGTGAACAAAGTGATGTTTGGAGTCAACTCCATTTTGAAAATAAAATATCTGTGTGTCTATTTCTGTTTTGTAAGCTGATTTGTATCATGTTTTAGATTCTACAGATAAGTGATATCACATGATATTTGTCTTTGACTTTACTTAGTATGATCATCCTTAAGTTCATCCATGTTGCTGCAAATGGCATTATTTTGTTCTTTTTTATGGCTGAGTAATATTCTTATAGGATGTTGTTTTAGGAACTTTCAGAAATCAGTGCCAGCTCCCCTCTCTAGGCTCTTTACAATAAAAAGACTGTAAAGGCTAACATTTCATGACATCAGAAGAGAATAAATAGTCAAAAGACGTCTCCACCGGCTTTTTAGTCTCTCTCCATATTGAATATTAAGAAAATATTTGGTATTACCCACAATGGCCTCAGCCCTCAGCTTATGAGGGGTTTTATTTTATTTTCTCCAGATAGTCAAGGAGATCAGGATCCCTCACTTTTTGAGAAGGCAGACATGGCAGGTTTTGCCCAAAAATTCTGTGAGAGGAACGGCACTGGCATCTTCATGCCCTCATGCATTGGATGGAGACTGATTACTGATGTGCCAGCTCACTCTCGCCTGTGGCCTCATTTGCGGTGGGTCAGTGCACAGGTATCTGGCTGTTCTTTGCTAGCCAGCTGAGACAGGAAACACACAACCGTTTTTCAAGAAAGTTGCTCCCTGAGACCCTGCACGCATACTGCGGTCACGCTGGTGCACAGAATATGTGAACAGTGTGAGCAAATCATGGCATAACTCATGTAAGTGTAAAAGCACGGTGTGCTTCCTGCTTTGTTTACCCTGTAAAAGGAAAAAAATCATTGCATAATGAGTGTTAAGGATATTTTGAGCAAACAAAGAGAAATTGGGCCATGAGTGTTTCAGAGGAGATGTTTTCTGGATCCAGATGTGTTCATTGTGTTTACAGGATGCCCAGTTATACATGTAGGCGAGACCTCGTGGGATTTTCCTCTGGAAGGAGTTAGTAGCCTTTAGCTGCAGTGTGTACCATATTTAGCTCCCTAAGAGGAAGTGTCTTCTTAGTTGAGTCTTAAGTTATTTCCTTCTCTGTTGCATCGCTCGCATACTATACCCCTCAGGGATATGTGGGTTGCATGTGGGCTAAGTCACTTCAGTCATCTCCGACTCTCTGCAACCCTATGGACTGTAGCCCACCAGGAGCCGCTCTCCATTGGATTCTCCAGGCAAGAATATTGAAGTGGATTGCCACGCCCTCCTACAGGGGAAGGATCTAACCCGCATCTCTTATGTCTCCTGCATTGTCAAGCAGGTTCTTTACCACTGGCACCACCTGATTCGTCCTAAAAAAAGCATAGATTGCTGCTTTGCAATCTGGACCAATAGAAATAAACTCAGATGTGACAGGCCAGAGGTTTTATTAGCTACCATATTCAGTTCATTTCAGTCACTAAGTCACATCTGACTCTTTGCGACCCCATAAACTGCAGCACACCAGGCCTCCCTGTTCATCACCAACTCCCAGAGTTTGCCCAAACTCACGTCCATTAAGTCGGTGATGCCATCCAACCATCTCATCCTTTGTCGTCCCCTTCTCCTCCTGCCTTCAATCTTTCCCAGCATCAGGGTCTTTTTCAATGAGTTAGCTCTTCGCATCAGGTGACCGAAGTATTGGAGCCTCGGCTTCAACATCAGTCCCTCCAATGAACACTCAGGACTAGTTTCCTTTAGGATGGACTGGTTGGATCTCCTTGCAGTCCAAGGGACTCTCAAGAGTCTTCTCCAACACCACAGTTCAAAAGCACCAATTCTTCAGTGCTCAGCTTTCTTTATTGTCCAACTCTCACATCCATACATGACTACTGGAAAAACTATAGCCTTGACTAGACGGACCTTTGTTGGCAAAGTAAGTTCAGTTCAGCTACCATATTAGCTACCTTCTGTTTTGAAAGCCCTTGGCATGACTCTATGATGGACCTCCTCAGAGAGCTTACTCTGTGGTCTAGAATCAAGCATTTCTTTAAAATTGATATCAAGTTCAGATTTCTTGAAGCAACTGCCAAAAAGGAGGTCTCTATGATTCCAGGGTGTCATCGCGATGAAAAGTTAAGTTTTTCTGACACTAGGGTGCCCATAAGCCAGTGTTAGTAATGCAGTGGATGAGTGAACTTAAAGTGCTCTGCAAAGAATCAAAACCAGCCTAGGAGAGAAGGAGCAGTTCAGCTATTAAGCCAAAATCATTGATGTCCCACCAAATTATTTGACCTGTGCTCAATTTTCTGTAGGGAATCTGTTATGGTTTACAAAAACAGGTAGTAAATATGTGATGAAAAGGAGAGAAACAAACATTGGTACTCCTGTTTTCAAGAAGTTCAAACCAAGCATTTTATATTAAACAGATGAAATAAAGCTGAGTTCTTAGAAGCCACTTAGAAGCATGCAAAATTTTGAAAGTAGGCTTGAGTGTACATTTTTTTGGGTGAAATTTACATAGCCTGAAAATGTTTTCAAAATTGTTAGACAGTTTAATAGATTCTTGAATATACAGCAACCCTGTACATGTTATCTTGCTATTAATATGTTTATAGGTGGGAGGAAATCTACATATTCATGCAGTTTTCACTGAAAGCTCTTTGAATTCCTCCTGCTTCTCTTGCTTGCTAAGACAGAAGCCTTGGGACAGTGGCAGCTGCTGCAAGGCCACCAAATTCAGCTCATCTCAAATGTTTTACTTTCAATCCATTTGGAAGAGAAGATTTAGTAGGTAGCATTGACTTTTCAGCCATTTTCTCTAAAATGCTTTTACTGCACTTAGGCAGGAAACACTCAGACTTAAAGCTTCCCCAGGAAACAGATAAGCACAGGGCTGGCTTGCAGACAGAGCAGGTCTCTGTATCTCTGAGTTGGCACAGCCTGGTAAAAATCGTTGAACTGCAGCGTTTCCATCATGGTGCCAGCCTGAGGCATGGCTGGATGCCAAGACTGCTATTTGGCAACAAGCGTCCAGACAAGCAGCTGGTTATTGCAGTGAATCTGAGCAGCGTGCCTGGGGCCTTGACTCTGGTGCCAGACCCTCCAACCCAGTTAGCAACTGAACCCTGGAGGCTTTTTCTGGCTCTGTTCCCGTCTCATCTTGGGGCAGGCTTTGCCCTGGCAAGGGAGGTCTCCAGCAGGTTGCTTGGTCCTGAGCTGGAGAAGATGCTTTAGACCACCAAGAGCTGAGGGAGCACTGGGCAGCCAGGGCCGGCCCTGGGGGTGGGGGAGCTGGTCAGAGCATGCTTTCACTAGAGCAATCTGGGGAGGGCAGAGTCCCTGTGAGCCGCTGGCATTCTGCTCTAGCTAGGGGCAAGGAGGCGACAGCCTGCTGTGTCTGCTTTTGGCCCTAATGGCATCTATTTTGTGCTTTTTTTTTTTTTTTACTGCTAAGACTAAGGGACATGGTGAGCAAACTTGTCAAGAGGAAATTTTCAGGAGGAGGCGAGGGAAGAGAAATTGGCCCGGGAAATACAGCCACGTTCAGGGAGTACCATGATGTTCGCCATGGGCGAGCAGAGTCTTACTAAATGTTCTCCAAGTTTTCAAAGTGGGGAAAAAAGAAATTACTTCCTTGGGTTTTTGAACTCCCTCTCTCTACCAGAACTTCTGGAACCTTGAGACTTGTTTGATCTCCGGCTTTGGGAAGGGAGGATGCACAGCTTTTCAGGAGGCTTTGTCTGCCTGTAGGTGCTCCCCTCCTGGGGTCTGCCATCATCTGCAAGTTTACTGCAGCTGCTGATGAATTTACACTGAATGAGCCGGAGCTGGGCACGGCATGTCTGGAAAGCACTCAGCCCTCTTTTTTTGTTGGGGCGAGTGTGCCAAGGGACTCTGGCAAGATGCTTTGCCCACTTTTCTCTAACCAACACCGCCCTACAGTTTGCAGCCCTGTGCCCTCCACAGTGACTGCCTGGGACTCAGAGAGCTGTTCAGAATGGTTCCGGATCAAGCCTGACAATTTGAACATAGCCATCGGGTAATCCTCAGCATCTTTCAAATGATGCCTGTAATTTCACCCAGGAAATTTGCCGTATACTACAATGGTGGAATTATTGAAAATGTTGGCACGGAGGACCAAAGACTCCATTGTGTTTAATTGCTGGGATTCCCGCCTCACCAACAGAACAAGTACCCACAGGATGCTTTCTGTGAAACTTGTCTTTTATTATTTTTGGTGACTTTCTGGAGCCAGGCATATGACTATTAATAGTGTATCTATCACTTTCTTTATTTTTTAATTGGAGTATAGTTGATTTACAATGTTGTGTTAATTTCTGCTATATAGCAAAGTGATTCAGTTATCCATACATATATATCCTTTTCAATGTTTCCTTCCATCGTGGTTTATCACAGGGTATTGAATAGAGACTAGTTGTTTATCCACCCTGTATATAATAGTTTGCATCAGCCAACCCCAGCCTCCCAATTCATCACCTTGGCAACTACAAGTCTGTTCTCTGTGAGTCTCTCTTTCATAACTATGTTCATTTTTGTCATATTTTACATTCCACATGGTTGTTCTTTGGTTCTCTGCCAGAATTACTGCACTTTTTTTGGTAATCTCTATGTCCACCCATGTAGCTGCAAATGGTGTTATTTCCTTCTTTTTGATGACTAAGTAGTATTCCCAGTGTATATATGTACCAAATCCTCTTTATTCATTCCTCTGTTGATGAATATTTAGATTGCTTCCATGTCTCTGCTACTGTGAATAGTACTATTTTGAACAAAGGGATGCATGCATCTTTTTGAAGTTTTTTTCTGCATGCCCAGCAGTAGGATTGCTAAATCATATGGTAACTCTATTTTTAGTCTTTTGAGGAAACCCATACTGTTCTCTATAGTGGCTCTACCAATTGACATTCCCACCAACAATGTAGGAGGGTTCCCTTTTCTCCACATGCTAGCATTTGTTATTTGTAGACTTTTTAAGATGAAGTAAATAGAATGTTTAGGTGAACTCCGGGAGCTGGTGATGGACAGGGAGGCCTGGCGTGCTGCGATTCATGGGGTCTCAAAGAGTTGGACACGACTGAGTGACTGAACTGAACTGAACTGAGATAGAATGGGAATATTGTTCTAATGTTTTACTGCAACTGTAAAATTTTCTCTTTCTTTTTTAAAGTATAGTCCAATGGCATTCTTTTACTTATTTGGTCATTTACCCAGGACACATACTTGTAATTTACCATGTACAACATTCCTCAGGACTGGGTACATCACACACTAATCAAACTCACATTGACAGTGTGAAGGAAGAATCTGTGATTAATTTAACTAAGGAATATTTCACTTAAAAATAATTTCACAATGATATACATGAGGGTTTTTCTTAGGTAGAGATTCATTTCGATTGTTAAAATAGCATCCTGGCTTTTGACGTTTTTGTTCATGAAGTCCTGCTTGGATAATTTTTG
This sequence comes from Bubalus kerabau, assembly GCF_029407905.1. NCBI lineage: Eukaryota > Metazoa > Chordata > Mammalia > Artiodactyla > Bovidae > Bubalus > Bubalus kerabau. The sequence continues at coordinate 5,789,595 of NC_073643.1, forward strand.
TTAGAGCTTTCCTGCATTCACTCTGCCTGCTTCCTACCTATCTGCTGGACCCCTGTGAACACCTGAAACATCAGTTCAAATACTTTGCATCACACATCTGTATACCTTATCCAGTCTTCGCAAAATCATTTCCAAAACAGCCATCTGTGTTCCCATTTCACCTTATTTATGGGTTGATTATCACACACATCACCCTGCGTTCTAGTTCATTGCTTCCTCTCATCTCTCCTACTAGATGGGAGCACGCTGAAGAGTGGACTCTTCCCTATCTATATTTTTATGCATTTTAATTCCAGTGACACTATTTTTTTTGTTTTAATATCTATTTGTTTATTTGGTTTCACTGGGTCTGAGTTGCGGCATTCAGGATCTTTTAGTTGCAGCACGCAGGCTCTTAGTTGAGGCTTGTGGGGTCCAGTTCCCTGCCCAGGGATCGAACCCAGGCCCCCTGCATTGAGAGATCAGAGTCTTAGCCAATGGACCACCAGAGAAGTCCATTGGAGACAATAAATCATATAGAGAAGTGAAGTTATCACCATTTACATCAAGAACATTGTTTTGTCTCTGGATACAAAAGTACAGTTGATTCTTATTATTTGTTGTAGTTATTCTATGAAGTTACTATAAACCCTGAGTTAGCAAATAGTGAACCATTGCTCCTAACAGAGAGTTAGCTTCAAACTTTGACTGCATATTCATCAACCAATCAGTACAAAATCTTGTTTTATGTGTGTTTCAAGATACACATTTAATATATACTGTTAATTCATTAATATTGAACACATGGCTGAAGCACTATAACTCAGGCCTGAACAAACTAACCTAACACAGTTTTTTTTTCCTCTGTAAGGCACTGTCAAAAATCCAGAAATAGTAAAATTAAAACCACCAAATCAGTAGAACTCTATTTAGGACGTGTTCATTGTGCAAGTAAGTATTGTTTATGATTTGGGAGCTTTCACATTCAAAACTGACCAGAAACTTGGATGCCTGGCCTGATAGGATGGCTTATGAAGTAACCATGAGGATGTTGTACAATCTTTGGTTATCATGAAGGTGTTCCCAGAGGCATGGGGTTAGTCAAAAGTGATGATCTTATAGCGCTTTTAGGAAGATGACGCAAGTGTCTTTTATGACTACCATAGACATTTCCAAGAAATAACCCAGGTGATGATTAACTCAAAGTCATGAACTAAGCTAGGGTTAGCTTTACATCCATGGCTTAAATGATTTTGTCTGCTTGGAAGATTTTTAATCCCGATCTCTACTTTATTTTAACAGCATGTTAAACTAACAGCATGCTGCACTAACAAACACTAGAGAGCACTTACATGCTAAGATGTGGGGGGGGGGGGGGCAGGGAGTAATTTTAAACAGGAAAAAAAAAACAACACAAAAATGTGAAAAATGTGGCATTAAATAGATAGCCCAAAGGACCATCTTTCCAGGATGCAGCTGAACCAGGACTTGTTTCCAGGATGAGCTGAAGCAGAAAGGCAGAGTGTGGCTGTGTTCCGTGTCAGCCAAACACATGTGTCAGGAAACCGTTTTCTCACTTCTTTACTCACATTTCCGCAAATGACCAGGAAACCAGCACAAGTATTGATGTTGGAGTTACCGATACAGTTTAGCGATTAAGTAAATTCTCAATTACTAAATCTGTGAAAAGCAAGGATGGACTACTTTAAGTATCGCCCCTGTTAAATCTGATAGTCAACATTTTGTTTGATCCAAACTGGGTGTGTGGTGTGGAGCATAGAATTAGAAAATGCCATTTCTGTGTGGTGGTTTATAAGTAGCGATTAGGACATTGTCATCTGAAACTGTTGTTGTGCTCAGTCACTAAGTCATGTCCACCTCTTTGCGACCCCGTGCACTGCAGCACCCCAGGCCCTGTCCATTCAGCCGGTGACGCTATCCAACCATCTCACCCCCTGCAGCCCTCTTCTCCTTTTGCCTTTAGTCTTTCCTAGCATCAAGGTCTTTTCCAATGAGTTGGTGCTTCACATCATTTGAAGTAGATTTTATTATTTATTTTTTATTACATTATAAATGACTTGCAATGTTGTGTTAATTTCTGCTGTACAGCAAAGTGATTCAGTTATACATACATACATGTATTTAGACATGCTTTTTCATGTTCTTTTCCATTATGGTTTATCACAGGATATTGGATATAGTTCCCTGTGCTACACAGTAAGATCTAGTTGTTTACCAGTTCTATATATAATAGTTTTTATCTACTAATTCAAAATTCCCAGTCCATCTACTCCCCCTTCCTCTTGGCAACCACAAGTCTATTCTGTATGTCTTCTGGTCTGTTTCTGTGAAGTACATTTTATTTTTTAAAATATTCTACTCCTTATTTACTTATTTTTTTTGGCTATGCTACGCAGCATACAAGATCTTAGTTCCATAACAAGGATCAAACCTGAGTCTGCATTAGAAGTGTAGAGTCTTAACCACTGGATCGCCAGGAACGTTCCTAATCCACTCTTTTTTTTTTTTTTTTTTTTTAATCTTGAGTGTTTAATTCCAATATAAGAATGAGGGCATGCAAAAACATGTGTTATGCAGAAGTTACTCCATATCCCTTATAATCTGCCCTATTCTAGAAGTGAATGTAATATTAACTACAAATGAAGTATTGAATACTTTAAAACACATCCAGAGCGTGAATCTCTGCACAGTGGATTTTCAGTAGCAACAACGAGCTTGACTCAGAGTAGAATATAGATACACATGTAGTATTGTTGATAACACGCTCTGGGGACTTCCCTCTGCAATGCATTTAATCCACTATGTACAGTGGCTACTGTACAGGCATCTTTTTATCCATCTTGTGCGGGACTACACACAGCTCTAGAAGGATGCATACATTAAGATCCATAGGAGAGTAATGACCATGCTCATAGAAACAGATTTTTTTTCTAGTAGAAAAACATGGGTATTGTACTTTCAAGGCATTCATCATGTAGGCTGAATGTGTAAGTCTTTAAGGAAACTCAAAAAATTTTTAACGTTTACATCTTTACATAAATACACTCAATGAAAGAACCAAGTGCTTGTGTGTGGAAGGTGACATAAGAAGTACGTGAGACATCTGTCTGCTCTCTGCAGCCCTGACAACACTGGAGTAAAGGGAAACATAGCTGGAGAACTAAACAAGTATACCAGGGTGCAGTGGGGGGAGGGTCTCAGAACACTCCTCGTTTTAAAATGAGTAAGTGTACAGCGTGTGACTTTAGTTCACAATATTGTACTGCATGTTTGAAAGTTGTTAAGAATGTACATTTTTAAAATTTTCATCACATATACGCACAAAAGACAAGTATTGAAATAACTTTCATGTAAGGGTGATAGGCTTAAGGGTGTGATAAAGAAGCCACCAAACCAGTCCATCCTAAAGGAAATCAACCCTGAATTCTCACTGGAAGGACTGATGCTGAAGCTGAAGCTGCAATACTGTGGCCACCTGATGTGAAGAACTGACTCATTGGAAGAGACCCTGATCCTGGGAAAGGTTGAAGGCAAAAGGAGAATGGCTGGCAGAGGACGAGATGGTTGGATAGCATCACTGATTCAATGGTCATGAACTTAGGTGAACTCCAGGAGATAGTGAAGGACAAGAAGCCCTGGCAGGCTGCAGTCCATGATGCTGCAAAGAGTCAGACACAACTTAGCAACTGAACAACAACAAAAGATGCCATCAGAACGAGAAGACCTAGGAAGTCTCTTTTGAGACAGACCTTGCATGGGCAGTGTTGTGAATGTGACACTGAGCAGACTCGGGGTCACACCTCCGTCTGGGCTGACTGTGTGGGGAGCACAGGGCATGAGTTCCCATGGAGGGAATTAGCTCACTAGATCTCAGAATCTGGGAGCCATCCTTGACTCTGTCTTTCTCCACCTCCACGTGCAGTCAGTTGCCACATCATGCCACATCGTCTCCTGAATTTCTCCTGGGTGTTCATGCTTTGCTCCTATATCCTTCCTGTCACTGCTCTCACCCGGGTTGTGCTATCTCTTTCTGGAAAGGCCTTCCTGAAAAGCCCTGGCAAAGGCCCTCTGAGCTGTCTTCTGTACTGCTACTAGAATCAGTTACCCCTTGTGTTAACTGCTTAGTCATCTCTGACTCTTCGCAACCCCATGGACGGTAGCCCACCTGCTCCTCTGTTGGGCTGAATTCCTTGTGGAATTCTCCAGGTGAGAATACTGGAAGTGGGTTGCCATTTCCTTATCCAGGGCACTTCCTGACCCAGGGATCGAACCCAGGTCTCCTGCATTGCAGGGAGATTCTTTACCATCTGAGCTACAGGAAAGTCCCTTAGTCAAGCAGATAAGGTCCCCTTGAAGCCCAGAGTCCTTCAAGCATTCCCTCAGCCCTTGCCTGCCATCGAGGCCTCTCAAGGTCAAGACATCCCCTCTTTCCTTCTCCAGCCTCACTTCTGGCCACTCAGCACCTTGCCCTGTCTGTGTCAACGTTAACAATCTCAGGTTGCTAAGGTTGCCCTACAGCATTTTATACCTCTGCCTGGAGCACTCCCCCTTCCTTCTGTAGCTCCTGGGCATCTGTTCAGGTATCAACTACATCAGTTCTTCTAGGAAGTCCTTCTCAACTCTTAGATGAGACCAGATGGTCTTCTGAATTTCTCACAGAGAAATGAATGAATCTACAGTGTATTATACTTGCATTTTAAAACCTTTGACCTACCATCGAACTACAGCATAAGCTCCTTATGTACAAGGATTACATCTTATTTACCACTCTATATTTTCCAGCATCAGTTGAATGAATATAATAAAGGGTACACAGGCCAGGGAAGATTTTTGGAGGAAGGATAGACATGTCATACCCAGAGATAAATATATTTATCTGTGTATTGCATATTTATACACTCATAGTTCATGGATTGGAGAAGGCAATGACACCCCACTCCAATTCTCTTGCCTGGAGAATCCCATGGATGGAGGAGCCTGGTAGGCTGCAGTCCATAGGGTTGCTAAGAGTCGGACACAACTGAGCAACTTCACTTTCACTTTTCACTTTCATGCATTGGAGAAGGAAATGGCATCCCACTCCAGTGTTCTTGCCTGGAGAATCCCAGGGACAGGGGAGCCTGGTGGGCTGCCGTCTATGGGGTTGCACAGAGTTGGACACAACTGAAGCGACTTAGTATCAGTAGCAGCATACTAACATATGCGCTTCCCTCATAGCTCAGTTGGTAAAGAAGACTTAGCAGCAGCAGTTCATGGTTATTCATGGTCAGGTCTTTCAATTATATAGAAACCATAATGTAGGAATAATGAAAGACCAACTAAAGTTCTTGGAAGGACAAATGGAAGAGGAGCTGTTGTTTAAATGTTTCCAAACATAAACACTGAGTGTTGATTGTCTTTTTTGAGTCCTTGAGTGGGATCTATATTAGCATCATACTCTCAGCTAAGCATAGCCTATTATATGAGGCTTCCCAGGTAGCCCAGTGGTGAAGAATCGGCCTGACAATGCAAGAGACACAAGAGAAGTGGCTTCAATCCCTTTGTCGGGAGGATCCCTTGGAGAAGGAAATGGCAATCTATTATATAATGTCTCATAAATAGTTTGGGCTATTCCTTCTTTTATTCAACTTCCTTAAAATATTTATCTGTAATTAATTTCCCTGTTACATCATGAAGTGAGGGATCCTGGGTGGTGAAATGAATAGAGTTATGCAATCAGGAGATTGTATCCCTGAGCCCATTGCCTTGGGTGAGTTGTTTTGACTCTGGGGGAAGAGAGCTGCTGATGAGAAATTGCCAGTCATTTATTCCCACAGACAAGGGAGTTATTAACACTCTTAAGTGCAGGGCACTTTGCAAGGTCCACTGATAAACACACATCATCTTTCTTCAAGCAAGTACAATTGACAGGGCTAATTTGCGTGGCCGAGAACTTCACTGCCATCCTCCCCACCATGGCTTTCTCACCCCAAAGCACATGGAATGGCGGGACGCTGTTAGCAGGAGACCTTCTCATTAGCAGTGACTCAGGCAGAGCGCGTCGAGGATCTGAAGACTCGATTTGTACTGTCTTTTTGTTCTACTGCCAGCTGAGCACTTACATAAGCACATAGCATTCATCCACAAAAATAAAAAATGGCACTATTTGTCATCTACCTGTTTCATATGTCATAAAAACAAATTATATTCTTCTTTTAAACCTTCCTTCCACTTCTTGTGAATCAGTGCTAATTATCATGAAAGATATGCATTCCTTCAGTCAGGAACTCACTTAGCGAACTGACTAATCACCAGCTATGTTTAAGCTGCTGCGATAGGTGCTGAGAATTAAGAGCCTTCGTTTTTTTGACATGATTTTTATTTTTAAAAAATTCTTACTGGAGTATAGTTGCTTCACAATGTGTTAGTCTCTGCTGCACAGCAAAGTGAGACAGCTATACATATACATATATCCCCTCGTTTTTGGATTTCCTTCCCATTTGAAAGTGAAAGTACTAATCATTCAATTCAATTCAGTTCAGTTCAGTTCAGTCGCTCAATCGTGTCCAACTCTTTGCGACCCCATGAATCGCAGCACGCCAGGCCTTCCTGTCCATCACCAACTCCTGGAGTTCACTCAAACTCACTTCCATCAAGTCGGTGATGTGATCCAGCCATCTCATCCTCTATCGTCCCCTTCTCCTCCTGCCCCCAATCCCTCCCAGCATCAGAGTCTTTTCCAATGAGTCAACTCTTCGCATGAGGTGGCCAAAGTATTGGAGTTTCAACTTTAGCATCAGTCCTTCCAAAAAACACCCAAGACTGATCTCCTTTAGAATGGACTGGTTGGATCTCCTTGCAGTCCAAGGGACTCTCAAGAGTCTTCTCCAACACCACAGTTCAAAAGCATCAATTCTTTGGCGCTCAGCTTTCTTTATAGTCCAACTCTCACATCCATACATGACCACTGGAAAAACCATAGCCTTGACTAGACGGACCTTTGTTGGCAAAGTAATGTCTCTGCTTTTGAATATGTTATCTAGGTTGGTCATAACTTTCCTTCCAAGGAGTAAGCATCTTTTAATTTCATAGCTGCAATCACCATTGGCAGTGATTTTGGTCGTGTCCTACTCTTTGCAACCCCATGGAGTGTAGCCTGCCAGGCTCCTCTGTCCATGGAATTTTCCAGGCTAAATACTGGAGTGGGTTGCCATTTCCTTCTTTAGGGGATCTTTCTGACACAGGAATTGAACCCAGGTCTCCTGCATTGCAGGCAGACTCTTTACCATCTGAGCCACCAGGGAGGCCCTAATGAAGTCACCACAGAGCATGGAGTACATTTCCCTGTGATATACGATAAATTCCTATTAGTTAACTACTTTCTGTAGAGTATTAATAAAAGCCTTTAGAACAAAGACTCAGCCCACGAGGACCTTAGAGGTGAATGGTGGGGCAGGGAAGGGGCGGTCAGGAGAAGAAATGATTACAGCAGTGTGCTAACTGCCAAATGCCTGACTTCTAACAACATTCCTGTTTCCGGTGTATCTCTATTATACAGACCCTTGGAGTACGTGCAGATAGGAAGAATAAACCATAAATGTGCCAGTGTGAAGCAAGGATCCAGAATTAAGAGAATAGAATCACAGAGTTAGAGTGGACACTAAAACACAAGTCCTAACTATTTCCTAAGGCTCGAGTTCCATCTAAAGCCCAGGAGCCTAGAGGCTCACTGGAGTATTTATACTGAGATGGACTCCCCACCTTTTGATGTATTTCATGTCACTGTTGATCAAGTCTCATTTTTTGTGAGGTATTTTCTTGTAACAAGTCAAAATACATATTGCCATACAGAGCAAAGTAAATTCCTCTTCAGGATAACAGCCTTGAAAATATAACAAGGTAATTGTCAGTGCCCTTGGGTCTTTTCTCCAGGCTAAATAAAATCAATACAGTATTGGTAGAAGTCGGTTAGCCATCCCAAAGTCTTTCTGAATGTAAAAAATAGAATATATTTTCAGTGTTCCAGTTATAATTTCACGGGTCGTAAGAGCAGTCTGGTGGGTAAAAGTAACAGTAGAGTAGAATAGAGTACAAAATACAAGAGTGTTTTACACACGGTAAGCATAGCTGTTGTTTCATGAAATGTTTATTTCAGGTGTGTGTACATATCTGTATTTCTGTACACCTGTGTTTGTATATACTGAATCCCAGATTTAAATGACTTCTTTTTAAACTAGCTGATTTACAATGGTGTGTTAATTTCTTCTGTACAGCAAAGTGATTCAAATATACATATATATATATATATATACACACACATTATTTTTCATATTCTTTTCCGTTTTGATTTGTCATAGGGTATTGAGTATAGTTCCCTGTGCTGTACAGTGGGCACTTGTTTTTTATCCATTCTTTGTATAACAGCTTGCATCTGCTCACCCCAACTTCCCACTCCATCCTTCGCCTGACCCCCTTCCCCTTGACAACCACTGCTCTGTCTCTACGTCTGAGTTCTGCTTCTGTTGTGTAGATAAGTTCATTTGTGTTATACTTTATATATTCTACATATAAGTGATATCATATGGTAGTAAAATAATTTCTTAATGTGAATCACAATAAACAAAATAAGAAAAAATAAAACTAAACCTCTGACACATCACCTCAACAGATTTCTCATACTTTAAGAGTTTTTTGGAAGTCAGTGTGCATAAGAATGACCTGGAAAGTTTGTTAAATACAGATTATCTTCCTTCCCTTCCTCCCTCTTCTCCAGATTCTCATTCAGACTGTCTCGGGTGGGAGGAGTTGCACTGGCAGTTTTAATATACATTCCACCTTATAGGCCCCTGGGCTCTTCACCTATTGATCTACGGAGACCACCCTCAGTCGCCCTGCCCTTAGTGGCACCTGAGTAATTTACATGAGAACCATGTGATGGTCAGAGTGTGTCAATCTATAGAGTCAGTGTGTATAACACAATTGCTTTTATATTTTAAAATCAAATTAAATATTTTAAATAATTTCTGCTCACAGCCCACTTTGGAGACACTTGGAGAATTGGCAGTAGTCTTTGCAGGGGAGAGCAGGGCTAGAAATAGAAACTCAAGGAGGACTTGGAAAGGAGCGTTTGACTCCCAGGAGTGCATTCGCTTGTGCTGACTGAGCTCAACAAGGGTCGAGCCCGGCTCAGCTCACTAACTACATCTCCCTGCCCTGTCCTCACCGCGCCTGGGAGGACTTAACCTTCGGTGCCCTCAGCCGTCCGCTACGATCTCATCACGGGTCCTACTTGTCATCCGAACGCGATTTTCCTCACTAGAAGTTTGTAGCGCAGATTAGCCAGAAATGGTGCTTCCTACCTATTGGCTCCAACTAGAGACCAAGCTTCAAGCCTGTGTCCTGTCTTGATTTTCTCGTTTTGTTGCTGTTTCTCCTAAACGTGCAGTTTTCTCTTCTTCCTTTCTTGTGTTTCTTGTTTATGATAGAATTATGACACCTTCCCTTTGAGAATGCTCATCATAATGTTTCAGTCTTGAGGGGATTTCTCCACCCTCTAATGCCATCTCTGCCTTCAGAAATTCACACATCAGTATCTCACCCATGCCTTTCACTTCACTGTCTTCTTTTCTCCCTTCTAAATGCAAAGCCTCTCTTGGGTTTACCTTTTCCAGGTCTTCGAGAGCCTCCCTCCAGCCCCTCTCTCAGAGCCTCTTCTACCATACAGACAATGACGGCAACAATGCCAATCAAATGGCATCCCTCGGCTCACAGGGCTTCAAAAAGTCTATTCTTGCAAAAAGTAGCTTTGCACACAAAGACTGGAAGTATGTACATCTTGCTGATATCGCAGTGTTGGGCATTAGGAGCTTTTGGAATGTGTAGGTAGCAGCTGGGCGTGATCTTCTCTGAGAGATACTCTCCTGAGTCTTTAACATTTTGCGTTGAAAACAGGAAGTCTACATATAAGAAGGGAGCCTAACATTTTGAGTTTAAATCTGCCACTTTGTAGACTTGTAAATATTGGGCAAACTACTTCATTTCCTGAGTCTCTATTTCTTTCTCTTTAACATGGGTGACAATACATCCTGAAACAGAGCAGTTTAAACCATGATCAAAAATAGAGAATTACACTCACAGAAAGCCCTGTCCTAATTACCACTGTTAATCTGATTCCTGAGTTACAGCTTCATTTGTCAGGTTAAGTCCCATTTCTCTACGGACCCTTTCTCAAGACGGACCCTTTCTCAAGGGTGTGGAGTCAGTGTCAGGTTGAGCTTCCTTTTAAGAGAGGCTGTCTTCAGTCCATGATATTTCTTCATTTAATATTGTTGTCAATTTGAGTATTATTTTTAAATTGACATATAGTTGATTTACAATAGTGTGTTAGTTTCAGGTGTACAGCAAAGTGCTTCAGTTTTATATATGTGTGTGTGTGTGTGTGTGTGTGATATATACATGTCATTACAGGTTATTACAAAATATTGAGTATAGTTCCCTGTGCTACAGGTCCTTGCTGTTTACCTATTTTATATGTATTAGTGTGTATGTGTTAATCCCAAACTTCTAATCTGTCCCTCGTGCCTGCCTTTCCCCTTTGGTAACCATAAGTTTGTTTTCTGAGTCTGCTTCTGTTTTGGACATAAGTTCATTTGCATCAGTTTTTAGACTCCACATATAGGTCATATCATATGTCATCTGTCTTTGTCTGATTTACTTCACTTAGTATGATCATTTCTAGGTTGATTCATGTTGCTGCAGAGGACAGTATGTCATTCTTTTTTATGGCTAGGTAATGTTCCATCTTCTTTACCCACTCATCTGTAGATAGACACTTAGATTGTTTACCTGTCTTGGCAATTGTAAATAGTGTTGCAGTGAACACTGGGGTGCATGTATCTTTTCAAATTAGAGTTTTCGTCTTTTCTGGGTATTTAATAAATCACTGGATATTTTCTTGTTTATACATTGTCATATGTCATCTCCTAAGGGGATGTCATTACATATTCTCATTTACTTCTATTGTCCAATTATTCAGCTTCCTGGGCAGTCAGGGCCACAGTGCGAGCCTCTGTCTGTCTTCAGTCTCAGAGCTACACCTCACTTTCCTTGATTTTTCTGAAACGTCACTTCTGGGATGAAGCCACAGACTCTGCTTTCTGGAGTGTACTCAGTCCTTACAGTACATGTAACACTTATTTTATCCCAGCTTCTCCTATTTTAGCAGCTTCAATGAAGCTATTTTTAATGCTGTGCCAAATGTGTATTCACAGATTGCAACCATGGCTAGGTTGTTGGGAAGGATAAATCTGCAAGCTAGGAGGATGGATTGTGCCCATATGGTTTCTAACTTATTGTTTCTGCTTAGAAACAGAAAATGGCTTAAGAAAACTAAAAGTGCACCTTACACTGGTCAGAATGATCATCATTAAAAAATTCACAAACAATAAATGCTGGAGAGGATGTGGAGAAAAGGGAACCCTCATGTACTGTTGGTAGGAATATAAATTGATATGGTCACAGTGAAAAACAACATGGAGGTTCCTTAAAAAACTAAAAATAAGGCTACAGTATGACTCAACAGTCCAACTCATGGAAATATACCCAGAGAAAATCATAGTTCAAAAAAATTCATGCTCAATGTTCATTATATAGCACTGTTCACAATAGCTGGTACATGGAAGGACCCTAAATGTTGCTATCTACCAATAAAAGAATGGAAAAAGCAAAATGTGGTCTATATATACACAATGGAATATTACTCAGTCACAAAAAAATGACTGGAACTGTACACTTTGCAGAGATGTGGGTAGACCTAGAGACTGTAATATAGAGTGAAGAAAGTCAGAAAGAGTAAAACAAATATAGCATTATACTGCCTATATGTGGAATCTAGAAAAGTGATACAGATGAACTTATTTGCAAAGCAGAAATAAAGACACAGATGTAGATGTATGGATACCTGAGGGGGGAGCAGGGGAGATGAATTGGAAGATTGAAATTGACACATATACACTATTGATACTATGATATTGCAAGGAGATCAAACAGTCGATCCTAAAGGAAATCAACCGTGAATATTCAAAGAAAGGACTGATGCCAAAGCTGAACCTCCAATACCTGAGGCAAAGAGCGAATTCATTGGAAAAGACCCTGATGCTGGGAAAGATTGAAGGCAGGAGGAGAAGGGGGTAACAGAGGACAAGATGGTTGGATGGCAGCACCCACTCGATGGACTGGAGTTTGAGCAAGCTCCAGGAGATGGTGAAGGGCAGAAAAGCCGGGTGTTCTGCAGTCCATGGGGTTGCAAAGAGTCGGACATGACTGAGTGACTGAACAACCCACAACTATGTATAAAACAGATAGCTAGTGAGAACCCGCTATATAATACAGGGAACTCTACTCAATGCTCTATAGTGACCTAAATAGGAAAGAAATGCAAGGAAGAAGGGATGTATGCGCATGTATAGCTGATTCACTTTTCTGTACAGCAGAAACTAACCCAACATTGTAAAGTAACTATATTCCAATAAAAATTAATAAAAATAAAACTGAGAGTGGACTTGAAATATTCAATCCATTTTTTTTTTTTAAGATAGCTGTGTTTTAGACAGAGCTCAGTCACTGATTCAACAGAATCTCAGTAAGTGCTTATAATATGACTGGAGCTGTGCCATAGGTGTGGGGCATAAAAGGGCAGTAGAACAGATGTGAGGATGATAAGTGTAAAGAAGGGGATGGACATGAAATGACTAAAAGATATAGAAGAACATGCAGGGTATTATGAGTCGATGTTAAAAGGACCTGATGCAGGAGAGGAGCTTTGGGGAAAGGCTTCCAGGACAAGGTGACATTTGGGTGATTTGTGTTTACAGAACTCCTATGTGGTAAATCACAGTCTGTTAACATTTAATCTGCTTTTAGTAAATGTTGGGGCATATTTGGTGTGTCAGTCAAGACCGGAGGAGCACATGCACTTAATGCATAGAATCTGGGATTAGCAAAGTCACATGGTGAAATGTCCCTTGTCTACAGCCGTGCCTTGCTGGGAAAGCCTTCCCAACAATGAGCTTAAATGTGTAGGAATGTAGCTTTGATGTGGTTGCAGTTAATGTGTTGGAATTCTTGACAGTTCTTCACAGACCAGTTTCTTCCCAGGCCTGGAATCTCACCGCTGCTCCCTTTTAGTAGTGCCAGGAGCGTAATTCTCTCGGGACCTTTGGTCACAGAAAGATCACAGGCCCACTTGTCAAAATACCAAAATTCCAGGATTCTATGTTTGTGGTTAAAGAACAGCCTGAAAACGGAAATGCTCTTAGTTCACAGAGGGGCCTCTGAGCACTAGTCTCTGCTGTATCGGCTGGAACACCAAGCCACAGACCAGGACTAAGTGTGTGGAGTAGACACATTACCTAGAAATTCTCAGCGGTGAGGACTCTGTACATCTGCCTCCTTTTCTTCCTAACCTAGCTCCCAAATGTTTGGGTTTGTTGTTTTTGCTCCAAAGTGTATCTTCTCAGGTGGCACTAATGGTAAAGAACCTGCCTGCCAATGCAGGAGACATAAGAGATGTGGGTTCAATACCTGGGTTGGGAAAGATCTCTGGAGAAGGAAATGGCAACCCACTCCAGTATTCTTTTCTGGAAAATTCCAAGGACAGAGGAGCCTGTTGGGCTTCACAGTCCACAGAGTCGCAAAGAGTTGGGTATGACTGAATACACACACATACAAAGCATGCCTTACTTCCCTGAGCAGGGATTAAACCCATGTCCCTTGTATTTGAAGTTCAGACTCTTAACCACTGGAGCACCAGGGAAGTCCCCAAATGTTCTTTTATTCACACATGTTAAACTATCTCAAGGAACCTAGATGAATAAAATAACAAGACAGCTTGAGTCCTGTTGCCCTCTATATTCTTAGGGGCCTGGATGCAGCCCCACCTACATCCCACCATCAGAGCACAGAGTGCAGCCAGCCAGGCCTCCTCACTGCCCTGGACGCATTTGCTACATGATTTGTTCCTGCCTTCGAGTCCTTCAGCATCTGTCATGATCTTGTGTCTACTTCAACACCTGCAGTCTTTAAATAATTTAATGTGAAAATGGACCACAGTTCACTGGAAACCCAGCCTGACCATTACCTGGGGTTCCAAGAGTTTCTCAAATATAAAGAAATATAAGATGAAGGAAGCCAAGTGCATCTGTGGTTTGTGGCCTGTGAGACCAGGCACAGGCGGGCAGGGCCCGTCTACAGGGGATCTGTGGCCGTGTGTAGAGAGTTTATCTAGCTCAAGATTGTCAAAAGGGCCACTGGCCATATATACACTATTGATACTATGTATAAAATATTAATAACTGATGACATTCTACCAGTTCAGGGAACCTACTCAGTGCACTATGGTGACCTAAATGGGGAGGAAAATTTTTTTAAAAGGGTGGGCTATATATGTGTAGCTGATTCATTTTACTGTACAGTAAAAAAACCAGCACAACATTATAAAATTAATTAAAAAAACAATACAGTTGGGGAAAAGGGCTATTTTTTTCCAGACAACTGAGGGTTGCTCTCCTCCTCTGCCTCCTGGACTCACAGCCTCTCCTTTAAATGATCAGATTTGATTATTATCAGCCTGCCTAGCCTTTCAAATGAGTTATTCAAGCCATAGTTACTCTCAGCTGAACTAGAAGCCATTTAAAGCCAGGACTTTGAACCTTTTTCTTTTGTTTCCCCAAATGTCTTCTATGGCACTTGTTTGTACTTAAAAGACATTGAGGAAATGTCTGGCTGATGGATTGAGCTCTCTGTGACCGCCAGATTCCACAAGGCTTTCAGTGGATATCATGGGTTGAGTGGTGTTTGTCAGAAAAACAAATGAACAAACAAAAATAAACAGAGCTCTGAGGTTCAGCTCAAGTTTACTTCCTCTGGGAAGGAATCCTGTGAGCCTCGTCTCCCTCTGCTCACCCCACCCTTCCCTGATTCCAGCATAATTGTGTCCATGCTTGTCCATGTTCCTCAGGATGTCTTTGTCTGGATGCTTCAGTCACAGCCACTTGGTACCAATGACACTCTTTTGGACAGATTTATTTTCATGTCTGAGATCCTGCCTTAGTCACTGAGCACTTTGGAGACAGAACTCACACCTGATTCATCTCTCTCATCCCAGGACAGTGGTTGGAGCACAGAAGCGGCCAGATATATAGTTATAAAATACACATAGTAAATAAGAAACATGACCATGATAAGCACCTTTATTTACCTATCTAGCTCAGTCTCACGTCTCTAAAAGAGTGTGCCAAGTCCGCAAAAACAATGCTGTAACAATGCAGGGTTTTTAGGACAGGAAATGGAAAATGGAAATCTGGCGGCTTCTTTTCCTGCTTTCTGAAAAGCCACAGCACAAGTCACGTGAATAGAAGACATAAATGTCAGCGAATGGATTTATGGGTGTTAAACATGCCAGCTTCTTGGTGTAATGTGCCAGCATTAGTAGTTAGGCTATCCATTTCACTGCCTGCTTCTAACATACAAGTGTATATTTAGAGATGGGAACACGATAGCCCTTAAATAATTAATAATAAATAATTGATATGTACCTCCAGAGAGATGGTTTCTATTATTTCTGGCCTACTGGGTGGTCTCCATTTATCTTTTTTTAAAAGGCTTTATGATTTGGCATCAGAATAGAGGGGAATATGCACTTCCTTTGAAACATTTTTTTTCCCCCTGCATATCTAGTAAGACCTCGAGCCTGGAAGTCTTTTAGAAACACACACTTTATATTTATAGGCTCAGGTATCTATATGGTGAAAATTCTCTTCAATTGGAACACTTTATATGTAAAGTCTCCAAAGAGGTGTGTTTAAAGATGGAAAGCATTGCTATTCAGAGGATTGACGTTTTCAAAGTAACTCATTCATATTATCGACTTTTTAAAGTGAAGTTTCTCTAAGTGTTTGTTCAGCACTGCAGGTTCTGAAATCACAGGAAGAGTGTTTTACACATATGTTTTGTGATCGTGCTTCTTCATTTTAATTGGGTGGAGTTGACTGCGAGAGAAAGCTTTGGTCACTCTGGTCTACCCTGGGCCCTCTAAACAGCTGTGTAAGCAGTGGGTCATGGAAACACTGGGCTCACGGCATTTGGATGTCATTCAAGAAGCAGTGTGACTCCACGGCAGGACCTCACTCGTTGCCTAACCCAGTCACTGTTCCTCTGTGGTCATTCTGGAAATCAAAACCCAATAGCAAGGCCTCTGGAGAAATGCCTTTAATAAGCTATACAAATCAGTCATCTGAAGAGAAAGCTGTCTCTGATAGAGTGCTGGTGCATTTCTGCACAGCGACGCCAATTACAGGTCATGGGTATACGACAAGAAGGGGACACGGCGTGGTTGCGACCTCAGCTGAATTGTAGCAACCAACAGAAAACACACCTGGACGTGGGTGATTTCTCTGTGAAAAGCAGAGAGCAGCCTCCCCTGTTTCACAACCCCTCTTCAAGTGTCCTTTCCATGAACTTTCCAGATGCTTTGATTTTCAATCATTGTTTTGAATTCACCAACCTAGTGATTGTTTGATTATCTTTTTTTTTTGGCCTCTTTTTGGAAGATAAAATATTTAAAACTTTTTTTTAGATTATGCATTTGCACAAGTTTTGAATTCTTTGGAAATAGAATTACTCTTAATGAAACATCTGAAAACATGAACAAACAATGAGCAAGCGGAGTTCTGTCGAATAATGGTGCTATTGTTAGGTGATTGAACACTTGGGAGATTGCTATCATGGTATACTGGCATGTTGGTTAATTCTAGCCATAATTGAACAGGAAAACCTACTTAGGAAGGCAGGAGGCTGAATGGCTTGTCAGACACAGGCGCACACGTGCACACACACACACACACACACACCCAGCTCACACAATGACAAATTAAGCACTGTTTATACACAGATAGAGTTGGCCTTATTTTTTTTTCGTAAACTGTGATTTAGGTAATAATGGCACTGTAATTTTAACTCTCTGTGCAGCCTGAATGTTTGCTTAATTATTTTATCACCATTGTATTTAGTGATACTAATGCAGGGTGCCAGCGGAATTTGGCTCTGCGTCCCTAAGTCTTTATTTACAGAAGGCTGGCATTGATTTAGACTTGATAACACAGATCCCATTTCCACTAGATTACTCTCAAATTGTTTGACCAAAGTCTACGGGGGCATTTTAGGCCAAGCGAAAACATATAATTAAATTTCTAAGGAGTTTTCACATTCTCTAAGCTGGGGTTTTTGTTTCTTTGCAAGTTTCACAGGTTTCCCCAGATGAGGCCAAAGTGCCTTTCACTTCAGTGTTGACATGACTTGTCTGCGTGTATTAGCTATAGACTGTGAGCTCATGGCAGCTGAAAGTATACAAAATGTTGGAAAAGAAGAATAAAACAGGAGTCTCACATAGAGTTCAAATCTACCTTTTCCAACTAGTCAGCTTTGATAAAGACAGAGTTTTGGAAACTGGAAAAGTTACCTTGATTCTTAACACAACATTAATTTCTTTAAGTGCCTAGGTTCAACAGAAATGCATGGAATTTCATGACTTTTGTGTGGGGATGCCAGTACTTACTGTGTTTAAGACAGTAATGTGTATATGAAATCCTCGGGGATCTTGTTAAAATGTACATTTTCTGAGTCAATAGGTCTGGAGCCGGGTCTCACATTCTGCTGTTTGAGGAATCTCAAGGTGATGGCCATGCCATGCTTCATAGATTGTACTTTGAACAGCAAGATCACAGAGCAGGAGAATTAAACTCAAGACATCTTCTGTAGGTGAAGATTAGGCTTCAAAAATATGCACAGGTGTGAGACTGTTAACTTAAGGAACTGAAAGCCCAGTAGGACTTTCATCAGGGGAAAGGAACAAATACTGTTCAACCTCTTTGCCTTTTAGCTAACGTTTAACCTTTCAAGGAATGTTATGCATCCCTTCAGCTATTTTCCTTCTGTACACTAATGTGGTCTTGTATATGAATAATTATACAGAAATATGCATGGCAGTGAAAGTGACTTCAAGGTCATAAATATCCCACGGATTGGCTAGCTTTTGCTGACTTTGTGGTTTTTAACTGAGCTTGAGTCCCCCAGCACTCTGCCTTGTTAAATTGTTGATGTTCTTGAAATTTTCCATCCTTCACAAAGGAGGGGTGGACCAGAAATCTGCACGTCCTTTGGCTTTTGTGGTTCCTGGCCCCCCAGTATGCTTGTGGCTTGATAAAACTTCAGCTTGTTTTAGATAACCACACGCAAGACCATGTGTTACGTTCAGAAAGCCTTGGCTTTTTATATGGCCATTACACTTGGAAAACGTCATGTGGTATTAACCTGATCTGGAATAACTTAAAGGGCTGATCCTGAGTGCTTGGAGAAATACAGTGACTTTGTGGGACTTGAGTCTGTGGCTTTTCAGTATAGAAAGTACTCTAATAGCTTACGTAATGTTGAGAAATGACTTGAAATAAGAGGGACATTTAATTCAGCTCTTAATTTGGCCTCTATGGTAACACCAGAAGACATGATTTTATTTCGACTGTCAACTATTTACTACTGGAACTATTTTAAAACCCCCTTAAGTAGTTTATTATTATTATTATTTTTTGTATGGCATCATTTTTCTAAACTATAAGAGTCATCTCCAGACCTAATGTAAAGGGCCTCAGATGGACCAAAATCTTGTGGAGAAAGACTCTTCTAAGGAACAAGTATTGGGAAACATGGATGCTCTCTAGATAATGCCATTCTGAGTTGCTGACACTGCCTGTTTTATATTCAGAGACACACACATACACACATACACACACACACACACATACACACACATACACACATACACACACACACACACATACACACATACACACATACACACACACATACACACACATACACACACATACACACATACACACACATACACACATACACACACACATACACACATACACACATACACACACACATACACACACACATACACACACATACACACACACATACACACATACACACATACACAGCGATTCAGGATGCTTGTTCAAAGCATGGTGAACTATGGACGCAGAGTAAGACAGAACACTACAAACATTTTCTCTCTTCTGAAAATCAGACCGTGTGTTGGAAGTAGTTCACGATGCAATAAAATTACAGTGTATGGATTTCTCACAAATAGCCAGGAGGCATGACGGGAAACTTGGCCCCATGTAGTCCATCACATCTCACTAAGGCACAGTTTACTAATCTGTGAAATTTAGACATTTTACTCACAAAGAATGATATTTTAAATTCAATAGTTTGGGAAACATGAGAGAAGCCTGCAACATGGAACATTGGTAGGGTTGTGGGGAACCCACATCTGTGGGTGATACGCCACTTTGAAAAACAACACGTGCTCTCCAGGCAGCAGCTGCTCCCCTCCTGAACATAAGGCCTCATAAAACTCTTGCACATCTGCACCAGTGCGTGTGGAAATGTGAGCGACAGCAGTATTCATAGGGGCAGAAATGAAGGGATGCGTGTGGTAAACCTAAGTGAAAATAGATAGGGGCTGTGATGAGCAATTGTGAATTATCTGTTCAGAGGAACACTCTACTCTAGTGAAAATAAAAGAATCCCAATCTGTGCACCAGCCTACCCTAGTTGGATTCATGATTTGAAATGTGAAATAAATAAGTTGCTGTAATCCATGTAAACTGTGATTCGTCTAAGTAAAGTTCTAACATGAGTAAAACTAGATATAATATGATAAAAACCATGGAGAAAAACAAGGGGTACTTTATTACAGAATACAGGCCAGTGGTTATCTATAGAGGAACATGCAGGAAATGGGGTTGGAAACAGGCAAATAAGATATTTCACAATTATAACCAATAATTTATTTCTTCAGCTCTGTGATGTATGTTCATCTAAAAACTTTCTACATTTTTTACACATGTTATAAATAATCTTTCACATGTTCAGTGCACACTTATATATGAATACTTATTATTTATTTGTATAAATTAATATATAATTTAATATATTTATTTTATTAAATAATGTACAATTTAAAGTAACAATAATCATGTAAAATAGACAATTATATAATTCAATGTATAATTAAAATAGACATATTTATTATTTTCAATTTGAATTGAAATTGAATTTTCTGAATTAAATTCTAACACAAACAAAAGACAGAGTTTGGATATAAATAAGCTACAATATAAAAAAAAAAAATTCATGACTATCCCAAAACGTTTACCTTTTGAGTAAAATATAGAAAATAATGTCAGAAAGTGATGCATATTTTAAGTTTTAAAAATATGTTTGTCTTTAAACTTCAGTTTGATAGTAAATACTTATCTGCCATAGGCTAAGAAATTGGTTCCCTAGTTTCAGAGATTCCTTTGATTGTTTGGAAGGCCTGTCCCTTATGTGCATTGAATGAATTTTCTCTCCATATGGACAGCTTGAAGTAGACATATTAGTTCTTTCTCAAACAAGATTAAATCTTTACTCTTAGGGACCCTGTTGTAGGAACTGTGGGAAGTGGCCTTTCTATAAGTGCACATACCCAAAGACACACACACAATCACACAGATCTGTATGCTTTTTCTAATGTTCCTTTTTTGAGAAACATATAATTTCCAGGAGGAAGCAGTAAATGTTAGCTCAAAAATAGCTGCAATATCAGTTCTGAAATAGTGAGGAGACACATGAATGGGCAGGTATCAGCCATTCAACACCTTTATTCTTTTGCATTTCCTTGCTACAAGGACATACTCTGAAATGATGATGTACTTGATATACAAAAGCAGTAGAAATTCAGTAAACAGTCACCCTTAAATTCCAAAGGACATCCTTTGGTACTTGAACTATTCACTGAGGGGGTTCCTGGGTGGCATTAGTGGTAAAGAACCTGCCTGCCAATGCCGGAAACATAAGAGACGTGGGTTTGATCCCTGGATTGCAAAGATCCCCTTGAAGAGGGCATGACAACCCACTCCAGTATTCTTACCTGGAGAGTCCCATGGACAGAGGATCCTGGTGGGCTACAGTCTTACAGGGTTGCAAAGAGTCGGACACAACAAAAGTGACTTAGCACGCAGGCACAACTATTCACTACAATTAGATAATTAGTTAATTAAATAAAGATTCCTTGGTAAGTATATAAATTGTGAACCTCTGAATGAAGATCACTACTTTTCCACATCTGCTTGCTTGTGTGTGGCTTACACTGTTCTAATAGAACTGAAATACCTTTTCTGTTGTATACTGTGTTATACCCACTGCATCAGGGGTCCCTAACCTCTGGGGTCTAATGCCTGAAGATCTGCCATGGAGCTGATGTAGTACTAATAGAAATAAAGTGCACAATAACTGTGATGTGCTTGAATCAGCCCAAAACCATTCCCCAGCCCCAGTCTGTGGAAAAATTGTCTTCCAGGAAACCGGTCTCTGGTGTCAAAATGATTGGGGACCGCTGTACTACATTGATTTTGGCCTTGCCTATACTTAAAAGCCATGTAGAAATTCTTTGCAAGTGTTAGTACTGGGTAAGAAATCATGTAAGTGGTGTGATATATGAAACTCATAAACAAGAAAACCCATATGTAGGAAAGGAAATTAACCACCTAGCCAGAGTTTGTGTGGTGAGATTATGAATAATTTCTGTCTTTCTGCTTTTTTTTCAACATTTTCCAAATCTGATTTTATGAGATATATCCCTCTATAATGGAAAAAAATAATTATTAAAGTGTCAGTGCTCAAGTGAGAAGTGGACTGAAGACTATAGAATTTCAGTTTTATGGGCATGAACTGTGGCTTTTCATTACATTTCATGTTAAGGAAAGTGGAACCAATTATGTTCCCACAGCATATGAAAAGTTCATACCATCTAAACATATCAACTTTTACTTTGGCTTTCTAGTAGTTAACTTTGAGACAAGGGGACAAGGGGCTACCTCCTGAGCAGAATATTTACGTCTTCTTTGTGGGTGAATTCCCGTTGCGTAACGCACATCTGTAAGCACAGCACAATGAAACCCATGCTAATCCAATTGGGAAAAATCATGCAACTTCAAAGGGAAACCACCTGGCAATGGAATCAGGCTTATTTGCAAGAAACAAATCTATGTCTCGGGATACAGGGTGTATGTTAAATTCTTCTCAGAACTACTATTTTTATTGCTATTATGAATTTCATATTAGGGGCCGTAGGAATTTTTTTTTTCAAATTATGGGTAAAAGTCTATGGGTAAAATATGGGTAAAAGTCTCTTTACACAACAAAAACCAATATGCTGCTGACAATATATTAGCACTTCTATTTGTATTTTGTTTGTGTATTTCTTCTTCATTCAGCCTTTGGTAAATGGTTCTAAATTAAGGATTTTAGAGGCTTAAAAGGAAAGAGTAAGATTTCCTCAGAGAATGGATGGATAGGAAGAATTTTTTTTTTGCCACTCCATGCCAATGCAGCTCCTTTTCATTACAAATATCATTAACTTCTGCCACCAAGGCGAATATTCTCTGAATATTTTGTAGTGGAAAACGCTCTATAGCAGAAAATGCTGCTTGGTAGAAGAGTGCACTGATTGTCCATTTCCAGTTTCGTGGTGTGTTTTCACAAACTAGACACACCCATGTCTCCAGCAGCCAGTTCATAGAGCAAGATGTGACCAGCACTGCAAACCCCTCACGCCTCTTCTAGTTACTAACTCATTCCAAGGATAAGTCCCACCCTGACTTCCAATACATCGACTTACATAAATAGAATCTGGTAATGGGTGCTTTTGTCATCTGCTGTCTTCTGCTCAACATCGACGATTCCTCCCGATTGTTTGTCGTTCCCATCATATTGTGGTATTTTATTGTTTGAATAAACACAATATGTTTATCCATTGTATTATTGTTGGCTGTTGGGGTTTGGGGCCAGTTGAGGGCTGCTGATGAACATTCTTATAAACCATTTTTAATACAAGGAAAAAGACGCATGGCTTCTCTACTCATTTCTTACGTTGTCTAACAGAAAAAGGAAAGTTTCAAGTCTGTTTCCTTGTAAGCAGGTTTTGTGAATAGGAGTCAGCATCGTCGTCACTGTCTACTCGACCACTTTTGCTGCGTACCTGCTCTCCGCTGTGTTCTGGGTGATGTCTGGATAATACAAGCAGAGAAGATGTTTATTGTTCTTAGGTAACTCAGGAGTAAGCCTGTGCTTACACGCAGAGCTACAAGGAGCAAGCACCAGACCCCCTGACAGAGGGAAGACTCCTAATTCAGCTGAAAGAAAGATGATGAGTGAAGTCTTTCTGGAGGAGACACGCTGATAGGAGGAAAGGAAGTTGTGAGCAGAGAGGCAGGAGGAAAGGAAGACAGTTGTTGACTGACAGAATTGCATTTTAGCAGTGAACATTTTTGAACTTTCCAGAAATCACCATGGTGGGATCTGGGGGCTCACGTTGGAGGATGATGAAACTGGAAACCAGAAAGAAAACTTAGCTCACTATGTTCCCTGACTGATGTAGTAGAAATAAAGTGCATAAAGCATCATGAGGCAAAATGATTGTTAGAGCACAAAATTTTCTTGGATTTTTTTTTTTTTTTACTGCAACCCAGTCTAGTAGCATTGTATCTATAGTGTAATGATAATGAAGAGTTTTGCGGGGTGTGAATAGTGTCTGTAATGGATTCTTAAGGCATGGAATCTCCCCTTCAGTATTATGGGATATGATCTGTGCTTACACATAAGACCACACAGATGGCCATAGGTGTTTTGAGAAAATGTGCAAACTGTGCTTTGGGTTATGATCTATAGATGTTATGTTACACTGAGAGCATCATACATGGCTTCATAGTGGACACTAGAGACCATATATTCAAGTTTTGTTAAATAAGAGTTGATCCGGTAAAAAACAAAAACAAAAAAAAAACCTTCAAGAAGACATGATTGTCTTCCTGACTTGGGAAGCAGCTGAATTCTCCTTGCACCTTCCCAGGTGGAATCCACTGAAAGCATCTCAGAGGTGTGTTCTTGGTCGTGCGGAACACTTTCTTCCAGGCAGAGTGAGAGGAAGGCGCTCAGAGGTGTGTGTCTGGGCACCTCGTCTGAGGGTTGAGGTAAATGCACCAGCAACCGTGGATGACTGAAGGCAGGCAGCATGGCACCCAGTTTGCAATCTTCTCACTTCCTTAATTATGGTTTTTGGAATCTATTTATACTATCTGCCTGAATTTTCTGACTATTAAGTAATTGAAATATTGAGCATCACCCCAGCAACTACTGTTTTGGAAAATCTACTGCTATCAGCTTATCATTAAGCTGGAATATTTAACATGCATTATTTTATTAGGTCTTCTCACTTACCTAGTGAGATAGTTATAATATTTTTACATTCAGTTTTTAAAATACTATGAATAATACAGTGAATGTTTAAAACAAATAATCTTCACATGAGTAATTTGACTGCATCATTGATTTACATTATCATGAATTATCTGAATATCCATTAGTCAGTGAGTTTTCTGCTATGGTAACTCAAGGACTGTATCTTTTGGGCTGATACAGAGAAGTTTTATGGATAATATTTTAGATTATATTTACTTATGGATATAATACTTATATAATAAGATTATATAATACTTATCATAGAATATATAATACTTAGAATATATAATAAGATTATATAATACTTACGGGTAGTATTTCACATGTATATGGGAAAGTTTATAACTTTCTCAAAATCTTATGTGAAGAGATTGATGTATTGACAAAAATGTTTTTGTTCTCATCCACTTGGATTCCTCATTTTATAAGCTTTGATATTAATGATATGAGAATTATTTTAAAGTTTGACTTGATTTTCATGTTTTCTGTTTCGGGTATATATGAGCTTCATGGAGCCACTTCTCTCTACATGACATGGTTTTTTCTATTTTCTAACTGCAAGTTCTGACTCATTTAAATGAAGCAGTAGCATTCTTATATTTAAAAAGCTTAGAGTAGCTGCTCTACTGTATGAAATTCCTCTTTCATTAAATTGCATCAATTCTTTGTCTCAAGTGTCTTTGCCAATTTAAAATAGCACAATACCATAAAACATTTTACAGCAGAGACTTTCAAACTCTTTCTTATTTTGGCTATTGAGTGACATTAAAAGTCATTCTCTTCTTAAAATGAAATAAATGTGCTCAGTATAAAATATAAAAAGTGATGTATCATTGTCAGTAGGATATGCACTTTGCCATGCTACAAAGTGGAAGATATATCTGTGCTTAAATATACTTGACTTTGCCACCCTGATTGTCTCGTCTGATGTTAGAGATGTGATATATGATATTCAGTCCTTTATTCATTCATTCAACAAATCTTTATTGAGTAAGCCCTGTTTGTAAGGCCAGGCATATAAAATAAATAACATCTATGCACTACCCTTGAAGAACTCACCAATTTTAGGATGAACAGTACATGCAGTATTGATGAAGTATTGCATTTTTGTCATTAACACAATTGATGATAAAATGTACTTTCTAATAGAGATATACTCCATGACATGTTGGATCATAACTGGAATAAAAATAAGCTTCTGGGTGAGAAAGAAAAGGCATCAGAGAGAATATATCAGTTGAGTTGAGGAGGAGGAGAAGAGTCGTGACAAAGAAAATGTGGGGAGAAATTAGAAGCAAAGTGACCTATGTTAGGATTGGGCAGTAATACCTTATTAGTTGGATTTCCCTGGTGGCTCAGATGGCAAAGAATCTGCCTGCAGTGTGGGACACCTGGGTTTGATCCCTGGGCTGAGAAGATCCCCTGGAAGACAGCATGGCAACCCACTGCAGTATTCTTACCTGGAATCCATGGACAGAGGAGCCTGGCGAGCTGGAGTCCTTGGGGTCTCAAAGGATCACAACGACTGAGCGACTAAGCATGCACACACTTTATTAGTCACAAATCATTTCTGAGAACCTGATTAGGTGGCTGTGGTACTGAGAGTTACAGTGGAAACCAAATGTGTACTCTGCTGCTGCTGCTGCTAAGTCGCTTCAGTCGTGTCCGACTCTGTGCGACCCCAGAGACAGCAGCCCACCAGGCTCCCCCGTCCCTGGGATTCTCCAGGCAAGAACACTGGAGTGGGTTGCCATTTCCATCTCCAATGCATGAAAGTGAAGTCACTCAGCCGTGTCCGACTCTTAGTGACCCCATGGACTGCAGCCCACCAGGCTCCTCTGTCCATGGGATTTTCCAGGCAAGAGTACTGGAGTGGGGTGCCATTGCCTTCTCCGAATGTGTGCTCTAAACAGCTTAATTCCATGGATACTAGAACACGGCTCTCAAAATAGTCACATATGTTGCATGTTTGATGCAGTTTTTTTTTTTATAGTGTTAAATCAATAGATGATGTCAAGATTTACAGAATCTGAGGTTTGATGTCTTTTCCAAATACAAGTGTAAATTCTTTTATTTTTGTGGAGGGGTAGAATTCCTCTATTTTTATAGTATAATTTGAAACAATAGTTTTAGTGTCTGACAACACATCATTCAATATGCTGCTGCTGCTGCTAAGTCGCATCAGTCGTGTCCGACTCTGTGCGACCCCATAGCAGGCAGCCCAACAGGCTCCTCTGTCCCTGGGATTCTCCAGGCAAGAGCACTGGAGTGGGTTGCCATTTTCTTCTCCAATGCATGAAAGTGAAAAGTAAAAGTGAAGTCGCTCAGTCATGTCAGACTCTTAGCGACCCCGTGGACTGCAGCCTACCAGGCTCCTCCATCCAAGGGATTTTCCAGGCAAGAGTACTCGAGTGGGTTGCCATTGCCTTCTCTGATCATTCAATATAAACCTATGTATTTTTCTTTTCTTTTTTTAAAATTAATTTTTATTATAGTATAATAGCTTTACAATGTTGTTTTAGTTTCTACTGTACAGCAAAGTGAATCTGCTATACGTGTATATAACTCTCTCTTTTTTGGATTTGCTTCCCATTCAGCTCACCATGGAGCATTGAATACAGTTCCCTGTGCTATACAGTAGATTCTCATTATTTATCTATTTTATACATAGTATCAATAGTGTGGGTTTCCCAGGTAGCACTAATAGTAAAGAACTTTACTGTCAGTTCAGGAGAGAGGAGATGTGGGTTTGATCCCTGGGTTGGGAAGATGCCCTGGAGGAGGGCATGGCAGCCCACTCCAGTATTCTTGCTTGGAGAATCCCATGGACAGAGGAGCCTGGTGGGCTACAGTCCATAGGGTCGCACAGAGTTGGACATGACTGAAGTGACTTCGCAAACACACACACATCAATAGTGTATATATGTCAGTTCCAGTCTTCCAATTCATCCCACCACTCTCAAGTATAAATTCTGCTGCGAAGCTATGTCTTCCATTTTGCATTCAGTTTGCTGTGGAGTCACACTTGTACTAGAATGGGCCACATGTTGTAAAATCAGAAGCTTCTTTAAGAAATGAGGTGCTCTAGAAGTGATTTCTAAAAATCCATGATGAATGTACTGCTGCTGCTGCCAAGTCGCTTCAGTCGTGTCCGACTCTGTGCGACCCCATGGACTGCAGCCTACCAGGCTTCTCTGTCCATGGGATTCTCCAGGCAAGAACACTGGAGTGGGTTGCCATTTCCTTCTCCAAGATGAATGTATAGCTATACTATTTCCAAAGACTTTTGGTCATTTCTCTGCCTTTTGTGGTGGAAGTCATGTCCAACATGTACAAAAGACTTACAAATGCTTTTGTGGCCCCAGGACTGATCAAGGGACTGACTTATGCAAGCTTTTTCTCTAAGTATTGAGAATGGTATAATATCAAGGAAAGAAGAGGGATTTTATAGCCAAATGCCCCCGAGTTCCAATGCAAGCACGTTAACGCAATAGCTGTGTCACGTTGGGTAAGGTCACCTACTGTATCTAAGTTTAATTTTTCATCCTTAAAAAAAAATTAGAATAGTAATATCAGTTTATTTGGCGGTTGTGAGAATTTGAAATACAGTGCCTAGTGCAGTCTGGGCAGTGACTGGCATATAGCAGGCGCTCCATTAATGGTATGTGTATATTTGTGTAGAAATGTAGTCTACTACCCATCTAGCCTCTGCCACAGAGGTGTTTTCAGAGAGAGAGAAATATGGTGAGTTCAACATTGTTGTGCTTTTGAGGTGACCATTCAACATCCAAAGGGAAATAACCAATATCTCTAATTTTCCAATTAGAGACTCTAATTGTAGACTCCAGACTGAGGTATGATGGTGAAGACAGATCCAGAGAAAGAAATATGATAGGGAAACAAAAAGAAATGGAAATTCAAAGTGTGGTAAAGAAGGAGATTTCCAGTTAATGGTTCTCACAATATGTTCTTGCTTCTTACCTGTGAGTTTGGTAGACATTCAAATTCTTGTGTCTCCTTCCAGTCAAACACTCAAAACTGATGTGGGTCCACAGAGTTGTAAGAAGCCACCCAGAGGATTCTGATGCATGCTCTTTTAGAGTTATGAGACTCATGGATATTGTAGCTCCAAAACAGAAGTGGGCTAAGAATTATGTTTGAGGTACACCCACTTTCAGAAATCTAGAAGAAGAAAAAGGGCAAGTCAAGGAGATAAAGAGTAATAATCTGCAAGGAAGGAAGATAACAACTGGGTTAATGTGCTTCATGGGACACAAAGGAGGATGTTTCCAGAGAAAGATTTTCAAGACACTTGAGTGGTAGTGAGAACTCAAGGATGAATATAACTGATATCTTTTTACTTATTAAGAATGGAATATTACTTAGCCATTAAAAATAATGAACTTGAATCATTTGTAGAGATGCAGATGGACCTAGAGTCTGTCATACAAAGTAAGGAAGAGAAAAACAAATATTGTGTATTAACATAAATATGTGAAATCTAGAAAAATGGTACAGATGAAACTTTTTGCAGGGCAGGATAGAGAGCAGATATAGAGAATGGACATATGGACACAGAGGAGGGGGAAGGGGTGAATGGAACCAATTGGGAGAGTAGCATTGACATATATTCACTACTATGTATAAAGCAGAAAGCTAGCGGGAAGCTCCTGTGCAGCACAGGGAGCTCAGCTCTGGGCTCTGTGATGACCTAGAGCGGTGGGGTGGTGCTGGGTGGGAGGGAGGCTCAAGAAGGAGGAGATATACGTATACATATACTTGATTCATCTTGCTGTACAGCAGAAACTAACATAACATTGTAAGTAATTAATTCCATTAAAAAAAAAAAGAAGTTACATAATTTTCAGCTATGTTCCAATAATGAAGGTCAGTATTTAGGAAGTAATTAGAAATTAGACAATGAGAAGAAAGAAATCATGAGCAGAGCAAGCATTCAAGAACATTCTCTCGAGGAACAGAAAGAGAGAAACATGATGCTCGCTGGTGTACTGGGGGTGGGGGGCAATGTATGGCAAAAAACCCACCACGATATTGTAAAGTAATTAGCCTCTAATTAAAATAAATAAATTATTTTTTTAAAAAAAGGATCTGCACATATTTAAGGAAAGTCAGAGGGGGAAATGCCCTTGTGTTGGGGAAGAACATTGTTTCAGAATACTTAGATGGTATACAGTAAGTTCCTACATATGAACAAATTCCCTCTCAAGAGCATATTCGTAAATCCAATTTGTTCATAAGTCCAACAAAGTTAGCCTAGGTACTCAGCTAACACAATCAGCTATACTTTTCATTCAAATAATACATAAAAAACAAACACAAAAATAAACAAAACGTGCTTAACCTTACAGTACAGCATCTTGAGAATCACAATAGTACAGTAGAGCAACCGGCATACCAGGTCTGGCATCGAGTGAACAGACAAGAAGAGTTGCTGACTGGAGGGAGGAGAGGAGATGGGAGAAGGGAGGGCTGAAGGCTTGTCAGCAGCAGCAGACGGAGGGCAGGCTGCAATTTCACTCACACCTGATGTTGGCAGCACGGGCTCTTACTCCTTGCTGGTTTCAGTTCTATCTACCGTCCTGGAAAACGATCCAGTGGTGTCTGAATCCAGTGATGTCTCTTTTCTCTCATCATAGATGGCGTGGCAGCACTGGATTATGTTCTGAACAGCTTCTGCAGCCCTCATGTACCATTCTGCGTTCAGGTCCTGTGCCTCGACAAGTAACCCTGCCTGCTTAAATAAACAAAGGGCGTCTGCTTCCCCTGCATGACGCATCTCTTCAGTTCTTCAGTTACTTCTTCTTGTTTCTCTTCATCCTTTCTGCGGGCACGTTGGCATCTTTGAAAACTCTCTTATGTTGGAGACTGTATGGGAAACAAGGGCACAGATGTGGCAGGGATGAATAGGAGTCGGGAGAGAAAAAAGGAGGAGCCGTGGCTTCTGTTTTCAGACAAGAGGGTGGCAAGAGGCACTCGAGCTGAAAGGCAGACTCTGTGCTCTGGAGCCAGATAGTCTGGGGTTCTACTTCTGCTACTTCCTGGTCACATGACCTAGAGAAAGTAACTTCAGGTGTCCCTGTCTCAGGGTCCTCATCTATAACAGTTAGTGGCAGTGCCTGCCTCCCTGGGGTTGTGATGACTAACAAAAACAGGTCTACATAGAGAGCTCATAGAAAGGGTCATAAAAGTGTCAACTAAATAAAATAAATAGAGATGGACATTAAAGAGGTTTTGAAGGGGAGACCCATGAATTCTTGACACAGTGACTTTGTTTCTGGTGAGTGAGTGAGTGAGTGAAGTTGCTCAGTCGTGTCCGACTCTTTGTGACCCTGTGGACTGTAGCCCCCTAGGCTCCTCTGTCCATGGGATTCTCCAGGCAAGAATACTGGAGTGGATTGCCATTTCCTTCTCCAGGGGATCTTCCCGACCCAGGGATCGAACCCAGGTCTCCCGCCTTGCAGGCAGACACTTTACCGTCTGAACTGAAGGGTTTAGAGGCCGTCAAATGGACATGACCTATAAAGGTAATTTTGATGGTTTTACATAGAAATGACCTCTAATGGAGGAGAACACAAATGGGAACTATTTGAGATACATTTCTATGTAAAATGTAGTTTGCACATAATTCAGCATTTTAAATGAGCACTCTGCAACCGAGACCAAATATCAATCATCTCTTGAGGTTTTCTACTATGTACCAACATCACATCTACATAGGAACAAATGTTACTCCTACTTTTCTCTTCTATATCAAATGTCCTGAAGCCTTTGTGTCTCTCTGGAGCAAGGCTGAGTTTCTGAAGGCACATTCCAGTATAAACATCATCGATGGAGTAGAGAAGGACCCGATCAGTCACATTGTACAGTCTCAGGGCCAGGTGGCCGGAGTAGAGGAATCCGCCTCCTCCTGCATAAGGCGGGTAGACGCCAGTGTAAACAACTTCTGGGATGTAGTACTTGAGTTTCTTATCCTGATGAGTTCCAGCATTATGAATCACGTCACCAATAAACAAATCTTTGGCTTTGTTCCCAGATAAGCTATTCAAGTAATTCAGGTGATGATGGGTGTTCACAAAAACATCATCATCGCCCTTGAACACGAACTCGGCATTTGGACAGGAAGTGCTCACCCACCTGAGAAAGAGTACTTCTTTCAGAGACAAGTTGAAGAATGTATCTCTGTAGTTCCACAAAAGAATGTCTTGGTGCTTCTCACTCTCAAATTTCAGCGTATCTGAAAGGTCAGACATATTTAAAATCTCTGAAACCTAAAATCCACTTACAGAAGACTAGGGTCGGGCCCGTGAAGACCAAATGGTCCCAACGTGGGATGCTGCTGACAGCTGACTGTGCATGGATGAGCTAGCAGTGGGCAGCGGTGAGAACCCAGGAAGGCCAGGGTCAAGATATGGTACCCCAAGTGCTGTGCCTCATTGGCTGCTTGCCAGGAAAGGGGGAACTTGGGAATGAGTGGGCCTGGGGTAGTCAATGGAGCAGTGGGTCTTGGTGGGAGGTTAGAGGCAGAAGCATTTGGGGAGGTAATGGGGGAGATGTGGAAGGGGCTGAACTTAGAGAACAGACTGAGCGAGGAGTTAGGTGTTGCCAGGAGAAGATGGGATGAGTGGAGGAGAAACTCTGGATTGCCTTGGAGTATAAATAAGAGGTCATATGTGCATTAAAGTGTGTGCTTCCTAAGGGGTCTCTGCAAGCATGGGACTGGGACATGCAGGCTTTATCACATAAGCAAGAGATGTTGTTATCCAAGATATCATTAGTATGCTAGATAGTAGGTAATAGAGTGTAAGGCAGGCTTTAGTAAGATAATGAAAGAAATTTCAACATGTCACCCAGTGTACTAGGAATGCCAGCACACACTCTTATTTCATCTTTATACCCTCTATAAACAAGAAGCAGGTCTAGTGTTTATACTCTACAGATCAGGAAACTGAGATGCCAAGGTGCTGAGTAGTTGTTTTATATCCTATGGGTGGTACAGGTCAGATTCAAGTCCATATCTTTTTTTTTTCTTTTTATTGTATGTTGGAGTATAGTTGATTAGCAATGTTGTGTTAGTTTCAGGTGTACAGCAAAGTGATTCAGTTATACTATACCTGTATCTATTCTTTTTCAAATTCTTGGGTCCGTATCAGTTGATTCCAAAGTCCATTCTGTTTTCACGTTATCAGAACAAATACTGCAGGATGTTAAGCATGCTAAAATGCCCTATGATCAGTTGTAGGAAGTACTCAAAAGAATGGGGTTGCCATCCCATTTTTTTTAACATGGAAATCCCTTTCTCTCTAGCTTTCTTTAAGGCGACAGGATACTCTAATTGGACAACACAAATATACAACTTAAAGTGTAACCCAAGACTTAACCACTAAGTGATTTTCGTTTTGTTTTGCTTTGCTTTATAATTTGGAAGCATTCATTTCTGGACTGGTATATCCATTCCAGATTTATATCCATGTCTAATTAAAGAACCAACAAAGACACCGATTAACGATCATGACTTGCCTGCCAGTTATCTTTGTTCATATTAGTACTCTAATTCAATCAAACTAGGAATTTGCAACTAGTTATATCAAGTAAAAGAAGAGAGTTACATAGACATTGTTTGTGTGTTTTCTTTGGACTTTTTCAAAAGTCCCTGACAAAAATTTCAAAGCCTCTGTCCTTGTGATGTAAAAGTTGTTCTTATATTGACTAGATGAAAAAACATTACTAAGCAAAACCTCTGAGGAGAATTTATAGTCAACCTTTTCCAACATAGATTATCATTTGAATGAAATCAAATGCTGTTTGCAGTTTTGAAAGTATTCAGTAGTTCTCCATGGCTTAGGAAAGTTCCCTAAGCCTGTGAGTTCTGCAGATGACAAAGTGCTTTGATGTTTGTATGTTATTCTCTTTCTTGAGGTGATGGTTCTCAGA
Organism: Bubalus kerabau; assembly: GCF_029407905.1. Classification (NCBI taxonomy): domain Eukaryota; kingdom Metazoa; phylum Chordata; class Mammalia; order Artiodactyla; family Bovidae; genus Bubalus; species Bubalus kerabau. The sequence goes on from NC_073643.1 coordinate 5,822,931, forward strand.
ACAGTCAGCAGCATCAGTATCACCCGGGACCTCATTAAAGATGCAAATCCTTCAGGCCCACCTCATACCTGCTGAGTCAGTATTTCTGGGAGTTGGGCCCAGCAATTTGTGTGTCAGTAAGTCCTCCAAGAGATTCTGGGGCACATCAAAGTCTGAGAATCATTGTCTTGAAGTTGGTCAGATTGTAAATGCAGCACAGCAGTCCTGGCATCCTGGTGAATCTGTAATTTACTAAATAGTAACTAATACATAGATCTACAAAAGAAACTTTTTTTGCAGTTGTTTTTCTTATCCCTAAGACATGTAAAAATCATCTCTGATTGCCAAAATATTGCTCCGTCTTCATTTCTTTTAAATGTGTATATTTTGGGCAATCCTGGGTCTTTGTTGCTGTGCGTGCTTTCTGTGATTGCAGCGAGCAGGGGCTACTCTTTAGTTGTGGTGAGTGGGCTTCCCATTGTGGGGGCTCCTTTTTCTACTGAGCACTGAGCTCTAGAACACTTGAGCATCGGTAGCTGCGGCTAGGGCTTAGTTGCCTCAAGGGATGAGGAATCTTCCTGGGACCAGAAGTTGAACCTGTGTCCCCTTCATTGACAGGTGGATTTTCCACCACTGGACCACCAGGAAGTCCAATTGCTCATTCTTTAAACACTTCTTCCTCCTGGATATTTTCCTCAATTCTCCCAGCTAGAAAATCTTATATCGTATTTTTTGTAAGTTTAAAAGGAAATTTTGCTTTGTGCAATACAATTGTGATATCTACTTGGTGTGGATTCAAGAGCTTAATTACCTCTGGAGGGATAAAACCGGATACCCAGATTACAAAGCCAAGAACAAGTTTCTAGAGTATCAGTTGTCTGTTCTGGGTGACCCGTGTTATCTCACACACAGGTCTTGGGTGACAGAGAGCTTGGAGGTGTTGTTTGACGGCTTGGCGGGACCCACTGCAGAATCATTGCACCAAGCATTCAAGGAAGAGTCTTGTCTGGATAGCCTCACCTTGGCTGCCTTTACCAAAGCTCAGTAGTCCTTGGATAAGAGGTGACTATGTTAGATTGCTAGGCTGCCATAGCTAAGTACCACTTAAGCAACAGAAATTTATTTTCTCATAATAAAATGATATGAGATGAAGGTGTCACAGGGGTGATTTATTCTAAGGTCTCTCTCCTCAGCTTGTAAATGACCATCTCTTCCCTCTGTGCCTTTGTCCTAATTTATGATGTTGGCTGGTTTAGGGCCCACCCATAGGACTTGGTTTTACCTTACCCTTTTAAAGGCTGTCTGTCCATATATTTACATTCTGAGGTGCAAGGTGTTAAGACTTCAACATATGAATTTTAAGGCAATATGGTTCTTCCCACAACAGTTATTTCTGGTTTTGACTGCTCGTTTTATATATATATATATATATATATATATATATATATATGTAGTCATGTTGGACTCTTGCAACTCTATGGACTGTAGCCTGCCAGGCTCCTCTGTCCATGGGATTCTCCAGGCAAGAATACTGGCTGGAGTGGGTTGCCATTTCCTTCTCGAGGGAATCTTCCCAACCCAGGAATTGAACCCAGGTCTCCTGCATTGCAGGCAGATTCTTTACCGACTGAGCTACAAGGGAAGCATATAATATATATATACATATGTATATATACACACACACACACGCATATATTGGCTGCACTGGGTCTTAGCTGTGGCATGTGGGATCTTTAGTTGTATATGGGATCTAGTTTTCCTGACTAGGGATCGAACCTAGGCCCCCTGGAGTGGGATCATGGAGTCTTAACCACTAGACCACCAGGGAAGTCCCCTGACCACTTGTTAGTAAAATGAACTTGTAAATGCCTCAGAACATAAATGGATTATGGACTTGTTCTCTTGTAGATGGAATCCAGTTGATGTGGTCCCTCAAAGGAATAGTCCCACCACATTCCTACTGGATCCCCAAAGCCATACATATACCCCATTAGCATCCCCAGGTGCCAAAGAATGAATGAGCCATATAGAAGTAGGCAAACAATCACATTGGCTGAAAGGATAATATTCCATCCCTTAAATAAATGTAGTACCTTTGTTTTTGTCTTGGAATCAGTATGGAAGGCATGTGAAAAATGAGTTAGCTGGGAGTTAATTGACTGCGGAACCTATTTTCAGTCTCTGCTTGTATTTTTTGAATCATAATACACAGTGGGTGATTCAGCAAAAGGCTTCAAGAAGAAATTCTTTAAAGAAAGATCTTACTGAATTGATGTCTTCATAATTCATGGAGAGTAGATCCATAATAGCCCTATTTTCTCTTCAATTTTGAAAAATAAAAGATGCCATTAGTTTAAATTAGGCTCATATGTGGAATAATCAAGGGTATCAACAAATCACTCCCATGCTATTCAGGAATGGGAGTAAATGACAAAAAGAACAGACTATTTCTTTAAAAAATTAAATGTAAAATCTGTATTGATGGGTTTGGGTAAACTTATTTTGAAGAGTTGATAGACAGCATTTGACTTTATAAAACTCGGTTGTGGAAACTCAAAATATAGTAAGTGGGTAGTTGTTGCACATTGGCTTCTGTTTGTGATTGCAGAGTCCTCTCAGCTATAAACATGATCTTTTGGGATTGAGCTGTGTTTGGAGAATGTACTCAGGACATTTGGTGACTTTATAGATATGAGCGGAGTTTAATTTTTATATTAAAAGATGTCCTGGCAATGCTGTATGAGCTGCTTCTCATACTGGCTGGAGAAGGCAGTGAGCCCAGATGGAAAGAATTAGGGTAAAAAAGCGTGTTCATTTATTTGTTTCCCCCAAGAAGCTGAAACTCCAGGAAGTTGACTGTGGGTAGTATTTTATCTCTTCTAGCTACAGGAAATGAAAATATAGAAAGGAGAATTGGGGACCCTGCTGAGATGTCTATTTCCAGGCATTGTTCAGTAACTTGGTCACATTTTTTCCTCTAATATCAGATTTTGCTTTCCACTTGTGGGTGGCAGTGGAAAAAAAAAGAAAAAAAATTTTCTGAACATAAATAAGTAACAGAAAGTAAGTTTAAGAGTAATTTTATCTGAGAAATAATTTTTTTCAGGGTGTATAAAGATGTATTATAGGCAGTAGTTTTTACATTACTTTGATAAGACATCAGTAAGAGTAATTTAATATAATTCTTCACAAGCATATTACATGGATGACTTTTGTCTTTATGGTGGTTTTAAGTCTCTTCCCCCAAATAGTCTAAACTTGATTTACCTACATCAGGAGTTGACTTTGCAGGGCACAGAGGGTACCAGACCAGTCATGCAGAAAGTACCTGTTTGTCACTGTGAGAGTTCAGACATGAACTAGAACCAATGGCCCATTAAATACCCACTCTAGTTGTTTAAAGCATATTCTAGCTTTGAGAAATAATTGTTGATACAGAATCTTGTAGCTGAGCCAAGGACTGGAATTCCTGTAATTCTAGTCAGAGTAGAAGCTAAATTAAGCAGTTGTGTTCAAGGATTTTGTGATTCTGCTCCACTGGAAGTCTCATCTAGAGAGTAATTAGGAACAGGGGAAGCCAAGACATAGCATACTTTGCTTTTTGGTGTGTGTGTGTGTGTGATATTATATTTTCCATGTATGGTAGTATTGTAATACTTTCTGAATTATAAATTATATTTTTAAGAAACCTAGAGGGGTGGGAGGGGTGAGAGGAAGGAGGTGCTATATGTATAATTATGGCTGATTTGTGTTGTTGTATGGCAGAAACCATTATAACATTGTAAAGAAACTTTCCTTCAAATAAAAAATAAATTAAAAAAAATGTTGCTTGATAAAAGAGTCACAAATGTTTTCTATGAGAAAGCATTTTGTATTGGGGCTGTAAAAAACTGGAAGTGATTCTTCCCATATACTGTTGATACATTTAATAAAAGAGAAGTCTTCTGTGTAAAAGTGTTTTAGGTATATAATATAGGATGCAAGGTATATCGTAGGTTAAAAGTCTCATTGTCAGAGAGAATTCACTGAGATACAGTAACTTTTAATTTCCTCTTTAAAAGACAGAGCTAAGTTTTAATTTAGAGGGTACTTACATGAAAATTTCAGGAGTAGTTTAGAAACCAATTAAGAAGGATTTTTGTCTTAAGGGTTTGTGTGCCTGATGTGAGATGGTTATAAATGCTCTAAATTCTTTTTCTTCCTCTGGATTTTGCTTCTCTTATATTGTATTCATGGGTGCTTTGTATGGGGGGAGATTTCTGCAGATGTTCCCTTTCTTCTCCGTTTTTGTTTTCTTCTCTAAGATACGTACAGTTTTGCAAATGTTCACTTGCCTGAAGAGTCAAAATCTAGCAAACCTCGCTGTAGTTAATGTGTTTGGGGATAGGTACTTTTAACTATTGTCTACTGAACACACTGTTCAAAGATTATATTATTGTCCTGGCTATTTTCCTAAAGGAAAAAATCTTGGGGTGAAATAAAGCTGTTAAGCTAGGTTGTGTTTGTGTGCTCCAAGGTTGGGGAAGGTGGAAGGATTAAGAATTTGGGGGGGGAGGGGGGCTGTATACATACCAGGTTTTAAAGCCACTTCACAGAGCATTTGAAAACCTAAATATCAATAGGTATTTTGTAAAGGAATATTGGGCTTCCCTGGTGGCTCAGATGGTAAAGAATCTGTCTGCAATGCAGGACCCGCAATCGATCCCTGGGTAGGGAAGATCCCTTGGAGGAGGGCATGGCAACCCACTCCAGTATTCTTGCCTGGAGAATCCAATGGACAGAGGAGCCTGGGGGGCTACAGTCCACAGGGCCACAAAGAGTCAGACACAACTGAGCAACTAACACTTTCACTTTCTTTCAAAGGAACATTGGCATAAGAATATTGGTTGATGTACAGGAAAATTTGGCCTTAGAACAGAATGTAGCAGGGCAAAGGCTAATAGAGTTTTACCAAGAGAACACACTGGTCATAGCGAACACCCTCTCCCAACAACAAAAGAGAAGACTCTACACATGGACATCACCAGATGGTCAACACCAAAATCAGACTGATTATATTTTTTGCAACTAAAGATGGAGAAGCTCTATACAGTCAGCAAAAACAAGACTGGGAGCTGACTGTGGCTCAGATCATGAATTCCTTATTGCCAAATTCAGCCTTGAATTTAACAAAGCAGGGAAAACCACTAGACCATTCAGGTATGACCTAAATCAAATCCCGTATAATTATACACTGGAAGTGAGGGACTAGATCTGATAGACAGACTGCCTGATGAACTATGGATGGAGGTTCATGACATTGTACAGGAGACAGGAATTAAGATCATCCCCAAGAAAAAGAAAGGCAAAAAGGCTGTCTGAGGAGGCCTTATAAATAGCTGTGAAAAGAAGAGAAGCGAAAAACAAGGAGAAAAGGAAAGATATAACCATTTGAATGCAGAGTTCCAAAAAAATAGCAAGGAGAGATAAATAAGCCTTCCTCAGCAATCAATGCAAAGAAATAGAGGAAAACTGTAGAATGGGAAAAACTAGAGATCTCTTCAAGAAAATTAGAGATACGAAGGGAACATTTCATGCAATGATGGGCTCAATAAAGGACAGAAATGGTATGGACCTAACAGAAGCAGAAGAGATTAAGAAGAGGTGGCAAGAATACACAGAAGAACTGAACAAAAAAGACCTTCACGACCCAGGTAATCATGATAGTGTGTTCATTCACCTAGAGCCAGACATCATGGAATGTGAAGTCAAGTGGGCCTTGACTTGTTCACTACGAACAAAGCTAGTGGAGCTGATGGAATTCCAGTTGAGCTCTTTCAAATCCTAAAAGAGGATACTGTGAAAGTGCTGTACTCAATATGCCAGCAAATTTGGAAAACTCAGCAGTGGCCATAGGACTGGAAAAAGTCAGTTTTCATTCCAATCCCAAAGAAAAGCAATGCCAAAAATGTTCAAACTACTGCATACTTGCACTCATCTCACACTCTAGTAAAGTAATGCTCAAAATTCTCCAAGCCGGGCTTCAGCATTAGGTGAACCATGAACTTCCAGATGTTCAAGCTGGTTTTAGAAAAAGCAGAGGAACCAGAGATCAAATTGCCAACGTCCACTGGATCATTGAAAAAGCAAGAGAGTTCCAGGAAAACATCTATTTCTGTTTTATTGACTATGCCAAAGCCTTTCACTGTGTGGATCACAATAAACTGTGGAAAATTCTGAAAGAGATGGGAATACCAGACCACCTGACCTGCCTCTTGAGAAACCTATATGCAGGTCAGGAAGCAACAATTAGAACTGGACATAGAACAACAGACTGGTCATTAGGAAAAGGAGTATGTCAAGGCTGTATATTGTCACCCTGCTTATTTAACTTATATGCAGAGTACATTATGAGAAATGCTGGACTGGAAGAAGCACAAGCTGAAATCAAGATTGCTGGGAGAAATATCAATAACCTCAGATATGCAGATGACACCACCCTTATGGCAGAAAGTGAAGAACTGAAGAGCCTTTTGATGAAAGTGAAAGAGGAGAGTGAAAAAGTTGGCTTAAAGCTCAACATTCAGAAAACTAAGATCATGGCATCCGGGCTCGTCACTCCATCGCAAATAGATGGGGAAACAGTGGCTGACTTTATTTTGGGGGGTTCCAAAATCACTGCAGATGGTGACTGCAGCCATGAAGTTAAAATATGCTTACTCCTTGGAAGAAAAGTTACGACTAACGTAGACAGCATATTAAAAAGCAGAGACATTACATTGTCAAAAATGTCTGTCTAGTCAAGGCTATGATTTTTCCAGTGGTCATGTATGGGTGTGAGAGTTGGATTCTAAAGAAAGCTGAGCACTGAAGAATTGATGCTTTTGAACTGTGGTGTTGGAGAAGACTCTTGAGAGTCCCTTGGACTGCAAGGAGATCCAATCAATCCATCCTAAAGGAGATCCATCCTGAGTGTTCATTGGATGGACTGATGTTGAAGCTGAAATTCCAATACTTTGGCCACCTGATGCAAAGAACTGACTCACTGGAAAAGACCCTGATGCTGGGAAAGAGTGAGGGCAGACGGAGAAGGGGGCAACAGAAGATGAGATGGTTGAATGGCATCACCAACTCAATGGAGATGAGTTTGAGTCAACTCTGGGAGTTGGTGATGGACAGTGAGGGCTGGCGTGCTGTGGTCCATGTGGTCGAAAAGAGTTGGACACAACTGAGCGACTGAACTAACTGAACTGAGTTGATGTTCAACAGGGCAATAAACTGTAACCTTAAGGTTATCTTCTCCACTGGACAGAATTTATTGACGTCCCTGCTCAATAAAAATCCAGAAGTTAAAAAAATGGGTAGTAGACATTCTGTAGTGATAAACAACAACAATAAATTGAACCTATGGGTAATTGTGTGATTAAATACATCAAGAACCTAGGTAATAAAATGCCAAAGATTAAAATAAGATCAACATTAATTATAAATGTAAATCATCCTTTCAGCAAGTAACTGCCTGAGAAGTTTTCTTGTGGAAGGTTTCGACAGTCTAAATAGTAGTATTTTGTTCTGTTTTGTTGTTGTTTTGGGATATTTTTGGCTGTGCTGGATCTTTGTTGTGGCATGTAGGCTCTCTACTGGTGTCATATAGGTTCTAGAGTGCGTGGGTGCAGTGGTTGTGGACTGTGGGTTTAGTTGCCCCATGGCATGTGGTATCTGAGTTCCTTGATCAGGGATTGAACTCCTGCCCCCTGCATTGTAAGACACAGTCTATACTACTGGACCATCAGGAAATTCCCAGTAGTAGTTTCAAGCTGTCACTTGGGATAGAACCTTAACTTCCTTCCACTACTTATCTACTTCAGAGACTGCAAAGGACTAGAGATAGTTCTTCATTGCAGATAACAGCAAGAAAGTTATTGCAAGTAAAGCTTACATTAAATGAGCACTTTCTCTATGCCAACCAGTGTTATCAACACTCTAGGTAAACCCCACTTACCCTCACAACAACCCTATGAAGTAGAGACTATTGCCATCATTTTATAGATTTATAAGTAGATATATACAATTTTAAGTAAATAAATCAATATTAAAAGATTAATTTATATCATGATGGCTTCCCAAGTGGTGCAATGGTAAAGAATCTACCTACTAATGTAAGAGAACCCAGACGTGGATTTGATGCCTCACTCAGGAAGATCCCCTGACGGAGGGCATGGCCAACCACTCCACTATTCTTGCCTGGGAAATCCCATGGACAGAGAGGAGCCTGGCAGGCTACATTCCATGGGATCATAAAAAGTCAGACATGATTTAGAGCTTTTACACTCCACTTATATCATGATAGATGATGAAATGATGCAAAGAGCATATAAGACTTACTTAGCCAATCATATATACTCAGGCTGAACTGAGACTTAAGTCATGGAGGTTGGTCACCACAATATATTCTTTTAATGACTACTCTGCACTGCCCTGAAGGTCAAATATTTGGATTGCCAAAGACATGAAAGTTGATGGAACAAGAAAATTGATATATGTAACTTTTCTATTCTACAAGCTGCACACTACATTATTTAGTTCAGTTCAGTTGCTCAGTTGTGTCCGATCTCTGCAACTCCATAAACTGCAGCAGGCCAGGCCTCCCTGTCTATCACCAACTCCCAGAGTTTACCCAAACTCATGTCCATTGAGTCGGTGATGCCCCCATCTCATCCTCTGCCATCCCCTTCTCCTCCTGTCCTCAATCTTTCCCAGCATCAAGGTCTTTTCCAATGAGTCTGATCTTTGCATCAGGTGGCCAAAGTACTGGAGTTTCAGCTTCAACATCAATCCATCCAATGAACACTCAGGATGCATCTCCTTTAGGATGGACTGGTTGGATCTCCGAGCAGTCCAAGGGACTCTCAAGAGTCTTCTCCAAAACCACAGTTCAAAGCATCAATTCTTCTGTGCTCAGCTTTCTTTAGAGTCCAACTCTCACATCCATACATGACTATTGGAAAAACCATAGCCTTGACTAGATGGACCTTTATTGACAAAGTAATGTCTCTGCTTTTTAATATGCTGTCTAGGTTGATCATAACTTTTCTCCCAAGGAGTAAGCATCTTTTAACTTCATGGCTGCAATCACCATCTGCAGTGATTTTGGAGCCCCCCAAAATAAAGTCAGCCATGGTTTCCACTGTTTCCCCATCTATTTCCCATAAAGTGATGGGACCAGATGCCATGATCTTAGTTTTCTGAATATTGAGCTTTAAGCCAAATTTTCCACTCTCCCCTTCCACTTTTATCAAAAGGCTCTTCAGTTCTTCTTCACTTTCTGCCATAATGGTGGTGTCATCTGCATATCTGAGGTTATTGATATTTCTCCCAGCAATCTAGATTCCAGCTTGTGCTTCATCCAGCCCAGTGTTTCTCATGATGTACTCTGCATAAAAGTTAAATAAGCAGGGTGACAATATACAGCCTTGATGTACTCCTTTTCCTATTTGGAACCAGTCTGTTGTTCTATGTCCAGTTCTAACTGTTACTTCCTGACCTGTGTATAGGTTTCTCAAGAGGCAGGTCAGGTGGTCTGGTATTCCCATCTCTTTCAGAATTTTCCACAGTTTATTGTGATCCACACAGTGAAAGGCTTTGGCATAGTCAATAAAACAGAAATAGATGTTTTCCTGGAACTCTCTTGCTTTTTCAATGATCCAGTGGACGTTGGCAATTTGATCTCTGGTTCCTCTGCTTTTTCTAAAACCAGCTTGAACATCTGGAAGTTCATGGTTTACATAATGCTGAAGCCCGGCTTGGAGAATTTTGAGCATTACTTTACTAGCATGTGAGATGAGTATAATTGTACGGTAGTTTGAGCATTCTTTGGCATTGCCTTTCTTTGGGATTGGAAGAAAACTGACCTTTTCCAGTCCTATGGCCACTGCTGAGTTTTCCAAATTTGCTGGCATATTGAGTACAGCACTTTCACAGTATCCTCTTTTAGGATTTGAAAGAGCTCAACTGGAATTCCATCACCTCCACTAGCTTTGTTCGTAGTGAACAAGTCAAGGCCCACTTGACTTCACATTCCATGATGTCTGGCTCTAGGTGAATGAACACACCATCATGATTACCTGGGTCGTGAAGGTCTTTTTTGTATAGTTCTACTGTGTATTCTTGCCACCTCTTCTTAATATCTTCTGCTTCTGTTAGGTCCATACCATTTCTGTCCTTTATCGAGCCCATCTTTGCATGAAATGTTCCCTTGGTATCTCTAATTTTCTTGAAGAGATCTCTAGTCTTTCCCATTCTATTGTTTTCCTCTATTTGTTTGCATTGAACACTGATGAAGGCTTTCTTATCTCTCCTTGCTATTCTTTGGAACTCTGCATTCAAATGGTTATATCTTTCCTTTTCTCCTTGTTTTTCGCTTCTCTTCTTTTCACAGTTATTTTTAAGTCCTCCTCAGACAGCCATTTTGCTTTTTTGCATTTCTTTTTCTTGGGGATTGAAAAGTTGTTGCTTACCCATGAAAAGACACCAGGATTCTTGGCCTCCGGAGGAGAAGAATTTAATCCGGGGCCAGAGACAAGGCTTGATCGCTCAGAGCTTTTGTGTAATAAAGTTTTATTAAAGTATAAAGGAGATAGAGAAAGCTTCTGGCATATGTATCAGAAGGGGGCTGAAAGAGTACCCCACTGCTAGTCTTCATGTGGATGTTATATAGTCACTAGCAGTCTGTTAATGAAAGAAAGGAATGTCTTAAAACTCAGAATGGCACCAGGCCCCTCATCCATAGATGGATTTGGGGATAATCTTGGCTCCAGAGGATTCATTCAGGGCCATACTTGAATCTTGTAGAAAGGCAGATTACCATACAAATAGTTTCATTTACATAGATTAGGGGAACAATATCTGAGTATAACATAATGTTTTGTCAAGTAGCTTCTTAGCCATTAGGCAGAACTGACTTGAAGACAGAGTCTGGGGTAAATGCATAGTACATTAACATAGCTTAAGACAAACATTTCCATAAGAAAAATGCATTGGTTAGCTCAAGGTTTGAGAATAGTTAACTTCAGGTGAAACTAGGTGTCATTATTGCAACACAGTATTTTAAGAGAAACCTCCTTTTAAATTTGTATAGAGAAGGAAAAATATACCTCTAGTTTGTTTCCTCCTGCCTCTTAAGAGAGATAAAAATGTCTGACACTTGCAGCCTATTTCCTCCGTTTGGAGACCCCTGGCCTTCCTGCCTGTTACCCTCTCAGGATGGTCTTGATCCCTGTCTCCTGTACAATGTCACAAACCTCCGCCCATAGTTCATCAGGCACTCTGTCTATTAGATCTAGTCCCTTAAATCTATTTATCACTTCCAGTGTATAATCGTAAGGGATTTGATTTAGATCATACCTGAATGGTCTAGTGTTTTTCCCCACTTTCTTAAATTTAAGGCTGGATTTGGCAAGAAGGAGTTCATGATCTGAGCCACAGTCAGCTCCTGGTCTTGTTTTTGCTGACTGTATAGAGCTTCTCCATCTTTGGCTGCAAAGAGTATAATCAGTCTGATTTTGGTGTTAACCATCTGGTGATGTCCATGTGTAGAGTCTTCTCTTGTGTTGTTGGAAGAGGGTGTTTGCTATGACCAGTGTGTTCCCTTGGCAAAACTCTATTAGCCTTTCCCTGCTTCATTCTATACTCCAAGGCTAAATTTGCCTGTTACTCCAGGTGTTTCTTGACTTCCTACTTTTACATTCCAGTCCCCTATAATGAAAAGGACATCTTTTTTGAGTGTTAGTTCTAAAAGGTCTTGTAGGTCTTCATAGAACCATTCAACTTCAACTTCTTCAACGTTACTGGTCGGGGCATAGACTTGGATTACCGTGATATTGAATGGTTTGCCTTGGAAATGAACAGAGATCATTCTGTTGTTTTTGAGATTTAATCACTGCACTAAATTCAAAAATGTCATATTCAAGTGCCTACTATTAACTTTCACAAATTATGAGATTTTGATCAAATTACTGATCTTTTAAAACATACTTTCTTCTTCTGCGAAATAGTCATAGATATTTTCAACCCTAGCTGTCTTTGATTTTGTCTTATATATGGTGATGCAGGAGAAGAATGGGTACTAAGTATACAAGTGGCTGAAGCTTCAGGGTTATGTGGGTGAAATCTGCCCAGTTCAGCATTGGACAGCTCCAGCCCAGTTCTACCTGACTTAACAAGGGTGAAGCTTCTAGACGAGAATCATTGCAAACCCCTTCCACTGATCTCATTGCTGTTTCTGTTGTGACCTACCAATAGCTCAGCTCCTATTGGAATGATTTTCAAGGCTATAGGTGATATTATTATAATAACAGTGAAAGTGAGTGAAAGTGAAAGTTGCGCAGTCATGTCCAACTCTTTATGACCCCCGTGGGCTATAAAGTCCATGGAATTCTCCAGGCCAGAATACTGGAGTGGGTAACCGTTCCCTTTTCCAGGGGATCTTCCCAACCCAGGGATTGAACTCAGGTCTCCTGCATTGCAAGTGGATTCTATACCAGCTGAGCCACAAGGGAAGCATTCTCAGCACTATGCTATTTTCAACACTAGAAGTTTAATAAATGACCACTGAAATGCTCCAAAGCATCAGTGATATAGTAAAAGGTGGTTTAAATGCAAAAGAAATATTAAAATGTTTAATATTCATTAAACACAGGATCTTTAATATTTAGCCTATGTTCTTAATACATGGAGTCTTTAATATTTAGCCAATGTTCTTACACTTCCTTGTTGTTGATGTTCAGTTACTAAGTTGTGTCCAGCTCTTTGCAATGGTAGCACACCAGGCTCCTCTGTCTTCCACTATCTCCCAGAGTTGCTTAAATTCACATCCATGGAGTCCATGATGCATTCAATCATCTCATCCTCTGCTGCCAACTTCTCCTTTTGCCTTCAATCTTTCTCAGCATCAGAGTCTTTTCCAATGAGTTGACTCTTCACATCACGTGGCCAAAGTGTTGAAATTTCAACTTCAGCAACCATCCTTCCAATGAATGTTCAGGGTTGATTTCTTTTAGGATTGACTGGTTTGATCTCCTTACAGTCCAAGAGACTCTCTCAAGGGTCACTTCCAGCACCACAGTTTGAAAGCATCAACTCTTTGGTGCTCAGCCTTCTTTATGATGCAACTTTCATAACTGTACATGACTACTAGAGAAACACAGCATTCACTATGCGGGTGTTTGTTTGCAAAGTGATCTCTCTTAGGAACACAAAATTATAGGAACACTTGCCAGAGATTTTCTGACCATACCTGAAATCCTGAACATAATAAACTTAGTCCTTAAATTTGCATTATAACTTATCCATGTCTTATGTTGATCCAGAAGCATCCTTCATGGAATGCTAAAGAAGGACCAGGTTGTAGGAATTATCTTCCTTGTCTCATCATTTATACTTCATAAATGGGCTTGATAAAATTTTCTCATTCCCCTTATCCCTCATCTTTAAAAAAACCTGACAGTAGATTTTCTGATAGAGTTATAAAATAATTAATACAGATATGATGTATCTAGATATGTATGGTAGAAATTTGTTGTAGAGGAAGCACCATAGGTAACCTATATCTTTTGTTATTTACCGCAGATCTTTATTAAGCTTCTGTTACCATGCACTAGGCATGGGGAACACAAAACTCAGTCCTTACCCTGTATTAACTTACAGTAAAATTAATACCATTTTAGTAGTAAAAAAAAAAAAAAAGTCCTATTTGTCCTAGGACCTACTAGGAATGACAGCGTTTCAATGTAACATTCTTGCAAATCCTTCAAGGAAGGTGATTATTCCAGTTCTCATTTTTATAAACGAGAAAGTGGGCTTGGAGAAGTTTTGCTGAACTGCTCAGAATCAGAGAGCTAGCTAAGCGCCAGAGTTGGACACAGGCACTGATCAGTCTGGTTCCAAGTTCTGTGCATTTTTCCATGAATCCACAGAGTATAATTTGCTTTGATCACAATCACACACAATCCCCTCTCAGCCAGCTATGACAGCCTGACAGGTTTATTTTCAAAGGTTCAACCCAGTGATTATGAAGGGAAGGAAGCCCATTCTCGAGCTGTAAAGAGGTGCTGGTGAAAAAAGGTTATCCAGCTGTGAAATGGGGATCCAGAGCTTGTTTGCTTGGTTTATTCCTGCTTAACTGTGTGTGCACCAATGTTCATCACAGTGTTTTAAGTATCTTTAATGAGTTACAATAACATGGATTTTTCTCTCTCTCTCTTTCAGGTATGGAAAAATCGTATCCACAAAGGCAATCCTTGACAAAAACACAAATCAATGCAAAGGTATGTGTCAGGACATCTGTAAGTGAGCTCACACCTGTGTGTTCCACCAATGCCTCCTGCCAGGCAAGGCCTGGGCATCAGCTGCACGAGGATTCCTGTGTACAGTGTATGGCATCCTGTTTATAATGATGCCTGGGCTTTGATCAGTTGCGTTTCTAGTAACATTGCTCATTAATTTTTTTTCATTTACAAACAAAATGAAAATCACAAATCAGAAAAAGTATCAAATTGCTTCAGCGTAAGACTAAATTACCTCCTAACAACTCTGGGTTGTCTGATTTGAATGATATCATTGATGCAAATTGATTTCCTATATAAAAATGAGGAACTCTGGGGAAAACTTTCCATGCCAAATACATTTTCATTTATCTGTTGTTTAAGGCTTTAGCTACATTGTTTGACTAGGAATGGATTTACTGGTGGGCCCATTGTGTCTAAGCCTCAGCTGTAAGCATCTCAAGGGATCTCAGAATTTGTATCATATCAAGGCTTTTTCCTTTTCCTGGAAATATTTCTGAAGTTATTTGACTATATCTGTGGCTCATGTATTTTTCATGTCTGGGAATCCATACTCTTTTAAGGGTGGCATTCATTTATTCATGAAATCTAAATGGTTGTCTTGCTTGACTCAGTTTTTACTGGAAAGTTGGAACGCTTCTTGTAACATGTGTTATTTGCTGTTTCTCTAATCCAGTCGTTTTTATAACACCAGCATCAAGAAATATGTTAGATACAAGGTCATTCTAAACATTGCCCCTCTTTCTCATACAAATGCAATGTATACAAATTTGGGGGACATTTAAATGCTGCAGGTATATCCTGACTTAATTGGAGAATGGTCAGATTCAATTCATCAATTAAAGAAAAAGTGGCATTTCTTTTCTCCTATAAACTCACAAATGCTCTAGGAATTTAGCTACTAGAAGACAAAAAGTGGTAAGACAACATTTCTATCATCTAATAGCTCAATTTCTAGTTGAAAATGAAACTACCAAGAAAACCAAGACACTAATCTTAATATATGTGTTAGGATCCATACACCTAATATATGTGAGAGTATAGCAGAGATGGCTACAATACAGGAATCCACAAGATATGGTGAGAGGAGAATATGAGGATTCCCTTTTGGACAATGAAGTTTGAAAAGGCAGAATGAATGGGCATGGAAAGATTGATGTTCAGGAGGAAGAATTTCAGAATGTAATTGAGCCAACTCACATACCAGAAATAGAAAAATGCCCCAGTAGAGGTATCATTAGAAGGAAGGAAGAGGGTCAGGATTTTGGGGGCATTTTTAGAGTTATCCTGAATGTTTTGAACTTAATTCTCTACATAACTGTTGCCTTTTTTTTTTTTTTTTGAGCAGAAACGATATGATTTTATCTTGAGTTCTGGTTATTTTGCCAAAGCAAGTGAAACCGAGTAACAAAGGGGAGGAAACAGGAGGCAGAGAGAAAACAATGTAGATTTGAAATACATAGATGACCAGGAAAATGAGGAAGGTCCTCCAGGCACGGGTAGAGAAATGGAAAGGGAAGTACCATGAGCTTTCAAATGTAGAATTAGATATTTTCTATGAAGGTGAAAGGACATGGGCAATGAAATTCACATATTGAACTGTTGTGATTGGGAGGAGGGCTGTGTCAGTGACTGAGGCAGGAAGTCCAGAAGGAGTATGAGTGAGTCTTGGGGAGAAGTGCTGAGCTTATGTATCAGATGCCCTGATCTAGAGATCTTGGGGTAGCATCCCTGAGGGAGAGGTCAAGCCAGAGCTACAAGGAAGCTCAGAGTTGTTATGGTTGCCATAACCAAGGGAGTACATAATGACACCAAAGGATCCTTGTAGGGGAGGGGATGGAGTGGGGGCATGATGTAGGCAGCTAAAAACTGAACCTTGGATGATGTATACGTACAGAGTTGGGCCACAACTGTGAGTAACTCTTCACTCTCATCCTGTGGGAAGCATGTGTGTGTGAGAAGCATTAGACTGTTAGTTATATTGCTTCCAGACATACCTGACTGACTGATCCCAAAGTCTTTGGGGTAAAAATATTTATAGGAACAGGCTTCCCTGGTGGTTCAACAGTAAAGAAGCCATCTGCAGTGCAGGAGCCACAAGAGACATGGGTTCAATCCCTGGGTCAGGAAGATCCCCTGGAGGAGGGCATGGCAACCCACTCCAGTGTTCCTACCTGGAGAATCCCATGGACAGAGGAGCCTGGCAGGCTACAGTCCATGGGGTCACAAAAGAGGCAGACACTACTGAAGCAGCTTAGCACACATGCACTCGTCTATAGGAACAATCAGAGACCATTGAGGCATCCACCTCAGGCAGTCAGTTGTATTGATTGAGCCCCACTCAGAAAGGCAGAGGCTTCACAGACAAGTGAGTCCTGCAAACCACAGTGGATCCCATGACATGTCTGATCCAAGGAGTGGTCTATATGAGGGGACCCTCCATTAGGCAAAGGTTTGCTCAAGAGTGCAGGTATCTCTTGTCTGTGTACAATACTGGGGACAACAAAAGCATTGGTTGCTCACCTGGAAAAACTGTATTCTTGTACTGTAATAACGAGGTTTGATGAGGAAGAGGATGTAGCTGAAATGGATTATGCAGTTATATCTTAATTGTGGAGTTCTTGATCTGGACAAATGCTATGGGTATCATTCTCTGAATGCCTAAGACTCCTATCCACATTATCCTCTAACTGCTTATTTAATTGCCTTTGTCTTTCTCCAAAGAGACCTTTTTAGTCAATGAAGACAGGACCTGTGTAATCTAGAAAATGTTATCTTCAGAGCAGGGAATTGCAGGGGAATGTGTCATTGTCTACATGTCTCTGGTTTAAAGTCAACTTTCTCTGTGTGATTTTTAATGTACATATCAGTATAATTTTTCAAATGCTTGTTTTAAACACATAAATATATAAATATTGAGTTTACTATTCCATGCTATTTTTATTCATAAGTGTATGGATGTAAAAAGTAGTTTTGGAGAGTACTTGTCTCAAACATAAGAAGCACTGATAAATTTGGAAGGAGAAAATGGGGGGAGGAAAGGAGAGAAGAAAGGGAGGAACCATCTGGGGACATCCCTGGAGGAGGGTACATAAGGATGATTTTATGAGAGGTAGATCTTTTGTCTTGAGGCTCATGTGAAAAGTTGGGGGCATCATGTAGTCTAAGACTCCAGGAGCCTTTTCTGGCCTCAGTGTTTTGAGCCTGTGGATGGTGGTGATAGCCAAAACTCAACTTTCACCAAGGACATGGTGGGGGCAAGGGGTAGCCTAAAACTAAATCTTAGTTACAGAGAGGTACTACTGCCACGTTCATGTTTGGGGAAAAATACTACTTTAATGATATTTTTGAGTCATATTTAGAGTATTTTGTTTTTCAGAAAAATGGCCCCTAAAATAGTTACAGAGAGAAACTCCTTAAAATTGGAAGTGAGAATGCAATAGCATTTATGGAAAATGGTTTATAGTTGTTGATGTGTGCAAGCAGGTTGCTGAAGTTGGGGGGAAGGTCATTATGACATGTAAGGAGTTGATGGGACCAGACCCCAGAGCAGCACTGAAGTATTGATTTAAATAGCCAAGAATTAGAGCAGGTGTAATGTTGAGAAAATGGACTGATCCTAAAAGTATTTGTGGAGAAATCATAGGAAAGATACCAAGAGTTTGAAGACCATCGGGGACAGGAAGGTGTGTTGGTTATAAACTGTTGAGATGTGAGATTCCAGTTGGAGATTTGAGGTAGGAGGAAAGCCATTCAGAGTTAGGAGCAACAAGGACTCCCCACTTACACATCCAATGAGAAAAGGGGTGGATGGGGGAAAACACGTTTGGGAGGGCTACAAAGGCCCCGTGTCCCCAGGATGAATTAATTAATGATTGGAAAGAGACAAGTCAAAGCAATTCGCAGTGATAGTTTACATCCACTCACATAGCAGACATAACTCGCAGGCCCTTCAGTGCTGGACGCTGTGAAACTGATTCACCCCTTCTTTATCTGTTGTGCTCAGTCACTCAGTCATGTGTGACTCTTTGCTACACTATGGACTGTAGCCCACCAGGCTCCTCTGTCCAAGAGGTTTTTCAGGCAACAATATTGGAGTGGGTTAGGACCATGCTAACTTGGTAGCATCTTTTAAAAAATCAATATGAAAGAGCAATCAGAGATGTACTATGATGTTAGTGATTCTAGTGAGACGTCCCAAATATTGTATTCAGACATATTTTTAAAGATGTTTTATATGCTGATGCTTGCTGCTAAGTTGCTTCAGTCGTGTCCAACTCTGTGTGACCCCATAGATGGCAGCCCACCAGGCTCCGCTGTCCCTAGGATTCTCCAGGCAAGAACACTGGAGTGGGTTGCCATTTCCTTTTCCAGTGCCTGAAAGTGAAAAGTGAAAGTGAAGTCGCTCAGTCGTGTCCAACTCTTTGGGACCCCATGGACTGCAGCCTACCAGGTTCCTCCGTCCATGGGATTTTCCAGGCAAGAGTACTGGAGTGGGGTGATGCTTACCACCCCTGTATTCTCTTTATGAGAGCAAATATAGGAAAACTCTGATTCTAGGGTTTGGAGCATCTACTACTGTTCTACGGCCATTGTTGAGAGGACTGAACTATGGCCCACCATGGGATTGTTTATTAGAGGAAGTTAAATGAAGAATGTAAAATCATGTGTATGGTAAATATGGGGCTATGAAATATTTGCTCATGGTTGGGCTTCCCCAGTGGCTCAGCAGGAAAGAATCCATCTGTGATGCAGGAGATGCAGAAGATGTAGTCCCACGGATGGAAGGATACCCTGGAGCGGGGCATGGCAACCCACTCCAGTGTTCTTGCCAGGAAAATCCCACTGACAGAGAACCCTGGTGGGCTAGAGCCCATAGGGTTGGTTGCAAAGAATCAGGCGTGACTGAAGTGACTGAGCATGGCATAGCACACTGCTCATGGTTACGTCTGGGGTGGGGCCAGAATGCCTGGTGTGAACACTGCCCACTTTGTAGCCTTGTGACCTGTGTTCAGTCTTTCAACTCTGCTGGGTGCCTCAGTTCCCCCATCTATAAAATTGTAACAATAATAGGGCCTGCCTTGATAATCAAATGGGCTTTCCTTGTCACTCAGCTGGGAAAGAGTCCTCCTGCAATGTGGGAGACCTGGGTTCGATCCCTGGGTTGGGAAGATCCCCTGGAGAATGGAAAGGCTACCCACTCCAGTATTCTGGCCTGGAGAATTCCATGGACTATATGGGGTCACAAAGAGTTGGACATGACCAAGCAACTTCCACTTTTCACTTTGATAATCAAATGAGTTAATACATGGATAATGTTCAACAATACCTCATATTGACTGTTTCCATAAAACACTGTGAATATTAAGCAAAAAAAAAGTTTGTATAAAGGTGATAAATTATTATTAACTTTACACTTATCCAAATGTGTTTGTCTTTTCAGGCAAAAACAAAAATAAACAAAAAAAACTAAGCAAAGACAGCTCTTGGAAAAATTAAAGTGGTTTCAATTATTTTTCCAATATTGTGACTCTTTCTGTGATTTCTGGGTAGCACGTAACTATGCTTGTTTATTTTTGCAAAATAACATTAGCTGAGAATAACTGAATACAGAGAGGATGTTACTCTCTGCTTTTTTAGTGAGAAGGTAAAAGAGAGTTCTTCTTAACCATTGCTTTCTTAAGGAAAGAAAGTGAAAGGTGTCTGAGGTAACATTTTAATTGAGTTAATTATTGTTATTGTTTTTACTTTTGGCTTTGATGGGGGCTCATTGCGGGTGCAGGCGTTCTCCAGTTGCAGTGTGAGGTGGCTTCTCCTGTCGAGGCTGCCGACTCAGCAGTTGCTCTGTGGCATTGGGATCTTGTTCGCTGACCAGGGCTTGTACCTGTGTCCTCTGCACTGCAAGGCAGATTCTTAACCATTGGACCACCAGGGAAGTCCTGGGGTGGCTTTTTTAAACAAATCACAAAGGGCCTTGAGCCTGTCATTAGAAATTGAAAATTGGATTTGGTCTTCTTGGAGACACTTGCTTTTTTTTTTTTTTTTTTAATTTTATTTTATTTTTAAACTTTACATAATTGTATTAGTTTTGCCAAATTTTGACTCATTTGCAATGTGGCCTCCCGACTCAGGCTATGCAAACAAAACCAAGTATTATGAAGACAGGATTTATTGATTTTGTTTCTAAAGATATATGAATTCAGTTTTTCATGAGCTGATGAAAGCAAGGTATGAGATGGTGCATGCACTAGTCTCCTTAGAGGTGAAAAGAAAAGGCATCAAAATTAATTTTGAGATAATAAACCAATTGTGGATACGTCCTGTATCTTAGCATCCGAAAGAAAGGTTGTTGTTCCCTCCACACTGCATCACGCACCCCCCCCCCCCGCCCCCACCTCCCCAGGTTCTCTAAGTCTGTAGGGTAGGCAGGCCCAGATAAACACACTCACTCTATTGTGGAAGGGCTCTCGGGGAACTCTTTCAACATAACCCCGCGTTTTCAGGATTGTTCTTTCTTGGGTGGTGGCTGCGGCAGCTTTCATTCTGTATAATATGGCAGCATAAAACAAAACAGTCACCAGCAGGCCCGAATGACCAGAAACTGATGAACAAAGCAGGCCGCAGCTCCAGATGGAGAGTAATGGAAAACAGGCCTCAGTTCATTCAGCCACTCAAACACCGGGACCCAATAAGAGCTATTGCACAAGTCACAGAGATTTGCATGGCTTTGTTTTCAGTTTTTTGTTTTTCCCCATGTGTTTTCCTCCCGGGTCCAGTGTATTTGCTAATTTAAAAAAGTCAAGGGAAATGAAACGAGAGAAGCCATTGAAAACAAGGTGTAAATCTTCCATGAATTGACTTGTCTCTGCCTTTTCCTGCTTTTTAAGTTTGGCTTCCTCCATACCACCCCCCACCCCCGCCAGCCATTTTTTTCCTGACAGGCTATGTGTTTAGAGCAGAGGGAATGAGTAATGGATATTCCATAGAAAGTTTCCATGCTTAATAGCCAAAGGATATAAGAGCCGTGAGAGTGTGCCAAGCATACCGACTTCTAAGAGCTTGAAATACTCCCTTCTTGTCTTTGTTGTCACAGGCTGGTTGAATTATATTTATGGAAGATTATGTTGCCTTTACCATTTCATTGGACCCCTAAAATCAAAGATGAAGACAATAATCCAAAAGTTCTGAAATCATCCGTGAAGTTTATTCATTCTTTATTAAATGAAACCATAAATTGTTATTCTTCTCTAAAAGGAATAATTCTGCATACTCAATTCATTTGTACAGAGAGGGATAGAACCCACCTAGATAGTTTCCGGGAGGGGTGTGAATAAATCCATTTAGCAGTTATAGATTCATAACTGTGTTACCTGCTTTTTAAAAGTATTTCTGGGGACTTCTCTGGCAGTCCAGTGGTTAAGACTTCATCCTCCAATGCAGGGGGTATGGGTTCAATTCCTGGTCAAGGCGCTAAGATCCCCCATGCCTCATGGCCAAAAAGTCAAAACATAAAACAGAAGAAATATTGTAACAAATTCAATAAAGGCTTAAAAATGATCCACCATAGAAAAATCCTTAAAAATGTTACATTTGAATCAGTTCTAATGAGGTGGATGGAACTGGAGCCTATTATACAGAGTGAAGTAAGCCAGAAAGAAAAACACCAATACAGTATACTAATGCATATATATGGAATTTAGAAAGATGGTAACAATAACCCTGTGTACGAGACAGCAAAAGAGACACTGATGTATAGAACAGTCTTATGGACTCTGTGGGAGAGGGAGAGGGTGGAAAGATTTGGGAGAATGGCATTGAAACATGTAAAATATCATGTATGAAACAAGTCGCCAGTCCAGGTTCGATGCACGATACTGGATGCTTGGGGCTAGTGCACTGGGACGACCCAGAGGGATGGTATGGGGAGGGAGGAGGGAGGAGGGTTCAGGATGGGGAACACATGTAAACCTGTGGCGGATTCATTTTGATATTTGGCAAAACTAATACAATTATGTAAAGTTTAAAAAATAAAATTAAATTAAAAAAATGTTGAAAAAATTTTAAAAAAATGTATATAAAAGTATTTCTGGGTAACTAAGTAGGAGGTGGTGTACATGAACAAATTTGGAATTAATCCGTTTTATTTATTATTTAATTTTCTCCCTTACTTACTGATGGGAAGTATTTATATAGCAGGTGGAGAAAGTGTAGGAGATTTGCATTACACCCCATGAACCTGGATGGGGGAATAGATGTTCTATTTTGTTATGTTTTTCAGTAGCCTTGGTGTCAGGTAGCCTCAGCCTTCTTGGAGTGGGGTTTTGGTTCCTAGCCAGAGATTCAGCCCAGGTCATGGCTGTAAGAGTACTGAATCCTAGCCACTAGACCAGTGGTCAGTGATAAGGCCCTGACTCTTTGACTTTGCAGGAAAAAATTCCCACAAAGATGGAAAGTACTGAAGCAAACAAACTATTTATTAGACAGAAAAAAAAAAAAAAAAAAAAAAAACACGAGTATGGTACATGTGGATAGACACACATGTCTATCCAGTCTCCATGGGCAGACTCAGAGGGTCTGTGCCCTTGAAGTGGTTTATGTTACTTTTTGGGGCATTTCTTCCAGTTTTTCTTTTGATTTGCCTGGTTAAAAGTCCATATTTGGTACATCCTGGGATTCTCCCATGTGTGTGCACGCATCTTTTAGCCAAAGTAGATACTACCACAGAGGCCTCTTAGAATCACTCCCCTTTGACTTCTAAGGAGCCTACTGTGCGTGTCATCAGGGAGGTCTCCGGATTGCTAGAATGAGAAATATGTGGTTTGGGCAAGGTCCATCCTCCACTTTTAATTGTCCTGCTATTCTCGTTTTGGAGCTTCTGTCCATGGGGAATGAATCTCCAATCACTTTACTTGGGTTGGGGATGAGCGGGCGTCTACCTCCTGCCTCAGTGTTTGCAGGGTTTGCAGTAGCCCCTACTGAGGGACCAGCCCTAGTAAGTGACACTGACGTGTACCTGGGTGGAATGTGTATGTGTGAGTAGAACCATTTGATTTCCAGAAAAAAGCATACCTACTTCAGGCTGGTCCACCAGGAAACTTAACAAGAAAATGAAGAAGCCCAACACCATGCAAAACCTCTTTTCTAGTACCTGTTGTTCCAAATTCAGTGCAGACTAAAGTAAATGCTGTGAAATTTATGAGTCTGAGAAATTACATCTTAAGAGTCACAGGCTCCTTCACTGGGGTGGAACCACAGTCTCTAGAGCAAGGAGCCCAAAAAGCAAAGTGACTTGAAAAACACATTTATTTCATTTTCAAATATTGGGATTAGGTGAAGTGAAGTCGCTCAGTCGTGTCCGACTCTTTGTGACCCCATGGACTGTAGCCTACCAGGCTCTCCTGTCCATGGGATTTTCCAGGCAATAGTACTGGAGTGGATTGCCATTTCCTTCTCCAGGGGATCTTCCCAACCCAGGGATTGAACCCGGGTCTCCTGCATTGTCGACAGACGCTTTACCATCTGAGCCACCAGGGAAGTAGGTTACCAAAAAAAGATGAAAACGCTTCTATGTAGACAACCGCATTTCCCATTACCCTTCAGGATATGAAGTATGTGATTTTTTCCCTGCACTCCTTTTGTGAATTTTACTTTCATCTAGTCCAGTATTAATTTTTCAGCCAGGCACAGGTGCTCAATATATAAACATATACTGGCTTCCTTTGGTATTGATATTGAGTTTGGTTTTCATTTCAGAAAAAGTTGGTGTAGGAAATTTGGTAATTTCAGTCAGAATTTTCCTATAGGTACCTTTTTATCAATATGGGAAATTTTTATCCTGGGCTTCTTTTGAGAAAATTCCAGTGTTTATCATCTTATAGCCAGACTTAAGAGACAACGCCTCCTTTGAGGGTAAATAGTCACCTTGTGTTGTTTCCAACTTAGCCAGACACCTGAAGTTAAAGACACTTCTCCTGTCAAAAATAATCCTTCCAGGGACTTCGCTGGTGGTCCAGTGGTTAAGATGCCAGGCTTTCAATGCAGGGGCCATGGACTCCATCCCTGGTTGAGGAACTAGGATCCTGTATGCCACCCTGTGATAATCATTCCAAACTTGCTATTCTCAGTTCAGTATATTCAGTATTTTAGAGGGTCCTTTTATGAAAATGATGATGATGTGATGGTGCTGTGTGAACTTTGAGAAGTCTTTGAGATACATGTAAAGCAAAATATCTACTCATGTTCTGGGAGTCATAAAACTGCACATTTTTTCTTTAAGAGTCTTATAGCTCTATGTTTACTCAGTATTTGCTTATAATTACCATGATTATATATATTAGGAAAAAGAAATCTCTCCACCAACATTAATAGGTAAAGTGCTATTTTGAAGTATAAATTTGTATTTGGTATCATTTAGTATCCTTACCTATCTCCCTGTCTGTTTTGCATATGAAGAAATTATTTTATGAATCTGTGTTTCATGAATTGACATGTGTTTATTGAGACTGGCATTTTTTAATTTAATTTAATTTTTAAATTAACTGAAGAGTGGTTGATTTACAGTGTTGTGTTAATTTCTGCTGTATATTACAGTGACTCAGTTATAAGCAAACACACACACACACACATATATATTCCTTGTTATATCCTTTTCCATTGGAGTTTATCCCAGGATATTGAATTTAGTTCCCTGTGCAACACAGTAGGACCTGGTTGTTTATCCACGAGACTGGCTTTGCTTATAGTGAAAAGTGTAAGTACTTAAAGGACTTTTCTTCATACTTTCTGGTGATGGCTGTATGCTAGCCCTCAGGATTTCTCAAGGCCTATAAAGCTGGTGTCTTTGAGGAAAAGTGCATTCCATCAGAGTGGCAGGTGGTGGAATTCATTCTCAGTTGGTAGGTTCTGAAAGGAAAAAAAAGCGTGCCTTTGTTCACCCCTTGTTGTGATGTTCACTCTGTAGCATGGTTTTACAAGTTAAGAGGTAAAGGAAAAAAGCTCAAGATTCTTGCTTCCTTATCTTCCTTAGCTTGGAAACCATAGTAAAAGCATAAAGTAAAGCATAGCTTGTTTACAGGATGGTGAACAGTCATTTGATTTGATGCTTGCCATTGTTCTTATTGACGTAATGACTTCAGTGTCTTTCTTAAAATAGCTATTTTTCCTTTTCTTCAGTAAAGGAATGAGAACTCTGGAGTAGTAAAGAGAAAAATCCGTGCACATGACTGAAAAAAGTACTGAACTATAAAAACTGAAATTGAATTTGAAGGATGAATGTATCATTTGTTATGATTCTGTAAGTGGCTGTAAGTGGGCTCACATGTCTCTTTATCTATAAAATATTGGTGATATAAGGTCTCTATTTCATAGGATCATTTTAAAAGCCAGCTTGGTTTCCCCTGTGTGTTTTGAAATAGAAAATAGCAAGGTTTGCATTTAATTTGTACTACTTCTCTTAGAAAATGGCAGTTTAATTGCTAGGCATCTGAATAGACGTACTGGTCATTAAGCTGACATTAGCCCTGGGTTGGAAGAAACCTGTATTCATGAAGCATCTATGGGATACCTTGTCTGTGCCGCTTTTGAAGATACAATTTCTCTCAAGAAGAAATAACAAAACGCTTAAGCTGCAGATATAACAGCTGTTCACATCCTCAGGGCTTGTCCACTCTGGGAAAAGCAGGAGCTGAAACAAAAGATTTTAGAGAAGCCAGTGCTAAAAACCACACTAGGCTTTGGGCTTAAAGTTGATGTGAAAAATAATGATGTTTGAGATTGTACTAAATGAAACCAAGTGGCAACATTCCAGGAGACACATTCACCCACATTTTTAACCCCTTATTACTCAAAGGTTCTCACGAAATGTTTTTGAGTAATCAGATCAGAGGGGTTAAAAACTAGAAAAATCTTTAATTTCATATATATAATATAAAAATTATGGCTAGTGCTATATTCTTCATGGAGAAGCAAGTGATGAAATTAAGAATAATTTGACTATGGAAAGCTATTTGAATTTTATTTTTTAAATAGAAATTTCATTATTTAAGGTGAACAGCATGGTGATGCAATATGCATGAATGCTGTGAAGTGATTACTATAGTCAAGCTAGTTAATGTGTTACCTCATAGAGTTGTTCAGCCACTCAGTTGTGTCTGACTCTTGGCGACCTCATGGACTGTAGCACGTCAGGCTTTCCTGTCCTTCACCATATCCTGGAGTTTGCTCAAACTCATGTCCATAGAGTTACCATTTGTGTGTGTGTGTGTGTGTGTGTGAGTGTGTGTAAGAGTGAGAGAGAGATGAGGGCACTTGAAATCCACTCTGTTAGCACATTTACAAGATCCAGTTCTGCAGGATTAACTATTTTCATCATGCCTCCCATGAGATCTCTAGACACGATCAGCTTACAAAGCAACAGTTTTGAACCTTTAGACCAGCTTCTCCTCATTCCCCCATTTCTACTCTCTGTTTCTGTATATTTGATTTTTAAGTTCCATATGTAAGTGATATGATGCAGCATTTGTCTTTCTGTGTATGACTTATTTCATTTAGTATAATGTTCATTCATCCATGTTGTTACAAATGGCAGGATCTCCTTTCTTAAGGCTGAATAATATTTTGTCGTATACACACACACACACACATACATATATATACACACATACATATATACACACATACATATATACACATATACCATATTTTCTTTGTTCATCTGTTGACAGACACTTAGGTTGTTTGCATGTCTTGGCTGTTGTGAATAATGCTGCAGTTAACAAGAGGGTGCAGGTATATCTTTGAGGTACTGATTTCTTTTCCTTCAGATAACTACCCAAAAGAGGCATTACTGAGTTATATGGTATTTTTCTTTCTAGGTTTTTGAGGAACGTCCATACTGTTTTTCCAGGATGGTGGCACCAATTTACATTCCCATTAACAGTGCATGAAGGTTCCCTTTTGTCTACATACTTGTCAGCATTTGGTATTTTTTGGATAATATTTATCCTAACAGATGGAGCTTTCCACTTGACACCAGTGGTAAAGAACCCACCTGCCAAAGCAGGAGACACAAGAGACTCGGGTTTGATCCCTGGGTTGGGAAGATCCCTGCAGGAGGGCATGGCAGCCCACTCCAGCATCCCTTGGGTAGAGGAGCCTGGTGGGCTACAGTCCATGGGGTTGCAGAGTCACACACAACTGAAGCAACTCAGCACGCATGCACACGCATCCTAACAGGTATGAGGTGACATTGTGGTTTTGACTTGCATTTCCCTGAGGATTAGTGATGTTGAACATCTTTTTACTACCTTTGGCCATTTGTATTAATATATTTTCTTTGGGAAAATATCTGTTTGGATCCTTTACCCATTTGTTAATAGGGTTGTTTTTGTGTGTTTGTATGCTCTTAAGTTGTATGAGTCCCTTCTATATTTGGGATTGTTGTTGTTGTTGAGTCAGTAAGTTGTGTCTGATTCTTTTGACCCCATGGACTGAAGCCCACCAGGCTCCTCTGTCCATGGGATTTCCCAGGTAAGAATACTGGAGTGGGTTGCCATTTCCTTCTCCAGGAGATCTTCCAGACCCAGGAATCCAACCCACATCTCCTGGATTGGCAGACGGATACTTCACTACTGAGCCACCAGGGAAGTCATATATTTTGGATACTGACTTTTTATCAAATATAAGTTTTTAAAGTATTTCCTCCCAACTAACAGAAACCCTTAACAAGGCAAAGATTACCATATGAAATCTGGAATGTCCTTCAGTGTAACTCACTTTTTAAACATTGTTTTAAATCAAATAAGAATGGCTTCAAGTGAAATATGTATGTGCATATAAAACTTTCATATGTATTAATATATTCATTAATATATAATTTATTTATTACATATATTATTATATGTGTGTATTAATCAGGGGTTTTGTGCATGTGTAAGACAGTGGAAAATATTTGTAAGATACTTATATCATGAGAGACTTTTCAAAATCATCTTATAAAGACTTATATCTAAGTTTGTTGGGCTTCCCTTGTGGCTCAGATGGTGAACAATCTGTCTGCAGTGCAGGAGACTGGGTTTGATTCCTGAGTCGGGAAGATCCCCTGGAGAAGGGAATGGCTACCTGCTCCAGTATTCTTGCCTAGAGAATCCCATGGACAGAGAAGCCTGGTGGGCTACAGTCCATGGGGTCGCAAAGAGTCAGATGTACATGGCTGACTAACACTTATAGTTTAATAGAACATAATTTCCTTAAAAGAAGCTTGAGGCAAAAATCCTCACCATTCTTTGTAACTAAGCATCTTCTGTGTTATATAAACTAAAGAAGTCCTGGGGAGGCTGTGTGCCTTAGATAGTGGTTGGCTGCTTTGCAATTTTCTTCTGTTGTGAGAAGATAATGCAAGACAAGTAATAAGATATTAACATTGCATACATAATTATCAATTAAAAACTTGATCAAGCATTGAGATACTGTGTATATGTTAGGGTTAGGGTGAAGTCTGTGTAAAAGTTTACACTTCTCCTTGCCTCATCGTATTTCCACCTGGCGTGTCCTATGAACATGACTGTTCATACAAATCGCACATTCTATTATGTTGTCCAAGTCAGCCTGTCTTTCCCCTATCTTTTTACAGTTACGAATCTAGAACTAGTTCTTTGGCTCTGATTCTTGTTTCAGTAATGATTGGGCTGGTCAAAAATTGCATTTGGGTTTTTCTGTAAGACCTTACAGAGTGAACTTTTTGGCCAACCCAATAATTTAAAAAATCATATAAAAGGTAATTTTCCAGATAAAACAGTTTTCCAGTTTATAAGTGACCTTCAGTGGAAAACCAAAAGCCACTATGGTCCATGTGCTGGTGAAAGAATCAGCCATGAAGATAAACTGAAGGGCAGTTGATCTGTTTCATGAAGAAGACAGATGGGTTCTCTGTTAACCCACAGTCTCTTATAGCATCAAGAGCTATCAGACTTATTGGCATTTGCCAACGCTTTTATCTTGTGTATCCCACCTGAATTCCCTTAAGTTCAGG
Source organism: Bubalus kerabau (assembly GCF_029407905.1). Taxonomy (NCBI): domain Eukaryota; kingdom Metazoa; phylum Chordata; class Mammalia; order Artiodactyla; family Bovidae; genus Bubalus; species Bubalus kerabau. The sequence goes on from NC_073643.1 coordinate 5,852,259, forward strand.
AAGCAAAGTGTTCAGCCTGTTTCTACAAAATTACCCACCAACCAATCAATTCCTAAACCAAGTAAAACAGACTGAATGACCAAGACAGGAAAAAAAAAAAAAGGGAAGTGGATCTCAGTGGGGTCAGGAATGGTGTCTTTGGTTTATTTGCCCAGGAGAGAAACCCTGCTTTACAAAGAAAGCTGGCAAATGAATTGATGTATGGCAACTTACTCCAGTATTCTTGCCTGGAGAATCCCATGGACAGAGGAGCCTGGCAGGCTATAGTCAGTCCATAAGGTTGCAAAGAGTGAAGGACATGACTGAAGCAATTTAGCATGTATGCAAGACCAGCAGGACAGATCCTGGATGGTAGGAATGACAAGCAGACAGAAGCACAGTGTTTCGAGTTTATGTGCAGGCGGAAAGTTTGAAGGAAGCATGCTTTGGTTCTCACCCGCCCCTCCATTATAACAATATCGATGGGGATTCTAGCTCTGTTGTGTCACCAGACGCAAATGTAAAAGAATGTGCAGGTTGTGCCCTGAAATCACAGGTACCTTTCGAAAATATTTTGACCATTTTGTTTCATTTAGAGCTATTTTCTTTTTTATATCTCTATTTTGGGAATCATTTTCTGTTCACTCCAATTTTGCACTTAAGTGATATTGACGGATGTCGAGCCTTCCATCTGTGTTAACTTTAATGCGAGGAGCAGTTTAATCAATTTTAAGTGGGAAATATCACAGAATTATGGATGACGGTAGGCGGGCACAGTGTAGTTGATAATTTCTCCTACTCTCAGGATTCAGAACGAGGCATGTGCTTCCTTACAGGGCCCATGTGGAAGAATTTCACAGCAAATGTTCTCTTTCCTCTTGTTTAAGTTCTGTTTGGCTGGACTCCCGTGGTTGCTCATAGGAATGGGTTAAGACTTCCGAAGAAGCCACTCCATTGCAATTACTTACCCAGACTCCATTCTTTTCTTCAAATAGCTTTCCCTTCATTTTGGAGAATGTTTTGGGGTCCTTGTCTCCCTGAAGGATGAACCTGGGGGTGAATGACTATTTTCTATTTGGATTCTAAAGGTCTGATCAAGTTTAATCAAAAAGGCTTTTACTATGTTGAATTTATCCATGACCAGTTCTTGCAGCAATATACCCAAATTCCTGCTCAGGTCAGTTTTTCCTTTTTCAAGCTGGTTTTTCTCCAGAGATTCTTCCCTAGCCACATAGTTTCCTATTGTCTGAAGTTGCCTTTGAGTCTCTGACTCCACCCTAAGGTCGCCTCATCTCTCATCTCTGTGTTTTAAAGAAACCTTGAGCCTCTGTGCCCTGTTTAGTCAACAGGTACACACTTTATTTCCTCTCTTTAGAAACCCCTGCTCAAATCTGAGTCTGAATTTTTCTAAGTCTTGGATAGTAACTCTGTTTCTTTCTGGTCTAGTCCCTAAGGGTTATGTTTCTCAGGCCGGATGCTCTCCTTCCAAACGCCAACTTTAAATGTAGGTCCTACTTACGTAGGGACTGTTGAGAGAATCAGTTTGCTTCTCCAGTACCAATGTCTGCGTTTAGCCTGTTTTCATGGCTGAGATTTTTGTAGCAAAAGTAGCCATTTCCTATTTGTAACCAAAATTAAGTCATTCTGAGGAAGGGCATGAATGTTTTGCAGGGTTTCTTGTCAAGCTGAAGATTGTTATAATAGGCAGCCAGGAAGTCGCCTTGCCCTGGAAACTCTAACGTTCAACGTTGGCACAGCGTCTGTGTTCCTCCATAGTAACCGGCTGACTTGGCCATTGCCAGAGTTCCTTGAATATTTTGGACAAACAATGAGAAAAAAGGGGAAAGCTTTCTCATTTGGATTTCACCCGAGAGTTCAGGTGTTACGTGAAGCTCTGCACTGCCGGTGGTTTCATTCAGGCTTTGTTCTATGAACAATTTGTAGATGATTGTCTTCAGAGTTCCCAGCTGTCATTAGCTAACTGCACACGTGTGGAAACACAGGGGCTGTGACCCTCAGATCCACTCCAGAAATACAAAGTCAGTCTCCAAGTTTAGAGAGGAAATGCTTCCCTCTCTCCAGACAGGAACTGGGGCTGATGCTCTGCCCAGGTCATACAGACGTTGTCCCCACCAGCAGGGAAAACAATGACCTCCCGGGTAACATGTGCATCATTAAGACTTAACCGTGTCCTTGGTCCATGGCTTGGTGGCTTATTTAAAGCACGGAGACTGGTAGGTCTAAGCCTTAAAGCGTAGACCCAAACAAAGTGGAAATGAGTGATAATTGGTGAAATTATTGATCATTTATCTGTAAGAAGCAACCAAGAGAAAAATTAAAGGGGCCATAGAGATGCCTCATTTTTATCAACCTTTTATAAAAGAAAAAGTTGTTTGTTTTATTCTTTGATGACTGCATTTCAAGAGTCACTACATTTTCTAGTCCTTTCAGTAAAATAAACTCACTCTTGCCCTTTTTTTCCTAAAGATGTGTTCTTTCAGGTATGGTAAAGCTACAGTCATGAATGTGTCAACTTTGCTTTGTACTGCTGAAAATTTGGAAATAAATTAAATACTCTAAAATAAAGAATGACTAAACTCGGATTAAAGCAATGGAGTATTTTACAACTGTTTGAAAAGATCATTGTTCACACTTTGTGGCATGGGAAACTAGCTGTAGTACGATGTAAAAAAGAAAAATAGAAAAACTTCTGTATGCTCTGCTACTAACCAGGTCAAAAGATAATAACCAGGTCAATAGATACATGTAACTATTGGTTGACATTTATCTCTTCTCTTCTGGATTGTAAATTCTTTGAGGGAGGGATTGTATTTTCTTATATCTGCAAAACCAAGACCTGGCCTGTAATAAGGGCTCATAAGTATTTCTCAGTTAATGCATTAAAAGAGAGCCCCAATAAAGCAAATCATGAAATTGTATCTAAAATCTGAACAATGTTCTGTAAAATTAATACATTCAAAAGGCTATGAACTTGAAGAAATGGAGCTGTGACTGAAGATTCTTTGCATGGTGATATACTGATTTTTTACTCTCCTCTCTCTATATTTTACTGTGATATCTAGATAAAAATAAGTCAAGAAGTGTCAGCATAACTTACCAGTTCTGAAATGCAACAAGAAGAAAACATTTATTCAATAATGAGAAAGTTTAAAGATGTGTATCTTCGTTGAAATTCGATTATATGTATACGTATTTGACTCTCTAGCATTTGAATGATTGGAGAAGGAAATGGCAACCCACTCCAGTGTTCTTGCCTGGAGAATCCCAGGGACGGGGGAGCCTGATGGGCTGCCATCTATGGGGTTGCACAGAGTCGAACACAACTGAAGTGACTTAGCAGCAGCAGCATTTGAATGAGATGTCATAAATGATAAACTTCTAAGTATCATAGAGTACAAGGCTTTTCATGGTCCGGACTATTCTCCACTCTCTAACTCCAGGAATACTGCACTTTTTGTAAAATGTGAGCCCTGCCAAGCTCCAGCCCTGGGGAGCTTTCATTGTAATTCCTGGGTAATTCCCAGGTCTGCTAGTGCAGTGGACAACACAGGCAGCCATATGATGACCCTGGTCAGTTCTCACCTCTAACCGTGTAGCTAATCATTCCCAACTATTAACAAGTCATATGCAAAGGCACTATGGGAACAAGCATTATACCTGTCATTTAATAATAAAACCTGGTATTTACTGAGCACTTACTACGTACAGAAATTATGCTGAGAGCTTCAAATGCATGATGATAGGTTTTTCAAATTGTTTTAATTATTATCTCTATTTTATAGGTATGAGAGACAAGCAACTTGCCCTTGTCTCCACAATCACGAAAATAGCAGGCGTGGGATGTAAATTCAGGTCTGCTTTGTTCTAAAGTCCCGCCACTGATCTCTTACACCCCACTCCTCCCCTGAGCTGCTTGTGCTTTCCCTTGGTCTGGGAGATTCAGCTGATGAGAACAAAGTCTTCGAAGCTTTCTCTCTCCCTCCACCCCTGCCCAAGCCAATCTACACACCCTTCCTCTATCTATCTTTTTTTTTTTTTTTTAGTTTTGTTTTCTTTCTTTTTTTTTTTAATTTTATTTTATTTAACTTTACAATATTGTATTGGTTTTGCTCTTTGTTTTCCCAAAAGTCTCCCTAGTACTTAGAAAACTGGATATAATCAGTGTGTGTGTATGTGTGTGTGTGTCTATGTGTGTGTGTGTGTTTAATTGTACCTCTTAGATGGACAAGAATTATACACTTCTCCAGGATACACTATTATCTTGTCCATTTCTTGTTCATTTGTACTTAGCACATGTGTGGCACAGTCATTATCCCATGAATGTCTAGAAGAATACAATAATAGATGGGTGAACCACATCTTAGGTTCTCAGTACCTGGATATAGCACCAAGAAAACATCATGCAGGTGATTTTTGTGATTGGAAACCAGGATAAAATTGTAGCCATTTATCACCCAGCTGCCCTAAGCTCATGGTCTTGGTAAGAACATTAGGACTCCGAGTACTTTTGCAGATTCACTACATTCTGTAAACAGCACTTTCATCATGCCCCTTGCTTGGTTAAAACCTGCCCATGACTTGTTATTCCATTCTATATCAAGTCTGAATTCCTCAGGACAGCTTTAAAGGGCCTCCTAATATGAATCAACTCGCAGCGTTTTTCATTCTGTTTCAATATGTACCTTTCACACTAAGCAGACCAGGCATTTAACTCTTGGGTTTTTACTCAACTCATCCCCCCTCCCCCAGTTATATCTTTTTGGCATCTTTGTCTATTTTAAAGCAGATTGAGATTATCAATGAATTAAAATTCTACTTACTAGATGAAAGCTCCCCTGTCTACTTTGGCTCTTGGTAAATTCTCTTTTCTATGTATTCTTATTGCCTCTGTCAGATAATTTACTGCTTAATATCATTGACTGTTTTCAGCAGTGCTTAAGTCATGTTAGCACTGTTTTCCTTATTAACAGACACCATGCATTTCTCCTGTTATTTCAGACCACCAAATACTGGGTTCCCACGATGGGCCAGGATCTATTTTGCATGTTTTACAAACATTTTTTTAGGAAAAGATTTGAGTTTTCCTTTGGTTAATGACAGAGGAGAAAGTCTGAAAAAGGCAGAATGAATTGACTGAAGTCAAAAGATCGTTCTAAAAATAAGTTTGACTCTTGAACGTGTGACTTGAGAAGGACTCTAACGTTGCATCGTTGTATGTGAACCGCGCGTGTGACTGCTCAGTTGCAAAGTTGTGTCCGACCCCATGGACTGTATCCTGCCAGGCTCCTCTGTCCATGGGATTTTCTGGGCAAGAATTCTGGAATAGGTTTCCATTTCCTCCTCCAGGGGATCTGCCTGACCCAGGGATCGAACCTGCATCTCCTAGTTTGGCCGATGGATTCTTTACCAATGAGCCACCTGGGAAGCCATATGTGAACGGATGACAGCATAAAACCAGTTCTGTGCTTGGGTGTCTTGTGTGACTTTAATATTTAGGATCTTCTTATGGTTGTTGGTGCCTCTTGAGTTGTTATTTTTGTTCTACTGATTACCTCATGTCCAAAGACCTCAGATCTATGTTTAGCCCAGCACTTGGTCAATGAATGGTGTTGGTTATAAAGGGAAACATGGGGAAAAGGTTTTGAATGGGTAGGCAAAAACAAGAAGGCAAGCATGGGCCCTCCTCACAGGATCATCATGTATAAAGAATAACACCCTTCGTGCCTTTATTTGCAGAGTATTCTTCCATCATTTCACCGTTTTATAGAAATAATAACAAAATGGGATTTTCATATTATGACTTAAAAGTTGAGGGGTCCCACTGTGTCTTAGGAACGAATGAAAACACATGTGTCACAAGACTAACTGAAAACAGAAATTTCATATCTGGCCGTGTTCGGAGTCACTTCGCTGACAATATGCTCCTGAGTTTGGAATTCCTTGGAGAGCAGAAGTTGGAAAGGAAATGGTGAGCTATTCCAGTAACATTTGGTTTAAATTTACATGTAATTAAAATTCTGATGTTATGGTACTAATACTTTTCTTTTCTTGGTTTCAGAGACATTAGGTTTTTTTTTTTTTTTTTTTTTTTGGATACATTTAGCAAAAGTCTCCCTTTTGCTATAATTTCTATTTATTAAGATTATTGAAAATAAAAGGCAAGAGAGTAAAACATGAAAAAGTCTATAGCTTCCCTATCTCTCAAGAGATAGTCACTAGGCTTTTTTAGCAAGTGGAGGTTTGCCCTGTCACATTATATCATGCTGGTTAGTAAATAAATACCTAAGTCTAAGTTTGGGATATGAGCATTTGGAAAAAAAAAAAAGTAAAAAAGTAATTTATTTTTTAGCTGCAACAGGGTGATGAGCACAAAAGGGGGCTTTTGATTCATCTGACATTGTAGTTAGAATTAATAATCTAACGATGAAAAATATTACATGACTCCTTCTTAAAGTTGACAATTAAAATACATGACTATCCTTGAGAATTCCTGGAATAAGGAAATTATATAGTCTTAAAACTTTAAGATTTTCTATCAAGATATAAAAGTAATTGCATTTCTTTACATTTTCCATTTGATGTATAATCCAGCCGCTTTATGGTTTCACCAAGAAACTGACCTTGAGAATTAATACCAAGGATCTTGCAGGGAAAATAAAAAAGAGAACACACTAAACAATACACCACACAGTGGTGAGGCGAGCTGTAATGTTTCTCTGCAGATCCATACTGGACAAAAGCTGTCTCATATTTCTAATGCCGTGACACGTAAACCATGCTGCATATATGCGCTTTCAACTCTGGCGTTTAGAATGCATGTATATGAGCAGAGGGCCATTCTGACTTCCCATCTTTTCATTGCAATCTCTGTAGCACTTCCAAAAGTCCTTAGCTGGAGGATAGATTTGGAGTCTGCTGCTTTTCTGCTCTCCACACATTCAGGTAACCATTCCAAAGCTGCCAAAATACCACTGGAGAGGGAACTTGGTTACTGAAACTAGCAGTACCCGATGGTCCTTCCCCACCTGCACCCTCATGTCCTCAGCCTGCCTTTTGTCTACAGTAGAATTTTAGCCAAATAATAAGCTTAATCAGAGAAGTGCAGAAACAAAGGGAAACAGTTCAACAAGACTAATAATAGTTTAGTCATTAAGCAAAGTCAAGATGTTTAGTTGCTCTTCATGGGCTATAGATATTATTCGGAGTCATATCCTCTGAGCTGCCTTATAGAGACTAAGACCTCCACCAGGTGAAACAAGTTAACTACATGATGATCAGACTATAGCCATAAGCTGCCACAATTCTAAGAACTGGCTTGAAAGAAATGGGAGCAAACCAACCCTGGAAATGAAAGTTCAAACTACCGCACAATTGCACTCATCTCACATGCTAGCAAAGTAATGCTCAAAATTCTCCAAGCCAGGCTTCAATAGTATGTGAACCATGAAATTCCAGATGTTCAAGCTGGATTTAGAAAAGGCAGAGGAACCAGAGATCAAATTGCCAACATCCGTTGGATCATTGAAAAAGCAAGAGAGTTCCAGAAAAACATCTACTTTTGCTTTATTGACTATGCCAAAGCCTTTGACTGTGTGGATCATAACAAACTGTGGAAAATTCTTCAAGAGATGGAATACCAGACCTCCTGACCTGCCTCCTGAGAAATCTGTATGCAGGTCAGGAAGCAACAGTTAGAACTGGACGTGGAACAGCAGACTGGTTCCAAATCTGGAAGGAGTATTTCAAGGCTATATATTGTCACCCTGCTTCTTTAACTTATATGCAGAGTACATCATGAGAAATGCTGGACTGGATGAAGCACAAACTGGAATCAAGATTGCTGGGAGAAATATCAATTACCTCAAGTATGCCAATGACACCACCCTTATGGCAGAAAGTGAAGAGGAACTAAAAAGCCTCTTGATGAAAGTGAAAGTGGAGAGTGAAAAAGTTGGCTTAAAGCTCAACATTCAGAAAACTAAGATCATGGCATCTGGTCCCATCACTTCATGGCAGATAGATGGGAAAACAGTGGAAACAGTGACAGACTTTATTTTTTTTGGACTCCAAAATCACTGCAGATGGTGATTGCAGCCATGAAATTAAAAGACGCTTGCTCCTTGGAAGAAAAATTATGGCCAACCTAGACAGCATATTAAAAAGCAGAGACATTGCTTTGCCAACAAAGGTCCATCTGGTCAAGGCCATGGTTTTTCCAATAGTCTTGTATGGATGTGAGAGTTAGACTATAAAGAAAGCTGAGAACTGAAGAATTGATGCTTTTGAACTGTGTGTTGGAGAAGACTCTTGAGAGTCCCTTGGACAGCTAGGAGATCCAACCAGTCCATCCTAAAGGAAATCAGTCCTGAATATTCATTGGAAGGACTGATGCTGAAGTGGAAACTCCAGTACTTTGGCTACCTGATGTGAAGAACTGACTCATTTGAAAAGATCCTGATGCTGGAAAAGACTGAAGGTGGGAGGAGAAGGGGATGACAGAGGATGAGATGGTTGGATGGCATCACCGACTCAATGGACATGAGTTTGAGTAAACTCCAGGATTTGGTGATGGACAGGGAGGCCTGGCGTGCTGTAGTCCAAGGGGTCACAAAGATTCAGACACGACTGTGCGACTGGACTAAACTGAACTGAAAAAACCAAGATGATGCTGGTCAGACCACTGCATGACCAGTTTCAAAATGACTATGCTGTCTCTACCTGTAGCCCCCTCCCACCATCTATACACCTCTGAAACTACTCTTAAAACACTCTTGCACACTGATTGTCAGTTGGGGTGGGGGGCTGGGGGGTGGGTCTTTGAACTGGAGTATGTCCCCGCACCTGGGTGCTGGCCTTTGAAATAAAGCAAACTTGCCTTTCCGCCAAACTTTTCTTTATTGGCTTTGGAGCCAGGACACCTGGACCCACTTTCACTAACAGATATTAGCACCCAGTGAGGCTAAACTCTGGCGATATTTTTCTCCCAGAGTTTTCCCCGAGCAAAGCTGCTACCATGATGATGTGGTGGGAAGGCTTCAAGGAGCCGCTGCTCACAGCTAGGTGGCCCCAGAAGGAGGTATGGAGGGACGTTCCTAGCAGCCGTCAATACCATTTGTTTTGGGGATCCTCCCTGTTTCTCCCCTGCTCGGCATTGGCTGCCAACCTGTGTTTTTCCTTAGTGGAATGGAAAGATGCCTCTGGACAAGCTGACGAGCTCCTAGACGCAGTAAATCCACCCATGTGCACCCAGCTACCTTCTCTTTTGAGGGTGAAGTGCTGTTTGGGCATTTTTTGCCGACTGGTTCTGACAGGGGTCTGCCACTGAGGAGTTTATGAGCGCTGAGTGTTATTCGGGTGTGTTGGCAGTCGGTTCTGACGTGTATCTGACGTTGAGGCCTATTTGTGTTGGAAGTGTTTCTTTTCAGACTTCATGTGGGTAATCTTCTGGAGGGTTTCTGACAGCTCTGTCTTCTGCTATGTGAGTCTGTATTCCATTTTGTGTGATTGGTATTCTTGTTGCCTTTTGAAAAATGAGAAATTACATTTCAGTTCTTCTTCAAACTCTGAAAAAAAATGGTTGAGATGAATGAAACTCCTTTGAAACTCCAAAACTGATTCCTTTTGCATATTCAGTCAGAGAAAGCTTGATTGATAAAATCCTTTTTTTTCCCCCCAGAATTCTTACCCCAAAAGAAGAAAACTATTTCTAAGAGAAAGCTTGAAGTCAACTCATACCATGACCTTGAGATAAAAACTAGCATTCCTGTCCCCAACCCTTCCTTGCTGCCAGCCTCTGGAATGAAGCAAACTTTCCTTTCCACCAACCTTGCCTCTTCATTGGCTTCAGAATGGCAAGCAGCTGGGCCCACTTTTGGTAATATTGCCGTGTGTTCTGTATTTTGTAAATGGACCCTATTATTCTCCATAAGACCCCTTAGCAGCAATTCCAAAGGAGCGGGCTCAAGATTTGATTATCCAGGTCCCTCTCCTGAACACATATTTCACATCTGACACTTTCACTGGTTGTGGATAAAGCAGTGTGAACCTTAAAAATGTGTGCGTCTTCCTAGAATACTCTGGCCCAGCAAAGTCTTTCATTGGACTTTGTGCTTTGAGTTGAAATCTTGTCTGATTGGAAAGTGTTTCGGGGAACAGATTTTGTTATTTTTCTAAGCCAGGCTGCAGGAATTGAACTGGAGATATCACTAACCAAAAGGAATTTATTTTTTTCCCTCTCAAAGAGCTGGGAACCAAAGGAAATGACTCCAATGTTGAAAATCCTTTTATTTCCTCTGTGGACTATATCTGTGCAGCTGAGACGAACCTTTCCAGTTGGCCCCCTCCCAGACCTTATGGGAACTGAGATTAGGAAGTGGTGTGGTCAAAATAGTCCTTGGACAAATTGCTTCCAGTCTACAAAACCTCAGAGTTCTTGACAAAGCCATTTTTTTTCTTGCCACGTTTTATTTTTTTCACATGAGTGACTGACCTGTCACTCGTTAATTACCCTGCTAGGATTTCTGCAGTTCTTTTAGTAATCTCTATTTTTTTCCCCCATTTCTTTTGGGAGGAGGAAACAGAGTTTGTCAGAGAAGTAGGCAGGGTGTCTGTAAAATTTCTGTCTGTAAGACATCACGCCTTTTGCCCATTTCCATTGCCTTCCATTTGACATAAAAATATTGCCGGGCCACAGTCAAGCTTATAGAGATGTGCTTTCTTCCTTCCCTGATGGCATTCTACACTTTTCTTCTTGCTTTGTTTTTCCATATCTGAAAATAATAAATACTGGATGAGCCCTCAAAATTCAATATCCACAACTCCCTTTGACATGATCCTGCCCCTGGGAAAGAGAAAGATAGTCTTCACTCTGTGAGATATGATGCTCCCTTGGCTTCCCTACTCGGTCCTGGGATCTGACTTAGGGTGCCCAGCATAGAGCTGGTATGTTTTGTACCTTCAGACTTATTTACAGAATGTAGTGGGCTCGTGTGGGCAGCGTGTCATACCATTGGCATGCATAGAGCAGGTAAAAGACAGATTTAGGACATCCTTTACAAAGTCAGGAACTGTTCTCTAATTCAAAACTGTGCTGAGGGGATAGCAGTGGACACAATACTCTGTTCTTCCAAAAATGCTTAGTTCTTCCATGTATCTTATCTACTTCATGGGAAGCGATATGGCAGACGCTCCCTTGCTAGGGTGAACAATTCTGTACCAACCTAAAGCCTCTCAGACCTTCGCAGAGGTGGTTGTTCCTTGTCGCAGTGGCGGTCTTCCCAGGAGGTATGTGGATTGAATGGGGACTGGTGGTGGTTCTTATTTAACACACATGCTACTTTATTAAAATGGAATTTGGTAGATGGATATTTAGTATTAATGGAGTCTATACATGCTAGTTAGTATAACTTGATTTGACCCCAAATTTGTCAAATATGATGGCTTTCACATTTTTTAATGAAGTATAGTAGGTTTACAATATTGTGTTTGTTTCAGGTATACAGTGATTTGATTGCATGTATTTCTTTCAGATTATTTTTCCTTATAAGTTATTTTTAAAAATTGGACTTAATTCCCTATGCTATACAGTAGGTCCTTGCTGTTTATCTATTTTATATATAATAGTGTGTATATGTTAGTCTCAAACTCCTAAATTTTTGCCCCCCTTTCCTCTTTCGTAAGCATAAGTTTGTTTTCTAAGTCTGTGGGCCAATTTTTGTTTTGTAAATGGTTCATTTGTATCATTTTTATGTGTGTGTTAGTCAGGCCTGTCTGACTCTTCATGACCCCATAAACTGTAGCCCACCAGGCTCCTCTGTCCATGGAATTCTCTAGGCGAGAAGACTGGAGTGGGTTATCATGCTTTTCTCCAGGGAATCTTTCTGAAGAAGAAGGAGCTGAACCTGCATCTCCTGTGTCTCCTGCATTGCAAGCAGATTCTTTACCATCTGAGCCACCAGGGAAGCCCAGATTCCAAATGATATGATATTTGCCTTTCTCTGACTTCACTTAGTATGATCATCTCTAGGTCCATCTGTGTTGCTGCCAATAGCATTATTTCATTCTTTTCTGTGACTGATTATACTTCAAATATGTATTTTTTGACAGACACTGTGCTTGGCACTGGCATAGGAAACAGGAAAGGTGTATTGCCTATAGTCAGAGAGTAGGACAGGCAGATGCTCTGTACACATATATGTAAGACTAAAACATAAGATGAACACAGTAGCTGATAGTATGTAATGGCCAGTGAGCACTTTTTACATGTCAGACATTCTTGTAATGAATCCACTTTCTTGAGTTCATTTAATCCTCCCAATGACTCCATGAAATAGGTATAAAGGTTATTAGCATTTCACGGGCGAGGATAGCCTGGCGCTCTTCTCAGCATCATTCAGCCTCCTATCCATGCAGCTGGAGTCCAGACAGTTCCAGGATAAATCTTCTCACCTGCTATGCAATCAACTTGAGTGCTCTTGGGCAAAAATGAGGAAGTAGTTACATTTACCCTCAGTTTAGAAAAGGCACACAGGAAAGTTTCAGGGAGGAGATGATATTTGAGCTTGACTCTAAAAGGTCAGTGAGAGCTTATGCAGTAGAAATGGCAGAGAGAGATTTACCTGGAATAGGGAAGTACTGGCAATGGCAGAAAGTTCCAGTAGAGCATGGTGTTTTCTGATGGTTTATAAGTTCAGGGCTTGCATGCATGGGAACAGGAAGTGACATAACCTGAAATGCAAGCTCAAATTCTCTTGTGAATTTTTCATGTATTAAAGCCAGAGTAAAGAAACTATTGCCAAGGAAATGGGGACCAAAGAGAGATTTATAGACAGAGGAAAATAAATGTGGTCAGAGCTACCTTTTTGGAAACTCAATTCTAGCAAAAGATCTGCAGATGAGAGAGGAGGACAGCTAGATGCAGCAACACAGAAGGATGAATCCTTTCTCTTGCTTCCATCTCGTAGCAACAGAAAATATGGCCAAACAGGGATGCAGGCTGTGCTTCTCCATAAGCATAAGGAGGAGGCTGAAGGAAGGTGGGAAACCCAGAGCCAATGCGGAGAGTCCATCATTAGGAGCCTGTCCTTGGCATATGCCCCTTGTCTTCAAGCCTTCCACCTGTGGCTGTAGACCTCCTCCCTTCTACTTTATCAGCATATTCGCATCTCAGGAAGAATGACAAGACTAAAGGGCAAAGGACAAGTGGCAGCTGAGTGTGGCTTTGTTCAAGAGCTTTCCACATATGTGTCTTTGGCCCCAGACTGTAACAGAGTCATGGGTGCAGGATACTTAGATGAGGCTGGAAATTGTGGTTCATGTAGCTGGGCACATTGCCAACCATTAATAAATATCGATAAATAATAAATAGGAACAGAATTCTATCACAGTGGATATTACAATTGGCTCTGTGTGAGTTTTCTTTTTAAATATGTTCTCTTTCAACCCACTTTGAGGGTTTTTTTAAATCATAATTAGATATTAAATTTCAAAAGCTTTTTCTGCATCTATTGAGTTGGTCATATGACTTTTCAATTTGTTAATGTGATTTATCACTTTGATTTTGCAGATTTTCCCATGGTGTATGATTTTTATTATTTTTTAATTTATTTATTTTAATTGGAGGCTACTTACTTTACAATATTGTAGTGTTTTTTGGCCATACATTGACATGAATCAGCCATGGGTGTACATGTGTTCCCCATCCTGAACCCCCTTCCCACCTCCCTCCTCATCCCATCCTTCTGGGTTATCCCAGTGCACCAGCCCTGAGCACCCTGTCTCATGTATCGAACCTGTACAGGTGATCTGTTTCACATATGATAATATACATGTTTCAATGCTATTCTCTCAAATCATCCCACCCTCATCTTCTCCCACAGAGTTAATGTGTTACTGAATTTGGTTTGCTAATATTTTGTTGAGAAATTTTGCATCATTCATCAGTAAGAGTGACCTTTATTTTTCTTTTTTGTGATACCTTTGTCTAGTTTTGATATCATGGTCCTTGCTGGCCTCATAGTATAAGTTCAGTAACATTCATTCCTCTTCAGGTTTTTGAAATAATTTGAAAAGGATGGGCAAGGGGCTTTGGAAATAGAAAAGGTGAAGTAGAGACATTTTAAAGGTGAGGATCCGAAAGACCCAGGTACCAATAAGATGAGGTGGGCTGGGGATGGGGAAGCATCAAGGAAGATGCTATATTTGTCAACTGGATCAGTGATAATGGTTTTAACTGATACGAGGAGAAAAAAAATCAGTTTTATGGACAAAGCAGTGCATGTGATTCAGATATGTTGAGTCAGATACAGCACTGGGACATCCCTTGTAAAAGTTGGTATAAGTAGACTTAAAGTTGTGGCGATGATGACATGGATGTCAGTTCACTCTGAACCACAACAGCTGATTAAGTCACCTAAGGAGAGCATACAGGGTGGCAGATACCACAAGACCAAAGAGATGAACTCTTTAAGGACAAAGCAGAAAAAGTCAGGAAAACAGACAGGGAGCAATGCCGTAAAAGTGAACAGTAGCACTTCTAGAAAGAGATTCTCAACAGTGTCAAGTACCTTGAAGATTCCAGGAAGTTAGTGGGTCAGCAATTAGGTCATTATTAGTTTACAACAGATGCTAGAAAAATAAGCGTGTTGATATATATACTTCATAACTTTTTTTTTTCTTTTTAATTGGAGGCTAATTACTTTACAATATTGAGGTGGTTTTGCCATACATTCACATGAATCAGCCATGGGTGTACATGTGTTCCTCATCCTGACCCTCCTTCCCACCTCCCTCCCCATCCCATCCCTCAGGGTCATCCCAGTGCACCAGCCCTGAGCACCCTGCCTCATGCATCGAACCTGGACTGGCGATCTATTTCACATATGATAATATACATGTTTCAATGCTATTCTCTCAAATTATCCCACCCTCACCTTCTCCCACAGAGTCCAACAGTCTGTTCTGTACATCTGTGTTTCTTTTGCTGTCTCACATATAGGGTCATTGTTACCATCTTTCTAAATTCCATATATATGCATTAATATACTGTATTGGTGCTTTTCTTTCTGACTTACTTCGCTCTGTATAATAGGTTCCATTTTCATCCACCTCATTAGAACCGATTCAAGTACATTCTTTTTAATAGCTGAGTAATATTGCATTGTATATATGTTCCACTGCTTTCTTATCCATTTGTCTGCCGATGGACATCCAGGTTGCTTCCATGTCCTGGCTATTATAAACAGTGCTGCAGTGAACATTGAGGTACACGTGTCTCTTTCAATTCTGGTTTCCTCAGAGTGTATGCCCAGCAGTGAGATTGCTGTTTCGTATCGCAGTTCTATTTCCAGCTTTTTAAGGAATCTCCACACTATTCTCCATAGTGGCTGTATTAGTTTGTATTCCCACCAACAGTGTAAGAGGGTTCCTTTTTCTCCTCACCTTCTCCAGCATTTGTTGTTTGTAGACTTTTTGATAGCAGCCATTCTGACTGGTGTGAGATGGTACCTCATTGTGGTTTTAATTTGCATTTCTCTGATAATAAGTGATGTTGAGCATCTTTTCATGTATTTGATATCCATTT
This sequence comes from Bubalus kerabau, assembly GCF_029407905.1. Classification (NCBI taxonomy): domain Eukaryota; kingdom Metazoa; phylum Chordata; class Mammalia; order Artiodactyla; family Bovidae; genus Bubalus; species Bubalus kerabau. Next base: position 5,867,839 of record NC_073643.1, read on the forward strand.
GTATGCCTTCTTTGGAAAAATGTCTGTTTAGTTCTTTGGCCCATTTTTTTTATTGGATCGCTTATTTTTCTGGTATTGAACTACATGAGCTGCTTATATATTTTTGAGATTAATTATTTGTCAGTTGTTTCATTTGCTATTATTTTCTCCCATTCTGAAGGCTGTCTTTTCCCCTTGCTTATAGTTTCCTTCGTTGTGGAAAAGCTTTTAAGTTTAATTAGGTCCCATTTGTTTATTTTTGCTTTTATTTCCATTACTCTGGGAGGTGGGTCATAAAAGATCCTGCTGTGATTTATGTCATAGAGTGTTTTGCCTATGTTTTCCTCTAGGAGTTTTATGGTTTCTTGTCTTATATTTAGATCTTTAATCCATTTTGAGTTTATTTTTGTGTATGGTGTTAGAAAGTGTTCTAGTTTCATTCTTTTACAAGTGGTTGACCAGTTTTGCCAGCAGTACTTGTTGAAGAGATTGTCTTTTCTCCACTGTATATTCTTGCCTCCTTTGTCAAAGATAAGGTGTCCATAAGTGCGTGGATTTATCTCTGGGCTTTCTATTTTGTTCCATTGATCTATGCTTCTGTCTTTGTGCCAATACGATACTGTCTTGATGACTGTTGCTATGTGGTATAGCCTGAAGTCAGGCAGGTTGATTCCTCCACTTCCATTCATCTTTCTCAAGATTTTTTTGGCTATTCAAGGTTTTTTGTAATTCCATACAAATTGTGAAATTATTTGTTGTAATTCTCTGAAAAATACTGTTGGTAGCTTGATAGGGATTGCATTGAATCTATCCATTGCTTTGGGTAGTATACTCATTTTCAATACATTGATTCTTCTGATCCATGAACATGGTACATTTCTCCATCTATTAGTGTCCTCTTTGATTTCTTTCATCAGTGTTTTATAGTTTTCTATATATAGGTCTTTTGTTTCTTTAGGTAGATTTATTCCTAAATATTTTATTCTTTTCATTGCAAGGGGTGAATGGAATTGTTTCCTTAATTTCTCTTTCTGTTTTCTCATTGTTAGTGTATAGGAACACAAGGGATTTCTGTGTGTTAACTTTACATCCTGCAATTTTACTATATTCATTAATTACCTCTAGTAACTTTCTGGTGGAGTCTTTAGGGCTTTCTATGTAGAGGATCATGTCATCTGCAAACAGTGAGAGTTTTACTTCTTCTTTTCCAGTCTGGATTCCTTTTATTTCTTTTTCTGCTCTGATTGCTGTGGCCAAAACTTCCAAAACTATGTTGAATAGTAATGGTGAGAATGGGTATCCTTGTCTTGTTCCTGACTTTAGGGGAAATGCTTTCAATTTTTCACCATTGAGGATAATGTTTGCTGTGGTTTGTCGTATGGGCTTTTATTATGTTGAGGTATGTTCCTTCTATGCCTGCTTTCTGGAGGGTTTTTATCATAAATGGATGTTGAATTTTGTCAAAGGCTTTCTCTGCATCTATTGAGATAATCATATGGTTTTTATCTTTTAATTTGTTAATGTGGTATATCACATTGATTGATTTGTGAATATTGAAGAATCCTTGCATCCCTGGGATAAAGCCCACTTGGTCGTGAGGTATGATCTTTTTAATATGTTGTTAGATTCTGTTTGCTAAAATTTTGTTAAGGATTTTTGCATTTATGTTCATCAGTGATATTGACCTGTAGTTTTCTTTTTTTGTGGCATCTTTGGTTTTGGTATTAGGGTGATGGTGGCCTCATAGAATGAGTTTGGAAGTTTACCTTCCTCTGCAGTTTTCTGGAAGAATTTGAGTAAGACAGGTGTTAGCTCTTCTCTAAATATTTGGTTGAATTCAGCTGTGAAGCCATCTGGTCCTGGGATTTTGTTTGCTGGAAGATTTCTGATTACAGTTTCGATTTCTGTGTTTGTGATGGGTCTGTTAAGACTTTCTATTTCTTCCCGGTTCAGTTGTAAATTATACTTTTCTAAGAATTTTTCCATTTCTTCAAAGTTGTCCATTTTTTGGCATATAGTTGCTGATAGTAGTCTCTTTTGATCCTTTGTATTTCTGTGTTGTCTGTTGTGATTTCTCCATTTCCATTTCTAACTTTGTTGATTTGATTCTTCTCCCTTTGTTTCTTGATGAATCTGGCTATTGGTTTGTCTGTTTTATTTATCCTCTCAAAGAACCAGCTTTTAGCTTTGCTGAATTTTGCTATGGTCTCTTTTGTTTCTTTTGCATTTATTTCTGCCCTAATTTTTGTGATTTCTTTCCTTCTACTAACCCTGGGGTTCTTCATTTCCTCCTTATCTAGTTGCTTTAGGTGTGGAGTTAGGTTATTTATTTGATATCTCTCCTGTCTTGAGGTAGGCTTGTATTGCTACAACCTTCCCCTTAGCACTGCTTTTACTGAATCCCATAGGTTTTGGGTTGTTGTGTTTTTATTTTCATTCGTTTCTATGCATATTTTGATTTCTTTTTTTTATTTCTTCTGTGATTTGTTGATTATTCAGAAGTGTGTTGTTTAGCCTCCATAGGTTTGTATTTTTCATAGCTGTTTTTTTTTTTTCCTGTAGTTGACATCTAATCTTAATTGCATTATAATCAGAAAAGATGCTTGAAAAAATTTCAATTTTTTTGAATTTACCAAGGCTATATTTATGACCCAGGATGTAATCTATCCTGGAGAAGGTTCTGTGTGCACTTTAGAAAAAGGTGAAATTCATTGTTTTAGGGTGAAATATCCTATAGATATCAATTAGATCTAACTGGTCCATTGTATCATTTAAAGTTTGTGTTTCCTGGCTAATTTTATCTTTAGTTGATTTATCCATAGGTGTGAGTGAGGTATTAAAGTCTCCCACTATTATTGTGTTACTGTTTATTTCCCCTCTCATATTTGTTAGCCTTTGCCTTACATATTCGGAGAAGGCAATGGCACCCCACTCCCGTACTCTTGCCTGGAAAATCCCATGGACGGAGGAGCCTGGTGGGCTACAGTCCATGGGGTCGCGAAGAGTCGGATATGACTGAGAGACTTCACTTTCACTTTTCACTTTCATGCATTGGAGAAGGAAATGGCAACCCACTCCAGTGTTCTTGCCTGGAGAATCCCAGGGACGGGGGAGCCTGGTGGGCTGCCGTCTATGGGGTCGCACAGAGTCGGACACGCTGGAGCGACTTAGCAGCAGCAGCAGCAGCAGCAGCCTTACATATTGTGGTGCTCCTATGTTGGGTGCATATATATATTTATAATTGTTATATCTTCTTCTTGGATTGATTCTTTGATCATTATGTAGTGTCCTTCTTGGTCTCTTTTCATGGCCTTTATTTCAAAGTCTATCTGATATGAGTTTTATCTGATATGAGTATTGCTACCCCTGCTTTCTTTTGGTCTCTATTTGCATGGAATATCTTTTTCCAGCCCTTCACTTTCAGTCTGTATGTGTCCCTAGGTTTGAGGTGGGTCTCTTGTAGACAGTATATATAGGGAACTTGTTTTTGTATCTATTCAGCAAGTCTTTGTCTATGATTGGGGCATTCAACCCATTTACATTTAAGGTAATTATTGATAAGTATTATCCCATTGCCATTTACTTTGTTCTTTTGGATTTGAGTTTATACACCTTTTCTGTGTTTCCTGTCTAGAGAAGATCCTTTAGCATTTGTTGGAGAGCTGGTTTGGTGGTGCTGACTTCTCTGAGCTTTTGCTTGTTTCTAAAGCTTTTGATTTCTCCTTCATATTTGAATGAGATCCTTGCTGGGTACAGTAATCTGGGTTGTAGGTTTTTCTCTTTCATCACTTTAAGTTATGCCCTGCCATTCCCTTCTGGCTTGAAGAGTTTCTATTGAAAGATCAGCTGTTATCCTTATGGGGATCCCCTTGTAGGTTAATTGTTGTTTTTTCCTTGCTGATTTTAATATTTGGTCTTTGCATTTGATCTTCGTTAATTTGATTAATATGTGTCTTGGGGTGTTTTGCCTTGGGTTTATCCTGTTTGGGACACTCTGGGTTCTTTGGGCTTTGGTGGCTATTTCCTTCCCCATTTTAGGGAAGTTTTTGACTATTATCTCCTCAAGTATTTTCTTATGGCCTTTCTTTTTGTCTTCTTCTTCTGGGACTCCTATGATTCAAATGTTGGGGTGTTTGACATTGTCCAAGAGGTCTCTGAGGTTGTCTCCATTACTTTTAATTCTTTTTTCTTTTATCCTCTCTGCTTCATTTATTTCCACCATTATATCTTCCACCTCACTTATCTTGTCTTCAGAGTTCTTTTGGTCTCAACTATTGCATTATTTATTATTGATTGATTCTTTTTTATTTCTTCTAGGTCCTTGATAAACTTTCTCAGTCCTTGTCTCCAGACTATTTATCTGTAATTCCATTTTTTTTTCAAAATTTTGGATCATTTTTACTATCATTATTCTGAATACTTTTTCAGAGACTCCCTATCTCCTCCTCTTTTGTTTGGTTTAGTGGGCTTTTTTCATGTTCCTTTACCTGCTGAATATTTCTCTGCCTTTTCATCTTGTTTAGGTTGCTGTTTTTGGGGTGGCCTTTCTGTGTGCTGGAAGTTTGTAGTTCCTCTTTATTGTGGAGGTTCCTCCCTGTGGGTGGGGTTGGACGAGTGGCTTGTCAAGGTTTCCTGGTTATGGAAGCTTGCATTGGTGTTCTGGTGGGTGGAGCTGGATCTCTTCTCTCTAGAGTGCAATGAAGTGTCCAGTAGTGAGTTTTGAGGTGTCTGTGGGTTTGGTATGACTTTTGGCCGCCTGTATTTTAATGCTTAGGGTTATGTTCCTGCATTGTTGGAGAATTAGCTTAGTATGTCTTGCTCTGAAACTTGTTGGCTCTTGGGTGGAGCTTGGTTTCAGTGTAGGTATGGAGGCTTTTGGATGAGCTTTTGTTGATTAATGGTCCCTGGAGTCAGGAGATTTCTGGTGACCTCAAGTTTTAGATTTAGGCCTCCTGACTCTGGCTTTCAGTCTTATTCTTATAGTAGCCTCAAGACTTCTCCATACATGCAGCACCAATGACAAAACATCTAGGTTAATGGTGAAAAGATTCTCCACAGTGAGGGACACCCAGAGAGGTTCACAGAGTTACATGGAGAAGAGAAGAGGGAGGAGGGAGATAGAGGTGACCAGGAGGAGAAGAAGGGGAATCAAAAGGGGAGAGAGCAGTCTAGCCAGTAATCAATTCCCTATATGCTCTCCACAGTCTGGAACACTCAGAGAGGTTCATGGAGTTCCATAGAGAAGAGAAAAGGGAGGAAGGAAATAGAGGTCACCAGGAGGAGAGGAGCAGGAGTCAAAAGGAGAGAGACCAGTCTAGCCTGTGATAAGTTCCCTAAGTTTTTTCCACAGCCCAGAACACCCAAAGAGATTCACGGAGTTAAGTAGAGAAGAGAAGGGGGAGGGAGGAGATAGAGGTGACCTGGGGGAAAGAAAGGAGAGTCAAAAGGGGAGAGAGCAATCAAGCCAGTAATCACACTCCCAAGTAAAAATGGCTACTGAAGATTAGATTCTTAAAGGTACAAAATTGATAACAAATGCCAAAAAGCAAAGATTAGAAATCTAGAGTAGAGGTTAGACTCTCAAAAATACAATACTAGAAAAACAAAACAAAATCTCAAAAGTTATATAAAAATATGAAATTTGCTTTAAAAATAGGGTCTTTTTTTTCAAGGTAATAGTTTTAAAAATAAAATTAAAGGATTAATAAAAATGTAAAAATTAAAAAATGAAAAAGAAATTAAAAAGTGATAATAGTAAAATATATCTAGGAATTTCTCTGGAGCTGTTGAGGGCAGTGTGTGGTCAGTTCAGTTTCAGATAGTTCCTTGTTCCACCTTATATTTCTTCTCAAAGTCTATAGGTCCCTTACAATGTAGTCAGTGTTAATTACAGGGTTTTAATCTGTTGCACCTGTCACTTCCAGAGCCGTTTCCTCTTCTTGGTTTATTTTGGCTTCTTCTGTTTGCAAGTCTCTTCAGTATCTAACTTCTGCCCTGACACAGGGGGTGAAGGGTCATTTATTTAGGCTCATTTGTTCAATTGTGCTGTGGGGAGGGAGGAACACTGCAAACAAATATCACCGGCATGTGTGGGCAGAGCTCGCAGTGTCTGGGCCACACTGGGTTTGCCCTCGCTCACGGGCATGTGTGCTTTCCTGGTCTACACTGCTCAGGCTGCAGGCTGGGGGAACTTTCTAAAGTGGGCCCTGAAACTTTCTAAAGTTCCCAGGTCTGAGCCGCTCAGGTTCAGGTTCTTGGGTACTCCACAAAAGCGCAGACTCAGTTGGGCCTGCAGCGTTTTGTGCCCTTCCCAGGTCTGAGCAGCTCAGTTGCTTGGCGAAGGCACACTCCCCAGGTGTGGTGCATCTTATCACCTCCCCGGTCCGGCTGCTAGGTTTCCTGGGTGCTCAGCTGCGTCTCAGGTGTGCCATGTGTCTCTTCTGGGGAGCTGATCTCTGGCTGCAACCCTCCTGACGGATGTCAACCATCCAGGATCCCAGGAAGGCTTGGTTAGTGACTGAGAACCCGCTCACAGTTTGGTAGGGGGTGCTGTTTCTGGGGCCGAGTTTGCCGCTTTTCTTCCAGCTCTGGCTGTTGCCCGCCTGCCTCTCTGCCTCCAGCGGGGGATGGGCTGGTCCGCAGCCGGCTAGCTCTCCTCTGGTGTTGGTTTGCTCAGTCCTTTGTTCAGTGAGCAGCCCAGCAGTGCCTTAGGTTAGAGCTTTTCTCGGTAAAGTTCTTTCTCTCTGTCTCTCCCTCTCTCTTTCCTCCTCTTTTTTTTTCCTGTCTCTGGCCATCCCATGGTTTGGGTTGCTATCTCAGGTTAGCTCGGTCAGAGCGCTCAGGGCGTTCAGGCCGGGCCTTGCTCTAAGCAGTGCAGCCAGCGCCTCCCTGTTCAGCCCCTGCTTGCTGGTGGCCGAGGCCAGAGTCTGGGATACTTCTCCTCTGGATGTTGCTGTTAGGCGCGTAATCTGTGGGGTTTATTTGTTTATTTTTTCCTCCCAGTTATGTTGCCGTCTGAGATTCCAAAACTCCCCACAGACCCACCAGTGAGCGGTCTCCTGGTGTTTGGAAACTTCTCTTTTAAGACTATTTCCCCGGGACGGGTCTCCATCCCTAACTCTTGTCTCTCTTTTTATCTTTTATATTTTGTCCTACCTCCTTTCTAAGACAAAGGGCTGCCTTTCTGGGTGCCTGGTATCCTCCGCCAGCGTTCAGAAGCTGTTTTGTGGTATTTTCTTAGTGTTCAAATGATCTTTCAATGAATTTGTGGTGGAGAAAGTGGTCTCCCCATCCTATTCCTCTGCCATCTTAGGTCCGCCTCTTCTTAATTTTGTATATAGGTTGATTTCATATTCTTTTAGGGATTAGTTGTGTTTAGAGAAGATATCATGTGGAAGTCAAGACTCTTCCAAAATCTACTGAAAGACAAAAATGGTGTTAGGGGATAATAAAAACATCAAATAAATATTGGCACATACTATGAGTCAAGTCCTGCAATGCAGGAGACCCAGGTTCGATCCCTGGGTTGGAAAGATCCCCTTCAGAAGGTACTGGAAACCCACTCCAGTATTCTTGTTGGGGAAATCCCAGGGACAGAGCAGCCTAGTGGGCTGAAGTCCATGGTGTCACAGAGTCAGACATGGCTGAGTGACTAACACTTTCTACTTTTTCTCTGTGCTATACAGTAATCCCTTGTTTTTTAATCCATTTTATATATACCAGTTTGCATCTGCTAATCCCAAAGTCCCACTCCATCCCTCCCTACCCCAACTCTGCTTGGCAACCACAAGTTTATCTCTATGTCCCTGACTCTGTTTGTTTCATAGATAGGTTCATGTGTATCATATTTTACATTCCACATCTAAGTGATACCATATGGTAATTGTATGATAATTTCTAGTTGCATCCATGTTGCTGCAAATGGCATTATTTTGTTCTTTCTTATGACTGAGTACTATTCTATTGTCTGTGTGTGATATCTTTATCCATTCATCTGCTAATGGACATTTAGCTTGTTTCCAAGTCTTGGCTTTTGTGAATAATGCTGTTATGAATATTGGGGTGCATGTACCTTTTTGAGTTATAGTTTTGTCTGTGTATATGCCCTGGAGTGGGATTGTTGGGTCACATGGTAATTCTATTTTTAGTTTTCTGTGGAAGCTCCATATTGTTTCCACAGTGCCTACACCAATTTACATTCCTACCAAGAGTGTAGGAGGGTTTCCTTTTCTCCACACCCTCCCCCAGCATTTGTTATTTGTAGACTTTTTAACCAGTATGAGATGGTAACTCATTGTAGTTTTGATTTGTATTTCTCTAATAATTAGTGGTTTTAAGTATCTTTTTGTGTGCCTATTGGTTGTCTGTATTTCTTCTTTGGAAGAATGTCTTTTTAGGTTTTGTGCTCATTTTTGGTTGGGTTTTTTGTTAAGATGTATGAGCTGCTAAACACCCATTTTTGTAGTTTTTAAAAACTGTAACTTGTAGAACACATGGGGTAACTTAAAAGTTAGAATGCAACCCTGTTATGAGTAAGTAAAAGTAACTTGCAAAGTTTACAGTTTAAAATAGTCCTTGCCTCTTACCTTTTTTGGAATGTAGAGCTTTCATCCATGCACTCACAGTATATGCTGAGTGACCATCCTGTGTCTGCCTATACCAGCATTATAGACACGTCAGTCCATAATGACTCATTGTAGATCATTTCTGAGAAATACTAAACAAATATCCACTTTTCTTACATGGACCCACTGCCACTTAGAAATGAGTTCTCTTGAATTTTAAAGACAGAAAAACCATTGTCTTATGAGTTATCTTATGGTATTGGGTACAATCTCATGCATCTCATGCTATCAAACGGTGGCATCTTTGTTTTAGGCTGTTAAGTAGTTGGTTCCATGCACGGAAACATGCAAATAATGAAAATACTGCAGAAGAAATACAGGAAGACTCTGTTGTTAATAAACATGTATGAATAACATCTCTTGACCTCTTCCATCTCGAGAGAAGGTATGATTAAAGATGCATCATTTGACAGAGATGAGTATGAAAATATTTATGATTTTCAGGGTCAATTAGAAACTCTGTTTTCACCTTAGAAGGAAATGTCAAAAGTTTAAGTGACCATTTTTATCTTGTCAACACACTTTGGACCATTTTGTTCATCTTTCAAACTCAGTGAGACTTTGTAAGCTTATTCATAGTTTGTAATTCACTGAAGCAGGCAACCAGTTATACATTGTGTGTTTCAAGGTGATAAAGATGACACTTTGGTGTCTCAACTGGTAAAGTATTCAGTTCTTCCATAAGGAATTTATTATGATGTTCAGAAATAAAAACAACAAAACCAACCTGAGCATGATGCTATGCTATGCTAAGTCACTTCAGTCATGTCCGACTCTGTGCGACCCCATAGACGGCAGCCCACCAGGCTCCCCCGTCCCTGGGATTCTCCAGGCAAGAACACTGGAGTGGGTTGCCATTTCCTTCTCCAATGCATGAAAGTGAAAAGTGAAAGTGAAGTCGCTCAGTTGTGTCCAACTCTTAGCGACCCTATGGACTGCAGCCTACCAGGCTCCTCCGTCCATGGGATTTTCCAGGCAAGAGTACTGGAGTGGGGTGCCATTGCCTTCTCCGTGGAGCATGATAGGAATACCTATATGAGCAAGGCTGATGGGTCACTGGGATAGACAGGTGGGAAGGGAGAGCTTGCCTTACTTATATTTCTATGTTCTCCAAATAATTATAGCCTAAACTGACAGTATTGCAAGGCAATTGTCATAGCTTTTATTGATAGTTGTAAAGTACTTTGGTACAACTCTTCTAGAAAGCAATTTTTCCATAAGTTTCAGGCCCTTAGACATATTTCCTCAGCCTTCATACAGTGGTGGTGGTTTAATTGCAAAGTCATGCCCACCTCTTGGCTACAGCCCACCTGGCTCCTCTGTCCATGGGATTTTCCAGATAGGAATACTGGAGTGGTTTGCCATTTCCTTCTCCAAGGGATCTTCCTGACCCAGGGATTGAACCCCAGTCTCCTGCATTGTAGGTGGATTCTTTACCAACTGAGCTACCAGGGAAGCCCATACTATTGGGAACTAATCTTGAGACAGAAATTAATCCAAGAGAAGAAGAAAGTCACCTGTTAACTAAAAATGAGACATATGAGGGCTGAGTAAGGCAAGTCTGTGCGAATGGAGAAGACATAAGAGATTCAAGAAATGTTAGAAGGTCAATTTGACCTAGTCAGGTGATATGGGGGATAAGTGGAGGACAGGAAAGGGAAGAAGAAGAGAGAGCCTAGAATGACCTCCAGGTTTAAGACTTGGTCAGCTGTCTTGGCTCACTCGTTTAGATACAAAATACACAAGGAGAAAAACATACTGGAAAGGTTACCCAAGGTTTGCATTGAGTACTTGTATTGTATATGAAAGGTCTGTGTGACAAAGATGCTGAGTAGACAAAAAAAGAAGAAAACGGGTCTTGGATTAGACGATACAGATTTGGCTGGAGATGCAGATTTGGAAGTCATAAGTGGTCACTGAGAAGCAACCCAACAAAAGAAGTGAAAATGTATTTATTGAGTGGAATAATGGTACATGGTAAACATTGTGAGGGCTGTGTTGATGCTTAGGAAAATTCTGATGAGCTTCAGTAAAAAATGGGAATAAAAGACATCACTGCTATGATTATAATTGTTATGCATGTGGACAAGGACAATATGCAGACAATAAAAATGAAAATATTGTCATTTGAATGAGTGGTAGAATGATGAAAATGCTTTCTTTGATTTGTAATTAACATTGTTTTTACTATATGCAACAAGAATTTCTCGAAAATATTTATCCATTTTACCTACATGTTGCTGTAGAATTACAAGTTGAGGAACATTCTTAGAAGCTCAGATAGGATGGGCTTACGGGGTAGATTTTACAGCTGCAATCCCAGACTTAGACCTAATTTATTGCTCTAAACATTATCAAATTTCCATATCGTTATTACAGTGGAAGTTTTACAATGGTATTCTAAGGTATAGTCATTTATTTTTTCGTATTTAATGATAGCTTTCTTTGACGTTTATTGGGTGAATGGCCAACAACTTGACCCTTTTGTTCTTTTTTTTTTAATTTAAGCATAGTTGATTTTGTTGTATTAATTTATGCTGTATAGCAAAGTGATTCATATATATAGATACACACACGTACACATACATGCATTTTTTTTATATTCTTTGCTCTTATGGTTTACAACAGGATATTGAATATAGTTCCCTATACTGTATGGTAGGATCTTCTTGTTTATTAATCCTATATATAATACTTTGCATCTACTAATGCCAAATTCTCAGTCCGTCCTTCCCCCACCCCTCTTCCCCCTCGGCAACCGCAAGTTTGTTCTCTGTGGGTCTGTTTCTGTTTCATAGATAGGTTCATTTGTTTGACCCTTCTGTTCTAATTAGAGTTTCCAGATAAAATACAGGTTCTCCAGCCAAATTTGAATTTCAAATAAACAACAAATATATTTAAATATAAAAATGTTTAGTATATGCAGTTTTACTATGTCTTATATAATTATTCTTCACTCTATCTGAATTTCAAATAAATCGGACATCATGATTTTTTTTCTTCAGTAAATCAGGCAACCAAGTCTCAGTATTAAGAAGGTAAAAGTGAAAGTGAAGTCGTGAAGTCATGTCTGACTGTTTGTGACCCCATGGACTGTAGCCTACCACACTCCTCCATCCATGGGATTTTCCAGGCAAGAGTACTTGAGTGGGTTGCCATTTCCTTCTCCAGAGGGTCTTCCTGACCCAGGGATCGAACCTGGGTCTCCTGCATTGTAGGCAGACTCTTTACCATCTGAGCCACCAGGGGAGTCTTAATTAAGAAGGTACTTTTATTCTAATATGGAAGCCTAGATTCAACAGGCACTGGCCAGCTATGACTACTGAGCACTTGGAATGTCGCACTGTGAGTATAAAACGCACTCCTGTTTGTGAAGAACTAGCATTAAAAAAGAATAAAAATGCTTCATTAAAATTTCAATATTGATTACATTTTGAAATGATATATCATTTTTGGATCCAGTCCAGTTCAGTCACTCAGTCATGCCCAACTCTTTGTGACCCCATGAATCACAGCACGCCAGGCTTCCCTGTCCATCACCAATTCCCGGAGTTTATTCAAACTTATGTCCATCAAGTCGGTGATGCCATCCAGCCATCTCATCCTTTGTTGTCCCCTTCTCCTCCTGCCCCCACTCCCTCCCAGCATTAGGGTCTTTTCCAATGAGTCAACTCTTCACATGAGGTGGCCAAAGTATTGGAGTTTCAGCTTCAGCATCAGTCCTTCCAATGAACACCCAGGACTGATCTCCTTTAGAATGGGCTGGTTGGATCTCCTTGCAGTCCAAGGGACTCTCAAGAGTCTTCTCCAGCACCACAGTTCAAAAGCATCAATTCTTCGGTGCTCAGCTTTCTTCACAGTCCAACTCTCACATCTATACATGACCACTGGATTTTTGGATAGGTTGGGCTAAATAAAATATAATTAATTTCTCCTATTTCTTTTACTTTTTATTAATGTGATATTAGAAAGTTTACAGTTATACTTGTAGCATACATTAGATTTTAGTTGGACAGTACTACTTTTCTAGGCCTAGGGGAAATACTGGTTTTTAGTTGTTTCCTCTTAAAGAAGGTATTTCCAAGAAGGCAAATAAATACCATCAGAAGAGGCTGAGTGAAAGTTATACAAGATTTATACAAAACACACCTCACCAGAGTCCAGTGAAAAGATGAGACCATGTCTTTATGTGGGTGAAAGTAGTTGGATGTAAACCCTAACTCAGTGGATGCATACCTCCTCTGCACAAATTACTTGAAAGGCTGTTGCTGTTTCTCAGCAAAACACAGGAAGTGCTGATTTCTCTGTAATTTCAAAGATACAGAGCAATTCTTCCCCTGGGAGTTCACTATAACTCATTAGTGTTCAACTCTATCCAGTGAGGTTAGAGACTCATACCATGCACATGTGCTTATCACGTCTGACTCTTTGTGACCCCTGGACTGTAACCCACCAGGTTCCCCTGTCTATTGTGTTTCCCAGGCAAGAATGCTCGAGTGGGTTGCCACTTACTTCTCCAGAGAATCTTCCTAACCCAGGCATCAAATCCACATCTACTGCATTGGCAGTCAGACTGTTGCTCCTGAACCACTTGGGAAGCCCTGGAGACTTAAATCACAGACACCCAACTTTGAGAGGGATCACAATCCATTACATACAAAGGTCAATGTTCATGTCAAAATTCATATTAATTATTACATCTGCCTGTAACATATTTTGCAGAGAGGCCCCAAGTCAGTTTTTACTGTGCTGGGTCTCTGCTCAGATGTCTTCTGTTCAAGAGGGCCTCTCATGACAGTATTATCTGAGATGCATCCTATCATTTTCCCATGCTTATATGCTTTTTAAATGTTTATTTATTTTGTCTATTTTTTCATTGCAGCTTGCAGGATCTTAGTTCCCTGACCAGAAATCAAACTCGCACCCTCTGTAGTGGAACTGTAGAGTCTTAACCACTGGAGCGCCAGGGAAGTCCCCAGACTTTATTATTTTTTTTCATAACACTGGTGTTCTATTTTATTTCATTCCGTCCTTCATAGTACTGAAGGTTTTAAATTGTTAAAAGTAGTGTGTATACTTTGTCTTCCCAGCTAGCATAAAGCTTCATGGTGGCAAAACTGTTTACTGCAGTAGCCACAGAACCTAGAAGAGTGCCTGAATCATAAGTTAGCACTGGGATTCTGTGGTTTTTTTATATTTCCTAGTACATTTATTCCAGGAAAGGCGATGGCACCCCACTCCAGTACTCTTGCCTGGAAAATCCCATGGACGGAGGAGCCTGGTGGGCTGCCGTCTATGGGGTCGCACAGAGTGGGACACGACTGAAGCGACTTAGCAGCAGCAGTACATTTATTCTAATTGTTCCTTGTTCTTTAATAATGTGTTGACATCTCAGAAACTAAATTTGAATTGGTCTTCCCCACTTTGAAAGTCAGCAGAACAGCTCCTGAATGCAGCTTCACTTCCTCCTCTGCAACTCCTACACTGAGTCAGGCAGGTAATAGATGCTGAGAATACAGTGGAATTCATGGCAAGCTTGCCTTCCTGTGGACAATCTCATTCTTAATGGTCTTAACCATTTAGAACTGACATGCCAGAAAATTGAGTTTGATATATCAGTCTGTCATGACAAATGTGTTTGCTACTTTGTAGTGCTATCAACAACATATGAGTCACTTACTTTGCATGGGAGCCAGTTGTTAGCTCTTGATGTGAATGACTTCACTTATCCTCACTGGAACACCAGTGTTATAAATATTATTACCCCTGTTTTTCACATGGGGTCACTGAGGCAAGGAGAAGCACATAATTGAAGAGAGAGGCTGGCTCTGGGATGTTTTAACAACCCAATACCTAATATTGATGCAGCTAACTCATTCATGTATTTACCAGAATAGAATTACTGTTGACCTCCTCAGTGAAGTTTAAGATGCTGGTTTCACTGTGGTTTGGGCATGCCTGTGGTTTGGAATGCCCTTTGCCTCCATCTTAGCGTAACACAGTCTTACCCATTTTACAAGACTAAACATGCTGTAAAATCCAGGTCAGTCAGGAAAGTGAACATGCCTCTAGGCTGCTCAGAAAGAGGGGTTGTTTGCATACAGATGGAAGAGCCAAGAAGCTGAACCCGCAGGTGGGGACAGCATGGCATTGCCAACACATCCAGGTTTGGGGGGAGACGGAGGAGGCGGGGTTACCATAAGCAGAAAGCCCCCCATCCAGAGAAAACTAGAAGGGCTACCTGCTGGGAGCTGAGGAGGAGACACTGTGGCAGACAGAAATGCCTTGTATTCTCTGCTGCCCATTCTTCTGCCAAAGCCTCCCATTGGCCAAGCCTACTGGAATACACTTCACAAAGAAGCCTGGTAGTGTAGTTTCCAAGGATACAGAGCAGAAGGATTCTGCAGGATATAGCAGATGTCTTCTGACATCAGAGCTCTGCTGGCCTGCCCTCAATACCTTTCCTCTTTTACGGCATGACTGATATGAGCATAGTACAGCACCACTATGCTATGTATTACGCATTATGTTCAGCCCTGTTTAAGTACTGGTCACACAGTAACACTGCTACCCTCAAAAGAGCACTAGAAATTAAGCAAACTATTTCCTCTGTTTTCTGGAAGGGGAAACTAAGGCACAGTAATGCCCCAGCATCACATAGTAAGTGGCAGAACCTGAATGCTGTCCCAGGCTGTGTGGCTCCAACATCCATTCTCTTAACACCAAAGTCCTCTGCCTCTCAAGATCCCTGCCCTTCCAGTTTCAAAGTATCTTGTGCATGGAGCAGGGATGCAGTAAATACTCATTTGAAAATGATTTCCTGATTTTACTGTTATGAAAATCCCATGGACAGAGGAGACTGGTGGGCTGCAGTCCATGGGGTTGCAAAGAGTCAGACACGACTGAGTGACTTTACTTTCGCTTTTCACTTTCATGCATTGGAGAAGGAAATGGCAACCCACTCCAGTGTTCTTGCCTGGAGAATCCCAGGGACGGAGGAGCCTGTTGGGCTGCCATCTCTGGGGTCACACAGAGTCGGACATGACTGAAGTGACTTAGCAGCAGCAGCAGTCATTAATTAGGTGTTTAAACTTTTATAACAACTTGGATTTGTTTGTTTTTTGAAGTGTTATTTCCTTTTTTTTTTAATGTTGCTATAGTCTCATATTCCATAGTCTGACTGTCCAGTGCTTTTTCATCTCCACAACTGCATGTTATTTTCTGGAAAGCAAAATTCCTAGGATCAGATATCCAGAGATGTCTTCTTTTTAGAAAGTTCTCCAATGTTACCCAGGGAATGGATATTGTCATAAGCCGTGTTCCTGGGAACATAATCAGCTTGATTCCTGGAAAGTTAACTTTGATGAAGCAAAATTCTTACAGCAGCTGCTTTCTATCATCAGTCTGCCATTGCTGGCTTCCTACATTTAAGAAGCTTTACATATGTGATGGTTTTTAATGTGCACAGCAACCCTGTGAGCATTAAATTTTCCAGGGCCTTTACTTTGCATGCTTGCTTGTTACCTCTTCTTTTTCAACTATTGTTATGTCCAGTTTCAACATGAGGACATTTTCAGGATGTGGAAACTCAAGCTCAGGGATCACACCCAGTTAGCAGCAGAAAGGGGATTTGAAGTATGTTCACCCAGAACTTACAGAGGTTTCAATGACGCAGGATACCAGACAGTACAAAAGCAAGCAGAAATGAAGGGGTTGAAGGGAAAGCAGATACTTTTTGATGCCTGAGGAATGTGGATGCACGTTTAAAATGCACATAGATTATACAAAACCTTCAGGATTGGAAAGGATGGCCTTTACATTTTTTTAACTTAATTTTTTATTGGGGTAGAACTGATAAACAGAGTTGTTTTAATTTCAGGTGGACAGCAGAGGAACTCAGCCACACATACACATGTTTCCATCCTCCCATAAACTCCCCTCCCATCTGTGCTGCCACTTAACATTGAGCAGAGTTCCCTGTGCTATTCAGTAGGACCTTGTTGGTTTTCCATTTAAAATACAGCAGTATGGACATGTCCATCCCAAACTCCCTAACTTCAGAATGACCGCTTGTGACCACCAGCAGCAGAAGAAAGTACCTGGAGAGTGCATTTCTTTTTAGTGAGCAAAATCTAAATGCGCATCTGTTTTAACTGAGGCATTCGCATCCTCGTCTTGCTGCTCGCCCTTCTTCCAGTTGGACTTCTGTATGTGACCATTGTGGGGAACTGTGTCTTTAAAGATATATTTTAAAAAGCCCACAGTTAGCCTGTGAGCACATTATCCTGGCTCTGACCTCAGGAACTGAGTTTGACTAGGCTCTGTATCCAAATAATATCCAGAGAGGCATTCCTAAACTTGGACCTTTTGTCCAGGCTCACTTCCTGCTGACCCCGTGACAGCCTTCCAGCTGGCCGGCGCTCCAGCCTTCCGCACAGAATAGGGAGCTGTGTTCTCCAGGGCAGCGAGATCATCCAGCTGATTAGAAGGAGCCTGGAATGCAACTAAAATGCCAGTTCTCTCTCCTTTCTGGGTTTGCTCAAGTGCAAAGGTCAACAGGAAGACAGAGCAGCTCAGTGTGTTGGTTGGTAATTCCACCCTCACTAAGGCTCAGGGATGCAATCCATTCCCATCCCCATCTCCTCAAAGAGTCCTTCAATCTCAGATCTTTTCCCCCTGAACACCAGCTTGTGTGAACACGCTATTAGCCGGCAGGGTCCAATTTCAATATTAGCAGTTCCATTCACTTTCAAGGTCCTCACAGTTGTCTATGCTGGGTATGAATCTGACATTGCTGCCTGTTTTCTTTGGGGGCATTTTAGTATCATTATCTCAGTGCTTATGTTATTATCTCTGGAAGTGTTTTCCAGCTATTTTCTGCCTTTAAAAAGACAGCATGGTTTAGCTATTTTATCAATGAAACTTGAGTGTGTAGAGTAGCAAACTCCTGATTTGTGATTTCCTGTATTTCTTTTATGTCACTACCTGACCAAGGAAACACTCAATATTTTCAGTGAAAATACGCCTTAAGGATCATCTGTTTTCTAGTGATTCAATGTGTGTCCACACAGAAGCAGCATGAATATCTCCTGGGGCTTGGTAAAAACACTCTATCTTAGCATCGCCCTAGGTCTGCTTCTCAGAATCTGCATTTTCTCAAGTCCTGCCCCCACCGCCCTCCAGCATTTCCTGTGCAAGTTAAAGTTTGAAAATCTGTACAGTTTGGCTCAGATCCACACTGCAAATGTCTATCATAAGCAGTTCTGAGAGGGATTTTCCAGTCTCTTTTTGAGTACTTCCAATAACAGGAATTTCACTTTTGTAGGAATTCCACACATAGACCTTGTTTTTTTCTCTTTAGAGCAAACGAAATGTCTAGTATGATTTTTCAAATATTTGAAAGTAGCTAACGTTTCTCAGATGGCACCATGGAAAGGAATCTGCCTGCCAGTGTAGGACATGCAAGGGATGCAGGTTTGATCCCTGGGTTGGGAAGATTCTCTGGAGGAGGAAATGGCAAGCTGCTCCAGTATTCCTATCTGGAAAATTCCAGTAGCTCACCAGGCTCCCCTGTCCATGGGATTTCCCAGGCAAGAATACTGGAGTGGGTTGCTATTCCTTTCTCCAGGGGATCTTCCTGACCCAGGGATTCAACCTAGGTCTCCTGCATTGCAGGCAGATTCTTTACCATCTGAGCCACCAGAGAAACCTGTTATCAGATATATCATTTGCAAAAAACTTCTTCCATTCAGTAATCGGCCTTTCTGTACTGGTGGTAATTCTGTTCACAGTGCAAAAGCTTTTTAGTTTGATGTAGTCCCATTTATTTTTGCTTCTGTTTCCTTTGGTTGAGAAGACAGATCTAAAAATGCATTGCTAAGACCAGCATCAAAGCACATACTACCTGTGTTTTCTTCTAGGAGGTTTGTGTTCTCAGGATTTACACTTAAGTCTTTAATTCATTTTGAGTTTATTTTTGTATATGGTGTGACAAAGTTCTCCAGTTTGATTCTTTTGCACATGGCTGTCCAGTTTTGCAAATACCATTTATTGAAGAAGTCATCTTTTCTCTATTGTATTCTCTTGTCTCCTTTGTCCTAAATTAAATTACCATATAGGTGCATGGGTTTATTTCTGGGCTCCGTTTATTTCTGGGCTCTGTTCTATTCTATTGATCTACGTTTCTAGATTTGTGCCATTAACATACTGCTTTTATTACTGTAGCTTTGTCATATAGTTTGAAATCAGGGTGAATGGGTGAATGGGACCTCCAGATTTGTTCTCTTTTCTCAAGAATGCTGTGGCTATACAGGGTCTTTGTGTTTTCTTATAAACTTTAGAATTATTCTAGTTTCATGGAAAGTGTCATTGGCATTTTAATGAGGATTGCTTTGAATCTGTGGATTGCCTTGGGTAGTATGGTCATTTTAACAATATTAACTCTTCCATGAGTATGATTTGTAATTCCGTTATAATCAATGAGCACGATAGAGCTTTCCATTTGTTTGTGTCATTTCCTATAACTGTCATGAATTATAGCTTTCAGTGTACAAGTCTTTTACTTCTTTGGTTAGATTTATTCTTAGGTGTTTTATTCTTTTTGATGTGGTTGTAAATGGGACAGTGTTGTTTTTTTTTTTTTCTCTTTGTTAGTTCCTTTTACATAAACACAACAGATTTACATAGGTATTAATTTTTCATCTTGCAGTGTACTGAAAATGTTTATTCTTTCTTATAGTTTTTGGTCTTTGCTTAGGATTTTCTATATATAGTATCATGTCATCAGCAAACAGCAGCAGTTTTACTTCTTCCTTTTCAATTTGGATTCCTTTTATTTATTTTTCTTTTCTGATTGCTAGGACTTCCAATACTATGTTGGATAAAGGTGGCAAGAATGGTCATCATTGGCTTGTCCCTGATCTCAGAAGAAATTCTTTCAGCTTTTCACTTTTGAGTGTGATGTTACCTATGGGCTTTTTGTATATGGGCTTTAATATGTTGAGATATTTTCCCTACGTGGGGCTTCCCTGATAACTCAGACAGTAAAGAATCTACCCGTAATGCAGGAGACCTGGATTTGATCCCTGAGTCTGAAAGATCCCATGGAGAAGGAAATGGCTACCCATTCCAGTATTCTTGCCTAGAGAACTCCATGGACAGAGAAGCTAGGGGGGCTATACAGTCCATAGGGTTGCAAAGAGTCAGACCTGACTGAGCAGCTACCAATTATACTTTTCATGTTTCTTGTGTACTTATTTTGTAAAAAGTTTTTATCATAAATGGATGCTGACTTTTTTCAAAAACTTTCCTGTATCTATTGAGATGCTAATGCAATTTCCACCTTCAATTTGTTAATATAATGTATTACATTAATTTGTAGATACTGAAATATCCTTGCAACCCTGGGATATATCCCAATTGATCGTGCTGTATGATCCTTTTACTGTACTGTTGAATTTGGTTGGCTGATATTTTGCAGCTTTGTCCATTAGTGATATTGGTGTATGTATGTATGTGCTGTCTTTGTCGTCTTTGTCTGGTTTTGGCATCAAGATGATTTGGAAGCATTCCTTCCTATTCTTTTTTTTTTCTTTGAATAGTTTGAGAAGTATAGGTGTAAACTGCTTAAATATTTCATAGAATCCACCTGTGAAATTGTCTGGTCCTAGAATTTTGTGTGTTGAAAGTTTTTGATTACTGATTCAATTTCATTCATAGTAATTGTTCTGTTCATATTTTCTATTTCTACCTTTTGCATCTTGGGAGACTGTATGTTTCTAGGAATTTATCCATTTCTTCTAAGTTGTCCATTTTTTGGCTATTTTTTGTGAAACTCAAAGTTTAAATTTTGAGGATTTAAGATTAAATGAAAATTTAACCTTAATCAACATCCCAATAGAGATGGATGCTGAGTATTTTGTGGCCATTATCTAGGGAATGTGTTCCATTCTCTTGCTACTCAAAGTGTGGTCTAAAAACCAGAAGTTTCAGCATCATCCAGGAGCTTACCAGAAATGCAAAATCTTAGTCCCAAACCAAGCTCCAGAATCAGGATCTGCTTTTTTTTAAACCATGCAACAAAACATTTATTAACATTTTGAACAGGTTCAGGTATTACTGAAACTGGTCATTTCTAAGCTTAAATTGGGACAAATGGCTAGAGTGCAGAATGATGCCACCATTGGGCATTATGAATGCACATCTGAAGAATTCATGGGCACCCTTCAGATGAAGGACAAGCTGCAGGGTCGACTCTTTCTGGATGTTGTAATCAGAAAGAATGAGCCCATCTTCCAGCTGGGCATTTGTATTTTTCAAAAAACTCCAAGATAATTCTGATGTGCATCTGAATTTTAAATATTGATTACAGGTTTTTCTATTAAATGATACTTTTAGTGAAATAAAATTCTATTATTTTTTGTTGATCAATCATGATACAATGATACTACGTGAATAATAGTTACCTGATCACAGTAGTAAAAGATGTTTACCAGTTTTCACAATCAAAAGCCAAACAAAAAATAAAAGATAATTACAACTGCAAACCAAAATGGAAGCATGATGCGCTCTGGGAGGCGAGTAGAGTGCTGCTGCAAGTGGGAGTGCATACTTGCATGCTGTCCTCCACCCAGCCAACCTATGCCTTTTGAGTGGTGCATTTAATCCATTTACTTGTAAGGTAATTATCCGTATGTATGATCCCATTACCATTGTATTAATTGTTTGGGTTTATTTTGTGTACGTCTTTTCCTTCTCTTGTGTTTCCTGTCTAGAAGAGATCCTTTAGCATTTATTGTAAAGCTGGTTTGGTGGTGCTGAATTCTCTTAACTTTTGCTTGTCTGAAAAGCATTTGATTTCTCCATCTAATCTGAATGGGAGTCTCGCTGGGTAGAGGGTTCTTAGTTGTAGGTTAAGGAAAAATATTAAAAGCAACAAGGGAAAAATGACAAATAACATGCAAGGGAACTCCCATAAGGTTATCAGCTGATTTTTCAACAGAAACTCGGCAAGTCAGAAGAGAATGGCATGATATATTTAAAGGGATGAAGAGGGAGATCCTATAACCAAGAATCTGCATTTTAACCAGGTCCCTAGATGATCTGAGATGCACTAGATCTGTTCTTCTTATTCTTTTTTTTTTTTTTTTTTGGCTGTGCTGTGTAGCCTGTGGGGTCTTAGGTGCCTGACCAGTATTGAATCTGTTCCCTCAGCAGTGAAAGCGTGGGTCTTAACCACTGGACCGCCAGGGAAATCTCACTAGTCTGATGTAATGCTCCATCAAACAGGCTTCAACTACGGGCCCTATCTGGGTTGTTTTCCAGTTTCTGTTTGTTTAAACTACAGAGTACATATTGATACCACTCACCTTTATTGTACAAAGGGCTATGTCTTTTGTTCCTCATTTGTTCTATTTTCCACTTCATTTAGGACATAAACAATGTAATTTGAAAAGAGAACTTGTGATCTCTCTTGGAGCTGAATTTTCTCAGTCAGGATATTTATAGAATAAGAGACACCAGTGTTCCATGCGCCCTCTGTTTCAACTTCTAATGTTTTTGTTGCTAATAAGTGCCCTTGCCTTGGTGTTTGAGCATCTCAAGTGTTCTTGCTGAGGCAGCAAGGAAAATGCAATTCTGTGCTTGTGCGGGATGTCTTCCTGGTAATGAGTATGATGCTAAGCCTCTGTGCCTCTCAGCATTTATCAAATTTGGACACAGACTTTAAGAACAAAAATAGAACTTGGACCATTAGGGTCTGAACTCAGCCTGGCGAGCTCATTGGGGGATCCTTGTAAACTGTCTCTGGTCACGTAGCAGTTCCCTACTACTTTCTCTCTTTTTCCATTGTTTGTCTATTCTTCTATAAGCCAGGTTTATGAAATATTTTGGTCCCCCATCTATTTACTCTGCACCTTGGAATAACAGAATGAGTACCATTCTGAATCTCAGGAGGCTTTTAGGTACCATGCCTGCTAATATTGCGGGTTTCCAATAAATGTTACATCATTTCTCTGTTTCTGTTATTATTAATAATTAGAGATACGACTTTGAGGCACTATTTAACTCTTTCAGCTTGCATTTTCCTTATCAAAATAAGACTTAGACTGAAAGACTGTCTCTGTACAGAGAGTTCATGCTTTTCAGGGTGGCCTATCTTAAGACAAACATTGCTTGGACTCTGACTTTTGATGGAAGTAACCTCATGCCATTTTGTGTCATGGGATGCTGAGGGAAGGTGAACACGGCTCCCTGTTTCCCAGCACTGGGACCCCTCATCTACTGTATATACTACACTTCTTCATAAAGCTTTTTATTGAGAAAAATTTCCAAACTCTTAAAACACAAGTGTGATCCTATAAGACATAAAAACAATCGATACTGCACAGCACACCAATGTCACTCTAACAGGAAGTAATAAAGTACATTTTGTCTATGACCTTCTAGGTTTCACTTTGTGCAGTGACAAAAACCAGAGAAGCGTGGCTCCTAAAAATATATTGTGTGGATGAAGCCACTGGAAACCTGTACACGTTTAGTCTCTGGATTTGGAGATTTCTATTTAGATTTTATTTTTAAAGTTACTACCTTGAAGACCTCTAATGATTACTTTTCTCTCAGGTGCCTTTCTCTGAATTTGAACTTTTAAATGGTTATGTTTTATGCCAGTCAATCATGAAGTCATCCCAAGCTATAAACATTTAAGCCTCTATGGTTGGATGAGATATCTTCATGCCAGTATCATTTTATGAGTTATTTTTTAACTATTATCATCTATTAAATACCCTTTTGGAGTCTCTGCTTTTGCTCAGTTCTCACTGTAGAGTTAAGAAGATCTGTTTCTAATCTATTCGTTCTGCCAAGCATTCAATGCCCCGTGATTAAAAACCCAAGCAATTATTTATCAAGAGTTTCTCTATCAACATTGTGGGTCATTCCTTAAGTCTCTAGTATGTGCTGTATTTTCACATTTGTTTTATTGATGGGGATGTAAATGGAAGAGCAGTTAAACTCCAGGTCTTGAATTAAGAAAAGAGAGCAGGACTTGAAACTTGGAGTTTCATTCCCTGTCTTACCGTGATATGATCCATTTTCATGTAATATCACCTGCCACCTATAGAGTCAGCACGTGTTGCCTAAAGACTTTAGCTTTCATTCTTCTCAGCAGTCTGGGGACAAAGATCTGTCCACACCCTGAGCAAACTCTTACCCCCCAGCACATTCTGCTTTACTTTTATTTTATATTGAAATACAGTTGATTTACATTGTTGTTAGTCTCCAGTGTACAGCAAAGTGATTTCAGTTACACATGTTCTTTTTTCTAATTCCTTTCCCATTTACATTATCACGGAATACTGAGCAGGGTTCTCTGTACTATACATTAGGGCCTTGTTGATTGTCTACTTTATGTATAGTTATTTGTGTCTGTTAATCCCAGCCTCCTAATTTATCCCTCCCATCTTTCCTGTTTGTCCACCAAAAGTTTATATTCTAAGTCTATGAGTCTGCTTTATAAATAAGCTGCTGCTGCTGCTGCTAAGTCACTTCAGTCGTGTCCGACTCTGTGCGACCCCAGAGACGGCAGCCCACCAGGCTCCTCCATGCCTGGGATTCTCCAGGCAAGAGTACTGGAGTGGGGTGCCATTTCCTTCTCCAATGCATGAAAGTGAAAAGTGAAAGTGAAGTCGCTCAGTCGTGTCTGACTCCTAGTGACCCCATGGACTGCAGCCTACCAGGCTCCTCCATCCATGGGATTTTCCAGGCAAGAGTACTGGAGTGGGGTGCCATTGCCTTCTCTGATAAATAAGCTAATTAATATCAATTTTTTGATTCCACCTGTAAGTGACATCGTATGATACTTGTCTTTCTCTGACTTAACTTCACTAAGTATGAATATCTCTAGGTTCATTCATATTGCTGCCAATGAATTATTTCATTTTTTAATAGCAAGTTCACATTCCATTATATATATGAACCAGATCTTCTTTATCCATGCATCTGTCAATGGACATTTAAGTTGCTTCCCTGTTTTGGCTATTGTAAATAGCAGTACATTCTACTTTTAAAGCCAATCAATTATCCTTAAGACAGAAATCTGAAGTTTCTGCAGACAAAAAGGAAAGTCTGGCTAAATCCTTTATCTCCCAAAGTGGGTAACTAAGAAATGGCTGGAGTGAAACAAAGCCATGGGTTTACTTCATTCTTTTATGAAATATCTCATTTTGTAAAGCATGTAAGTTCATACTCCGCAATAGGGAAAAAACAGCACAAATGTTGTCTTTCTTATAGACATGTCATAGGTAGGAGATGAGCCACATCTATTCGATATAAGAACATGTTTTCTAAAGTTCCTCTGTACCTTGAATTTGCATTAAGAGATTTTAGATGGCTAATTTCAGATTTATAGATTTTTGCTAGGATGAGTTTAATCTTTTAGATCATGAAGAAATTTAGCAGTGGGAATTTAGAAGAACTTATTTCAAATCACTTAGGTAGTGACAAATTAATTATATCTTAAACAAGCTTTGCTTATCCATCACCCTTCAAAAATGGTTCCACCTCTTTCAACAGTACAGTTGACATATTATTCCCTCATACTATATGTCTTCAGGAAAACTTGGTGAAGAACTATAATACTTTAATTAGTTAAAAGTTTTTTGATGAGAGGGGTTATTGGTTCAATTGAAGTATTTGAACAAAGGAAAGCCAGGCATGAATTGAGAAAATAAAAGCCCAGTCAACATGGTGATGTATGTTGGCAGCTGGTTTTATGGAAACTGCCCAACTGAAATATCAAAGGTGCATTTTATTCCCATGAATGAAATTGACTGCAAATAATGAAGTAATTTAGCACACAACATGCAAGATCTTTTACCTAGCAGTTCCCTATTAGGGACATTCCATGGTTAGATAAAGGGGTTCATGTGTTTTTGCTAACTTTCCATAGGGATTTTCAGAGAAATTTTGAATATAAGCAATAAAACAAACCTTCTTTTTACAGCACAGGTATTTGTCTTATAGATGGCAATGAGAATATCCTGATTTTACAAATGTTGCTTAAAGATTGCATTCGTCTTGACAATTTATTCTCACTACTGTAAACGTATTACTCTGTAATCTCATTTACTGAATCTTAAAATCACTTGCATTAAAAGTGTTCTACAACATGCCACTGTTAAAGTTCTTTGGTTAAAGAGGAACTAATTGCCACCTCTAGTAAGTTCATTTTGCCTTTTGGGTATGCAGTTCTTCTAGTTAAATTTTTCTACCCTCTGGAAATGTTTGAAGATTCGGGATCATGGCATGTCCTCAGATCTGGAGTCCTCAAACTGAACTTTGACAAATTTAGTCTACATAAAAGTTGTTTCCACAAGCTTTCCCTTGATGCTCTAGTCAGAAGCGTTTGTGATGCCATAAAATAGATGCATAGCTAATAAGGCACTTAAGTATGAGATCAGTGGTTGATGTCATTGCTCTTCTTTTATTGCAAATAAATAGCACTTTTCTTGGGCTCCAAAATCACTGCATATGGTGACTGTAGCCATGAAATTAAAAGACACTTGCTCCTTGGAAGGGAAAGCTAAGATAAACCAAGACAGCATATAAAAAGCAGAGACATCACTTTGTCGACAAAAGCTCCATATAGTCAAAGCTATTTTTTTTTCCAGTAGTCAGGTATGGATGTGAGAGTTGGACCATAAAGAAGGGTGAGTGCTGAAGAATGGATGCTTTTGAACTGTGATGCTGGAGAAGACTCTTGAGAGTCCCTTGGACTGCAAGGAGATTAAACCAGTCAATCCTAAAGGAAATCAACTCTGAATATTCATAGGAAAGACTGATGCTGAAGCTCCAATACTTCCCTCCCCTGATGCAAAGAACTGACTCATTGGAAAAGACCCCGATGCCAGGAAAGAGTGAAAGCAAAATTAGAAAGGGGTGGCAGAGGATGAGATGATTAGGTAGTATCACTGACTCAATGGATATGAATTTGAGCAAGCTCTGGGAAATAGTAGAGGACAAAGGAGTCTGGCCTGCGGCACCCCATGGGATCAAAAAGTCGGAAACAATTTAGCAACTAAACAACAACAACAAAAGTAGCAATTGAATTGGAACTGATCAGGAAGTATCCAGTGTAGTGGATTTGGTTTGCATGATTCATCTCATGGACTGATTTAAAATTCAAGCAAGCATTCTATAAATTTATTTCTCTCAGAACAGTAAAGTGATCTACTTCTGGTCTATACATAGCCTATGGGTTTGATGCATCAGCAATATTTGATTATAAACCTTTGACAATAAGTAAAAAATAGCTGCTCTATTAGTCTCCAAAGTGTACTAATCTTATTCCTCTTTAATTCTCATGTGAAGTTTGGAATTACCACAGATTAGCAGTACTCTTGCCTGGAAAATCCCATGGACAGAGGAGCCTGGTAGGTTGCAGTCCATGGAGTCGCTAAGAGTCAGACACAACTGAGCTACTTCACTTTCACTTTTCACTTTCATGCATTAGAGAAGGAAATGGCAACCCACTCCAGTATTCTTGCCTGGAGAATCCCAGGGACTTCGGGGCCTGGTGAGCTGCTGTCTATGGGGTCACACAGAGTCGGACACGACTGAAGCGACTTAGCAGCAGTAGCAGCAGCTAGTTTATATATAGACTACCAAAGAATGAGCTCTGAACAAGTGGAGCAAAAACACCAGAACAGTTAACATTGTTGGTTTCTCTCTGATGTATATTGCTTTTCCTAAAATAGAATGTCTGGGACTGGCAATGCCATGAATATCTTGGTAGGCATGCACACACATGAAGTAGGACCCAGGCAGTCATTATGTTATTCTCATTAACGGAAAGTATGGGGTTAGGAAAAAAGCTTGGTGTGTGTGTGCTTCAACAACCACGTGTCTTAAAATGTAAAGAATGCAGGATCAGCATATTTAATTTTTTCAGACTAGCCATTGAAAAAAGAAATTCTTCCAGGATTACTGACTGATTATTAACATCGCCTCTCTACTTTTCTCAGCATCTGCACCTCGTGTTGTGTCAGTTTTGTTATAGTTATGTGTTCAATTCTGATAGCCACTGATTTGGAACATATGTAACTATGCCATGATCTCTGTTATGCTTCACCAGTATAACCTTGCAAGGGCATAGGACATCTTGGAGCCCTTTCAGAAGAGCATCCTAGCCTTATCCGTTAGGGGCTGCCCAGCAGTTGCATGGTACAAGCAGCCCAGGGAGTGTGTGATTGATGTGTTTTCTGGCCAGGTGGATTCATTACCTCACTGGGATGCCACTCTGAATTGCCATAGAAAGAGAGAAAAATGTATCGTCATGTCCTGCATCCCTGTCTCTCTCACCACTTAGGATGAACACAGAGCTTCTCCCTTGAATCCAGGTGATAACCAGAATAGGAGAATTGGGCAGGACTCAAAGGTCAGGTATCTCAGATTCAGTTTGAAATGACTTGAAAGGTATGGTGCTAACACTCACTTTCATAACTTGTAGGTTCCTGAAAAGAGTATTCATCTTTGTCAGTTGGGACTACTATGACAAAAGTACCATAGACCGGGTGGCTGAAACAACCAACTTTTATTTTGCACGTTTCTAGAGGCTGGAAAGCCCAGGATCGGGGTGCTGGGGGCTTTGGTGTCTGGTGGGAGAACTCATCCAGGCTTGTGGGTGACTGCCTTCTGGTAGAATCCTCTTCAGGCAGAGACAGTAGGCTTTAGCCTCTTTCTCTTTTTATTTTTTCTTAGCCACACCACATGGCATATAAGATCTTCGTTCCCTGATGAGGGATCAAACTTGTGCCCTTTGCATTGGGAGCATGGAGTCTTAGCTACTGGACCATAGGGAAGCCCCCTCTTTCTCTTCTTAAAAGGAGGCTAATCCCCATCATGGGGGCTCCACCTTCATGATCTCATCATGACGTAATCATCTTCCAAAGGTGCCATCTTCGAATATCATCCTGTTGGGGGTTAGGGCTGTCACATAGGAATTTGTCAGCGGGGGTGGGTGGATGCGAACATGTAGTCCATAACACGATTATAAGGCAAGGAAAAGGAAAAGAATAACTCTTATTTAATGCTTATTATAATATGTGTGTCCTTCCTTGTAAACAAAAGGAATGGCCCCTTTCCTAAATTTTCAAATATATGTTTTCAAATGGATTTGTATTGGTCACTGTGTTAATTTTTTTTAAGTGTTTCTAGATTTGTTGTTGGGAAAATGAGATACTAACAAGAAAGACAAAACTGACAGAAATGGAAAGTGGCAGCTTTTCTAGTAAAAGATGAAGCATCTAGATTATTCATAGAGGAATGTCTACCCCTATAACCTTTGTAAGCGATTTCTCTTTTTTTTTCCATCCCAAAATATATTTAATTTGGCAGAATGGACCACAGGCATGTTTTAATTTCAAGTAGGATTTGAAATGGTTTATCGGGACCTTAGCCTTGGCCCCAAAGGCTGTTTACTAGGTGAAATACTATTTTGTTTTGCTTGGAAAGAATAAATATTTTAATGGGATGTTCTGGCTTCCAAATCGGACCCCTTGGCAACAGGAGTTTTAAGTCAGTGTATGCTAGTGGGTACCATAAAATCCTAAGACGTTGCCAAAATATCTTAAACTGAATTTCTTGGATGAAAGTTATTTAAAGAGAGTCTTGTACCCTCTTCCCAGGAATTACTCAGGAGCCCTCATAAAAACAAATTCTGCCTCTGATACTGTGAATTTGAATCTTTTTCTGTTTTTGCTTCACATCTCGAGTCATGACTGGCTGTGAACACATCATGGCAAGTCTTTCAAGTCTCTTTAGTTTGTGTGTGTGTGTGTGCATCTAAGTTTTATCACATTTGAAAATCAGGGCACAGTTGATTCTATGATACTTAAAAACATAGGCGGTACCTGTGATGTTAACCCACTGTAAATGCCTGGGTTTTTACTTGATGAATGTGAATACAGATAAATGTGAATTAATAGGTAGACAACCAAATGCCGGGGCATTTCTGTTCAATTAAGTACACAGATGCAGAAATTGTCTCAGCCTCTGTATAAGGACGTACCCTGGATGTTCCCGTAAAAGGTTTGAGGTGACATACAAAGAATGCTTTACAATGAATAGGATAAATTTGAACTAGAAATAGAAAACCAAGACTGTTGGCAGGAAGTGCAATACTGAATACTTCATTTCCTGGTGACCCAAACAGAAAGGGAGGCAAATAGGGATGTCATTATCCTTATACGACTGAGGAAGTTCCATGGGAGAGGCCCGAGTTCTTTCTAGCAGAAAATTCTAAAAGAAATGTTCTCAATTTGCTTAACAGTTGCTTAAAACAGTTGAGTTTGAATTTGGTGTTTTAAAACAGTACTATAGGTAGATTTATATTTCCAAATATGAGGCGTTGTGTTTTTTCAGTATTACTTTGATAAATGTCCTATTAGAAAGAGGAAAATAAATAGGAAGTGGTTCAGTCTGGTTGGCTTTGCCATTGTGGTCATTAGAGACACAGACTGCCCGGGAGGCCTTGCAGTGTCCCCCTGACCTGGATTCATGTCCAGCTGTGTGTCTTGGTCAAGTTCTGTGACCTTCAGGCTTTTTTATTTTCCATCTATGAAATAAAAAATGTTAAATTTCAGTTAGTGAGATTACATGAGAAAACCTACAAAAATAAAACTAGGGTCACCGTAGTGCTGTCTCCAGCATTGTTGCTAAAGATCAAAGTATATATTTTCCTCATTTTTGTGTGTGTATGCATTCATACATAATTTTCACTTTCATTATCAAGGAATATGTTACACGAATGAGAATAATCATAGAAATTATAACCGACTTGGGTGGTTCAACGCAGCAGCCCCTGTTGTAGTTACTGGGGACGTGCAAGGAATGAATTATTATGGATATGAGTTTCCAAAGCTATGGAGCTGACCTTTGGGGAACAACACATACTATTGTTTCAAACAATAAAGATAACTTATTCATACAGAGGGGCTTCCATGGTGGCTCAGAATCAGTGCAGGAGACCCAGGAGTTTGATCCCCGGGCTGAAAAAATCCCCTGGAGAAGGGAATGACAACCCACTGCAGTATTCTTTTTTTTTTTTAATTTTATTTTATTTTTAAACTTTACATAATTGTATTAGTTTTGCCAAATATCAAAATGAATCCGCCACAGGTATACATGTGTTCCCCACCCTGAACCCTCCTCCCTCCTCCCTCCCCATACCATCCCTCTGGGTCGTCCCA
The DNA here is from genome assembly GCF_029407905.1 of Bubalus kerabau. Lineage (NCBI taxonomy): Eukaryota > Metazoa > Chordata > Mammalia > Artiodactyla > Bovidae > Bubalus > Bubalus kerabau. The sequence goes on from NC_073643.1 coordinate 5,898,686, forward strand.
GTGCACCAGCCCCAAGCATCCAGTATCGTGCATCGAACCTGGACTGGCAACTCGTTTCATACATGATATTTTACATGTTTCAATGCCATTCTCCCAAATCTTCCCACCCTCTCCCTCTCCCACAGAGTCCATAAGACTGTTCTATACATCAGTGTCTCTTTTGCTGTCTCGTACATAGGGTTGTTGTTACCATCTTTCTAAATTCCATATATATGCGTTAGTATACTGTATTGGTGTTTTTCTTTCTGGCTTACTTCACTCTGTATAATAGGCTCCAGTTTCATCCACCTCATTAGAACCGCTTCAAATGTATTCTTTTTAATGGCTGAGTAGTACTCCATTGTGTATATGTACCATAGCTTTCTTATCCATTCATCTGCTGATGGACATCTAGGTTGCTTCCATGTCCTGGCTATTATAAACAGTGCTGAGAATTCCATGGACAGAGAAGCCTGGTGGGCTACAGCCCATGGGGTCGCAAAGAGTCAGAGATGACTGCGTGACTCACACCATGTACACATATGCATTCATAATGAAGGGCTTCCCAGGTAGCGCTAGTGGTAAGGAATACACCTGCTAAGGCAGGAGACACAAGAGACATGGGTTCGATCCCTGGTTCTGGAAGATCCCTTGGAGTAGGAAATGACACCCCACTCCAGTATTCTTGCCTGGAAAATTCCATGGATGGAGGAGCTTCGCGGGGTATAGTCCATGGGTTGAAGAGTTGGGTACAACTGAGCGTGTGCTACCACTACTATTCATAATGAAAATCTTGATCAGATTAGATTGCCCTGTCTCTTGCTTTTAAAGGTGAATACGCCAAACAAAAATAAACTCTTAGAGCAATTTAGGATTATTAGACTTTAATCTGCTTTAAAACAATGCTAACTCTGGGGGATTTTGTGATTGTTGGAATGTGTTTCCTGCACAAGTAGCCCCAGCCTCCTGGGCATCTGGAATTTGTGAGCCACAGTTCTTTTTACCAGCCTGGTGGCCCCTTTATTTCCCTCTAATGTGTGATATCTAATCTGCTCAGCATTTTAAAATCAGATAATCAAGTTAATTTTAACTTTGAATAAAATAAGAATAAATAGAATCTCGTCATCTAGGTATCAAGTATCTTGGTTTTTATACATGAACTCTGTGCCTTGTCTTTTAGTTCCTTGGAGCTCCATTTGATTTAATTGCTGGTTTTCACTGTGTTCTGGAAAGGTGAAATGTTATTCTACTTTCTGCAAGTGTTATCAAAAATGACAAGACCTCAGGAATGCCCCACAGGCACAAAGTTCAAAGTCATTAACATTCTTGAATACTTGAATGCTGAGTTACAATCACTAACAGAGAATCACAGCTCTTTCCTCAAGTTTACTTTGGAATTGTACACAAGAGGCAATTGTTTATCCCTTAACGAGTTTGGGGTGGCGGGGGGACACTTCTCTGCAGGTGGAGGCCAGGGTTTAGCCACGCTCTTCAAGATCTCCTTCCTGTGTTTCACCTACCTGCCTCTGTGTGATAGTCTCTTTTTTTCTTTGGGTTTCATTCATACTGAAAAGGAGAGATGTTCTAAAACAACGTTTTAATTAACAACATTAATTTAAAAGTATTTTAAACTGACTTTTCAATATTTTTGAGTTTTCATTTCGACTAAATCACATTTAAATATTTCCTCGTCCATACACCGTATTTTCGAGTACATTGTGAACGGGATATTTTATTTCCATTATTCCGTAAAGATAAAGTGACAACAAATAGAAATAAGTGCTTCCCACATGACAGTCTGGAAGGAGATCATTGCTTTATATTTTTTATGACACAAAAGACTACATAATTTTTTCTTCCTTTAATTTGGTCATGTACCACCTTTATTGACCTTGTCATTAGGCCGTTAACTTCTTTTCCTTTTACTCTACTGTATAAAATTCTGTATTCTGCACCACATTTGTTAACAATCAGTAGTTCTGCCTGATCTTGCTGTTAAGTTTAAAGCATGTTGAATAATATCTAAAATGCTTCTGTCAGTTCTACTAGCTGACATTTATTGTGCTTCTAACCTGCCCTGCGGAGAAGGCAATGGCACCCACTCCAATATTCTTGCCTGGAAAATCCCATGGATGGAGGAGCCTGTTAGGTTGCAGTCCATGGGGTCTCTAAGAGTCGGACACAACTGAGTGACTTCACTTTCACTTTTCACTTTCATGCATTGGAGAAGGAAATGGCAGCCCACTCCAGTGTTCTTGCCTGGAGAATCCCAGGGACAGGGGAGCATGGTGGGCTGCCATCTATGGGGTCGCACAGAGTCAGACGCGACTGAAGCGACTTAGCATAGCAACCTGCCCTGAGTTCTAAGATCAAGACAACACACACGATGTTATATAGCTCCATCACAAGTCTTTGACACAGATTAAGTTTTAATCCCCACTTTACAGATGAGAGAACTGAGGCTGGCGATGTTACTTGATTCAGTCAGCTAATAGGCCTGTGAACCAGAACTGTATACAGGAAGGTTGGACTTAACTTCTTTTTTAAAAAACTGAAATGCAGTTGACTTACAGTGTTGTGTTCGTTTCAGGTGTGTAGCAAAATGATCCAGTTATACATGCATATATATCTATTTTTTCAGATTCTTTTCCCTAATAGATTATTACAAAATATTGAGTATAGTTTCCTGTGCTATACAATAGGCCCTTTTGATGATCTATTTTATGTAGAATTGTGTGTATGTGTTAATCCCAAACTCCTGATTTATCTTTCCCTCTCCTCCCTTTCCCTTTGGTAACCCAAAGTTTATTCTCTATGTGTATGGGTCTGTTTCTGTTTTGCATATAAGTTCATTTGTATCATTTTTTTTAATTTTTAGATTCTACCTATAAGCAATATCCTATGGTATTTGTCTTTGTCTAACTTACTTCACTTAGTGTGATAGTCTCTATTTCAGTTCAGTTCAGTCGCTCAGTCGTGTCCAACTCTTTACGACCCCGTGGACTGGCATCACGCCAGGCCTCCCTGTCCATCACCAACTCCCAAAATTTACTCAAACTCATGTCCATTGAGTCAGTGATGCCATCCAACCATCTCATCCTCTGTCGTCCCCTTCTCCTCCCACCTTCAATCTTTCCCAGGATCAGGGTCTCTTCAAATGAATCAGTTATTTGCATCAGGTGGCCAAAGTATTAAAATTTCAGCTTCAGCATCAGTCCTTCCAATGAATGTTCAGGACTGATTTCCTTTAGGATGGACTGGTTGAATCTCCTTGCTGTCCAAGGGACTCTCAAGAGTCTTCTCTGGATAGTCTCTAGGTTCATCCATATTACTGCAAATGGCATTATTTCATTCTGTTCTATGGCTGAGTAATATTCCATTGTATATTTGTACCACATCTTTATCCATTCATTTGTCCATGAACAGTAGAAGTTGCTTCCATGTCTTCATGGAATAATGCTTCAGTGACCATTGGAATACATGGATCTTTTCTGGTGATGCTTTTCTCCAGGTATGTATCCAGGAGTGGGCTTGCAGGATCGTCTGGCTGCTCTATTTTTAGTTTTTTGACGAATCTCCAAGCGCCGTTCTCCATGGTGGCCGCGCCAGTGTACATGCCCACCAACAGTACTCTTCACAGCAGTACTCTGAGTGCTGCCACTGACACAGAGCCATGGTCTGGGTTGATGCCTGGGAGCAGTAACTGCTACCCACATCCATAGTATTTCTTTCAAAAGGAATAGAGTTGTAGACTTGTGCTTCTCTCCATCTGACCCAGGGATCAATTTCTTCACAACCTGTGAAGTTTCTTGGAAGTGTTTCTCTACTCTGCCAAATTGTATTATTACTCTCATACAAATTCCAGCAACTAATCTGCCCTCAATTGCCTGCTCTTGTACGTGATTTCAGAGACATGAGCTGAGAAATGGAAAACTACAGAGCCTCTGTATGCTTGCAGGGACATGAACATGACCTGACCAAATTTGTCTGCACCTGCTTTAAGTAGATGAGTTTAAACTTTATACTGTGTAAGCACCAAGTGAATATAAAATATGGCTTTGTAAAGCCATATGTATTTTACAAAATATGTAAGTTTTACATATTTTACAAAATATGTAAAACTTCCCAAATGTAGTCACAGTTCAGATCCCCCAAAGTGCAGCCTCACCTACCCAACTGCCTGTCACTCATTCTAACAAATAGGAAGTATTCTTTGCCCGATATCAGGAATTAGCATCTCTGATTTTTACATGGCAAGAGAGGTGACAGTTTTCTCCCTGTTAACCACTCTGTCCCCTCTAGTAAGTGTTACGTCTTTTTTAGGGTGGCTGACAGTTAGTTGTAGTGTTTGAATAATTCTCTCTTCGTCTGATTTTACAGTTCCTGAGGGGCATTGATACCAAAGACTAGCTTCTTTTCTTGCCTTTTGGGAAAAAAAAAATCAGCGAATCTCTAAAGTCATCTATAAAACACTGTTTACCATCTTTGGTAAAGGTAAAATTTAGTGGTCTGTAAGAATCTTCAGAAGCAATAAAAATATTTTTAAATGATTTAAGTTTAATCATGACAAAGCATCAGTATGGTCACTCTGAGAAAGAATCTCAGAGTGATGTCCCTTCTCTGCGGGTGGGAGAGTTTCTGAGAGAATCCACCACATGGCAGGAAGGGAAGAAACAGCTTGAAAACCACGTTTCTTCTGGATCTCTGAGAGACAATTCTGTAAAACTCTTGATTAGAGCTGTTACTGTCGAAAGATAAACCCAAGTCCTACTGCATGTACCAGGCAAAAGTTTATATTTTCTGAATTCAATGTGAAGTAAAACCAGAAAACTCGGAAGCAAGATGAAGTGGCTAATGAAACCCGCAATCCTACAATAGTTTAGAATGTCTTTTGGAAAGTAAATCACATGTGATATGACAATTCATATTTATCAATAGAGTAAAAAGACCCTAAAACACTTAGTTAATTCTCTGCCTTGTCACTGAAAATGTTGCAACACACTACTTAAGACGCATTCTTTTTTCCTACCTCCCTTCCTCCCTTCCTCCCATATAAGCACGTCCCATGCAATACTTGGCATATAGTTACACTAAAAAATATATGTCTTTTATCTGAGGTTCAATATTTTAGAAAAAAAAATAGTACAATAATAGTATGTTTTCAGTATCCAAACAAAAGTAGCATAATAGAATAATAATTTAGCATATGGTATAAAACATCTTTTATAAAATATTTTAATACCATGCAAAGAGTTGACTCATTGGAAAAGGCTCTGATGCTAGGAAAGATTGAAGGCAAAAGGAGAAGGGGAGCAGAAGAGGATGAGATGGGTAGATAGCATCACCAACTCAATGGATATGAAGTTGAGCAAACTCTGGGAGATAATGGAGAATAGAGGAGTCTGGTATGCTGCAGTCCATGGGCTCACAAGGAGTTAGACATGACTTAGCCTCTGAATAAAAACCGAAATGTATATTATCTGACAAGCCTACACATTTAAGCAAATGCCATCCAATTGCCATCAACCAGGAGAAGAAATAATCTAGAGGTCACACCTGGTGCTTTGTCTTCTTTTCTGCTCACAGTCTTAGCCAGAACCTGTCGTGTGATGTCAGTTTGGCTGCCATGGACACTGGATGTTGAGGACGACTCATGGATAATTGGTGACCAGGAAGGTCTCTGTTGGATTTGCCCAGTGATACTTGTGTGTCAGTAAAGAAGAAGGATGATTACGTAACAGTAGAGAACTCTGATGAAAGTACTGTCGGCATTTAAAGGCGTGAACAATCTCTTTTATCTGGGGGTGCCATGTGGAGATGGGATCTAACCTGTCTTGATGGGCAGGTAGAGACAAGTAAGAGGGAATTTTATGAGCAAAACAGCATAAGCGTTACCATGGAGGCAAGAAAGAGCATAGAGGAGATGAAGTTGACATCATTCTCCTGATCACCCTTTGATTAGCATATGGATCTCTCAGGTCCATTATCCCTATTCTTACCTTATTCAAAAGAGGATTTAATTTTAAATTGACTCGTAATATCCTATGAAGATGACCAGAAAAACTGGGGAGAAAGAGGGTTGTGGATTTTGGATACATTTGCCAAGAGAGTGTTCATATATAACAAATAAAATTAGAAGGTAAATCCTCAATTTATATGATTGGCTTATACGTTCCTCTATACAAGAGAAGATCTTGTCAGATTAAGAAATCTGAAGCTTCTGGAGGTTTTGGAGAGATGCTTTAAACATCACAAAGATACTCTGGAGATAAAAAACAGAGACTCAACTGTATTTAAGATTTCCCCTTGTATGTTTATTTTTAGTGAATTCAGTAATTCCTAGGTGATGAGCTTTGTTTGTAGGGCATTTGTCTGGTTCTAAAAAAATAATGAGAGAGACAATAGGGACATGTTGGAAGAGAAAGAAAAACACATTTTACTTTGTCAAAAATTTAAAAGTGACTGACATGAAGAACTATGCAGATTCTTTTCTGGAAGCATTCAGTGCATTAACAGAACATAAAGAGGATTCTCATTTTGAAAGACCTCTTGGAAGATGTACATCTCTCTCTGAACATCTCTCTGCTTCTGGAAAGAAAGATTATGAGTCCCATTCACTATTGCAGACTCAGTCCTTACAAAAGTTAGTTTGCTTTAATGAGATATATTTTCACTGTGTGCATGCATGCTCAGTTGCTCAGGCGTGTTCAGTTCTTTTGCGACCCCATAGACTGTAGCCCACCAGGCTCCTCTGTCCATGGGATTCCCCAGGCAAGAATATTGCAGTGGATTGCCATGCCTTTCTCCTGGGGATCTTGCCAACCCAGAGATGGAGCCTGCATCTCTTGTATCTCCTGCATTGACAGGCGGGTTCTTTACCACTAGCACCACCTGGGAAGCCCATAATTGCAATATCCCCAAATAAAAAATTGTTCAAACCCATTAAGAAAAAAAAGAAATGAAACACTGCTTAACAGATTTACTTCTAGCTTTGGAAGCCAAATTGTAATGTTGAGTACATTTCAGGAGTTCATTATTGAGATTCTGAATATCAGAACTGAAAACCAAAATCTTGATATAGCCCATGATGGCTTTGGGGAAGGAAAGGAATATTTACTCTTGCTAAGATTAGTGGACAAGTCTGGTCAGAACATCATGAGGAAAACATATTTCTCTACTCAGGACTGTGTTATCTCCATATTTCACATTCCTGTGCTTTTTGAAGCTGGAGTTATTCCAAACTCTCAAGAGGTTTGCTCTAAGATCTAAATTGCTACACTCACCCTTCTTAACTAGGCATCCATAGTCAAGGCATGCATTTGGAAAAAAAAATATTTTAATAAAAACAGTCTTTTTACTCTAGAATCTTCCTTGCTACATGACTCTGAAAATGGCCTGGTCTTCTTCTTACCTGATTTTTGTAATCCCTGAAGTATGCAGAGGAACCATTTATTTCTCTGTAAAACACACTGAGAATAAAGTCAGCTGGTAATAAAATGCAACAGTCATCTTCTCTAAGCAAAAAGTGAATAGCAGTAGTGTGGAAAATAAAAAGAATAAAAAAGAAGAAAAGAATTTTTAAAAAAATCCCACTGTTCAGCACCTCAGAGCTGAAGGATCTTGTTTATTTCTAAGTGGTCATGACACTAAATGGGAATGGGAAATCTGATTTCTTTTGCATGTTCAATTTCTTACAGCTCCATGCATAGCGTATAGTAGAAGCTCAATGCTGTGACATGCCCCCGAGTTCTTCCACTAACCAGCTCTTGGGCAGGTAAACACTCACTATTCTAGGACCTAGTTTCTCATCTTCAAACAAGCCTGACAGGGAATAGGATCAGCCTCGTAGGGTTATTGTGAGCATTTAGTAGGTCAATATCTGTAAGGTGCTTGGCACTTGCTGTGCCTTGGTTGTAAGTTCTTAGAAAATGTGAAAGAATATTGCTTTTATTGACAAATGACCAAAGAACATCTCAGAGAACATATTTTTTTTTTCTGTATCTGATTATTTGCAATGTTCTAGGTTTTAGACTGATTTAATAACATGCTGTCTGAGGCCAGGTTTCCTAGGGAAGAGGCTGAAGTGGAGATTTGCAGGCAGAAAAGTATGTAGGGGGATAGCCTGGGAATGGACTGCAATGGGGAGCGAAGGAAGGAAGCAGGCAGAGGAGAAGTGGGCTGTCACAGGACCTGGCCAGCCCCGGGCTCTCAGGGAAGCTCTAAAGCTGGAAGGGTCCTCGGGGTTATCCCAGTTTGCAGAGAGGGGACCAGGTGCTTGAACACCCCTTCACACTGAGAGGTTCCGGGAGGCCAGCTGCTGCTCTGGGAGGAGAGGATATAACCTTAGGTCAGGGGTTCTGTGGGGCTGAGAGTGACTCACCTGGCCACTGGCAGTCAGCAGCCCCAGTCAACAGCTGGGGCAGGGGGAGTCCCACCGTCCCAAAGGGTCCTGGAACGACATCACTGTGGCCATCATATGTGCACATGTATTCATATTTTCACTTCACCAGTGTCTTAATTTGCTCTGATACAGATTTTGCATGCTCAGATTGAAGATAATGGAAAGCAATTTTCTTATAACATGAAATAACTGACTAATACCATAAAAAAATCACATTTTGCCCAAGGACTTGCTTCCCTATAACCTTAAAAATCTACCATGTGAATTTTGATGTTTCAACTTGTCATCTGGTTAGAGTGTAGGTACAGTTGAGTTTGTAAGTAATGTTTGAACATTTTAGAATTGTTATAATCTTCTTCCAAGCCTAGCTTACTGTGTGGTTTTTGTTTTCATTTCTGTGGCATAAATTGCATTATAAGAAAGATAAAAGCAATCTTAAATATACCCGTCATTAATCCATGTTTAAGATACCAGCTGTATTTAATTTTGTATTTAATTGCTATATTACACTTCCTAATATGCAGATGTATTTTACATCAGCTTATTTGTGATAGGTCTATATTTTTCATTGTCTTTTTTTTCTTTAACTTAACATTACATCATAAATATCTTCGTGTGGCTCCACATTTTCTCAATTATAATTTTAATAAAAACACAGGTTTCTATAGAGTTACTGTACTATAAATTGTTTGGCTTTCAGCTTGATTCCTGATTGTCCCTTTCAAATCATTCTGTAATTATAAAATTCTAATCTCAGCAAATCATTTTGATTCAGTAAACAGTCACGATTGAAGCTGGCTCCACGTTAAAAGGCAGATATAACAATGATGATACTCAGTCTGCGCCTGGAAGCAGTTTAGGGATGAAAGTGAGACCCGTCATATAGAGGAGTAGGCACAGAATGAAACGTAGCCGGTAAGGCAGTGGGGAAGAGACAGGAGTGATGGTTTCTAACTGCGTAGGAGGGAAGGATCATAGAAGAGGAGGATTTTAAGCTGTACTTTGCAGGATAAGTGAGATGTAGACAAGAAGAAAAGATGGTCAAAATGTTTTAAGTCAAAGGAAAAGTAGCAACAAAGAAAAGATGTGAAAGTAATTTATGGATATCAGCAACTGTGAGTCATCTGGGGTGGTAACTTTTAAAACATGAAAAAGTGTTGGAAAAGATCACTCAAAGTCATGCATTCCAGGAACATGGCACTAATGGGAGGTAAGAGCTGGTGAGAGGTGTTGACAGGAAACACATCCCGGGTGGGATGGTACTGCACTAGTTCAAGGAAAGTTTACTAACTTCCTCTTGCATTTTTGTTCTTTCATTCATAATTCATGAATATATAATCATATACCAGGCTACTAGGCCTGGGACTATTGGAATCAAGATCTATTTAAAATTATACATTCATCCAACAAATACGACCTGAAAGGCTACTTTGTGTAAGGGGAGAGGGGAGTCCGAGCTGAATTCATCTCAACCCTTGAACTCAAGTGCACTCACGTTCTCAGCTGGGTTGTGAACAGGGCATCTCAGCTGGGGATGACACTGTCATGTTCGAGATATGAAGAGAACACTGAAATCCTCACCAAGTACTGTGTCACAGAAGAGATGAGGTGGACTCTCTCTAGAGAGTCCTGACTTTTAAAATGTATTTATTTATTTATTTGACTGTGTTGGGTCTTAGTTGTGGTACATGGGCTCTTCATTGCCTCGTGTGGGATGTTTCATTGCAGAGCAGGGATTCTCTAGTTACGGTGCACGGGCTCTGCCCGGGCTCCAGAGCACCCGGGCTCAGTAGTTGGGGCATGTGGGCTTCCTTGCCCCATGGAATGCAGGATCGTAGTTTCCCAACCAGAGGGTCAAACCCATATCACCTACATTGACAGATGGATTCTTAACCACTGGACCACCTGGGAAGTCCCATCAAGACTTAAAGAGACAGTGCATCACTCTGTTCTCCCTTATTTTCAACTCAGTCTAGACACAGAGAATCAAAATCCAGACCCAAATAGAACAATACACAAGCCCACCATCTGACTCTGGGGGTCAGGAGAAATTAGACTACCTTGAAATATTTTGTTAGTTTCCTGAATTTCAGGGACATTCTCACTTCTATGAAAAATCCAGAGCTTCGAGATGGTGCCCTGCCTTTTAAAACTGCTGCTCCACGTCTTGACAGGGCTTTGGGCCTTTTCTGCTCCTCCCCTTTATCGGCTTCCCTCAACCTTGTCTCAGTCAGGCGTACAACCTAATATCAGCCTGTGGCCACTGCACCACTTAGACCGCATACTGACAGAGGAACCCCTGCGCTAAACAAAACTGCTTTGTTTGAAAGGACAAGGCATATTCTCCAAATCCTTTTTCAGAACTAATGTGATCATAGTAATTTATTCTTATATTTTACCTATTATAACTCCATCAAGTGCTTGATAAAATATAAGAAAGATGAAACCAGATTACGCTTGAAATGTATCATTTGTGAAAACATGTTTTAATTTGAAGACACAGTTTAAGTTATGACTTACATTAGAGATTTCCAAATACGAATTTTATGATTCTGCTGCAATCAGAAGTTGTCTGTCAACTAATATAAACTTAAATCAAGAAAAAGCATAAAACCTTGTAAAGCATCTTCTGCTTTCAGAGGACAAAATTATTATCTTGGGGAATATTGTTTAATCAATACATTGTTACTTGGTGGTTTCAGGCAGGAGTTAGCACACTTTGAGTTGTTTTGTTTAGCTTTCCATGGCCCTGGCAGGTCAGGGTGGGTTTAGGTAAGAAGCAAATTGAAAAACTGACAAGATGTTTAGACTCAACACTGTCAGTACCCCATTTCGCCGGCTCCCTAGACTTGAGTGTGCTTATTTCCAACCGCTATTGTCTCTGACTCCCCTTGCTGGGGTAGCCCTCCCACTACTCAAATTGCTTTGCCTGCAGGTGTACAAGCCAAGTGCCTGGACATCTGAGATTCCCTCCTCCCCATGCTGCCTGAATATGAAAGCCCAGCTCCCTTGCTTGGGTTGGGACAACTTTGAGGTTGTCTTACACTTACAACTTACACTCTCAAACTCCCCTGCAGGGTTAGAGTGATGCTACTTTTCATAAAACTTTGTCTGAAATCATATGCTTGCCTGGTTCCCTCTTTTGGCTGCTTGCTTGGTTGGTTGGTGTTAGTCACTCAGTTGTGCTTCTGTCACTTCAAAACAGGATTACCTGGGAACCCTTCCTTAATAAACAACTTTCCTATAGAGACTTGTCCTAGGGACCTCCCTGACGGTCCAGTGGTTGAGACTTCACCTTCTAATGCAGGGTGTAACGGGTTGATCCCTGGTTGGAGAGCTAAGATCCCATATGCGTGGTGGCCAAAAAGCCAAAACATAAAACAGAAGCACTATTGTGACATATTCAATAATGACTTAAAACACTTGTCCTGAATCGAAGTTGAAGATAGAGCTTCTGTATAAAGCATCTCTTTCCTATAATCCATCTTTTAGAGATATATTCTGGGTAAATACATCCTCTAGGTTGTGCAGATAACCCCAAGAGAGATAAGTTTAATGAAACAGAACATTCCCAACCACGTGAAAGTGTGTATAGAGCCACTAACCAGGATTTACAGAAATAGAAGAAAACAGTCGCCTGTGTGGGCTTTGCTTTGTGTGGTACCCAGGGCACTGTGACCGTTTCCACCAGCCTTGTTCTTTCTATGTCTAAACAATGATTGCAGTACCAAATGCAGAAAGAGGCCCTACCTCGGACAAGCTTGCTGAGACCAAACTTTGGATGGAGGCCTGGTTACCTTGAGGAGGATGCTGTATGTAGGAAGAAGGGAGAATTTGTATAAGGCATCCTGGGAAGCAAATATGGGTTCAGGGACCCTAATGAACAGCAGAGGGAGGGTGACCCCACCCCTGCCCAGGACACTACATAAATTGACTGTTAGATACCAGAGTTGTCTGGCTAAATGCCAGCTATGATATGATTGAGATTTTAACCCAGATATTTAAAAAATAATCATGATGCAAGGGAATTCCACTATTTATAAACACAAAATCTGGATAATTTTCTTCTTTTGGGTCAGTAGCAAAAACAAAAAAAAAAAAAAAAAAAAAACAAAAACCCAACAAAAATGATCCTGTGGCAGAAATGACCCTGAAGACCAGAGGAAGAGCAGACCTCTGAGCGCTGTTTATAACAGGAACCAGAAAAACTTTAGATGACTATTTGTCATACTTAATCTGATTTCAGAAGACACTGCCTTTGGTAAACAGGAAAAGAAAGTCACAAAATAGAATCAGCTGAGCTGAAGGGATGACAGGATGAAATGAAGAGGGGGCAGGATGTGAGGGCAAGGAGACAAGCTGGGATGGGGTGGGAGCCCAGTGAGATGAAGGAGGGGCACACTTAGGCCAGAACCTTAACTTCAAAATTAAAATCACACTGGACTCAGTGCTCCACACACACACACAGCCCATCACCGCACAGAAAGGAGTGATATTAGATGAAGTGAATGGCATACAAGAGAATGGAGAAAATACAAACTCAACATGAATAGTGTTCTTGAAGGAAACTAGATTATTTGGAAAAATCACAATTAAAGTACCCTCCTCAAGGGGGGTTGAGGGGAAAGGACAAGAGGCCTGAGAGGCAGCTGAGAGTGTTTGCCATGATCCAGGGAAAACTTAAATAATTAGACACATACCCTTATAAAGTTTATTTTTATTCATTATATTCCATTACAGTTTATTACAGGATATTGGATATAGTTCCCTGTGTTATAAAGTAGGGCCTTGTTGTTTATCCACTCTATATATGATAGTTTGCATTTGCTAATCCCAAAGTCCCAATCCACTCCTCTCCCTCCCTTCCTCCCCTTTCTGATATGCTTTAAAATTACAAGAAAAAAATTGACAAACATCCAGAACAGAAATGCAGGCTATCTCTAAAGGAATTAATATTAATTTAGCCCCATGGACTTAATTGCATCACACAATTTCAAACAATGATGAAACAAATTTAGGGAAGCTGTTCTTTAATTCATTCATTTATAAAATGGCATATTTCTACTATGAATCTAGCATTGTGTTAGATACTAAAAATGCAGCCATGCACTTTTACATCCTGAAATGATCCTTGTATGGAATTTAAAAAAAGATCATCTCTATTACATTGAAAGATTTATGTGAAGCTATAAACTTCAAAATGATTTATGCACTGAGCTCTCCCCCTGATGTTTCTGATTGAGTGGAGGTGGGGTCAGTCCAAAGAATGTGTATTTCTAAGGAGTTCCTGCTAGATTCTGATGTGGTTGATCCAGGAGCCACATATCAAGAACCTGTGACTTATCCATTAATAACTGTATATTGGGAAAAATGTTCAGTTGCGTTGGAATGATGACATAGTTGTAGTTGCTGAAATATTTTTGATGATTATTCAATGCTGTAGAAAAATCCCCATATTGCAGTACTGCATAAAGTCCACCTAAAAATGTACGCACTGTGTTCTTTATTTAAAGAGATACAATTAAAATGGAAGGAATAGATGTCAAACATGAGGAAATTCAAAATGAATTAGTAGTTATTCTCCCTAGGCCATGTCCTTAATAGTTACTTTTAATTTTATAACTTTCTAGATTTTCTAAATGAATATGCATTAATTTTATATTGAGAAAAAGTGAAACAGCCTCCCACAAAGACTTAGTTCAAATGCTGTCTTCTTGGTAAAACTCCTGCCAGTTAAGCTGAGTGTCATCTGTGAATTCTCCTGTCAGCACCTCCTGCAAACATTCATCACCTTTACGTCATTCATTAAAAGCTGACTATGTACATTAGTATTTTAAGGGCTCTGAAAAGTCTTAGGTTTTTAAAAATGATATTATTTGCTTCAGGATTTTCCCAACTTCTTTGTCCATAGCAAAATTCAGAACATCTATTACTGTTCTCAAGAATAAGTGGTTCCTATGGTAGCATTAGTAACTCTTCAACATTTGTTGAATAAATGGATGAAATCAGTGAATTATTGGCTAATCTGGATAGAGGAGCCTGGTGGCCTATAGTCCACAGGGTCACAAAGAGTCAGGCACTACTGAAATGACTTGGCATGCGGACATGCTCACACATGTTACTTACTAATATTTTTCCAAGGGGTGAACCTAAAATCAAACTTTTCTATCAAAGTCTATTAGCATTTTTATTGATACATACTTAAACTTCAAATTCCCTAAATATTGAACTCAACAAACAATATTGAACAAACACTCCACAAACTCAATATTGAACTTGCCCAATGACTGCAAGATGCCTGTGACTCGCAAAGAAATATTGCACACGGTCAAGTCTCAACCCAGTATTAATTCTTCCTATACCCCATCCTCCAAGACATTTAAATCACTTTTCATAGATGCATGTGTATCTGCATGATTGCCGTTTAAATTTAACCAAGAGTGAGAATTCCATTTAATATGAGTGAAAATGACTCTGGGAGAATCCAGGCTTCCTCTCCAAGAAAAGCACAAATACCAGATGGAGTTTGCTGCCTTTTGAAAGTGGGTGACACTATCTCTCCAAACAAATGTTGTATTCCAAAAATAAGAGCCCATCTGTATTTTATAAGTAATTATTTTCTGTGCCTAAGAATTTGTTTCTACTGCAGTGGCTACATTCCATCCCATTATAACCTTAGATCATAGGACTTTTTTTTTTCTTTTTAATTGGAGGATAATTGGTTTATAATATTGTGTTGGCATCCACCAAACATTACATGAATCAGCCATAAGTATACACATGTCCCCTCCCTCTCGAACCTCAATGCTGTAGAAAAATCCCAATATCACAGGACCACGCCATCCCAGCCCTCTAGGTTGTCCCAGAGCATCGGGCTGAGCTCCCTGTGCCTTTACAGCAGCTTCCCACTGTTGATCTATTTCACACATGGCAGAGAATCCCCACAGACAGAGTGTTGTGGGCTACAGTCCATGGGGTTGCAAAGAGTTGACAGAACGGCTAAGCAGAGCACAGTGTTTGTGTATGTATATGTGTGTGTATGTATATGTGTGTGTGTGTGTGTGTGTGTATAGCTCAATGATACTCTTCCAGTTAGTCCCGCCCTCTCCTTCCCCCACTGTGTCCAAAGTCTGTTCTCTGTCTCTGTGTCTCTATTCCTATAGGTTCATCAGTATCATTTATCTAGATTCCATATATATGTATTAATATACAAATTTGATTTTCTTTTTCTGACTTACTTCACTCTGTATAAGAAGCTCTAGGTTCCTCCACCTCACTACTACTAACTCAAATACATTCCTTTTTATGGCTAAGTGATACCACAGCTTCTTTATCCGTTCATCTGTTGATGGACATCTAGGTTGCTTCCGTGCCCTAACTGTTGTAAATAGTGCTGCTATGAACATTGGGACACATGTCTTTTTCAATTATGGTTTTCTCAGGGTATGTGCCCAGTAGTGGGATTGCTGGCTCATATGGAGGTCTTATTCCTAGTTGTTGTTTTTTGTTTTTTTTTTTTAAGGATCTCCATCCTGTTCTCCATAGTAGCTGTATCAATTTACATTCTCACCAACAGTGCAGGAGGGTTCCCTTTTCTCCCCACCTTCTTCACCACTTATTGTTTGTAGATTTTTTGATGATGGCCATTCTGACCAGTGTGAGGTAACACCTTATTGTTGGATCATGGGCCTTTTTATGGCCCTTTATTTTTTGCAAGTATATGAATTCTATAAAAATATGCAAAAATGTTTGGAAATACTTGATGATTTAACAATTAAAATAGTATGAAACAGTATGAAATGTATAAATAGTAAGCTTCCCAGAACACATACACACATCATCAAAAATAAAAAAGTGGAAACAAAAGTATCTGAAATAAGGGAAGAATCACTCATAAAAATTAAATTTGTTGTTTTCATGTGAGGATTGCAAAATGCTTTCCTTAAGTGCTGCTGCAGCGAAATGGTCTGTACAGGAGCCTATAACAGAATTAAAAGATGTGACTTTGAAATGGAAGGAGAATCTAGCGGTGACTGGAATTAAGGATGGCATTTTATTAATAGACTATGCAGCTTTAGAGTGAAGATCAGGCTCGCACAGTGAGTTAGAAGAGAAGGGAGTACAGCTGACCTGGACATGTGCTCATGTGCATAAATACTGATCTTGATATGTGGGTATTAACTCAAGCATTGCAGGGACTTACCTGGGCCACACCTCTTTGTAATTGATAAAGTAATTAAAATATGGCTTTTAATCATCAAGAATTTGAGGTCTTTGCTCAAAAAAATAATAATTGATTGCTTTTTTTTAACATGTTAGGCATTATTTTAGGTAACTTACATATATTACTTCATTTAATCTTCACAACAGTATCAGTTCAGTTCAGTTCAGTTGCTCAGTCCAGTCCCACGCTTTGCAATCCCATGAATCACAGCTCACCAGGCCTCCCTGTCCATCACCAATTCCCAGAGTTCACTCAAACTCATGTCCATCGAGTCGGTGATGCCATCCAGCCATCTCGTCGTCTGTCATCCCCTTCTCATCCTGCCCCCAATCCCTCCCAGCATCAGGGTCTTTTCCAATGAGTTAACTCTTCACATGAGGTGGCCAAAGCATTGCAGTTTCAGCTTTAGCATCAGTCCTTCCAATGAACACCCAGGACTAATCTCCTTTAGAATGGACTGGTTGGATCTCCTTGCAGTACAATGGACTCTCAAGAGTCTTCTCCAACACCACAGTTCAAAACCATCAATTCTTTGGTGCTCAGCTTTCTTCACAATCCAACTCTCACATCCATACATGACCACTGGAAAAACAGCCTTGACTAGATGGACCTTATTGGCAAAGTAATGCCTCTGCTTTTCAATATGCTATCTAGGTTGGTCATAACTTTCTGTCCAAGGAGTAAGTGCCTTTTAATTCCATGGCTGCAGTCATCATCTACAGTGATTTTGGAGCCCAAAAAAATAAAGTCTGACAATGTTTCCACTGTTTCTCCATTTCCTGTGAAGTGATGGGACCAGATGCCATGATCTTAGTTTTCTGAATGTTGATCTTTAAGCCAACTTTTTCACTCTCCTCTTTCACTTTCATCAAGAGGCTTTTGAGGTGATGGAATTCCAGTTGAGCTATTTCAAATCCTGAAAGATGATACTGTGAAAGTGCTGCACTCAATATGCCAGCAAATTTCGAAAAATCATCAGTGGCCACAGGATTGGAAAAGGTCAATTTTCATTCCAATCCCAAAGAAAGGCAATGCCAAAGAATGCTCAAAGTACAGCACAATTGCACTCATCTCACACGCTAGTAAAGTAATGCTCAAAATTCTCCAAGCCAGGCTTCAGCAATACGTGAACCGTGAACTTCCAGATGTTCAACCTGGTTTTAGAAAAGGCAGAGCAACAAGAGATCAAATTGCCAACATCTGCTGGATCATTGAAAAAGCAAGAGAGTTCCAGAAAAATGTCTATTTCTGCTTTATTGACTATGCCAAAGCCTTTGACTGTGTGGATCACAATAAACTGTGGAAAATTCTGAAAGAGATGGGAATACCAGACCACCTGACCTGCCTTTTGAGAAACCTATATGCAGGTCAGGAAGCAACAGTTAGAACTGGACATGGAACAACAGACTGGTTCCAAATAGGAAAAGGAGTACATCACGGCTGTATATTGTCACAACAGTATAATGAATTATAAATAGGTACTGTAATTATCTTCATTTTATGATGAGAAATGGAGATTCAGAGATTGATAATCAGGATTTGATGCCAAATCTGGCCTGAGTTTAAGTGTTTAACCTGGCTGTTCTGCTGGGTGTTTCTCTTGCCCTACATGTATTTGGGCAAGAAGTTGAAATCTGCGTATACATGTCCCTATAAAATAGATTGACCCAGTGCATGGGGAAGATGGTGAGTATCAACTGATAATAAGAGAAGCATGCCTAAAGTCTGTGTTTACATCTTCAGATCAGATCAGATCAGATTAGTCGCTCAGTCGTGTCTGACTCTTTGCAACCCCATGAATCGCAGCACGCCAGGCCTCCCTGTCCATCACCAACTTCCGGAGTTCACTCAAACCCACGTTCATCGAGTCAGTGATGCCATCCAGCCATCTCATCCTCTGTCGTCCCCTTCTCCTCCTGCCCCCAATCCCTACCAGCATCAGCGTCTTTTCCAATGAGTCAACTCTTCGCATGATGTGGCCAAAGTACTGGAGTTTCAGCTTTAGCATCATTCCTTCCAAAGAAATCCTAGGGCTGATCTCCTTTAGAATGGGCTGGTTGGATCTCCTTGCAGTCCAAGGGACTCTCAAGAGTCTTCTCCAACACCACAGTTCAAAAGCATCAATTCTTCAGCACTCAGCCTTCTTCACAGTTCAACTCGCACATCCATACATGACCACAGGAAAAACCATAGCCTTGACTAGACGGACCTTTGTTGGCAAAGTAATGTCTCTGCTTTTGAATATGCTATCTAGGTTGGTCATAACTTTCCTTCCAAGGAGTAAGCGTCTTTTAATTTCATGGCTGCAGTCACCATCTGCAGTGATTTTGGAGCCCCGAAAAATAAAGTCTGACACTGTTTCCACTATTTCCCCATCTATTTCCCATGAAGTGATGGGACCAGATGCCATGATCTTCGTTTTCTGAATGTTGAGCTTTAAGCCAACTTTTTCACTCTTCACTTTCAGCTTCATCAAGAGGCTTTTGAATTCCTCTTCACTTTCTGCCATAAGGGTGGTGTCATCTGCATATCTGAGGTTATTGATATTTCTCCCGGCAATCTTGATTCCAGTTTGTGTTTCTTCCAGTCCAGCATTTCTCATGATGTACTCTGCATATAAGTTAAATAAACAGGGTGACAATATACAGCCTTGATGTACTCCTTTTCCTATTTGGAACCAGTCTGTTGTTCCATGTCCAGTTCTAACTTTTGCTTCCTGATCTGCATACAAATTTCTCAAGAGGCAGATCAGATGGTCTGATATTCCCATCTCTTTCAGAATTTTCCACAGGTCTTCAACATGGTCCAATTATTCTATCATTCTCAATTTTATGAGCTGGAGGCATTTAAATATCAAAAATCCAAATTTTTGACTAAGTTTGTTTGTTGATGTCAGCCAAGAGTATTCCAGTCAAGATATGGAAGTAAGTGAAGGGAAGTGTGGGTAGCTGGGCACTCTGGAAACAAGTGTGATGGTGACCAAGCTAAAGAGGAGAGAATTAGCTGTTTCCACACAGGCCCAGGGCTGCCCTACCTTGACTGTTAAGAAGAACCTGAAAAATCTGAGTCTTGTCTGAAACAACTCAAATTTGAAAATATATTGTAATGAACTAAGTAAATTAAAAAAAAAATAGAAATAGAGCAACTTAAATCCCATTCCTCAGCTGACTCTACCACATAGATCACTAATCGATGATTAGAGGAAGTTGTGATGTCGACTGAGAGGCCACGTGTGTGACGTGACAGCTTCTTCCCTCTGGGGATGTTCCAGAAGATCACCCGAACCTTCTCTCTCCTACTCACAGCTAAGGAACTGTTTTCCCCTGCAATCTACCTTATAGTACTTGGCACAGGATTGCTTTGGGTATAGAATCGCACATTAGAACTTCTGAGGTTCTACCTTTGGTTTTAATTGTAGTGCAAGAAGGGTCTTTCTCCATCCCTCTGTCTTCATAGATTTTACATTGTACAAATATTCCAGCTCAGGTCCATCCTCTGCTAACCCATTCTCCCCCATCATGAGCATGGACCACCTTTGAATAAAACACCAAATCAATTTCTAGGGAAAATTACCCCATGTTACAAATAAGGTTTCTTCGGGGAAACCACTCTTAAGATTTCTACAACTTATCTGAAAGTGAAAGTCTCTCAGTCGTGTCCGACTCCTTGCGACCCCATGGACTATAGTCCATGGAATTCTCCAGGCCAGAATACTGGTAAAGGCTAGAAGGGTTGCTTATCCCTTTTCCAGGGCATCTTCCCAACCCAGGGATCAAACTCAGGTCTCCCACATTGCAGGCGGATTCTTTACCAACTGAGCCACAAGGGAGGCCCAGGAATGCTGGAGTGGGTGGCCTATCCCTTCTCCAGTGGATCTTCCTGACCCAGGAATCAAACTTGGGTCTCCTGCATTGCAGGCAGATTCTTTACCAACTGAGCTATATAGATTCATTTGTGATTTGAACCTAAAGGTATGACTTAAAGAACTGGAGGATCGAGATATTTCTGGAAGAAAAACCTATAAATGTGTGTTGGGGGGAAGTCAGCAGGAACACAGTCAAGGAGTTCTTAAGTAGTTGATTTTATGTTTTGATGCAAGAAAGATAGAATAGTGCCAGGTCTCCTATAGATGATAAGCAGGTAAACATCTAGAAGAGCAGATCCTTGTATAGGACCTCCCTTTTCCATTCATAATGTCTCCTCTTTCCCATTCTTGAAAGCCTTCTTGGAAAGGAACCTACAGGTCTATGCTGTTGATTCGTACATCTAAGCTAGGACTATATCTTTAGTCCTGATGTAAAAAGATGTAGAAGAGGGAAGAGACATATTCATTGATAAAACACTCTTTTAAAGCCCTCAGAATTCCCTTACTTTAACTACTGCTGAGTACCCAAAATGACCTGTGACTATCCTGGGTCTGTCTATCTTTCACCTTTTCAAGGATCATTTGTTAATTCATTTCTGAGATCAGTATTTCTCCAGTAATTGTCACACCCTGGGCAGCCCTAGGATATTATAAGGAGCACACCCCTAGCTGAACCCTCAGCCAGGATGCATCAGTAGTAAATTCTCACATCTTCATCTTCACTACTCCACATCTTCATCTTCATTACTAAAGGGGGAGCCTCTGGAGCGATTACACAAGAAAAGAATATTTTAATGTCATATTTTCACTCATTCAGTTTCTCTCTATATATGTATGTGTGTGTATAATTGAAGTGTAGTTGATTTACAGTGTTGTCTTAATTTCAGGTGTACAGCAAAGTGATTCAGTTATACATAGCTATTCTTTTTCAGATGTTCCTCCCTTATAGGTTATCACAAAATATTGAGTACAGTTCCCTATGCTATACAGTATGTCCTTGTTGGTTATCTATTTTATTTATTTATTTTTTATATATAGTCATGTGTATGTGTTAATCCCAAACTAGACATTGGTGACTGATCAATTATTATTATTTTTTTTTAATCCTTGGAGGTCGGCAGGACATATTATGAGTGCTGACTCCTGAGGATCTTTTTGGTGCTTTGTGGCCTGGGAGGTCCCCTTGACCACAAGAATGAGGATAATGTGGTCTCCTTAGCTTTTACACAAGCAGGGCTCTGCTCCTATTGTATCTTTATCTTAAGAGTTAACAGGACCCTGCAGCTGCTCCACCTGGGACCCGGTATCTCCTGCCTCACAACTCCTCTCCAGCCCCACTTTCTGTATTTTAGGATGGAAGTCGCCTTCTGTGATGTTGTGTCTGCTGAGCATGTCAGCTGCTGGAAAGATAATGCCATCACCTTCGATCTAGATACAAGTCGACATTATCATTTCCAAGAAAAGAATATCCTCCAAAAATTAATTTCAAAAGATCTGGTGTTACTGAAACTGTCACTGCTTTGTTTCCTAGAAGAGGGTGCTTTGGGCAGCAGGAGTTTCCTGTAGTTTTGTTTATTTTTCATCCTTGTTCATACAGACAGAAAGAAAGCTCTTTTAGGTCAATCTTTGTGGATTTTTTTTTGTTTGTTTTGCATGTGTATTTCAAAACTTCCTGTTCGTTTGCAGAAAAAGAAAATGATACAAAATGAAGAAGAGGGAAATGTATTCTCTCCTCACCAGTAGTTTGGAAAAGAAAACTTAAATTATGTCCCCACTTATTTACCTCATATGTGGTATTTGTTGAATGCATAAAGAACCTTAGGGTACAGGGAAAGGAAAGCTTTTAGGAGCTTATAGAAAATGAGTTCTTATGGTAATATTACTGTGTCAGAGAGAAAATAAAAACATCTCTGGCTTGTGCCACTGTTTGTGAATTTTTGAAAACATTTCCAAGGTCAAGTTTCTGAGAGCAGGACTTGAAAACGGTGGTTTCACTCCCTTAGCCGTGATCTCGTTTCCCTGCAGGGTCCTGGCAGCCTCTCAGCTGCACTTCTTTGTGAACATCATCGGTCTAGGTATCTTTTGGTCCCTTCAGATGAGCCATCAGCTCACTTCTTTTCCCTTCTGCTGAGCACTATTGTTCCTGGGCTCTTTTGTTAAGTTACAATAAACGTGTTGAGCAACCAGCAGGCTGATGACACAAAGTCGTTTATTGATTTGAAAACACACCAAGGGCTCACTTCACCTTAAAATCCTAGAGCACAGAACTCCAGTTCCTCAAAAACAGCCAAAGCGTTAACACCAAAATACTTCAGTCCTGTTTTCAGGGCACTTTGGACATATTTAAAAACGAGAACTCTGCCTTATTCTAACAACAGTCAGTGTCTTTTTAGTCTTGGTGACTTTGACATCTAGCATCTTCCAGGTCTTTCTGGATGTTAATTATTTTGTCTTGTTGCCCCAAAATGCACAAACACAGATCAGACTGATGCTGCCATCTGGGAGTTGGTATTGCAAATTCACAAGACTCTGTTGCCTTTAAATTATATAATGACACAAGGGCGTTTTAGAAGAAGAAAGGTGGAGAGTTGTTTGTCACAGAGTGTTGTGTGAGTTACAGTGCCCTAGGTGATATATGTGACTGGGTGAAAACAGAGGTATTTGTTACACATTTACCATTCATTCTTTCACTGACTCACTTCTTCATTCTTTCAGTGGCTAAGATGAACCAAACCAGAAAGCATCTCTCAAGTCTTAGTGATTTGTCCATTTATGAGCAGAACCATCCTGTTCTCTATTATCTGGTCCTTGACAGTCTGTTTTAGTGAAATATATAAATAAAATAATCCACAGATTGTGCCTAGTGCAGTGAAGGACTTTAAGAACATGTGGTGATAGAGGCCCAAGGAGGAGAGGGAGAATCCAGGTGTGTGCAGTCTGGAAGAGGGCCATTCCAGCCAGTGGGGACAGCATGTGCAAATGTCCTGAGGCAGTGTGGTCTGAGTATCGTGAGAAAGCAGGAGAGTGGTGCAGGGTTGGTGTAAAATTGTTCACAGGTTCTAGGCTGTGCGAGGTCAGATGGCTGGGTCATGTGTCTCCCTTCCCAGGCCTCTTTAGTCTAACTTAGCTGTCCCTGCAAGTCATTGAACTCACCTTTTAATTACCTGACCCTAAATCTTTGCTCACACTAAAATTCCCTTTCCTTCTCATGTCTAAAGGTTATCATTATGCTGAGCAAAAAACAAAACCAGAAAAGGGTACATGCTTGTGATTCTCTTTGTGTGAGTTTCTGGAACAGGCAACATGCATTGGTAATGACGGGGGAGTTCAGGGTCTGGGGGTTTAGCAGCTGGGGATGCGTGACTGCAAGGAGGAATGAGGACCTTTGAGGGTGATGAAAGTGCTCAATCCTGGTTGTTATGCTGGTATACAGGTGGATGTACTTGTCAAAACTCATCAGACTGTACACGGAAATGGGGCATTGATCAGATGTAAATCACACATCAATAAAGCTGAGCAAGACGTTATAGAATAAGAAAAAGGGACATTTTATAAAGCTCAGATTCATCTCCATTATCTCCCCTCAGAAATAAGCTCTCTCCCTTCAGCATTCCGCTGTGTCCTATCTGTCTCTGTGGTTTGACACACACATACCATGTACAGCACTTCAGGATTATGGGGGCGTTACAGGCTGCTTCTCCTCCGGGCTTGCTTGTCCCCCTAGGAGGTAATCCCCATCTTGTCTGTCTTTTCTTCCACATAGCGCAGTCCTCAGAACTCAGAAGAGGACCCCACTGAACACTTGTTCAATCAATGGCACAGTTTTCATATTTACTTCCTGCCTGGTTCCCAAAAAGGATGAACAGGAAACAAAATTGATTTCCAGGAGTTGATGAGTGGATGGGCTCTTCTCAGCACTAGAGCCTGCACCCTGACCCCACGTGTAAAAATTGGGAGCAGAATGGGCTTTTGACGCACCTTCTTCACATCCATACTTGCTTACTGACCTAGTGAGACGCATGTGATGGCTTCTCTGTTCTCCAATAGGTAAATGCTGTGCTGACCCTCTGCATTACGCTTCTTAATGGTCCATTATTCCTCTGTGGACAGACAATGGGAGAATCCGTGTTGGCAAACGGCACCAAGTGGACACGACAATGTAATAGGAAGGCGGCTATTATGTCCCATTATTACATTGTGTGAAGGGTAATCGAAGGAGCGTGTGGTCTGTCGCAGACCTGCCACTCAGCTTGTTGCGGGGAAAGATCTTAAATCAGCCCTCTTGTACTTGCTCTTCAGAAATCTTTCTCCTTCTCTGACACTCTCCTTGTGCAATTTCTGATGTTTCAAACTGGCCGATTACCTGGAATACCAGCTTTGCAAGACGTGACACAAAAGTTCACCCATTCCTTCCAACTCATAACACTTTCAAATTGTGTCTCCAAATTATTCCTGTAAAAGTAGCCGATCTTTATGACACCTGGGGGATTTCTTATTTTAATCTGAAACTTTCTGAAATGGTTCAGTTTTGTGGAAATGATGGGGGAGTGTCTGCTCCTAGCAGTTTTTGTGTTCAAGGGCAAATCAACCTCTGTGCTTGCTAACTCTAATTTTCCAAGGGTTATGAGACTTTAATTTGATTCTTTATCCAATGTGCATAAAATGTTCACTGGAATTTGCATAATACATTTATTGTATAATCACTCTTCACATTGGTTACCTGCTTCCTCAAATGAACAGTATTTTTTTTTTAAGGGAACATATTCATGTAGGACCAATTTGAACTTAGAACAGAATCAGGTATACCTCTGAAGGACAAATAAAAGAGAAAGAGGGGGAGGGCATGCAATTGTCCTAAAATTGGCTATTATGTAAAAATAGCCCCAATCCTGTATTTTCAAATATTCATTTTTGCAAATACAAGCAGGGGCAGGATTGCTGTCTTTAAACATGTATTAAAAAATTGTTATGTGGAGAATGAAATACACCTGCCGGTCTTGTCCCAGAATGTATTTAAGATGAGTAGATTGCATCAGGGTACAGTACAGTTTGAGAAGGTGAGGGAGCTGGAGAGGGATGAGGACGTAGGCACTGGGCCAGGCACTTTGAAGGCATTTATATTCATTCACTACCCAGAGCCAATACATAATTGAGGTAATATTATTAACCTTAATTCTATCTTCGTGCTCTTTGCCTTTGGACTCAGTGCTACCGCATGGCATATTTCAAGATCAGAGGGTGGTTGAATGACATGATCCCCATTTCTCCTTCTGTTTTATGAGGATGGTGTGTGCAGTGCTGATTTGAAAGAGTGTCTGGTTGCAGGCCAGGGTGTCTCAATCTTTAATGTGCCCTCAGGTACTTGGAAATCTTGTCAACATGAAAGGTCTGAGCCAGTAGCTCTAGGGTGGGCCTGAGAGTCTGATTTCTGACCAACTTATGGTTGATGTCATTGCTGCTGGTCCTCAGACACCACATAAAGTAGCAAAGAAGGAAGCCTTTCAAGGTAGGTTTCTCCAGGCTCTGCTTATAGAGCCACGTCCCTAGTGATCCAGGTCCTGATCCTATTTAGGACCACTGAACATCCTGGTCAAGGCTCCCCAAATTGCATTTCAACCAGCATCTCCTAGGATAAGAAATCCTGGTCTATTACGATGACTAGGATTTTTCAAGGAAGCTCTGCCTAAATGAGGGAAGGCCTGGGCTGGAAGTCATGGGTCACCAGCTATCAAAGGACCCAGAAGAGTTGGTGCCATGAGCTGCCATACCAATTTACAAATTACAGTCAAATTACTTTGGGGAAAATATGTCTTTGATTGTTGAAAAAAATTCACTATCAACTTACAAATGAATGTGCAGTCATGAATATAATGACATGACTATTCAAACTCTTGGCATGCTTTCTGAATCACAGATCTGAAATATTTTCTCCTAAGATCCTGATGTATTTCCCAAATCCTTTTGAGAGAGATCCAACTTCATTGCAATGAGAAGGAAAATGGGCTTACAATCCTTATATTTCAGGAGGATATTGTGTGAATTTGATTTCACTGGTTTCTGATATCTTTGGTTTGTAATGCCTAAAGGTCCTTTGGAAAATCTTTGAAAGAAATGAAAAAGTTAGGAAAAATCACTCTTTAAAATCTACAAGGCCTTGAAAGTATTGCCTATTACTATTTTATTGATTTAAAAAATATTTTAAAATATTGGAAAAAATCAGTTTGGCAAAGTAGGACACATTTGGCTAAGGCATAATGTAGAGCTCATAAATCTTTTAGAAGTGTTTGGTAAAATCTTAACTACAAATGGTTTTCATTTCATCATTTTTGATAGAAATTATTTCTATTTCTATATGAATCCCTAAGTGCTTCTAATACATACACAAAGAGCTCAAGAATTAGTTTCAGCTATTTTTTGTTTGCTTGTTTTTCAGTTAGAACACAGAAAGAATCATTGGATAGTTTCTTGGGAAGTGGGACCAGAGTCCTAAAATCTAGTTGGAAAAGGACTTATATTTCACTGAATAATGTTTCATTTGGCATGATTTTTATATTTTATTTAAAAAAATTTTTTTTAACCACATGCATGCATTATTTTCAAGTGTCCAGGCCATTCATTGGCTGGAGCCATTGAGTGAATGTGGATTAAAGTACTTGGTGGTGGTGGTATGAGTGAAGGGGGAGATCGTCCTTCCATTGATTCTCACATACTGAGGCCACCATCTCTGCTCTTCATACATATATATATATACACAAATATATAAATAAACAAATATATATATATTTGTATATTTATATATACACATTTATTTATTTTTATTTGACTGTGCAAGGCTTCCCTGATGGTTCAGATGGTCAAGAATCTGCCTGCAATGCAGGAGACCCGAGTTCAATCCCTGAGTCAGGAAGATCCCCTGGAGAAGGGAATGGCAACCCACTCCAGTATTCTTGTCTGGAGAATTCCATGGACAGAGGAGCCTGGCAGGCTACAGTCCATGGGGTTGCAAAGAGTCAGACACGACTGAGTGACCAACAGACTGACACACGGCTGAACACCAGGTCTTATTTGCAGCATGCGGGATCTTTAGTTGCAGCATATGCGATCTGGGCTTCCCTGGTGGCTCAGCTGGTGAAGAATCCACCTGCAATGCGGGAGACGTGGGTTCAATCCCTGGGTTGGGAAGATCCCCTGGAGAAGGGAAAGTCTACCCACTCCAGTATTCTGGCCTGGAGAATTCCATGGACTGTATAGTCCATGGGGTTGCAAAAGTCGGAGATGACTGAGCGACTTTCACTCACTTGTATGTGATCTGGTTTCCTGACCAAAGGACAAACCTAGGCCCCCTGCACTGGGAGTGTGGAGTCTTAGCTATTAGACCACTAAGGAAGTCCCCATCTCTGCTCTTCTGGTGGAGAAATAGTCCACAGCTGTACCTGCCTATAGAGAGGCCAGAGCAGAGAGAGGGAGGCAAAGATGAGCACAGGTGTAAGGTCATAGCTTTGGCAGCCCTTCTGTGCACAAGGATTGCAGAGCTGTAATTAGAGTATTCAGTTGTAGCTTGCTTCCATCATAGTTACAGACCGAGTGGAACTGTTTTATCAGCACTCTGACTGGCTTCTGCAGACACAATGCATTACACACTTAAATCTCCCACTGTTCTTGATGGCAGAGAAACTTAGGACCAGCAGTTTACACGAGACATATATTTTATTTGTATCCTAGAATGAGGAAAGGAAAATTTTGCAAGATGATTTTCAGAGGTTAATCTATCCACTTACAGCCAAGCAGTCTGCTCCCTTAATCTCTGCAATATTATAATAACATCATGACTGGTTTAGTCAAAGACTTTGGCAAATCAGTGAGTTTCTTTAATCTCACTAAAGCATAATGATCTCCCTAAGCCCATAAATAATGATCCTGATCCTAATTTTGACTTTGTTCAGTAGATAGAAGCCATTTCTCTCGTTTAAAAATCAATTGAGTGGGGTGAGAAGGGAAGTGAGTTTTGGGATTTGAATTTGTGTTTGGCTTAATACTTTGGATGCACCTTAAATGGAAAAGCAGTGTCCCATTTTCAAGCGGCATGCTGCTGAGTATGCTGCTCCCTGAATTCGTCTGTCTTTGTAATTGTTTTATTCTGCCAGGGAATGCCATTTGGGACCCAGTTTCTTTTCCCGAGGCCTCATGTTGTCATTTGCTCTTACGTACAGAGTTTGCCCCCACCAGGAAGGAATATTTGCCATTTTAGAATACTAGCACTTTATTCTCAGTTTTTTAAAAGTCTTTATTGAATTTGTTCTGATCCTGCTTCTGTTTTATGTTCTGTATTTTTGGCCAGGAGGCAGGTGGGGCCTTGGCTCCCCAACCAGGGATCAAACCTCCACCCCTGCCTTGGGAGGGGAAGTCTTAGCCACTGCACTTCCAGAAAAGTTCCTGTTTTCACTTTTTATGTGACATTGATTCCTCCCTATGTTTTGAATTTCATTTACTGTGTGTCTATTATGCACGGGAACAGGAAAGCAGAAAGACTGATATACACATAAATGTAGACTGTGGATAGTTTTGCCATCATGCTGCTCACTGACAGGGAGCCTGACACGGGTGTTCAGCTCTGATGAGCAGGGCTGTGCACACTAACCCACGCATATTAAACTAAATGAAAACATGCCATTCTGCATGTGCTCACTGACGTAACCCCCCGTGTAGGAGGACCCCCTACTGTATTTAAATGTATTTATCCATCCTCCTAGATCAGAAGCTCCCCAACAGGAAGGGATGGATGTCACAATATCTTAATTTTCCCTGCAGCATCGAACACATCATCTTCCTTGCACATAGTAGATGTTTAGTAAATTTAATAGTAATATATACCCATTGTCTTTATATAATGAATATTACTCAGCCATAAAAAGGATGAAATAATGCCATTTGCAGCTACACGGATGGACATAGAGATGATCGTACTAAGTGAAATATGTCAGAAAAGGAAAGACAAATATATGATATCACTTATAGGTAGAATCTACAACAGTGATATACATGTGCTTATTTACAAAACAGAAATAAACTCACAGACATAGAAAACAAGCTTACAGTTATCAAACGTGAGGGGCAGTGGAGGGATAAATTAGTGGTTTGGGATTGGCAGAGATACACTAATATATATAAAATAGGTAAAGAACAAGGTCTGACTATATAACACAGGGAACTATATTCAGTATTCTGTAATGACTTGTAAAGGAAAAGAATCTGAAAAACTATGTGTGTGTGTATGTATTCTGAACACTTTGCTGTACACCTGAAACTAACATTATAAATCAACTGTACTTCAATAAAAAGTAAAAAAACTAAGATGAAAAATAATAACAGTAAGGATTGGGGGCAGGAGGAGAAGGGGACGACAGAGGATGAGATGGCTGGATGGCATCACTGACTCGATAGACATGAGTCTGAGTGAACTCTGGGAGTTGGTGATGGACAGGGAGGCCTGGAGTGCTGCGATTCATGGAGTCGCAAAGAGTCGAACATGACTGAGCCACTGAACTGAACTGAACTGAAGGTCACATGATGAGTCAAAAGTGTCTTTCCTCACAGGTCAGTTCTATTGCAAAACCTCATGTCTTATTTTACTGTTTATGGAAGTAGAATATCAGAATTAAGTAATTAAGCTCAGAAATCAGGGAAGAGAGTGAAGCAATCTGTTTTCCGTGGGTGGACCTTGTTGCCCATCTTTTTTGCCTCTGCCTGCTAAGCATCTGAAGGTTGCAGCCCTTTGCATGAAAAGTACATATGCTGTTCTTTTCTGTATGAAACCGCCCCATCCTTTTTTCCAAAGATGCTTCAAAGAACGAATCATTTCAGATTTTAGTGGTTTAGATTCTTTTCCTTCAAAATGAGCACTGTTTGGCCTTTGCATTCTAGCAGGATTTTTCTTTCACCCTTGTTCTTTTCACATCTAAGTTAGGCTGTAGGCCTACTGTATTGTAGCATCCTTGCTTCACTGTAAGGATCACTCACAGGACATCAGTGGGAAAGGAAATACTGAAGAAATGATTAGGTTCTCTTGTTAGTCTGGTTTTACAAGCATTATGTGCAGCAAAGAATTTATAAGTGCTGTCCTTCAGCTACCTCCTTTGATCAACATAATGCAGAGAACTGGGAGATCCAATAATAAGAGAAGACATTTGGCGGTCACTCAACAATTTAGTGATGTACAACACGTTGAGCTGAAATACAGATGCCTGGAGGCGGCCTTGAGCCCAGCAGACTTTCAGGAAACCTGCAAATCACTCTTCCTTTCATGCAGGCCGCCTTCTCTCCCTGCAATTTAGTTTTCCCGCTTTGAGCTCAGACAACATCCATGGCATGTTCTTAAGCCAAAATAGAAAGTGGGGGATTTATGGCAGGGTGATTCTTAAACATCAGCTTGAGTAGAACTTTAGTGGAATGTGTGATTCCTAGACAAAGTGTTCACTTCTTCTTTTTAAAAATCACATTTGACTCACAGCTGGATTGTCATTGGAAGAAGTTGGGTGTTACCTCAAGCCATGTACTTCAAGTGGGCTTTCTGACAGTCCTCCTACAGAAACATGAAATGTAGTGTGAGGTTACACTCTGAGAGCAAGTCTTGCTCAGCTCATGGGCTCATGCCACCACACATCTGAGCCAGCAGTCCTGGTTTGTATCACTTCCCCACACAAAGAACCATCCAAAGTGGGTAAATATGTAAGCAATTTACATAAAGGATTTAAAGAGCCACTAGCAATACAGAAGTATGAAAAAGACTGTTGACTATGATAAAGGTGATACCAAAGGAGAAATGTGGATGAGGGGTGAATTAGGAGGTTGGGAACTGACCTTTACAAAATGTCTATATGAAGTAGATAATCAGGGGCTCCCCTGGTGGTTCAGCGGTAAAGAATCATCCTGCCAATGCAGGCCTCACTGGTTTGATCCCTGTCCTGAGAAGATCCCACATGCTGGGGAGCAGCTAA
Organism: Bubalus kerabau; assembly: GCF_029407905.1. Lineage (NCBI taxonomy): Eukaryota > Metazoa > Chordata > Mammalia > Artiodactyla > Bovidae > Bubalus > Bubalus kerabau. The sequence continues at coordinate 5,930,149 of NC_073643.1, forward strand.
GCCATGCACCGCAACTATTGAGCCTATGCTCTACAGCCTGGGAAAATCAGCTACTGAACCCACGTGCCTAGAGCCTGTTTTCCACAACAAGAGAAGCCCCTGCATTGAGAAGTCCACGCACCACAGTTAAGGATAGCTCCCACTTGCCACAACTAGAAAAAAACCCAGGCAGCAACAAAGACCCAACACAGCCAGAATAAATAAATAAAATTATAAAATAGATAATCAACGAGGACCTGTTGTATATAGCACAGGAAACTCTACCCAATATTCTGCAATAAACTATATGGGAAAGGCATCTGGAAAAGAGTAGATATATGTGTATGTATGACTGAATCACTTTGCTGTACACCTGAAACTAGCACATCATTTTAAATTAACTATCCCCCTCCTCCTTGTTACTCATTTAGTCATGTCCCGACTATACTCCAAAATAAAATAAAACTTAAATTTAAAAAGAGGATAAAGATACTTGCAACAGAATTCAAATGGATTGGCACACAATTGTCTCATTGAATGGCAAAAGTCACAGGAAGCTGCCTACAGATATACTAAAGAAAACAAAACCAAAACCCTCTGGCAGTACCAATGTTTGTAGAACTGTGTCACGATTTCTAAATAAATATGTTTTTGCTTCTTTATAAAGTCACTAGGTTTGTAGTGCAATAAAAAAAAATAGCAAAACTTTAAATTAACACACCAAGTTTCAAGCATTTCGGGAAAGCATTGATTAGATCTGCCCGTGGAATGAGTGCATTTGGCGAATGACCTAATTAGCGTGGAGCATGGAGCTCTTTCTCACCGCTCTCTGCTTCCTGCTAATTGCAGAGCTGCTGGCCTCCCCCTGACAAGGAAGGAAAACAAGGACGGGGTGTATGGAGAAGACAGTGGCATACAGTTGTCATGCATTTGAACCTGCTGCCAGGCTTCATTATGTAATTGAGGCAGTGAGACCAGTGGCCTTCAAGCCTCTCGGGCTGGTGTTTCCAGTGGGTCCCATTTTATTGAGGATTTTAGCAGTTACCATAAGGCATTATTAGCTGGAGCTGAACTAATCTCCCTACGCTGCCCCTCACCAGATGTAGGTATGGAGGTTTCTGTTCCCAGGCTTGATGATTTGTCATTAAGGAGAGCAAATTGAAACCAAATTGGAGTTGCATTATTCCTTCATAAATGCATCATTATTCTCTAGGGGCAGCTTCGTATTTCATTCTGTTTCTTTGTGTTTGTGATGTAGTATACGCTGTCACATAAAACTCAAGAGTGCCGTGTTTTCCTCCAGAATCGTGGCGTTTTGGGGGGAATTACTTGAGATGTTTTACCTGTACACGTTCATTTTAATTAGTGAAAGTAAGTTCGTATGAAAAACAGAACTTAGTGAAATATTTTTTTTAAGATTTTCTTGGTGTGGACCATTTTTAAAGTCTTTATTGAATTTGTTATGATATTGCTTTTGTTTTATGTTTTGGTTATTTTGGCCACAAGGCATGAGGGATCTTAACTCCCTGTATGGAAGTTAAGATCCACCGGAAGTTAAGATCCAACAGAGTTAAGATCCACCTTCTACGCCCAGTGGAAGGTGAAGTCTTAGTCACTGAAACACCAGAAAAGCCCTCAAAACACTGATGATTTTATAACTTTGTTTCCCAGGAGTCTTCAGGAGAGATGTTTTGTACTAAGGAGCCACTCTCCTTGCTGGCACGATGGCTCTTTGGAAAGACACTCTTCTCAAAGTTCGCCCATCACCTCCCTGATTCAGAGGAGGCTCAGGGAGACTCCTCTCCTGACAGGGATTTCTTCTGTTTGGACTGGAGTTTAGCCCTGGAGCTCAGCATCACGATTTTGTACTGTCCTGTGGGACGTGTGGGGTGGACGAAGTGGAGGAAGCCACGCTGTTACAGCAGCCAGGAGTCGTGAAGTCCCTGGGGCCTCACTGGATGGCAGTGTGGCTGAGTGAACCACGGCTGCTTGGTAGAGTCAATGTGTATTAAGACACTTTTATTAGTTAATCTCCACATAAGTCCCGTGGAGTAACTTAGCATCTTTTTAAACACGGTGTCAATTAATTTCAATAAATGTTTATTAAGCTCAGGCTATGTCCCGGAAACAAAGATATACAAAGAAATAACACCTGGAAAATGGTTTTTTTTTTCTTCCTTCCAGTTACTATGAGCAAGACACCAGGTCCCTGTTTTAGCAAAGGACAGCACTTCAGTCATGTTCTAGAACCCCCTTAATACTGCCACTTTCTCAGAAACATTATCCTAAAAGTTATCTGTCTTTCTGCCTTAAGCTTTAATCTCTTGACTTCTGCTTGATCTTTCTTATCAGCATGCAAAAGTACTAAGAACAGTATCTGTCTCATAGCAGGGCAACAAATAAATTCATGTTTAATATTTTGAATGAATACTCAGTAGTCCTGTAACCCAGGCCGGGAAATAGGTACACATATGTGTGTGCAGACAACTGGGCCACATTCCCAGAGATGCTTGTTTCATTTTCCCAGAGGTGAAAAATGAGCATTGCTCATTTTTTAAGCTCTCAAGTAAGTGCTTCTAGCATATAGCTAAGGTTGGAAACCATAGACCATAGCATCTCCTGTCTTACAAGCAACAAACATAAACAGCTCCTTAGCCTTACATACCCCTTAGGCTAAAGCTGGCTCCTAACTCTCCTTCCCAGCGACAGAATAGCAGACAAGACTGCAAATACTCTCTACTTCTCCATCTCGCTCTTGCTCTTCAACCACTCAAGCAGCCTTCGGTCCCCATCCCTTGCCTGTAGCTGAGCATGGTAAGAATACATGATATATACTACTGTACATACAGTAAGCTCCAAAGACCTACCGTACAGCAGAGTGAACTATATTCAGTATTGTAACAACCTATAATGAAGAAGAATCTGAAGCTGTGCCCCAAAACTAATCCAATATTATAAATCAACCACCATTAAAAAAGACAAGTTCATGTTCCTAAAGCACTGGGCATCTCAAGCTCCCATCTTGCTCTCACAGTGGCACTGGACACCAGTGATCTCTCTCTCTGTCTCTTTGGCTTTGAGACATCTTCTTCCCTTTGCACTTCTTTCTTTCCATCGGATTCTCCTCCAGCCTCCTTTGAGATCTCCTTTTCTCATCTCACGAACACTTCAGTGGTGAAGTTTTAGCTCTAAACCTCTGCTCTTTGTTTCTACTTACACCCGGCACTTTTGTCTTTTTCCGTTTCTGCAAATCGTACCTTCATGCTGTTGACCTCCTAGATTTTATTTCCATTCTTGTTCCCCTTTCTGAGCACCAGCCTAATATATCCAGCTACTACTTAACATTTTTTCTTAGATGTCTCACAGGCTTTTCTGGCTCATCATGTCTCAAACTGATATTTTAATTTTCCCTCTCCCCTGTTGGTTCCTCCTCCAGGCTCCCAATTTCTGTAAATCACATCTCCACCTACCCATTGGCTTATGCCGAAAAAACAGTAGTAATCTTTGTCTGTTATGTTTCCCTTATTCCGAACCCAGTCCATCCATCCATCACTGGGTCCTGTTAATTCTGCCTCCCACATGTAAGTCAAACCATCCATTTCATCCTTTCTATTTCATGGCCAGTTGCTGTTTGTTCAGATTACTATTATAGCCCCTAGGTCATCTCCCTGATCTCGCTCCTATTGCCCACCTCCCCTACAACCAATCCCATCTTTAGGACAAGCCAGTGAGAGTGATATTATAAAAATGCAGGTCATCTCATGCCCCTGCTTTCTTCAAACCTTCAGTAATAGTCAATCATCAGAGTCTGTGGCATATGCTCTCATTTTCTTTCAAGGAAGGCAAACCAATTTGTTATTATAGATTCATTTTTGTGGTTATTCATTTTATGTTCATCTCCCAACTTAACTATAAGCTGAGTAAGGATGCAAACTGGAACTATTTGTTCCCCACTAGTCTATACTCTGTACCTGGCAAAATGCCTGACATAGAATTTCATTATTGAATGAGAAAGCAGCCTGTGAATGAATGAGGAAGATTGACCAAAGCATGAGGTGGGAAAGGTGACTTATCAAACCTCATGCAGACCATTGTGCTGAGAACTCGATCACCCCCCGGATAAGTGTACTGAGTGAATGAGCTGGGTTGAATTTTTTTATGGGATTGTTATATTCCATGTGCTAGCCTCAACATATAAGGGATTTTGAAGAATTGTGACCTCTCTCTGGTGGGCTTCAGAGGCTTCTAGAAATAGGTTGCAAAGTAAGATTATAAAGTGGTTCATTGTACAGTGTATTTGGAAAGGCCTGTGCAGATTTGGCTTCAAATCCTGCTCTACCAATTAAGCAACTTATGATTTAGGGGGTCAGTCTTGTCACCTGGCTTACACTTTGGTTTCTCTGTGTAAATTCATAAACAGGCATGAGGACAATGGTATTGATACCTGCATTGTTATTTCATCAGGTGCCAACACATCCCCCACCCAGGGCAGTTGTTGGCCCATAATAGATAAAGTCTATTTTTTATTTTATCATATGCTCCTCCTAACACTACTTCTAGACTTATTTTGCTCTTTCTCCTCTTTTTCTTCTTTTTCCCTCATTTTACTCATCTCAGGGATGGCAATCCTCATATTGCTCACATAGTTTGAATTTTGTGGGAAGAGAGGAATTAGTAGTACTAACAGAGCAGGCTTCCTTGTGTATTTGAAACACAAACTTCCAAGGTTTTCAAGAGCATTGGATGGTACACTGATGAGTAACAAGTTCATTTTTTGTTAACATGCTGGGAGGGAGAAAAAGAAGACAAGATTCAAGGGGAGAAAATTAAAAAGTTAATTACAAGAAACAACTTGGTAATTGAATTCCTATTCACTCTTTAGTTATTTCAGGGAAGAGGGTCACAGTTCACGGTTAGGAGGTTTGCCTTAGCAGTGCTCCTCAAAACTTCTACATGAGAGAAGGAAGGGGATACAGAGCTGATACCTGCTTGGCAGCAGAGAAGAGGAGCGGGATGCATGTAGGGTGGGCTTTGAGTGCCCTACACACGTTCTTGATCATTTCTAGTTTGAAGTATTTTTGGCAGCTGAAATTACTCTCAGGTGAAGCCCTGAATAATACAGCTATATTTCATGGGCATGAAAAATCCCCCTTTTTCATTTATTACATTTTACTGGCTACGTCCTTGGCCTCACTCTACACACAGAAGCACACAAAGTACAATCTAGGCAACTTTGGGGACTTCTCTGGTGGCTCAGGTGGTAGAGAATCTGCCTGCAATACGGAAGACCCGGTTTGATCCCTGGGTTGGGAAAATCCCCTGGAGAAGGGGATGGCTACCCACTCGTGTTCTTGCCTGGAGAGTTCCATGGACAGAGGAGCCTGGTGAACTACAGTCCATGGGGTTGCAAAGAGTCAGACATGACTTTTTCCCTTTCATAGGCAACTTTTATGCTCTTTTAAGATTGTACTTATAGAACAGTCTTATGGACTCTGTGAGAGAGGGAGAGGGTGGGAAGATTTGGGAGAATGGCATTGAAACATGTAAAATATCATGTATGAAACAAGTTGCCAGTCCAGGTTCGATGCACGATACTGGATGCTTGGGGCTGGTGCACTGGGACGACCCAGAGGGATGGAATGGGGAGGGAGGAGGGAGAAGGGTTCAGGATGGGGAACACATGTATACCTGTGGCGGATTCATTTTGATATTTGGCAAAACTAATACAATTATGTAAAGTTTAAAAATAAAATAAAATTCAAAAAAATAAAAAATAAAAAAAATAAAAGCTCAGTTCCCTACTGGTTTGGTGTAAACTGTTCTGGCTGACCAATCTATAATAAAAGTCCCATCTGTTCTCAAAAAAAAAAAAATAATAAATAAAAAAATAAAAAATAGTAAATAAGTGACATGGGTCTTCGTTTCTTATTTTTAAAAGACATTTGAATATTTGTCTATTTATCATAAGTTCCTTAACAGTCAAAATTGTTTATTTAGGATGTTATCTTTGAGAGAGACATGTCCTATAATGAATTAACATGGGCTTGGAAATCAACTGGAACTGGGCTCAAATCTCCCTGAACTCATCCATCACGTTCATTCTTTCATTCAACATGCATTTATTGAATGACTGCTTGAATGCCAGAAACTGTTAAGTTTGCCAGTACTAACTTCATGCCGGTTCTAGCACTGCTTTTAATACCATCAAGTTTTTTGAGGGTTAGAAAATTACCTTTTGAGATAAACTTTTCTACATTTTTCAGCATTTTATGTTCCTAATTCTTGCAATAAAGTCATTGAAGAAAGAAATGATTAAATAATGTTACCTTATTCACCAAATTAATCTAAATCAGCTTGCTGATTACATAGCCAATCGCCAAAGCAACCTCTAGAAAATAAGCACGTTATTATTTTATGTTTAATATTGTGGTCTCTTCCCTGACATGCTAAGGGCCATAGATTGAGGTCTATGGTTCAACCTGGGTCATGAGTGCGAGTGTGACCACAAACACCCATTGCATCAGTGACACAGAGCTGCTTGCGAGCGCTAACCCGGGGCTTTGTGTTTTCACAGGGTATGGTTTTGTAGATTTCGACAGCCCAGCAGCTGCACAGAAAGCGGTAGCGTCTCTCAAGGCAAATGGTGTGCAGGCACAGATGGCCAAGGTAGGAACGGTGTTTCAGTTCTGCTTTATTACTTTTTTCTTTTGTGATCGTATGTTTTTCCATTCCGAGATGAATTGAAATTGGAGTTTGTGACCATTTGGATTATGTTTGTTAGGGAGGAATAAGAAACCTCATCATAGACTTGGCTTGGAAGAATCTGGCTGGTTTATTTCATCGACTGTTTGTGATTATATATTAATGTTCTCTTTTATTATGGTTACTTTATTGGTGATTCAAGGGCACTTGTGAAATGTTCTGTTTTACCCCAGATAGGAGAGGTGTATGTGCATGCATGTATAATCTGGGGCTCTCACCTATAAACAGTTTTGGAAGAGTACAGTTCTCAGTAAGATGTCTTTGATAAACTATGTGTTGAAAAATTGCTCATTGTCATGCTGGGGATAGATGATCCCTGAATGAGGGGATGGTCTGATCTGTTCAGGGAAACAAGTTTAACCCAAGCGTATGTTGTCTGTATTACTAGGATTTCACTTTGGCCTTTATAAATAGAGTTTTCCTAGGTAACAGTCTCCCATATATTAATAATTTTCAGTACACTGTTATTGTTTTGTAAAGCCAGTAATAGTATGGAACTTTCTACCTGAAATTAAATGCATTTTTATATTCAAGAAAATAAATAAAATCATTTATAATAATTTCTTATCCTGATATTGCAGTGGTAATTACAAGAATCTACACATATAAAATGATATAGAGCTATACACACATATTGTTCACTCAATGGCAACTTCCTGGTGTTGATATTATACTAAAATTAACATATAACCTTTGGGGAGATGGAGTGGAGCCCCAGGGGACCTCTCTATACGATCTTCCTGTAAATCTAGGATTATTTCCAAATAGAAATGCTTTAAATATCAGTTATAACATAGGAATGCTCAGTACCTATTTGTTTTAAAATAATGGTCATTTTGGGGTTACTCATATGTAACTTTAGTTTTCTGATTCCTATCAGTGAATGTGTAGATCTCTGGCTTCTCAAAAGTTAGGTGGAAAGTCAGTAGGTCTTGAAATACTGATCTAGGCATTTATGTCATATTTATGTATATATTAATACTTACTCTTAACTTTTCCCAGAGAGAGCTGAGTTACACTAAGTTGTCAATTTTTTGGTCATTAGGATTTTATTATCATTGCTAAAATTCTTTGATGACATTTTCCAGTTTCAACACCTGAAAACTAGAGATAGGCTATTTGGTTTTCTTCAATTTCGAGCAAGCTGATACCTCCCATATTTGTTAACCTTTCCTTGTGGGTCACTGCCCATAGAGATTACTTTGGTGGACTCATTGCCCTTAATGACACATTAATTGTTTTCAAGGTGGGATAAATTAGAATTTGAAACCTTTCAGTTGTGTAATGCATTTCTCCTCATGACTGTGACTGGAAGTTTTGAATTTGGTCATGAACTAAGATTGATGAAGTTAATCCTTGTAATTAATAAGGGAATTACATACATGTGTTGGTTTAAAGGTTACCTGACAAAAGAATCAAGTTATTTGGCAACTTTAGTAGCGGCTTCTTATACCCAGCAAACGTGATATAAAATATAGTTATTAGGGACATGCAAAAGAGAAATTGAATTTCAAACCTATTGACAAGAAAATGGTGATGCACATGCTTAAGTAAAACCCTTGTTATTGGCATTTATCTTTGATCTGTTCTCTGGATACACTGCCAGTTTGCAAATTGCTAGATTGTGGCAGTTTGGAAATAATGATTACAGTCTGTATAATCTCCACTGTTCAAATGTCTCTCAGAAAGAGACAGTTATTTGTTGGATAAAAACCACTTGTATCTTGCACAAGAGGAAAAGAAAGTTGTCTTTGATTTTATAACCACTGAGAATTCATTGTGAATATTTTCCTTTTGTTTCTGAGCATTTGGTATACAAGGAATCTCTCTCTCTTTTATATACACACACCGATCACTGACATCTCATCTGGACAGGAAACTATCAAAGGGAAAATATTTTAAAGAGCTTCTAAAAATGAATAATTATAGTCAGCATATTGACCCTTGCCCATGCCCCCTGTACACAGTAAGGAGATTCCAACTGGGATGCTTAAAGGCACTTATTTCATTTCTGGAGTTGCTTAAAGATCTCTGCCTTATCAATTATGCTGTCTGTGAGGAGCTTCTTATTCTCTTTTCCTCACTGATTTTGAATCTAAAGCCTAGAGCTATAGGTCCACGTCTGCCTACTGGAAAACTTTCAGCAGCAAATGACTCTGTAATCGAACTACCCAGAAGCAAATAAATAGCCTCCCTTTGACAATGAAATGGAACAAGCTTGACCACCTGTATTAGCAGATTTCTCACTGAGCTATTGGATTTCATGGCCTTTTTTTTCTTTGTCCTGGTGATAACTGTAATTTATTATCATATAAACCTGCAGTCTGCAGGGTGTGGAAAACTTGCACTATATGTTTTGCCATTCAAGTACCTAGTGAATTGCTGCCTGCATCCTTATTCTTATCAATATCCTACTATGCAAGTTGTGGACTCAGAATTTAATGACTCCAGGATTTTCAAGCAAAATGCCACAAATAACCTAGGTTCCCAATAGCAACCTGGAGCAAACATGGAATGTTTCTAGTGAATCGCTTTATATATCTAACTCCAGTGTGTGCACATGAAAAATTCAGCTGATTTGTCAACAAACAGGAATTAAACAATAAATCCTTCAGTAAGTGGTAATTGATTAATAATGTATAACCATTAACACAGACTATCATTTTCTGCGTACTTGCTGTTCTGCCAAAAAGGGTTTTTAGGGATCAAAGGATATGTTTCTTTTAGGAGAACACATTTAAAATATTTTATTAATACACAGCAGTTAAGAGCATAGGTTTGGAGGGAGATAAACTTGGCTTTGAATCTTGGCTCCTGTACCACCTGGCTGTGTGACCTTGGCTAAGTTATTTAAATATTTCTGAAATTCTCCAATAATAATACTTTGGTTTATAGAACTGCTGTGAAAATTAACTAAAAAGATAACAAATAATTTAGCATAGCACTTAGATTATATTAAAATTCAATGAATGTTAATTATTCAATATTGTTATGCATTAAATTTAAATTTGTTACTGAACTTTCCATAAATCATGATGCGTGCTTCAAGTGTTACTTTATTTAAAAAGTTTCCTGAGAAATACAATCAATAGGATCAATCAACAAATGTTTTAATTGCTTGCTAAGTGGCAGGCACTGTGGTAGGTGTTGGAAAATCAAGATTTAATAAAACTTTCTTATTCTGAATTTTCATCATGTAGTTTATCTCTTGGGATAGCTACAGCTCTGGGTTAAAACTATTGACTGTTGCTGTTCTTGCAAATTTTAGGGTATTTAGGAGAAAGTCATTAATATGTCTCAACCATAAAAGGAAAACAGCTGAAGAAAAGAAAAAACAAACAAACTAACCACAGTTTACCTTGTTTGTTTTACTCATTAACAAGAAAGTTGTAGAAAGGCAATGAATGTTTTGAGTGCCATCAAGGTTAAGGCTGCTCTGCGATTCTTCATATATGGTGTTCATCAATACATTTGTATTTTCTTTTCTAAAATGCTGCTTATTGTACCCACATTTAAGCCAGGAATATGAAAAGGGTAAAAGGTTGAAGGATCTTAAGACTGATTCTGAAATTTGAAAAGCTTTTCCAGACTCCTAGCTCAGGAACTTGTGTTTACATCTCAATGGCCAAAACTGAGTCATATGGTTTCTCCTTTAGCTGCAAGAGATTCTTGAATGATGAATATTTTAGCTTGTTGACCTGTAGTGGGGAAAAGCAAGAATTGCTTATCTCCCTGGCTATTTGAACAGCATGCATTCATTCTTTCCTGAAGGGAGCCCACCTCAAAGCCTCACCCTGTAATCACATGCGGGGACATCATCATCTCCAGAAGGCCCAGACTCAGCTGCTTAGCCAGAGAAGGCAATGGCGCCCCACTCCAGTACTCTTGCCTGGAAAATCCCATGGACAGAGGAGCCTGGTAGGCTGCAGTCCATGCGGTTGCTACGAGTCGGACATGACTGAGCGACTTCACTTTCATGCATTGGAGAAGGAAGTGGCAACCCACTCCAGTGTTCTTTTTTTTTAATTTTATTTTATTTTTAAACTTTACATAATTGTATTAGTTTTGCCAAATATCAAAATGAGCCTGGAGAATCCCAGGGACAGAGGAGCCTGGTGGGCTGCCGTCTATGGGGTCACACAGAGTCGGACATCACTGAAGCGACTTAGCAGCAGCAGCTGCTTAGCAACTCATAGCTTTTAAAAGCAAATGATCATAGCAAAAATCAACAAAACCAAAAGCTGGTTTTTTGAAAGGATAAATAAAATTGACAAACCATTAGCCGGACTCATCAAGAAACAAAGGGAGAAAAATCAAATCAATAAAATTAGAAATGAAAATGGAGAGATCACAAGAGACAACACAGAAATACAAAGGATCATAAGAGACTACTATCAACAATTATATGCCAATAAAATGGACAACGTGGAAGAAATGGACAAATTCTTAGAAAAGTACAACTTTCCAAAACTCGACCAGGAAGAAATAGAAAATCTTAACAGACCCATCACAAGCACGGAAGTTGAAACTGTAATCAAAAATCTTCCAGCAAACAAAAGCCCAGGTCCAGATGGCTTCACAGCTGAATTCTACCAAAAATTTAGAGAAGAGCTAACACCTATCCTGCTCAAACTCTTCCAGAAAATTGCAGAGGATGGTAAACTTCCAAACTCATTCTATAAGGCCACCATCACCCTAATACCAAAACCTGACAAAGATCCCACAAAAAAAGAAAACTATAGGCCAATATCACTGATGAACATAGATGCAAAAATCCTTAACAAAATTCTAGCAATCAGAATCCAGCAACACATTAAAAAGATCATACACCATGACCAAGTGGGCTTTATCCCAGGGATGCAAGGATTCTTCAATATCCACAAATCAATCAATGTAATACACCACATTAACAAATTGAAAAATAAAAACCATATGATTATCTCAATAGATGCAGAGAAAGCCTTTGACAAAATTCAACATCCATTTATGATAAAAACTCTCCAGAAAACAGGAATAGAAGGAACATACCTCAACATAATAAAAGCTATATATGACAAACCCATAGCAAACATTATCCTCAATGGTGAAAAATTGAAAGCATTTCCTCTAAAGTCAGGAACAACACAAGGGTGCCCACTTTCACCATTACTATTCAACATAGTTTTGGAAGTTTTGGCCACAGCAATCAGAGCAGAAAAAGAAATAAAATGAATCCAAATTGGAAAAGAAGAAGTAAAGCTCTCACTATTTGCAGATGACATGATCCTCTACATAGAAAACCCTAAAGACTCCACCAGAAAATTACTAGAACTAATCAATGACTATAGTAAAGTTGCAGGATATAAAATCAACACCCAGAAATCCCTTGCATTCCTATACACTAATAATGAGAAAACAGAAAGAGAAATTAAGGAAACAATTCCACTCACCATTGCAACGGAAAGAATAAAATACTTAGGAATATATCTACCTAAAGAAACTAAAGACCTATATATAGAAAACTATAAAACACTGGTGAAAAAAATCAAAGAGGACACTAATAGATGGAGAAATATACCATGTTCATGGATTGGAAGAATCAATATAGTGAAAATGAGTATACTACCCAAAGCAATCTATAGATTCAATGCAATCCCTATCAAGCTACCAACAGTATTCTTCACAGAGCTAGAACAAATAATTTCACAATTTGTATGGAAATACAAAAAACCTCGAATAGCCAAAGCTATCTTGAGAAAGAATGGAACTGGAGGAATCAACCTACCTGACTTCAGGCTCTACTACAAAGCCACAGTTATCAAGACAGTATGGTACTGGCACAAAGACAGAAATATAGATCAATGGAACAAAATAGAAAGCCCAGAGATAAATCCACGCACATATGGACACCTTATCTTTGACAAAGGAGGCAAGAATATACAATGGATCAAAGACAATCTCTTTAACAAGTGGTGCTGGGAAATCTGGTCAACCACTTGTAAAAGAATGAAACTAGAACACTTTCTAACACCATACACAAAAATAAACTCAAAATGGATTAAAGATCTCAACATAAGACCAGAAACTATAAAACTCCTAGAGGAGAACATAGGCAAAACACTCTCTGACATACATCACAGCAGGATCCTCTATGACCCACCTCCCAGAATATTGGAAATAAAAGCAAAAATAAACAAATGGGACCTAATTAACCTTAAAAGCTTCTGCACATCAAAGGAAACTATTAGCAAGGTGAAAAGACAGCCTTCAGAATGGGAGAAGATAATAGCAAATGAAGCAACTGACAAACAACTAATCTCGAGACTATACAAGCAACTCCTACAGCTCAACTCCAGACAAATAAATGACCCAATCAAAAAATGGGCCAAAGAACCAAATTAACATTTCTGCAAAGAAGACACACAGATGGCTAACAAACACATGAAAAGATGCTCAACGTCACTCATTATCAGAGAAATGCAAATCAAAACCACTATGAGGTACCATTTCACACCAGTCAGAATGGTTGTGATCCAAAAGTCTACAAGTAATAAATGCTGGAGAGGGTGTGGAGAAAAGGGAACCCTCTTCCACTGTTGGTGGGAATGCAAACTAGTACAGCCACTATGGAGAACAGTGTGGAGATTCCTCAAAAAACTGGAAATAGAACTGCCTTATGATCCAGCAATCCCACTGCTGGGCATACACACTGAGGAAACCAGAAGGGAAAGAGACACGTGTACCCCAATGTTCATCGCAGCACTGTTTATAATAGCCAGGACATGGAAGCAACCTAGATGTCCATCAGCAGATGAATGGATAAGAAAGCTGTGGTACATATACACAATGGAGTATTATTCAGCCATTAAAAAGAATACATTTGAATCAGTTCTAATGAGGTGGATGAAACTGGAGCCTATTATACAGAGTGAAGTAAGCCAGAAAGAAAAACACCAATACAGTATACTAATGCATATATATGGAATTTAGAAAGATGGTAACAATAACCCTGTGTACGAGACAGCAAAAGAGACACTGATGTATAGAACAGTCTTATGGACTCTGTGGGAGAGGGAGAGGGTGGGAAGATTTGGGAGAATGGCATTGAAACATGTAAAATATCATGTATGAAATGAGTTGCCAGTCCAGGTTCAACGCACCATACTGGATGCTTGGGGCTGGTGCACTGGGACGACCCAGAGGGATGGTATGGGGAGGGAGGAGGGAGGACGGCTCAGGATGGGGAACACATGTATACCTATGGCAGATTCATTTTGATGTTTGGCAAAACTAATACAGTTATGTAAAGTTTAAAAATAAAATTAAATTAAAAAAAAAAAACTAAAAAAAAAAAAAAAAGAAAGCAAATGATCAGGACTTCCCTGGGGGTCCAGTGACGAAGATTCTGTGCTTCCAATGTGCTTCTGGGTTCGATCCCTGGTCAGGGAACTAGATCCCCCATGCCACAACTAAAGAGCCTGTACACCACAATGAAGATTGAAGATCCCCTGTGTAACAACTAAGACTCATCACAGCCAAAAATAAATAATAATAATAATGAAGTTATCTGTGTTTCCACAGTACAGAATGACAGAAAAACAGGAAGACAGAAAAAAAAAAAAAAAACAGGAAACATGGATCTAAGGGAAACTACCACTTTGGAACGGAGAGTTTGGAAAACAGGAATCACTGATCGCTAATACATATAGAATTGAGCTGGGCAGGAGTGGAATTCTTGTGTTGTCAGCTAGGCGTTTCCTTGGTTAGCCAGTCACATCATGCATGCCTGCCATCCAAGGTTTCTCTTGCCCTCTATTTCCCAGGGTTTCATGGAGGCCTCTCTGGAGGGCTGCACAGCTTTAGAAACTGAGTTTTTCCTGACATAAATTTTGAAGCTCCAGAATGGCTCTATATACTCTGCAGTCAGTAATTACCACCAGCCAAGTTTTGGTCGTCTTCAGCTTAGCAGCTGTCTTTCTTATTTCCCACATGTCAATTACAATCATGAGGAAACAGAACACAGCTCTTTCTTCCAGGGAAGAAGTCACCCCCTCCTCAGTGCCTTTAAATAAAGTTATATCAGGTCTACAACTATGACCGCTGTACCAGTTACCAAAGGTGGTTCACCCCATTGTGGGATATCTAGAATAAATCAGAGTTAGGTGATCACCACGGATACCAAGTGTCCAGGAGGATCTCAGATCATCAGGAATAATGTAAAAAATACTATGTCAACCATTAGGATAATATAAAAATGCCATGTCAACCATTGTGGAGAACCAGGTTGGTACCAGAGGAAAGGAATTCTTTTTTATAAATCAGTGAACTTAGTCTTGGTTTTGAGGGGAAAATAATTTATTTTGAGATCAGAAGTGAAAATTTTAAAAGTCAGTGCATAAAGGAAATAAATTCTGTAACTTCAAATATGTATATACCTACAATTATTATTATTGTTTTGGCCACACTGAATAGGATGTGGGATCTTAGTTCACCAACCAGGGCTAGAACTCAGGTCCCCATCAGCAGATCAGGATCTTAACCACTGGACTGCCAGGGAAGTCCCCATATAATTAATTTTTAAAAACTTATCACCTCTGTGGAGTCCTAACAGTTATATTCCACAAGGAGAAATTTAGTGAATGAATGAGGGACCTATTGCACACAATGTTCTAGATTTTTTTAAAAGTTCAGCCACTAGCCCCATGAGGTTGTCTACCAAAGCTCCTCTTCTGAATGCAGAGACACATAAGCAGGCTTCTTCATCCAGACTCTTGTGATCTATAGCAGTATTAATATTGCTTTTAATCTGCTTATATTGCTTTGCTTTTGCCATTTCTAGGAATAGAGAGTCAGCAGGCTATTTGGTGTCCAGGGATCACTACATTGCTGGGGCCTACTAGTAACCCACCAACCAAAGAATTTTCTCAAAGGATCTCATGTCAGAAGGTGATGATAGGGAAAATGTTGCTTCCTGTGACTAGATGGGAAAGTCAATGAATACATTTTATTTATTCCTACCTGTTACATTATTTTTGATGCTAATGTGAATGGAATTATTTTCCTTATTTCTTTTTCAGATATTTTGTTGTTAGTGTATAACAAAACAACTGATTTCTATATATTGATTTAGTATCCTGAAACTTTACTGAAGTCATTTATTCATTCAAACAGCTTTTTAATGGAGTCTAGGGATTTCTGTAATATAAGATCATATCATCTGTAAACAAAGACAGGTTTACTTTTTCCATACCATTTGAATGCCTTTTCTTTTCCTGCCTAATTGCTCTGGCTAAGACTTCCAGCACTATGTTGAAGAAGAAGACGAGTGGTGAGCATGCCCGCCTGTGTCTTATTCCTGATCTTAAAGGAAGAACTTTGAACCTTTACCATTGAATATGATGTTAGCAGTGGGCTCGTCATGTGTGACATTTATAATGTTGAAGTATGTTTCTTCTATACTCAATTTGTTTAGAGTTTGTCATGAAAGGGTGTTGTATTTTTGTTACTATTGCTATAAACTTCTCTTAGAACTACTTTTTTTGCATCCAGTGAGTTTTTGGCATGTTGTGTTTCTATTTTTTTCTTTTTCAACATGTGTTTTTTTTAAATTCTACTTTTGATTTCTTCTTTGACAAATTGGTTTTTCAGGAGTAGGTCGTTTAATTTCCACGTTTTTTATTTTCTTTGTTTTCCTTCTGTTATTGACTTCTAGCTTCATAACACTGTAGTTGAAAAAATATACTTGTTATGATTTCAGTTTTCTTAAATTTTCTTATATTTATTTATCTGACCTATCCTAAAGAATGTTTCTTCTGTGCTCAAGAAGAATGCATATTCTGCTACTGTGAGATGGAATGGTCTACGTTTGTCTCTAAGGTTCATTTGGACTAAGATATAGTTTAAGTCCAATGTTTCCTTATTGATTTTCTGTCTGGATGATCTATTTGTTGTTGAAAGTGGAATAATGAAGTACCTTACTATTATTTTATTGTATCTGTTTCTCACTTCAGAAATTAGGATTGTTTAATATAATGTTGGTGTTTTTATATTTTTGATTGCTATATATTCTTGATGAATGACCCCACTTTGTCATTATATAATGACTTTCTTTGTCTCTTGTTACTGTTTTTGACTTAAAGTTTACATTGTTTGGCATAAGTATAGGTATTCCTATTCTCTTTTGATTTCCACTTGTATCAAATATATTTTTCTAACCCTTCACTTTGAGAGTATGTGTGTCCTTAAAATTGAAGTGAATCTCTTGTAGGCAGCAGTTAGGTAGGTCTTTTAATCCATCCAGTCAGTCTATGCCTTTTGATTACAGAGTGTTTTTTCATTTACATTTATAGTAATTATTGATAGGTAAGGACGTCCTATCATTAATTTTTCTAGCTATTTTGTAGTGCCCTTGTTCCTTTCTTCTAGCTGCCTTTCCTCATGAATTGATTACCTGTAGTGATGTGTTTTGATTCCCTTCTCTTTACCTTTTATGTATCTAATATAGGTTTTGCTTTGTGGCTCCCATGAAGCTTACATAAAGTATCTTATAATAGTCTATTTTATCCTGATGACAATGTAATTTTCAATTGCACACAAAAATTATTTTCTCCCTTTTATATTTTTTATGTCACAATTTACCTCTTTTTATACGGTGTAGTAATTAACAATTTTTTTAAGATATAAAAAACAAAGGTTTTTAATATCTTCTTTAACTTTGAGTCTAGAGTTAAATGGTTAACACACCACTATTTTATAGAATTAGGGAATTCTAAGTTTGACTGCATGCTTACATTTACTAGTGCATTGTATATTTTCAAATGTTTTTGTGTTACTAATTAGCAGCCTTTCATTTCCGCTTGAAGAACCCCTATGACAAGTCTAGTAGTGATGAACTCCCTAAGCTTTATTTTGTGTGGAATCTTTATTTTTCTTTTTTTTCTAAAGAACAACTTTGCGGCTAGAGTAATCTTGATTGGCAGTTTTTTTGTTTTTTCCTGCAATGTTTATTATTGAAATAATTTTCAACTCTGATAAAATGTTGTGATCTTAAACTAGCTTTTACCCAGGGATATTTAATTCATTTCCCAACCAGTTACCTGAGAGGATGTAATTACTGAGTCTGCCAAAAATGGTTCGAGGTAATCATTCTACCTATGGACTGGAGGTGATGGTTGTAATTGGATAAGATGGACATCTTTATTTCTTAAGAACACATGCATCAAGGAATTGAAAATGAATATCAATAGCACTTACATTTTAAAAGCTTTAAGGGAGTTTAATATACAATTGAATATGCATACATATATGCACACATATAATCTATAAAATGTCTATTTTTTAAAGTTGTTTAATTATCATCATTTTTCTATGCAATTACTCAACAAATATAAAAATGTTTGACAGCTTCACAGCCAGTTTAGCTGTTGCTTGAAAATGGAGCTTAAAGTTAATAATAAAATTAAATGATAGGCTTCTGCCATCTCTGATTTTCTCTGCATCCTATATTTATTACAATATGATTTATATCAATTCAACATTTATGGAAGCTATTCACAAATGCATTACACAGGGGAGGTAGAAATTGGAGTGCTCTGAATGAGCTAGCCTCATACAGAGATGGGCTCCCTTCCTTCCCACCTACAGGACACACATTTTATCCACTATTGAATTAATCAAACTAAGGGTCTCCGGGCCAAACCATATTTGAACATTCTCCATGTCTAAGAAGCATTCCAAACAAAAAGGCAATGTCCAACTTCAGGAAAGTGGTGAAATTCAAAGCAAATACAAACTTTGTTTCCCTATCTTTCTCTATTGAAATTATTATTATTATTTTTAGCATCCCTGAAAAAGTGACTTAAGCAATTTTATGCCTTTCAATAAAAGGAATAAACTTTTAGGTGAAGTGATACTGAGGGCTCATTTTCTTATTCTGATGAGTAACTTTTACTCTTTTTTTTCCCCCTATACTGATGAAAGACTTTAGGCTTTAAGGTCCATTTGGTAATAATATCTCTATATCAAATATAAACTATCTTCCCTGTTATTTTTGTTTAAGATAATTAAAGATAACTGCTTGATAAGCCCAGTGTCAAATTAATTTTACATGTAGATATTTTCTAATTCAAAGGTGAATTGCAGGAGAAGTGAAAGACCTTCTGAAATCATTAATGTTCAAAATATAATTCATATTCCATGAGAATAATGGCATATTATAGGGGTACTAACATTCACATTTATATTCATATGGATAGGGCTTTAGAAGAAACTGGTAATTTGTGTAAGTAATTACACCAATTTTTAAAGATACAATATCAAGCAAAGTAAGAGTATTCCTGTTGGAGAATACTTTAGTGTTGAATAAAATGCACAAAAGTATGTATTCTAAACTCCAAGGGAAAACAAATAATGATTTAGTGATGTAGAAGTCATTCAAAATATCTAACCAGCCCTAGTTTTGTAATTCCTGAAGTAGATACTCCACATTTCCCTATGAAATATGCAAGCTACCAGAAAAAATAATCAATGAGTAACTTCAAAAAACCAAGATTAACAGAAAATGAATTCCAAGAAATGTACAAGAATACAAGTCTCTATTTATACCTTGGAGCAGAATTAAGATTCTTAACACCCCACTACCTTATTAATTAATTTACACAACTAAGTCTAGTTTTCCTTGGTTCTCTCCTTGCTTAGCTTTTGGAAGAAAACATTATATTCAAACACAAACAAGCCCACATTATACGTAGCATGTTGTCAAATATCAACGCTGCTATAGTGATGGTCCCTGCTTTTTTCATTCTTTTAATGTTTTCAATAAAGAGTGTCTAGAAGCAGAATCTGAGAATATGTATTTTTTAAAAAGATTCTCCAGTCATACTGAAGTTTAACCATATTTGTGATCAACTTCTCTAGAAGATACAAAATGTGCTGTGAAAGGAACAAAAAATCTATGGAAATAGAACAAGTTTGAGTCCAAATTCAATAGAAAAAAACCCAGAAATTTTAAGTCAAGGAAAAAAATGAACTGAGTGAACTAAAGAAATATTGCAAATAAAGATAGTGTGTTAACAAAACTGGATTCAATATTGGTGGTAGCAGGGACAAAACTGACACCGTAGAAAATAAAATATATGTCTTGAAGATCTGACTTAAGTTCTCTCAATACACAGAAAAACAAATTTGTCAATTTTTTTCAAAAAATGCGGGGGAATATGATGCGAAGAACCAACTCATTAGAAAAGACCCTGATGCTGGGAGAGATTGAAGACAGGAGAAGGGGACGACAGAGGACGAGATGGCCAGATGGCATCACTGACTCTATAGACATGAGTTTGAGCAAGCTCCAGGAGTTGGTGATGGACAGGAAGTCTGGTGTGCTGCAGTCTATGGGCTTGCGAGAGTTGGACATGACTGAGCGACTGAACTGAACCATGATGTACATGGAGGCTAGAGAGTAGAAATCAACGTAATTATCAGCACATCTTCCAGAAAGAGAACTATGTTGAAACAGAAGCAATAACCCAACATGTCAACTAAAGCCATCTTTCCAGAACTGATACATCCTTTATGGAGACTGAAAAAACTGACCAAATTCTAAGCAAAATGGAAAGACAGAATAGCTACAGATATTTCGGGATTATTTAAAATATGTACAAACACCCATGCAGGGGGGGAAACGTGGTTAACTAAGAAGGAAACAAAATTTAGCTTTTTTAATTTATTTACTATGGGGTTAAAAATCAGAAGACAATGGATTGATGATTACTGATTTTTGGAGGTAAGATCAAAAAAATTGTATATTCACCCTACTGAATGAAGCCACAGAAACACTGTCTAGTTGAAGCGCAAAGCTGATCTTCTTAATATACATAGTTATTACCTCATTTAATAAATATCTGTGAATTCAAATTTAATAAAAGACAGAAGCAGACAAATCACAGATGAAATGCACATGGCCAATAATCTTAAAAGTAATAATAAATATTACTAGTAATAAAAGAAATATAAACAAAATATTATTTAATGATCGAATCTGCTGTGATTAAAACAAGTAAAAGGGACTTACTTCCCTGGTGGTTCAGTGGTTAAGAGTCTGCCTGCCAATGCCCATGCTTTCAGTCCTTGTCTTTGAAGATTCCACATGCCAAGACATAGCTAAATCATGCACCGCAACTACCGAGCCCATGCTCTAGAGCCTGTGCTTTGCAACAAGACAAGCCACTGCAATGAGAAGCCTGCACACCACAACTAGAGTATAGTCCCTGCTTGCAGCAGCTAGAGAAATCCTGTGTGTAGCAATGGAGACCCAGGGCAGCCAATAAGTTAATTAATTAATTAATTTAAAAAGTAGCACACTTTGGCAAAATTAATCGTTGTTGAATGCAAATTGACCTGACTTCAGAAATTAATCAAGCTCTATGTATTAATTTCTTTCTAGAAATGTAGCTTTAAAAAAATCCAACATGCAGAGCAAGACCTATTATAACAATAATTCTAAGTATGAAAAATTTGAATATCAAATAGGCAAGAATATTCTTGGTAGGCATAGTTTTGTAGAATAGTGGTTTGATAGGTAAGAGCAAACCTGTAATCTATCTACTAATGATAAAATGGTATTTTTTGAAGTATATTTAATCTTATGAAAAACACACTCAGTTCTAAAGTGAAAAATGAAAGTGAAACTATTAGTCAGTCATGTCTGACTCTTGTGACCCTATGGACTGTAGCCCACCAGGCTCCTCTGTCCATGGGATTCTCCAGGTAAGAATACTTTAGT
Organism: Bubalus kerabau; assembly: GCF_029407905.1. NCBI lineage: Eukaryota > Metazoa > Chordata > Mammalia > Artiodactyla > Bovidae > Bubalus > Bubalus kerabau. The sequence goes on from NC_073643.1 coordinate 5,951,648, forward strand.
GGGTCACCATTTCCTTCTCCAGGGGATCTTCCTGATCCAAGGATGGATAGAATGGTATTTTTGAAGCATATTTAGTCTTAAGAAACACTGAGTTCTAAAGGAATCCCTAAATGCTGTCTGGGAGCTTTTTGGTGATTCCATACTGCTCTAAGTTCCCAAAATGTTAATAGTTTCCAAGCGTAATTATACTAGTATACCACTAGCTTTCCTTTTTTACACATTTCCCTCCACTTGAATTTTCTGGTCCTTTCTAATATGTATTTGACAAAAGAACCACAGATAGAGAGTTTTATTGCATCTTAGATGGAGGAAATGGTCCATGGATTAATGTCTGTACTGTGCAGTCTTGGCAATTGAGGCTCACCTCAGCCTTCGCTGGGACACAGGAAACCAGCTAATGGCTGATAATGTCCAGGAAATTAGTAACTCGTGCATATGGTAAACGCTCTGTTCCCAGCCAAATGATTTGTTTAACTGGTGGCTGGAGTTCTCATAGGGATTGTTAGCAGAGTGGAATAGTAGGGCTTTATCACCCGGACTATGTGCTAATCCTTGTTTCTCCCCGCCTGAGGAACTTTACCATCATATACAACACAACAGAAAAGTGTATAACCAAGTGGTCAGAGTGTTAAAGGCACCAACATTCTGTAGTCAGAAAGGAACTTTTAAAAATTTTTTAACCCTGCTATTCTTACATAATATGGCCCTCTTAATTAGCTTAAAATTCGGTAAGATGAATTGTGAATATTTCTTAGTTGTGAGAGAAGTATTAAATCAGACATCACTTTGCTTAATGTTCTGTTCCTATCTGTTCATTTTGTCACTAATGGTGCTGATTATTCATCATCTGTTGTTTTCATTCATTGATTTCCTACAGAGCATCAGGTCAGCCTCATGATCTGTATTTTGAGCACATATTGTCTCATTTATTCTCCTCACCGCCTCTTCTCTTCCTGCCCTGTTTTATAGTCCGCATTCACATTTCTCCCAAGCCACAGTTCATGGGCTAGCTCTTCAGGAAATCTTAATGACACTCGAGTCTTTGTATATGTTCACATAGAACCATGTTCAGCCTCATAGACACTATATTCACAATTTATAATTTAAATCTTATATAGGAGATAATTGGATACAGTCCTTCTGCCACCCAGACTATAAAATTTACGGGGGAAAAGACCATAATGGTTCCTGCCACCACCATTGCACAGGTTCTGTCCATCAGATAGCATGGAATAGTAAGCATTTGTTGAGTGAAAGAACTCTGTGTGGAGTAACCATTGTTCAGGTGTTATCAGTGAAGAAATTAAATCTCAAAAATGTATCCTGATGAAAGTCATACAACCATTACCACATCCGTTTGTTTGTTTGTTTGTTTTTTTGATTCAGTAAGATAATGAAAGCACTGCATACTATATTTTTTCCTTTTATATAAAAACTGAACTTTATTAACTATTTACCACTTCTCTGTACAGTCTTTTAGACTGATTCTCAGCCAGAGACAACTTTTTGCCCACAGGGACCACTTCGTGATGTCTGGATGTCTGAAGATGTTTCAAGTTGTCACAGCTCAGGGCAGGGGTCTTGCCAGGATCTGCTGGGGTTCTTAGTACAGGATGGGGCTCCTCCCCTCCAGGTCGACTGCTTTACCTACTTAGCTTCTTCCTTCCTTCATCAATTCACTCAATATATTTCCATAGACTGCTTTGTATGTGGAGAACCAATGGTGAATAAAACACAGTCCCAGGTGAAAGGAAACTTAAAATCTATCGGGAGGTGCAGATAAGTGAATAGGTAATTGTCACATGTAGTTAACAGTTATCTAGAGGTGCATCCAGCAGCACATAGAGGAACACAGTATGCTCCCTCTGGGATGCTGTCCTGGAGAAGGTAGCAGCTAGGCTAATATCTAAAAGATGATTTAGAGCAATGGTTCTCAACTGCAATTTCTAGAAATATTTTTGGAAGTCACACCTGTAGTAAGGGGTTGATATAGTATCTAAAGAGTAGATATAGGCCAAGGAAGCCGCTAAACATCCTTTATGAAACATTACCTTAACTCCCCACTCACACACACAATAACGAATTGTTCGGTCTAAAATACCAATAAGGTTGAGGTTGAGAAACCCTCTTTTAGAATGATAACATCAGGTCATTGTGATATCATCACTGCATTTTTAAAACTCAACTTAATTTTGTCTTCAATTAATATTTTTTCTAAGTTGCAGTTGACAATAAAATAATATCTATCTGTCAATTTATCTACTATTCATCATCTATCTGTGACTTTTCATCTCATAAGTGATGGGAAACTATGTGATTACTTAATGGAAGCCAGTTAAAATATTAATGCCTTTAATGACATGTCATACTTAATAATTTGTCATACCCCCTTTCTATTATAGTCCTATCTTAAGTGTCTATGGCATTTCTATTTTTGGTCTAGTTCTATAAAGCCAGAGTCCATGTCTGAGTCAGTCTTCATTTTTCCCTCATGGTGGGCTTTTAGATTTTTTTTATTGAACAATCCCATACAAGTTTTTTCTCTTGGAGAAGATAAACAGTTAAGTCTGGTGAAAAGTAGAAATCAGTGGATTAAAATATATTTACTATACTCTAGTACATATAAATGGGCCTGCCTAATAAATTTTTGATCACTTAAAATTCTTTCAATTAAGGGTCTGAAGTCATACATGATTAAGCTCCTTTTGGATAATTTGCTCTGAATGTTAGAATACTTCTTCAGAAAATGCCTCCTTTTATTTTTTAAGAACCATCTTTGTAGTTGGAGATCATTTATTTTCCTTCAGGGCTGGACAACTAGAAGAGTTGAAATTTGATTAGCATTTGGCAGTGGCCACAGAACTGGAAAAGGTCAGTTTTCATTCCAATCCCAAAGAAAGGCAATGCCAAAGAATGCTCAAACTGCCGCACAATTGCAGTCATCTCACACGCTAGTAAAGTAATGCTCAAAATTCTCCAAGCCAGGCTTCAGCAATATGTGAACCGTGAACTTCCTGATGTTCAAGCTGGTTTTAGAAAAGGCAGAGGAACCAGAGATCAAATTGCCAACATCTGCTGGATCATGGAAAAAGCAAGAGAGTTCCAGAAAAGCATCTATTTCTGCTTTATTGACTATGCCAAAGCCTTTGACTGTGTGGATCACAACAAACTGTGGGAAATTCTGAAAGAGATGGGAATACCAGACCACCTGACTTGCCTCTTGAGAAATCTGTATGCAGGTCAGAAAGCAACAGTTAGAACTGGACATGGAACAACAGACTGGTTCCAAATAGGAAAAGGAGTTTGTCAAGGCTGTATATTGTCACCCTGTTTATTTAACTTCTATGCAGAGTACATCAAAGAAACACAAGCTGGAATCAAGATTGCGGGGAGAAATATCAAAAACCTCAGATATGCAGATGACACCACCCTTATGGCAGAAAGTGAAGAGGAACTAAAAAGCCTCTTGATAAAAGTGAAAGAGGAGAGTGAAAAAGTTGGCTTAAAGCTCAATATTCAGAAAATGAAGATCATGACATCTGGTCCCATCACTTCATGGGAAATAGATGGAGAAACAGTGGAAACAGTGTCAGACTTTATTTTGGGGGGGCTCCAAAATCACTGCAGATGATGACTGCCGCCATGAAATTAAAAGACGCTTACTCCTTGGAAGGAAAGTTATGACCAACCTAGATAGCATATTCAAAAGCAGAGACATTACTTTGCCAACAAAGGTTCGTCTAGTCAAGGCTATGGTTTTTCCAGTGGTCATGTATGGATGTGAGAGTTGGACTGTGAAGAAGGCTGAGTGCCGAAGAATTGATGCTTTTGAACTGTGGTGTTGGAGAAGACTCTTGAGAGTCCCTTGGACTGCAAGGAGATCCAACCAGTCCATTCTGAAGGAGATCAGCCCTGGGGTTTCTTTGGAAGGAATGATGCTAAAGCTGAAACTCCAATACTTTGGCCACCTCATGCAAAGAGTTGACTCATTGGAAAAAGACTCTGATGCTGGGAAGGATTGGTGGCAGGAGGAGAAGGGGACAACAGAGGATGAGATGGCTGGATGGCATCACTGACTCGATGGACGTAAGTCTGGGTGAACTCCAGGAGTTGGTGATGGACAGGGAGGCCTGGCGTGCTGCGATTCATGGGGTCGCAAAGAGTCGGATATGACTGAGTGACTGAACTGAACTGAACCAGCATGTCCTTTTAAAAAGGAGAGAAAATGATGATTATTTAAAATTCAGGTGCTTTCAGATGTATTTTCGCATATTGTCCATGCTCACATACTCTCCAAAAGTAAAGCAAAAATAAATCTTATAATTTGTTTCCATTTTACCTTCATGTCAATATTTTACTTTGACATTTTCTCCTCTGTGCAGTCACTACAATGTTTTCTCATAGCTGGTTTTTATAACTTGCATTGAAGATGATTCTATTTCTTCTCTAAATATTTTAGTGTAATATTTACATTCTGCTCATGTATTTGTAAGATTTCCCTGGTGGCTCAGACGGTAAAGCATCTGCCTACAATGCAGGAGACCCGGGTTGGATCCCTGGGTCAGGAAGATCCCCTGGAGAAGGCAATGGCACCCCACTCCAGTACTCTTGCCTGGAAAATCCCATGGACGGAGGAGCCTGGTGGGCTACAGTCTATGGGGTCGCAAAGGGCTGGACATGACTGAGCGACTCCACTGTCTTTCTTTACATATTTGTAAACTGTTTATCTTCATTTGCCTTTTCATCTTTAAAATGCAGTCTGAAAAACACATTGTGGATTAAGTGGGACAGCTGTGTCTGTGTGTGCGCGTGGGTGTATAAGCAAGCACGCATGCTCAGTCATGTCCGACTCTTCGTGACCCCATGGACTGTAGCCTGCTAGCTTACTCTAACCATGGGATTCTCCAGGAAAGAATTCTGGAGTGGGTTGCCGTTTCTTTCTCCAGGGGATCTTCCCGACTTCGGTCTGAACCCATGTCTCTTGTGTTTGCTGCATTGACAGGTGAATTCTTTACCCCTGTGCCGCCTAGGAAACCCATGTATGTGTATGCGTTAGTTGCTCGGTCATGTCCGACTCTCTGTGACCCCTTGGACTGTAGCCTGCCAAGCTCCTCTGTCCATGGGATTTTCCAGCAAGAATACTGGAGTGGGTTGCCATTTCTTTCTCCAGAGAATTTTCCTGACCCTGGGTTGAACCTGGGTCTCCTGTATTACAGGCAGATTCTTAACTGTCTGAGCCACCAGGGAAGCCCAGGAAGCCCATACAGCTTATAAATTTTTAAGCTGAAGGAAAAAAGGCACTACAAATGTTCATTTTAGTGGTAAACACAGTCAACAGTGAAAAGGGCAATGCACCAGCATAAGAATGCAGAGTTTTAAATATAGGCAAGTCCCCACCTCTAGACTGTTATGCGTTTCAATCTACAGAGTAATATTGTGTAATTTTATGGGATTCCTTTGCATTTTTTAGAATTATAAAGGAGTTAATGAAAGCTATGTATTCCTCTTAACACTGATGATTCCAGATGATAGCGTGTATTGGGGAATCATCATTATGCCTCATGTACATCACAGCAGATCCTTGTAGAAGAGGAAATGGGATTGAGATGGGTTACAGATAACAGTGGTTATCCAAGAAGCCTGTAGAGAAAGTAGAAATGAGAGATGATATAACAATTGCTTCACAAGTTGATGAACTAACAAAAGTAAATCATGGATGTCTATTAGCCTCAGTCTTGGCAGTTCAGATTCTGCAAGGGGAAGAAACAGTGTAGCTTTCTGATACCTTTTCCATATTTTCCGTAATTTAATTTTAATGAGTGGGCATAATGCATGGTGTGTCCTGCAGGCTCCACTGATTTATATCCTTTCACATTAATATGGCTCACATGGTCATTGCACTTCCAAAGATTTTGTAACAGCTAGTTAGGAGGTGGTCTGCTATGGCAATTAGGTCTGTTATATGGTCTTCTTGCTGCTTTCCCCTCTTTGGGGTTTTGTTAGAATATGGTGCAAAGCAGTTTTCCTTTTTGCTGCTTGGCAGTGTGTAGGTATCTTAAGAGTTAAGATACTAGCTTTGGTGAAACTCCCAGTTTTCAGAATTCCCAACTTACTAAAACTATTGCTAAGTAGGAATTTTGTTGATTCATGTTTCAGCGCTATGAGGTTGTGAAGTACCTGTCTTGCTATCTTTGAGATATATTATGATAAATGAGATCGCAGATGACACCTACTTTTCATTCAACACAAACTCAGTGGTCTCTACAGCACTCCATTTGGATGGATGTGTAATTGATAGTTAAAACTGTGCTGTTAGGACCTGATTCACAATAAGGTGTGTGCAAATATTTTTCACTCCAGAGTTTTCTTTTCAAGGGTGTCTAAGTGTGTTTGACTTCCTGTGATCATCGATGTAAGTCTTACTGGAGCCCAGAGTATTCAGTAACCCAGAGAATCTTGCATCAGAGCTAGAGCTGGGTATGGTTTGCTCATATGCTAAGAATCTTTCCTCAGACTCTCAAAGTACAAAGCATCTATGAGAACCTGCCATGGGTAATTTCTTATAATAACTAAGGGGGATTTTATGAGCAGAACATATGTTGGCATAAGTGGACATGAGAAAAACCAGCAGCCAGATTAAACATTCACATCTGTTTCTGAGTTTTCCTGTATGATTCCTTTTCTACTCTTTCATCTGCTAGAGCTCACTTGCAGACAAATGCTGCTGATGCCAATGTTTAAGAAAAATAAATGGGCAGAAACACTCTCTCTATCAACATACTATTTTTTTCTTTAATTTGGGAAAAAATCTTCACTATGTCAAAGGAGGGCAGAATTCTTTCACATGAAGCACAACTTTTCCATAATATGCAATCCAAGCAATAGACAAATGACACAAGATATAATCACTTTTTAAAATCTGAAATATGTAACACCAGTCCAGGTTCGATGGATGATACAGGATGCTTGGGGCTGGTGCACTGGGATGACCCAGAGGGATGGTACGGGGAAGGAGGTGGAAGGGGGGTTCAGGATGGGGAACACATGTATACCCATGGCAGATTCATGTTGATGTATGGCAAACCCAATACAATATTTTAAAGTAAAAAAAAAAAATAAAATACAATAAAAATAAAATTCTGAAAAAAAAATCTGAAAGAGAAAAAAAAGTCAATTTTTTTCACAGCTTGGCTCAGCATAAATACTCGAATAAAGTCGGTGGGGTAAGGTGTTTTGGGAAATGGTAGCTGTCCTATTTGGGGCATCAAAATTGCTATATTGAGTATATTTCCAAGATACTGTAAACTGGTAAATTTACTACAAGTTTTAGATATTCGTGAGCTACTTATCAGTAGAATACATAAATAGTAAATCATTAAAATTTTCATTATATTTAAATTTTATTTCAAGGTCCCCTTTTCTTTGCTGTACAATTATTGGAAAAGATTTCCTTTTTTTGGTTGGATTTTGAAGTTTTCCCTAAACACCTTTTCATAAAGAAATAAAGAAAACTGAAACACTTTACATTTTTACTCCACTTTCAGAAAATTCATATCTTACTCTTGTATGTTTCACATAATTCTATACATGAGGTTACCAATCACCTTATATTAAAACTAAAATTTATAAAAATTAGCAGTTCTAAATATTGTACTTATACATTTTAGTTTATCATTTATTTGTGATACTAGTTCCTTGCTGCTGGTTTAATGAGGAAAACAAAATTTGTTGAAAAAATATGCCTAAATATATTTTATATATTTTTTACCCTTATTTTAGAATTTTAAAAACCACACACACATGCAGAGAAAATAGTGTAAGAATAAGTTATAAGTATCTTTAACACATCCATCACCTAATATCAACATTCTCCTACTGTAAGCCCTATTTCTTCCAAGGTTTTTCTCAATTTCCTCACACCACTAGACCACGTCCCTCTAAATATTTCATCCTTAACTAGCTGAGGATTTGTATACTACCTATGAGACCACCTCCCAATTGAGCTTTTTTAAAAAAAAGCTGTTATAATTTTTGTGAAAATATTTTGACAAGCTTGATATAATGCTCTGTTAACATTGCATTTAAATCTTTCCAACAAAATCACTGATGACTATCTAGAAAAAATGACTTAGAACTAAGTGTAATATGCTGATGAGATATTAAAGGATAAGGCAGAATATGTTTCATCTTACATTTTTATTGTCATTGTTTCTGGGTCATATGCTGCTTAACGGTGAAGACTATACATTTTTGCAGAAAACATCCCAAGCTAATCCCCTTGGGGTGGGTATTTTGGTTCTGCTACGTCCTTATTTAGATGATAGGAGGTACTCTGTCGCTTACATGCATCTCTCGCCTAAGTTGTATACATGTTTTTAAACATATAAAGTGTTAAGACTAGGAGAAGAATGTGGTCGTGGTAAGCGCAGTTGAATACCTTCACCAAAACTGTTTAGCGGAAGCACTGCTTGATTACATTTGAAACAGAACAGCTGAGAGGCAGAAGGCCCAAATGTCTCCTGAACTAGTGAGGAGATTCAGCGTGCACATGTCTCTCTCTGGTCTCCCTTGCATGGCTTGGGAAGAGTGTTAGAAGGCAGCAGAAGTCTGCTCTTAGGCTAATAGCATGCTTGGGTTGTGTGTTTCTGTGTTTCATTCATATTCTCTACATGCATTGTTCACTGTAGTATTGGTATTGCAGAATACTTGCTTCTCAAAGTACTCTGTGTATTTCAGAACGCATGGTTTTTATTTCAAACCTGCTATAGATTTGATGCTTTTATAAAATAAGAATGAATCCAGAAAAGTAGAATAAAAGAAAGCAGACAAAATACAAACTCAATTTTATTATTATTAGGTTTAACATATGTAAAACTAGTCTGTCGAATTACTGCAAGTGTTCCTCCTTCTTTACGATTTTATTGTTGCTGATTTATAGTGTTGTGCCAATCACTGCTATATAGCAGTGACTCCGGTTTACAATATAGACATTCTTTTTAAAAATATTCTTTTCCATCATGGTTCATCCCAGGAGATTAGATATATTAATAGTTCCCTGTGCTATATAGTAGGGCTCCCTGGTGGCGCAGTGGTAAAGAATCCACCTGCCAAGCAAGAGACCTAGGTTCAATCCCTGGGTTGAGAAGATCCCCAGGAGAAGCAAATGGCACCCCACTCCAGTATTCTTGCCTGAGAAGTGCCATGGACAGTAAAGCCTGGCGGGCTACAGTCCATGGGGCTTCAGAGAGTTGGGCATGGCTGAGCGACCAAACAGCAGCTGTACAGGAGGACCTTTCGGGGTTTGTGCCCCCAAACTCCCAGTCCATCCCTCTCCCACCTTGGCAACCACAAGTTGCTTCTCTATCATCTGTGAGTCTGTTTCTGCTTTATAGGTAGGTCCACTTGTGACATACTTTGGATTCCACATATAAGTGATATCTGGTAATTGTCTTTCTTTTTTCTGACATACTTCAATTAGAATGATAATCTCTAGGTCCATCCATGTTGCTGCAAATGGCATTATTTCGTTCTTTTGATTGCTGAGTAATTTTCCACAATGTATATGTACCTCTTCTTTCTCCGTTCATCTGTTGATGGGCATTGAGGCCGTTCCCACATCTTGTCTATTGTGAATAGTGCTGCTATGAACATAGCAGTGTGTGTATCTTTTGAATTACAGTTTTTTCTGCATATATGCCCAGGAGTGAGATAAATTGTTTTTAAAAGCTTACTCTACGTTTTTGTTCCTTACCTCTTATCAGACAAGTAACAAATGTTCTGTGTTATGGCCTTAAGTCTGCAGACCTGACGGGACTGTGGCCTGTAGGCAGAGATGACAGTCATACTGTTGAACTGCCAGTATGGCAGTGTCACTGACCAACAAGCCTAGACCACAACCAAAGACCTGTGGAGGGGTTGTGGATGCCCCCTTATCTGTGCCAGGTTTTGACTGGATTGCAAGATGATTATAGGGGTCCTAGAAGAAGAAGAGGCAGGGCCACCAGGGAGTCTGGGTTAGAGCTTTTAAGTATGGGCTGGGGTGATTGACTAAGAAACTGTTTTCCAAGAGACATCACGGTGTTCCAATATGCTAACAACCTGCATAAGCAAATACCGGTACCTGTCAGTACCATCCTGACCTAGTAGATGATGGTACATATGTGTTGAGTGAGTGAGTGATTGAATGAGGTTTATATAAGGAGCACTTCTCCTTTAAAGTTTTTATTAATGACAATTCAGACACCAAGATAAGATGTGTGTCAGGACATGCAGAGCTTCCTCTCTAATTAGATATAACAGGACCTAAGCACAATAAAAAGGGGACATGGATCATTCAGAAACCCAGGTCCAGATCAGAGAATCCTTAGTGCGTGTTTGCTTTGAGTTCACGTGGAGCTTTTCTCTTTGATGTGACCTCATCCCCAGTTACATGTTTGCAGTTGTAATAATTTGGATTTCTTCTCATAAGTGGAAATTTTCATTTTAAGAAATCAAATTGACTTTGAGTCAAGGCCTATTCTAAAAGAAGTTTATTTTTTGAACTTTAAGTATTTTCTAGATGATTTATTTATCGGAGAACAAGCACTGAGGTGGGTATGGAATGTTGACTGATGAAGGTGGATACGAAATACATGAAGACCCTATCATTAACACACGTACATTCTAGAATGAAAATGGCAGATTAATGCATAAACATTAGCAAGAGAATAGGGACAAAGTAATATAAAGCTCAGTACCCACAAGAAATAGATTTTATACAACAGTCCCACAATTTGTCATGTTCTTCTCAAATCCTGGCTTATACGTGAAATTAGCTCTCAGCATCCACTCTTACCCCTCCTTGGTGAAGTAATACAAAGCCTTTTTTCAGATCTCAGGGTAGATGACACTTATTTTAGAACCACTTTGATGGGGAGTGCCTCCAAGAATCTGGAGTTATATGTCCCTTCTTGGAATCCTCCCAGCCTCCTATAATTATCCTGTCAAATGACTAAAACATTTGATACCTACACTTTACTTCTGATCTCTCTCATAATATTAGCCCCTTGTCTGCCATGCTCAAGAAATAGATGCTGACTGGCTTAAAAAAAAATAGATTTTCAATCTCTTAATGAACATTCAGAAACCAAAGCCTTATTTTAATTTCCTAGAAAACACTCCTTGAGATAAAGCGTGGCCTCATATTTTGGAAGGAGAAATGATGCATGAGTGAAAAACTCATGCATTCTGGTGGAATTTTACATACATATTTTTAAAACTTCAAGAATGAATATTCCTGTGCACATATTTTCTACCCAACCTCCCTGACCTTTCTGCCTTTCTTCTGAGAAAAATAAAACCCCTTCTTCTTGTATATTTCATGGGATTTGCCAAGTCTTGGGTGCAGACATGTTTCATTTCCTGAGTAATGAGATACTTCCGTCTGAGATAGGGCACCTTGCCCTGCCCTGAATGAGGTATGCCAACCCAAGCATGAACTGGAGCACCAAACACGGTGTGTCTGTTGTATGTCTGTCGGTCGTGTGATCTATTTCTGAAAACCAAGTGCAATGCAGTGCCATATTTTACTGTTTGTGAACTTTACCTTCTGTTAATATGATTGAAGTAACTGGAAATGGAAATTGTCAGAACAATTTAGCAAAGAAGCCCTGTAAAACTTGTTATAGCCCTGGTAGAAAAAATCAGTTTAGAAGGCATATTCTTCAAACCTGGTTTTATTTGGCAAAACACATTGGTGCCTGACCTTTCCACAAACATACCAAAGAGGAGTCATTTAGAGGTCTTTGTCTTCAATTATAAACAGCAGGCTGATCAAATTCGGCTGTGTTTTGCTCACAGTATATGACAGAAGGCGTAAGTTCACCACACAGACAGCTAAATGACTGGCTATTTGGATGAGTGTGATGTGTATTACATGAAATCGCATACTCGACAAAGCAGTAAAAAGTCAATCTTATGTACTAGAAGAATCTAAGGATTGAGTAAATCAAAGAGTCTTCACAAGTTTGTAATTCAAGCTAATCTTTCCAGGCTGAAACTAGAAAGTTTTACACTCTTGGGCAACTTTTAAATTTCTGCAGTTGTGTTTTCAGGGTAGAAAATCAGAAGTGTTACACATATTGTGCATTAAAGTGTATTTTCAGGGAGTGCATTTTCAATGTAAAAAGAAATGAAGTTTCATGAAGTGTGAAGTATAAAGTAAGCTCTGATTCCTCATCCATCACCACAGGTGATGTCTGTTATGAGGTACCACACATCTCGTGTATGTATCCCAACACAGGTGTTCCTCAGGTGTACACCTAAGGAAGTATAGCTCAGGGGCTTTGAGTAACAGGTCTGGACCTCATCTACCAGTTGTATGACCTTGAACATGTCACTGACCCTCTCTTTGCCTCAATTTTTTCCTTTCTAACTTTAGGATGATTATAGTATCTATGTCACAAGATTGAGGTTTAACTGATATTTTACGTTTAGAAGAACACCTACCTTCTTGAAGTGAAGTGAAGTGAAGTGAAGTGAAGTGAAGTGAAGTCACTCAGTCGTGTCCGACTCTTTGCGACCCCATGGACCATAGCCTACCAGGCTTCTCCGTCCATCGGATTTTCCAGGCAAGGGTACTGGAGTGGGTTGCCATTTCCTTCTCCTTCTTGAAGAAACTTTCAAATTTAGCTATTAATGATTTTTGTTGTTATTATGAATAATAATAAAATATCTATTTAAATCAAAAAAATTAGTATATATGTATATAAAAAGATACTTGCATATATTTTTTCATATTTTATACAATGTCTTCCTATAGACTGCTAAGTCACTTCAGTCATGTCCGACTCTGTGCGGCCCCAGAGACAGCAGCCCACCCGGCTCTGCCGTCCCTGGGACCCTTCAGGCAAGAACACTGGAGTGGGTTGCTATTTCCTTCTCCAATGCATGAAAGCAAAAAGTGAAAGTGAAGTCACTCAGTTGTGTCCGACTCCTAGCGACCCCATGGACCGCAGCCCACCAGGCTCCTCTGTCCATGGGATTTTCCAGGCAAGAGTACTGGAGTGGGGTGCCATTGCCTTCTCCTCCTATAGACACCAGTGGGCATTTATCTTGGACACATTGCCATGTTAATATATATAAAGATTTGCTTGGAATCACTGTATAGAATTCTATTTCATGGATAGACCATGATTTATGAGTCCTCTATTGATATTCAGATTCATTTCTATCTTGTCCTATGACCACACTGTTGTCATAACAGCTTTGTATATGATTGTTCTTATAAAACTTTATCTATAGGATAAATGGATCAAGGCAGGCCTATGAACAATACATTTAAAATACTGGTGAAAGTGAAAGTGTTAGTCACTCAGTTTTGTCTGACTCTGCTACACCATGGATTGTAGCCCTCCAGACTCCTCTGTCCATGAGATTCTCCAGGCAAGCATACTGGAGTGGGTAACCATTTCCTTCTCCAGAGATCTTCCTGACCTAGGAATTGAGCCTGATTGCAGGCAAATTCTTTGCAGGTCAGACAGAATCAGACAGATTCTTTACTGTCTGAAAAGTCAGTGACACATATGTTACAAAATTTTGCCAAGGTTTTCTTCCACCAACAAGAAAAAAAAGTTGTCTTGTAAGGGGGATACTTTGAAGACTCTTTATTTAGGGTCTAATATTTTTGAAAAACAGCCTGTAAAAGAGACACCAAGAGAAAAGAAGCTACACTGATGTTGACAAAAAGGTTTAATTGGTAGAAGGTAGCTTTTGCTTTTTTGACCAGTCATTGCATATGATAAACCAAAGCTGAAGAAGAGAATTACAATCCACAGATACAATTTTATTTAAATATAAAAGAAATATTGCAAACAATTTTTACAGTCTTATTTTGAAATTGTATAGTGAAATTTTGAAATTGTAAAATGATTGGATTAGTTTCTTACTGTAGCTGTTGTAATTTATAGGAAGTTTAGTCAAATCAATTTCATGTCCTCCTCTTGTTAAACTTATTAGCACTGAGACCCTCCTCCATGCTTCTGTGATCCATAGAAGCACCCTGGTCTCCATGCAAGGTTTATACTCTATTATCTCCATCTCGAAATTCTTCACAATTTTTGAACAAGGGACCCCTTATGTTCCTTTTGCTCTGGGCCCCACAAATTAAATAGTGGGTCTTGGTTAGCAGTAATTAAATTCCGTATTAATTACGTCTGCTCAGTTGAAACACAGTATATTTGTCTATCTTCTGGGAAGTGCCTCATGGTTGTGCTCATGCCATATTTCTGAGAAGATGCAGGATTTAATGTCCGACAGGATATCAGCAAAAGTGTATCAGCCAGATATCTGATACAGAGCTGTGAGAACATAATTATGACTGAGACTGACACAGATCTATTTCAAGGAATCTTATTTTCTGAACAATAAAAAAGCCTGTGTTTACATAAAACGCATATCCTGTAAGGCTGTGGGAGAATATCACTATCCACAGATGGGATTCCTTTCCCATGGAAAGTGTTAAGTCAAATGGGAAGTTGCTCATTTTGAGCTAATGTGCTGATGATGTATGCTTTAGAGATCTAATTGCCTGATAACCCCAATTTAACAACGAAACTAGCTCAGGCAAGATTAATGCTTGTTTTCAATGACATTGACCTCAGTAACCGATCCCAAACTTGAACTGAGTCAGTGTTCCACCTTCTCCTCCTTCCCTGGTCCAGATTGTCCTTCTACCTTTTGATAAATGGCTCTAATGGCAGACAATTGCTGCATCATAATATTCCATGACTGGGTTCTCCTACCTGATTTGACAGAGAAATGAAAACTAATTAAACATGGGTTTTCCAATCACCTGTGGGAGAGGAGAGATGCTCAAATCCTGGAGATAAACCACTGCACTTAAAACCTGTGACCTTCAAACCTTGAGAGCTTCTCTAAGCTTGGCTTTCTTGATGGTAAACAAGGATGATGATATATCTATGTCATAGAACATTTTTAAGATTTAATGAGATTATCGATGAAGAACCTGAACCATGTGAGCTCCAAAGAAAAGACTGTTTAAAACAAAGAAACCAAAAAAGCAGTTTCACATAAATGGATTATCATATATATTTGATAAAATACAGTGGGATAGATGTATTTAAAATACAATTTTTAAATTTTAGTAATATACTCCTGATAAGTCCTGAGTAAACAGAAGTGAAAAGATCAGCTAAATGATATATTTCTGACTTTATCATGATGTGTAACAGTGTGTGAGCACTGTATAACAGTGTTCAGATGCTATAAAAATAGTAGCTTTAAATTACCATGTTTGACTGACGTTTTAGAGTATAGCACCCCACTCCAGTACTCTTGCCTGGAGAAGCCTATGGATGGAGGAGCCTGGTGGGCTGCAGTCCATGGGGTCGTGAAGAGTCAGACACGACTGAGGAACTTCACTTTCACTTTTCACTTTCATGCATGGGAGAAGGAAATGGCAACCCACTCCAGTGTTCTTGCCTGGAGAATCCCAGGACGTGGGAGCCTGGGGGGCTGCCGTCTGTGGGTCGCACAGAGTCGTTCACGACTGAAGCGACTTAGCAGCAGCAGCAGCAGCAGCTACACCAATATTATGTTGGATGAACAGAATGTCAGTCAACTCACATGACCTTGGGCTGCTGGTCAAAAAACCCATTTTGGGTTCATAGCATGTTCTATACGATGATTTTTTTTATATCAGTAAAAGATATTATGGAACATTTGTTCCAGAATCTTCATTTGTAACTGAGAAAACTTGAGTCCCAGAGTGATTGCTCAAGTGTTAAATATTGATCACCCACAAAGGTGATCCAAAAACCTAGGCCTTGTTGTAAAATATTTGTTTGGACTACAGAAATAAGAAAGCCTTCCTCAGCAATCAAGACAAAGAAGTAAAGGAAAACAATAGAATGGGAAAGACTAGAGATCTCCTCAAGAAAACTAGAGATACCAAGGGAACATTTCATGCAAAGATGGGCACAATAAAGGACAGAAATGGTACGGACCTAACAGAAGCAGAAGATATTACGAGGAGGTGGCAAGAATACACAGAAGAACTATACAAAAGAGATCTTCATGGCCAGATAATCACGATAGTGTGATCACTCACCTAGAGCCAGACATCCTGGAATGTGAAGTCAAGTGGGCCTTAGAAAGCATCACTACAAACAAAGCTACTGGAGGTAATGAAATTCCAGTTGAGCTCTTTCAAATCCTTAAAGATGATGCTGTGAAAGTGCTTCACTCAATATGTCAGCAAATTTTGAAAACTCAGCAGTGGCCACAGGACTGGAAAAAGTTAGTTTTCATTCCAATCCCAAAGAAAAGTAGTGCCAAAGAATGCTCAAACTACTGCACAATTGCACTCATCTCACAGAGTAGCAAAGTAATGCTCAAAATTCTCCAAGCCAGGCTTCAACAGTACATGAACTATGAACTTCCAGATCCTCAAGCTGAATTTAGAAAAGGCAGAGGAACCAGAGATCAAATTGCCAACATCTGCTGGATCAGCGAAAATGCAAGAAAGTTCCAGAAAAACATCTACTTCTGTTTTATTGACTACGCCAAAGCCTTTGAGTGTGTGGATCACAACAAACTGTGGAAAATTCTTCAAGAGATGGAATACCAGACCACCTGATCTGCCTCCTGAGAAATCTGTATACAGTTCAGGGAAGGAACAGTTAGAACCAGACATGGAACAACAGACTGGTTCCAAATCGGGAAAGGAGTATTTCAAGGCTGTATATTGTCACCCTGCTTATTTCTATGCAGAGTACATCATGAGAAACGCTGAGTGGGATGAAGCACAAGCTGGAATCAAGATTGCCGGGAGAAATATCAATAACCTCAGATATGCCGATGATACCACCCTTAATGGCAGAAAGCGAAGAAGAACTAAAGAGCCTCTTGATGAAAGTGAAAGAGGAGAGTGAAAAAGTTGGCTTAAAACTCAACATTCAGAAAAGTAAGATCATGGCATCTGGTCCCATCACTTCATGGCAAATAGATTAGGAAGCAATGGAGACAGTGACAGACTTTATTTTTTGGAGCTCCAAAATCACTGCAGATGGTGACTACAGCCGTGAAATTAAAAGACGCTTTCTCCTGGGAAGAAAAGTTATGACCAACCTAGAAAGCATATTAAAAAGCAGAGACATTACTTTGCCAACAAAGGTCCACCTAGTTAAAGCTATGGTTTTACAAATAGTCATGTATGGATGAGAGAGTTGAACTATAATGGAAGCTGAGCACTGAAGGATTCATGCTTCTGAAATGTGGTGGTGGAAATGACTCTTGAAAGTCCCTTGGACAGCAAGGAGATCCAACCAGTCCATCCTAAAGGAAATCAGTCCTGAATATTCATTGGAAGAACTAATGCTGAAGCTGAAACTCCAATATTTTGGCACCTGATGTGAAGAACTGACTCATTGAAAAAGACCCTGATGCTGGGAAAGATTGAGGGTAGGAGGAGAAGGGGACAACAGAGGATGAGATGGTTGGATGGCATCACGGACTCAATGGACATGAGTTTGAGTAAACTCTGGGAGTTGGTGATGGACAGGGAGGCCTGGCATACTGCAGTCCATGAGGTTGCAACGAGTCAGACATGACTGAGCGACTGAACTGTACTGAGATCATTGTCATCTTTACCACTGAACACAGAGAACTGAAGTAAATTCTTATTAAATGAGAAGTCTATCCTGTGTCTTCACTTTTGGCTTGCTTGAGTATTAAAAGCCATAGAATGATGGGAGAAAGCAGTAGTGTTCAAAATGGGCGATAAAAGTACTTGCTTTGGGGATTTACAAAATGAGGGTTTGAGGAAGTGAAGCAGCTTTGGTTGAGGAGAGAGAGATGGAGCAGCTGTAGGAGCCCTGGTTCCCTTCCATGTTCAGGACAAGTTAATAAGCAAGGGGAAAAGAAGAGGCCTTTAAGTGTAGGAAAATTCAGTTCATTCTCTGCTCTTCCAGTTTTCTTCTTTTAAGTCAATGCTAGTGAAGTATAATTTATGTTCAACAAACTGCGTCCATTGGAAATGTATAAAGCGATCTGTTTTGACAGATGTGTGCAACTGAGAAGCCGTCCCACCAGCACACAAGGCTCAGGGCCTTTTCTGGCTCACAGCTGGGTTTCTGCAGCCCACCCCCCACCCCAAGGTACCACAGCTGACCCTGAGGAGTGGAGCCTTGCAGCCTGATCATACCACTTCCCATGTCCCCAAAGAAGCTTATCAGCTGTTTCCCTGGAATTATTTTTTTTTAATCTCTCTATTTTCTCACTATATTCCTGGGGAAATAAAAAGAACATATTTTCTAGTCAACTGGCCAATTTCATTTAATAACTGGAAAAAATTATGCACAAGAAACAGTATTCACAATTTTAAATGTGCAATAGGAAAGCCAAAACAAAATCAGGCTTACTCTGCAAAATCCAAGGTGATATATGCAAGAAATATACAGGTGAAAATCCCAAGAAGATCAGTTTTTAAAGAATAACTCCCGGATTCCTGTAGATAAGTCAGGAATAAAGTCATTTTCATTCTCCCTGCAGTGCCTGTCCAAGAATGGGAAGGGGGGTATCGCAAAATGGATGGAAAGATGGGTAGATGGTAGAAATGAGGAAGGTAGGAAGTCAGGGGAGACCATATCCAGGTCACCCATGAGTGTTGTAGTGATATCAAATATTGAAGGGCTGAAGGAGAAAGAATGTTTTCTTAGGACTGTGCTGCCTGGTAATGACCTTATTTTAGTGCCGGGGAGACCCATTTTCAGAGCCAGCTCCAACACTTGGTGTCATGACACAGTCCCTCTCTCAACTTTGTTGAACATCATTTCTATGATTTGTAAAATAGGAATGATATTGTGTGTGTTGCAGGGTTGGTTTAAGAATTAAATGAGGTCATACATTTTGTTATAACAAGTCAGACACAAAAAAGAACACCCATTAGGATTTCTGTATACGTGGAGCTGGAAAAGAGCCAACACTGAGCAATGATGATGAAGGAGTGAGTGCCACCTCTGGGTAGAGGGTGATAAGTAGGAAGAAGCACAAATGCTTCTGGGTCACTGATAATGTGCTATTTTTTATTTAGGGGATAACCGTGTGTGTGTGTGTGTGTGTGTGTGTGTGTGTGTGTGTGTGTATTAAAGAATACAAGCCACTCTTTTATGTTAGAAAAGGCAAGATACACCTTTTCTTGTATGATGATCTAAAACTGCCTCCGAAGTGTTTTGAGGTGGAGAGATGGGAGAATATCTCTTTACACAGAACATCTCCTGTTACTCTTTTTTTAAAATTTATTATAGTTGATTTACAATGTTGTGTTAGTTTCCACTATATAGCATCCCTATTGTTAATTTTTAAATTTTAAATATTTAGTTCTTAATTGAAAGATAATTGCTTTACAGAATAGTGTTGGTTTCTAGTTTACAAATGTGTTAGCAATTTAGGAAATTAAATACATTTTAAGAAACGCAGGTCTAAGCCCAAGTTTCCCCACCTTGTCATTTCTCGATAGGTCCTTGGTGATAAGGAACTGATGACGGTATGATGATGAAGCATCTAAGATGCTCTAGTGCAAAAAGTCAACTTTTAGATGTAAAATGAAGTATTTTCCTGAGATCCATAATGTTACCAAAAACATGTTGGTTTCTAGAGATTTCTGTCAGGAAGGAACATCAGAAAATTCACCAAGCATTTTTAAATACCACAATAATTGTAGAGAATACTTACCATTGTAGTCTGTATCCAGCAGCTGAATGCTACTTGAACTTCCTTTCTTTCTCTCTCATCCCAGCAAGAACATCACAACAGCAACAAATATTAGAGCAGCGTCTGCTAGAAGAGGGGTGATTCTTTTCAAGCCCAGAGAAAATTAGATAGGGAAAGAATTATGAGAAAACTTTTTCAGATCTTCTTGTAAAATGTGTGGGAAGGCATTTAAGAAGGAAAATGCACTGTAAATGTATTATTATTATTATACTTTGAAAAGGATAGGGAGGTGAGAGTATAAAAACTGTTTTTAGAAGAGAAAAAATCTCCCTCCAAAAATTGTGATGTACTTATTACGATTGAGGATAGTTGTAAATCACTTGCAGTCTTAATGACAGACATGATATTGTCACTTTATGATAGTGAGGACCCTGTTGTTTATTTCTTTGGGGCCCCTGCTGGTATAGATGGAGACATATAGTAAGAGAACGTTATGAAGACCAGACGGGCAATGTGGCAGTGGAGAAAGGAGGGAATGAAGAAAGAACCTCTCTGCTGACCTGGGCCAGTTTCTCATCTTATCAGTCTGCTGTGTATTCATCCATTCACTGGGCACATTGCTCAAATTAATGTCTGTCAATAGAATATTAATACAACTCACTTTATTCACTTGAAAACTCCAAAATGTCCATGTTAGAAGATTTGGTAAATCTTCTGGATGATATTAACAAAGCAAAGTTTAATGTTTCATACCACCTTTCATGCACCTCTGGATTACATGTTCAACTTAAGGCCACATTGCTGAATGTAGTATGTTCTGGTCCAGTGAAGTGTTTTTGCACTTGAAGCTGTTTATTCTTGCCCTCTCAAGGATCATCTATTGAATGTTTTAAGTTCCCAAGAAACTGTGGTATATTGAGTTGTATTCACTAAAAGCCCATGAATCCTGGATCTTAGAAAATGAAAGCTGAGCACAGGAAAATAAACTTACATATGCTTGGAACCCTGAGAAAAGTTTGCTGGAAGTTAAAATAAGAGTGAATTATGGTGAAGAGAGATTTAACAGTTCAAAAAAAAAACAAATGAAAATGTTGACTATGCCAATGGCAAGACTAAATTTTATAACTTTTTAGCCCACCATGAAATTCTGTTTCCTAAACTGGGCTCTTTAGAAGTTAGATTTGCATGCCATCCTTCTTATTTTTGTTGATATTCCTGTATATGCCCCTTATTAAGAATTCTAACATATAAAGCAAATGTTTTCATGCATTTTGAATTACCTGTTTCATGCAATTGGCTATTTCCCAATTACTTCTTTGTATTATTTTTGGAAAAGTTTTTACTTTTGCTACGAATGATATCTCTTTCATATGTCCAAATTCACAGCTTATATCTCACTTTCCACCAAAGCCAGACTTGTGTCACCAGTAACCTTGAGTTATAGTAACAACAGTTTTAGAGGCTTTCACTAGGATAAAGCTCATGTGACATAGGCTGTGGTTCTTTTTAATTTCATTTTATTTTTTTACCTGTTAATTTACATGTGACTGTTTTGGCTCTTTGCTGCTGCGTACAGGCTTTCTCTAGTTGTGGCGAGCAGGGTCTACTCTCGAGTCGCAGTGCGCATGCTCCTCAGTGCAGCGGCTTCCCTTGTTGCAGAGCGCGGGCTCTAGCGCACAGGCGCATGTAGGCTTCATTGCCCCGCAACATGTGGGATCTCACTGGACCAGGGAGCAAACCCATCTCCTCCACACTGGCAGGTTGATTCTTAACCACTGGACCACCAGGGAAGTCCCCCAGGTAGTTGTTTTTTAACCAAGGTGGCCTGCTTACTATATAAATGCTGTTAAAAAGTCAGCAGAAAAAATTTTAAGTGTAATATCTTTGTGTACTAGATTTCCATATCTGCTTATGGAAATGCAAAGTGAGACTAAATCACAAGTTTTTTTGACAAGCGTGTAGGTAAACTTTAGCATTCTTAAAAGGACTTTGATTTAGGGGGAATAATGGTCTTTATTAACTTTCTTCCTGGAGATGTTTGTTAACAGGTCATCCTAGGAGCCAATCCTTGGCTATTTTGAGGTGCTTATTCTCCGTAATGGAAAGCCACCAGTTTACCTTTTTTAAAAAGGTCACTGTTTTAAGGAATTGCATTGGATGGTTTTATTCATAACTGAAATAATGTGATGAACCAATTAGTTCAGTATTACTATTATTTTAAATATTGGTAAAACACAAGTCAATTTGTTAAATGTTTGAATGTATCTATTAAGTCTAAGAAATGTAATAGTGATTATTGTTAAATGAAGTGCTCCCTCCAGTGCCTCCCAAACATGGCCCTGGACCCACAGCTGTTATGGCTGCTGGAAGATGCTGGCCGACATGAGAGTCAGGCTAGTGTTGCATCCCTGAAACTCTGGTCCTTATCCTGGTAAGCCTTGTGGGTTCTTTATTCATGTTTTCTTGTTCCAAATGCCTGTTTCATTGGTGAAAGAGAACATGTTAATTCTAACTCCTTAAATGCAACTGATCTATCACATAGAATTTTAAATTCTTTCCCACTCCAAAATCATTGAAGAGGCTGGAATGGAAACATAAATCTGTATGTACTTATGTAGTTATAAATGCTGAACTTTAAAAAAATTTAAATAGTCTCCTTTTCAGAAGGATGTGCACAGAGGGGGAAAGGGCAGGTGGGGTGAACTGGGAGAGTAGTCCTGACATATCTACACTACCATGTGTGAGATAGACAGCTCGGGGAAGCTGCTGTACAGCACAGGGAGCTCAGCTCGGTGCTCTGAGATGACCCAGAGAAGTGGGGTGGTGGGACAGAGGGCACAAGAATGAGGGGCTGTATGTGTGCATGTAGCTGATTCACTTCACTGTACAGCAGAAACTAACAAACATTGTAAAGCAACTTTGCTCCTATAAAAATAAATAGCGGCACAGTGGTAAAGAATCCACTTGCCAATGCAGAAGACACAGGAGACATGGGTTCGGTCCCTGGGTTAGGAAGATCCCATGGAGTATAAAATGGCAACCCGTTCCAGTATTCTTGCGTGGGAAATTCCATGGAAAGAGGAGCCTGGTGGGCTGACCAAGTGTGCGCACGCGTGCACACACACACACAAACACACACACACACTTAAATAGATAAACTGGGGAAATTTTGGGGAAAAAAAAAAAGAGAAGGATGGTCACAGATCAAAGTGAAAGATAGGGACTCCTGACTGTCTTCAGGCTGCAGATTCATTCTAATGATCTTTGTCGTTACTAAGGGCTTCCCAGTTGGCTCAGTGGTAAAGAATCTGCCTGCAGCGTGGGAGAACCAGGTTCAATCCCACTGTCACAAAGGTCCCTGCAGGATGAAATGGCAATCCACTCCAGTGTTTGTGCCTGGGAAATCCCATGGACAGAAGAGCCTGACGGGCTACTTTGTTGGGTCGCAAAGAGTCAGAGGAGACTGAGCATGCACACACATCATTAGTAAAATAATAAGCACAGAGGATAGAGGGTGTATCTATAAAGAGCCTACAGTGTTTTGTATTAAACTCTTTAGTAAATTTGACTAGCATTTTATCTCCATTTATTGAAAAGGACAAAGTATAACCTATCAGAAAAGTCTTCTGGCAACTTACTCTCAAGTTCTGGAGTGAAGACAATATTTGTGTTGGCTGAGATTAAGGTTGCCTGGTTCAAGCGTTCAACTTTGTTGTGGCAGTAAAAAGTATGCCCTGTGCCATTTTTAAAAGAAAGGAAGAAAATCCCTCAGATAACAAAAGAAAATCCTAATTGAAAAGTCACCATGTACCTGTGAAAAATAGAAAATATACCTTATGGAATTAGTTCCAGTCTTGAAGTTGAGACCCTTAATTTAGCTTTGACTTTGTCATAGGGAAATATAAATACATTTATAGAACACCTGTCTTGTACCAGGCACTGTAGAATACCCTAGAAATAAAAACTAAGTTATGGCTTTCATGCTCTTTATTACCCGAATGTAGTTCCTTCATTTATAAAGTGAAAGAAACTAATCATCTCTATACTCTTCCACCTCTGATGTCCTATGGAAAAAAAAAATCAATGAATATATTCATTCATTCTTTCTATGAATGTTTATTATGAATTAGGAGTTGTGCTGTAGGTTCTGGTGATAAGGTAAACAAGACAGAGGATGGTTTACATCTGAGGAAGAGAAGAAGAACCTGAAAAATGTTAACAAATAAAGTGCAATTCCAGAGAGTAATAAGTGAGTGAAGTAACAGAAGCACATAGAATGATACGACAGTGCTTGGGAGAGCTATGTGTGTCATAGAACAGAGCTCAGAAGGCAAAGTGATCCTGTTGAAAGTGTACATATGCAATTAGTTTCATAATATGAACCTAAACACTGTTCATACAATAAATGGATCAAGATGTATTGGGAGACAGCTTTAAATATTGCACTCAGAAATAGTATGCAGCAGAATAGTTTTCTATCAGATGAAGTGTACCATGAAATTGACCTGTTAACCTCACTGTCCCACATTGCAGAAACATCCAAGGTGAAAAAATTACCAAGTGCCTAGGACAGATCCTAAATCTTAAATAAATAACAAGTACTATCGAAATATAGCTGACCATAGGGAATCCATGTGTAGTTATGTAAAGCATAGATTATGGAGACAGATTACAACTTTCACATTTCAGCTGTAGAAACTTCACATTTACTGTAGAAACTTAGGCAAATTACTTCCTTCCCCTGTGTTTCAGTGTCCTCCTGTATAAAGTGGAGTTAAAAAGTAGCCCTGGGACTTCCCTGCTGGACCAGTGGTTAAGACTCTGCACTCCCTATGCAGAGGCCACGGGTTCAATCCCTGGTCAGGAAACTAGATCCTACATGCCATGCAGCATATCCAAAATACAAAAAAGTAGACTCTAGTCTATAAAGTTGCTTGGGGATGAATAGGGTAATCTGCTATTTTAGGGAGTTTTTAATTATCCTATTTTAATATGTTTTATTATCCTATTTTAATATATTTAATTTTAAGCTGGTCCTAATATAATAAAATCATTACCCTGAAATAGGTGCTGAATACTAGAGAATGAATGAACATTATAGATGTCAGTTCTCTTTTTCCCTCCTTCCACAATGACCTTCTCCATTACTGAAAAGTATCATTCTTTGAAAGGCTATATTCAAAGAAAATAAGTGGAGAAAGCATATGCTGGAGTATGCTGGAGAAAATGATGAAAACCCACTAAAGGAAAAATAACCCAAATGCCCTTCATCACCTTACTGGAAAATGGAATGCCTGCTTGATGGCGGATGCCAGTGGTGTGATGGACAGCTGGGTTGGGGAGAGTGGGCTGAGCAACGAGGATGAAGGATGTCACTCCTGGAACAAACGGATGCTTTTATGTGACATGTCTGGTAAAGGAATTTCTTGAGGGTAGTTACTTTTGAATACCCTAAAAATAGAGCCTTGATTGGCCAGATTTCTTGTCTCTTCCTCTTACTGTGTTTTAATATTGTTTTAAAATCTTTCTCTGACTACTGCAAAGAGGAGTGAGATAAGAGAAAGGGATAATATAAGAGGCAGAGGACCCCGATGGGCCACCGTCCATTTTTGTTTCTGATGGTTTTCTATGTCTTATCTTCATTTAGAAGCTTAGGAATTTTTTAAAAATGTTATTGGAGTATAGGTGATTTACAATGTTATGTAACTTTCTGTTGTACAGCAAAGTGAATCAGTTATGTACATACATACATCCATTCTTTTCCAGATTCTTTTCCCTTATAGATTATCATAGTATAATTGAATATAGTTCCCTGTGCTGTACAGTTGGATCTTGTTGTTTATCTCTTTTGTATGCGGAGGTGTGTGTATGTCAAGCCCAAACTCCCATTTCATCCCCCTCTTACCTACCGGTAACAAAGAGTCGGACACGACTGAGCACCTGAACTGAATTGAATCATAAATTCGTTTTCTACATCCATGACTATTTCTATTTTGTAGATAAGCTCATTTGAAAGCCAAAAGGAGCATAAATATGAACATAAATAAATATGAACATATTATTTTGATTCCCTCAAAAGACTCAGTGTATGATGATATCTTCAGACAGAAAAGAATGTATTTCCTGCTTCCGTCAGGATTACAAATTATGTAAATTTTTCAGCACTGAACACAGACTGTGGTACTGCTGCTGCTGCTGCTAAGTCGCTTCAGTCGTGTCCGACTCTGTGCGACCCCATAGATGGCAGCCCACCAGGCTCTCCCGTCCCTGGGATTCTCCAGGCAAGAACACTGGAGTGGGTTGCCATTTCCTTCTCCAATGCATGAAAGTGAAAAGTGAAAGTGAAGTCGCTCAGTCGTGTCCGACTCTTAGCAACCCCATGGACTGCAGCCCACCAGGCTCCTCCGTCCAGGGGTGCCATTGCCTTCTCCAGTGGTACTGCTAAACACAGGCTTTTTTATTTTCCCCAGCATTTTTGTGATATTTCTGTAACAGACCCCATGGAACCAACTTAAAACAAATGTAAGCAAAACCTTTGATCCTTGGGGAAGACAATTTGATGCAAGACGTGTTTTTTGGTGATGCCTCCATATACCCCACCCTTCATCAGCTTTGACAACTTTCTGTGATCTATGGCCAATAATTGCTGCTTAATCTACAAAGTGCACACTTTTCCCCAGCTGCAAATGTGCTCCCAGGTGTTAAGAAGGTCACCAAAGCAGTTCATGTGCTGAGTTACATGACAATATATACCTGTCCCCCACCAAAGTCACTGAGAAAAGAATTGTTTCCAAATAGCGACTGAATTACAGATTTCAGTGATGAACAGAAAGCCCTTAAAAACATAATAGCGTGTGTGTGTTGAATGCCTGTGTATGTCTGCGCTTAGCTGCATGAAGATTTGGTTGTAAAGAGGAAAGGATAACTTAGGCCGCTTCCCTGATCTGGAAACTAAATGGAATACCTTGGTGTGTGCAGAGTAATCCAGGCTGAGCAGCCCTGCCATCAGCTAGCTGTTTGGTCTTAGACGAGTCACTGGAAACTCTGCATTTCAGGGTCATTGGAAAAATGAAAAGCCTACTGCTTAGCTTACTTCCATCTTGAAAATTTGTCTGTAGTTCCAAGAAGAAAGAATGTGAGGGTAAAAATCACAGAAGACTCCATAAAAGTCAGGAACTTCTGCTTCAATGTAAAAGCCTTTAGATTTTGACAAAACGTGATCATGCTCTCTTAAGCCTGACATCAATATAGTTCCCCCCCCCACTTTCTGAAAATTCTCTTTATGCCATTTCACTTTTATGAAAGGGCTATGTCAATACTTATTTTGGCTAACCAAAAGAAATCCAAAGAGGATGTTTTTGCTTTTCTGAAAAAAAGCAAAAAGCAAAAACACCCTTCAGTGTTTGTTTGCAGGGAGTCTTTACCAAGGCAGCACCCCCACACCCTCCCCCAGCAGTGAGAACAGCCCCACTAAGCTCCTAACTCCATCCTGCCTTCAGCATCTCAGCATCAAATTGCCAGAGCTTTGAACTGTATCTCCGAGCATCTGTGAGTTATCTCAATTTATAATGTGCATCAATAGCAAGGCCTTCCTAAGGCAATCATTTCTTTGTTTAATGCCATTTGGGTTTATGAAAGGCTTCATGGGAATGCTCTGCCTTGAGATAACAGGGGAAACATGTATTAGTCCATGGGACACACAATTTGAGTGTGAGTCTTGCAGATGACCTACATCTAAACCATTAGACAATAAGTATTTACCTAAAGTAGTAGTCAAGCAGATTTACTGTTAGTTACAAATGGTGTTTTGACCATTCTTGTCTGGCAATCCCTGAGCTGTAAGATGTGAGTATACAAAGTTGTAATAGTAATATCATTATGAGGAGTGAAAAATACAAAGCACCTGTACTATCAGTAGACCTGGGTGTCAATGCCAGTTTTTAATAAACGTCATCAAGAGAGACACAGTGACTAGAGCAAGGGTATGATGTTGAGATGAGGGGTACAAACCCTGGAGCCAGAGCGTCTGGCTTCACTGGCTTCACCACTGAACCAGGGGGAATGCTCCTTATCTATCTCTGAATATCTTTATGTATAAACTGGGAACACGAATAGGAGTTCATGTTAATACATTCAAAGTGACCAGAACAGTCCCTAACACACAGGAAAGAGTTGGCTGCCGCATTGCTATTCTAGAGAATAAAAAAGCCTGGGTGGCCACCCTGGTTCTGCCACTTCTTTTGTTTGAATCTCTGCCTTTTGATCTGAAAAAAAATGGTAATAAGAATATTTACCTCTCTCATTATGAAAGATTGAATGGGATGCTACTTCCTTCAGAAAGCACTCCTGAGCATCCATTATTGTCTCTCCTATTGTGCCCTTGTATGTCCACCTCCAGATCACTGTTGACCTTGAGCTATATTTACCTGTTTACTTATTCATATCCCTGTATGGACTGTAAGTTTGCTTTGGCCAGGAATTGTTTCTTTCTCACTGTTGGTTTAGGTACTCGACACATATTTGTTGAAGGAATTTGGAATGGAGGGAAGGAAAGAAGGAAAAGAAGGAGAGAGAGGAAGGGCAGATGACAGGTGGATAATCTGGCCATGCCAATTCTTAAGAGTCCTGGAGGAGTCAGTTATTCTGAGTCTGTTTTTTCATCTGGAAAATGGGATTCTGGTCCTGGCATTATCTAGCATCCACTGCATGTCTTGCCAGGCCCACACTGTGGCAGAGATGCAGGGGTAACTACATTCCTGAGGAGTTAGTGTGCAGAGCTCTCCATATACTCCCAGAGAGAAACCCAGCTTCTGCAAAAACCTGACTCATTCTTGTTACATGAGCCTCCATCCTCTGATAGCAGACACTTTCCATCCCTGGATATAACAGAACAGAACCTGGAAGTAGCCCTAGACTCAGAGGGATGTTCAAGGAATAACACATATTTTGTGAGGGAACTCCCAGCATAGCTCAATTGTAGTTGCTTCATTAATGATCACCAGCCAAATGAAATGCACGGGCTGCCTCAGCTGTTCCATGAGTCCATATTTTTTATCAAAACAACAGTTTTTAAAAATGGGCTGAGGTCCACAGTTGTTGTCAATGCAACTGGAACATTTCTCCCCAGAGAAAAGGAGGGATTGAGTCTTCCCTTGCACAGGACTCAGGCTGGTGTCTCCTTGCCTTTCAGATGTGACCTCAGTGGGGATGAATTAGGGAGGGGCCTGTGGTCTCTCTAGGGAGCTGATACTTTCACATCCCAGCCATCAGAGGGTACCAAGAACTTAAACAAATGCACTAGCATCTTCCCCTAAATCCTCTGGATTGCAGAATTTAAAGGGTCTGATTCAGGTATTTCATCTGCTTTAATAGAGATCATTATTTCATAGAACACAAGAAAACACATTATCTTTTCAGCTGACAACACAATCTTATAGAGCATTTTCATATTAACTCTTTAGACTTATTTAAGCAAAGAGTTTAAAAAATTATTCTTGTGTACCCATAAAAAAGAAAATACGATTAAACTACTTAAGTTACTCTAAACAGTTGTTCACAATTCGAATCTAATTCCAATTAATTTTATGGCTAAGAATTGTCATATCCCATGTCTTTCCCCACAAAGCATGCTCTTATATGCCATCAGGAACATTGGTGGCATAGCATTGCTTAGAAGGATGCCCTACTGATGTCTGAGGTTTTCCTCTGAGTCACCATTCCTGGGCCTTTTGAAGTTCACACATGGGCAAAGATGGTTGCATCCTGATTATATATGGCTGACAGCTACGTTAAGAAGGATCCTAATTTTAGAGTCATTAAAATATGAAATAAAAATTTGCATTTTAGAACTGATGAAATAAGTAATTCACACCTTAATGGTGAGAACTGTCTTTTTCTAAAGACTTGACAGAATTCAGAGTGCAAAGTATGTAGATTTTATAGCCCAGCAGAGCAGGGCTATATTCCTCTGTCTACTGGCTATTTTAATGAGGGCAAATTCTTTAACTCCTCCAAGTCTGTCTCCTCATCTGTAAAACTTGTCTGAAAGAATTATTGGGAATAATAAATATAAACAGACCTCCTGGCCCTAAGTAGTTATACAAAAATATATTCTTTCTGTGAAAAAAGAGCTCAGTTTGAACTGGTATTTTCACCTCACTTGAGCCTTTTATATTTGATATTTACAGATGGAGATTATTAAAATTGGTTGTTATGTTTTAATAATGAACTGATTACTTTTAGAAAATGAAGTTTCTATTCAGATCGCCTGGTTTGTAAACTATTTTACCTAACAGAGAGCCCATCTGTGGTTGTGTTGTCTGTCAATTTTTAAAATTCCTCCTATCAAGAATTTGAATTTTGGTTGAGGTCACATGTTGAATCAGCAACAGATCAAATACTTGATTATATTCTTTCTCCTCCACCCATTTTCAGTCCAACTTTTTAAATGGAGACATGGCTAAATCAGAGACATGGCTTAAATTCCAGTTGACCTGCTAAGGCTATTTCTATTTGACACTAATGTGTATCTCCTAGTGCAATGCTAATAAAACTTGTACCTCCAGAAATAGGCTTGAAAGTTCAAATCAAAGAATGAGCATTCTAATCCCTGGTG
The DNA here is from genome assembly GCF_029407905.1 of Bubalus kerabau. Taxonomy (NCBI): domain Eukaryota; kingdom Metazoa; phylum Chordata; class Mammalia; order Artiodactyla; family Bovidae; genus Bubalus; species Bubalus kerabau. Next base: position 5,981,973 of record NC_073643.1, read on the forward strand.
ACAATTGTGTATGAAATTCATAGTAGTTTGCAGGATATCATGTTTCTTGTTTTATGAAACAGAAGAGGATAGGGAGGTAGACACTAAAAACGTACATGGCTTCTCCCTGAAGGTAACTAAAGCTTGGGAGCAGCTGGCTAACCTTGGTGCTTTATTTTTCTTCCTGATTTCTAATGCTCCTTCATCTTGCCAACTCTCGAAGAATCTAGAGAAAGCATCTCATTTTTTATAGAGCAAGACACAGATTCTAGTTCCCTTCACAAAGTGTAAAGTAGGACTTCCATTGAACACCATCTTCATTTTGTCTTCTGTCTCCTGGGATAGACAAGCTGGTGAATGTCCTTATGTTAACTAAGCTACAGTTCAAGTTGGGAGAATGTTGAAGAAATGGATTATTGATTCATATGCATTTTATTATGCTATCAGTTTTTATCATCCCTAGAATGGCAGTGAGCAATCTAGAAGCAAAGATTGGATCTAAATCCACTATCACCTTCACCCAGTACCTAGTACAGGACTGCCATGTGGCAGGCATTCAGTAAATCTTACTGCATAGCAGGAGAATTAGTAAGAGCAGGCTGGGAAAGGGAAGAGAGAGGAAATTAGCTCTTCAGAGAATATTCTTGAATCCTTTCTGAATATCACCAATAGCGCAAAGCAGCTGAGTTAATCATATGCACATCACCTGAATGTGTCATTGGAAATGATTCTTGAGCTCCTCTCCAGGCCCACTGAATCTGAACCCTCAAGAGCAAGGATTGGAAAACTATAACTTATAATTATAAAAAAAATAGGGTAATAAAAATATAATTTATAATTATCACTCTTGGTGATTCTTATGCTCAAGTAATTTTTTTTTAAATTCCAGAAGACAATATTTTTTTTTAATTCACTGAAGTTGATAAATATGTCAGGATTCACTTCTGACCAATATGGAAACACGGTGCCTGGGAGCAAAATGAGAGGCAGTTTCCTTGTTTTAAATTTGGTTCTGAAACCATCATTGTGTTCTTCTTCCTGTGCTGTCTATTCCCTCTCATTGGGCAGCAGAAAAACATTCAATTTTATTCTTATCTGAGGACCTATTATTCTCCAGTGCTCAGGAACTTGAGTATTTTTTTAAAGGAGTTAAGTTGATATTGACTCAGAGAAGAAGTGATCCAGAAAATCATAATCTTTTCTATATATGAGTTACATTTTACCTATTCCTGTAAAGAGAAAAAATAATAAGAAATTATTTTAAAATAATATAAGATCACGTAAAAATGAGAACATTCAAAAACAATGAGAACATTCCTTAAGGCTCTACTTGATAACAGCTTTTCATTGCTGTGATGAAGACAGGCATAGTCACCTTGCCAAACCCTGTTTGTGTACATTTCTGATTTCAAACACATCTAACTTTGGTACCACCATTTCATCTCTATTAGGGTCTATATCAGATAAAGCATTATAAATACTATTGTAAATAGCATTATAAACACTGAGTGATCTGATTGCTCGATTACAGAGGAAATAAGAGGTTCAAATTCCCATGTACCATTTGTATAAATAGAAGTTTTAGATTATTACTTTCTCTCAGTAAGGCATGGTGATCCTCCATAGGTCAAATAGCAGCATCCCACTAGAACAAAAGTTGATCAGAGCCAAAATAATCACACATATCCTGTATCACACGTGGCTTATCAATTCATTTATAATGAGGTTTTGGGCAGTGAATAGCCCTGTCTGAGCCTGTTTCTTCTAGTCCCTGTAAATTACTATTTGTCTATCTGAAAACCTATTTTGTTCTGTTTGCTGAGCACCTTTCACTTGCTAATGATCTTTGCAAATTAAACAGTAGAGAAGAGGCAAGGTTAACTTTTCAAAGCTTCTTTATACTGGGTGAATGAAAAGCAAGAAGCGACCATCCTCTGATGCGCTGTCCCCATCAACAACATTCCCACTAATATCCCCCTCCCCCCACACACACCGGAAAAACTTGTCAGCCCCAGAGAAGAGCAACAGATGCAGACACAGGCGTGTGCACAGCACCCAGAAGAGCAAGTGAGTAGGAAGGGAAGTCTGTTCACAATACCTCCTTGCGGAAGATTAGCCCTTAGATAAGGTGCTTTCCTGCTCCTGTACTGCTTGGTGTCCTGTTTCTATGGAGCTGCTTCAGTTCAGACCCTGGACATGTGCCCTGATAAGGTTTTCCCCAGCGTCATTCCGGGAGAGTGAAATTTCACATCAGCCAAATTTGGCATGAATGGAGGCACTGAGCTCCAAGGAGTTAGCAAGTCTCCCAAGACTGTTGATCAATTAATAGTATGAGAATTCACTCAATATGAGAAATCAAAATTTTGATTTTTCATGAAATTACCTTTGTTGTGCACTATTTCTTGTTTTCTTGCTAATAAAGTTCCTTAACAATCTTGGTGGGAGAAGAGACTGAGAAAAATAGAAAAAGGTCTTAATGTTTGCAACTGAATATGCTTATAGTTATTTAAAACTTGTTGGTTGATGATGACAAGTTTTCTTTTCTAACTGACATAATACAAGTCTTTGAATTCTCTTTCATTTGAAGACTGAGAGCTGCTAGGCACTTGGGCACATGAGTACCTTGAGGTTTGAGAATTCTTCCTTTGTGGAGTGTGGCTAGGATTTTTGATGATAATTATTAAAAGGATTCTGTCATGCCTTTGAAAATGCTCAGTGTTGTAAATAGTATGTTCCATTCCAAAAGCCAGGGGACATGACTAAGTGGGTCTTCGCTCATTTTAAAGACACTGGATGATAATTTCTCTAAAATGAGATTAATGTATGTGTAAAACTTAATAAGAACTTCCCCTGTGGCTCAGTGGTAAAGAACCCACCTGCCAATGCAGGAGACACAGGTTCAATCCCTGGGTCAGAAAAGTTCCCTGGAAGAGGAAATGGCAGCACACTCCAGTATTCCTGCTTGGGAAGCCTCATGGACAGAGGAAGCAGGTGGACTACAGTCCATGGGTCAGAGTTGGGTATTATCATATTCGCAACTGAACAGCAGCAACAGAACTTAATAAGCAAGGAATGTATATGTGCATTCTTCCCAACATTGAATTTTGGGGGTTTTCTTTGGACAGTATGAGAGCAAACCTGTGGCTTTTCCTCTTCTGCTGATTTCTCAACACCTTATGTAATTTCTACGGCTTTCCTGGTGGCTCAGATGGTAATCTGCCTGCAATGCAAGAGACCCCGCTTTGATTCCTGGGTTGGGAAGATCCCCTGGAGTGGGAAATGGCAACCCACTCCAGTATTTTTGCCTGGAGAATCCCATGGACAGAGGAGCCTGGCCGGCTACAGAACGTGTGGTCACAAAGAGTCGGACACAACCTAGTGACTGACACTTTCACTTTATATAGTTTCTAATGACAATATATATTTTCTTATGAATAACTGGCGTGACTGTTTTAATTTTTATTCCAGTGAGCTTTACTGTGTGCTAAAAACAACTTTATAAGCATCTCCATGCAAATCCTACACTATATCTCTAGAACTCATAATTGACATTGCAGGGAAATAATTGAGGACATTACAGGCTTTCTCTGTACTCATTTTGCTAAAGCATGATCTCTGCTTCTGCTTTTTCTTTACAATTCATACTATCCACTTATCCATAGCTCTTGCTCAGTGCACTTTGGCTGCTATAACAAAAACCACAGAGTTGGTAGCTGATAAAAAATATAAATTAATGTCTCACAGTTCTGGAGGCTAGGAGTTCCAAGATCAAGGCACCAGCACGTTCTCATTCTGATGGGAGCTCTAGCCTGGTTCACAGCCTGTGCAGAAGAGGCTAGAGATCCCCCAGGGATCTCTTTCATAAGGGCGGTAATCCTATTCAGGAGGTCACCACCCTCATGATCAAAGCACTTTCCAAAACGCACCCAGCCCCCACACACTGCCCCCCCAATAGTGTCATATGGGGCGTTAGCGTTTCAACACATGCATTTGGGAGGGGGGAGGTCACAGACATTGGAAAAATAGCTACATTTGCCTCCATGTATCAAATCATCAAAAAGTGAAATTTCTCTGTGGCTGTCTAAAAATTTGAACATTTTAAGAATGAAGAAATAAAAGTCAGTTTTCTCCTTGAAACTTGTAGTCAGATTTATACCTTATATCTTAACCTACAGAAGACCTTCTCAAGGGTGTTATGTGCACCATGGAATAATGCAGCTGGGCAATAGGGGGAAAATAAACAGAGTAGGCAGAGGGTGTTATATCTTCATACCTCCTCTAGGTAATAATGGTAGAGTTTGCTTGCTAGGATTGTGGCATACCAAATTATTCTTACATAATATAATATTGCTATTTCCTTTCCAGTGTCTTGTATTTTGAAACCAGAAACAAAATTAGTGCTAATACAAATTTACTACCATGTTGGGCATCTGGGTAGCACTTTGCTATTTTTGCTCAGTCTTATAAACCACCAAAGGAGATATATATATATATATATTTGGTTTCCAAGTTGTTTTTTTCTTGAGCAGTTGCTGGATTGATCCATGGCAAAAACTTGATTCTGACTTGAAAATTACATTGAACCATAGACGACCTACTCAGAATGCAAGACAAGGAAGAATTCTTTCTCTTTTTGAGTTCCCTGGAGAAGAGGGAGGAAGATGAACTCACAGATGAATGTGCCAGGTCCCCACTATGTTTCTGTAATCAGATGAAAAATCCAACTTGTACTTCTGGCTGATTTTCCTGGCTGGTTGGAGATTGAACACAGTAATTTCTGATTCTCAATCCACATTTGATCTGCTGAATATTAATATCTCTCAGTAGCCTAAGACTGCATTTCAATCATCCCACTCATCAATCTCATTTCATTTTCCTACAACAGCATTGGCAAAATGGAGCCAACTACCTCATGAGGAAATGTCATAGCAATGTTTTAGTGTCCTGTTGCTGTCATGTCTATTTTCGTACCCACAGTATTAATCATTGCTTCTGACAAAGGAAGATGTTTATATCACCAGAATAATTAAAATTAAATGGGCTCATAGGTATTTATTAATCACTGCTTCCCTGGTGGCTCAGATGGTAAAGAATCTGCCTGTAATGCAAGAGACCTGAGTTTAATCCCTAGGTCAGGAAGATCCCCTGGAGAAGGGAATGGCAAGCCACTCTAGTATTCTTGCCTGGAGAATCCCATGGCCAGAGGAGCCTGGCAGACTACAGTCCATGGGGTAGCAAAGAGCCGGACAGGACTGGCCAAGTACACTACTGTTGCCACTAACAGTGTTTAGCACTGTCCTAGCCATTGTCGGGGAGAAGGCAATGGCACCCAACTCCAGTACACTTGCCTGGAAAATCCCATGGACGGAGGAGCCTGGTAGGCTGCAGTCCATGGGGTCACTAAGAGTCGGACACGACTGAGCGACTTCCCTTTCACTTTTCACTTTCATGCATTGGAGGAGGAAATGGCAACCCACTCCAGTGTTTATGCCTGGAGAATCCCAGGGACGGGGGAGCCTGGTGGGCTGCCATCTCTGCGGTCGCACAGAGTCGGACATGACTGAAGCGACTTAGCAGCAGCAGCAGCAGCAGCAGAAGCAGCCATTGTCGGGGTACAAAAGAAGGAAAGAGATATATTCTTTCTTTGTTGCTGCCCTTTTTGAGGTGACTTATTACTAGTTCTCATTTGGGTCTATAGCATTTTGAACTATTAATGAATTCCTTTAATATGCAGAAGCATATTATGTGTAATTGCCTGTGTTAACGCAGACACTTTTATCATCTAAAAGAGAGATCATGGGCTAGCTTCATCAACTACATTTCCCTTCTCTTCCTTCTGTTCAGCAACCTAGCAGGCACTGCTGGTACTCTTGCTAGACCCATCTTCTTTGTCTGCACACCTCTGTTGGTACTGTTTTTGTTCAGTCTCTAAGTCGGGTCTGACTCTTTTCTACCCCCATGGACTGCAGCACACCAGGCTTTCCTGTCCTTCACTATCTCCCAGAGTTTGCTCAATCTCATGTCCATTGAGTCAGTGATGCTATCAAACCTTCTCATCCTTTGTTACCCCCTTCTCCTCCTGCCCTCAATCTTTCCTAGTATCAGGGTCTTTCCTAATGAGTCAGCTCTTTGCATCAAGTGGCCAAAGTATTGGCGCTTCAGCATCAGTCCTTCCAATGAATATTCAGAGTTGATTTCCTTTAGGGTTGACTGGTTTGATCTCCTTTCTGTATGAGGGACTCTCAGAGTCTTCTCCAACACCACAGTTTGAAAACATCAATTATTTGGTGCTTGGCCTTCTTTATGGTCCAACTCTCACATCCACACACGACTAGAAAAACCATAGCCTTTACTATATGGACCTTTGTTGGCAAAGTGATGTCTCTGCTTTTTAATATGGTGTCTAGGTTTGCCATAGCTTTTCTTCTGAGGAGCAAGTGTCTTTTAATGGCTGCAATCAGCATCCACCATGATTTTGGATTCCAAGAAAATAAAGTCTGTCACTGTTTTCACTTTTACCCCAACTGTTTGCCATGAAGTGATAAGACCAGATAATCATCATCTTAGTTTTTTGAATGTTGAGTTTTAAGCCAACTTTTTCACTCTCTTCTTTCACCCTCATCAAGAGGCTCTTTAGTTCCTCTTCACTTTCTGCCATTAGAGTAGTGTCATCTGCTTATCTGAGATTGTTAATATTTCTCCCGGCAATCTTGATTCCAGCTTGTGATTCATTCAGCCCGGCCTTTCACATGATGTACTCTGCATATAAGTTAAACAGAGGACAATAGACAGACTTGACATACTCTCTTCCCAATTTTGAACCAGTCTGTTGTTCCATGTCTGGTTCTGACTGTTGCTTCTTGACCTGAATACATGTTTTTCAGGAGACAAGGAAGATGATCTGGTATTCTCATCTCTTTAAGACTTTTCCTCTGAGATCAGTGGCCAACAGATAAGTAAAGACTCACCCCTACTTTGGGACGATTTTCAGATGTGGGTTCTATACATGTCACAGAGCCCCTCACTTTCTCACAGTGGTCACAGCGGTCACTAACTTGATAATGTACTTTTGGGTGGGGCAGCACTGGGTCTTCATTGCATACACAGCCCTCTCTACTTGGGCTTAGCTGCTGCATGGCATGTGGGACTTTAATTCCCTCACTGTGATCAAACCTGTCTCCCCTACATTGGAAAATGGATTCTTAACCTCTAGGCCACCAGGGAAGTCCCTTGATCATGTACTTTTTTTGACTTCTTTTCCTTGCCTGATTTATATCCCCTGCCTCCACTAGGCATTTCCTGGTATCACCTCCCAATTCATATACTTGTACTCACATTTTTGTCTCAGAATCTGTAACTGGGGGAATCCTAACCAAAATAATAGCCTTTTCTAATACAATCTGTTCAGGTGAGAGTCATTCCAAGACTTCATCATTTCCTTCCCCATGTTCCATATTCAGGATATCACTGACATTTTCACAGTAAGCTCACCTTGCCGTGGGATACCCGTTCTGGTAGTCTTCTACATATGCCTGGATCACTGCAGCAATATTCTAACCAGAATTTCTACTTCCAGATTTTATATCTTTCAGATAATCTTGTAAACCACTGCCAGACAAGTTTTACTAATTATCTATTGGTTGCTTGGTCCCAGCATCGGAGACTCTTAGAGGCTCCTATAGGCACATCTGTAGTAGTGACTACAATATCTATGTGCCACTGACGCCCAATAGTTATATTTCTACATGGAACCTCTGTCTCAAATGCCAGTCTTTTAGGTACCCTGCCTACTTCACCTCTGCACTTGAATGCCTATTAGACATTTCAAATTTCAAGTGTCAGAGCTGAGTCCCTGGTCTCCCCACTACAAACCTGCTCATCTGCAGTCTTTCCCATTTCAGTGATGGCAGCTCAATTCTTCTCATTTTTTAGATCCAAAACTTAGGGGATACCCTTGATTTATCATTGCTCCCTTCCTCACAATTCACTTCTAATCTTCTCTTTCTTCTCAGCACAGAAGACAAAGTTCCTTTAAAACTCTTGGGTCAGATCGTGTCCCCCAGTTGCAAAAAGCCAGTCAAGGAATTCCCCTCTCACTCAGGGTACAAGCCAGCCTCCTTACAGGGATATCAGGGCTGATGTGCGGACTTGCTTTATCACCCTGGACCTCATCTTTGCTACTTTTCCCATTTCTCACATCACCACTGTCACGTGAGCTAGTCAGTCATCTCATTCACTCAACAGATGTTTCTAAGCCTTTGGTCTGTGTCTGCCATATTCTAGGTGTTGGGAGTGAACATTGAACAAGGAATGTAGTTCCTATCCTCTTAAAAGTTACATTCTATTAGCTTTTATAGTGTAGTAACTTTACAGTATAATCCTAATTAATTATATATCTCCACTGGTTCAGGCTTGGCAAAAAAAAAAAAAGCAAAATCATTCCCAAAGCTAGAAAGAACAACTCTTGGAAAAAATTCATAACCTTTTGGCTTACTCTTCATTGGCTAAACACTGTCACTCTAGCAGTAAAGGATGCTGGAAATGCAAGTGTTTAGAAAACTATGTTGCTGCCATGAAGAAAATCTGTTTTTTTGTTTTGTTTTGTTTTCAGTTAAGTAGAAAGGAAGAGAAAAATAAAAGGAAATGGAGAATAATACCATGTAGATAACTAGCCATTTCTAACACAGCTGGTACAAAATTTCCTGTGGTTTATAACAGGTCTAGGCCCTGCCTATTTCTGAACATTTTAATCAGAAATGCGTTACTACACTCACTTGTTTTTATATTAGAATAAGGGCTATTTATTACCATCGGCTCAGGAAATGACCCAATCTGGCCTTGTGAGACAGAATTAATTTGCAGTGACTTCAACGGAAAGTTGGCCGCCTTTTAACTTAATAACTTGAAAACTGTCAGTATCCTTTGAAGTTAATGATAGTTGTAAAGTGCAAATAAAACTTTTCCTAAAGGAAATCAAGCTCACCAAGATGCGTAAATGAATGCTCTGTCACTAGAACTACTAATATGTGTGTGAAGCGGGAGTGGGGTGTGAGGGATCGGACCGAGTTTAGAATTTTATTGTTTTGGGTCTGGTTTTGTTTTGGCTTTTGAATTATAGAATGCCTAACAAGTTTTCACCTTGGAAATAAAATGTAAAGCATTTAATGGGTTTCTTCTGTTTGTCAAGTGGAATATTAGAAGCAGAGCTATTTTGTGTGAGAATTTGTGCTGGGAATACTTAAAATATGATTGTCACCTCTGGCATGTTGGCACAGCAAGGCCTCACCAGGTAAATAAACACAGTCTTGTACTTCAGTCTTTCTGCCCTGGCAGGTGATTTTATGAATTAGTATATGGACCCCCATTTTAATTAGCTTTTATTTTCTTTAACGAGTAAAGTTACTGACTGAACTAAGCATAAAAGATTTCATCCATGCAGAAATAGCAAGCAACTCTCATCCAAGTTATGTCAAGTAAAAAGCAAGTCGTTTCAAGGAAACATCAGCAACATATTTTGCATGTGTGATATATAACTAATTTCAGTCCCAACTTAAAGCAGCAAGAAGGTTCCAACAAGGATGGGAAAGCTTTCTCCCCTTGGCACATCCCTGCCTTTCATTTACAAATCAAAGTTTGTTTCAGCAGGAAGTAGCACTTTTTTTCTCTCATTGCTCATTTGTGGGTTTATTCCTATTTAATTTGTTGATCCAAAGAAAGGCCAGATTGACGTCCCTGGGGACTGTAGGTTCCTTTGGTGTCTGGCGGCTGAAGGCAGCATGCAAGAGCTCTGTGTTCACTAAATCTGTGGTGACTTTAGGTTTCTGGAGGAAGAACTGTAAAAACCCTCCTGAAACCTGGGTTGGCACTCTGCCCACGACCATCCCCAAAAGACACAGCAGTGAAGTTAATTTCATTAAGGTGGTTGGAAGAAAGTAAAGGATTCTTTTTCATTAATGTCTTTCTCAAACATGACCTTTCAGGCCCTCAGTTTTTTCTAGAACTCTAATGATTCTAAATTTGCCTGATTATAACAGATACATGTGTGGTTAAAACATTTTCTTTAGGATTCTTCCCTTGGAAATTCTGTTCTTTAAGGTTGGGTGGTATTCTTATAATAGGTACTGCTGATTGTTCTTATCATCAAGGCAAGCTGAAGAAGGCTTCTCTTGTATGAATAGGTATGATGGATCATAGACTGAAAACACTAAGTTTAAGATTATCTCTAAAAGTCTGCTTCCTCATTATGCAGGATTTATTACTGGAATACACTTATAAGGCATTTAGTATCCTTAACAACATGGGCAATGGAGTAGACCATTTCTCTCTTCAAAAAGTGGAAGTAATAGCTTTAAGAGCAATAAAGCTTTCCTAGCAGTGCCAAACTCTGCAAGTATTTAAAGACCTGTAGAAGGCAATGGCACCCCACTCCAGTACTCTTGCCTGGAAAATCCCATGGATGGAGGAGCCTGGTAGGCTGCAGTCCATGGGGTCACTAAGAGTCAGACATGACTGAGCGACTTCACTTTCACTTTTCACTTTCTCACATTGGAGAAGGAAATGGCAACCCACTCCAGTGTTCTTGCCTGGAGAGTCCCAGGGACGCGGGAGCCTGGTAGGCTGCCGTCCATGGGGTCACACAGAGTCGGACACGACTGAAGTGACTTAGCAGCAGCAGCAGCAGAAATCACTGGTGGTATACAGATGCCCTCTTCCTTGGGCTTTGCCATTAGGGAAAAAACAACTTTCTGAAACATTCATACCATTCAGAGGAGTTGTGGGTTTCAAAAGGATACTTTCCTTAGTATCAGAAGGATGCTTTCCTTATTAGGACCTGTGGGAAAGGTGTGTATTGGTAGGTAAGCAGGTTGGGATTGTGTTCTTGGAAAGCAGAGGAGATAGAGGAGCCACCCTCCACTCCTGCCAGACAAAGAGATACCAGGGCCTAAACGCAGTTTTAATATGACTGTAAGCAGTATGGTGAGAAGTTTCACAGTAGTCAATTTCCTGCATGTTGTAAGTACTTGGAAAACTTGCCAGGACAGGATCTTGAGGCATGCGATTCTCCTGCAGTAAAACCATGTATTAAAATCCAATCCAAGTTAACAATAGATTATGAGCCTATCTTAGAGTAGGTGATGGATATCTATTTAAAATCACTAAGCCACCATGCCTGTAACTCATAATTTTTGATACTCTGATATTATCCTGAGAATTTCATGTAATCTTTCTGGATCATGTCACTTATAAGATTTTCATACACAGCTGCAAAATTACTTGATAGTTTATCTGTCATCATCCTCTGCTACACAACACACCCCAGAGATTGTCGACGTGTGTCTCCCAGTCACTACTGGACTATGATTCCAGCTTGTTTCTCATCCTGGAGCTACTAAAATACAGCATCTGTTCTTTCAGTCAGCTTTCAGGTGAATGATTTATGAAGCATTTGAAATCTGCAAAAATCTGCAAGGAAGAGACAGGCCAACACATCCCATAGTTCCTGCTACTCTAAAATTTCTTCGCATTTCTTGACTTGCAGTAGAAAATAAAAGTTGAAATTAGGTCATTTTTAAGTTGAATAAGTCTAGACTAATTGGTTGTTTATGTCTCTTCTTACAAATTAACCCTATTTGTTGCTTCAAATTTGGAAATTTTCTTAATCTATCTCAAAATAAAATAAGACCACATTCTTTTAATTTCAGAAATTGGAAAACACTTTCAGATTTCTGTAACCGCTAAAATATTAATCAGAAAAACCTCTGCCCCAAGAGTTAAAATTTTATTGTCTTTTATTTTGAAGTCTTACAGATTTCCTTTCAATTTATTTACTCCAGTTGATTTATAAAGTAAAGATGTAAAAGTGCCATTGTAAGGAACAGTCCAATTTGGAAAAAGTGAGATTTGGGGCTTGTTTAGAGGGTCTACCTAAGCTGAATTCTGAAGTGGTTTCACTTAATCTCTGCCTGAAAGGCTATAGAATTCATTATTATATATCTGCTTTAGCAAAAATTTGGGAATGAACTTCATGTCTAAAAAAAAGGAAATGGTCACACACAGAAAAAATAACATGGAGGCATTTATTAAGTTCAAACTCCTAGATTCAATTGCAGGCGACCAAATAAAAATACTCCCAGGGAAGTTTCTGGAAATTGTAGATTTTACAAATACCCCTTGTGATTCTTACATTTCCACAAACTTTGGAAGCATCACACTATTGCATTTGTAAGGTAGAATATTATTTGGCCATTAGATTCTGCTCCCAAAGAATTTGTAAGAAGATGAATGATGAAATATTCATAATAAAATACAGAATGATGCAAAACCCTACAGGTACATTCAGAAGGCAGGCCAGAATAAATAAAAAGGATCATTGTAGGGAGTTCCCTGGTTGCCTAGTGGTTAGGATTCATCACTTTCACTGCTGTGGCCCGGGGTTCAATCCCTGGTCAGGGAACTAACAACCCACAAAGCCTTGCATCCAAAAGTGAAAAAGTGTCATGTTAAAGCTGGCCTCGAGTATCCCCTTTTCATTTAGGAAATACCCAGATGTGAATGTGCTTTAAAAAAATAAGGACCAGCAGAAGACAGAGCACAACCAAAAAGGGGCAGAAAAGGGGCTGGGAGTTTTAGTTCCCTGCGTATGTCCTTGGGTCAGAACAGGTTATGTCCAAAAGGAAAAGGAAGGGATGCTGAACAGAGTAAAGAGTGAAGAGACTGATGAGTTAATGAGTCACTGAGTTACTACAGAGTCTGAGGATACCCAGGACACAGCATCAGGGAGGCCCACGACTAAAATTTAAAGTCTTTACCACACAGAGCTGTCCTGGACCTTCCTGGAATTCCCCTCCCACGCCCTGACCTTCCGGAAGCACGCACTGAGGGATTTAAGGGAGAAGGCACCTCTACAATCCACAGACATCTGGAAGCAAGGCGGAAGAAAGAGCACTAATGAATCCATGTGACACAGGACACATGCAGATGTGTTAGACACCTCGGTGCTTCCCCGAGTACAAGAGGGACTCAGAAGCCTAAAAGGCCTGGGTAGTCCTGTGAAGTTGAACATTTTGGTTACACACACACACAGGAAAGTGCTGAACAACAGACCGGGAAAGGTAGAAGTGTTATCTCTGCACGTTGAGATTAAAAATGCTTCATGTCTTGTTTTGTTCTTGTCCTCCGCTAGGCATATATGATCTTGATAACAAAGGAAAAAGTGGTTAAACTTTGATAAATAAAGTTGATTTTTAGATTTTTTTAAACAAAAAAGTTCTAAATGTGGGGAAAAAAAAAACAAACACCCACCAAATCCAATACCCAATTTTAAATCCCACAGTACACAGAGTTGTCATTAGCTAATATTTTAGTAAGACCCACATTGGTCTGTCATGAATAAAACCCAGCTCCTGGGCTCTCCAGTACTGACGTGCTGCACACAGCAATTGGTCCTGAACTGTTGCATCCTGCGGCATGACTGAGCAACCAAGCACAGCACAGCATTGATCATGCATGGATTCCACAGGTTCCAAGTGGGGAAGATATTTTTAATGATTGTGTATTCATCTGTACAATTCTTTTTGCTATGAACCATACAGTGACTTATGGTTTCTTTTCCTTGTTTTAAAGAACTTTTTTTTCTCTATTTAGAGAATAACACGTATGAAACAGTATTATACTTAGTCCATAAACATATCGTTTCTGCTGGTGGGGTAGAACTGAGTTTGAAGGCCACCTATACCCCTACATGTGTAACTTTGCATGAGTTTTTTCTTCTCTCCACAGCCATATTTACCTGCGAATGCTAAGAAAAATCCTCTTATTTGTAGGCTTTTGTGATGATCACATGTAAAGGGCTGACAGTACTCTGTAGCCTATGTGCAAAATAAATTAAGTTGAATTGGTGTTTGCTCATAATAAAAACTTTAGGAGGAAAAACATTAAGAAGGAAGTAAATATGATCTGGAGTCTTGCCTCCAAGGCAAGAAGTACTATCATTTTGCTGACTTTTTATCTTCCTTCTTTGTTTAAACGAAACATACAAAACAGATCCTCTTATACATACTGTATTATAATTTGTTAATATAAAGTAAATCATTTTCTCTGATTTTAAATATGCTTCCAAAGCATATTATTTTCTGTTGCAACATACTTTTCCATTTGTAAGAAAATATCTTTATTTAAATAAAGATACTTTATTTAAATATCATATTGGTGAGTCTAATGGCTATTTCCAAATCATTGATATTTTAAGAAATTGCACTGACTCCTCTCAAAACTAAATATTTGTGCATATCCATGATTATTATCCTAGAATCAATATCTAGAATTCAAATTACTGAACAAAATAGTGTATTTTTAATATATATTTAACACATATTTGTAATTATTGTTAGCATGCCTTGTAGAAAGTCTATGACAATAATTATTTCAAATAAAATAGAAAATAAACAGTTGGTTCAGCCTCTCATTTTGCCCCCCAAAAGGTTCATGGCTTTTAACTTTTTTGTTTATGCTTTGTTGAGATTCCAAAAAAATGACCGATTTTTTTCTCTTGTATATACATAGATGTTTAAGCCTTTTAAAATATTTTACTTCCTAAACTGTCACACGCACTGAGGAGACACTGGTTGACCACCTACTGAAGGAAGGCACACTGCAAGGTGGGCAGCGGACAGATGCTAGCCCTCAGTCAGTGTATCTAAGGGGAGCGGGCCCAGTGCAGCATGCCTGGGACCTCTGGGGGCTTGGGGATGTGTATGAGACTTTAGAAGCCAAGAGATCCCTCTTGGAGAACCTAAACAGGAAAGTTTGACAAGTCCCACCCAAAGAGAACTTTTGTATTTTTTAACTGGACTGTGGTTGATGTACAGTGTTGTGTTAGTTTCAGGTGGAGAGCAAAGTGATTCAGTTATGCACAGTACATATATCCATCTTTTTCAGAGTCTTTTCTCATATAGGTTATTATAGAATACTGAGTTCCCTGTGCTATACGGTAGGTCCTTGTTGGTTATCTTATATATAGTAGATATAGATATATATATATATATATACGCACACACACATATATATATCTGCTAAGTCACTTCAGTCATGTCCAACTCTGCAACCGTATGGACTGTAGCCCACCAGGCTCCTCTGTCCATAGGATTCTCCAGGCAAGAGTACTAGAGTGGGTTGCCATTTCCTTCTCAGAGTATCTTCCAATGCAGGGACCAAACCCGCATCTCTAACATCTCCTGCGTTGGCAGGCAGGTTCTTTACCACTGGTGCCACCTGGGAAGCCATACAGTAGTGTGTGTATGTTAATCCCAAGCTCCTGATTTATCCCTCCTCCTTCCCCTTTAGTAACAGTGGACTGTATTTTATGTCCGTGAGTCTGTTTCTGTTTCATAAATGAATTCATTTTTGTCAGTTTTAGATTCTACATATAAGTGATGTCACATATCTGACTCTCTCTGTCTGACTTCCTTAAGTTAGTGCACTAATCTTGAGGTCCATTGATGTTGCTACAGATGGTGTGCACTGGTGAGATAACAGTGAGCATGGCTGACTCCCATGTTACTTCCAGTGGCATTGTTTCATTCTTTTTATTGTCTGAGTAACATTCCATTGTGTGTACACACCACACCTTCTTTATTCATTCACCTGTCGATGGGCATTGAGGTCGCTCCCGCGTCTTGGCCATTGTGAACGGTGCTGCTGTGAACACAGGGGAGCGCGCATCTCCTCTGATTAGTTTTCTCTGGGTAGGTGCCCAGAAGTGGGATCATAGGATCTTGCGGTAGTTCTGCTGCTAGTTTTTGAGGAACCTCCATACCGTTTTCCATAGCGGCTGCAAAACTTTACATTTCCAATAGTGTAAGAGGTCAAAGGGAACAGACATTTCTGGAGCATTTTTCATAAAGATAAAGATGCCAAAAAAAAAAGATGCCCAGTTTTCCTTATTTAAAACCATAACTGCTGATGTCTTACTACCCACCTGTAATCAGAAAAGGCATAACTCCTGGGGCTGCCAGTGAAGTGAGCTAATTTGCCTAAGAGTTTGCCATGATAAGTGGACTGCTGGCTTCACCCTCAGCTCTGACTCCCAGCTCCACTGTAATTTACACCTGGGTTTTCACCTTTCTTTAAAAAGTCTTTGATACATTTGTAAGTTTTTCCATGGCTGTATGCTTCTCTTCCTTAAATTGATCTCATGTTTATTTTTCAAGGTTTTTTTTTAAACTAATATTTATTAAAATAAGTAAAAGCATATGCTTTCATGTGTACCACATAAAATCATTTTACTCCTTCACTCCCCTCCTTTTGCCAGAGATGAGGACACTTTGCAAGGGTCCATCTGGAGACACTTACTCCTTGCCCAGTGTCCTCAACAGGAACAGTTTCTGGAGATGGCAGGCCAAGTACTGGGATCTTGGCTTCCTCCTGTTGGTTTCTCTGCTCTTGTTCTGTTCTGTGTGGTCCCTGCAGGAACCGGGGATACCTCTTTCCAGTGTGAAGGGTGAATGTCCTTGTCTCAGAGGGGGAGAAAGAAGAGCCTCAGAGGTTCCGCTCCTGTTCAGAGAAGGTGCTTAACACGCCCTGTTTAACTTCACTTAAACAAAGGCCTAGTGACTCAGAGCATCAGCCTTGCTTCAGCCAAGCAGCTTCATTCTCTGGGTGATTCAGGCCTCTTCCATCAGCTGGTCCAGCCTGGTGATTTGCAGTTGCCGGCACAGGTTAAGCCTGTGTGGCCAGGCTTTGTCAGGTAACATTTTCTTCATCAACTATAATGACAATATGAATAAACCCTTCTAGTCAGGGAACGTTTGTTTTATTATGAAGAAAACAGAGGCACTCGAATTCTTTGAACATCTTTTTAAAAGGTCCTCACTGTATCAGCCTCTGTTTGTTATTTGTAGGACATGACAGTTATCTGAAGAGAACCAGCCAGACTTACTCTGACAGCCCCAGTCAGGGGAGAGTGCTCTCAATCCAATTACCTGGTAATCTAGTCAGGACAGGAGTAATTCTAGGCCTTTCTCAGGCAGCTAATCACATTGCCCGGGCATTGGCAGCCTCTCGAAGGAAGCTTTCAGGAACAAGGTTTGGGGCCAGTATGGGCTTCACTGGGCTGGGATTTCCTTGTCAACATCCCCCACACTGAGTCCTTCAGATAGGCTGCCGTCATGGTTCGTGTTGATGCTGTTTTTCTTGTTCCTTCACTGCGTGGTTAAGACGGTCCTAATTCAGCCTCAAGGTCTGAGTCAGGCGGGCTTCCGGCCTTCTTTCTGAATGCAGCAGGAAAGGGCACTGACTCCCAGGTCCACTTCTTTTCTCATGCAGGGATAAATGAAGGATGCTACACAGTTTTCAGGCGAAAAAAGAAAGGTGAAGTACTTCTTTTCCTACAAGGAGAACACTGTGACTTGTGGTCTATTTTGCACATCATTTCTCTGTTGATGTGGATGGTTTTAGAGAGGTTCTATAGAGAGAAGAGACAATGAGCAGATATTCAGCCTGTTGGTGACTCTGAATGTCAAGCTCTAAAGCAATATCAATCATGAGTCATTTCCGTCATCACCATTTTAATAGAGAATTTGAAGACGGAAAAAAAAGGGAAGGAATAAAATACATTCACTGAGCAGGAGAACTTGTGTCGCCACGGTAATTAATACCCTGCCATTTTCTTTCTCTCTGAAAACCCTCATTTAGGATAATTTCATATTATTCCTGTAAATCAGAATGTTTTTCTAGGGCATGGTTTTCCGACACTCCCAACACTGAAGTGTCTCTGAAAAATCATTATACCAGCACCAGACCTCTTTTCTTCTCCCTCCTGTGTTTTGAACATTTCTCCATCTTTGCATAATCACCGCCTGGTCATTCTGAATCCAAACATTTGAATCTAAAAGAGGGGAATTCCAGGCACTCTTTGGTTTATAATGCAGTCATTTCCCCCAAGCTACCTGTGGTAGATGGGCTTCCCAAATAGTTTCTAGCAAACACAACACAACGTATCAGGTGGACACAATGAAAAAGAGGAAACGTGGAAGGCTGTGTTCAATTTTTGGTGATTTTGAGCAGCTTGCCACCACAACGTATTCTTTCTCACTTGAAATTTTAATGTACTTGAAAGTACATGCCCCTAGTGGGATGTGCCTCTGTGCATACACTGGAACTGCTGTTGGACCACAGCTGTATTTGGACCTAGAGGACAAACCACATTGGCCTGGAGACTGGTATGTCTGGGATGGAGCCTACAGATTGATCTTAGATCTATAATGTTGCTTCTGAGGATCTCACCTCTGTATTTGTTTTGGATTTAGATTCCACAAGACTACCACTCGGAGTTTATCTAAAGAGTTCATGCAAACAGCAAATAAGCCCTATTTGGCACTCTTATCCAATATAATATATACATTTTATTCCCTGATTGCAATAACTATAATTGTTTGATTCTAAAGTATGGATATGCAGATGACACCACCCTTATGGCAGAAAGTGAAGAGGAACTCAAAAGCCTCTTGATGAAGGTGAAAGAGGAGAGTGAAAAAGTTGGCTTAAAGCTCAACATTCAGAAAACGAAGATCATGGCATCTGGTCCCATCACTTTATGGAAAATAGATGGGGAAACAGTGGAAACAGTGTCAGACTTTATTTTTCTGGGCTCCAAAATCACTGCAGATGGTGACTGCAGCCATGAAATTAAAAGACGCTTACTCCTTGGAAGGAAAGTTATGATCAACCTAGATAGCATATTCAAAAGCAGAGACATTACTTTGCCAAAAAGTTCGTCTAGTCAAGGCTATGGTTTTTCCTGTGGTCATGTATGGATGTGAGAGTTGGACTGTGAAGAAAGCTGAGCGCTGAAGAATTGATGCTTTTGAACTGTGGTGTTGGAGAAGACTCTTGAGAGTCCTTTGGACTGCAAGGAGATCCAACCAGTCCATTCTGAAGGAGATCAGCCCTGGATTTCTTTGGAAGGAATGATGATAAAGCTGAAACTCCAGTACTTTGGCCACCTCATGCAAAGAGTTGACTCATTGGAAAAGACTCTGATGCTGGGAGGGATTGGGGGCAGGAGGAGAAGGGGATGACAGAAGATGAGATGGCTGGATGGCATCACTGACTCGATAGACATGAGTCTGAGTGAACTCCAGGAGTTGGTGATGGACAGGGATGCCTGGCATGCTGCGATTCACGGCATCGCAAAGAGTTGGACATGACTGAGCGACTGAACTGAACTGAACTGAACTGAAAGTATGGATAAATGTAGTATTACATTTGAAGAGTAGTTCATGCTGGGCATGTATATCAGTGTGACTCAGAATGTGTGTTTCTATTCAGATGGAATTTATTCTCTAGGTCACTCATTGAAATGTTTACCCATTGATTTTATTTAAATGTGTCAATACTCTATCACTCTATATAGCAACTTTCATCTGAAAATGAGAAAATGTTCGTGAGAAATTAATGCCATGGTGACTAATCCTTACAGAAATGTTGCTTCTCACAGAATCAAAATAAGGAAAAATATATGGTGATGACTTGCAATGATCCCTGCATCTCAGTATCTCATTGGCACAAAAAAAGAACTTCAGTTCTTACATTTTGCAAGCCTGTTTCTCAGTACAAGGTAAAACGACTTGCGAATGCATGAGACCCACTAAGGGCACTGCATACTAAGAGTTTATCTGAGCAATGGAACCACTAAGTATTTGCAAATGTGGCATCTTTTCTCTGTTCTAAACACTAGGTCTTGAATGACACAAGTGATTATTATCTACAAATCAGTATACATTATTGATTCCTTTGTTCAAATTAATATCTGCTGATATCTGGCTTTGTATAAGTTCAGTTTTGTGTTTTATTCATTCCTTGCTAGGGTATCTGATGCTGCCTAAGGAATGTCCCAAGGCAAAAAGGTCTCTATATAAAGAACAATAATAAATTCCTTTATTACCATATATGAATGATCAACCTGCCCTCAATCAAGTTAGATTTTTTACAAGGAATGCTATCAACTTTGAACTTTAGTTAAATCATGAAGCAATTATTTTGAGATTTGATCCACTGTGTATTTTTGATCTTACAATTCCACTCTATCATTTTTAATACTGTTTATTCCTCATCACTTTTGTTTTGGATTTTTTTTTAAAGTCAACTCATTTAATGTGTTTTAGTTTTGAGTCAAAATCTACTTCAAACCAGAGATTGTTGTACTTCTTTACACAATTAGGAACGTCAAGGCTGTATACTGTCACCCTGCTTATTTAACTTATATTCAGAGTACATCATGAGAAACGCTGGGCTGGAAGAAGCACAAGCTGGAATCAAGATTGCCGGGAGAAATATGAATAACCTCAGATATGCAGATGACACCACCCTTATGGCAGAAACTGAAGAGGAACTAAAAAGTCTCTTGATGAAAGTGAAAGAGGAGAGTGAAAAAGTTGGCTTAAAGCTCAACATTCAGAGAACTAAGGTCATGGCATCTGATCCTATCACTTCATGGGAAATAGATGGGGAAACAGTGGAAACAGTGTCAGAGTTTATTTTTCTGGGCTCCAAAATCACTGCAGATGGTGACTGCAGCCAAGAAATTAAAAGACGCTTAGTCCTTGGAAGGGAAGTTATGACCAACCTAGACAGCATATTCAAAAGCAGAGACATTACTTTGCCAACAAAGGTCCATCTAGTCAAGGCTATGGTTTTTCCAGTGGTCATGTATGGATGTGAGAGTTGGACTGTGAAGAAAGCTGAGTGCCGAAGAATTGATGCTTTTGAACTGTGATGTTGGAGAAGACTCTTGAGAGTCCCTTGGACTGCAAGGAGATCCAACCAGTCTATCCTGGAGGAGATCAGTTCTGGGTGTTCTTTGGAAGGAATGATGCTAAAGCTGAAACTCCAGTACTTTGGCCACCTCATGTGAAGAGTTGACTCATTGGAAAAGACTCTGATGCTGGGAGGGATTGGGGGCAGGAGGAGAAGGGGATGACAGAAGATGAGATGGCTGGATGGCATCACTGACTCGATGAACGTGGGTTTGAGTGAACTCCAGGAGTTGGTGATGGACAGGGAGGCCTGGCGTGCTGCAATTCCTGGGGTCGCAAAGAGTCGGACACAACTGAGCAACTGAACTGAACTGAACTGACACAATTAGGAATTTCCAAGATGATATTTGGTGTTTTGCAATATGAAAGGCATATGTATTGGTGTATTGGAATCATTCAGTAACTTTGTGGAGATTTTAAAAAATCGACAGTTTGGGTGAATCATTTAATATTACTGGCAATTATCAAGGCCCTCCGTCTCCTCCCCAGTATATATATATATATATATATATATATATATATATATATATATATATTTTTTTTTTTTTTAATTTATGTTCTCTAATTATGTGCAGTTTGGCATAGCTGACATTTGGGGATTCTTGGAAAGCCCTACATTCCTTTTCTTTTTTTTTTAATTTTATTTTATTTTTAAACTTTACATAATTGTATTAGTTTTATCTGTTCAATATGCGCTGGGTACTGTTTGCTGGGTGCCTCATACTGTATGACACTAACTCACAATTCTGCTGTCTTCATGGTGTTATATCTGTACCGTCCAATAGAGTAACCATTTGTCATATGTACGTCTTTAAATTGAAATTAAAAATTCTATTTATTAGTTGCACTAGTCACATTTCAAGTGCTCAAGAACTCTGTGAGTAGCGACTTCCCGACCGGACAGGCAGATGTAGAATAATTCCATCATTGCAGGAAGTGCGGTGGCCAGCAGGGCCTTAAATGCTTAACAGACTTCCAGAGGAGAGACCTCCATTAACCCAGAGGCAGAGAGCAACTGTAGCCAGACAGTTCCAGGTTCAATACCAGAAGCAGCAAAGTCAATATAAGCAGCCGAGACTCTCAGAGGTACACATGTGTAATTACACCTCATCATGTGTTCTCACTGCAATTATATGAAATCATTCAAATGTTGGTTTTATTCATTCTTTCAAAGGCACAGGGCCAGCAGCCTCTTGACAGCTTTGTTTTCTTACTTCATTGCTGTTAACGTATCACCTAAGGACTCTTAAAATATGTCCACCTTCAAATGCTAGTTAAGGCTTCTAAGCGGTGCTTCTGTTTTCTGTCCATTCAAAGTCATCTCTATCCCATGCCAGCCAAGGACTCGTTTTTCTCTTCTCCACTTTCCCCAATCTTTTCCTGTTCCTGCAGTTCTGCTTTTATGATGTTTAGTTATCAAAGGAAAGAAAGGGGGAGACTTAAATGTGTCTTCTACACTAGATATTCTATTTTCAGAATCTCCCTCTTGGTATAAGTGGGAAAGGCTTTGAAGCAAGTCAGCTCCCTTCTGCACTTCCATCCTCCTTCTGAACTATGTGTACGTAGGATTATCTGGGAGCAGACATCTGGCCTCTACAGCATCCTTCTTTTTTATCAAATGCGGGGCCCTGAATATGCTCACAGGACTGTGGTAGCCCCTTCCAGAAAGTATCTTCACTCTCTGTGGACACGTATTCTTGTTCTCGAAAGCTGGGACTCATCAAACTAAAAAAAAAAAAAAAAAAAAAACTGATCAAACTTTTCCCATCAAATGACCACAGGAAAGAAGACTAAATGTCGCATTGTCAGTAGAAGGGAAAATTCAAGACAGTAATTTATTGTGAAAGTGAAAGTCGCTCAGTGGTACCCAACTCTTTGCAACCCCATGAACTACACAGTCTGTGGAATTCTCCAGGCCAGAATACTGGAGTAGGTAGCCTTTGCCTTCTCCAGGGGATCTTCCCAAACCAGGGATCAAACCCTGGTATCCTGCATTGCAGGCGGATTCCTTACCAACTGGGCTATCAGAGAAGCCCTGATAATTCATTGTGGAAGAAAATAAAATGCACAAAGTAAAAGAGGTTGTGTCTTCAAAAGCTTAGGAATTTGAAGAACTCTAGATGATTAGGAATGTGTTAGATTTGACCAGACTGTGTATTCAGGTAACCTCTTCTACAAACATGCTTTGAGACAACCCTGAAAGGGTAAGATTTGGGGAATTCATAGCACTCTGATATAGATAAATGAGTTTTTAAACTGAATTCTTGGCATAATTTTTTAACTGATCATACCCATTTCTCTTAAAATATAAAGGTTATTACATATATATGTGTGTGTGTGTGTGTGTATATATATATATATATATTTTTTTTTAATCCTCAAACCTTTTATCACTGTTCTGCTACTCACTTTTACTTTCTTACCTGCTACCTCCCTCCATAAGCACCTCATATTTTAGCAATATTTAGCGTACTGTAGGTCCCAGAGCAAGCTGGGCCCCACTTTTACCATAACTAGAATGCACTTTTACGATCAACTACCTGGAGAACTTGGGTTCATCACTTACCTCTGCTCCGGTGCTCCATCTGTAGTGAAGTGTCCATTGCTTCATGAAAAATGACCCTAGCACTTAGTGGCATACAGCAGCCTTTATGAGCTCGCAGTCTCAGTGGCTGAGGAATCCTCGGGTAACTTGGCTGGACACTCTGGCTTAGGGTGTTTCACAAAGCTGTACTCAGAGTGTTGGCCAGGACTGCACCTAAAGGAGTGTCTGCTTCCAAAATCACATACCCAGTTGTTGGAAGGACTCAGATTCTTGACACATGGGCATGCCCAGTGGGCAGTATGGCAAGAAAGCAGAGCCAGAGAAAATGTAAAGGCAGGATCACAGCTTTATGTTACCTAATCTTGGAAATGCCATCCTATCTCTTTGGTCCATTCTATTTATTATGAACAAGTCACTAAGTCTAGCCCACACTCATGGGGAAGGCATTGCACAGAGTGTGAAGACCAGGAGGGAAGGCCTTTGGCAGTCATGTCAGACACTCCTTACCAGATATCCCCCGGCCCAGATGATCTCAGGGATGCCAAGTATGGGGTCCTGATACTACCTAAGACCACACTTCCCCACTGAATTCTGGTGACCACTTTCCGTATCTTACTGGTTTTCATGTCCTTGGTGCAGTGACTCCATGGAAGATGTATACAAATACTTGCTAAGTCACATCAGTCGTGTCCGACTCTGTGCAACCCCATAGACGGCAGCCCACCAGGCTCCCCCGTCCCTGGGATTCTCCAGGCAAGAGTACTGGAGTGGGGTGCCATTTCTTTCTCCAGTGCATAAAAGTAAAAAGTGAAAATGAAGTCGCTCAGTCATGTCTGACTCCTAGCAACCCCATGGACTGCAGCCTACCAGGCTCCTCCGTCCATGGGATTTTCCAGGCAAGAGTACTGGATGGGGTGCCATTGCCTTCTCCTATATGAATACTAGTTGAAGGATTGAATGAATGAGGCCACTGTGAAGATTTATATAAGGATGGCTAAAATCCATTGGATCTACCAAATATATCATACAGAGGGTTTTCTGATATAACAGTACATGTGAGCTCCTTAAGGACTTCATATTCTGCAAAATCATGCACTAAATATAATGAAACTTACGGAAGAAACATAAAGATATGACAGACCCCACTAAATCTATGAAAATTCATAACCCCAGCACTTATAAAAATACTAGCAATGCAAGTTTCCACCCTAGGGTGAGTTTGTGCACCTTCCAGATGTAGGTATTGGAGGGCATTCAATTTTCCCAGAGACTCCTTATAGTAGAATTTTAGAAACTAAGTTCAGCTGCCTTTAAAAAAAAAATAACCTACTGTTTTAACATGAGAAAAAAATGTCTTTGCCGCTTCTTGACCTGCCTTTACAGCTTTGTCAGATGAATTAGTAGAATAGAAAGCAGAGAGGTTCTTGAAGCTTCTATGAGTTTTTGGTTTTCTCTTTATATCATTTCCCAAATCCCTACAAAATGCACCCTGAATGCATGGAAGGCAATTTTGCAGAATTCTTAACTTTTTCCTGAAGATCTCAAAGTGTCTGCTTTTTTTGGCTGTTTATTTTGCATTGTTTCCTGTTATTAATTTACTTTTTACTTGTCAGAAAGCTTAGCCCTGCTCACTTCAAAGCATTAGCAAGCTTGGGAGAATCTCAGAGGAGCCATACACTTCCATGTTATCCTTACATCTTTATCTTATTTTTCAATTGCATATGAGTTCATTCTTGTCACTGAAACACCACATACAGGAGAACAAACTGTCTCATTCTTCTAGCTTTAGGAAAATCCCCTAGGAAACATCCAACTTCATCACTGGTTTTCAGAGTACAGAAGGTGTCCTTAGGCCTTTTGACACAACTCACATGGTAACTTTGTCCTAATTTCTAACTTTTGAACTAATTTTGATTTTAAATTAAGCATAACTTCTTTCATTCAAGCTTCTCAACATCTATTCTTCCGTCATTCTCTCCTTCCCTTCATCCCTTCTGTTCTCATATTATTTTCCTTTACTTGTAATTAATTTTGAATTTGTATTTTATTTACTTTTTGAATAGATAATATGTTCACATGGCAGTATATGTCAAGAAGCATCTCCTTCTCATCTCAACCATCACTAAGATAATTTCTATCCTAAAGTCTAGGGGATCATGCTATCCTCATTTGGAGTTGTGAAAAGGACATGTTACCAATCAAATTTTTTAAATTGGAGGCTAATTACAATATTGTAGTGGTTTTCACCATACATTGACATGAATCAGCCATGGGTGTACATGTGTTCCCCATCCTGAGCCCCCCTCCCACCTCCCTCCCCATCCCATTCCTCAGGGTCATCGCAGTGCACCAGCCCTGCACACCCTGTCTCATTTTTGTCATCAGATTCTAACACATGATATTTTTAACTCATATAAGTACATTTCTGTTTTGTTTTAGATAACTAGAACCTCCTTGATTCCAAACAGTTGAGAAATACAGAGATTTCTATGTGTTGGCATATCCCCGTTGTCCTAAACATGCAACACACAGGAGTGGGTGTGGCTATAACTTCCTCAGCTGTAATTCCATCCTGTTTGGTTTTTATAAATATAAATTCTCTTGTAAAATTTTTTACTCAAATCTATAAATTTTCAAACAATTTTGTAGGGATTTGGGAAGTGACATAAAGAGAAAACCAAAAACTCATAGAAATGACAGTTATTTAAGATATCACCAAGGTGCTTGTCAAGGTATATGGAACCCAGATTAAGTAAGAAATCCAAGACTTTTAAATTTCTATGCCTTCCATTAGCTAATTAATATTTATTTGCAAAACCATAATTTTAGGTTCCCCTGCTAGTGACCTTATAACTACATACCTGACATGTATTTGAGGAGGAATTCACTAGGAAGGCAGAATTTTGTTGCTCACATATATGAAACAAGAAACAAAACTAAAATTTCTCAATGGAAGGTGTTTTTGGAAGTTTCTAGGTTAATTCAGGTAAAAAAAAGAGAGAGAGAGAGAGAGAGAAAGAGGAAGTTAATGGTGTTTTACAGGCAAAACATTTGGAGTCTATTTCTTAAATATTTCCAAGATTTGTTCTGTGACAGCCCTCTTATCTCAGAGGTGTCGAGGAAACTTCTATACCGAGTCACATGCTCTCTTGTGAATTTCTGAACTTGCCAGAAAAGCAAACTTCATTGTACTTTCTGCTACTAGTGGCTGAACTCTAAATTCCAAAGTCTACTTTATTCCCTTTGCACTGAACATACATGAAAGTTAGAAGAATGAATTTGTAGGAAGCAAAGACACACAGCAGCAGGAGTCCTGTAGGTGGGCACGTGGAGTAGAAACAGCCTCGGTAGTCAGATTCCACGGGAAGGAGCAGATTAAGAAGAAGACAGATATTTGGAGATATTGGTTAGAAGAGAGTCATAATTTGGAAAAAGAAAAGCCCTCATAAATATTACTTGTTAAGATTTGCTTAAAGCCTTTTTAATAGCAACATCATGGCAAAACATTAGATCCATGTAGACCTGGTATTTATTTCTAGACCTGCTGCTTAGTAGCTATGAGATCTCAGTTCAGCCACTTAAACTCTCCAAGTAACATCTTGGCATCTGTAAAATTGCGATATGCATACTTACATGTCATGGTTATTCTGAAGACTAAAGATATTGAATAGGTAATTTAAATGTAAGACCTGGAAAAGACTAAGTTATAACCACTACTGTGACTTCTCTTATTTATCCTCCTCTTCATCATCACTGGAGAGGCATAATTCTGCTGAAAACCTTAAAGATGACACAGAGCTGAAGGAAGACATCTCTGAACCATGTTTAACCACTCAAGGCCAGAGATGGAGTAATTTCAGGACTAATCTTGCTTCCTTGTAGCTGAAGGATTCTAAGCCATGGGCGAGGATGACAATGTGTATTTATGGGCTTCTAGGTTATAATAGTCTTTGTGCCTAAATCTTGATTAACATAATCATCCTAACACAGTAATAGCACTTCCATTGTGGTATTTGCCCATAGCAGTCAGGGTATATTTTTTCACCCAATAAGCCTTGTAGATACTCCTCCAAACCACCAATATCAAGCACCATAATATACCTCTAGTAATCATCCTGTTACAGTTCTACTTCTCATGACTTTGCAATGAGTCACATTTCTTGGCCATGTTACCATGCTTGGGAAAGTCTAGTATTTTTCTTAGAACAGCAGTTACTCTGTCCTCAAGTCCAAGGTGTGCTTGGTCAGGCCCTATTTTCAGGGTCTCCATAAAGCTTGTTATGTATTCACTCATTTGGCACACATTTACTGTTCTGTGATCAAGAATTCCCATGTGTAGCATTTTGCATCCTTTGTGAGTGGCCTTCCTTCCTGCTCCTTCTATGCAAGAAGGAGGGGTTGACATTGAGACCATTTGTAAGTAACTTAACTGCTACCTCTGCCCAACCATTTTAGCAGCTGCCACTATAGACACAGTGTTTAAGTCAGACAAAGAAAAACAAATACCATATGATATCACTTATGTGTAGAATCTAAAAAATGGTACAAAGGAACTTATCTACAAAACATATAGAGTCACAGATGTAGAAAATAAACTTATGGTTCAGTTCAGTTCTGTTCAGTTCAGTCACTCGGTCGTGTCTGACTCTTTGCGACCCCATGAATCACAGCACATCAGGCCTCCCTGTCCATCACCAACTCCCGGAGTTCACTCAAACTCACGTCCATTGAGTCAGTGATGCCATCCAGCCATCTCATCCTCAGTCATCCCCTTCTCCTCCTGCCCCCAATCCCTCCCAGCATCAGGGTCTTTTCCAAGTTACCAGGGGGTAAAAACTAGTATGGATAAATTGGGAGATTGGGGTTGACATATACACACTATCATATATAGAATAGGTAACTAATCAGGACCTATTACATAGTACAAGGAACTCAATCATATTTAATAGCCTATATGGGAAAAAAATCTAAACAAGAGTGGATATATGTGTATGTACAAATGATTCAGTTTGTTGTATACTTGAAACTAACATAACATTGTAAATCAAAGATACTCTAATAAAAAACTTTGAAAAGAGGAAAAAACTGGGAAAGTGGTAGGGGAAGACTCACAGAATAGACCGTGCGCATAATCCCACATCTGATCATTTTAAACCCATTTCTCAAATGATCAGCTTGCATGTTGTAAGGGAGGGGTTTGCGGATGGAAGAATCAAGATCTCTCACTTCTTTAATGATATGTAAATGTAGGGCCACAAACTCTTATGCCTTCAGGGTCACCAGGGATTACAGCCCCCAGGCTGTCACACGGATGCTGCAGCGAATGGAACAGTGAAAGTCTGGAGAACAGGGGAGCATCTCTACTCTAAGGGGCCCTGAGACACAGAAATATGTGCTGGATGTGACCCCATCTTCTGCTTTTCCAAAAGAAGTCAAAATACATGAATCAATGTGTATGTAAATGTATGATTTTTGAACATTAGCAACCATTTTGAGAAGGCACCATTAGATCACAAAACCTGACCTCATTGACTGTGGCCCCAGAAGACTGAAATGTTGCCTCTAAATCCACATGCTTTGCTTCATATAGCCATGAAACTGTAGCCTTTTTGTTTTATTAAACAAGCCCTCTTGTTTTATTTTATGATTTGCCTCACACTTTCTTCCTTGGTGTATTCATCTGTGAAATAGGGGTAAGAGCATTTGTTTCTCTGTCTCCAAAGAATCAAGGATCTTGGCGCCTGGGAAGATGAATGAGGTCATTTGGTTAAGCACTCCTTGCTGGGTGAAGAGTGATGGCTTATAAATGCTAGTAGTGTTTGAATTATGTGAGCTTTCATGGAAAGAGAGCTGGACCGTTTAGCTCCCCCTCTGCAGGGAGTTATGAGAGAGGAAGCCAGGGAGGAAGAGACTGGAAATACTTCTTCATGACTGCGTCCTGGGATGAACTATGAAATGACATTGGGGATGCCATGTTTGTGTCCGTGGTACTGTACAGCGCAGTGTAACCTGGAGACAGCAGAACCCTCACTGTGTGAGTCTGTGATTTTGCATCTGTTGGAAGAGTGTGAGCAAATGCGGATGAGCTGTCACCCTAAGGGTCTGGCTCACAGTCCTTTTTTATGCTATGATCAAATTGTCCTTTATTCACTGTCTCGTACAATAGTCTAGCTACTGACAAAACCCCCCACATCACTGTATTCACCCACTGACAGCTGATGCGTCTTTGAGATACTCCTAGTTGGTGGGTGGCATGTCCCATGAGGATTCGGAAAACTGACACTTTCCCATCCGGTGGCTCTCCACGCTCTGGGCCAGAGAGTAGGGCATTACCCGTAAATGACGATTATGAGCCTCACCTGAAAGCACATACCGTTTCTGCTCACATCCTCTTGGCTAGAACTCGGTCACCTTGCCGCACAAGGGAGGCTGGGAACTACAGGCACAGCCCCCCCAAAGAAGAGGAAATCTCTGTGACTGTCCATGGTCACTGCCAAGCTTCAAATGTTTTCAGACACTTGTCCTCCTGTTTATCACCTGCTGAATGTACAGATGATTCCTTTAACACAAGGCACTGGAGTTAGAGTCTGCTCTTCCCTTTATTCTGGTGCACCTCTACGGCTTGGTTACTGGCTTCTTGGTTTTTGTTACACTAAAAACAGACATTTTAAACTGTTGTGTCAGCTTTTGCTTTGTTCTGTTTTAACCCCTGTGTTCTTTCTATCTGCTAATTGCATTTTTCATCTTATTACTTAAGAGGGAGGTTTCTTCTCCATTGAGGTTTTTTTTTTTAATATTTATTTGTTTTTTAATGAGTTGGGTCTTAGTTAGGGTGCACGGACTTTCTAGTTGTGACAGGCCGGTTTCGTTGCTCTGAGGCATGTGGGATCTTAGTTCCCTGACCAAGGATCGAGCTCACATCCCCTGCACAGTAAGGCAGATTCTCAACCCACTGAACCAGCAGCAAAGCCCCTCCATTGAATGAGGAGTATTGAATTTGAATACTTGTGTTGTCAGGAAGCATAGGCAGCCTCTAACATCACCTGAGACTGTCTATAATGTTCATAGCTATGGCTCCTGGTAGAAATTATTAATCCCTGGGCAGAAACAAAAATACCTGTTCATGATTTTTAGTGTTTGATTCTGAGACTGTCATGAGAGGCAGAGTTCTGTTTGGAGTGCTGTGTAATGTAAAAATAAAATGACTGAATACTATGGAATTATACAGCGACTTTGATTAGTATAAACGGTCAATACCAATCAATACATACAAAGCAATACAAATGTTCCTGCTGTTTTATAATAGCACAGTGTTTTATATGGCATGGCTGTTAATGCTTGATAAATGATAAGGGAAAAGAAGATAGATACATTCTCACCAAACCTGGCACTTTTTATGAGGATTGGGAATCTGAGTAGGTATGAAAAACAGAGGCTTAATTAACCTTTGACAGAGCTTCTGTTCAAAAATTCATGAAAACTTCAAGAAAGGTAAATAAGTGACAAAAATATCCTCTAATAATTGTCAATCTTTGGAAGGAATGATGCTAAAGCTGAAACTCCAGTACTTTGGCCACCTCATGCGAAGAGTTGACTCATTGGAAAAGACTCTGATGCTGGGAGGGATTGGGGGCAGGAGGAGAAGGGGACGACAGAGGATGAGATGGCTGGATGGCATCACCGACTCGATAGACGTGAGTTTGAGTGAACTCCGGGTGTTGGTGATGGACAGGGAGGCTTGGCGTGCTGCGATTCATGGGGTCGCAAAGAGTCAGACATGACTGAACGACTGAACTGAACTGAACTTGATAGGCAGTTGGGTATAGGGATTAAGAGCTCTAGACTTGGACTCCCCAGGTTTCAGTCCTAGGCATATCAAATCCTGCCTGCATTTCCCTGCAAAAAATTTGTTTCTTCATCTGTAAAATAAATTATAACAAAAATAAAACTCATAATACCTTAGCAAGGATAAATAAGTAGATGTTTGTGAAAAACTTGTGACAAGTTATGACCAGTTAAGAAGCGCTTGTAAGGTTAGTTGAAAGAAAGCATCACAGAGAAAGAAAAGCATTTCCTTACAGAGAAAAATAATTTAAAACAATACTGCTCAAAATGTAATGGGCATACATACCAGTACCTAAATGTCAAGTTGCTATGGAGATCGGGTTGATTAGGTATGCCATGGAGCCTGAGATTATGTATTTCTTCCAAGTTTCTAAATTACATTGACTTTGCTTGTCCTTGGACTACACTTTCAATACAAAGAATTAAACTTTATGGTATATCAAAATCTGAATATTGAGTTGTCTGTTGTTTATCTAGGAATGTGATGAATTGATTCCTGGCAGTTGATGAGAAAGAGAAATTGCTCTTTGTGGTGTAAAATATCTGAAACGCTTCAATAAGTGAGCAACAGATACTGTTGAATGAGATGCTTGAGGAGCAAAGGAAAATCCAAAATTTCATGTGTGTCAGATTTTGTGTCAGGAATTATTACAGCTTGGAAATGTTGTCTTAAGAGTCAGTGATATAGGGCTGATGGACTTCAGCATTGATAGAACTTTTCGTTATTCTGTTTTTTGTTTTTGTTTTTTTTAACATGATTCCTTTGGGCTATTGTCTACCATTAGCTGATCTGGCATTATTATTTCTTTAACATGCTGAAGAAAAGACTAAAAATTTAAATGAAAGACAGTAGTTTACTTTTAAGTTTGTCTAGTCTTTTTGGCTCTCATTTCTGTAAAGGTTGCTGCATCTCTTTTTCAGAGCAGTGTCTGCTAAATTACTAAATTTAGATAACTACTCTTTCCATTAATATCACCTTTTCCCCTTAATTGTTTACTTAGTAATGCATTATCTTGCTTCATGTGTGTCATTGTTAAAGCTTCAGATTCTGAACCTTTTCATATCTCTTGGTCATCTTTCGAGGTATGTTTCCTCTTTTCCTTTATCTTTATTTTTAAAAAATTAAATTAGAGTATAGTTGATTTACAATGTTGTGTTAGTTTTAGGTTACAGCAAAGAGAATCAGTATATGTATATATATACACACACATATATCCATTCTTTTTTAAGATTCTTTTCCTGTGTAAGCTGTGGAAGATTATTGAGTATAGTCTCCTGTGCTATATAGTAGGTCCTTATTAGTTATTTATTTTATATATAGCACTGTGTATATGTCAATCCCAATTTATTCTTCCCCCTGGTAACCATAAGTTTATTTTCTACCTCTGTGACTCTACTTCTGTTTTGTAAATAAGTTCATTTTTACCCTTTTAGTTTTAGATTCTACATATAAATGGTATCATTTATTTCTTTCTCTGTTTGACTTCACTCAGTATGACAGTCTCTAGGTCCATCCATGTTGCTGCAAAATTCAGTATTTTGTTCTTTTTAAGGTTGAGTATTATTCCATTGTGTGTGTGTGTGTATGTATGTGTGTGTATATATATATATACACACACACATATACAGTGTCAGACTTTATTATATATATGTGTGTGTGTGTGTGTGTGTGTACACCACACCTTCCTTATCCATTCATCTGTCTATGGATGTTTAGGTTGCTTCCATGTCCTGGCTATTTAAAGGTTGTTTCCGTGAACACTGTGGTGCAGGTATCTTTTCAAATTGGGGTTTCCTCTGAGTATATGCCCAGGAGTGGGATTTCTGGGTCATTTGGTAGTTCTATTTTTAGTTTTTTAAGAACCCTCCATACTGTTCACCATAGTGGCCATACGTTCCAACCAAGAGTGTCTTTTCTCCATCTATGTTCGTGCCTCCTTTGTCATAGACTAGGTGACCATCGGTGTATAAGTTTATCTCTAGACTTTCTATCCTGTTCCTTTGGTCTCTATTTCTTTTTTTAATAACAGTACAACACTATTTTGATGACTGTAGCTTTGTAGTGTATTCTGAAGTCAGGGAGCCTGATTCCTTCAGTTCCGTTTTTCTTTCTCAAGACTGCTTTGGCTTTTCAGGGTCTTTTGTGTTTCCACACAACTTGTAGATTTTTTTTGGTCCTACTTCTGTGAGAAATGCCATTGGTAATTTGATAGAGATTGCACTGGATCTGTAGATTGCTTTCGGTAGTGTAGTCATTTTCTTTTCTTTTTTTTTTTTTTTTTTTTTAAGTGCATACCTGTCACTAATTACTTTATTTTTTTTAATTTAATTTTATTTTTTAAACTTTACATAATTGTATTAGTTTTGATTCTTCCACTCCAAGAACATCTGCATCTGTTTCAGTCATCTTTGATTTCTGTCATCAGTCTCTTATATGAGTAGTTTTCTGAGTAAAGTCTTTTGCCTCCTTGTTGCTGTTGTTTAGTTGCTAAGTTGTGCCCGACTCTTTGCAACCCCATAGACTGCAGCACACCAGTCTCCTCTGTCCTCCACTGTCTCCTGGAGTTTGCTCAGGTTTATGTTCATCGAATTGGTGATGCTATCTAACCATCTCATCCTCTGACACCCCCTTGTCTTTTTGCTTTCAATCTTTCCCAGAATCAAGGTATTTTCCAGTGGTCTGATTCTTCACATCAGGTGGTCAAAGTATTGGGATATTTGCCTTCTTAGGTAGGTTTATTACTGAGTATTCTATTCTTTTTGATGCAGTGGTAAATGGGATTGTTCCCTTAAGTTCTCTTTCTGATCTCTTGTTGTTAATGTTTAGCAATGTAAGAGATTCTGTGTACTCATTTTGCATCCTGCAGCTTTACCAGATTCATTGGTGAGCTCCAGTAGTTTTCAGATCACATCTCTAGGACTTTCTGTGTATAGTGTCATGTTATCTGCTTAGAGTGACATTTTTACTTCTTTTCCAATTTGGATTCCTTTTATTTCTTTTTCTTCTCTGATTGCCATAGCTAGATTCTCCAAAACCATGTTTAATAAGTGGCAAGAGTGACATCCTTGTCTTTTTCCTGATCTTAGAGGAAATCCTTTTGGTTTTTCACCATTGAGAATGGTGTTTGCTGTGGGTTTGTCACATTTGACCATTATAATGTAGAGGAAGTTCCCCCTATGCCCACTTTCTAGAGAGTTTTTATCATAAATGGGTGTTGAACTTTGTCAAAAGTTTTTTTTTTTGCTGCTGCTGCTGCTAAGTCACTTCAGTTGTGTCCGAGTCTGTGCGACCCCATAGACGGAGGCCCACCAGGCTGCCCTGTCCCTGGGATTCTCTAGGCAACAACACTGGAGTGGGTTGCCATTTCCTTCTCCAATGCATAAAAGTGAAAAGTGAAAGGGAAGTCACTCAGTCATGTCCGACTCTTAGCGACCCCATGGACTGCAGCCTACAAGGCTCCTCCATCCATGGGATTTTCCAGGCAAGAGTACTGGAGTGGGGTGCCATTGCCTTCTCCGTTTTTGTTTTTGTTTTTTTTTCCTACACCTATTGAAATGATCATATGGTTTTATTCTTTAGCTTGTTAATATGGCGTATCACATTGATTTGCATATATTGAAGAATCTTTGTATCCCTGGGATAAATCCTCCCTTTATTTTAATAGAATTGTACAGCTTGGTCAAGGTTTTAGGTGATGTTGGCAGTGGCCTGCTGCTGGGCTTTGAAGACCCTCTACAGAGGGTTGAATTTCCACTTTTCCCTTTGTTCTCCTTGCATTTTTCCTTCTGTATATTTCCCTGTCAAATGGTATAAGCATACAACTCAGAGATAGACAAGTAAGCTCCTAGGAGCTAGGACTCCAGGGCACCTGTCTAATAAAAATCTCAGCCCTTACTTCCTGTCAAAGGTCTTATGGCCACTGTGTGCCCTCAATACACGTATTTTCAGTTCATAGTCAACCATCCTGTTTATTATTTTGCATAATTATCTACTGAGCAGTGTACACATGGCATTTGTAATGGCATTCATGTGTCCTATTTTAAGGAAAAGAAATCTATACTTAAGGGTTTGTTACATGGGATTGTTCTTTTAAAAATGCAACACATGGAGAAAAAAGGCATGTGATAATTGTGATCATAATTAGCCATATATATATATATATATATAGAATTATGAGTCATGACTTTTTTAAATTGAAAGCATTGAAAGAGAGCCTAATTATGTATTTTGACATCTTCTAGTGTTTTCAGCAAAAGTAGCAGTTTATATTACCTATTTCTGAGTATTGGATAAAAAGGAGGGGACCTTAAGATAAGGCTTCCCAGGTGGCACAGTGGTAAAGAATCTGTCTGCCAATGCAAGAGACGTGGGTCTGGAAGATCACCTAGAGAAGGAAATGGCAACCCACTCCAGTATTCTTGCCTGTGAAATCCCATGGACAGAGGAGTCTGGGAAGCTACAGTTCATGAGGCTGTATTTATGAGTTTTGGAAAAGAGGGGACATTAAGATTAACTGACAGTAAACAAATGTATTTTTCTGGCTAACACACAATGCCATGTATATATAAATATTAACCTATTTCAAATCTACATTGTAGAGTAAAGCCAGATATTCTCCAGGTACAAATTTGACAATGAAGGACGAGCAGGCATTCCCAAAATGACCAAAAGTTGACGATAGGGCCAAGTTGTCAACACTAACTGTGAACAGGCTGAACTGCAGCACCAGGAGAAAACGGGGATTGGAAGTAAGGGCTTCACCCCCAAAGTTATCTCACATACTAAATTGTTGACGGCTCTGCCTTTCTCCAAATAACTGTTACCTCTAAATTCTACCTATGTAATTCCTCTCACATCTTGAGGTTTCTTCTCCCTGGGAAGCCAGGAATGAAAGATGTGGAAATGAGAGATTTTTCCAGATAAGAGCCAACAGGTTGGCCATACAAAACATGTGCTACTAAGACACCAGCTTTATACTTTATTTATTAGCATAAATGATATAGCACATGTGGTCCCTCCAAGAGTATCTTTAGCTGTGACTATAAATCTGACCCAGTTTTAATACATGTCTGGGGTTTTTGTTGGTATAAGCTTAGTATCTACCAACATGGAAGACAGTGGGATCTTTCTGAGCAGAGGTTCCTGCCTAATGGATAGTTCTTCAGAGACAAAAGTTGTGCTTTATTTTAACATTCTTGGTCATATAATGCCTCTCATAGAGTAGGAACCAAAAAAAAAAAAAAAAAACCTGAGATTGAATTAATGCTGTCTCACCACACTTTCCCCCCGTGATTTAATGTAATAAATAAAAAGTAGTTTCTAGTTATAAATCATGTCCATGCACATTTCATGAGAGAGGGGGAGAGACAAAGAAGAGAGATTTAATGCCTATCATACCTATGAAGTACACAAAGGTTCAGTGACTTTTAAAATTCCTTAGTAGTCAATGGTAACATAGTCCAACAATTATAATCGAATTTTTGCACATTGAAGATTTCTACTCTGGGTCAGTAGTACTATTTGGGGGTATGTAAAGAAAAGCAGTTTTCTATAGTTTGGGTTATTAGGGTGGCTATTTAACATAGGCAGAGTACATCATGAGAAACACTGGACTGGATGAAGAACAAGCAGGAATCAAGATTTCTGGGAAAAAATATCAATAACCTCAGATATGCAGATGACACCACCCTTATGGCAGAAAGCAAAGAACTAAAGAGCCTCTTGATGAAAGTGAAAGAGGAGAGTGAAAAAGTTGGCTTAAAGCTCAACATTCAGAAAACGAAGATCATGGCATCTGGTCCCATCACTTCATGGCAAGTAGATGGGGAAACAGTGACAGACTTTATTTGGGCGGGGGAGGGGGGCTCCAAAATCACTGCAGATGGTGACTGCAGCTATGAAATTAAAAGATGCTTGCTCCTTGGAAGAAAAGTTATGACCAACCTAGACAGCATATTAAAAAGCAGAGACATTACTTTGCCGCCAAAGGTCCGTATAGTCAAAGCTTTGGTTTTTCCAGTAGTCATGTATGGATGTGAGCGTTAGATTATAAAGAAAGCTGAGCACCAAAGAATTGACGCTTTTGAACTATGGTGTTGGAAAGACTCTTGAGAGTCCCTTGGAGAGCAAGGAGATCCAACCAGTCCATCCTAAAGGAAATCAGTCCTGAATATTCATTGGAAAAACTGATGCTGAAGCTGAAACTCCAATAATTTGGCCACCTGATGCAAAGAGCTGACTCATTTGAAAAGACCCTGTTGCTAGGAAAAGATTGAAGGTGGGAAGAGAAGGGGACGACAGAGGATGAGATGGTTGGATGGCATCACTGACTGAATGGACTTGAGTTTGAGTAAACTCCGGGAGTTGGTGATGGACAGGGAGGTCTGGCATGCTGCAGTCCGTGGGGTCACAAAGAATCATATGTATACGACTGAGCCACTGTACTGAGCTGAACTGAAAGAAAAGCAGTTTTCTATAGTTTGGGTTATTAGGGTGGCTATGACAATATTTTTGCAGCCTTAAATGAAGCGGTTTTTATAATTCTCCTAGCAGTGTTATAGCATTTTTCTCAAAGGGAACAACAACAACACAAATGCCGTCTCCTGGGGCTTGGGCTAGTGCGACAGCCCTGAGGGATCACGGCTGTGTAGTCACCAGCCAGTCTTGGGAGATGTGAGTACTCCCGTGGCTTCAAGACGTCAGTGCTGCTCAAGAACTCTTGTGATTAGTGTGACAAGACCATGGAAAACTCCTCACAATATACTATGATCTGTAACAGTCATAGCTTATTGCTTTTTAAAATTTGTATTTCTGATAAAGAGAATATTAAGGTTTTGGTTAGCTCCTTGGGAGGAAATCCTTAGTTGATTTAAAGCTGTGTTGCCAGTGCCTAGAACGTACTTGGAAAAGTAGGAATACAATGCGTATTTTGGCTGCATTAATGGGTTAATTATTCTGTTGGATAATTTCTATGGCTTTATCTTCCTAATTTTGATAAACTTCAAAAATCTGTTAAAATTGTTTTGTACTAAATACTGCAGTTGAATTCATCTATAATTAAACATAAATCCCCTTGAAAATGATGAAATTATTTAGAACTCTCTTTGACCATGAACTTTAGCACTTTTAAGACAAATTAATATGTCTAATTTGAATTCAAAAATTTGACGTTTAAGGGGATTAGATGCCAACTGCACCTGCTCATCAAAGTGATTTTTAGCCTATATATTTATGATTTGTCATTGTCTTCTAAAGTCAAGCCAATGATTCTTTATAAATATGTTAGATAACAGGTAAGTGGAATCGGGATGATACAGCGCTCCTCAGAGAAATAGAATCCAGCCAGGAAAGTCTCCTTTACTAAACATCAATAGATAATAGGCCCAGATGAGAAGAAAAGATTTTACATTTCTTTGGGGTCAGATTTTTTTTTATTATAAATTTATTTATTTTAATTGGAGGTTAATTACTTTGAATCAGTTCTAATGAGGTAGATGAAATTGGGGTCAGATTTTAAGCTGAAAGCATCTTTAGAAGCTACTTAAACATTTTTAACAATAGCCTTGCTAATTGAAGCCCAGCTGTATATGTGGATTGAAGCATCCTTTAGGACACTTCTAGGTTAATAGCGTTCATTTCCGAGCACAAAATAAGAAACAAAGGCCACATTTACAATCATTCTGTATTGCTATACAATGTGAGAACAAAATGGGTAGGAAGAATAAGAAAAGAAAAGGAATTGCTATTCAAGCTGGCTAGAGGAAAAAGAAATTAATAATATTCCAAGCCCAAGTTTAAGTAGGAACAGTAACAGTAGTTTTAAGGAATGATGTTTAGTGAAAATAACATCCCAATTCTCTAGGTTGTACCAGCTAAGGAAACACTTAGAATACATGATGAAAATGCCTGTGGCTGTAATTAGGCACATCCAAATAAAGGTCCGTCTAGTCAAGGCTATGGTTTTTCCAGAGGTCATGTATGGATGTGAGAGTTGGACTGTGAAGAAAGCTGAGTGCCGAAGAATTGATGCTTTAGAACTGTGGTGCTGGAGAAGACTCTTGAGAGTCCCTTGGACTGCAAGGAGATCCAACCAGTCCATTCTGAAGGAGATCAGCCCTGGGATTTCTTTGGAAGGAATGATGCTAAAGCTGAAACTCCAGTACTTTGGCCACCTCATGCAAAGAGTTGACTCATTGAAAAAGACTCTGATGCTGGGAGGGATTGGGGGCAAGGGGAAAAGGGGATGACAGAGGATGAGATGGCTGGATGGCATCATCGACTCGACGGACGTGAGTTTGAGTTAACTCCGGAAGATGGTGATGGACAGGGAGGCCTGGAGTGCTCCGATTCATGGGGTCACAGAGAGTTGGACACAACTGAGCAACTGAACTGAACTGAAACTTTTGGAAACCAGTTCTTATCAGATTTCTGAAAGATAAATATTTAGCAATATCATTCCATGTGTGAGAATCTAGGTAGATTGGACCTCTTCTTTACTGGTATTTTATAAACAAGAGGGTCACTGAAGAAAAATAAATTCTGTATCGCCCCTAAGAAAAACACAACCCATTATGTATCAATGATTCATGTAATAACTGAATTCTGTCATTTTTTCTTTGTAAAACATTAATATATTTTGAAAGTGAAATAGTTTCATATTTTAATCTTGGCTAGATTTGATGATTCTGTTATTTTATGACAATGTATATTTCAGTACCTTAGGTTTCTTTTTTCCTCCTCCTCTTCACATCCTCTCTCCCTTTCTTCCCTTCTCAGCCTAAAGTAGTCAGTTTTTCAGGAATGATACTGTGAACATAAACATTCTGATAATAGCTCTCTTCTTTGCAAATGGAACTGATGGCAATATAAGCAGTTGCTCTAAATAAGTAAGCACTTAAGTTCTTCAACTTTTGTCTATTAGGTTTTGTATCTTACTCAGAACCTATTTCATTTTGAGAGCAACTTGTTGGTAACCAGTTAGAAAAACAGCAAAATTTTGTAAAGCAATTGTCCTTCAATAAAAATAAATTAATTTTAAAAAAGTCTGATCTTTTTCATTTTATATGTTTTGTTTGCTCCAAGAAGGAAAAAAGTATTAATTGTCACTCACATCTGGTACTGTGGTGGGGATTCTATTTTAAACTGTCTGACTGTACAGCACAGATAAAGTTTCTAATCTTAATTAAATACCAGAGCCATTATCTGAAACTACCAGTTATATCTCATATTTAATAAAATTATCTTCAATGGCTCCCCATCTCACTCAGAGTAAAAGCCATTCTTTAGAATAATGGACAAGGCCTTGGTCCATAGTTAACCCTCTCAACTAACTTCCCTCTGATCCAGTCACACTGGGTTCTCTGCGGTTTTGGCTGCTCCATAAATACAGGTTGGTATCAGGCCCTGAGTGCATGGCATTTCTTCTTCCTGAACCCATATTCTCCCACATATCCATTTGCCTTCTTCATCTCTTTCAAGTGTTTGTTCAAATGTCACCTTCTTAATAAGGCATTCCCTGAATGCCCTATTGGAAATTATATTAGCCCTGCTTCAATACCTTTTATTCTATGGGCTTCCCTGGTGGCTCAGCCAGTAAAGAATCTGCAATGCAGGAGACCCAGGTTTAATCCCTGGGTCAGGAAGATCCCCTGGAAAAGGGAATGGCAACCCACTCTAGTATTCTTGCCTGGAGAATTCCATGGACAGAGGAGCCTGGTGGACTGGGCTGCAGTCCATGGAGTAGCAAAAAAGTGGACACAACTGAGCGATGAACACTTCATTTTCACTCCAATATTTCCTATCCTTGCCTCCACTTTATTTTTCTTCATAGCACCTGTAATATATTGACTAATTTACTCTTGCTTATGTCCACCCACCAGAATGAAGCCTTGCTGATGGCAGGTATCTTTGTCTGCAACTGTCCTGTATGCCCAGGGCGCGGTGCCTGGAACCCAGTGGGTATTCAATATTTGCTTAGATATCTGTTCCGTGAAAAATAAATGCATATTTGCTGCATTTTACATTTCCATGCGGCTCTTGAACTTTTTCACCTATGTCAGCAATGTGCGTTTCTGAGTTCTGGAATCTTGTCTGGGAAAGAAAGGGGAGAGAGGAAAGGTTTACTCCTTCGTTTGACATAAGCAAGCATATGATTATGTAAAGCAAATACTATCTTTTAATCATTATATTAGCTGAATATTAATATAATTAATTACAATGCTGTTTACCTCACTGACATTAATATCATAACTTTGTATAAATAGCTATTTAAATCTGCCAAGAAAATATATTTATTTTTCAAGCTTGTTTCTTTATATAAAAATACTTTAATATTTAGCATCCTTGTATCAGTAAAGATTTGCCCATTATAATTATTACTCACTAGCCCTCAAAACATTCTTTAGCTCTGAAATTCAATAATTTCACCTAAGCCCTAATGACCTGTCCAATTTAATAATCTACTAAAACAAGAGATTATCCTGCTGGCAACTAACAGAGCAAATAAGAAAAAAAAAAGAGAGAGAGAGATTTTATTGCCCTATCTTGTACTCAGTAAGTCCATTTTTAAAATTATCTGAACGCATAAATTAACATTTAATATTTAACCAAACATACCCCCTGCCTCGAAAACTCTGGGAAACATTGTCCTTGTCCCTCCTCGCTCCCAATGAAATTGAAAAGATAGCAAGTAGAAAATATGGGTGATAAATGAGGT
The DNA here is from genome assembly GCF_029407905.1 of Bubalus kerabau. NCBI lineage: Eukaryota > Metazoa > Chordata > Mammalia > Artiodactyla > Bovidae > Bubalus > Bubalus kerabau. The sequence continues at coordinate 6,023,870 of NC_073643.1, forward strand.
CTGGCAACCTGTGTGTGAGGGAATAGAGTTTTGAAAAACAGAACTTCTACCTATTACCAGGTTGGCACTGACATAGGCTGGAAATATCCATTTTTCTTGGGTAAGAAGCCTTCACTTGGATGCAATTAACTCTCAGTGGGTTTTATAATCTATCCCAGTGGTTTCCAAAGTGTGATATCTGGACCAACAACATCAATATCCCTGTGAACTTGGAGTGTCAATTCTCAGGCCCTCATTCCAGACCTCTGAGTGTGGAGCCCAATCACTCAGTCTTTTCACAAGTCTTTGGGGTGATTCAGATGCAGCGAGTTTGTTGTTGTTATTGTCCAGTCACTAAGTTGTGTCTGACTTTGTAGAGTTTCCATGGACTGCAACATGCCAGATTTCCCTGTCCTTCACTATCTCCCAGAGTTTTCTCAAGCTCATGTCCATTGAGTCAAAAATGCCATCCAACCCACTTCATCCTCTGTCATCCCCTCCTCCTCCTGCCTTCAATCTTTCCCAGCATCAGGGTATTTTTCAGTGAGTCCACTATTTGCATCAAGTGGTCAAAGCATTGGAGCTTCAGCATCAGTCCTTCCAATGAATAATCAGGGTTGATTTCCTTTAGGATTGACTGGTTTGATCTCCTTGATTTCCAAGGGACTCTCAAGAGTCTTCTCCAACACCACAGTTCAAAAGCATCAATGCTTTGGCACTCAGCCTTCTTTATAGTCCAACTCTCACATCTGTACATGACTACTGGTAAAACCATAGCCTTGACTATAGGGACCTTTGTAAATACAGTGATGTCTCTGGTTTATAACACACTGTTTAGGTTTGCAGCTAGTTTGAGAAATGCCAGTTGATCCTATTTGGTCAACATGTATAGAGCCTTTTTAATATATATAATACACTGATTCAATATCCTGTAATAATAATAATGGAAAAGAAAAAAAATGCCCTATGTGTGGTGGGGCAACAAAGATGCAAAATGCATCTTCTCTCATAGAGGAAATTGTGCTGAAGACTCTACCTGGCAAGACTCTGAAGGAAAATCTTCTGAAGTGTCTTCCCTGGCACACGGGGACAGTCTTGGTGGAGACCCACACCTTGACGTGGTCTTTCCCTGATACTTGGTTTTAGTTTTATCTGCATAAAATTAAATTCATGTTGGTAAACTTTAGTTTGTAAAGTGAAAGAGTGTAAATAAAATAGAAAAGTTTCAGTAATTCTCTACAGATAGCAAGTCATATTCATGAAAATTGTAATGCAAAACCAGTATTCTCTTTTATTGATGTCCATGTGAATTTTGAGTTAAGAAATGGGGCAAGGAGTGACTGATTAGAATAAGGATAGCAGATGCTTCGCCTCCATCTGGCAAGACACTTGCTTATTTTTGTTTCTGAGCTCTGCAACTAACCACCTCTGATGTCATTCCCATTGTAAACCATATTACTTTCTTCATGGATAGGGAATCTGTCAGTAATCAGACAGGTAAAACAGAAACCACTCTAGGTATTTCTGAATGAGAACCTTTAATAGAGAAATTGCTTATAAAATGTTAGAAGGGCTGGAGAAGGAATTAGAGGAGGAGGATAGAGTAAGTCAGAGACTAACAAATAAAAGAAACTGAAGGCACTCCTCAGGCTGGCCAAACAAAACTCAGGAGTGGTGCCTCCATATGTGAGGTCCCTCACACACCTCCTAACACTCCTAGAAGACTCCGCGACTGTTGAAAAGGCCACAAATCCCTCTGTGCGAGCTGCCCAATGCTGTGGCTAAGCTGGCCAGTCCTGCCATTTCCAGCAATAGTGCTGGAGCCGGCAGCTGAATTAGAACTTCTGAAGGTTGCTGGAACATGAGGCTGCCTGCCAATGCTGGTGACACGTCCTGAAGCCAAGAGGAAGTTTGTTTTCCTTCCTCCTCTGCTTTAGTCTCCCACCGGTACCTCCCATGCGCTGACCTAAGCAGAAGACAGCTGGAAAGTCTAACCGGGAAATGTAGTTTTCAAGGTCCTAATATCTGGGATACTAAGTAATACACAAAATGGGGGCATGAAGCTGAAAGAAAGGGGGAAGATGGCCTGTAGAGACATGAAATGTGGAAGAAACTGTTAGTTGCTCAGTCGTGTCCAACTCTTTGTGACCCCATGGACTTATAACCCGCCAGCTCCCTGTCCATGAGAATTCTCCAGGCAAGACTAGGGGAGTGAGTAGCCATTCCCTTCTCCAGGGGATCTTCCTGACCCAGGAATTGAACTCAGGTCTCCTGCATTGCAGGTGGAGTCTTTACTGTCTGAACCACTAGGGAAGGCCTGCACAGACATGAGGACCCATCTTTAAAAATCATTTGTAACACATGGCGTCACGGAATTCAGAACTCCGGGGACCCTCAGCATTCGTTTGCATGTGATTTTTTTTCAGATAATTTTCAGCTAGGGAACTGAGGGTTTGACAGGAAATCTGAGATTTTGTTCATTATAAAGTAAAGGAACAGCTATAGCAAAAGATGGTGTTGGAAGAAGAGACCACTACGTAGTGGGCTGCTCTCCATCTCTCTGTTAGGCTAGGACCCCCTCCCCTTGTGGCCAGCTGTGCTTCTTGCTGCTGGCTCAGGACTGCCCTGTTCTCTGGAGCACTGCCCTGGGCTGAAGGGGTTGCCTGCTGCACTCTGTGACCAGTTGATACCTGTGTACGTAAAGCCATCCGATGGGCTCAAGTGAGACAAGCCAGTGGTATGGAAGACGCTCCAGAGCCCTCAGTGGAAGAGACTGGGGCTAGACTCTGCCTGAGTCCACAGCTGTGGCTGGCTCCTCCCTGTCTCCTCTCCTGCTTATCTTTCCTTGCACTAGCCCCTCAGTAAAACATGAGGGGAATGTTTTACTCAAGCCTGCTCCGAGAGACACAGCCTAACCTAACCCTAGGGTATTGTCCGGTACTCTTCTCTTCACCCTCATCTTTGAGCTGTGCTTGAGTTGACAGGGTGAGTCCCAGGAAGCCGTCTGTCTGAGTGCCTTGTCCCAGGTCACATGCTTGGTGGGATGCTCTGACCCTGGGGTCACCGGAGTGACTGACCCAGTAGTCACCCTTTCTGCTCTAAGGAAAATCACACAATTCACAACCACTTTGACTATTTCTGTCATTTTCCCTTAGTTAGTAGGTTAGTTCAGTCGCTCAGTCATGTCCAACTCTTTGCAACCCCATGGACTGCAGCACACCAGGCTTCCTTGTCCATCACCAACTCCTGGGGTTGGCTCAGATTCATGTCCATTGAGTCCATTTTCCCTTAGCCCCCACCAAAGTGGGATTCCGAAGCAGCTGGTAGATAAAAACTAACAGTTTAAGAACAGAGGTCTCACTAGGGTATTAAGGGTCCTGACTCACAGACCGTTTCCAGGGTTCTGTGGGTGATTTGTTAAACCTCAACATGATTCTTTATTCTTCACTCTTTCCACTTTCTTCCGCTTTTTATTTCCTTTCCAGTGTTACTTTGTTTTGTTTTTTATTTTTTTTCAATTTTCTTATTGGGGTTTAGTTGGTTTACAGTGCTGTTAGTTTCTGCTGTACAGTGAAGTGAATCAGCCATATATAGACATATATCCCCTCGTTTTGGGGTTTCGTTTTCACTTTGGTCACCACAGAGCACTGAGTAGAGCCCTGTGCTGTGTTAGTTATCTGTGTATACATAGCAGTGTACACATGTCAGTTCCAGTCTCATAATCCACTCCCACTCCGTTTCCCCCCACAGCCCGGTATCCATACGTTTATTCTCTACATCTGTCTCTATTTCTGCTTTGCAAATAAGTTCATCTATGCTATTTTCCTAGATTTCACATGTATGCGTTAGTTCACAACACTTGTTTTTCTCTTTCTGAATTACTTCACTCTATATAACAGTCTCTAGATCCATCACTTTCTCTGCAAATGGCACAATTTCATTCCTTTTTATGGCGATTAATGGTCCACTGTATATATGTACCACATCTTTATCCATTCCTCTGTTGATGGAAATTTAGGTTGCTTCCATATTCTGGCACTATTGTAAATAGTGCTTCAGTGAACACTGAGGTGTGTGTATCTTTTGGAATTATGGTTTTCTCTGACTGCATGCCCAGGGGTAGGATCGCTGTATCATATGGTAGTTCTGTTTTTAGGTGTTTTAAAAATAGGGATTGTTCTCCGTAATGGCTTTACCAATTTGCATTCCCACCAACAGTGTAAAAGGGCTCCCTTTTCCCCACACTCTCTCCAGTGATTTTACTTTTTAAACCATGAGTGCCGAAGAAGAAGGATGGACTTCTTCCTGGAGCTGACTCGACGCACTGGTCTCCGTCCATCCAGCCCTGTTTCACGTGGACTCAGCTGGCAAGGGCGCCTTCATAGTATCATGTCTCACTGTCTTTCTGAAGACATTCTTCAAAGATTTTCTTTGCCAAGCTTCAGATTACATGGTCTTATAAAAGGCCCTTTAACCTGCCATTTGTCAGGTTTTTTGTTTTGTTTTTCCAGTTTCTGACCTCTTCTAATATAGAAGGACCATACAGTCATCGCTGGCAATTGCTCCTTGATCTCTGGTAATGGCCAAAATCTTTCATTCAGAGTAAATAATATTTAATATATTTCCAACTGCACACAAGACTGAAAGGGACCTTATTATAAGTTGGATTATGTCCTCTTGAAATTTATATGTTGAAATTCTAACTTCCCATTATAGCCCTTACATTCCCTTACTGGGGAGTAGGGAGGCGTAATTGGTTAAGTCAGCCTGAGGTCATGCTTGGAATAGGACAGGTCCCTAATCCAATATGACTGATTCTTTTTATAAAAAGGGGGTATTTGGAGACAGCCATGCACACAGAGGAGCAGCATGTGAAAATGAAGGCAGAGACTGGAGTGATAATTCTACAAACCCAAGGAACACCAAAGATTGCCAACTTCTCCCAAGAGCCAGGAGAGAAGCAGGGAGGTTTGCTTTCAGAGGCCTCAAGAAGAGCCAACGCTGCTGACACCTTGATCTTGAACTTCTAGCCTCTGTAACAATACAATTCCTATGTTTAAGCCATACCATCTGTAATATATCATTATGGTAGTCCTAGAAAACAGGCCTGAATTCATCCCTTCTGCTACTCGCCTTATATATGAAACTCATTTTATTCAGTCAAATTCTACTCCAGGACATTGTTTTTCAATAGAACGTCTCAGTGTTTAAATATGTCTTCATGCTTATGTATCCTGTTTTAAATGCCTTTGTTGTATTTATTTTGTATTATGTGTTTTTAGTTGTAGTCGTGGTGTTTCTCTTGTTTGTTCTGATCATTCGGAAAGTTTTTATTGTTTTTTTAGCTCTTGTATGCATTGCTTTTTAAAATGAAATAATATAGATATATCTGTTATTTACAAAGTTTGAAAAAGTAAATTAGCAAACTTATTTTGCCGAGCATTACCTCTCTTCTCCAGTTTCCAAGTTTATTTATTCATGTTGCTTTTCTATCTAGCTTTGTAATATTTACATTTTGTTATATAACAGTCAAAATTATTCAGTTTTAGGTCTGCATTTAAACAAGATTAGCACTCATTTCCAATCATTTTATATAATGGCTGTGCAGTTCTTAAATTTTCACTTTTACTTGCATCACAGTATTCCGAATTTCATAAACTGAGTTTCTAGAGAAACTATTGTGAGTGGTGTAATTCAATGTCTGTGCATATTTCAGACTTTATATTTTATATGGGGCTTCCCAGGTGGCTTGATGGTTAAGAACCTGCCTACCAATGCAAAAGACATGGGTTTGATCCCTGGGTTGGGAAGATTCCTTGGAGTAGGAAATGGCAACCCACTCCAGTATTCTTGCCTGGAGAATCCCCTGGGCAGAGGAGCTTGGCAGCCTACAACCCATGGGGTTGCAAAGAATTGGACACAACTTAGCAACTAAACTAGAAAATATTTTATTTCAAATGTAAATGGCAACTGTATGCCAGGTATAAGCTTCGTGTCACTTTCCCCTGCAGAACTCATTGCGCGGCAGTTCTTTGTTTTGTTTTTGCTTGCTTCGTTGTTTGTTTTTTCCAGTACTGGTGTTGCTAAAGTAACCCTGATTTCCTACTTACTGGCTAAATTTCTTGAGGATGAGTGCCTCAGGGATTCTTTCTCTGAAATTTATTTGTTATTACTTTTTTTGTATCACACTTTCCCTAAAATATCGGTATTCCATTTTGATGTAGGTTTATGGAGGTCTTTATTGATTTTTTTTAAGAAATATTTAATTAAACCTTTTGAATATTTTTGTTAGGTGGATTTTCCTGAAGGCTGTGGGCCAGATCTGTGACTTGGTTTTCAGAAACATCTATTCTGCTTCTCATTCCAAATTTCTCAGTTTTTGGCAGATAAACCTCAACATCTGTTGTCTTGAGTGTTAGTGTTTTCCCAGTCTTGTTATATAGCCTCAGCTTCCTGGATTTTTTTTTTTTTATTCTTTTCATTTTATTGGGTTTTCTGGAAAACATGCTCATTTTTCTACAGGCAGTCTGAGATGGTTTTCTTGAGGATTAGATCCAGTGAAGGGTAATCCAGTAAGAGCTATCACACTCTTAGGTTGGTGTGGGAAGTAGCCCAGCCCCAGAGTGGAAGTCAGGCCCACATAGAACCGGGGTTCTGTCTGTCACACGCCGGCTCTCCAAACCCCAGAAGACAACCAAAACACTGTGAATCTCTGCTTCCTTCCAACAAGGGAAAATAAGGTCAAATAAGTAACCTATTTGAAATTACCCGTGAAAATAAATAGAAGTGCGAGTTACTATTATCTTACTGAAAAGCAGTTGGGACTTCCCTGGCGGTCCAGTGATTAAAATTGTATGCTCCCAATGCAGGGAGAATGGGTTCAATCCCTGGTTGAGGAATATCCCACATGCCATGTGGCATGGCCAAAAAAGTATTTAAAAAAGAAAGAAAAGCACCATCAGGCTGTAGAAAGTGATCCATCCATGCAGGACAGACAACAATCCTTCCGGTGTGCGCAGCTCTTCTCAAGTCTGCTTGGAAGTTCTCTTTTCCTGTTCTCCCCCTGCCAGTGTGTGATTCATTGCGGCTGTGGTTGATAGAAAGTATTCTATTGGCTTGGGGATGGTGGGAGAGAGGTAAAGACGAGGATTTTAAAATATATATCACATCAGAACTTGGCTTTCAAGTCCTTACTTGCAGTCAATTTTGAGAGGATTCAAAGGAGATTTATAAATATCATTAGGGGTTATACCAGGCACTAGAGAAGCTGATAGGATTTTGCTTAGAGAAGAAAGTCAGAGGTGAGATTTAATAGTCTACCACTTGTGATACAGATGGGATTAATAACCAAATGAGATTCTTTGTCTCCAGTGATTATGGGGCAGATGAAAATTGACTTTGGTTACATGATGATGAACTCCAGACAGTGAAAGCATGGTCTGGTATCCTTGCAGAGAGGGTTTACCCGCCTTGGGGTCTGGGGGGCGTGGGAATGGCTGCTGGAGAGGGCAACAAGACACTGGGTTCCTAAAGTGGGAAGAAATTCACATTACCCCTGAGCGGAAATTGGAGTCTGGGGGCCCACCTGCCTCCCTGTTTTGTTGAGACCCGACCCTCCACAGGAACTGTTAGTCACAGACTGCCCGGTGGGAGGGTGAAGTCACCCTCTGCTGCTGCTGCTAAGTAGATCTCTAAAACCTGGGCAAGTGATTTACGCTGACCTTCCGGTATTCCCTGAACTTTCCAACAGCCACTTTGCTGTGCTTACACACATTAAGCTCTGCTCCAAGTGGTCTCCTGGTCACAGCATCAGCATCGCCCAGGAAGCTGCTGGTGAGAAATACAGATTCATGGGCACTGCCCAGACCTCAATCAGTGTCTCTAGGGCTGGCGTCCGAGGATTCTGCCTTTTAACAAGCCCTATGGGTGATTCTTAAGCATGCTAAAATTTGGGAATTGCTGAATTTGATTGCTCTTTGCTGTTTAAGAACTCATGTATTTATTTTCTTCAAGTTCCCACCCACCCCACCTCTTGGCAGCACACACCAAGAGTTGTGTGCTAAAATATTTCTTGCAGGATCGTTCCATTGTTTTATTTGTCAGCAAGCCTCATAATAGTATTTATTAGAGTCCATTTTGCCCTACAATAGATTGCCAAGATCATGATTAAGAAGCTTATTCAAATGTATTTAATATGTTTAAATGGAAACAACCTGGAGATGTAATTGCCTAAATTTAATCATGGATTTAATTTGTAGCTCAGACCAGCCAAATGGATTTTCCCAGTTTTCAGTTCCCTGTTTGTACAAGGAAATTAAAAAGTATGGACTGGCAGGCTGAGCAGTGACCCTTTGAAGCAACAGTAGTAGTGTGCCCACTTATTCTCATCAACCATATCATCCTGCTCTGTGGGACTTGTAGTTCCAAAGTCAGACTAGAGCAATGGGGGAAAAAAAGATAGCTCTATGAATTTTTTCAGTCAAAGGTTATACGTTATTGCTAGGCTTATTAGCTAACACATTGTTATGAGAATTAATAGAACAGGTTAAATATCCTGTTCTTAATTCTGCTTAGTTAAAAACAATGCCCTTGTTTTAGCACGCCATGTCCAGCTGCTCTCAGCCCACTAAACTGGGATGATCATTAGAAGACATTGCATGTGAATTTGATGCTGGCCAGTGCTGGTGAGGGGCCACTCGTGGTGGTGTCTCCATTCTCTCAGCGATGACAGGCGTTCACTGAGCTCTTTGCACTTGTCTTACACAAGCCTGAAGTCTGAATACTGTGTGCCCCACAGTGTCCCTCTTTAGACCCTGAAACCTCTGGGCTAGGTTTGACAGAGCAGCAGTATATCAGCCATGGTCTGGCAAGTCAGCGTCAATGCTCTCTCAGACAAAGATGAACAACAAATGTGCCCTGTGTTCTAATCAAAGTGGGCAATTTGCATGTGAGTGATGCTTCGCCCATCAAAAGTGCTGGGTTAGGGTGCATTGGGGTGGGCCACTTTCATTGCTCTGGCTGTGACAAGGACAGCAGAGTCTGGGTAACATGTCTGTCTTCTTCTCCCCTGGCTAATTACATAGGTACCTCCCAGTCCTTCTTTAGAAGACAGTCAAGACATTTCAGTAGCAGGTCATACATGTAATTACGCTATGTGAAAAGTGGGCTACTTCTTCCAACCAGAAAGAAGCAGAAGAAAGAATACCTAGATCCCATACTCAAAAAAGAAGTTATATATTGTAGTTTTTGTCCATATTTTATTATGAAAATTTTCAAATATACAGAAGAGTGGAAATCAGTTTACAGTGAACTCACTGTCTAGAATCTGCAGTTACTCTATTTTTAATTTTTCATTTTATTTTTAAATGTTTTCTTACTGTGGTAAAAGACACATGACACAAAATATACTGTCTTAACCATATTGAACTGGACAGCTCAGTGGCACTGAGTACATTCATATTGGTGTGCACCTCTCACCATCACGCATCTCTTGACATTTTCATCTTCCCGAACTGAAACTCGGGCCCCGTTAAACACTAACTCCGGGCTTCCCTCGTGGCTCAGTGATAAAGAACCTGCTTGCCAAGGCAGGAGACACAGGTTTGATCTCTGATCCTGGAAGATACCCAGGCTGCGGAACAACGCAGCCCACGCACCACAACTGTTGAGCCTGCGCTCTGGAGCTGCAAATGTTGAAGCCCATGCACCCTAGAGCTGTGCTCCACAGCAAGAGAAGCCAGCGCAGTGAGAAGCCCAGCACTGCAACTAGAGTGACCCCATTCAGCCCGCACAGCCAAAAGTAAAATAAATGTATGAAAAAACACTAACCCCCAACCCCCCTTCCCCACTCCCTACCCCTGGCATCTACCAGTCTACTTTCTGACTCTAAATGAATTTCGCTATTCTAGGCACTTTGGGTAACAATTGTTATATATATATATTTTTTTACTACAATTGTTTTACTGTATGCTTATTCCTCTATTCAATTGTCAGTCCATCTTATTTTTTCAACAAGATGTCAGTTGCAAGCAGCAGTACACTTTAATTCTAAACCCTCAACACGCGTGTCATTAACTAGAATTCAATACTTGTTTTTTGTTTTTGTTTTTGAGGTGAAACTTTCATAAAATGAAGTACCTTAAGTATGTCATTCGAAGAGCTTTGCCAAATGTATCCATCTGTGTCATCCAAGCCCTATTCACATATAGAATATTGCTCATTACCCTAGAAATTAATTATGTATTCTTAATTGATGTATATGTATTGCTAGACCTCTGACACTTTTCTTAATTTAATGAGGCTCCCCAAGGGCTTTACATGATAACTGTGGAGGCTTATATGTTTATCTTCTCCTTTACTTAAAGAAAATGACATGTTACTCAGTCTAATTGCCATCCTGCCTATCCTACACTCAGATCATGATTTCTTAAATTCTCTAATGCGCATCAGAATTAGTAGAAGAATGCCAAGATACATGGGCGAGCTTTATTCAACTTTCTCCCCTCACCAGCCACCTCCTATAAAAGTAAATAGACACATGCTGGTTGAGCCACAACTTGCTCTAGCTCATTGCGTCTCAGGTCAGATGGCCAGATCAGGAAGGCAATTGGATGTTCTGGTTCATTGCTGACAGTTGATGGTCGCTGGGAGTGCTGTGTTAAGAAGGATGCCGAGGCTCTGCCTTTACTTAGTGTGAAGGTACCACAGTTACTTGGTGATGTCTGCCACAGTAGAAGCTGGGACCACGAAGCAACTGCAGGCATGTCCTCCCTTTTGCCTACTAGACATGAGTGAGCTCCTAGAATATTCCATGTAGCCACTGAAAACCACTGCTAGCTCAACAGCCAACTGAAAAGGGCAGAAGGACACTGGATGAATCTCTGTCATAGTTCTTTTTTTTGTTTGTTTCTCTGGCCTTGTTCTGCAGCATGAGGGGCCTTGGTTTCCTGACCTGCACCGGAAGTACGGTGTCTTAACCAGTTGACCACCATAGTTCCTATTTGTATCTTATTAAAATAATCCGTGCTGCTTTGTGACAGTCCTACCCAAAAGCAGAATGTCTAAATGGGGTTTAAAAACACAGGCAGGGGGTAATTCCCTGGCAGTACAGTGGTTAAAACTCTGAGCTTTCCTGCCAGGTCTGGGTTCAATCCCTGGTTGGGGAACTAAGATCCCACAAGCCATAAGATGCAAAAAAAAAAAAAAAAAAAAAAAAGGCAGGCAAAAAAGAAGGAAAAAAAAAAGAGGGAAAGATGGGGACTGATGCCTTCTATAATTCTAAGAATGAAAATGTGTCACTATTTGCCTTAAGGAAGATATACTCCAGGAATCACCCTTCTTATGCAAAGTGTAAAATTCTAAGTAGTGAACGATTTAAATCACTATTGCTGTGGGTTGACAATACCCAGTTCACTTTACTGCTTTTCTCTAAGAGGCAAATAGATATGGACGGGACAGGGTCAGTCAAGATTATTCTTTGTGCGTGGAGGCCAGGACCGAAGGGTGAGGAATCCAGCTTTGCTTTCATCTTTTTACTCACCAGCTTTATTTATAACACCTCAGCAGATGTCAAGACAGTGTGTTTGCTGCTCGTAGCTCGCTGCGATCCCTCTTCACTGCAGTGTTTCCCCAAGTGTGACTTGCTTGGCCCAAAAGCATTTTTCGAAGACTTGATTTTCAAAGCAGATACACACATACACACACACACACACATACATCAGTAGTAGTTTCGAAAACAAAGGTTATCACATTTTTCCAAGGCAGATAGATGAGAGAAGGGAGGATGCTGACATGGAGTGTGAGTTTATTTCGAATGCCAGGTCTCATAAAGATGACAGCCATAATGTGCTGCCAAATTGCAGCGTAGGGGAGCATTGCAGGGTCGGTAAGGGAAGGCTCAGAGAAGAGCAAAGCTAAAAGAACCATTTCAGGGAAGTATGAAGTTGAAGGAGGCATGTCTGGAGGGTGGGCTTTCTTACCAAGTCTCCTGTGTGAACTCCTGACCAGAAATGCACAGGAGGGGAAAGAGACCCCACCCCCCGCCTCCTTTAAGGGAGAGCAGTTTTATTTCATCAGGATTGCTGAGGAATGCTGCTGCTGATAAGGCTACAGAAAATATTTCTGGAAGTGCATTTTCAGAACTCGGGAACAGAGACAGTCTGTCTGAACCCAGCTCAACTTTTCTTTCTTATCGCTTCTTAAAAGCATGTTATCTTTAAGAGCCAAATTAACATTTCATGATAGGGCTTCTCAGCAGCCCATACGTGGGCATCCCAGGGCTAGACAGGGATGACTAAGCAGTTTTGGAAAATGACAGCCCCCAGAGCTGCTGGCTGGACAGTCTCCTTGTCAACCACAGATGGAGGCTGTTCCTCTCTGGATGTATGTGCCTCTGTAAGCAGACAGCCCCTTGTTCCAGGGAAGGTGTGAGGAGTGTAATAGACAAAAGGAGCCGTAAACTATATTCTTATGCGAAGCCAGTTATCTGCATCAATGTGTTCAAAGTATGGTTCGTTTTCCGTTTTGAATAGTGCATGACATAGAATTTTCTCAGTGCATTCAAGGATATCTTAGTAATATATCAAATGAACATATTAATAGTTATGTGCCCTGCTGGGCAGTATACAAAGTAAAACTCAAAAATAAATGAAATACTCATTACTTGAAAATGAGTTCTAATGCTTATATTTTTACCCCTGCTGCCTTTTTCTGTTATTCTTGACACTCTGAAGAATTTCAAGCACCGTATTAGAATGCACTGTAATGTTTTAAAATAGAGGTTTTCAGAAGCATACAGTTCCATGAAGTGAGGTAAATCAGTGTATTTTTCTGAGTATCTCTAGGATAAGAAGTTTCACCATATGGTTAAAGTATTTTTATAATCAAATGAAACTGTGCCCGTAGAAGATCACTTCTAGTAGATTTCTTAACTACGTATAAAATTACATCAGAGAGTTGTAGGATGACCATTTTTCCTGGAATGTTTTCTGTTTGCAGGATAAAGGCACTTCAAATTTTTTTTTTCATAAATTCTCATATTAGATTCTTTTCACGTATGATTTTTCCCTTCTTTTTTTTTTAAATCACGGGGTAGCATTTTTTAAATATTGCCTTTTATCCAAAATTTTAATGTCTTTATCCTACATGGCTTCTGATATCAGAGAATACCAGAAAAATTTACAGAGGTGTACCTGTTGACTAGAATTCAAACAGCTAACATTCAGGGTTTATCAAGCACATGTACATGTGCTTGTGCTCACACACGTGCACACACACACACACACGCACCTACACACACACGCGCACACACACACACACGCACCCACACACACACACACACGCACGCACGCACACACACACACACACACACAAGGTGAGATAAGTAGGCTGATTTCTGTGTAATTTGATGAATAGCACTTCTTTTTCTTACTGTTTCTTGAGAAACCCAAATAAAATTCTCTATATTTTACATGTTTTATGTTCTTAGACTCCAATTTTCCTTTTAGTGTATGTATGTAACTGTTTATATCTTGCAATGGTAAAAACAACTTCTAGGGTTTTTTTGGTAAAGGGAGTTTTATTATGCTTGATATGAGGTGTTTTTTTATACATATGATAAAATACTCAACTACTTAACCTATTTTCCAAGTTTGTTCCCCATTCCCCCACCTCTTCATGGGAGTTCATACAAGTGAAACCTAGTTTTTTCCATTCCATCCTCTAAAAAAGGAAAAAGCATCATTGCCACTGCTCTTTAGCCATTATTTTAGCCATCTCAGTCATAAAAGGGACAGATAAGGAGACAGAGAGATCAAAAAAAGAAATCATTCACAAATCAGGCATATGAACCACAGGGCTTGACCTTAAACAAGCAGGCATAACAGCCAGGAAAAACCTAGGTTTGTTAAGGCAGCTTTCTTTAACAGCTTGTATGCATTATTTGAGCTTCCCTGGTGGCTCAGATGTTAAAGAATCTGCCTGCAATGCGAGAGACCTGGGTTTGATCCTGGGTTGGGAAAATCCCCAGAGGAAGGAATGGCAGTCCACTCTGGTATTCTTGCCTGGAGAATCCCCAGGGACAGAGGAGCCTTATAGGCTACAGTCCATGGGATCACAAAGAGCTGGACACGACTGAGTGACTCAGCACACACTTGCATTATTTTAAGACTTACCTAAGTCTTGCCTGCATCTTCATACTGATAAGAACTCCAGTGACATTTCTGAGCACTTTTCACTGAACATGGTTACTGCCCCCTTTCCCCCACCTCTGCACCACTACCCCACCGCCACCACCATCGCCCTACTTCTACAGCTGGGTGACTCAGGAAGACTTATATATTTTTTTGAAGACTTCTAATGTGGGTTTTCTGTCCGATGTACTTTACCAACAATCCTTCCAAAGGGGCTTGGCAGCCCCAACTTTGAACTGGATGGCTCCGCTTTCCCTGTCGGGAGCTTCACTTGGGGGTGGAGGCGGGCCCTGAGCCACGGCAGCCTTCTTGCCCTCCGACAGGCAGAGCTGAGAGGTGGTTGCCAGCTGGGACTTGGTACATACCCATGAGGGCTCTCATCCTAAGGCATTCTCTGGGTACTTAGACAAAAGAGATTTTTGTGCTTTGAACTCTCATTTGCCCATCTTGACTATATTTCTGTTACTTTAAAGAACATATTTTAATCTGTTTGCATTTCTCTCAATAAAGGTATTGTTTCCTTGAGTCCCTGCCTATCCAGAAATATTTCTTTATATATTTGCAAGTTCAGTGTGTCTATGAGTGGGTTGGTATACATAATTCTGCTTGGATAGAATATTATGGACAACTCTAATATTTTAAGTAAAAAAAAATTTAAAAGAATAGGTAACAAATTAAATATAAAAGCAATGATTGCTTACATTTGCCTATATATCTTCCTTTTATCTTACATAGCCTTCACGGTACATACAAATTGCAAAATAATAGGATGTAACTTTAAACAGCTTAATTTGTAATTTTAGCTTCTTTCCCCCAGTTTCTTCAATTTATTTCTTTTTTCTTCAATTTCTTTGTGCAACAGAATTCTAAGGTTTAGGGGAAATGAATGCATTCTTTTGTTTCAGGAGTAGGTGCCTGCTGTCCATGGTAAACATGGCAATTATCTTTCTTCCTCTGAGATAAAATGGCAGGCTCTGCCTAGGTGTTCCCCTCTACAAGTATATATCATTGGTTTTGTTTGCATTCCATGTAGTACTAGGAAAGAATGAGGTCATACATTTTGAAAGTGCAGCATATTTTGTGGATTTTCTTTCTCCATGGCTTCTTTTTGAGTCTGATTTTTTTTTCTTTTCCTTTTCAGGTCTCAATTATACTTTTACACAGAATCTCATAAATTGTGTCAGTTGAGGACATGGTTACAGATAATAAAAGTGATTTTTAAAGCCACTAAACAAAAAGAGATTTTTCTAAGCCCCCAAAACAGTTAACTGTCTGTTTAATTCAGTGCCTTTAGAATGTAATGTGTGCTCCTGATATTTAAAGCCATATGATCATCTGCAAATAATCAAAAGGGAAGACTCTTCAAAGAATCCAGTCCATAGGCAACATGCATTATGTTATTTAGTTAGCTTTGACAGAGTCATCTAGGTATTTGAACATTATTATCTACAGGAATTCTTTTTCTTTCAACATACAGATTCAGTTCAAACTTGTGAAACAAAGAATGTTTTCTATTTGACATGAAGTATCTCAACTTAATCCCTATTTTACTTCATTATACAGGCATTGAGCTAATTAGTTTTTGAGAAATAAATGATAAATAACAACTGGTAATTAGGCACAAAGGCTTTGCAGGGATGCTGCGTTGCCATTGACTTTGTTGCAAGGGCCAAGAATGGACTCTCATCTAACACTCCGAAAAGAATTGTCCAAGGAGACGCCCGTGGTGACAAAGCAAGAGAGAGACTTGATTGGGAAGGGGTACCTGGGCAAATAGCAGCAGGGTTAAGAAACCCAGGAGGACTGCTCCACCACGTGGCTTGCAGACTTTGGTTTTATGGTGTTGGGATTAGTTTCCAGGCTGTCTCTGGCCAATCACTCTGATTCAGGGTCCTTCCTAGTGGTGTGCACATCACTCAGCCCACAGGGAAATCCTCCTCCAGTGAGGAGGATTCCAGGAGGTTGGTAGGATATATGAGCTGGAGTCTCCTCTCTCCTTTGACCTTCCTGAATTCTTCCAGTTGATGGTAACTTTTTAGTTCCACATTCCTTACTAGGACCTCCTGTTTAAGATAACTCATGCAAGTGGTTATCATGGTGCCTGGTCAAGGCAGGCGATATTTCCCCCAACAGTCAGTGTTTCCCCTAACAGCTTTGCCCTGAGAGACTTCACACTCATGATTCATTTAGGGAGTCGGGCTGGAGGTCCCTTTCTTCTGTGACTACTTCCAGCTGAGAGTGGTTATAGACCTGCGTCTTCCCGACCCAGGGATTGAACCCATGTTTCCTGCATTGCAGGCAGATTCCTTACCAACTGAGCTATGAGGGAAGCCCCATAGACTTGCCTGTAGAGTAGAAGTCTCTGTCCAACCTGATCTAAAGGTGTTCACTATGGCGCCTGGCCATGGCGGGCAGTTCCAGTCACTGATTTCCCTAGCAATTTGAGGAAAAAAATTGAGGCTATCAAACTTTGCATTCCCATTTTCTGGGCTACAGGGAAAATACCAATTTTTCACAATTATGGTTTGCTAGAAATAAGTTGTGAAAGATAACATGATATGCTACCTCCTTAGTTGTGGAGACAACTAGCCTTGAAGGGCTTATTAGTTCTGTGAACAGAAGTCAAGCATGTAAAATGTAGATTAGTAATTACACATATTAGAACATTTCCAGATCATAGATATTTTAATATTTTCTTTCCATAGAAGCCAATAGTCACATTATTATTTTATGGTACTTAAGAAAACTGCATGGGATAGAAAAAACAATTACAGTCAGTTTCATGGAACATCCAGATGGATTTTGTTTTTACTCAGCTCCACCATTGTGATGCAGTGCTTTTCCCAGAACAAAAACCATCTTTCTATTTAATAAGTGGTTTCTCCAGGCTTCACTTTTTTTTTTCTTTTCATCTCCCTCCTCCTATTATACTTAAGTAGTATCATATTCTCAAACAATGAATAGTCTTTCAGTGATTTCATATGCATTCGTTTTATTTCCCCATTTTTAAGGATAGAGGGCATAATGCCTTCTTGTTGATAAGAGTTCTTTGGTCAGTTTGGTAAAGAACATACAGAAGGGACATTTTCCTATATTCACATGGTAATGCTTTTTAAAAAAAATTAGCTGCGCTGGGTCTTAGTTGTAATACACGCAGCAAGATCTTCAATCTTGGCTGTTGCATGTGGGATCTTTAGTTGCAGCATGTGGAATCTTCAGCTGAGACATGTGGGATCTAGTCCCTGACCAGGAATCGAACCTGGGCCCCCTATATTGGAAGCATAGAGTTTTAGCCACTGGACCACCAGGGAAGTTCCCAAATGGTGTTGCTTTTAAAAGCTGCATATGCTCTGGAAGAGTAGGGATTTCCACATTTTAAATTTAATGTTTAGTTTGATATATTAACATTTTCCCATGTGAACAGATGGAGACAGTCAAGTCAGGCACAGGAAGCCACAGGATGTTTCTGGATGAAGATTTATAGGGAGAAATCAAAGAACTGATAATCTGTGAAGAGGAGCTCATGATTCAGTCTTGGTATTGGGGAGACTCACAACTCTGTGGTCTAAGAACCCTGTCCCACAGTTCCTAGAGCTTATCTGTTTGTTTATGTTATATTGGTTTCCTGCCTTTCTTAAGAGTTTGTGGGTTTGGGCAAAATAATATTTTTTAAGGGATGGATTGCTTTAGGAATTTAAACTTATTTATTAGAATGCCCCTGGATATTCTTCTTGTCTTAGAGCAAAATGCATCGTTTTGAAGGAGGACTGATATCTTGTTTTTGTCATTGCTTCTATGCTCTCCCTGACTACAGAGACGGATTTACGTAGAAATTATTTAGGACTCTTTTTTTTCTTAATGGTTTTAAAATACACAAATTAACGTATGTGAAAACATAGCCTTGAGCTTAATTTTATGACCCATACATTTTGAATATTTAAAGTTAGGCTAATAAAAAAAAGCAGTAGGTATTCCCAGGGGTTTAATTTTATTCATAGGGCGAGAGTTGAAGGTTTATGAGTTTTACAACATTTCATTAAGGAAATTTTACCGAGGAAGCAGAGTGGAATATATACCAGGTTTATCCCACAGGGGCAAAATGGAACCCTCAATAGAATTTGTTTACACGTCCTGATTAACTTGATTGCTTACCTTGTGAGGAAACAGTATGCAAATGATTTTATTTTCTGGGTTATCAGACCAAGAAAGAGACAGAAAATAACTTTTATGACAGAGCAATCTTTGCATCCGCATGTTACATCTTTATAAGAACCTCTTGAAAGGCAAGTGGTACAAGATGACTGCTTCTTTGATAATCTAGACACTAGTCACCCAAAAGAAATAAGATACTTTGCTTAATATGCTGCTTTTATGGTGCATTTGGGAGTATAAGTGCTATTTTCATGTCTCTCACTATATAGAGAGTAATATAAGCGACTTTTAAGGGGAAATGACATAAGCGACTTAGCAGCAGCAGCAGAAGCAACATGACAGAAGTGGGGTTTTTTGTTGTTGTTTTTTTTCATTTTGATTCAAATTGCCTTTCACCTCCTAGGAATCTTTAATGAACTGATTCTTCTGCCATGTCCTTTGTAAATTTTTATTTATTTGGCTGTGTCAGGTCTTGGTTGCTGCATTCAGGATCTCCGTTGTGTCCTGAGGATCTTTCGTTGCAGCTCGCAGGCTTCTCTCCAGTTATGATGCTTGGGCTTGGTTGCTCCGTAGGACACGGGACCTTATTTCTCCAACAGTGATTGAACCTGTGTTCCCTGCATTGGAAGGTGGATTTTTAACCACTGGATCACCAGGGAAGTCCCTTGCTATATCCTTGAAACTGGAGATATATATATATATATATATATATATATATATATATATATATATGGCTCAGCTTTGACAAAATTCGAGTGCCAAATCACCTCTATTCACATCACCAAGAGAGTTTTGAAAGTCATTGCTATGAGCTGGTGGTATCCTCATCAGAAAGGTTAAACGGTCAGGATCATCTTTCAACTTCTGTACTTCCCATACCAATACTTGAATTTTATGTTTGTGTTTTGTCTAAACACTTTACTTTCATACCCTGCCATTAAACTTCTATGTATACTTTTCTGCCTCTTTGCTACAGTTTGAGCATCTGGGCTAATTTTACCATGTGAACACTGACCAGAAATTGATGTTCTTTAGGTATTTTTGCATCCCTAGAACTCATTAAACTAAGTATCTTATTTATCAATCCAAAAGCATGGGATTATTTTTATTTTAAATTTCAGAATTAGCATGTCCTTTAAAGAGTTTCTATATTCTTCCTGTGCAAAGTTTAGCAAGGTTTATATATGTATAGAGTATTAGGTGGCCTTCCCCAATAACTCAGATGATAAAGAATATGCCTGCAATGCAGAAGACCCAGGTTCAATCCCTGGGTTGGAAAGATACTCTGGGGAAGGGAATGACAACTCCCTCCAGTATTCTTGCTTGGAGAATCCCATGGAAGAGGATCCTGGCTGGCTCTCCAGGACCCAAGGGGTCGCAAAGAGTCAGATGTGACTGAACAACTGCCACTTTCACTTTTTCACTTTCAGAGGATTAGGTACCAGAAAATACAATCTGCCAGAGGTGTTCTATTATCCTGTGGTTTGAAAGGCAAGTCTAATTCTACAGAATTGCAGGCAGGAAGAGAGATTACACAAATATGCCAGTCATAGTTTGACATCAGAATCTTGTGTTAACACTTCCCTCAAAACGTGAGAGAATAAAGCACTAATCTTGATCCATAAGTTCCTATTAGTGTTTTGCAGAGCAAAAGTTTTCTCTTGTATTTAGACCAAGTCTTCTCGGTCACAAGAGGGCAAAGGAGAAAATGGACCTGACGGTTAGGGTCTGTATCTCTGCCCAAAACAGCTGCCCTTGTCATGAGGACTATGACTTTCTCACCTCATGAGTTTGGCCCTAAATACGGCTGAAAGGTGCCCTTTCTGCCTGCTCTGCTGTTCAGAAATGATCACACCCGGTACTTCTCTTTCATGACATGTTTGTGGGTTTCTGACAATACCAGTCCAGCAGTTTTTCATAATAGGCAATCACTTATTTAGTGGTTCTTTATTTTCACTCATCTAGGGAAGAAAAGTTGAGAAGTCCTACAGAAATACCCAAAAGGAAAAACAAAACCAAACAAAATGGCTTAATTCTTGACGCTTGTGATTTACAGAATCTCCTTTCATCTGTCACATAAGAAGTATAAATGCCAGGTTAAATTTTTATTTCTGGTCCGGTTCCTCTGACTCATACTTCTGCCCTAGAGTTAAATCTAATGGAAAAGACACTTACTGAAAGTAAATGGCATGTTTTTATCTACAAAAACTGTCCTCTTCCCAACACAGATCAATGTGGATGTCTGCTAGCAGTTTCTGTGGATAGACATCAAATGCTGGTAGCGATCAAACACATTTTTAAACAGTCTTATTTATATTTGGCTCTTCATTATATTCTTTAGAAAGTCATGTTTCTATTTTAATTTTATCTTGCATATCTAACCATTCAGCCCAGCACACTAAAACTTAAAAAAGGTATAATTTTTACTCTCTAGTACCTCTTGCCAGTACTCATTGTCTAGATCTTGTTTGCAATGAGGTATAGCAATAAACATTAAAAGCTTTCATGAGATGAATATGAATATGTTTGAATGTCCTGACACACTTACATTAAAAATGGAACAACAGAACAGAGGAAACACACTGGAACCATGTCAAGATATTAATGAAACCTCTATACTAAGAGAACTTATTGGGTAGCCTATTAAAGAATTGGTTATCTGTAATCCACTCCTACTATTTCTTAGACATCAATCAATGTGATCCTTAGACTCCTTTTCAACTCTTGTCTCAGTGGGGAGGACAGGAGGAGAGAAGGCCGTATATAATAAAACCATTCCTCTCATCCTTTATACAGACTACCTAGTAATATCATGGCAAAGCACATGCAAATGCAACTAGCTGCATTGCTTCTGCATAATAGTAACTAACCGACTAGTAACACCAGAAGGCCTAATGTCAAGATGGATCTTTTGCAAAGCAGACAACATGATATTGAGAGCAATCACACTCTTTTCTTTAGGGTGAGTGATGACTGTTCAGGTTCAATGCTTGCATTTCCTTTATAAGAAGTGCACTGTGCTCATTTGTTTTTTTGGCATGGAAGGATGCTTTAGAAGATCACTTCATTCAGTACTTTTAAATCACTGGCTAGAGATCATGATTTACATATATATTTTCATAAGCATTTACCATAACTCATTCTGTTTAATGGCCACAACACTTTCCTATAATCATTTTGAGACTAAAGTGATCTTCTGCTGAGACACTAGCTTCTATGACAACTCAACATAATGGTGTCTGGTAAAAACACAAGGCTCTTCTTTTCCATTTTCATCAAATTTCAAATGAATTAAAGACATCTGCTCACCAGAAAACGTATATTAAGAATGCCTGATTGTAATGTTTGATGGCAAATTCAGACTAGTACATGGATCTAAGATTATAAATATGATTTTCTCTGTCTAGTTGGATATCTTAATGTAGTCTAATGACTGAAGAATAATGGCATTTATTGATTTCATGTTCACATCTATACACATGAGTGCCTCTGGGGGGATGCTGGCTTATGTGTACTCACTCTATAGAAGTGAGTACAGATGTTAGCTTTTTAACATGAAATATTGAAACTACTGGAGACAGTCTACACAGAAGGGTCTAATTACTTTGCTTCAAAAGTATATCCAGGAATATTTAGATCAAAAAAACAATTTTTAAGTCATCTCATTCACGTGCTCCAAATGGTCCTTCAATGATCGGCTGCTATATAACCACCATTTGCAGTCCTAAGTCTAATGAGCAAATCGGTATCCAATAATGAGGGTGCATGTATGCTAAGTCACTTCAGTTCAGTTCAGTTCAGTTCAGTCGCTCATTCGTGTCCGACTCTTTGCAACCCCATGAATTGCAGCACGCCAGACCTCCCTGTCCATCACCAACTCCAGGAGTTCACCCAGACTCACGTCCATCGAGTCGGTGATGCCATCCAACCATCTCATCCTCTGTCATCCCCTTCTCCTCCTACCTCCAATCTTTCCCATAATCAGGGTCTTTTCCAATGAGTCAGCTCTTTGCATCAGATGGCCAAGGTATTGGAGTTTCAGCTTCAACATCAGTCCTTCCAATGAAAACCCAGGACTGATCTTCTTTAGGATGGACTGGTTGGATCTCCTTGCAGTCCAAGGGACTCTCAAGAGTCTTCTCCAACACCACAGTTCAAAAGCATCAATTCTTCGGCGCTCAGCTTTCTTTATAATCCAACTCTCACATCCATACCTGACTATTGGAAAAACCATAGCCTTGACTAGATGGACCTTTGTTAACAAAGTAATGTCTCTGCTTTTTAATATGCTGTCTAGGTTGGTCATAACGATCCTTCCAAGGAGTTAGTGTCCTTTAATTTCATGGCTGCAATCACCATCTGCAGTGATTTTGGAGCCCCCAAAAATAAAGTCAGCCACTATTTCCACTGTTGCCCCATCTATTTGCCATGAAGTGATGGGGCCAGATGCCATGATCTTAGAAAAACTGCCATGATTCAGTTTTCTGAATGTTGAGCTTTAAGCCAACCTTTTCACTCTCCTCTTTCACTGAAGAGGCTGTTTAGTTCTTCTTCACTTTCTGCCACAAGGGTGGTGTCATCTGCATATCTGAGGTTATTGATATGTCTCCCACCAATCTTGATTCCAGCTTGTGCTTCTTCCAGCCTAGCGTTTCTCATGATGTACTCTGCATATAAGTTAAATATGGATAGATGATACCTGCTATTATTGTGAGCTAATTTATGGCAATCATTTAAACTCAGCAATTAAGGTTTTACTTTGCAGAGGCCCCTAAAAACATGTTACACAAGTTATGAGAATGTGGAAAGAGGAATCTTTTGTTATATCAGCCACATTGCATCACAGGTGACTGCCAGCTCCTCCTTTCTGGCAGAAGGAAGATGAACAGAAGCCAGAGGAATATGGCAAGTTAGGTATTTACAAAATAACTTCATTAACATTGGGTTGGCCAAAAAGCTCATTTGAGTTTTTCAGTAATATGGAAAAACCCAAAAAAACTTTGGCCAACCCAATAATAGAGTTGATGGTTTTGTTTTATTAGCTTCGGCTCCCTAAGAAGCACACTGAAATAAAGATTCAAAAACAAGTATTCATCTGGGAAGAGAATGAAACAGCGAAGGTAAAGTGGGAGAAAGTAACAAGGAAGAATGCCCTATCAAACCATTGGAGCTTAATTGCACGAAAGCAGCTCCATGACACATTTTATAGTCATCATATGCAGGGGCGAGGGAGCTGACATGTTTATACACCAGCCCCTGGTAGTCACCAGTTAAGGATCACACCTAGCGGTTTGTTATTTCACCACCTCTTCTGCAAAGGGGGACGATGCAGCTCTGACCAGCCGGGGAAGTCCTTACATAAAGAAATGCAGAGTCTGTATGCCCAGTGGTAAGAAAAACAAGAGCATATAAATGGGCACCAGAAGTGTGTTTCAATTACTTATTTGTATAAGATTTTAATGAGAACCTTTCTGGGACTTTCCTGTGCTCCAGTGGTTAAGGATCCAAGCTTCCGACACAGAGATGCTGGTTTGATCCCTGGTTGGGGAACTAAGATCCCACATGTCTCATGGTGCAGCAAAATAATAATAATGATAATAATAATAAAGTCTTAATGAGAATCTTCCCAAATATATATTTTTGAGGATACAAAGGTTTATATTGACGTTTGATGTGGAAACAAACCTAGTTTTCATAATGAAAAGCTACGGAATTTTAGACAAGTTTCCCAAACCATTCATCCTTGAGTACTGGCTTCTCAATGGACCCACAGGACCATCATCTTTTATCAGTTTCACTTCACGTGCCTGATCTCTCTGAAACTGTGGCGGAACCTGACTAGAGCTTCACCCAAGTTCCCTTTCTTTTCATTCTCTTCTCTAAACCTCCTAAACTACTTTGCATATCAATAGGTTATCCATGAACTGGCAGGGTAGAGTTTATTCCATTTATTATTCTGCTTCACACAGGAGGAAACAGGTAACTCGTCTGCTTCCTGATCCGTCTGGTAGTGCATTCACTTGCAGCTTCAGTCCTTCTGTTATATTGCTGATCATTGGTATTCCTCTGACATGTACCATGTATACCTCAGTCTTAATAACTAAGGATGAAAAGCAACCCAGAAATCTTCATACCTGGTGCTTCATTTTACGTGGGCTCCCTGAAGGGACAGGCTTGTAGCTGTGCCCACATTCCTGTGAAATTAATGTTCCTTTCTCAGATTCCTCTTATTCTATTTATAGCCACGGGGCTTCAGGTTTATAAGAGTCCAGAAAGTTCTGAGTAATGCACAGAATTCTACATACACAGCAAATGCAACCTTGGCAAAATGGAATCCCTGGTGAGAGAAAAACAGAGAATCAACAAGCCATTGCTTTTATTGGAATAATAAAACTGAAGCAGTTTGTGTCTAAAAGTGCAGTAAACTAGATTTTTTTTTTCATGTAAATTCTATAGTCAGGATATAATGGGCATTGTCATGAAATTTGCAAATGGAGATTACAGTATTTTGGAGAAAACCTCTCAACACTCCTTCTTTCTTTATTTATTCATTGAAATGTACCTACTTTTATGAATGGTTGATCAAGTAAAGTGGAAGTCCAACTCTTTGAGACCGGTCCTATGTCCATGGAATTCTCCAGGCAACAATACCAGAGTGGGTAGTCTTTCCCTTCTCCAGAGGATCTTCCTGGGTCTCCAGTATTGCTGGCAAACTCTTTACCACCTGAGCCACTAGGGAAGTCCCAAGACATGGGCTTACATGGAACAGTATTTCCTGTGAGCAGGAAGACAATTTGTGTATGTCTACCAATACATTCCCTTTTCCAGTGGACTGCATTCTGTCCACTGGATAATCCATTCTGGATTCTCCATCCACAGTGAATCCATTCTGTCCAGCAAATCTGGAAAACTCAGCAGTGGCCACAGGACTGGAAAAGGTCAGTTTTCATTCCAATCCCAAAGAAAGGCAATGCCAAAGAATGTTCAAACTACCGTACAATTGCACTCATCTCACACGCTAGTAAAGTAATGCTCAAAATTCTCCAAGCCAGGATTCAGTAATACACTTCCAGATGTCCAAGCTGGTTTTATAAAAGGCAGATGAACCAGAGATCAAATTGCCAACATCCACTGGATCATTGAAAAAGCAAGAGAGTTCCAGAAAAACATCTATTTCTGCTTTATTGACTATGCCAAAGCCTTTGACTGTGTGGATCACAATAAACTGTGGAAAATTCTGAAAGAGATGGTAATACCAGACCACCTGAACTGCCTCTTGAGAAACCTATATGCAGGTCAGGAAGCAACAGTTAGAACTGGACATGGAACAACAAACTGGTTCCAAATAGGAAAAGGAATCCGTCAAGGCTGTATATTGTCACCCTGCTCATTTAACTTCTATGCAGAGTACATCATGAGAAACGCTGGGCTGGAAGAAGCACAAGCTGGAATCAAGATTGCGGGGAGAAATATCGATAACCTCAGATATGCAGATGACACCACCCTTACGGCAGAAAGGGAAGAGGAACTAAAAAGCCTCTTGATGAAAGTGAAAGAGGAGAGTGAAAAAGTTGGCTTAAAGTTCAACATTCAGAAAACGAAGATCATGGCATCTGGTCCCATCACTTCATGGAAAATAGATGGAGAAACAGTGTCAGACTTTATTTTTCTGGGCTGCAAAATCACTTCAGATGGTGATTGCAGCCATGAAATTAAAAGACGCTTACTCCTTGGAAGGAAAGTTATGACCCACCTAGATAGCATATTCAAAAGCAGAGATATTACTTTGCCAACCAAGATCTGTCTAGTCAAGGCTATGGTTTTTCCAGTGGCCATGTATGGATGTGAGAGTTGGACTGTGAAGAAAGATGAGCGCCAAAGAATTGATGCTTTTGAACCATGGTTTTGGAGAAGACTCTTGAGAGTCCCTTGGACTGCAAGGAGATCCAACCAGTCCATCCTAAAGGAGATCAGTCCTGAGTGTTCATTGGAAGGACTGATGCTGAGGCTGAAACTCGAATACTTTGGCCACCTCATGCAAAGAGTTGACTAATTGGAAAAGACTCTGATGTTGGGAGGGATTGGGGGCAGGAGGAGAAGGGGATGACAGAGGATGAGATGACTGGATGGCATGACTGACTTGATGCACAAGAGTTTGGGTGAACTCCAGGAGTTGGTGATGGACAGGGAGGCCTGGCATGCTGTGATTAATGGGGTTACAAAGAGTCGGACACGACTGAGCGACTGAACTGAACTGAACTGAACTGATACATTAAGGGAAAATGAGTGCAATCATTTACTTTTACTATATTCCCATTCATTTTTCACCATATTAAGAACTTTAGAAGAACTCCATATGGACTATACTATTCCTAAGATTTATTGAGGGGAGGGCGTTTTAGTCATATATAGAACCTACTATAAAGTATTGTTTTGGCTGTTTAAATGTAATTACATATTTTCATTGCAAGAAAAGTTTATAGACTTATGTAACCATATTAAAGAATATTATAAAATTCTGTCTTCACTTGGTACTATATTTGGCTTAAGGATAAGAGCTGGACTTTCAGGATAGAGTGTACATGGGATGGATCATGATCAATTAATGAAATTACCTGGTCATACCCATTTATGCAACCAACCAGTGAAAAAGCTGCATTGTTCACAAGCTTGAATGTGACTCTTTGAATCCCATTGGCCCTTGGATCTGTGGGTGTGTTATCTGCGCCCTGGTAGCTCTTTGACAAAGATTTAACATTCTTTAATTTCTTTCTCTCTGCCCATTATTGATAGTTTATATTTCTGTTCATTATACCGTCTTATAAGCCTTCAGAATCAAGTCATTCCTCATGAAGTAACAAAAAGGAAAATATGCCATTTGCAATGAATTGCAGTTAAAGCTGGCAATTATGTAAAGTAACACTTAAAAAGGGGACCCTGGTGAGAGACTCAGTGGCTGTTTCAGGGCTAGCATTTGTGATGGTGTGGACATTTGCTCTCAGCCATATTCATGATACTGGTAATTCCTATCCCACTGAGGCCTTTATGTCTTCATTCAGCAACCGTTTGGTAAGGCACATATATCATAGATAAAACTGACATTGTGTGTTTTGCTTTCATACTTCGGTCAGTAGGTTAAGTCACACAGAACCTAGCTTTGAGAT
The DNA here is from genome assembly GCF_029407905.1 of Bubalus kerabau. NCBI lineage: Eukaryota > Metazoa > Chordata > Mammalia > Artiodactyla > Bovidae > Bubalus > Bubalus kerabau. Next base: position 6,051,354 of record NC_073643.1, read on the forward strand.
CACTCCTTATTTAAAAAATTAATTTTAATTGAAGGATAATTGCTTTACAATATTGTATCGGTTTCTGCCACACATCAACATGAATCAGTTATGGGTACACATATGTCCCCTCCCTCTTGAACCTCCCTCCCGCCTCCCAGCTCATCCCACCCTTCCAGGTTGTCACAGAGCCCTGGGTTGCGCTTCCAGAGTCGTACAGCAACTTCCCACTGGAAACTTACGTGTGTCCATGCTGCTGCCTTCCCTCGTCCAGCCCCCCGCCCTCTCCCCTCCCATGGTCATATGTCTGTTCTCTGTGTCTGCATCTCCGTGGCCCCCTTGCAAGTAGGTTCATCAGCTCCATCTTCCTAGAGTCCATATAGATGTGTTAATATCTGATATTTGTTTTTTTCTTTCTGAAACTTATTTCTCTATAAGTCTCTTCTGACTTATAAAGATCTCTCCTTTTTATTTGTTTATAGGTGTAAAAGAAGTTCAGGTCTTAATTTACACTTTTTTAGTCTTTTACAATATATATTTTTGATCCTGTGAGTTGTTTGTTCATTTGCTTTGTTCACTTTTCTATTGATTTTTGACATGTCTTTCATTTCTGTTACACGTATGTCAGATTCAAAGGCAGTGAGTGTCATGTAATGAAGACTCTGGCCTCCATCACCCAACAAGTTTCATTTATAATTCCAATTATTCTCTTTCCTTCCAAACTATTTTGAAGCAGACTCAATTCATTATAGCAACTGTAAATATTTCTCCATGTATTTCTAAAGCATAAAGCCCCAATACCAAAATTGAAGCCTAAATTAATAATTTATTAATGTAATTAAATGTTCAGTGTTCAGATCGTCTCTTAAAAGTTTCATTTTGTTTGAATCAGCATCCAAATAATGTCTATGCATGTGATTAGATGAAATATTTCTTAAATCTTGTTTTAGTTGTAAGTCATTTCTTCTAACTTTTTCCCCCGAATTTTTTTTTTTTAGAAGAAACCAACTTATTTATTCTGTAGAGTTTGCTTTAGTCTGGATTTTGCTATAGCACCTGTGTGATGATGTTTAAAATGCTCCTCTGACTCTGTGCTTCCTGTGGATTGTTAGGTAGATTTCACTTCTTGGAAAGATTACTACGTAAGTGGCAGCAGGAGGCATGTACTGTCTGGTTATCCAGTTTTTTGTGAAGCAACAGTGTGGTGGTTATTGTCAAGTTCCATTTATCCATTAGGAATGGCAGAACGATTGTATTCTAATTTTGTTTTTCCTGTCTTGTTTATTAGCTGGGATACTTGTATAAAGGCCCTGTTTCTACTATTTAGTGATTCTGTAAGATTTTTTATATAGGAAGGGCAAGATCAAAGCTTAATTGTTTTCCTTTGTAATCAAATATAACAACTTGCCTCCCTCATACTTTGTAATGGTGATTGGTAAAGGTTTCTTTGGTTATGTTTCATTTTATTTTGTTTTAAAAATCATTTTGAACTCACAGAAATAAGCATATTTGCTCTGTTTTGATCTTTTCCAGTTATTTTTTTTTTTAATGATGCTTAAATTGTCCCATTTGAGAGATCAGTGAGGACCCCTGCAAAATGGCTTCTGAGTCTGGGTGGTTTACACACCAAATTCATATCTCACATTTCTGGAGGCTGGAAGACTGAGATCTGGAGTCCAGCATGCTTGGGTCTGCGTGAAAGCCCTCTTTGTCAATGGCCACTTTTCTCTCTGTGTCCTCATGTGGCCAAGGGAGAAAAGAAGAAAAATCACTAGTGATCCACCCTCAAGATGTCATTCTGACCTAGTAACCTCCTGCTGCTGCTGCTGCTAAGTCGCTTCAGTCGTGTCCGACTCTGTGCGACCCCACTGACGGCAGCCCACCAGGCTCCCCTGACTCTGGGATTCTCCAGGCAAGAACACTGGAGTGGGTTGCCATTTCCTTCTCCAATGCATGAAAGTGAAAAGTGAAAATGAAGATGCTCAGTCGTGTCCGACTCTTCGCAACCCCATGGACTGCAGCCTACCAGGCTCCTCCGTCCATGGGATTTTCCAGGCAAGAGTACTGGAGTGGGGTGCCATTGCCTTCTCCAGTAACCTCCTAAAGGTTCCTTTCTAAATGCCACGCATTGAGGGTTAGAGTGCCAATGTTTGAATATCGGCAGACACAGTTTAGTACATAGCAGTCATTTTGACACAATACTAGGAGTATCAGTTTCTTTGCTTTCAGGTAGGTAAGATATTCCAAGTTCATTTTATACTTTTCCTATCCCAGCACTGGAGTTAGCTAATTCTGCAAGGAGCTCTTGTTCTCTTTAGGGGAAAATGGTCATTAAAAGCCAAAATCTGGGCACTAAGAGTGCTCACTGCTTTTGTTTTGATCCTTGGTTTGACGCATGTATGACAGACAGAAGCAGGATTTTTTCAGGATAAACTATATTATGATTTTATAAATATACATCAAACTCAAATTCAGGATTGGTTTTTTCTTTAGCCTCATTGATTTTATATCTGTATTCTTTTCGTTATATTAAAAGTTGTCATTTTTAAGGTAGCCATTAGTTGATCACTCATTTGTAAAATGACTCTGAATAACAACAAATCCATGCTACCTGCAATATGATAGTGAAAGTTTAAAGCACGTTTGTAGTTCTTTTTTATTTTCCATAAGTTACATACCCCAATGGACATTTATAGTAGTATTAAAGTGCTGTGTATTAAAAGCACTTTGTATATTATAAACTATTCTTGTGTGCTGGTGATACTAGCTGTACTCTACTTTGGGTTTATTTGTTTTATTTTACTTTCAATTGCTTGAGATTGCTTATTTAATTCAATTTTTATCACAATTATGTAAAATATTTATATGGTTGATTCCAAAGTAAAATTCATATGGTATATTCAAGTAAGTCTTCTTTCTATCCTTTTCCTCTCTATCCTCCTCCCACACATAAATAAGTTTTCAAATTACAGTTTATGCTTTCTTTAATAGAAGCAAAAACATATGTGTGTATTTACACCTCCTCCCCAGTTTTTAGATAAATGACAGTATCTACTCAGTTTTTTCCATCTACTTTCTCCACATAACTAAATACCCTGGTGCTTCATTTGTAATAGCACATGTAAACATTCCCCATTCGTTTTTGACAGATGCATAAAATTCCAATGTGTGAATATATCGGACTCAGCTGCTAAGTTGTGTCTGATTCTTTGCAACCCCATGGACTGTAACCCACCAGGCTCTGTCCATGTAATTTTCCAGGCAAGAGTACTGGAGTGGGTAGCCATTTCCTGCTCCAGGAGGATCTTCCCAACCCAGGGATTGAACCTGCATCTCCTGTGTCCTCTGCATTGGCGGGCTGATTCTTGACCACTGAGCCACCTGTGATATGGGCTTCCCAGTGATGCTAGTGGTAAAGAACCCGCCTGCCAATGCAGGAGATGTAAGAGATGTGGGTTTGATCCCTGAGTCAGGAAGATACCCTGGAGGAAGGCATGGAAACCCATTCCAGTATTCTTCCTAAAGAATCCTACGGAAAGAAGAGCCTGGCATGCCACAATCCATAGGGTCACAAAGAGTCAGACATGACTGAAGTGATTTAGTACACATGTACCTGCGATATATTAAATTGTTAATAAATCACAATTTAATAAAGCAGTTCCCATTAGATGGACAGTTGGCTTGTTTCCAGTTATTTGTTATGAAAATACTGTTCCAATGAAGAACTTTTAATATGCCCAAAGAATTTTTCTACAAGTACCTTTTAATTTCAAATATAGAGCCATTTTCTCATGGCTAAAATTGGAAGGTGCAAAGACAAAAATGAATATTATCTATAATCTTACCACCCAGAGATGGTGACTGTTAGTTAACCTCATCCTTCCAGCTTTTGTTCTGTTTGCAAATACACACAGCCTTAAGAGCACAAGAGACTAAGATATACACAGCATCTTGCAGCCTTTCTTTCCATCAACATTGTGGTTTAAGTATTACCAGTGTCAAAAACAATTCTCCATAAACATTATCTTAATGTCTGCACAATATTGTCAGATAATTAACTTTTCCATAATATGTAGACACATTATGCCTTCTGATACACATTGCTCTGTTACAATTAAGGAAAGACATTCTGATTTGTACTGTAAACAACAGTGCGTTTATACCTATGCTGGCTGCCTGGGAGACCTCTTTCCGATTGTAATCCAGCATATGTGGAACAGAATCTGAGATTCTGCATTCATAACAAATGCTGAACAGTGCTACTGACCCCTGAATGGCGTTTCAGCTAGTACAGGAAGATGATGATGGCCCCGTAGTTTATTTTACTTCCTCAAAGACACGACAAGGACTTCAGAAAATGAAAAGACACCCTACTACTTATATTTATTGAGTTTCTAAGGCATCTTCTAAGGTGAAAGTGAGTAGACACCCTAGTTCTTATATTTATTGAGTTTCTAAGACACCTTCTGAGGTAGAAACTCAGTTTAGGATATTTTAGCCAAATCCTAAATAAAATCGGACTCAAGGACAGTGTGACCTCTGGATGTTCTTTCTTCCTCCTGAGAACTTTAACTGCATGGACACTTTTGTCTGATGTTTCAGTATCTACTCTTAGGTCTGTTAGAGAGATGTTACAGTTCAACATACAAATATGGAAGGTCTTTGCTGTGATAAGTCAGGGAATAATCTGCTTTCTCACTCTGCTCATGTGTTGCTGAATTAACCCCAAACTGTGTTGTGTTTGAAGCCCTTCCAATGAGGCAGGTGGTGAGATAAGACCTGATAAGACTCCAGAATTTGTGTGGAAGACATGTTTTTTGCATCTCTTTCAAGGCCCATGTTCCCAAAATTTTATTATCCAAATATTTGACTGGCTGGTTCTAGGAAAACGTGAGTAACAAATTATAGCTGTTCTCAAGGATCTTGGATTTCAGGAGGTCAGACAGGCAAGATATTTCGTAATTATAGAGCTTTATGGAATATAAATGTCCCTAGTATGTTACAAGCAGTTTAACAGAGTGGGGAATCATAATTCATTATTGTAGAATGTTTTTCCAGGAAAAGTGAAAATGAGGTTTAGGAAAAAAAGAAAGTGAGTCCTGAAGGTTTAGAGGTAGAAAATAGAAAGAAGAGGGAAAAAGCAAATTGGGAACTGAGAGAAATCTGGGTCTCGAGGATACAGGGGGAGAGTATGAGAGACAGAGTGTGGGTGTGGGTGTGGGGTGGGGCTAGGGAGCATTGTGTTGTTGAAGGAGAATGAAGAAAGTTGTAGAGGTAATTCTAGGCCTTATTAACCCAGCTTAAACTTTTGAAATTAATTGTTAAGACTTTGGGAACTTCTTAAGTTTCTAAACAGGGAATGTCAACCCCCACTCTCCAAAAGACACAAAAACTTTAAACAAAAGCCACTCACTACAGCTTGGAAAATGAGTTCCTGAGTGCATATCTGAAGGATGAAAAGACTGATTCAGGGCTCTGGAGAGGTTAATAATGACTAACATTTATGAGTGTTTATATCGGTGCTGGAGAAGGAAAAGGCAACCCACTCCAGTATTCTTGCCTGGAGAGTCCTGTGAACAGAGGAGCCTGGTGGGCTGCCATCTATGGGGTCATACAGAGTCTGACATAACTGAAGCAACTTAGCATGCATGCATGCATTGGAGAAGGCAATGGCAACCCACTCCAGTGTTCTTGCCTGCAGAATCCCAGGGATAGGGGAGCCTGGTGGGCTGCCATCTATGGGGTCACACAGAGTTGGACATGACTGAAGCAACTTAGAAGCAGCAGCAGCATGTCAGTGCTAGACACAAGTTCTGTTTTGACTTACTAAAATGTATCATTTAACTCCTCAAACAACCTGTTGAGGTGCATGTGTTTACTAAAATCATCTCCACTTACATGTAAGTGTGCTGTACCAAAAGTGGTTGAATTACACTTGTGAAGCCATGGAGCAAGACAGGTGTAGAAGCATGATCTGATCTCAGGTGGTTTGGTCCCCAGGTTAACTCACCTCAATACTGGAGTGTACATGCTTCCCCATGCAGTCTGAAGATGAAGCAAGCGGGCATAGCTCTTTTGCTTAAAGTTGGTCAATATGTTACATATTATTCTAATTCAGTGGGGAGTGGGGGTTTGACACAGGGGCTAGTGAAATTATTAAAAAAAAACGTCATCCATAGCAGACATTCCAAAGAGATCAGATGCTTCTTAGTGAATGCTATTTAAGAGTGGCATCTGGTTGTCACCCAGAGTATTATGAGTAGGATTTTTATATATATGTTCATGTTGGTGCAAGTGTGCTAACATTTCTACCATGCCCAGAATATGTGTACATGTAGTTCCTTTAAGTTTTACCCAGGCAGTGCCATGTTACAGCAAGGTATTATTTTCATCAGCCCATTTCTAGCAAGTTAATCACTATTAAAGTAGGTAGAAACTCACCTGATTAGAATAGATTTTGAAGATTGAGAGTCAATATTCCAGATTCTCAGTCAGAGCCTGACAGACCTGTATAACTTTTAAACATTAATCTTTACTTCTGTAAAAATGTTAAAAATAAAATACGTGTCAGTTCTGTTCAGTTCAGTTGCTCACTCATGTCTGACTCATTGTGATGCCATGGACCGCAGCACTCCAGAACTCCCTGTCCATCACTAACTCCCAGAGTTTACTCAAATTCACGTCCATTGAGTCGGTGATGCCATGCAACCATCTCCTCCTCTGTCACCCCCTTCTCCTCCCACCTTCAATCTTTCCCAGCAGCAGGATCTTTTCAAATGAGTCAGTTATTCGCATCAGGTGGCCAAATTATTGGACTTTCAGCTTCAACATCAGTCCTTCCAATGAATATTCAGGACTGATTTCCTTTAGGATGGACTTGTTGGATCTCCTTGATGTCCAAGGGACTCTCAAGAGTCTTCTCCAACACCACAGTTCAAAAGCATCAATTCTTTGGTGCTCAGCTTTCTTTATAGTCCAACGCTCACATCCATACATGACTACTGGAAAAGCCATAGCTTTGACTAGACAGACCTTTGTTGGCAAAGGAGTGTCTCTGCATTTTAATATGCTGTCTAGGTTGGTCATAACTTTTCTTCCAAGGAGCAAGCATCTTTTAATTTCATGGCCGCAGTCACCATCTGCAGTGATTTGGGAGCCACAAAAAATAAAAAGTCTGTCAATGTTTCCACTATTTCCCCTTCTCTTTGAAGTGATGCGATCAGATGCCATGATCTTAGTTTTCTGGATGTTGAGTTTTAAGCCAATTTTTTCACTCTTCTCTTTCACTTTCATCAAGAGGTTCTTCAGTTCTTCACTTTCTACCATTAAGGGTGGTATCATCTGCATATCTGAGGTTATTGATATTTCTCCTGGCAATCTTGATTCAAGCTTGTGCTTCTTCCAGCCCAGCATTTCTCATGGTGTATGCTGCATATAAGTTAAATAAGCAGGGTGACAATATACAGCCTTGATGTACTCCTTTTTCGTTTTGGAACCAGTCTGTTCCATGTACAGTTCTAACTGTTGATTCTTGACCTGCATACAGATTTCCCAGGAGGTATTCCCATCTCCTGAAGAATTTTCCAGTTTGTTGTGATCCACACAAAGGGTTTGGCATAGTCAATAAAGCAGAAGTAAATGTTTTTCTAGAACTCTCTTGCTTTTTCAATGACCCAGTGGATGTTGGCAATTTGATCTCTGTTTCCTCTACCTTTCCTAAATCGAGCCTGAACATCTGAAAGTTCACAGTTCACGTACCTTTGAAGCCTGGCTTGGAGAATTTTGAGTATTACTTTGCCAGTGTGTGAGATGAGTGCAATTGTGTGGTAGTTTGAGCATTCTTTGGCACTGCCTTTCTTTGGGTTGTAATGAAAACTGACCATTTCTACTCCTGTGGCCACTGCTGAGTTTTCCAAATTTGCTGGCATATTGAGTGCAGCACTTTCACAGTATTATCTTTTAGGATTCGAGATAGCTAACTGGAATTCCATCACCTCCACTAGCTTTGTTCATATTGATCAACGAACAATTAATCAATTGTTCCTAAGGCCCACTTGACTTCACATTCCAGGATGTCTGGCTCTAGGTGAGTGATCACACCATCGTGGTAATCTGGGTCATGAAGATTTCTTTGGATAGTTCTTCTGTGTATTCTTGCCACGTCTTCTTAATATCTTCTGCTTTTGTTAGGTCCATACCATTTCTGTCCTTTATTGTGCCCATCTTTGCATGAAAAGTTCCCTTGGTATCTCCAATTTTCTTGAAGAGATCTCTCGTCTTTCCATTCTATTGTTTTCCTCTATTTCTTTGCATTGTTCACTGAGGAAGGCTTTCTTATCTCTCCTTGCTATTCTTTGGAACTCTGCATTCAAATGGAAACATCTTTCCTTTTCTCCTTTGCCTTTCACTTTTCTTTTCATAGCTATTTGCAAGCCCTCCTCAGACAACCATTTTGCCTTTTTGCATTTCTTTTTCTTGGGTACGGTCTTGATCACTGCCTCCTGCACAATGTCACGAACCTCAGTCCATAGTTCTTCAGGCACTCTATCAGATCTGATCCCTTGTATCTATTTGTCACTTCCATTGTATAATTGTAAGCGATTTGATTTAGGTCATACCTGAATGGTCTAGTGGTTTTCTGTACTTTCTTCAATTTAATTCTGAATTTGGCAATAAGGAGTTCATAATCTGAGCCTCAGTCAGCTCCCAGTCTTGTTTTTGCTGACTGTATAGAGCTTCTCCATCTTTAACTGCAAAAAATATAATCAACCTGATTTCCATATTGACCTTCTGGTGACGTCCATGTATAGAGTCTTCTCTTGTGTTGTTGATAGAGGGTGTTTGCTATAACCAGTGTGTTCTCTTGGCAAAACTCTGTTAGCCTTTGCCCTGCTTCATTCTGTACTCCAAGGCCAAATTTGCCTGTTACTCCAGGTATTTCTTGACTTCCTATTTTTGCATTTCAGCCCCCTATAATGAAAAGGACATCTTTTGGAGGTGTTAGTTCTAGAAGGTCTTATAGATCTTCATAAGAACTGTTCAACTTCAGCTTCTTCAGCATTACTGGTCAGGACATAGACTTGGATTACTGTGATATTGAATGGTTTGCTTTGGAAACAAACAGAGATCATTCTGTCTTTTTTGAGATTGCATCCAAGTACTGCATTTCAGACTCTTTTGTTGACTATGAGGGCTACTCCATTTCTTCTAAGGGATTCTTGCCCACAGTAGTAGATACAATGCTCATCTGAGTTAAATTCACCCATTCCAGTCCATTTTGGTTCATTGATTCCTACAATGTCCATGTTCACTCTTACAATCTCTTGTTTGACCACTTCTAATTTGCCTTGATTCATGGACCTAACATTCCATAAGCCTCTTATATCCTTCTCCATCAGAGGGCAGACAGACTGAAAACCACAATCACAGAAACCTAACCAATCTGATCACATGGACCACAGCCTTTTCTAACTCAATGAAACTATGAGCCATGCTGTGTAGGACCACCCAAGACGAACGGGTCATGGTGGAAAGTTCTGAGAAAACGTGGTCCACTGCAGAAGGGAATGGCAAACCATTCAGTATTCTTGCCTTGAGAACCCCATGAAGTATGAAAACGCAAAAGATAGGACACTGAAAGATGAACTCCCCAGGTCGGCAGGTACCCAATATGGCTACTGGAGATCAGTGGAGAAATCAGAAAGAATGGAAAATACATGTGTATGTTCCAGGAAAAAATTGGCATATATAGAACTATATATTGAATAAATGTTACGAGTATAGAAATAGAGATGCATTTTGACACATGCCACATTTTCTTTTATGCCTCACCATTTTTCTAAAGGTAAAACAGGACCCCAGGAACAACAGAATCAACTCATTTATTCCACCTTGGGCAAGTGACTTATCTTCTTTAAAGTCCCCATTTCCTCATCTGTACAATGGCAATAATAATGCTTACTTTGCAAGACCATTCTGAGAAAACGCATGTGAAATAGCTGGCACATCATGGGCATCCGACCAATTGAAAATTGCTAATTTCGTTTTTCTTCCTTGACACTACAGTTATATTGCCAGTATTTTAAAATCCTGAGATTACTTTTCAAATTGCTTTGCTGATTACAAGCTTTCCAAATGAAATAATTACTAAAGAAAAGTTAATTATCAGTGAAGAGTTTAGATTTTTAAAAGGGAAAAACAAACACACCGCTATACTATATCTCTGTTGAAGAGTTAGCAGTTTACTTATTAAGACAAAATATATCTTTTTTTAAGACAAAATATATATTTTTCAATTTTAAACTATTTTTTGAATATATATATTTTTAAGACAAAATATTAAGACAAAATACACCTATATATATTAAGATAAAATATATCTTTTTCATAAAAGAGGCCAACTTGACATCTATTAGCTTTGACCATTGCTTGAGCATTGGAGAAGGAAATGGCAACCCACTCCAGTGTTCTTGCCTGGAGAATCCCAGGGACGGTGGGGCCTGGTGGGCTGCCGTTTATGGGGTCGCACAGAGTCGGACACGACTGAAGCGACTTAGCAGCAGCAGCGGTGTATACATGTTAATCCCAACAGGGCATGGATTTTAAGAGTTCATGTTCTCATTTTTTTCTTGACTCTTGTAACATAAACAATCACCTGTGGTAGGAGCATTTGCTTTTCTTTGAAGCTAGAATGAGCGAAGTCCCTCCAGAGGAGAAGAGCACTTGTGCACAAAGAGTAGTAGAAGCGTATGGAATTGCACATAAGCTTTAAAAATTCCATTTTTTAACTTAAACATTTAGCAGATATAGTTTTGTCATTTATGGATGATTTCTGTGGAAGTCTTAATTCATAGAGAAGCATTATTGCCGCATAATTATGTCTCAAGGTTGTGGGAAAGATGGACAGAGATTGAGGAATTAGCATTGTTATTTAGATTTGAGAACGAGGGGCTGGTAAAGCCACACACTGCTTATGCTATTAGCATAAGAAATGGTGGTAATTTCAGGTTTGTTTACTACCCAGAAACAAGAGAGGGAGGGCTCCCGATTGAGGATTCCCGCTCCTTCCAAAAAGCTGCAGGTGTTCCAGCAAGGGTTCTGCCTTCCCTCTTGGCTGTCATTCCCATCAGGCTGGTTCTAGAGACTGGGAGCCACTGATGCTCCAAGGACATGAGGTCACCTGCTGAAGGCTTCCAGTCTGTTGTGACAGAATAATTGGCCCCTGGTACAAAAGAAGCATATGCTGCTGATTGTGAGAACTCTGCCGCTTGATGTCAGGAAGCGAAACCGTCAGCAGAGTTGTGACGATCCCTCTCCACTCACCATTCTCGTTCTAACATTTATAGTCACTTCTCTTCTATAGCATAATCCCGGTGTTATATTTTCCTGCTTTGATACTTGTGCCCCGCTGCCCCCACCTCTAGTATAATCTGTGAACATATTGAAGCATCGTTAACTGCAGCTTCCTGTTCTTGCTCTGTGGTGATATATCAGGCCATCTATCAAGAGTGACATGGATGCAGATGTCCAGGCCTGAGTAGCTCCATTGTTGGCTGTCTTGTTTATGGCCCAGGCAGCCGTGGGTAGGGGTAAAAGGGGAGGACTGAGGATTTGGCAGAACTCATCCAGTGTGAAGACAGGTACCCTCTCCACTACTCTCACACAAGGAACTCTTTAGGCAGAACCACCAGTGACGGATCTTCAGGGATGGAGCTGAGAACAGACAGGATGAGTGCACATTCACCTGCCATCATTCAGATGCTCTCTACCTGACAGAGGGGTGTCTTAGAAAAACCGCATTGATAATTGGCAAATCTAATACAGTTATGTAAAGTTTAAAAATAAAATAAAATTAAAAAAAAAAAAAAAGAAAAAGAAAAACCGCATTGGCTCATATGTTGTTCCCCGAAACTTTTGTGTCCAGGACACTTGTACAACTGCCTTTCCAAATTACCCTCAGAACAGAAGATGGCAGTAGGAGAGCTGAAGTCCCCAGAATTGTGATATTGTTTCTTGGATTGGAAGGGAAGAAAATTCAGTTGAGGGATGGTTTGCTGTTTCCCTGTCCTTGACAATCCTGAGGCTTCAGAGAATTCACTGCTGCATCCCTTCACCGGGGAAATGAACGGTGAAGGGTCCTCCGTGTACTTGTAAAATTCAAGGCAGGGATGTTACATGAGCTGTCTCTGCCCTGAAGTTAAAGTCTTTCGTGAAAGGTAGTGTTTTTCACATCTGGAAAATGTTTATATTAACCTTCTGTCCCCAAATCACCATAAAGTTTTATCTTGCCTATTTAAAGGAAATTATGCAAATACATATTTAAATTCTCCTTTGTAGTTTATTATTGTGAAAAATGAAGTAAGTTGTATGAAATAAGTGCCTTCTTTTGTGCTGGGGTAGACTGTGCCAATTGGGTTAAGAAACACCTTCATCCTTATAGCTAGAATATTTAGATGGAATACCAGAGATGAATGACATTTGTATAAGTTTATAATCCAAGAGCCATCGTTTCTGGACCTTCCTTATTTTGGATGTCAGTGTTAAATATTTTTTTCAGTTCAGTGTGAAAGTGCTTTCTCATAACAATGAGTTATTAATCACTGTCTTCACTATAAAAATAAAATAAACATCCAACAAGAAAAATAGCTAAATCAGTCTTTCACCCCAACCTCTACTCACCCCCCAAACAAGTTGACTGTTTTTTTTTTTTTTTTCCCCATACAAAAAAACTACTCTTTGGTTCTTTCATTGTCTGTTTCTTCAAACTCACATAAGGAGAAACTAGACACAATTCATGTTTACAGAAATCAGACACTTCTGTTTTTGGTCCCCTGCCATTTCTCTCCTCCATGGGACAATTTCTTACTGGATTTCTTGCCAAATGAGAGTAGGAATGGAAAGGCTGTCAGGAGCCAGGAAGCCCATTTGAGAAAAGACAGATCAAGGTTTTTCATTTTAGAAAGCCTACAAAATACAGAACAGCTTACAGTTATGTGCTGGGGTGCTTCCAGCCAACACTTTTATTGTGGTCTGTTTTATTAAGTTCCACTGATGGGCCCAGCCTGTGGGATGGCCTTCAAGTGTGACAGTGTCAAACGCTCCTGGTGGCAGGCTTGACGTAGGCTGATGGCTCCTTCCATTGAGAGAGTATCTTGCCTTTTGCAATAAAGAGCAGAGCAAAGCCCCTGCTGAGTGACAGCCCTGTGAGCTGCTTTTGTTTTGAATTCTTAACACTGGATACCCTTAGAGGGTAGTTCATACAAGAATTCCTTTAGAATTCAAAAGGCAAGAGGACAGATTGAAGATGAATTTACTGGCCATCACTCTGTGTGTGTCTGTGCATGTGTGTGTGTGAGAGTCGTGTCCAACTCTTTGTGACCCCATGGACTGAAGCCTACTAAGCTCCTCCATCTACAGAATTCCCCAGGCAAGAATACTGGAGTGGGTTGCCATTTCATTTTACGGGGGATCTTCCTGACCCAGGGATTGAAGTCTCATCTTTTGAGTCTCCTGCATTGACAAGTGGGTTCTTTACCTCTAGTGCCACCTGGATTATCACTGCTCTCCCTTTAAATGACATATGGAAAGGTTATTTTTTTGTTGTTGTTATTTGGTTTTAATTTTATTGAAATATAGTTGATGAACAATGTTAATTTCTGCTGTACAGCAAAGTGACTCAGTTCTACACATGCATACATTCTTTTTTATATTCTTTCATATTTTTTCCATTATAGTTTATCATAGGATATTGAATATAGTTCCCTATGCTACATAGTAGGATCTTGCTGTTCATCCATCCTGTATATACTAGTTTGCATCTGTTAATTCCAAACCCCCAACCCTTCCCTCTTTGACCTCTCCTGTACCTGAGCAACCACAAGTCTCTTCTTTGTTCTGAAAGTCTGTTTCTGTACCATGCACTGTGCTAAGTTGCTTCCACTCATGTCTGACTCTTTGCAACCATATGGACTGTAGCCCGCCAGGCTCCTCTTTCTATGGGATTTCCCAGGCAGGAGTGCTGGAGTGTGTTGCCATTTCCTTCTCCAGGGAATCTTGCTGACGCAGGAATCGAACTCAAGTCTCCTGTACTGGCAGGCAGATAGTTTAACACTGAGCCACCAGGGAAGGCTTTCTGTTCGCTATGCTTGTTTATTTGTGTCATTTTAGATTCCACATATGAATGATATGTGATATTTGTCTTTGTCTGACTTACTTTGCTTAATGTGATAATCTCTATGTCTATCCATGTTGCTGCAAATGGCATTATTTCATTGCAGCTGGAAAGTTCTGAAGCTTGCTGATTACATTATTAAATAGTCACTGACCTAAGTCTTGAGAGAGAAAGTAGCCACGACTTAGGGCATGACTATTTTTGGCTCTAAGTGGATACAAGAATATTAAGAATTTCCTTACATTTTTATCCATAGCAGATGTTCTAGTGGAGAAAAATGGAATAGTAAACAGTGTAATCCCCATAGAGCTGAAATTAGATCTTATGGGAAAGGAAAAGTTCTCCTTGTTAACATATGAAAATCTGTGCATATTTGCTCTCTTTATGGTCATTATCTGGGTTTGATGCTCTCACTGGGATGTCAAGAGGAGTCTTGGGGAATGGGGATGATTCTAGCAGTGCCTGCTGTTCTGTCAGTGGTGGGATGGATGAATCCAAGCCAGTCATCTCAGATGGGAAGCAGAGACTTCAGTGGCATCCCTATCCCACTTTTCCTAGATCTATCAGAAATCATAACTAGGAAGCCAACTAACCTTGGAAGTGCTGAAGGGGGTGGTGACATTGTGACATGCCACCTGAATGCCCCAGAGTGAAGAGCGTGTCACCTCAACGACTGCGAAGGCTGTCAACTGACCACAGAGTTAGCAGTGATGCTCAGAGCCACGGAGCACACTGGGCCAAGGTGATGCCTTTCTTGGGTGGGCACATCCAAGGACCGATCTGTGTGCTGGTTATCTAGTTATCTAAGTTATCCAGTTATCTAAGCACCTAGTTATCTGAGCCCAAATCAGAATGCCTAACAGCCATTCTAGCTCTGGAAGCAGCTAAGGTCAAGTCTGCATCACTACTCAACCTCTCCCTCTGCCCACTCCTTTTTGAGGCGACCATCCCAAAGTCTGTCCTTAATACACACGATGCTCTAAAATTCGATCTCTGTCACAGACAGATCTCCTAGATGGATGGGGAAACAAACAAACAAACTAGTGATAGATATCATATTGGCTCAGTGGGTAAAAGAATCTGTCTGAAATTCAGGAGACACAGGAGATGTGGGTTTGATTCCTGGGTCAGGAAGGTCCTCTGGAGGAAGAAATGGCAGCCCACTCCAGTATTCTTACCTGGAGAATTCCATGGACAGAGGAGCCTGGTGGGCTACAATCCGTAGAGTCACGAAGAGTTGGACGTGACTGAGCGACTAACACTTTCACTTTTCATTATGAAGGTTAAGGTTATAATTTAATGTCACACTCTTTCTAGTCAATAAATATTAATGCATTCAAAGAAAGAATATATATGCATATGTATAGCTGAATTACTTTGCTGTATACCTGAAACTAATATTGTAAATCAATTATAATCCAATAGATAAAAATTTTAAAAAATTGTACAACTATACTTCAATTAAAATAAATACTTACTTTTTTTTAAAGTTTACTAGACCATGGTTTTAAATGATGTGCTTAGAAAATAAATTAAACTCCATAGTCATCTTCCCAGGGAGCCCAAGCTGCAGCCAACAGGCAACCAGGCACACTGAGGGCTCTTTAACTGGATGATTTGCAGTTTCAGTTATGATTTAGTAGGACTGTAATTAAAAAGCAGAGACATTTGCCAACAAAGATCCGTCTAGTCAAAGCTACGATTTTTCCAGTAGTCATGTATGGATGTGAGAGTTGGACTATAAGGAAAGCTGAGCACCGAAGAATTGATGCTTTTGAACTGTGGTGTTGGAGAAGACTCTTGGGAGTCCCTTGGACTGCAAGGAGATCCAACCAGTCCATCCTAAAGGAGATCAGTCCTGAATATTCATTGGAAGGACTAATGCTGAAAGTCCAATAATTTGGCCACCTGATGCGAAGAACTGACTCATTTGAAAAGACCCTGCTGCTGGGAAAGATTGAAGATGGGAAGAGAAGGGGACAGAGAATGAAATGGTTGGATGACATCACCGACTCAATGGACATGAGTTTGAGTAGACTCTTGGAGTTGGTGATGGACAGGGAAGCCTGGCATATTGCGGTCCATGGGGTCTCAAAGAGTCAGACACAACTGAGTGAGTGAACTGAACTGAACTGAATGCTGTTTTACCTGTGATAGGTCCTGTTAGCAATACAAGCAACCTCACAGCTAATATTAAAAGGAGAGACTTGTGATGTGAATTTATAGAAAGAAGGTCTCAAAGCTTTATCTTTACATCTGGGATCAAGCATTATCATCTGTTTGGATTGGACAAATCGAAAGCCTCTATTCTGTTTTGTGAGAAGTATATTGGTTTTAGTCTATGCAGAAGTTTTTACAGTTTTGGAGTTATGTGTATGACCCTATACATTTTTGCCTTTTAAAAACTTAGATCCTTTGATTTATGATTTTGAAGCATCATTGCCTTCTTTATTAGGACTCAGCGATGCTGCCAATTCAGGTATCTACAGTGAAGGGCAGTGGTGGCCAAGATAAATGAAAACAATGAATTATCCAAAATCTTTTTTTTTCCCTAAGTACTTTTTCTTACATTGGAATACAAACGTCTTATAGAATGCACCTTTAGGTGGGAGGGGGCGGTTCAGGATTGGGAACACGTGTGAATCCGTGGCGGATTCATATTGATGTATGGCAAAACCAATACAATATTGTAAAGTAATTAGCCTCTAATTAAAATAAATACATTTAAATAAAATAAAATAAATATATATAATTTTCAGATAATCTGCCTGTGGACTATTGAAAAAAACTATATTTACCTTTGTCTCTTTCACTAAGAAAGTTATAATCAAATATAGTAATGAAGGATGAAGCACAACCTTGCATAAAAGTCAGTTTTGATATTTTATCAGTCACAAAGGATACTAAGAGGCACCAGAGGGGCCATGGGGTCAAGACAGTGAATGGCTAGTGGAAAGATATTTGCAGGGAAAGCAGCTTGCATTTTTCAGATTGCATTCAGAATGTGCTTGGTGACTACAAACAGAATGGAAGGCGATGGCTTCTCAGGTGGTGCAAATGGTGAAGAACCCGCCTGCCAATGCAGGAGATGTAAGAGAGAAAGACCACAGATTCGATCCTTGCTTTGGGACGACCCCCTGGAGAACGGCATGGCAACCCCCTCCAGTATTCTTGCCTGGAGAATCCCATGGACAGAGGAGCCTGGTGGGCTACAGTCCATGGGGTCACAAAGAGCCAGACACAACTGAAGTAACTTAGCAGCAGCAGCACACACTCATGGTTATTGCATGTATGAAAAATCTTAACAGAGCAACCATTTAAGCCATTTGATTTTAAATATTCGCCTATCTTCTGTTGGAATTTTTATTTATTTGCCTTTTCAGACTTGTGAAAAATAAGGACTCTGGCCAAATAAATTTATATGGACTTTTTTTTATTGAAGAAGAGTTAAATTTAAATATTCTCTTTCTTCACTATGTTAGCAGTAAATAATGATATCTCAGTGATAATAAGAGCTGCATTTCATTGCATATATTGCCTCTGCAGGCCCAGTACTTGTGTATCTACATATATGTTCTCTTGGATTCTCCAGAAATCTTGGGAAGGGCACGTTAACCCCCTGAGATGCTAAGGTTCAGAAAGTTTGGATGAGTCACCGAAGGTCACAGAGCTAGAAAGGAGCAAGAAAGGTATTCAAGATCAGTCTGACTCTGCCATCTGTACTTTTTCCAAAATCCTGAATAGTCGTGGATGACAGCTCTGTGTGCTCTGAAAGAATAGAACCCACTTCAAGTAAAACCCCGGTGTGTTAGTTCAGAGATGGGAAACCATCGTCTGTCTCATTTCAGTGAATGCTCTTCATCCAGTTTAACTGTCAGACCAGGCATGTGACCGCTTTTGTTTCTAGAACCTCTGAGTCTGTGTTTAAGGAACTCCTTGTTCTCTTTGGAGGCCTCTATGAAGCGTCAGCCTACCCCTCGCTTGGCTTCATTTCTTGACATGAGTCAATGCTATGCTTTATGGGAATGCCATAATTTCTCTGTTTTGGTATAAACAATTGTGTGATCGTTCTAATACATGCCAAGGAGCAGGAGTTCATTCATCTGAAAATATTGGCTCACTTTGCCAGGCAATGAGTGTAGAGTAGTAAAGAAAATAGACATTGTGCCCACTTTCCTGATGTTACTTCTTTATACGAAAAGAGGTAAGCACCATGATTTCTAGAAGCTAGTTGATTATAATTTGCTCCAGCGAATTCATCTGTGAGCGGTTAGCATTCTTAACCTGAGCACATTTTGCAATAAGGGGAATTTACTTCTAAGGAAATTTCTCATCTCTGCCTTGAAAAAAATGAAACATGTAATATTTTTTTTTATACAATGGAATATTTCTCAGCCATAAAAAGAAGTGAAACTGGCTCATTTTTAGAAATGTGGGTGGACCTAGAGACTGTCATATAGAGTGAAATAAGTCAGAAAGAGTAAAACAAACATCGTATATTAATGCATATATATGGAATCTAGAAAAATGGTATAAGTGATCTTATTTGCAAAGCAAAAATAGAGACACAAATGTAGGGAACAAATATCTGATGCCAAGGGGGGAGAGAGGGATAGAGTGAATTAAGAGATTGGGATAGATACATATACACTATTGATGCTATGTATAAAGTAGATAACGGATGAGAACCCACTGTCTATCACAAGGAACTCTACTTAATGGGCTGTGGTGACCTGCATGGGACGGAAATCCAAAAGGGAAGGGATATGTGTATATGTGTAGCTGATTCACGTTGTTGTACAGCAGAAAAAAAACACAAAATTGCAAGGCAACTATACTCCAGTAAAAATAATTTTAAAAATACATGAGTAAGTATAAAGTACTATGGAAATAATAGGGTTTGAGGCATATATTTGCCTGTTGACATGACTTAAAACTATTAATTGTAAATTTCAGTGATTATTGCATATATTTTATATAAAGTATTAAGATACACAAATGATTGTGTAAGATACACAAATTATTATATTCCCCTTTATATTCAGTCCTTTTGCTCCCCAAATGTTGTACATCTGTGTTTAACCCAGTTGATATAACTAAGATTCACAAAGACCTAGACAGCTTAAGCCCTAAGTTTTTGCAGAACTGTTTCCAAATATTGGGTCATCCTCCCCAGCATATTAGCTCGGATTCCTGCCACGTCTGCAAAGAACAGATTCTCATGATAATTTCATCCAAATTTCAGTGTCATCCTTCCTATTTATTGGAGTTGGATTGGATTCACGACCACCACCCCTACCATCTTGATGTGTGATTTTGGCCCCTTGTTGAGTGCACCCCTGAGACTGTTCCTGGAAATAATTTTCCTCTACATGTGCTGACTGCCTGGGCTGTTCCGAACATGTTTGGGAAGAGAGTTTTGATGCTTTGGGTCTGTGGATTTGGCCACGGTGTGAATAGCTGGGTCGTGTTCCTGGCCTCAGAGGAACTTGGAGTCTGGCCTACGAGGTTGCTTGATGAATACAGTCATGGAATTTGGAGCTGAACGAGGCCTTAGAGACAACCTTGTTCAACCATTTCAAACAGATGCAGACCCTCTAGAGCCAAGAGAAGTCAAATGATTAACCCAGGGTCTCAGAATGAACTTTTAGCAAAAGCCAGACCAGAATTCAATTCTCTCCTCCAAAGACCACCCTCTTCCATGGCTACATGTGTGCCCATTGTGTCTGATTCTTTGTGACCCCATGGATGTAGCCTGCCAGGCTCCTCTCTCCACAGGATTTTCCGGGAAGAATTCTGGAGTGGGTTGCCATTTCAGTGGCTCCATACACAGGCTGTAATTTTTGGCTTGCTTTGGTCTTAATTTAATACATAGGATGGAACATTGTAAAGTTTGGATGGCTTTATAATAAGGATTAGCTTATTGTCTAATTGAGCAAATATCTGGCTTGATATCTGACTGAAGAAAAGGAAAATAATACAGCAAAGCAACTACATTATTGATCAGTAGCATACTTATTAAAGCAGTTAAAAATTTATATATCTTTGAGTGGCTTGTAAATAACAGAATCGCAGTGTTCTTTTTTTTTTTTTTTTTTAACTAGTGAAGTGTATTTGATCTACAGTGTTGTGTTAGTTTCTGGTGTACAGTTAAGTTATTCAGTCATACATATACATACTTGTTTCATATTCTTTTCCACTATGGCTTATCACAGTATATTGAATACAGTTCCCTGTGCTATCCTGTAGGACCTTGCTTATCCATTTATCTATCTTGTATGTAACAGTTTGCATAGACTAACTCCAATATTTCATACCCCCAAACCCACCTTCATCTTGGCAACCACAGCCTGTTCTCTGTGAATCAGTTTCCTAGCTAAGTCCATTTGTGTCATATTTTAGGTCACGTGTAATTGAGATCGTATGATATTTGTCTTTCTTTGTCTGACTTAGTAGGATTATCTCTAGGTCCATGTGTCTACCAATGGCATGATTCCTCTGTTTTATGGCTGAGTAGTATCCCATTTTATATATGTACCACATCTTCTTTATCCATTCATTCGTCGATGGACATTAAGCTGCTGCCACGTCTTGGCTTCTGTGCCTGGCGTTCTCTTTCACTCTGCTAGCCACAGCACAAGTAAAGGAAATTCTCCCTGGTTAATGCTTGTCCCCATACAGGATCCATGCTTCCCCTGAATATGTACGCTATCTTGAGAGCAGTGCAACCAGTCGGTGCTCCAAAACTTTGCTTAAAACCTACTCTTTCTGTCAACAAACATTTATTGAGCACCTATTATGTGTGAAGATATCTTCTAAGAGCTGGAGTCACATAAATGAACAAGGTCAACAAATACCCTGCTCTGTGAAACTTAGTCTTATGGGGGAGAGAGGACCACGTTATTCTGGAGAAAGACAAGCATGGAAAGGAAGGGAGAGGAAAAGGTTCATGCGTGCAATTCTAAACAGTGTTGTAAGGGGCAGCCTCTCAGAAGGTGACTTTGTACAGAGACATGAAGGAGTAGAGGAAGAAAGCTATGGAATTTTCTGGGAAAAGATGATTCTAAGCAGCAGGAACAGCAACACAGAAGCCCTGAGGTGAAATCGGGCCAAGGTGGTTGAGGATCAGTGAGGAAGCAGAGGAAGCAGAGCAGGAGGACTTGCCGGTCATTCTATGGGCGTGAGCTTTTTTTCTAGGTAAGATAGGAAGCCGGGTAGATTTTGAGCAGGCTCATGATCTGACCGTGTTTACAGCTTTGCAAGGATGACTCAACCTGCTAATAGGCTGAATTGAGAAGCAGGTGTGGAAATAGGGAGATCAGTGAGGACGCTGTTTATATATAAGAACCTAGGAGAGAGAGGTCCACGGGCTGGACCATGGGCATCACCCAGAGAGGTGAAAAGTCTGAATAATTTTGAAAGCGGGATTTATAGGATTTAATGACTGAATGCAGACAGAAAAAGGAAGAGGGGAGTCCAGGATGACATAGAGTTTTATGACCTGAGCCACTGAAGAGTTACCATTTACAAGATAGAGAGGCCTGGAAAGGAGTGAGTTAGGGTGGAGGGCAGTGTCTGTGGGACCTGCAGGTGGAAATGTTGAGTAGGCAGCTGGGCATATGCATCTGGAGATGAAAGGACAGGACTGGAGGGATGGCTTAGAGATGAAATTTGAACTCCTGAGACTTGATAAGATCGCCCTGTGGGGACTGTATGTAGGGGTGGGAAGACAAGATCTCCGTGCAAGTGAATAATCACCTCTCTTCTCTGTAGAAACATGAAGACCAGGTATATATTGTAAGTTAATTATTTTACTTTCATTTAACATGGAAGGTAGAATTTTTTTTTAACATAGAATGTAAAATTAGGTTATTGAAAGTTAGGGTTAGTAAGTAAGTTTAGATATTTGGGCATGCACATACAGGCAGGCATACAGGCTTTCAGATGGCTTAGAAGAAGGCGGACAGAATTGAATGGGACCTTTTTGAAACTCAGCCCATAATGAAGGTAACATCAGTTACAAGCCTTGAGGCAAATCTTCCTGGGCCTACATCTGATTACCTGGTGAGTGTGCTGTTTCCATGTTACAAAGCACAGGAGGAACTTGTGTCATTTCATCAGATACATAATGGAGCATTGTTTTAATTTGGGGGAAAGAAATATGAGTAGCACTTCTTGAAGATCACTTCATCCTTCTGTATTGTTCCCCCACGGCTTCTGCCTCATTAGTGGTGGGTTTTTTTGTTTTGTTTGGTGAAACTTTGGTTGAAGAATATTTTCTGGAAAGTGATTCCACTGCCTTTTGTGAATTGTAAAATGACATCCTGCGGTCAAGTGAAATTTCCCTTTAACGAACCTGTGTGAAATCCAGGGGCTGCTTGGGGGTGCCTGTCAATGTCAGACACTCTGCTGGGTGTCCCACAAACAACCTCAGCTCATGTCCCTCACAGCCCTGTGATACAGGTATGGCGAGCTTCATCTGTGGCCAAAAAAAGTGAGAGCTAGAGAAGCTAGGCGACTGGTCAAGTAGTAAAATGAGCGTTTGCAACTCAAATTCTGTGCTCTTCTCTCTGTACATCACCCGGCATCTTTTTACAGCTCTTCCAAAACTTCCACCTAAGGCTGACCCAAGCAGATCTTCCTCAGTTTGACAGTGTACCTGCTGTACTTCCCTAGAATCAGTGCCTCGTCTCTGTCGATCATGTGGCTAAGCATGATCACAGCTGTGTTCCCAGCATCTTCTCTTGGAGAATCCCCAGCCTCTTTCATGTACAACTACCCTAATCTTCACATCCCATTGAATTGCTGTTGCCATCGTGAGCTTTTTTCAATGTGTTTTTTGGTAACTCAGAGGTGAAGAACCAACCTTAAGGTCAGAGGTGAAGCCATGGGTCCAGTTTTCTAGTAATAAATCATTTCTTTTGGGGACAGACTGCCTGCTGGGGTGTTGTGCGTGTTCCATGAAGGGGCTGTTCACGTTCGTGCATCAAATGCCTTATCACATCTGTGCACATTGCTTGCATGCATGCTCATTTGTCCTCAAAATCCCAAACCACTCTGTTACCCTTTGATGGTTTTTCATCTTTTGCTCTGCCTTATTATTCCTGCTGCAGCTGCTGCTAAGTCACTTCAGTCGTGTCCGACTCTGTGTGACCCCATGGACGGCAGCCCACCAGGCTCCCCCGTCCCTGGGATTCTCCAGGCAAGAACACTGAAGTGGATTGCCATGTCCTTCTCCAATGCATGAAAGTGAAAAGTGAAAGTGAAGTCGCTCAGTCATGTCTGACTCTTAGCGACCCCATGGACTGCAGCCTACCAGGCTCTTCCGTCCATGGGATTTTCCTAGGAAGTGGAAAAAAAAAAAGATCCCAAAGTATAAACTTTCAATGACTCTAAGGATGGAAGGCAAAAATGGTCTTTAAATTTAGCAAATAAGTGGGCAAAGATTAAAAAGATGAGTCACACTACTATAGATGATGTTGTAAGGAGCATGGAGTATATATATATACTATATATAATAGTATATACTCTTGGCAGATGTAAAAATTGGTACAAATTTTATGGAGTACCTGAAACATGCTAAATTAGTCTTTCTGTTGACATAGAAATTCTACTTCTGGAAATATATCCCTTAGATATACAGGCACTGGAATTCTGCACTACCCTTGGAAAGCAAAGACTTGTTGATGACTCCAGAAAAAAAAAAATTTTTTTTCTCTGAATTTATTTTATCATTTTGATATGTAATCAATCTTACCCTTTCTATATTAAAAATTTTGAAATCATGGATAAATAAGAAACAAGGAGAAGGAAAGTATATTCTGGATACCACTTGGGCATTTTGATATATGGCAAAACCAATACAATATTGTAAAGTTAAAAAATAAAATAAAATTTAAAAAATAAATAAATAAAGATTAAAGAAAAAGTAATGTCTTTCCTTCTGGTTCTTTTCTGTGCAAATGCATAATGTGCATGTTTTTTTCCCCTCCTTTCCCCATATAATTATATAACATTGATACTTTCTTTTATCCATACTTTCTACAAGAATCCATTTTAATAACCACAAGATTTGCCATTTTATAGAAACATAGTTCAGTAAACTATCCATCGTGCAGGAAATTTAGTTGTTCCCAGTTTTGCTTAGAAGTACTCTGATGATAGCAGGTCAAAATTTACCTAAACATTCCTTTCTTATTAATTTATTTGTGCTATGTATTCTGTTAGATTCTGAATTTGCTGAAGCTTTTTTGACAGAGTCCAGGTCAGTCTGTATATTCCAACTTGTTTCTCTCTTAGTAAGTCACTTTTATGGCTAGTGTAATAAGTCAAGAAGTTACTATACATTATATTGTTGTTGTTGTTCAGTCACTAACTTGTGTCTGACTCTTGTGACCCTGTGGACTGCAGCACGCTAGGCTCTCCTGTCCACCATCTCTGAGAGCTTGCTCAAACTCATGTCCATTAAATCAGCTAAGCCATCCAACCATCTCACCCTCTGTCATCCTCTTCTCCTACCTTCAGTCTTTCCCAGCATCAGGGTCTTTTCCAATGAGTTATCTCTTTGCGTCAGGTGGCCAAAGTATTGGAGCTTCAGCTTCAGCATCAGTCTTCCCAGTGAATATTCAGGGTTGATTTCCTTTAGGGTTGACATAATGTGTGCCTGTCTATATATATGGGCTTCCCTCATAGCTCAGTCAGTAAAGAATCTGCCTGCAATGCAGGAGACCCGGGTTCGATCTCTGGGTCAGGAAGATCCCTGGAGGAGGGCATGGCAATGCACTCCAGTATTCTTGCCTGGAGAATCCCATGGACAGAGGGGCCTGGCAAGCTACAGTCCATGGGGTTACAAAAAGCTGGACACAACTAAGCGAGTAAACACAGCACATAACATACATACATATACATGTATATATATATGGTTTAGTTGTTAAATTGTGTCCAACTCTTGCAACCCCATGGACAGTTCCCTGGGCCACCATATATATGGGAAGTCCATATATATGATATATATGGGAAGTCCATATATATGATATATATATATGTGTGTGTGTGTGTGTGTGTGTGTGTATGTATACACCTATAACACATTATTCTTTTTATTACAGCTAGTGCATTTGATTTTAATGCACACATACATTGGAATTTGGGGTGGAATAGTTGTGTCATTGGTCATCTCTTATCTTTAAAGAGCTGGGGCTCTGGAGTCAACGGCATGGACTTGAACCTCGACTGTGGCGGCTGTATGCCTTTGGATCAGTCCTCTATCCACTATTTACTCATCCGCAAAATAGTGGTGACGGTAACACCCGGCTTGAAGGACAGAAGTGCCGCAGACAGCGCAGGGCAGGCTCAACTCACTGCAGGTGCCTCACGAGAGTCAGCTGCCATCACACCTGTTACCTGCTGCTCATCCTGACTCTGCTCTTTTGATGTTATTGGGGTTTCGTTTAGCTTTTGCCACACTCTTTCTCTTCACTTCCAGTCGAGGATATTTTGTTCAGCTCTACATTGTGTTAGGTGTTCATTTCTATAGTAATCACATTTCCCCTTTTCCCTTCTCTTCATACCAAGTATTGTTAAAATGTAAATTGTCAGTTACTATCATGGAAATGAAATGATGACAAAATCAAGAGCTCCAGTTTTGGGGGTCTCTTCATGGATTGGTAGCTTTTGAATCAGAACTACTAAATTGCTGATATTTAAAAATCCTTGGACATTCTGTACCATGAACACTGTGTGTCAGTGTATACAGGAACGGGTCTGTGGACCTACTAGGACTGCAGAGGAACATGAGGCTTGGACTTTTAGAGTCCTCTCACCTCATGAACATGAGGCATGAGACTCAGTGACCTCAGTGCAGGATTCAGAATGAAGGAGACACAGAGACGCAATGTCGTGGCAGGGCCAGTTGATGGTAACCTGTCTAGATCTCTTCATTATCAGTTCAGTTCAGTGGCTCAGTCATGTCTGACTCTTTGCAACCCCATGGACTGCAGCACGCCAGGCCTCCCTGTCCATCACCAACTCACGGAGTTTACCCAGACTCATGTCCATCAAGTCGGTGATGCCATCCAGCCATCTCATCCTCTGTCGTCCCCTTCTCCTCCTGCCCTCAATCTTTCCCAGCATCTGGATCTTTTCCAATGAGTCAGTTCTTCACATCAGGTGGCCAAAGTATTGGAGCTTCAACTTCAGCATCAGTCCTTCCAAAGAATATTCAGAGATGATGAGAACCTGCTGCACAGCACAGGGGACTCTACTCAGCACTCCCTGGTGATCTAAATGGGAAGGAAATCCGAGTGGATATACGTTTATGTATAGCTGATTCACTTTGCTGTACAGCAGAAACTTAACAAAAGATTGTAAATCAACTGTACTCCAATATAAAATAATTTTTTAAAAAAGAAGAAAATCGTTGGTCCCATTACGTAGCCTCAGCGCATTCTCAGTGCCCTGCTTGGTCTGGGTCCTGCCCACCTTTCCAAGGTGCCTTTCTGCCCCTCCCTCAGCTCACTGTGCCCCAGCCACGCTGGCCCCTCTCCTTGGGCACAGGAAGCGCTTTCCTGCTGAGGAACTTGGCCTTTCTGCCTGCTTGAAAAATGTTTTGAATTCTATGAGTTTTGTAATTTTTTCAGTTTATCTGATATGCACCAATCCTTTCTTTATAATCTTATCCTATTTTATTGTAAATTCTAATCTGCCATTGTGTTAAAGGCTCATAAAGAAACAGTGGTGGAAAGGAAAAAAAAAGTCAGAGGAAGCCGTGATTCCTGTCCTTGCTGCCCTTCTACCTATCTTTTTTGATTTCTGATTTCCTCTCTGCTAAAGCAGGCAGTTTTCACAGAAGAGCTATTAATAATAAGTGAAATGCCATTACCTATAAATAGATACATTTTGATTTAGTGTGCTCCTTAATGTAAGTTTCTGAAATTGATCCAGTTACCTGTTCCCTCAAGTTAAGCTTAATTTTATTTTGTTTACACATGTAACAATTTTGTTTCTCATTTACTTGAGAAGAAAATAAAGGTTGGCACTCAGTGAATGTGTGTAGCAGCTTAGATGAGGAAAAGATACAGATATTAACCTCTGTGAAGTCTCATTTAATCCTCGTAATAAACCTATGAGAGAAGTATCCTTCTTTCAAATGGTAAGGAGACATTCAAGCAAGTGAACACACTAGTCCATAATTAGAGAGTGTGTGTGTGTGTGTGTGTGTGTGTATGTAATATAATGCGTACCTGTTTATGCATTTGAAACCAAATCAACCTTGGAAATCCCTGCTAACATTTCATCATACAGCGTCTTTCTCACTGGAGTTTGTGGAAATATTTTTAAGTCTTCATGAATTTCCTATGAGAATTTATAAATCTGGGATTTTCCTGTCTATAACAGTCTTTGAAATGATTATGAAAGCATATTCGAGGTCATCTGGTTGACCAGCTGATGCCCTGCCTGTGTGTGTTTGTGTCTATAATTGCATGGTGCCAAGGAGGCCTACTGTCATTGTCTGGGGCTAATGAGGAGAAAACGAGGCAGACGTGACAAGTAAATGACGCTTTTAGGCCAAATGAAAACTGTTAGCCTGGCAAACCATGCTCAGATGAAGGTTTCATAGCAATTTAAGTAGAGAAAAGTGGTGGGAAAGCATGCTGTCACATGGCAAAAATAACATAGTCCATGAACTTCAAAATACCTGCTGCGGGCAGTCACATGCCCACACAGCAAGTGGCAATTTAGATTTGGCAAAATGACATCCTCCATGATATCATGTTAATGTTTTAATTAAATTGCAGTGGTCATGAAACTTGGCTTTTATGCCATTTCACTTTTTAAACGTATTTCTTTTGTCTGGGCTGGGTCTTCATTGCCGTGCCTGGCTTCTCTAGTTGCAGCCTGTAGGCTGTTACAGCGCGTGGGATCTAGTTCCCTGGCCAGGGAGCTCAGGCCCCCTGCGTTGGGAGTGTGAAGTCTTAGCCACCGGCCCACCAACGAAGTCCCACTTTTATGTAGTTTTATAATGCTCTTGGTTTATTATTTGTATTGGAGCTATTAACAGATAATATAGACAAACATAATTGATTAAATATTTAAACTTAATTTTAAGTTCTTAATAAAAGTAACTAAATCAACACTAGGAGTCTTATGTATATTTATATAAGATATATTATGATACATAGTGACAGATATGTACTAACAGTATATTTATGCCCTGTATATATATATATTTTCCCCCACTTTAAAGGGGTTTGTACCAGGGTGTCTGAAGTTTGACATAATAGATACTGTCACGCACAGAACATTCTTTGTTGTGGAGGGCTTTCTTATATGTTACTGGACACCAATAGCACCTTCCTTTCTGCCCATCATGGCAAGTAAAAATGTTGCCATATATTGCCAGGTGTCTCCTGACAGGCAACATTGCCTCATTTCAAAATCAGTGACCTGTGCATAACTGTAGCAACCATTGCCTTGGACTACAGACTCTCAACAGCATCCGCTTTGTGTCTGCCAATGAGGGAAGGGTCCTGACGGTGTATGTGTGGCCTACTCTCTGGGACGAAAATCTGCCAGGGTCATGGAGAGATGGTGGTGTGGGGAAAGAATTATGTTTGCCTTTCAAGAGAATTTATCTGGCTCTTCTTTTATGCTCTACTGTTTCTAGAGACCAGGGATTCAGTTTGAACCTCCATCTCTATTCTCTCTGTTCAATCTCCTAGGCAGACATTGTACTAAATTCTTTCCTTGGATAGCAGGAGCTAGGAGTGTACATATAATTCCAAAAGATAGGTGCTGTCCATGGTTTGTTAATTATAAGAATTACATGGTATTAAGGGGAACAAATGCTGAATTGCACGGTTTTTGCTCTTTTTATCTTGAGAGAGTGCACTTTGAATGCAAGACAAAGAATATATCCTTGCCTTCTGATTCTTTGGTAAGGTGAAGTACTTAAGAATATTTCTAATTTCAGGTTTTATATATGTAGACTAATAGCTTGTTTATTTTACTTTTACAGTTGTCTTAACTTTTATTTTCAAATAATTTTAAAGTTACCAAAAAGTTACACGAATCACATAACACTTTCCACCTAGATTTTCTACATATTCAACGTTTCCCAATTCTGCTTTATCATTCTCTCTCTCTCTCTCTCTCTCTCTATATATATATATATATATATTTGTGTGTGTGTGTGTGTGTGTGTGTGTGTGTGTGTGTAGCATGGCACCCCACTCCAGTACTCTTGCCTGGAAAATCCCATGGACGGAGGGGCCTGGTAGGCTGCAGTCCATGAGGTTGCTAAGAGTCAGACACGACTGAGCGACTTCACTTTCACTTTACACTTTCATGCATTGGAGAAGAAAATGGCAACCCATTCCAGTGTTCCTGCCTGGAGAATCCCAGGGACGGGGGAGCCTGGTGGGCTGCCGTCTATGGGGTCACACAGAGTCGGACACGACTGAAGCGACTTAGCATAGCATTATTATCATTCTAAGATATTTGACACTTAGTTACAGACTTGGTGCCCTGATATCCATAAATACTTCACTATACCTCCTAATAACAAGAACATTCATACCCAGTAAAATGATCAAAATCAGAATATTAAGACTGATATGCTAAAAATGTCTATAAAGTTTCAATAAACTCCTTTATAATTAGCAAGCATTTTATCAGACCAGGAGCCAGGATTCAATCCAGTGTGAGTCCTTACATGGACCTGTCACATCTTTTTAGTATCCTTTAATCTCTGGTTTTTCTGGAACTCTCTTGCTTTTTCGATGATCCAGAGGATGTTGGCAATTTGATCTCTGATTCCTCTGCCTTTTGTAAAACCAGCTTGAACATCTGGAAGTTCATGGTTCATGTATTGCTGTAGCCTGGCTTGGAGAATTTTGAGCATTACTTTACCAGCGTGTGAGATGAGTGCAATTGTGCAGTAGTTTGAGCATTCTTTGGCATTGCCTTTCTTTGGGATTGGAATGAAACTGACCTTTTCCTGTCCTGTGGCCACTGCTGAGTTTTCCAAATTTGCTGGCGTATTGAGTGCAGCACTTTCACAGCATCATCTTTCAGAATTTGAAATACCTCAACTGG
This sequence comes from Bubalus kerabau, assembly GCF_029407905.1. Taxonomy (NCBI): domain Eukaryota; kingdom Metazoa; phylum Chordata; class Mammalia; order Artiodactyla; family Bovidae; genus Bubalus; species Bubalus kerabau. The sequence continues at coordinate 6,081,598 of NC_073643.1, forward strand.
AATTCCATCACCTCCACTAGCTTTGTTCGTAGTGATGCTTTCTAAGGTCCACTTGACTTCACATTCCAGGATGTCTGGCTCTTGGTCAGTGATCACACCATCATGATTTTCTGGGTCGTGAAGAATTTTTTTTGTGTAGTTCTTCTGTGTATTCTTGCCACATCTTCTTTATATCTTCTGCTTCTATTAGATCCATACCATTTCTGTCCTTTATCGAGCCCATCTTTACATGAAATGTTCCCTTGGTATCTCTAATTTTCTTGAAGAGATCTCTAGTCCTTCCCATTCTGTTGTTTTCCTCTATTTCTTTGTACTAATCGCTGAGGAAGGCTTTCTTATCTCTTCTTGATATTCTTTGGAACTCTGCATTCAAATAGGAATATCTTTCCTTTTCTCCTTTGCTTTTCACTTCTCTTCTTTTCACAGCTATTTGTAAGGCCTCCTCAGACAACCATTTTGCTATTTTGCATTTCTTTTCCATGGCGATAGTCCCTTGGACTGCAAGGAGATCCAACCAGTCCATCCTAATGGAGACCAGTCCTGGGTGTTCATTGGAAGGACTGATGCTGAGGCTGAAACCCCAGTACTTTGGCCACCTCATGGGAAGAGTTGACTCATTGGAAAAGACCCTGATGCTGGGAGGGATTGGGGGCAGGAGGAGAAGGGAACAACAGAGGATGAGATGGCTGGATGGCATCACCGACTCGATGGACATGAGTTTAGGTGAACTCCGGGAGTCAGTGATGGACAGGGAGGCCTGGCGTGCTGCGATTCATGGAGTCGCAGAGAGTTGGACACGACTGAGTGACTGAACTGAACTGAACTGAATCTCTGGTACTTCTTCAGTCTTTCTTCATCTTGATTTTTTTTAAAAGATTACAGACCAGTTATTGTATATTGAATGTCTCTCAACTTACGTGTACCTGATACTTTGCAGTGAGTGCGCTCAGGTTTGCACTGTTGGAACAAAGACCACAGAGCACTCCTCTCCTTCTGATCATCACACGGGAGGGGAGGGGCACATGGTGTCCACGCACTCCATGTCGGTGATAGAACTGATCATAAGACGTTGTCTGAAAGGTATCGCCATGGATAAGTTACCATTTTCCCCTTGTGATTACTAACCTTTCAGGGGAAATTCTTTGAGATTTGGAGGGAAATTCTTTGGGATTATGTACAGTTCCTAGTTCTCATCAAATTTTACTCACTTGTTTTGACATATTCTGATCATTCATGCTTCAGTCCATTATTACTATTATTGTTACCAAGTATTGATTTTGTAATTCCAACATTCCTTCCATATTTATTAGTTTGCATTCTACTTTAAGGATCCCTCATTTATTTCATTATTCACTTACATAATAAAAGCCTCATGGAAGCACCCTAAGTATGCATCAAGAGATGAACAGATAAAGAAGATGTGGTACATATATACAATGAATATTACTCAGCTATAAAAGGAATGACATCATACCCTTTGCAGCAACCTGGATGGACATAGAGATGGTCATACCTTGTGAAGTAAGCCAGTTAGAGAAAGACAGATATCATATGATAATGCTTATATGTGGAACCTAAAATAAAATGACACAAATGAACTTATGTACAAAACATAAATAGGCCCACAGATACAGAAAATAAACTTATGCTTATCAAAGGGGAAAGGGAAGGAGGGATACAGTGAGAGTTTGCGATTAACAGATACACACTACCATATAAAAACGAGATAACCAACAAGGGCCTACTGTATAGGTTGAAGTGAAAGTTGCTCAGTCATGTTCGACTCTTTGTGACCCCATGGACTCTAGAGTCCATGGAATTCTCCAGGCCACAATACTGAAGTGTGTAGCCATTCCCTTCTCCAGGAGATCTTCCCAACCCAAGGATTGAACCCAGGTCTCTCACACTGCAGGTGGATTCTTTACCATCTGAGCCACCAAGGAAGCCCAAGAATACTAGAGTGGATGGCCTATCCCTTCTCAAGGGTAACTTCCTGACCCAGTAATCAAACTGGGGTCCCCTGCATTGCAGGTGGCTTCTTTATCAGCTCAGCTATCAGGGAAGTCCACTGTATAGGTTTTATACATGCACACACACACACACACACACATATGTATACCACATATATATTTGTTATACATATCTGAATCACTTTGCTCTACACCTCAAACACAACATTGTAAATCAACTATACTTCAATTAAAAGCAAAAAAGAAGAGCCTCATAGATTCTAACTGATGGGTTAAATCCTTACTCACATTTTGCATATTTATTCTGGAATGTTTTAAATAGAGCTTGAACAAGGGAAAGATAAATGATGCTATAAACCTGCTACTCCTTTTCCTCTCCTCTTCCACACACAGTATGATCCAGCTCTGCAGTCCTGTCTAGGAGTTAGGGTCATCCAGCAGAAGCTGCCACCCTCTCATAGGACGGGCACGCCTGCTGCCCCAGTGATGCCCTGAAGTGGATCTGGAGGAGCACAAGGCATTCTCCCCTTGGAGGCCTGGAGCATGTTATTGTTCTTACTGTGCTGAGAATGCCAATGACTCTAAAGCTGGGGAAGAAAAGACTCTTAATGAGTTTCAGCATGTTAATGTACTGCAGGTTCCCAATTGTATGAATTTAAGAAGCTTAGCAATTCGGTATCTTCTGAATAATAGCATTTATTTTATACTCCAAATACTCCTGGGGAAGTCTGAATAGCATTGCAGCTTCTTTGGTGTAATAGCTTTGGTGGGCTAATTGACTTGAACAGTGGAATTGCTCCTTAAAAAAAAAAAGCCACACAGTTTTGATTAATGAGCCTAGTAATAAATCATTAATCTTTTTAGCTCATAAATGATAAGTACAGTGTTCTGTTTCCCCCTGCGATACATTTCTAGATTCTCCTGCTGATCCAGTGGCCACATTTTAAGAATCTCATCATCAGTTTAATATGTCCACCTCTATGTAATTTAATATAAGGTCTGGTAAGTTTGCACCCATGAGAAATGCAATGGGACAGATTCTAAATAGCAATAATTGCTGTTTTATGAACATGACTTACATTTAGTTCGTAACTCTCCTTCTACAATGTCCTAAATGCCTTTATTTCTATAATTACTCATAATTATAGAGAGAATAATGAGTTACAGAGTTTCGACTATGTGTCTGGAACTCCCCTAAATTTTTAGTATATTGTGTCATTGAATTCTCATGATAACTCTCTGAAGTTATTAGTTATTATTTCTATTTTACAGTTCAGGAAATTTGCTGAGAAATGATAACTAGTTACTGTCATAAAACTCATTAATGCCAGAATCACTGTGTCACTGTCTGTTTATAGGTTATTCCTATTTAACATTTTCTAAAGGTTTATACATAAGTTTTTTTTGTTAAAATTGAAATATATAAATATTAAACCCACATTGAAAATTTTGGTTGTCTTAGTGGTTAATATCTCCTAGGGTGTTATATATTTCAGGAATTAATTTTATGTTCATAATGTAGCTGAAACACCATTTAGAAGTAATTTAGACTGTCTAATCACCATATTGAGGAAAACAGAATTTCATGTTATGGAGAGTAAGAGTATAGGAGGCAGATGTCTCCCTCCTTGGTTGCACTCATGTGTCCACAAATGGGAAGTAGCTTTTCTTATTGAGACTTAGTTGTACACTGTCCATAAGTCTGAGCTCTCTATGGCAGGCAAGAAACATGGCCATCATGTCTCTGTTGTCAGGATTTAGCTCAGTGACTGATACAGACTAGACAAATGTTTGATGAGTGAGTGAATGAACAGTCAGTGTGTGTGTGTGTGTGTGTGTGTGTGTGTGTGCACGCGCATGCCAGTGCATGCTCAGTCCTGTCCAACTCTTTGTGACCCCAAGGACTGTAGCCCACCAGGCTCCTCTGTCCGTGGGACTTCAGAATACTGGAGTGGGTTGCTATTTCCTTCTCCAGGGGATCTTCCTGATCCAGGGATTAAACCCAAGTCTCTTACATCTCCCACATTGGCAGATGGGCTCTTTACCACTGAGCCACCTTGGAAGCCGAACAGTCAATAGGAATGGTATAAAATATAAGAGGATGGTCTGTTTAGTAAAGTGCCTTGAGTCAAGATATGTAAATCCACAAGTGGCTTTGGCTGGCATCAGTACTGTGTCCCTGAGAGCCCCCAGTTCTTCAGGTGTGCTGGCCCGGAGCCCAGGATTCCATAGAACTGGGGAGAAACAGATTTATGTGTGCCTTTTTTGTCCATCTTCCAGGAAGTCTTGGTGGCATCCTTTTAACTCAGTGTTGAGTCACAGTAAGAATAAGACTGATCACTTTCCCAGTGATATATTTCAAGAAAATTACAATTAATTTATGTGCCAAAAAAAGCTGGCATTGGTGATGGAAGTTAATAGGTTTCAAAAGTAAAATGGTTTATCTTCTTTGAACACCTACAACCCTCTGTGTACATCTTGCTTGCTGTTTTTCTACCAAACTCATGATTTTAATACCAGAAATACAAGAAATGAAACAAGCTGGTAGCATCCAGGTGACTTCCTTCTCCCTGCAAATAGTGATACATCAGTTTTCATGGTCACACACATGCACAGATTTTCTCCACGGTATTCTTAAGGATCTCAGGCCACCAGAAGTTCTGCAGTCTTCTCAGGCTGTCTTCAGAAAGACTGGGACTAAATAAACCTGGGATATGCCATCCTTCACTTAGACTGACAGGATTTACATGTGCAGCTGAGTTTGTTTTCTTAAAGAAGGTACTGGTGTAGAACTGAAAGCATCCTCTTTCTCTATTCCATGTGACATGTGCATGGCTTTACAAAACCAGTTTCCTGTGAAATTGACATTGGACAATTTTGGAATAAAAGTAGATTCGAGCAAAACAGCTATGTAACAGTAACATTTCACATATCAAGCTGTTATTTTTTCACTCCCTCTATGTAAAGCATATAGTTTCAAGATGTATCCTCATGTAATAGAGGTTAGAAGAAAACTAGTCACGTGTGTTTTTCTTAGGAACATGAGAAATTTTTGTTATGCCAGCCTTGAAAACAGAACTGAACTTTGGGTCTTTCTCAGACTCAGTAGGATGAAAGGATTTCCATTCATAGAAAGGTAAATTGTGCTTCCACTGAATGCCTGTAGGAATCTACCCAGTGCTGGCTCCTTCACCTTCATCCCTTAGAAGTTATGAACCAGCCTTTAAACACATTGCTTTTTGTTGGAATCTCAGGTCTCTGAGCCAGATAGATTGGGATTTGAATTATCATTGGATTTAACAGCTGTGTGACCTTAAACAATTGAATATCTTCTTTTAACCTCAGCTCTGTCACATAAAATACGGACATTAACCAGACAGACAGATGGGGGTTGTTTTAAGGAAGAGAACCATAATGAATTTAAATAACTTTAAAGCCTAGTGTATGGCACAAAGTAAGCTTAAAAATAATATAAATCCCGTGTATGTGCTGTGCTCAGTTGTGTCCAACTCTTTGTGACCCCCCTGGACAGTAGCCCACCAGGCTCCTCTGTGCATGGGGTTTTCCAGGCAAGAACACTGGAGTGGGGTGCCATCTCCTCTTCCAGGGGATCTTCCTGACCCATGGATCAAACTCACATCTCCTGAGTCTCCTGCGTTGGCGGGTGGATTCTTTACCATTAAGCCACCTGGGAAACCCAAAATGAATCCTATATAACAACAAATAATTTATATGACTTGATAATAATATTAATCCTTTGTAGCAATTATTATCTTAGTATAACTGTGTCCTGTGCAATATTTGGGACATACTTATGTTACCAAGTCCAAGCCCATACTGCTTGCTGTATGACAAGCCAATAAATCAAGAGATGAGTTGGTGGGGGCAAGGAATCATGACTTTATTGGAAAGCTAGCAGACTGCGAGGATGGTGGACTTGGGTCCCAAAGAACCATCTTACCCAAGTTAGAATTCGGCCTTGTTTTATATTAAGAGGGGAGGGGGGGTGATTGGTTGTTGCAAACTTCTTGGTGCCAGAATCCTTTGCTCTTGCAGCTGTTCTGGTAAATCTGGTCATGATGTTCTTGTAAACCTCCAACAGACAAATGTTATTCACTGTTCTGTGATTTTTTTAAACCTCTATGCAAATGAAAAAGTGTTATACCCTTAAGGGTCAGAAAATGGGCAATCCTACATATTTCAGGGATATTGGCAATATCCCTAACTTGCAGCAAAAACAATAGAATAAAAAAGTTAAAGTAAAAAGAAATGGACCCAACATGGCGTCAGATTTGACCTTTGCTATTATATTTACATTAAAAACTTTTGTGTTGTTTCACACAGAAATTCAGATTTAGCAGAGCACCCTATATTTTTTCAGGATGCACTACTCTCAGGGGACCCAGTGATTACCACCTGAGTCCTGTCGCACAATTGCAGTGGTCACCGTGTGTGGTAGGCGCTGAGGTGTCACTGACGCTGACCCAGTGGGAATGGTTGCCCTTGAGTGGAATCCTTTATCCTTAACACCTTGACGCCTCATCCGACGACACATTTGTGTGTGCCCCCAACATGCCTGTGGGCCTCAGCAAGGCTCAGCTGTCCTGGGCAGAAGACACAGAGATGGTTTGCGTGTATTCTGTATGTGTATGTGTTGTAATGATCATTCCAGAAGAAATGAGTAGGGTGCTGTAGCAAATGTATGGCCATATTCATGCCCGTTCCAGAATTTCAGTCGTTTGAAGAAGAACCATTGTCATTCTCCACAAATCAAGTGATGACATTCTGTTCTAAAACCCATGTCTCGAAAGCCCCATCGGAGAGGTGAATGAGATTGAGGAAAAGGGGTGTACTTTGTTTGCAATATTGAGTCTGTTTCTCTATAGTTTTGTTTCCTGTTCTCATTCTTGACCGTCAGGACTCTGAGTACAAAACCATACGTATTTGTGATATAACAGTACATTACAATAAAACTATAGAGAGAGCTCAATATTGTAAAATGTTAATTTAGCGTTTTCTCACAGGAGAAACCATCCCATCAGGTGATACTGGGCTGAGTTCAGGAGGTCCTGTGAAGGGAGAAGTCAAGCAGAGCCAGGACCCCGCCTGGCCCAGGACTACACACAGGTAACTCCGACTCAGTCACTGAGACTCAGGGTGCTCGCTTAGCCCTTCACTGCTCACCTCGCCTCGCCCCTGCCTTAAAGAGCAACACGTGACCGAGTGTTCAGGTTGTCCTGAGCCTTGGACACGATTTTCCATTCTCTGCTGAGTGTGTTGTCCAGAACCAACCCGTGTCCCCAGTTGAACTTGGGGATAAGAACTCCAATTGCCAATGCCGTGCTTACATGAAATCTGAAATAATGAAATCCTTCTTTGCAACATGTGTTCCTTAGGGGAATTGTTTTTATTCATTCTTATTTTATGGAAATTGTTCTTATTGGTGCCTCAGGAGGAAAAACTGCTGGATGCTCTGCTCTGACTCCATCAGTATGTAAGAGCAGGGGAAGAGAAATCACCTTCTCACTCTTAGCAGAGGGAGAAGACAATTGAAAATAGAGGGCAGCCGCCTTCATTGCTTAGCAGACAAGACAGAGGATATCTTTACTGGGCACTATTTAGGGGTGAAAGTCTACTTCTTGGTAGTCTTTCTTTACTTTCCCTTTAATGGTCTCTAATGCATTAGATGCTTCTAGAGAAAGGGGAAGACTCTGGCTCTTTTTATACCTGGTCCAAGACCATGTTTTCGTGGCTAGGGAACAAGAAGGTCCTATGTGAAGGTCAGAGCTAAGACTGCTCTCATATTTTTATGGCAAAACAGATTTGACAAAATTAACACTTTGTATTAGTTAAGATTCTTTAGAGAAACAGCCAGTAAGGTATGTGTGTGTCTGTGTAAGTGTGTGTGAGAAGAGTTCTATTTCATGAAATCTGCCTGATTATGGAGGCTGACAAGTCTCAAGATCTGAGGTCAGCAAGCTGTGCTGGAGACACAGTAATAGCCAGTGTTTCAGTTTTGAATTCAAAGGCAGGAAAGAAATAGGGTCCCAGTTTGAAGGTGGTCGAACTAAACTTGAGGGAGGATCAGCCTTTTTCAGATCTTCAGTGATTGGAGGAGGCCCACTCACATTAGAGAGGGTGATCTGTTTTATTCAGTAAACAAATTAGTTTAAATGTTAACGTCATTCAGAAGCACTCTCACAGCTAGATTTAGAACAATGCCTGACCAATTCTCTGAGCATCCTGTGGCTCAGTCCAGGTAGCAGATGAAATTAATCATCAGAGAAGTATGTCCAGAATGGCTGGTTTCCTCCAGATCTTGCCGAGAGGAGCTGGAACTCCTAGACCATGCATCAAACAGGCTGATGATGTTACTAGAAGGGTAAGAACATTTGTATACAAAGTTAGTGTTAAACTAATTCTAAAACCTCTGACACCTTTAAGGGCAGCTTGTTAATTCAAGAGGCTCTGACTCCATGTTTTTGTTTTGGGGAAAGGGAAAACACTTTGGTTTTATTATTATTAATTTTTAAATTGCTGTAGCATTTAAAATAAGCTTGTCCATTAAAAAGTAATACCATCACAATCTTTTAATTATCCTCCAATTAAAATAAATAAATTTTAAAGAAAAGCAATTACACCTTTGTTTCCACATTGATTTTTCATTCTACTAGTGAGATCCATTGAATAGCAATATTTATTGGCAATCCCGAGAATTGGCGTACTGTAAAACAAAGGGTACTATCTTGATCTTGATCAAGATCAAAAATATCACTTATGATGTCATTTATTCACTTACTCGCCATGTGTGTTTGGTACCCTTCTTAAAATATCAGAATCGATTTTCTCATTTGTAGAGTGATGATAATAACTCTTGCCAATCTACTGCCTAGGAGTGTTAGAAAGAGCCATGTAAAGTAAAACAAATGCCCCCAAACCCCTTAGGTACTCTAAAACTCTGCTCCGTTGAGGAATAATATTATTACCTGTGGTCTATATGAACATCCCCTTCAATGTGTTTTAAAAATATTTAAAATCATTTGTTTGCTTTAGAGCTGCTTCAAACATCCTCGGGGTATTTCAGGATATTTAGTCTCCACTGCTTAGGACAATTCATCCTGAGACAGCTTTGTCCACTTCACAGTTAAAAGTGACTATTAATTTGATTGCACATAATGTTGTGCTTTAAAAAAAAAAAAAGTTTGACAGTATATAAAGTAGGCAAAGACTGGTAACTTAGTGTAAAATATTATCATGGAAAAAATAGAAATATAGTCCCCTAAATCAGTGTTATAATTTGATCTACCAAATAGTACTTGTTCAAAATGGATACATACAGAAATAGAGAGTAAGCATTTAAAACTTTTTATAACAAGTTCACAATAGCATGACATTTAATCCAAATGTAATTTTGATCTGTTGAACATAGCAATAAAAATTGCAACTTGCATTTTGTGTCTTTTAATTTTGTTCTATTAGCTTTGGCAAATATAAATATTTTACAAATATCAGTTTGTGACAGATTGGAAATTAAAATGGTTCCCACCACAGGTGGCTTGAGAAACTTTGCTCTAAAATCTCTAATGCCAATAACTACTTCCTGAATATTTAAATATAATTTCAACAAGCATCAATGTTACCAGATTGAGTGTTGAAATCTTGTTCAAAAGTTGTTACCTTTTCTAGAATCATGTATATATAATAGCTGTGTTATGCATCCAGCAAACACAGACCCAGACGTAATATTTGATCCTGATATGAGCAATAATGTTGTCCTCTATTTGTCTTCATTTACTAAGCTTCCGCAAAATGTTCTGAAGTTGTTCCTAACTACATTTAAAAAGTGAATGAACACCAATAAATCTGACACCAAAAATCCATGGAGAGTGAAGTCATGAAATGAATATTTACATATCCTTACATAAAATGGCAAGGTCTCTGCTCCCATTAACAATGGGAGTTCTAACTTTTCCACAATCTTTTGACGAAGCTAAATAATAAATCAAGAAGTCCCTATACCGATGAAAAGATACAGACAGACCCAATGGAGGAGTTATATGCTGACACAGTCAATTACATGTAATAGATGTGTGAATTATCGTCATGTACTTTTTCAGATTAAATGCTGCAGAGGGGTCATTCAGTGATGGTATGTGAGATGCCAAATAAGGCCAGGAACCCCCTTTTCTTGGCTTAACTTTGTGTCTAAGCTAAGTAATGAATAAGCAGCAGTGAAAAAAATAAGATATGCAGAGATATTCTTTTCTGTACTAATATTTCTTTGAACTACACACTTCTGTCTACTATTCTCTGGAGTGTACGAGGAAAGGCAGTATGAAGCGTTGGGAAGAACATTAGACCAGGCATGAAGGGACATGGGTTCTATTTCCAACCTGTTACTAATTAGCTGGGTGGCCTCGAGTAAATCATAAGCACTACTCCAGTCTCTATCTTTCCCCCATCTGTTAAATGACCTGACCGGATGAGGTGCCCCTTCAGCTCCATCCTGGAGCTAAATGATCATGAAAAGTTAAAAACAGATTGGTAAAAGATTCTAGAGTGTAAGTATCATATGAGTTATTGTTTTTTGCAAATTTAAAAGGCATATTCTTTCAAGTTCACAGTGACAAAGAGCCTTTCAAAAGAAACGGTCTGTTTACATAAATCTGATACATAAATAAAAATTAAAAATATAGATGTATATATTATTTTAAAGTTCATTCTATACAGAAATTAATTTCTCTTGTCAAGTCAACAAATGTGTTCAAGGCTTGTATTTCAAAGGAGAGAATGAGTTAATGAATAACACTGCCCAACACTATAGTCTTTCTGTGAACACAAATCAAGGAATGATGCTCTCCAATTCTGTACTTTCTCTGTGAGTACAGATTAGGAGTTGGTCTTGCTCTTTGAATTTGGATTCAGAAAGTAGCTTCCTGGGCAGTCTCTCATGTATAAGCTCTGTCTGTTTATTGCACTCCGTTTTGAGAAGGTGCAAGTAAATAAATCAGGATACACTGGTCTAATGCTACTTGAAAAATGAAAAGATTGTACAGAATGCTGGCATAGGGGGATTGTTTGCTTATGGTGGTTTATCCTCATTTAGGACAAAGGGGTGCAGAACACTGGGCAAATTCCCACCCATTCCTGGGACTGCCGTATGTTGCAGTCTGCTCTCTGGGCTAAAGCAGGAACTTCCACTGGGACTTGAGTTGACCTGAAAGTGTAAGCTCCAAAAATCACACTATAAGAAAGTTATTCTTTTCTCAACTCTGATTCTTCCCAGGAAAAAGACTCTGTCTGGGCCTAGTGTGGTCAATACCTCTCTTAATTACAAATCTCTTTTATAACTAAGAGAGAATCAGCCACCAAGGTCAAAATCTTCTGTGAAGAAGCAATATCTAATATAATTTAATAACATTAATTTGTTACCAGTTTTGATAGTAACCTACTTATGCGAAGTGATCCTGGCCTTTTAGCTACGCAAGCAACATAATGTTGTCTTTTTAAATGGGTTTACTTAAGCCCAAAGGTATTCTGATGTAAAGAAAAGTTTTAAGGAAATAAAATCAGTACATGGCTGGCACATTTTCTAAGATGATATGCAAATGATTACAGCGTGGATAACACTGGACTAGACTAGTGGAAAAGGCACTGAGATGGAAGATAGAAAACCTGACTAAATTTAATTTGAACCCCCGGTCACTAATTATCAAATCGCCTTCAAGTAAGATGATGAAAAGTTCGTGCCTCCATTTCCTCATTATCCAGTAACTATAATGCTATTTGCTTACCTGCCTTTGGAAAGATAATATGAAGATTAAAATTAAAGGATGGGTAGTAAAATAATATAAAGATGGAAGTTGTATGTGCATAGGCTTGTTATTATGTATCTGAAATACCACTTTTTTTTAATCACCCCCATTAAGGGTTGGGGATCATGTCACTTAGGAAAAAATAATATCTCTGCTTTCTCTCTAGGATCATACCATTAATTAGTGATGTGTGTGTGAGAGAGTGAGAGAAACTGACCACGGGTATACAGTTTCTCCATTTAAACTGTATTCCCAAATGCTAAAGTTGTGTTGTATTTTTTTGATTGATTGCATATTTATTTGCAGAGATTTCCCTGGTGATCAAAAAGCTTGAAAACTAAACTGTGTTTCAAAAAGAACCTAATAATAGATCTTATTCATCTCAAAGCCTAATACAAATATTATGACCTCCATGAATATTTAGAACTGCTAAACATAATGGAGTTTAGTTTCATGCCAAAATTGTTTCTTGACCTGTAATAGTAATTGGAATCTTGTTCATTGTGCTTAAAACCTCAAATATCTACAGAAGATATCATCTCTTCACAAAAGATATTTTTACTGTTATATCATCTCATTTGCTACAGACTTCAGAACTGCTTTTCCCAATGTGATTGTGTTTCTTGTTGTTTTAGTTAAAATATAATAGTTCATTTAAGTATCTGATCTGTTTTGATATTAACTAATCACATCAGGTTTTTGGCTGTGCGTTCCCTTGTAGCTCAGTCGGTAAAGAATCTGCCTGCAGTGCAGGAGACCCGGGTTCGATCCCTGGGTTGGGAAGATCCCCTGGAGAAGGAAATGGCAACCTACTCCAGTATCCTTGCCTGGAAAATCTCATGGACACAGGAGCCTGGTGGGCTGCAGCCCATGGGGTCGCCAAGAGTCGGATACGACTGAGCAACTAACACTTAATCACATCAGGTTTTTGGGTGTGCATTATTTTGAGACATATAACTAAGTTCCAACATGTAAATTCAGTCTGTGAAATGGCAAATGTTCGTGTACTTGGAAATAATGCTGGCAGGTTGTTTGATTTCCCATCCTATTAAAAAACCTTATTTAAGCGCTAGTACTGCTTCATAATCTCATTCACGTGTAAATATTTAGTTGTGTTCTGTGGCAGCAAGCAATCATCAGAAATCACCTGAAGGGCTTGTCAAAACACAGGTCATTTGGCCCACCCTCAAGTTTCTGATCCGGGAGTGGGTCCTGAGAATTTACATTACTGGCAAGTTCCCAACTGATGCTGAGGCTGATAATAAATGATGTTCTAGGACCATACTTCTTTTCCCCCCATTGATTCAGTGGAAAGCAGTATAGTAAGACAGGAAAACCCGCGAACTTGGGGGATATCCCCCAGGTTTCAGCCCTGGCTTTGACGTTTACAAGCTATGTAACTTAGACAAGCCATGGCTCAATTTTGTCCTCTTTAAAATAGTAACGATTATATATACTGGGAATATTGAATGAAGTAGTCTATATCAAGGGTTTAAAACAATGCTTAGTGTGTGGTGAAGGGCTTCCCAGGGAGCACTAGTGGTAAAGAACCCACCTGCCAATGAAGGAGATGTAAGAGATGTGGGTTGGATCCCTGGGTCGGGAAGATGCCCTGGAGGAAGGCATGGCAACCCACTCCAGTATTCTTGCCTGGAGAATCCCACAGAGAAGCTTGGCAGGCTATGGTCTATAGTGTCACAAAGAGTTGGACACGACTGAGGTTACTTAGCACACACACACACATATGACTATGAACGCTCTCTAAATGCAACATTAGTAACTAGTGGTGAAGGCAATTAGAGTGGTTATAGAACCACCAGCTAATGGTCATAGAACATACGTATTTACCTTTGTTCAACTGCAATAAAAGTCCATTAGTCTTTTCTAAGGAAGGCTGGACATAAAGCATGGTTGCCACAGATGACATTGTTTCTATGAGAAGCGTTCCGGCCCATAGGAGTTCAGTGAAAAGAAACACTGCCCTCACTGAAAGAACTTGAGCAGAATGTTGGAGATTGGACTCTAGATGGCAACATAAGGGAAATGTATCCGCAGTGTTTCTCAATATTCAGAACTTACCCCGTGTGTTTCTTTTTTCCCTTAGCAACAAGAGCAAGACCCAACAAACCTTTACATCTCAAATCTCCCCATTTCTATGGACGAGCAGGAACTTGAGAATATGCTGAAACCCTTTGGACATGTCATTTCCACAAGGATACTAAGAGATGCTAATGGAGTCAGCAGAGGCGTTGGCTTTGCCAGGTAAAACTCCTGCTCTTTCCTGAGTATTCACTTTTAATTCCATCCCTTTCTAGCATTAGAATAGTGCTGGAATGTAGAATATTCAAAGAAAAGCAGATTATCAAACTGACTCTGTATCTTTGCTTTGAGTTAGAGAATTCCAGTATAACTATAAATATGTTGTTCTTGCTAAAATATGTACACAGAATGTTTCTATCTGTCACATGTCATAATGAAATGCCTGACACTTTCCCAGTCCTCTCTATGCCTATAGATCAACAAAACCAGATGCTGTCAATCTCACTAAGGGTCATAAATGCTCAGAACCCCAAAGTCAAAGACCCTATGGGCTGAACAAAGCATCCACATGATTTAGCATTGATTTCCAAAGAGCTAGACGGTAGAATTTCTCAGCCAGGGGAAGAGAGAAGATTCAGAGAAACAGGAATTGTTGGGAAGTCCCAAGGAACTCAGAAATCTAAGAGGAGGTGAAGAGGGCATTTGCATTTAAGAGGCCCTTGCTGCGAGCTTTTGATGTTTTAATCAAAACAGAAAAGAACAAATTGCACTTTTCTCATTGTTGGAAAAAGACGAGTAGTTTTCTTTTTAACTTTTAAGGGAATGTTTACCAAAGGGGATCTCAGCCAGAAATGGAGTTAAAATGGTTGTACCTGCTGTGCTTTCATGAAAAAACAAAGTTAAGGAAACTGCAGAGAAAAAGAAACTGCTCAATGGCACAGAAGAAAAGGAAAAGCTGTGTCTCCACAGCTGGGTGTGTTTATGTGTCTTCAGCGGACTCAACGTGAATGAATGGATGGATATTACATATCATCTGGAAGCCAGCCCCTTACAGACAGGCATGCCTGCCTGTGCGGAACCCTGGCATCTCTTGGAAAAATCATCTCAAACCAAGTTCTGTGAACACACTTGAAAAGATAAGAAAACACAATTGTTAACTAATCTCTACCTTGACTTCCTGGAGGTCATGGACCAAGTCTTAACGTCTACACAATGTCCTACACATACTAGCCTGGGAGGCCTCTACCGGATGCATGTCTTACGATTTGAAGAGAAGTCAGCCGAATGAAGAACATCTCCCAGACTTGAATATATTCATGAGGCTTTCAAGTTTTCAGAACATTATTAACTGTTGATTTTAATGGTCAAGGCAGAGCTAATCGGACCGCCTGGGACTCTGAAATTTGCCCATGTAGTCACTCTTGGAGATGGCACCAGCTGCTCCTGGAGGCCTGGCAATGCAGGATTCACTGAACGCCTGCTATGCTCCACTTCACACAGAGTATCCCTGCCCCCCCAAACCTCTCTAACAAATCAGCTTCTCCCGCATGTGTGCTCCTGCTGAGAAAGAAACGTTTCAAATTTATCAAGTGAACACCTTTTCCAAGAAGATCTACGTCTTTTTAAAATTATTCTTAAGCAAAAGATTTTTGGTACAAAATATGACTATATTAGTTTGTTCAGACAGTCATAGCAGAAATCAACAGACTAGGTGGCTTTAAGCAACAGACACATATTTTCTCTCAATTCCAGAGGCTAGAAGTTCAAGATCAAGGTAGTAGTAGGGGTTGGTTTCCTCTCTGCATTTTGTATTAATAGATGGTCTTCTTTTCCTGTATCTTCACATAATCTGCCCTTTGTGTGTGTTCTTAGTCTCTTCTTAGTGTCTTCCCATCAGTCAGATTGAACTAGGATCCACCCATTATATACACACAATTCATAATCCAGTCTCCTGGAATAAACCATAATGGAAAAGAACATTTAAAAAAGAATGTATATATGTGTAAAACTGAGTCACTTTGCTGTGTAGCAGAGATTAATATAACAATGTAAGCCAACTGTACTTCAAGTAAAAAATAAATGAACTTAATACAAAAAATGTTTATATATATATATACGCACACACACATCCTTATTCATCTATTGTTGATGGACACATAGTCCTTTATATATGCCTTGGTCATCATAAAAACACTAGTATGAACATGCGGGCGCATGTATCTTTTTGAAATAATGTTTTTGCTTTCTTCTGATGGAAATATATGAATGGGATTTCTGGATCGCATGGTATTTCTGTTTGTAAGTTTTTGAGGAATTTTCATTCTGTTTGTCCGTGTGTGTACCAATTGACACACCCACAGTAGTGTACAGAGTTCCCTTTGCTCCACATCTTGCCAACATTTGCTATTTGTGTTCTTTGATGATAGCCATCCTCACAGATGTGAGGTAATGTCACATTGTGGTTTTGATTTCCAATTCTCTGCTGATTTGTGATATGGGGCATCTTTTCATTTGTTTGTTGGCCATCTCTACATCTTTCTGTGGAAAATGTCTATTCAGGACTTGTGTCCATTTTAAAATCTACTAGTTTAGTTTTTGGATATTGAGGTTCTTTTTTAATATTGAATTTGTATGTTTTGGATATTAAGCTCTTATCAGCCATATCGGTTGCAAATATTTTCTTCCATACAGAAGGTTGTCTTTTTGTCAATGGTTTCCTTTTCCTTGAAAAATCTTTTAAGTTTAACTAGGCCCCATTTTTTTATTTTGCTATTATTTCCTTTGTCTTCAGTTCACTTCAGTTCAGTCACTCAGTCGTGTCCAACTCTTTGCGACCCCATGAATCGCAGCACGCCAGGCCTCCCTGTCCATCACCAACTCCCGGAGTTCATTCAGACTCACGTCCATCAAGTCAGTGATGCCATCCAGCCATCTCATCCTCTGTCGTCCCCTTCTCCTCCTGCCCCCAATCCCTCCCAGCATCACAGTCTTTTCCAATGAGTCAACTCTTCACATGAGGTGGCCAAAGTACTGGAGTTTCAGCTTCAGCATCCTTCCTTCCAATGAACACCCAGGGCTGATCTCCTTCAGAATGGACTGGTTGGATCTCCTTGCAGTCCAAGGGACTCTCAAGAGTCTTCTCCAATACCACAGTTCAAAAGCATCAATTCTTCAGAGCTCAGCTTTCTTTATAGTCCAACTCTCACATCCATACACGACCACTGGAAAAACCATAGCCTTGACTAGACGAACCTTTGTTGGCAAAGTAATGTTTCTGCTTTTGAATATGCTATCTAGGTTGGTTATAACTTTCCTTCCAAGGAGTAAGCGTCTTTTGATTTCATGGCTGCAATCACCATCTGCAGTGATTTTGGTGCCCCCCAAAATAAAGTCTGACACTGTTTCCACTGTTTCCCCATCTATTTCCCATGAAGTGATGGGACCAGATGCCATGATCTTCGTTTTCTGAATGTTGAGCTTTAAGCCAACTTTTTCACTCTCCACTTTCACTTTCATCAAGAGGCTTTTCAGTTCCTCTTCACTTTCTGCCCTAAGGGTGGTGTCATCTGCATATCTGAGGTTATTGATATTTCTTCAGGCAATCTTGATTCCAGCTTGTGCTTCTTTCAGCCCAGAGTTTCTCATGATGTACTCTGCATAGAAGTTAAATAAGCAGGGTGACAATATACAGCCTTGACGTATTCCTTTTCCTATTTGGAACCAGTCTGTTGTTCCATGTCCAGTGCTAACTGTTTCATCCTGACCTGAATATAGGTTTCTCAAGAGGCAGGTCAGGTGGTCTGGTATTCCCATCTCTTTCAGAATTTTCCACAGTTTATTGTGATCCACACAGTCAAAAGCTTTGGCATAGTCAATAAAGCAGAAATAGATGTTTTTCTGGAACTCTGTTGCTTTTTTGATGATCCAGCAGATGTTGGCAATTTGATCTCTGGTTCCTCTGCCTTTCTAAAACCAGCTTGAACATCTGGAAGTTCACAGTTCATGTATTGCTGGGCCTGGCTTGGAGAATTTTGCGCATTACTTTACCAGCGTGTGAGATGAGTGCAATTGTGTGGTAGTTTGAGCATTCTTTGGCATTGCCTTTCTTTGGGATTGGAATGAAAAATGACCTTTTCCAGTCCCGTGGCCACTGCTGAGTTTTCCAAATTTGCTGGTGTATTGAGTGCAGCACTTTCACAGCATCATCTTTAAGGATTTGAAATAGCTCAACTGGAATTCCATCACCTCCACTAGCTTTGTTCTTAGTGATGCTTTCTAAGGCCCACTTGACTTCACATTCCATGATGTCTGGCTCTAGGTGAGTGATCACACCATCGTGATTATCTGGGTCATGAAGATCTTTTTTGTGCAGTTCTTCTGTGTATTCTTGCCCCCTCTTCTTAACATCTTCTGCTTCTGTTAGGTCCATACAATTTCTGTCCTTTATAGAACCCATCTTTGCATGAAATGTTCCCTTGGTATCTCTAATTTTCTTGAAGAGATCTCTAGTCTTTCCCATTCTGTTGTTTTCCTCTATTTCTTTGCATTGATTGCTGAGGAAGGCTTTCTTATCTTTTCTTGCTATTCTTTCGAACTCTGCATTCCAATGCTTAGATCCTTTGTCTTAGAATTATCCAAAAAAAAAAACTTGCTGTGATTTACATCAGAGAGTATTCTGTCTGTGTTTTCTTCTAGGACTTTTCATGGTTTCTGGCCATACATTTAGGGCTTTAATACATTTCGTATGTGGTGTGAAAAAATTTTCTAATTTCAAATTTTTTTTTTACATGCAGCTGTTTTTTGTTTTTTCCCAGCACTACTGTAGGTGAACTGACATTAGTGTGTGAAGTTACTTCTGGGCTCTATTCTGCTCTATGTACCTGTTTTTATGCCAGTACCTCACTGTTTTGATTTCTGTAGTTTTGTACTATAGCCTGAAGTCAGGGAACATGATACCTTCCAGATCTATTCTTCATTCTCAAGATTGTTTTGGCTATTTGGGGTCTTTTATGCGTCCGTAAAAAATTTAAAATTATCTGTCCTATTTCTGTGAAAATTGTTGTTGATATTTTGATAGGGATTGCATTGAATCTGTAGATTGCCTTAGGATGCAGAGTGATTTTAACAGTATTAATTGTCTCCCAAGTTCTTTGATAATCTTTGCAAACATTACCTTGAACTGTTTCTCAGGTAGATATCCACTTAATTTTTCTTCTGGGTTTCATCTTGTTCCTTCAGTTGGAATATGTTCCTCTGTTGCCTGATTTTTCTTAAATTGCTATTTTATTTCTGTGTATCTGGTGGGTTGGTTGTGTTTCCCAACCTTGCAGGAGACATCTTGTGGGTGGTCTGGTAGTCATGGCTGGACCCAGTCCAGGTGATCATCAGGCCCTTCCCTTTAGAGAGGCTGCTGGATGGCAGGGATGGGTCATGAGGTGGCTAGTGGCAGAACCCAATGGGGCCCTGGGGCTAGCGCTGGCTCCCTGATGGGTGAAGGCAGGGTCCTGGGATCCCAGGACTGGTGCCTGCCTACCAGTGAGTGAAAGAAAGTTAAAGTGTTAGACATTCAGTGTGTCTGACATTTTGTGATCCCAGGGACTGTAGCCCACCAGCCTGCTCTGTCCATGGGATTCTCGGGGCAAGAATACTGGAGTGGGTTGCCATTTTCTCTTCCAGGGGATCTTCCTGACCAGGGATTGAACCCACATCTGTCTTGTATGTCTTCTACATTGGCAGCCAAGTTCTTTACCACTCACACCACCTGGGAAGCAGCAAGTGAAGCCAGGTCCTATGGCCATGCCATCTCACCAGTGGGCAGAACCGTGTCCTGGGGTCTGGCCATAGGGCCCAGGTGTGGTTTCTGAGAGAGCTTGCTGTGGGGTGTGGAGGGTCCTGAAGCTTGTGTTGGCCCGCTGGTCTGTGGGCCTGGACTGGTGCTGACCTACTAATGGGTGGGTGAGTCCTGCCATAGCAGGCGGCAGGGCTTTGTCGGTTGTCCTGGGACTGATGCCTGCCCTCTGATATGCCAGGCTGGATAGCAGAGTCCCTGGCTGCTGGTTCTTAGGGATTCCAGATCTAGTCCCTCTGTGTTAGTGTGAAGGACTGGACCCCAGGATCTCTTTTAGACAGGGATATGTCCAGGTGTGGCTGTGGGCTCAGAAGTTCTTGCAGCACCTGTTTGCTGGTGGATGGGGCTGTGTCCCATCCCAGTTAGTTGGGCTCCCAGTACTGGTGCCAACAGGCTGGTGAGTGGAGAGAGAGCTGAGTCCCGAGGCTAATATACTAGAGGGAGGCTTCCACTACAGCACGTACCAGCACCAGTGTTATTAAGGCACAAAGAGCTCCCGGCTTCTGTATCCACAGGGGGAGGCACAGTTGCCTCCTGTCTCTCCAGGGGACTCTCCAAGATCAGGGGTTGGGTCTGACTGAGGCTCCTTTCAAATGACTGCTTCGGCCCTGGTTCCTGGTGTGTGTGAAATTTTGTGTGCTCCCTTTAAGAGTGGAGTCTCTATTTGCTGCAGCCCTCTATATGTTCTAAAAGCAAGCCCCACTGGCCTTCAAACCCAGATGTTCTGTGAGCTCCAGCTTGGGGAGTCTAATCTGGGTTTCAGACTGCTCGCTCCTTGGGAAGAACTTCTGCAATTGTAATTGCTGTCTTATTTACGGTTATCCGTGCCCACAGATGGGCACGGTCCTTGACTATGCCATGACTCTGTCCCTCCTGTTTCCTTCTGGTTCCTTCTGTTTTTTGGTTTGATTTTTTGAGTTAATTATTGGTTTATTATTATTATTCACATTTTATAATTATAGAAAACATGAGGGCAAGAGAAGTTAAAATCCTGTATAAAATCTTACAGAAGATAGGCGGGAGAACCTACCTATAGGTTCAGGTACTGTTCTCAAAATCACAGGGATTATAGTGATTTGGGTGTGCTTCTAGGAGGAAGTGAGCTCAGGGATTTTTTTTGCACTTCTATCTTGGGACAAAATTCCAGATGTGGTTCTTTTTTTCTTTATTTATTTTTAATTGAAGGATAATTGCTTTACAATATTGTATTGGTTCTGCTATATGGCAACGTGAATCAGCCAGAGGTAAACACATGTCCCCTCCCTTTTGAAACTCCCTCCCTCCCTTTCCCACCTCTTTAGGTCATCACAGAGCCTCAGTCCGAGTTCCCTGAGTCAGTCAACAAATTCCCACCGGCTGTCTACTTTACATATGGTAGTGTATATGTTTCCATGCTACTTTCTCCAGAAGTTCTTGAGATCCTGAAATTCCTTCGACTGGAAAGAAAACCCCTCATTATTATTTTACTTGCAAGCTATACATTCATCTTCTTTGAAAATCACTTCTTCAAAGTAAAGGTGGTATCTTCGTTTTATATTTAAACCACTGAACTTCAAAGCATTGATTTGAACACCAGCAGGGTGCAGAAACAGCACAATTACAGGCAAAAGTTCCAGAAGCACTAGATAGTGTCTGAAATTACCGACCTTTTATTTTATTTTATTATTTTGTTTTTCCTTTCTTGTAACATAAAACAATTTTGTAAGATCCACCCCGCTGCGGGCAGCATTTTATAGCCAAGTCATAAACTCCTACAAACAGAAGTTTATGGTGGGAATGCTGATAGTCAGACAGCCAAGAGCCACTGCCGCAGAGCTGGCGGGTGCCAACAGGCTACCTTGCCTTCCAGCACGAGGATCTGAGCATAAATCAGCCCAGGTCTAGAGGGACAGGACTGTGTGTTCATGTTATCCATTTCCCATTTCCAGAAACATGAGACCATTTGTCTAACAAAAATCACATTGAAAGAGTGTTATGAGGGGCCAGGAAAGAGTGACCCAAAACGGAGAAGGGATGAGGAGTGAATGTTCACAATTAATCCAGCTTCAACATCTGGGAACATAGACCCTCTTTAAGGAGTGCCTTTACTGTTCCCTCGTGAGCTAGAGAGCGTGAGAGACTGCTGAGCACAGAGACCTTTCTATTTTGCAGTTTTTTTTCACCTCTCTCAGTCCTCTTAATTTGATTCTCATGGAGTTTTGTTTGAATGACTTTTAACATCTGGGCAACCCTGTGTTCTATCGCTTCCTACCAAACGGGCAAGTTTTACAAGTAAATCATTTCAGTTCTTCTTTCTTTTCACTAAGTTAAAAAAAAATCATGGTTATAGGAAGACAAATATCAGCCTGACTATTAAAAATCAGGATAAATGGATTAAAATATTGTTTTTGTAGTTTCTTTTAATTACTTTAATTATCATTGCAATTTTGTTCACTTATTTTCCTCTCCCTGATACTGCTTACTCCCTATCTTTTCCCACTGATAAAGAAAATAAAGAAATTTTTAAAAATTACAAGGCAAATGCTAATACTGTCTTTTTAGGCAACTCTATGATGCTTTAAAATTACCATCAAGCTTATCTAAATGTGATTTTATTGTCTGGGCTATGTTTTGATTCTATCTACTTTAATTGTATCTTTGTGTTAATATTTCTCCCTTGCTGTTTTGGCAATTCATTCACCATCATTCTCTGAAATGCATGGAACTAGGAAATCAAGTTTGAGCAGAGAAAATCTCTAAAATGTAAACTTAGTGATTACTAACCTCCAAACTACAGCTGTGTTTGCACAGAAACAGGTTAGAATTGTGTTTGCTGAGGTTGAAAAGAAGGAGGACTGTTATTCCTTTTGGTAATTTTAATTCCTCTCTCAATTGCCAGCAGATGTGATCCAAGGAGGAGAAAACCCCTGGTCCAGCCTCTAGCTTCTTTATCTCTATTCTTGTCTTATGTGCTTGTCTTCATCTCTGTCTTCACGTTGCCTCTGTCTTTCTGTCTTTTAACATCAGAAAATCATGGTCATCGCTAAAGAAGCCAAAACACTGTCCTTGCTTTTCCATTTATCTGGTCTCTAGGTTTCAAAACCCAAACCAATCACTCTATCAACCAAATAAACAAATGGCTTAAATTGCACTGGATAATCTCTGGGCTTCCATCTTGCTGTATACATGATTTTATAAAAACTTAGAGAAGGAGAAAAACCATACAGTTTCTTGTTTTATTATGCTGAAGCTGGAATGACGTTATTCCCAAGACAGAGTTGGTGGAATGGGAGAAGGCTTCTGAGTATTATTCACCCTGTGAGACTAAAATTGGAGAATTTTGTTACCTTGGAGTTGGAAATGGGGGCCATTGCTTGTGCTCAGGGACTGTAAGATCTCTTCACCCTCTACCTGCTCTAAGTACAAACCATGACAGGCGCTCTTGGACCCTGAAGGTTGTGGGGATTTCAGGTCGGCTGTTAGTTTCCAGTCGATAAAGAGAAGCACTTTGCAATACTGTTTGGAAGACGTGTGTGACCCTCTTTTATTTAATATCTTTCCTACATGCTCAGCCTTCTGTGAGCTGGAGCATCCTAATATGAGTGCTTCCCTGGTAGCTCAGTGGTAAAGACTCTGCCTGCCAATGCAGAAGACTTGGGTTTGATCCTTGGGTCAGGAAGATCCCCCGGAGAAGGAAATGGCAATTCACTTCAGTATTCTTACCTGGAAAATCCCATGAACAGAGGAGCCTGGCAGGCACAGTCCATGGGGTCACAAAAGGGTCACACACGACTTAGCAAATAAACAACAATACCACCCATGAAGTGCGGTTATACACGTGGCTTTATGGGTCAGAAATCACTTCACTTGCATCTTTGCTCTGTTCTTCCTATTTGTGTCCTTGGGCTAGTTAAACTCTCTAGCTTCCCTTCCTGATATGTAAAATGTGTTCATTTATACATTCATTCAGTTCACCCATTAAATATGTGGGTACTACTAATATACCAGTGTGAAAGCGTTAGTTGCTCGGTCATGTCCAACTCTTTGTGACCCCGTGGACTGTAGCCTGCCAGGCTCTTCTGTCCATGGGACTCTCCAGGCAAGAATACTAGAGTGGGTAGCCATTGCCTTCTCCAATATGCCAGTAATTATTCCACGTGTGATCATTAGAGATACACACACACACACACACACACACAAATCTCCTTTCACTGACTGGCATTCTGCTGGATTTGGGGACCCAGTAAGTATTCATCAAATATAAAATATCAATTGATGGATATCAACAATAGTGTTACAAAAACAAAATAAAGCATACGGGTGCTATAGAGAGTGTGGAAAAAAATGAGAGGCTTGAAGTCAAGGACAGGAAAGCCCTCTGAGGAGAGAGCTTTAACCCAAGATGCAAATGATGACAAGGAATGAGCATGAGAGTCCCTGGTAGAGCCCAAGAGGAAAGCTGCATCCCAGAAAAGGAAAGGGAGGATAGTCAAAGTAAGGCCAAGTTCCACATGTTTGGGAAAGAGAAAAAAAGCAAAAAAAAAAAAAAAAGGAGAATAGATATGTAACATATTAATACCTAGTAATGAAATATGGCTACAGCTCAAAGAGACTGATCAAAAGTGATAATACATTCCAGTTGCATTGAATGATGAGATCTGAACATCAGATCAGATCAGATCAGTCGCTCAGTCGTGTCCGACTCTTTGCGACCCTATGAATCGCAGCATGCCAGGCCTCCCTGTCCATCACCAACTCCCAGAGTTCACTGAGACTCACATCCATCGAGTCAGTGATGCCATCCAGCCATCTCATCCTCTGTCATCGCCTTCTCCTCCTGCTCCCAATCCCTCCCAGCATTAGAGTCTTTTCCAATGAGTCAACTCTTCACATGAGGTGGCCAAAGTACTGGAGTTTCAGCTTTATCATCATTCCTTCCAAAGAAATCCAGGGCTGATCTCCTTCAGAATGGACTGGTTGGATCTCCTTGCAGTCCAAGGGACTCTCAAGAGTCTTCTCCAACACCACAGTTCAAAAGCATCGATTCTTTGGCACTCAGCCTTCTTCACAGTCCAACTCTCACATCCATACATGACCACAGGAAAAACCATAGCCTTGACTAGACAGACCTTTGTTGGCAAAGTAATGTCTCTGCTTTTGAATATGCTATCTAGGTTGGTCATAACTTTCCTTCCAAGGAGTAAGCATCTTTTAATTTCATGGCTGCAGTCACCATCTGTAGTGATTTTGGAGCCCAGAAAAATAAAGTCTGACACTGTTTCCACTGTTTCCCCATCTATTTCCCATGAAGTGATGGGACCAGATGCCATGGTCTTCGTTTTCTGAATGTTGAGCTTTAAGCCAACTTTTTCACTCTCCACTTTCACTTTCATCAAGAGGCTTTTTAGTTCCTCTTCCTTTCTGCCATAAGGGTGGTGTCATCTGCATATCTGAGGTTATTGATATTTCTCCCAGCAATCTTGATTCCAGCTTGTGTTTCTTCCAGTCCAGTGTTTCTCATGATGTACTCTGCATATAAGTTAAACAAAAAGGGTGACAATATACAGCCTTGACAAACTCCTTTTCCTATTTGGAACCAGTCTCTTGTTCCATGTCCAGTTCTAACTGTTGCTTCCTGACCTGCATACAAATTTCTCAAGAGGCAGATCAGGTGGTCTGGTATTCCCATCTCTTGAAGAATTTCCCACAGTTTATTGTGATCTACACAGTCAAAGGCTTTGGCATAGTCAATAAAGCAGAAATAGATGTTTTTCTGGAACTCTCTTGCTTCTTCCATGATCCAGCGGAGGTTGGCAATTTGATCTCTGGTTCCTCTGCCTTTTCTAAAACCAGCTTGAACATCAGGAAGTTCACGGTTCACATATTGCTGAAGCCTGGCTTGGAGAATTTTGAGCATTACTTTACTAGCATGTGAGATGAGTGCAATTGTGCGGTAGTTTGAGCATTCTTTGGCATTGCCTTTCTTTGGGATTGGAATGAAAACTGACCTTTTCCAGTCCTGTGGCCACTGCTGAGTTTTCCAAATTTGCTGACATATTGAGTGCAGCACTTTCACAGGATCATTTTTCAGGATTTGGAATAGCTCAACTGGAATACCATCACCTCCACTAGCTTTGTTCTTAGTGACATTTTCTAAGGCCCACTTGACTTCACATTCCAGGATGTCTGGCTGTAGGTCAGTGATCACACCATCAATTCCTTCTTTATCTCAATTTTGATTTTGAATTGATTGTTTTCCCATTCTCTTCACCACATTCCTTTTGAAAACATTGGTAATATATGGTGAAAAGATAAATTTAGATTATGATGCATCCAGACAAGGATGTTGCCGGGGGACAGGCAGGTATTCTGGAATAAGCAGCTCCCAGACTAAGTATGAGTAAACATTTTTCCCTTCCATTTATCTTGAAAGACACAGCCTCATGTATAATTTTGTTCCTGATTGCTTATAGTTTTACGAGGTAGCCATCAGTGTGCTGGCTGGCAACAGAGTTTCGTTCCAAATAATCTAACTGGAGATCCTGATGTAGAGGAGTCTTTACAGAGGGGTGACAGAGCTAAGGGAACTGATGAAGGGAAGGTGAGATACCCAGTGATGAACAGGAGCAAGCCTTTGCCCCCCAGAGAGAAGAAAACAGGTGGAGGCATGTGCCCCGAGTCCAGGGAGACCTAGGGCCTTGCAGGAGGGACTGCCTGGAGGCACTGTAGACAGGAAGGGATGTAACCCCTGCCAGACAGATGCGGTACCAGAGCAGAAAGGATGAACAGGACCAGCCGGACCTCTGTCTCCTCCGGGCGTCCAGTGGTGACATCAGTACAAGCCATCAAGTGACAGAGTAAAGATAATGTAGTCCATGGAAGTGCCATTTCTTTGGGGCATAGGGCAGAGCAGAGAAGACACGGGGGAGGGCTAGACAGAAACATCACTACACATGGATGAGTCCCCTTGACCCCACTGTTACAATATAAAAATGGAAAACAGCGCAAGTTCAGCAATAAATACAACCTGCTACTCCTCCTTCAGATTGGAGCCATGGCAAACTGCCTGGCTCTGTTTAGAAAAAGCAAAGTAAAAAAATAAATAAATAAAGGCAAAAAAAAAGAAAGCAACTGCTCAAACTAGAGTAACTATGCAGTCATGT
This sequence comes from Bubalus kerabau, assembly GCF_029407905.1. Taxonomy (NCBI): domain Eukaryota; kingdom Metazoa; phylum Chordata; class Mammalia; order Artiodactyla; family Bovidae; genus Bubalus; species Bubalus kerabau. The sequence continues at coordinate 6,108,413 of NC_073643.1, forward strand.
TTGTTTTTTCTGACTTCATTTCTGACAACAAATATGTGGATTTTTTGATATCAACTACATATCATTTTCCCACACCAGTTATCTAGTTCTCTTACACCAACTGAGTGTCTGCTGCTGCTGCTGCTAAGTCACTTCAGTCATGTCCGACTCTGTGTGATCCCACAGACAGCAGCCACCAGGCTCCCCCATCCCTGGGATTCTCCAGGCAAGAACACTGGAGTGGGTTGCCATTTCCTTCTCCAATGCGTGAAAGGGAAAAGTGAAAGGGAAGATGCTCAGTTGTGTCCGACTCTTAGTGACCCCATGGACTGCAGCCCACCAGGCTCCTCCATCCATGGGATTTTCCAGGCAAAGTACTGGAGTGGGGTGCCATTGCCTTCTCTGAACTGAGTGTCTAATTCATTTCCATTTTAACCCTAAGTACTCAGAGTTATCAGACCGCACAGGTTCAAGGGCTCAGTCCACAAGATGTACCCCCACTTCAAACAACCACAAATAGGGTATCAGACAATCCATATTTCTGCCCTGCCCACTACAAATTCAGGGGTTCCCTTGAAACTCCTCAGCTTGAAAATTCACTACAACTATCCACAGAACATGGGGAAACACTTAAATATTTACTTGTATTTCAGAAAATGTACAGCTCAGGAACAGCCAGAAGGAAAAGATGCATGGGCAAGAGGGAGTGGGGAGGGGAGAAGTGACTCAGAGATTCTCTGCCCTCTCTGGTGTCCCACCTTCCCAACACAGCAATGTGTCCATCAGCCCGTAAGCTCTGCAAACCCTGTTCAGTGGTGTCTATGGAGGTCTTATCACACAAACACAATTTGATTGAATCATTGACCATTGCTAGCTCGCTCAAATTCATGTGCATCGAGCCAATGATGCCATGTAACCATCTCATCCTCTGTTGTCCCCTTTTCCTCCTGCCCTCAAGCTTTCCCAGAATCAGGGTCTTTTCCAATGAGTCAGTTCTTTGCATCAGATGGCCAAAGTGTTGGAGTTTCAGCTTCAGCATCAGTCCTTAAAAGGAATATTCAGGATTGATTTCCTTTAAGATGGACCGGTTTGATCTCCTGAAGTCCAAGGGACTTTCAAGAGTCTTCTCCAACACCACAGTCCAAAAGTGTCAATTCTTCAGCACTCAACTTACTTTATAGTCCAACTCTCACATCCATGCATGGCTACTGGCAAAACCATAGCTTTCACTAGACAGACTTTTGTTGGCAAAGTAATGCTCCTGCTTTTTAGTTTGCAGTCTATGTTGGTTATAGATTTTCTTCCAAGAAGCAAGCGTCTTTTAATTTCATGGCTGCAGTCACCATCTTCAGTGATTTTGGAGCCCCCCCCCCCAAAATAAATTCTGTCACTGTTTCCATTGTTTCCCCATGTATTTGCCATGAAGTGATGGAACCAGATGCCATGATCTTTGTTTGCTAAATGTTGAGTTTTAAGCCAACTTTTTCACTCTCCTCTTTGATTTTCATCAAGAGGCTCTTTATTCTTCTTCACTTTCTACCTTAAGGGTGGTGTCATCTGCATATCTGAGGTTATTGATATTTCCCTTGTCAATCTTGATTCCAGTTTGTGCTTCTTCCAGCCCAGGATTTTGCATGATGTACTCTGCATATAAGTTAAATAAGCAGGGTGACAATGTACAGCCTTGACATACACCTTTCCCAATTTGGAACCAGTCCATTGTTCCATGTCCAGTACTAACTGTTGATTCTTGACCTGCATACAGATTTTTAGGAGGCAGGTAAGGTGGTATTCCCATCTCTTGAAGAATTTTCCACAGTTTGTTGTGATCCACACAGTCAAAAGCTTTGGCATAGTCAATAAAGCAGAAGTAGGTGTTCTTCTGGAACTTGTTGCTTTTTTGATGATCCAACAGATGTTGGCAATTTGATCTCTGGTTCCTCTGCCTTTTCTAAAACCAGCTTGAACATCTGGAAGTTCACGGTTCACATACTGCTGAAGCCTGGCTTGGAGAATTTTGAGCATTACTTAGCTAGCATGTGAGATGAGTGCAATTGTGCGGTAGTTTGAGCATTCTTTGGCATTGCCTTTCTTTGGGATTGGAATGAAAACTGACCTTTTCCAGTCCTGTGGCCACTGCTGAGTTTTCCAAATTTGCTGACATATTGAGTGCAGCACTTTCGCAGCATCATCTTTCAGGATTTGAAATAGCTCAACTGGAATTTCATCACCTCCAGTAGTTTTGTTCATAGTGATACTTCCTAAGGCCCACTTGACTTCACACTCCAGGATGTCTGGCTCTAGGGGAGTGATCACCCCATCATGGTTATCTGGGTCATAAAGATGTTTTTTGTATAGCTCTTCAGTGTATTCCTGCCACCTCTTCTTAATAGCTTCTGCTTCTTTTAGGTCCTTACCACTTCTGTCCTTTATTGTGCCCATCTTTGCATGAAATATTCCCTTGGTATCTCTAATTTTCTTAAAGAGATCTCTGCTGCTGCTGCTGCTGCTAAGTCACTTCAATCGTGTCCGACTCTGTGTGACCCCATAGACGGCAGCCCAATAGGCTCCCCCGTCCCTGGGATTCTCCAGGCAAGAACACTGGAGTGGGTTGCCATTTCCTTCTCCAGAAGAGATCTCTAGTCTTTCCCATTCTATTGTTTTCCTCTATTTCTTTGCATTGATCACTGAGGAAGGCCTTATCTCTCCTTGCTATTCTTTGGAACTCTGCATTCAAATGGGTTTATCTTTCTTTTCTCATTTGCCTTTCACTTCTCTTCTTTGCACAGGTATTTGTAAGGCCTCCTCAGACAACCATTTTGCCTTTTTGCATTTATTTTTCTTGGGAATGGTCTTGATCCCTGTCTCCTGTACAATGTCACGAACCTCCATCCATAGTTCTTCAGGTACTCTATCAGATCTAATCTCTTAAATCTATTTGTCACTTCTACTATATAATTGTAAGGGATTTGATTTAGGTTAAACATGAATGGTCTAGTGGTTTTCTCTACTTTCTTCAATTTAAGTCTGAATTTGGCAATAAGGAATTCATGATCTGAGCCCCATTCAGCTCCCGGTCTTATTTTTGCTGACAGCATAAAGCTTCTCCATCTTTGGCTGCAAAGAGTATAATCAATCTGATTTCACTGTTGATGGTTGAACTCAAAACTCTAGCCCCTCAGCCATCCCCAGACATTGAAGGATGGGCCCCAAAGCTCTAACCCTCTAATTATTGGGTCTTTCTGTGTCCAGCCCTGTCCTAACACTATCTAGGGGTTTCACCTTGAGTCATCTTATTAACACAAACTCAGTTATGGTCAAAAGTGGTTCATTGTGAGGAGCAGAAGACATTTCTATCACTCAGGAAATCCCCAGAATTGTAGGAGTCTTATGCTAGGAATCCAGGACAGAGACCAAATTTATTTTTGCTATGCCATAGTTGCCACGCAGAAAACATCTCTTTTTTCATCTTTTCCTTTCTCTTGAAAGAGGAATGAGGCATTCAGTTTTTTTGTGAATTCTCTCAATCTTTAGATGTTGAGAGTCATTTCAAATTTTTCTGAGACTCTTTGCAGCCCAAGCAAATCTATGTGAGGGCTGGATTTGGCCCGTGGTCTCCAGTTTGGGGTGACCTGATGCAGAACTTCAGAATAGTCTTTTTTAACCCTGGCTGCATACTGGGATCACCTGGGTAGTTTTGGAAAATTTGTCCCTGGATTTCACACCAAAGCAATTAAGCCAGAAACTCCAGGACTGGGTCCCAAACATTGGTATCTAGAAAAAGAAAATATAGTTCCCTAATCATTTTAAGGGATCCACAGAGGATAAGATAGTTAGATGGCATCACCAATTCAATGAATATGAGTTTGAGCAACCTCCAGGAGATAGTGAAGGACAGGGAAGCCTAGCATGCTGCAGTCCATGGCGTCATACACAAAGAGTTGGACCTGACTGAACAACTGAACAACAACTAATCATTTTAATATACAGTCATTTTTAAAATAAGCCTTTTCAAATTTGGGAATAAATTTAGTTTTATAGAAAGAGCATACAGAAAGAGCTCTTTACAAAGAGCATACACAGGTTTTATATACCCTATATCCAGTTTTTCTCATTGTCAACACTTTGCATTACCATAACATATTTGTCAGAATTAATAAACTGACATCAGTACAGTATTATTAACTGAACTCCAGAGTTTATATGAATTTCACCCATTTTTCCACTGCTAATCCCCTTTCTGCTCCAGAATCTGGTCCCTGGCACCATCTTGCATTTGGTTGTCTTTTTCATCAGTCTACTCTGGTCTCTGACAGCATCTCAGACTTTACTTGTTTTCCATGAGTAGTCCCAGCAAGGTATCCTGAAAAGTGTCTCCAGACCTAGGTTTCTGCGATGTTTATTTCATGATGGGATCCATATTATGTCTGAGTTTTGGAAAGAATACTGCAGCAATGAAGTACCCTTCTCATTATATCAGCTCAGGGTATAATTTCCATTTCTGAGAACACCTGCTCTGGTCATTGGTGGCTGCATGACATGGGGATGGCAGGACCCACCCAGCTTCAACAAGATGAAAGCAGATCAGTGCAGGAAGTCAGGAGGGATGACAGGCCAGCCATGGAGCCCCATTTCTTCCAAACAAGCCATTGGACTGAGCCTCAAGGGCCAAAGTTCCTTTGGAGACTCATCCAACAACTCGACTTTAGAGAAGTCACCACCTTCTTCCTCTGTGTCATGTAAAAGTTGATATCTGAGGCTGTTTCTAGTCCTGAATATATGTGATTTTAAAACTTCAGAGTGGGTTTTCATGAGCCAAATGTTGTCCACAGCTCCATTCCATAAGAGGAATGTGCAAGGAGCCACCAAAGTGTCAGAATTCCCTCAAAGAGAAGAGACAGGAAGGCTAGTCTGTGTACGACTTGACATTTATGACTTTTGTCTCTTAAGGATGTCAAGCACCTCAAAGGAAGAAAACAAATTGCAAAAACAGAAGGAAATTCAACTCCTTCACCCCTCTTTCTTCCTGAAACTCACTATGATTCCTTCTGTTACTAGGGTTTAAGAAGCCAATGACATAATTTGCTTTTTTCCAAAAATCTTTTCATGTTGACCCTTTCTGTAAATCTTACTGGAAGCAAAGGTGACTGGTTTGCTAAGCTATATAAAAGTCTAAGTCGCCAGTAACTTGTACAGATCTTGTGATTGCAAAACCACAAAAATTTCAAAATAGTGAAAGCCTCTCATTAACTATCGTAAACGACAGCGTGAATTTGTCTTAACTGCGTGCATAATCGTGCTTATTGCTTGAAAATAATAAACTGAGAGATTCTCCGTGGATGTGAGACAGATAGGATGAAAATGGTTTTATACTATGCTTTTCCACCTCTGTGTGTTAAGTCTGGCCCTGATATTGAAGCAGGCTCTCATCGGATGTAATCTGCCTGTGAGGATTGCATTGGCTGTGAAATAAGCACCTCTTAATAGATGTTGTTAAAAAAGAAATTTTCTCGAAGTCACAATTCGGTGGAGCATTTCAAATGAATGAAGCCAGGTTCCTAGGCACGGAGACAAGAAAGAATGTCAAACAGGACCTTTAATGTGCGTTTCTATTTAAACATCAGACCTAACAGAAAACCCTGAGGCTTTGTACCACGATTGGAGCCTTGTAGGAACCTAATTAATGCATTGACGGGTGAATGGTTGGCTGGCACTTGAACTCTTCTGAGGGATGTGAGAGGGTTCAGGTACCACCTAGAAAGAATGGATGCAGTGGCCCATCCAAAGGGGCCCTGGTCAGGTGGCTTTATCTGGCATGCTGCCTTTTCAGGCCCACTTGATAAGGCTCGGGTCAGTTTCAAGTGGAGCACATGCCAGATTGCAGATGGCTTGGGCTGGCATTTCAAATAGGCTAACAGTGAAACTGGAGAAGAAAATGGGCACATTTTCCCTAAGGTGGCCCTTCAAATGCAGTCCCTCCCCCAGAGCTCGTGGGTCTCACTCTGGACCTCTCCACTCCACAGCTCCTCAATGGTCGTCTTTGCTGGGAAGACTTTGCCTTGTTAAAATGTGCCCTGTATATAAAAATGAAATTTTCACTTCTGGGTGGTGCCACATAACGTGGTTTGACATTCAGTGCCAGCAGCTACAGAAAACAGACCTTTATTGCACTTATTCTTTCAGAGACAAGAGTCTCTAAAGACTCCTGCACACATTCACTCAGTTAAATCAGAGTGAGCACTCTGTGATGCTGTCTTGCATTCACACCAGCAGCCCCACCTGGCTTGATGGTGCTGTAAAACAGTCTCGAGGAAAGACGATCATACTAGCATCCAGAAGGGGAGATGTGAGCCTTTCAAACCAGGTGGGTGGACTGGATGAAGGCCCCTGACTTTCTTCTCTGACTTCCTCTGCAGTCCCCAAGTCTTATCACCTGGCATTAAAAAGCTCACACACAACCCCCATCCAGTTTCAGTGTTCATTTAGAATTCCATGTCATTTTCAAGAAAAAGAGGAAGGGTCTGATTTGTAGGACTCTGGCAAGCAAGCTTTAGATTCTTAACTGCCTTTTATCTAGATGGGTACCCGGAGAGAGATTGAGCAGGGAGGGGCCCTGGGGCATAAGCTTTTCATTCTGGTGCTTTCCTGGAATAAAAATTCCATAAAGTAACATCTGTAGTAATTAAGGGCTTACATTTCCTCTCCCATTCATGTCTCTGCTTGGAGGGAAGGTTATCTTCCCTAAGAGACAATGGAGAGTTGGTCCTGTGGGCAGAGAGAAAGCAGAATTTGAATTCTTTTGTTCCTAGAAATGGAAGTTTCCTACTTAAAAGAAAAAAAATAAAAATAACAAGTTGGAAGATGTGAAACATTCCCCTGGAAAGAAAACGTGAATGAGTTAGCAAAATTGTACTTAGCTGCTCCTCTAATCCAAATATCCTCTAATTTCGGGAAATCTGTTGTTGAGTTAAATAAAAATAATGTGAGAGCTGCAAGTTAAGTTTTATTGGGGGGCAAATTGAGGACAGCAGCCCAGGAACAGCACCTGAGGTAGCTCTGGGACACTGCGCCAAAGATGTAGAGGGGAAGGTATAATTGATCTTGGTGAAAGGGCAGCGTATGTTATCAAGCATACATTTTTTGCAGATTTTCCTAGTCACAAGGAGCAGTCGTCTCCATGACAGATTTCAGTGCTTTTGTAGATATGAGGAGATAGCATTGGGCTAATAACATCAATTCCTGAAGCTAACTATCTGAAGACTTAGGCTGTCCGTTTTTCTTCCAGCATAGGGCGCCTCGTTTCTGCTCTTCACCCTGAACTCCTTTCAGGGGTGTCTGAAAGTCCGCAGCTGCAGCAGCGCCTGATCTAAATCTTGTGGAGTTAGATGGCAAGTGCCAGTTTGTAGTCGACACTGTGATTAAACGTTGAACAAAATGCCATTTTTGTTTTTATTAACTAAAATTGGATATTATTAAGCTTAAAGTTTTACTTTTGCATTTGGACACAAGAGTCACTCTTCAGATGTTCTTCCAAATAACAGTATGTGGATCCACTGGGCATCTGATACGTGAATATTATGTCAAGTTAATTTCCTGTGCTTTCTTGTCTTAGCAGGACCAGCTATGTAATTTGTGGGTCCTAGTGAAAATTAAAAATAGAAGGCCCCCTGGTTTAAGATGTATTGACAGTGACAGCAGACCTTTAAATCGAGTGAAGTTTTCCAGGCTCGGGGCTCCAGTAATGCAGAGTCTCATGCCCTCGACATCAGTCCTGTTCTGCTTCACCATCTGTATCAATGCAGAAAAATGTGCATCTTCTCTGTGTTTCCTAGGAATGTATGTACCTTCGAAAATATTCATTTTTAAATTTGAATCATAAAATAATTTTAGAGCACCCCAGATGGAATGTGCTTTTGAAAACATCTTCAAATAGAGGTGCTATATGATCCAGCAATAAACTCCTGGGCATATATCCAGAGAAAACCACAATTCAAAAAGATACATGCACCCCAGTGTTTACTGCAGCAGTTTACAATAGCCAAGACACAGATGCCACCTGTATGTCCATTGACAGACGAAGGGGTAAAGAAGATGTGGTACATACACACAATGGAATATTACTCAGCCATAAAAAAAGAATGAAATAATGCCATTGGCAGCAACATGGATGAACCTAGAGATGGTCATACTAATTAAGGTAAGCCAGATAGAGAAAGACAAATGCAATATCACATAGAACTTAAATCTTAAAAAAATGATACAAACAAACTTATATGTAAAACAAGTCGAGTCACAGACATAGAAAACCAACGTACAGTTACAGGGGGAAATGCATAGAGGGATAAATTAGGAGTTAACAAATACACACTATTATATATAAAATAAATAAACAACAAGGTCCTACTGTGTAACACAATAAATATATGTGATATTTTCTAATAACCTATAAAAAAGAATCTGAAAAAGATTATATATACATATATACACACACATATATATATACACATACTCCCAGGGATCGAACACAGGTCTCCTGCATTGCAGGTGGATTCTTTAGGATTCTTTACCAGCTGAGCCACAAGGAAGCCCAGTAATTCTGGAGTGGGTAGCCTATCCCTTCTCCAGTGGATCTTCCCAACCTAGGAATCAAACCAGAGTCTCTTGCATCACGGGCAGATTCTTTACTAACTGAGCTATCAGAGAAGCCATATGTATACATATATTTTCTTCTTCAGTTGCTAAGTTGTGCCTGACTCTTTACAACCCCATGCAGTGCAGCATACCAGGCTTCCCTGTCCTTCCCTATCTCCTGGAGTATGTTCAAACTCATGTCCATTGAGGCAGTGATGCCATCCAACCATCTCATCCTCTGTCATCCCCTTCTCCTCCTGTCCTCAATCTTTCCCAGCATCAGGGTCTTTTCCAATGAGTTGGCTCTTTGCATCAAGTGGCCAAAGCATTGGAGTTTCAGCATCAGTCCTTCTGATGAATATTCGGAGTTGATTTCCTTTAGGATTGACTGGTTTCATCTCCTTTAGGGTGACTCTGCATGGCATGGCTCATAGCTTCATTGTGTTACTTTTTTTTTTCCCCCTTCTGTTTGCCATGAAGTGATGGGACTGGAATCCATGATCTTAGTTTTTTGAATATAACCGAATCACTTTGCCCTGCACCGGAAACTAACACAACATTATAAATCAACTAACTTCCAAAAAATAAAAAAGTCCTTAACTTGATAACTCAAAAGCTTCTGCCTCACCTCTCAGCTTATCTCCAGGAGTTTCCCCCGTGAAACTCCATCCAGCCCCAGCGCTCTGCTCACTCTGCCCCATCTACAGGGACATGACCTTCCACCTGCCCCCCAGACTCCTGCCCTAGTTATTTCTCCAGTGGCGTTTCTGGCCTCCTGTGTACACTTCTCAGAGTTTTCCTGGCATCTGCAGTTCCTCTCACATTGGAATTCCTGTAACTGTAATAAATGTATACCTCGTTTGGAAGTTGTTTATAAATTTTTTCCCTTTTCTTGTTTACTCTACATGTGATATGATCATGAAAACACACATAATATTTGGATGAACAAAAGGTTAACAAATTGTGTCAAAGGGCTTCATTCCAAGAAAGCTCATAGGATTGATAAAATCCAGCAGAACATCCAAAATTATACACTTTGCCTTTTGGACAAATTTTATACATTTCATGTATATTCTTTTCTATGTATGTGTGCCATTTCTTAAGTCTGTTTATCCTCTGGTGTACCGTTTATGGGCATTAATTTCTTTTTAATAGAATTGACCCTTTAATTTTTACCTTTCCCACCCAATTTTACCAAATAATAAAGGTCAGATAGAGTTAAAATTTAGGAGTGTTGCTGATACTATTCTACTTAGGAAATGGCAAGACTACTAATGTTGACAATGTGATGTAGTGTGAGTTGGTCAGTCATGTCCGACTCTTTGCAACCCCATGGACTGTAGCCCACCAGGCTCCTCTGTCCATGGGGATTCTCCAGGCAAGAATACTGGAGTGGGTTGCTCTTCCCTTCTCCAGAGGATCTTCCTGACCCAGGGATCAAACCCAGTTCTCCTGCATTGCAGGCAGATTCTTTACAGTCTGAGCTACAGAGAAGTTCTTCTTTATGTTTTAGACACCGCCATTTTAGACTGCTTCTTCCTACTCTAACTACATAGCATTCCCCCCCAAGAGATGGGAGGCCCAATTCTTTGGGGATAGGGGAGTCGAGGTCTCTCTGGCTACTTCCTGCTGAGCTGGAACAGCGAGGGGCATTGGGCCTCCCCCTCTGCTAGTCTCAAACCTCAGAGTCCTTATAGTGGTGTCCATCTAAGTGTGCGTGATATTTACCGTGGTTGGGTATAGTTTTATATATCCTTGTTGAGTTGGCATGGCAAGTTGTAGCTTGTTGACCTTAACTGGAAGAACTGTATAAAAAAGATCTTCACGACCCAGAAAATCATGATGGTGTGATCACTCACCTAGAGCCAGACATCATGGAATGTGAAGTCAAGTGGGCCTTAGAAAACGTCACTACGAACAAAGCTAGTGGAGGTGATGGAATTCCAGTTGAGCTATTTCAAATTCTGAAAATGATGCCATGAAAGTGCTGCACTCAATATGCCAGCAAATTTGGAAAACTCAGCAGTGGCCACAGGACTGGAAAAGGTCAGTTTTCATTCCAATCCCAAAGAAAGGCAATGCCAAAGAATGTTCAAACTACCACACAATTGCACTCATCTCACACGCTGGTAAAGTAATGCTCAAACTTCTCCAAGCCAGGCTTCAGCAACATGTGAACCGTGAACTTCCTGATGTTCAAGCTGGTTTTAGAAAAGGCAGAGGAACCAGAGATCAAATTGCCAACCTCCGCTGGATCATGGAAGAAGCAAGAGAGTTCCAGAAAAACATCTATTTCTGCTTTATTGACTATGCCAAAGCCTTTGACTGTGTGGATCACAATAAACTGTGGGAAATTCTGAAAGAGATGGGAATACCAGACCACCTGATCTGCCTCTTGAGAAATTTGTATGCAGGTCAGGAAGCAACAGTTAGAACTGGACATGGAACAACACACTGGTTCCATATAGAAAAAGGAGTTCGTCAAAGCTGTATATTGTCACCCTGTTTGTTTAACTTATATGCAGAGTACATCATGAGAAACAGTGGACTGGAAGAAACACAAGCTGGAATCAAGATTGCCGGGAGAAATATCAATAACCTCAGATATACAGATGACACCACCCTTATGACAGAAAATGAAGAGGAACTAAAAAGCCTCTTGATGAAAGCGAAAGTGGAGAGTGAAAAAGTTGGCTTAAAGCTCAACATTCAGAAAACGAAGATCATGGCATCTGGTCCCATCACTTCATGGGAAATAGATGGGGAAACAGTGGAAACTGCCGAGGTCCAGCCCCAGCTGATCCAGGGTATTCGAAGGAGAGACGGCTAGGCGACCTATTCAAATGTTAATTAGAGATAATAAAGAGTAATAGAATGAGGATAGCTCAGTAGGAAAATTCAGTGGAGAAAAGAAGCTGAGTGGCTTGGTTTACGCGGAAAATCAATATAACCCGTGACACCAGGTTAGCTCTGAAGCACGGAGGCCGCAGGCGCCCTCTCGAATAGCGGAAGGTGCCCCACCTTAGACACCTTCTCGAGTGGGTCTTAGAAGCCCAGGCAAATAAATGGTCGCAGAGGACATCCGCGCTCCAGATGGACACTCAGCTGGAAGTTAAAGGGAAGAATGACATGGGGAGACCAAGCGTTGGTGAGCAAGGCCCATAGCTTTATTTTCAACAGGGGCTTTTATACCCTAAGTTACACATAGAGGATAATAGGGGATGCGAAGTCAGCAGTCTTTGATGCTTATCAAAAACCAGGGTTTCTTTCCTGTAAATTTATCGTATACAAATGGTTTAGGTGATTTACATCATCTTCTGGCCAGAGGCCTATTAACATTTTATGACTCTTGACAAGCACTTATCAACAAAGACTTATTTTCTCTAAGAGTAATTATTTTAAGGTTTGGCGCCATCTTCCGAAGATAAGATTACGTTCCTATAGGGTGGATGTGTAATGGGTTTACAAAGGAAAGAATTTACTACCTTAAGGGTCTAAAGTTACTAACACCAAGGCCACTACTTATTTTTTCTACATACCAACTATATTAATTAATGCACATTCAAGGATACAATTCAGGGGATGTGAAAACTTGGCAACAAACATTGGCTCATCAATGAAATCTTTTACTAGTTTTATTCTGACAGTTTCTAATTCTCTGAGAGGCTCTAAGCTATTTGAATATCTTAAGCTTCCCGTGCCTCTGGAGGCTGGGAGACTGTAAACAATCGTATGCATAGCTGTAGGTGTCCGGGTAAACTTGTCAGGCGAGTTAGAGAGCCATCTGAGGGGTTTGGATTTAAACACTCCTAATTGCCCAGGAACTTTATTAATTGGAGCTGTAAGTTAACTCTTTGACAGAGAGAGCGAGATGGTGGTGGGGGACAGCCCCCAGTAAAGTCAGAGGTGAGAGCACAAAGCAATAAAGTAGGCAGACTCTGGTTTTTGGGGGGTAGATGCTCGAGAATATCCGGGGGCACTCCCGAGGCTCGATCCCGCCTTTGCGTATGCCGAGCCTCCTTCCTCATGACCTTTGTCACGAGTGGAATGTCTCTCGCCGGCTCCCGACAGGAAACAGTGTCAGACTTTATTTTTCTGGGCTCCAAAATCACTACAGATGGTGACTGCAGCCATGAAATTAAAAACGCTTACTCCTTGGAAGAAAAGTTATGACCAACCTAGATAGCATATCGAAAAACAGAGACACTACTTTGCCAACAAAGGTCTGTCTAGTCAAGGCTATGGTGTTTCCTGTGGTCATGTATGGATGTGAGAGTTGAACTGTGAAGAAGGCTGAGTGCTGAAGAATTGATGCTTTTGAACTGTGGTGTTGGAGAAGACTCTTGAGAGTCCCTTGGACTGCAAGGAGATCCAACCAGTCCATTCTGAAGGAGATCAGCCCTGGATTTCTTTGGAAGGAATGATGCTAAAGCTGAAACTCCAGTACTTGGGCCACCTCATGTGAAGAGTTGACTCATTGGAAAAGACCCTGATGCTGGGAGGGATTGGGGGCAGGAGGAGAAGGGGATGACAGAGGATGAGATGGCTGGATGGCATCACTGACTCAATGGACATGAGTCTCAGTGAACTCTGGGAGTTGGTGATGGACAGGGAGGCCTGGCGTGCTGCGGTTCATGGGGTCTCAAAGAGTCGGACACGACTGAGCAACTGATCTGATCTGATCTGACCTTAACTGGAGGTCTTCTGGAATCTGAGACTGAGCTGCCTGAGCTTTCTGCTAAGTCTGTTTTTGTTGTCTCAGTTTCCAGCACGTTAGGCTTCTTGTCACTTCCACTGCACGGGTATTCCTTTGTGTTCAGTTTCTCCCATGTGAGCTTTCACCAAGTTGGGCTTTTGCTGTGCTTGGTCTCCACCTCCCTGGGACCAAGCTGAGGTTGTTTCAGCCAGGTGAAATGCAAGACACGGCACCAGATATGTCAGGGGAGTGTATAATTTCCTCGGTTCTTTTCGCTGCAGCAAAGATTTGAACCGGCGGACCAGTGTTACAGCTTTGTTACAGCTCAGTTTTATTCAGCAGCAAAGGAAAGTACAGCCTCAAGGCTGAGGGCAGGCCAGCCTCAGAGGCGATCCACCTGCTAATGTTGACAGTGTGATGGTGTGGTCCCAAGTATTGTTCATGAGCTTTTATGTGAGATGCCAAAATTTGGCAAAAGAAACCGACTCTATTGATACCTAGTATGAAAAAATAGGAGGTCATCTACAATTCAAAAGTAAGAAAGTTCAAGACCTGAGGTTTGTGTATGTTTATTTTCCTAAGACATTTGGGACCTGAAATAACTCCCTTCTGTGTCTGTCACCTCATGGATTTTCAATAAAGGTGTCATGATGTGAGCGTGAAATGGCATCATGATGACATCACTACTGTGTGAGTCTCCCCCTTAGGCTGCCAGTTGTTGAAAGCCAGCGCACTCCCTCAGCTTGCTTTGTGCAGATTCTCAGGGTATAGCTTAGTAGCTGCAATGCAGGTGGGTGTCACCCAGGCCTCAGCTACAAGCCCACCTGAACCACTTGCTGCCACGGCAGCTCGTCTTGCTCAGCCTGGCTGGCCTCATGGTGTGAAAGGCAGTAGCTAGAACTGCCTCTCACGTTTGCTAACTCGGACATTCAAAAGGTGTTTATTGAGCACTTTGAGGGTACGGATTAAATTGTTATACAGATTAAATAAGATGATGCCTCGGGATTATGTCTGAGTGATGACCCCACTCAGAGCCGTCCACACAGTCAGCCTTCAGTAGAGTAAGCCTTGCTCTTGGTGGCAATGGGTTTGTGGTGTTCTGTCCACTATGTGTTCATGGCAACTGGTGACGATTCTGGTAAAATTCTCAAATGAAGCTTGTCTAGGGTTTTCTTAATTTCCTTCTCTTTTTAATTTATTTTTCCTGGATATGTACAGCTTCATGAAAGTATATAATCCCCTGTTTACTTCTTTTCCCAGAATGGAGTCTACTGAAAAATGTGAAGTGGTAATTCAACATTTTAATGGAAAATATCTGAAAACACCACCAGGAATCCCAGGTGAGAAATGCCATAAAGTAATCATTAAATAATATCTAGGCTCATTGCTACTATCAGAATGAGTACATGGTAAGGCCCATAGTTTCCTCCCAATGGAGGAAACTTTTTGCCTTTATAAATATGTATTTTTTTTAATACTATGCAACTCATCTTTCTCAACATTACCAAAAGCTTCTTGGTGATTCATCTTTGGCCTGTTTTTTTGAATCTCTGCTGCTAATTCCTTAAAGTGAATTAGAAGGAAAATAGCAAAGAATAGTTTGAAATGCACTTGCCGTGAAGAAAGTTTGTGACTTATATCATTAATATTGGTATCCTGATTTCTACTTTGTAAAATATCTAAACAGTGAGTGACATATTGTAAAAATAATAATAATAATAGTAGAATCCATAGATTGAGACCAGTTCCCAAACAGTTCTTACCAGCCCATGACAAGAAGAATGCAGAAAGGCAGAAAGAGCATTTAGAAACTTTTATAGCAATATGACATTATCATGAAGTCTTACTGCATAACTTCATATTTTACAAAAATATCAAATGCACATTAAATTTTTTAGTACACCCATTCATCAGAGATAATCTAGGAAGCACCAGTTTAGACTACTTCAGGGCATTTCATATTTTTTGAAGGCAAAATTCTCAATATTTGACACACATCATAAGATGATATAACTTTATGCTATTAAGAATTACAATCAACACAAAAGAATTGAATATATCATATGTATCGGAATGTGAGCTAGGACTACCTTGACATGATATTAATTTTTTAAAAAATACATGAATAGTATTGTGTATTAAGTAGATTAAAATATCTTACTCATATCTCAATAAAACTGGAAGAAAAAATACATCTTACTCATGCATAAAAATATTAAATGTTGAGTGAAGTTCTGAAAGAGAATAACAGATAAGGAAATATCTGACTCATACATCTTGGTTTATTTGTTGGTTTTTTATTTTCAGTGATTCTTAGGGGAAAAATGTGACTTCTTCAGTCTTATATTTCTTCTTTTGATGATTTTATGTTGCATCTTTGTAATGTTTGCTACATTAAGTATCTACTATTTAAAACCCATGGCTAGAGTATTTAGGGTTTGAACATTTTGGTTCATTAAAATATATTGAGTTATATAGAAAATGAAGTCTGAACAAAAAAAAAAAGACATAGTTTTCTGGCAGGATCAGGTTCATTTTATGACATGCTAAGTTTTGGGAAAGAAGAAAGGCCATTCGGATTGGCATTTGGACGCTCTGAAAAATCCCAAAGTACGACCCCTGGTTAATCATGAGTCAGCAGTGAAGCTGTGACTCGATTTGGTTAATTTCCATGCGTGACATTCTCCTGAGAACTAGCTGCATTATGATCCAATTGGAGACATATGGTGTTGTTAGGAAAAGAGTTAGCAGTTTTCATCTCAGCAAGTCAGCTGCCCTTGCATTTTAGGAGAAATACTTTTTCTTTTTCCCTTTAAGATAAAAGACATTTAAAGACACTCTGCTCAGACCCACCATTGAGTAAAGAACTTGCATTGTTAAAGAGTTTTCTGCTTATTCATCTCGTTTTATCCTACAGATGTCCACGTACAGAAGGCATTCAAACTAGATATGAATTACATGATTCTACTAAACAAATTCAAGAATGAGTAAACTAGGTGGAATTATTATTGGGTGAAGTTTTAATACAGGTCTCAGTTTTGTATGATTCTTCCTTTTTGGAAAAAGGCAGTGAAATCCATCTTGATGTGATTGATTTGAAATTGTTTTAGGTTAACCCATGGAATATACAGCTGACTCATGTAGTTTAATGCTAGAGACAAAGTCACTAAAAATCCCCCACATATCTGAGCATCCTTCCTTGAATAAGCAGGCTGTGGTATTAACCTCTCTAATATCATAGCTACACCCAATGGAAACATTGTGAATAGCAAGAACTCAGTTATAACTGAGTTTCTTAGTTTTATCTCATGGGACCATGAAAAACAAAATAATTATGCTAAGTTAAAAAAAAATCCTGAGAGATATAACTTTATGCTTCTGAGACTTGCCTTGAACATAATACAATTAAATATACAGTATCAATTATCATCAATACTTGAATTAACTTATTTATCCTTACTTTGGAAGTCAAATACCTTTTAATAAAGGCTTCAAATGCTAACAGAAAACATACAATTTTTTTTATTGATGTATAGTTGATTTACAATGTTGTGTTAGTTTCAGATATACAGCAAAGTGATTCAGTTACGTATCAGATCAGATCAGATCCGTCACTCAGTCGTGTCAGACTCTTTGTAACCCCATGAATTGCAGCACACCAGGCCTCCCTGTCCATCACCAGCTCCTGGAGTTCACTCAGACTCACTATATGATATAGATTATTTATAGATTCTATATATAGATTATATACATAGATTCTTTTCTTCATATATATATATATAGAATATTTTCCCTTATAAATTATTATAAAATATTGAATATGTTCCCTGTGCAATAGTATGTCCTTGTTGGTTATTTTATATACAGATATACTTTTATTTATAGAGGTCTATTTTATATACAGATATAAATATATAGATATTACATATAGTGTGTATATGTTAATCCCAAACTCCTAAATTATCCTCCCCCTGCTTCCCTTTTAGTAACCCA
The DNA here is from genome assembly GCF_029407905.1 of Bubalus kerabau. Taxonomy (NCBI): domain Eukaryota; kingdom Metazoa; phylum Chordata; class Mammalia; order Artiodactyla; family Bovidae; genus Bubalus; species Bubalus kerabau. Next base: position 6,125,712 of record NC_073643.1, read on the forward strand.
AGTTTTTTTTCTGTGTCTGTGAGTCTGTTTATATTTTGTAAATAAGTTCATTTGTATCTTTTTTTTTCTCTTAGATTCTGCATATAAGCGATATCATATGATATTTGTCTTTCTTTGTCTGGCTTAATTCATTTAGTATTATCATTTCCAGGTCTATCCATTTTATATATATATATATATATATTTATCTTTATCCATTCTTTATCCATTTATCTATATCTTTATCTATATTTTTATCTGTATCCATTTGTCTATATCTTTATATCCATATATATATATATATATATATATATATATCTTTATCCATTCATCTTTTGATGGACATTTAGGTTGTACCCAGAGAAAACCATAATTCAAAAGGACGCATGCACTCCCCTGTGCATTGCAACACTGTTTACAATAGCTAGGACATGAAAGCAGCCTAAGGATAGATAATCTTTGATATTTATGTTTGATAGGGAACAAAATGACATAATGCAGGAAGTGGGTATTTTGGAATGCACTGCGGTAAAATGACTTGGCTAGGCTCATTAACCCTGTTATAACAAGGATAATTAAATTTGTGTGTATGGTGTTTGCCTTTCTTGGTCTTTTTGTTGCTTATTTGAAGTAGATGGTTGAGGTCTTATTTTCAGAAATTCATATCTTAATCCAATTTTCTATTCTATCTTGAGGCGTGTGAGCAGATGTCACAATGAGCCCTATCTGATTAGAAGTGATTCCTTTGATTGTTCAGAAGTGATGATTTTCTTCACTTTTAAAATACATTGTATCTTTAGAGAGACTGTCCTTGGTAATAAAAATCACCTATGAAGGGGACTCTTTACCGCCTCAGTGTCTATGCTGGGAGTTTGTACTTTCTTCCTCTTTAATAAATCCTATTCCCTTGCTTCCATGAGCATCTGCATGTTTGTGGATTCCATCCTTCGGGGCTGTGGACAAGAACTCTGATTCCTGTCTCAAGGGCAGCCCTGAAATACTCACTGAGCTGAAATGCCACCTTCCAAAGGACCTGTGCGTTGTTCTGCTGTTGGTAGATGGAGAAAGCTGGTACCCTTCAGTCTGCTGGGGAACACAGAGCCCCACACATTCTCAGCGGGGTGGGGAAAGCCTGAAAACATGCTGGGCATCAGAAAATAATTTGTCAAAGAGAAAATGTTTCCCTCTCTCTGGAAAAAATTAAATAAAATCACCTATAATTGATCTAGCTGACTTGCAATTAAAAGTTGTTTTTTTTTTTTAAGTTGTAAAAACCTCAGCATTCACTTTAAAGATTTGTCATCTTGACTTCAGAAATTTGTGGGGTTTTAGAATAGCACATGGGTGGTTTCAGTACAATGCTTTAAGATTGTGTGAATGACGGACTCACAAGGGTGCAAAAAAATGATCTGGGATCTTCAGACCCTAAGACGGCTGATGAAAAAAGTGAGTCCTCCTCCCCTCCCTCTAAGCAAGAAGAGAGAAACCAGTACCATATTCATATCGCTTCCTTCTCTGTTTAGGGATGACGTGGGGAAATGTGCCATTTCCCTTCTGTGTCTCTTAACAAAGATTCCTCTTAAGCTGCAAAATTCATTGATTTCCTGAGATGATAATCTAGTTTCCAAATTCCATCCTCTGTCCTTTCTGTAGAAGAACAAGAAGAAAAGCTACTTTAGCCCAAAACTTTGACATTGATCAGGCTTTCTCTTTCTGAGTTCCTCCTAATTGTTCACGAGAGACCTAATTTTAATGAATATATCATGGATCTCTACTGCCTATCACAACCTCCCAGAACTAGCTCTGTTCACTATAAATTACAACATTGTCCCCAAGTTTTGGCTAGTTGGAACAATGAAGCTAGATATACATGCAAAAAAATTCTAATTATTTAAATTCTGGCATTTGAAGTACAGGAAATTAATATTACCAGTTGGTGGGAAGGAGCAGCCCAAGCTGTATCAAAAAGCAACAGTCTTCTCCCATTTAGCAAATGAAGCAACTGACAAACAACTAATCTCAAGAATATACAAGCAACTCCTACAGCTCAACTCCAGAAAAATAAATGACCCAATCAAAAAATGGGCCAAAGAACTAAATAGACATTTCTCCAAAGAAGACATACAGATGGCTAACAAACACATGAAAAGATGCTCAACATCACTCATTATCAGAGAAATGCAAATCAAAACCACTACGAGGTACCATTTCACACCAGTCAGAATGGCTGCGATCCAAAAGTCTACAAGTAATAAATGCTGGAGAGGGTGTGGGGAAAAGGGAACCCTCTTCCACTGTTGGTGGGAATGCAAACTAGTACAGCCACTATGGAGAACAGTGTGGAGATTCCTTAAAAAACTGGAAATAGACCTGCCTTATGATCCAGCAATCCCACTGCTGGGCATACACACTGAGGAAACCAGAAAGGAAAGAGACATGTGTACCCCAATGTTCATCGCAGCACTGTTTATAATAGCCAGGACATGGAAGCAACCTAGATGTCCATCAGCAGATGAATGGATAAGAAAGCTGTGGTACATATACACAATGGAGTATTACTCAGCCATTAAAAAGAATACGTTTGAATCAGTTCTAATGAGGTGGATGAAACTGGAGCCTATTATACAGAGTGAAGTAAGCCAGAAAGAAAAACACCAATACAGTATACTAACGCATATATATGGAATTTAGAAAGATGGTAACAATAACCCTGTGTACGAGACAGCAAAAGAGATACTGATGCATAGATCAGTCTTATGGACTCTGTGGGAGAGGGAGAGGGTGGAAAGATTTGGGAGAATGGCATTGAAACATGTAAAATATCATGTATGAAACGAGTTGCCAGTCCAGGTTCGATGCACAATACTGGATGCTTGGGGCTGGTGCACTGGGATGACCCAGAGGGATGGTGTGGGGAGGGAGGAGGGAGGAGGGTTCAGGATGGGGAACACATGTAAACCTGTGGCGGATTCATTTTGATATTTGGCAAAACTAATAAAATTATGTAAAGTTTAAAAATAAAATAAAATTCAAAAAAAATAATAAAGCTATAAACATAAAAAAAGAAAAAAAGCAACAGTCATGTTACTGCTCTTAAGAAAGGGATCATCCAGTATTTTCTCGCTCCTCTAGAGGGAAAAGAAAACAGTTTTCCATAAACTTCACATGTCTTGCATATCGATCTTGATGTTTTGCAGACAAAGTAAAGCATCATTAGTTGCATGCTCACCTAACCTCAGACATTTCTTTGTCCCAAAACAAATTGCTCAGCAATCCTGTACAGCTCCAGTTCAGTTCAGTTCAGTCACTCAGTTGTGTCTGACTCTTTTCAACCCCATGGACTGCAGCATGATAGGCCTCCCTGTCCATCACCAATTCCTGGAGTTTACTCAAATTCATGTCCATTGAGTCGGTGATGCCATCCAACCATCTCATCCTCTGCTGTCCCCTTATCCTCCTGCCTTCAATCTTTCCCAGAAAAAAGGTATTTTCCAATGAGTCAGTTCTTCACATCAGGTGGCCAAAGTATTAGAGTTTCAGCTTCAGAATCAGTCCTTCCAATGAATATTCAGGACTTATTTCCTTTAGGATGGACTGGTTGGATCTCCTTGCTGTCCAAGGGATTCTCAAGAGTCTTCTCCAACACCACAGTTCGAAACCATCAATTCTTCAGCGCTCAGCTTTCTTTATAGTCCAACTCTTACATCCATATATGACTATTGGAAAAACCATAGCTTTGACTAGATGGACCTTTGTTGGCAAAGTAATGTCTCTGCTTTTGAATATGCTGTCTAGGTTGGTCATAACTTTTCTTCCAAGGAGTAAGCGTCTTTTAATTTCATGGCTGCAGTCACCATCTGCAGTGATTTGGGAGCCCAAAATAATAAAGTCTGTCACTGTTTCCATTGTTTCCCCATCTATTTGCCATGAAGTGATGGGACCAGATGTCATGATCTTTGTTTTCTGAATATTGAGTTTTAAGCCAACTTTTACACTCTCCTCTTTCACTTTCATCAAGAGGCTCTTTAATTCTTCCTCACTTTCTGCCAAAAGGGTGGTGTCATCTGCATATCTGAGGTTATTGATATTTCCCCCAGCAATCTTGATTCCAGTTTTTGCTTCCTCCAGCACAGCGTTTCTCATGTTGTACTCTGCATATAAGTTAAATAAGCAGAGTGACAATATACAGCCTTGACATACTTATTTCCCAATTTGGAATCAGTCTGTTGTTCCATGTCCAGTTCTAACTGTTGCTTCCTGATCTGCATACAGATTTCTCAGGAGGCAGGTAAGGTGGTCTGGTATTCCCATCTCTTGAGGAATTTTCCAGTTTCTTGCAATCCACACAGTCAAAGGCTTTGGCATAGACAATAAAGCAGAAGTAGATTTTTTTGGAACTTTGTTGCTTTTGTGATGATCCAACAGATGTTGGTAATTTGATCTCTGGTTCCTCTGCCTTTTCTAAAACCAGCTTGAACATCAGAAGTTCATGGTTCACGTATTGCTAAAGCCTGGCTTGGAGAATTTTGAGCATTACTTTACTAGCATGTGAGATGAGTGCAATTGTGCAGTAGTTTGAGCATTCTTTGGCATTGCCTTTCTTTGGGATTGGAATGAAAACTGACCTTTTCCAGTCCTGTGGCCACTGCTGAGTTTTCCAAATTTGCTGACATATTGAGTGCAGCACTTTCACAGCATCATCTTTTCAGATTTTAAATAGCTCAACTGGAATCCCATCACCTCCACTAGCTTTGTTCGTAGTGATGTTTCCTAAGGCCCACTTGACTTCACATTCCAGGATGTCTGGCTCTAGGTGAGTGATCACACCATGATAATTATCTGGGTCATGAACATCTTTTTCATATAGTTCTTCTGTGTATTCTTGTCACCTCTTCTTAATATTTTCTGCTTCTGTTCAGTCCATACCATTTCTGTCCTTTATTGAGCCCACCTTTGCATGAAAAGTTCTCTTTGTATCTGTAATTTTCTTGAAGAGATCTCTAGTCTTTCCCATTCTATTGTTTTCCTCTATTTCTTTGCTTTGACCACTGAGGAAGGCTTCCTTATCTCTCCTTGCTATTCTTTGGAACTCTGCATTCCAATTTCTAACCCCTGGTAAAAGCAAAGTGTAAGTTCCCAGGCACTTCAGGCATCTGCAGGGCATGAAATAGAAAGGCTCACGTTCAAAGAGGCTGGGGAGCAGAGGGCCGCAGTGCCTAGAAAAGGCTTCCATATATAATGACATGTGTTTACAGGCTGGTTTGAGGAGGGAAAATCGCATTTTGCTTTCAAATTAGACTTTCGCCCATAAGCACATGTACTGGTCAGTAGAACAGTCTTTCCAGAAAACAGTGGAATAACCAACTCTCTTTTCGTATGATTTATTTCTCTTTGTTAATCCCACCCGAAGTCCAAGAATTAGGGAAGGATTGAGAGAGACTGCACTCTATTTTGGGATCTTTTTATTTTAGCAGGTCTTCTGATGAACAGAAATTGGGACAAATATTTACATACCAGAGGAATCTTATTTTCCTACTCAATAAAATAAAATGATGTGCCTTTTTAGTCCTTTGACAGATAATTTTTCTATTTTATGTTTATGCAAATAAAAACCCTGTAGGATTTTAGGGAGTATGTAAGGCAAAATATTTACAATATGATAATTTTTTAAATAAAATGAAAAAAAACTAATGTTGTTTGTGTAAATTTGAAACTTCCTCCAGAGTAAAATATCAAAAATGTACTAAAATGAAATTTAGATTACAAATCTGAATATGTGAGCAATAGACCCACACATGTTTATCAGGGAAAATGTTTTATCATGAAAACACTAACCAATGTTTTCTCAGTGGTGCCAGTCTGATAAGTCACAAATGCAGCTATAATTGAATAAAAGGCAGCAAATAGAAAAAATATTATGTACCATTTAGTAAAAATATATCTCTATGTTTCTACTCATGAGTAACGTTGCCTAACTTTTGAGTTATTCCTCTTTGTGAAACTGAAACATCATCTGCATAATATACTTTGCGAACACCATGACCCCCAACTGGCTGTTGGCTTAGATTTCTCATCAATAAAAAGGATGTTTGCAATACTTAAGAAACTAATTTCTGCTGAGCGCCTCATCTTTAATGTTTGTGATGCCTTCTAGATTATTTCTATCTACCAAACACACAGTTGTTTCATGGTGAAACACTGCTGGAACATTATTAGTGAATTTCATACAACAAGCTTAATTGAGACCTAAGGGCTGTGAATCCTATGTTCTTGGCCAGTCATCTCTCAACCTTTCTATGGCACCACACCTGATACTGCAGAGGTATCTGGGGAGTTGGTAACTAGTAAGAGAGAGAATAAAGGAGACAGATGATTACATTTTGAAATCTGGATAATGAGAGACCAGACAGAGAAATACAGGGGACCATCTTCAGGAGATTAAGAGTGGTTGGAATGGGTTTTGTGCACCAAACTGCAACACTCCTCCTCTGTGATCATAGCTGTGAAAGAGGGGTGCCTCCAGGCAGCATCCCATGTCAAGGATCCACCAAATCTCTCTACTTCTATAACTCACGGCAAATCTATAAAATCTTACTCAGCCTGATATAGGTATTTCACTCCCTTAGACATCTGTCCATCAAAAGAATGTGAGAATCAGCAGATTCTAGGAGTTTCTCATGGTGATGACAAGCTCAGTGGTGCAACTTTTATTGGTTTTTCTTTCTTCCCTGACTTTCTCTTCCTTTTCTGTTATGTCTCTACTTCCTGGCATCAGCTCTCAATTAATCTATCTTGTTCCAGACTCTGATTTGGGGGAATTCAAATTAAGGATGGTGATCCAGTAATTGTGAAATTGTTTGTTTTTAATTTTATTTAATTATTTTTTATTTAAAAAAAAAGGTTTTTTGTTTTTGTTTTTGTTTTTTTTTTGCCACACTGTGAAGCATGTAGGATATTAGTTCCCCAACCAGGGATCAAACCAAGTACCCCCTACACTGGGAACATGCAGTCTTAACTACTGGACCACCAGAGAAGTCTGGAAAATTATGTTTTGATTTAAAACTTCTGGCCACAAGGAAGCCCAGAGGAAGAAAGTAGATATAGCTAAAATGGTAAAGTGAATTTCATGGACCAAACACATTGTTTTCATTACTCTTAAACATTTGTAGCAGTATTTGTGAACAATATATTAGGGATGATAAAAATGAATATTAGTGATCATAGACAGATGGTAGTCAGAGTTTAAATTCAGAAAGAGAAATCTGAAACACAGTAATGATGAAGTGCCATCATGACATGGTTGATCTTGGAACAACTGATGATGTGAAGAGGTTGATTTGTGACAAAAATGGGGAGAGAAAGAAAGGCCAGGAAATTGTCATAATGCGAGCAAAATGAAGGTGAGGGATGGGCACGGGAAATCATGCCACAGAGAAAATAACCCGTGAAGATTTGGTCTTAGATAAAGGTAGTGTGGTGGGCATTATTAATGGGTCCAGTGTGGGGATGTCTGGAGTTGACGAAAGTGAAATGGAGATGATCTTTAGCTGAACAACGGGCGGCTTCCAATTAGTACTTTGGAAGGTTTTCATCAATGTTGTAGACTCCCTTACTAGCCCTCACTCTTCCCTTCATCTTCCCTAAATTTCCAATCTTCACAGGAGAAGGTTAGGGAAGGTGAAGTGTACTAGAGTGATTTTTTATTTATGCATTTGATTCTGAGTATTTAAGATCAGGATTTTGTTTAGAAGTTTTGTTTGTTTTTATGTTGTTGTTTCTTCAGGTGCTACTATTTAGCTCAGTGTCCATTCTCAACGGGCTTCCCTGGTGGATCAGCTGGTAAACCACCCACCTATAGTGCCGGAGACCTGGGTTCGATCCCTGGGTTGGGAAGATCTCCTAGAGAAGGGAAAGGCTACCCACTCCAGTGTTCTCACCTGGAGAATTTCAGTAAATGTTATTTGAAACTGATACACAATTCCATGAATTGAACAGCCCTTGTACTTATACTTGCTGTTAATGAAATTCCTGAGGGGTTTGGGGGGATGCCTGCTTTCTCTGTCATCAGCAAACTTGGAAGAAAACATTGAGAGAAACATTTATATCTTTTTTTAATTTTTGACAAAAATTCTCACATTTCTGTTTCTAAATACATGTGTAAGAGGTGTGGGTTCAATCCCTGGGTCAAGAAGATCCCCTGGAAGAGGGCATGGCAGTCCACTCCAGTATTCTTGCTCAGACAATCCAATGGACCAGGAAGACTTAGCAGGCTACAGCCCATGGAGTCTCGGAGTTGGACACAACTGAAGCAACTTAGTACGCGTGCACATATACGTGATAGTCGCTCAGTTGTGTTTATCTCTTTATAACCCCATGCTCAGTAGCCTGCCAAGCTCTTGTGTCCATGGGATTCCTCAGGCAAGGATACTGGACTTAGTAACCATTCCGTTCCCCTGAGGATCTTCCCAACTTAGGGATGGAACCTGGGTCTCCTATATTGCAGGCAGATTCTCTACCATCTGAGCCAAGGAAGCCCATATGTGTGTACACACACATACACACACACAGAACAAGTGCTAAATATTCAAAAGGAAAAAAAAAAACAGTTTGATTGAGAAAGATTCTAGTTACTTCTTGGGAAGTCTCATTTTTCCAAAACTGCTTTTCAGTGTGTTTTGCTGACAATCATATTGTTATTTCTTTTTTTTTTTTTTTTTAAATTTTATTTTATTTTTAAACTTTACATAACTGTATTAGATTTGCCAAATATCAAAATGAATCCGCCACAGGTTTACATGTGTTCAAAGAGCTTATTCTTGGATGGGACACTGATGAATTCTGCTTTTTGAGATGGGTACTGTCCTTGCCTAATTTACCTTAATAGTGTCTAGCTCTTAACTCCTTGTCGCTGGATCTAGATAGGTTCTATTACTCTGCTGTACTTTGCACTCCTTTTTTATTGTCTGCACATAAAAAGGTGAATATCGTGAGAACAGACAGACAGGGGTTTATTGGTCTGCACTTTCATCTCTTTGGCATAATGTTGCTCCTCTCTCTAGGGGAAGTGTGACAGGGGTTTATTAGGTCTACTGTGATAGAGTGGTATAATACAGTCTGTAATGTTTAATCATTGAGGTATGGTCAGTATGTCTTGCTGACCATACGTTCTCTATAATTCTGTGTAAGTACCACTGAGTAGTAGCATAATTTATTCAGAGTCTACAGAACAAATTCTGGCTCCAGAATCTGACTGAAGTAATCATAATGTCATGGTACTAAGAAGAAGGATAAACAGGTTTTCTATGCACCTCCAGAATCACAGACCATCTTCATCTATTTTTATCCAAAATGATAACTCCACTCAGGTCTTCACATTTCTATGCCTTGAGGTTTTCACGGTAAAGACTTAGAAGGGACTACCCTGGTGGTTCAGTGGTTAGGGCTCGGTGCTTCCATGGCAGAAGACATGAATCCATTCCCTGGTCATGGGACTAAGATCCCACATGCCCTGTGGTGTGGCCAAAAAAAATAAAAGACCTACAAAATAAATCACAAAGCCTTAATTTTATTCCTAAGTTGATATTGGACTTTGCCTTCTGTCAGCATTACCAATGAGTAGTTAAACCGTCAGTGTCTGTGAGCGCTGTTTGCAAGCAGAGGGTTGAGTAGCTTAAGACCAATTAAGAGACAAGCCATAGAAACCAGGCTCTGAATAATTAAGTGCTTAGTGCACTTCCAAATCTTAAAATTCATGTAATAGGATTGATTTAAAAATACATCCTAACCAATTTTTGGATACATGGATAGTAGTGTGAATTAGATTCTTGCCACTCCTTGCCGGAAACCATCAAGAAAGCTTGTCACGCACACATCATTTTTTATGATCTAATTCTTCAGAATGAGAAGTCTGCAAAATTTAAGAAAATATTTTAAGAGAAGTATAAATGAAAACACTCACTAAGCAAGCTCTGAACCAGGCACGATTTATCTGATAGCTGTTTCCTCTGATTTCTTACGTCTTTAAGCCTATGAATGATGAATCAATTAGCTTACTATTATTTTTGTCATTTTTCATTTCAGAAGAAGTCTTTCAAAGGAAATTGGCATGTTTACGATCTTTCTTTAGAATTCATATATTTCAAAGACATCTGTCCCATTAGATTGTGCATTTTTCTACAAAAGAATTTCAATGTTTATCTTTCCCTGTGCCTTCAAACAGTTAATACATAAAGTCTTTGAATGTAAAGATTGAGCCTTGCTGTTTATGTTTTAAGCGTCTAAACTGATGCCTGTCACATGAGAGTATTGATAATTATTAAATGAATCAATATCAGCTTGTGGTAGACAGAATCATCTCCTCATCCCCCAAAGATCTCTAAGTCCTAATCCCCATTCCTGGTGAACATGGCAAACAAATTAAGGTTGCAAATACATTCATCTTAAAGTAGAGAAATTATTCTGGGTTATTTGAGTGGACCCAGTATAATCACAGGGCTTCTTAAAAGTGGAGGTGGGGGGCAGAACAGGAGATCAGAAGAAGGCAACAGGAGGACCTGACTCCCCACCACGAGCCTTGAAGATGAAGCAGTGTGGGCAGCCAGCCTCTGGGAACTGAAAAAAGCAAGAAATTGGATTCTCCCCTGAAGTTTGAGGGGACAAGGAAGGAACTCAGCTCTGTTGACACCATGATTTTATCCCAGTGAAATCTGTGTCAGCCTTTTAACCATAAAAGTATAAAATAGTGCAGTTGTATCATTTTATACCCCCCTTGTTTTTGTTAATTTATTACAACAGCAACAGAAAACTAGTAGACAATTATGGAAATCATTTCAACTGAGCAGCATTCAAACTATTTCTAAATTACATTATAAATAGCTTCTGGAAGATTGTCTTTGTTTCTCCTATTTTTAAAGGTCTTTGTATCATTTGAGCGGCTTGTTAAAAAGTAAAAGCTATGTTGTTAATTATTTTGACTTAATAGTTTCTTTATACCTGCTCCCAAGGATATATTAGAATTGAAGACTATTAAATATCCAAAAAGAGAGTCTTTAGAGATGAGTGCTAATATATCAGGGAATATTTTTGTTTATTATTGAAGTATAGTTGACTATGTCTGCATCTCCATTGCTACCCTGCAAGGAGGTTGATTAGTACCCTCTTTCTAAATTCCATATATATGCATTAATATATGATATTTGTTTTTCTGATTTACTTCACTCTGTATAATAGGCTCTAGGTTCATCTACCTTATTAGCATTGACACAGATACCTTCCTTTTCATGGCTGAGTGATATTCTATTGAATATATATATATATATATATACCACAGTTTCTTTATTCATTCATCTGTTGATGGACATTTAGGTTGCTTCCATGTCCTAGCTCTTGTAAATAGTGCTGCAATGAACATTTGGTTACATGTGTATTTTTCAATATTTGTTTCCTTAGGGTGTATGTCTAGAAGTGGTAGTGCTGGATAGTATGGAAGTTTTATTCCTAAATTTTTAAGGAATCTCCATGCTGTCTTCCATAGTGGCTGTATCAATTTCTTTTCTCACCAACAGTGCAAGAGGGTTCCCTTTCCTCCACACCCTCTCCAGCATTTAGTTTGTAGATTTTTTTTGATGATGGCCATTCTGACAAGTGTGAGGTGATATCTCCTTGTAGTTTTGATTTGCATTTCTAATAATAAGCTATGTTGAGCATCTTTCCATATGATTATTAGCCATCTGTTTGTCTTTGGAGAAATGTCTGTTTAGGTCTTTTGGCCACTTTTTGATTGAATTGCTTGCTTTTCTGATGTTGAGTTGTATGAGCTGCTTGTATAGTTTGGAAATTAATCCTTTTCAGTAGTTTCATTTGCCATTATTTTCTCCCATTCTTAGGGTTGTCTTTTCACCTTGTTTATAGTTTCCTTTGCTGTGCTAAAGCTTTTATGTTTAATTAGGTCTCACTTATATATTTATTTATTTTCATTTCCATTGCTCTAGGAGGCGGGTCATAGAGGATCTTGCTGGGAACAAATGTGAAATGCTCCACAAATGTGTGTGTCGTCCTTGCACAGGGCCATGCTAATCTTCTCTGTATCATTTCAGTTTTAGAATATATGTGCTGTTGAAGTGAGCACTATAATTTTTGCCTTAGGGGAAATGGAGTTCTTTTTTTTTTAATTTTATTTAATTTTTAAACATTACAATATTGTATTAGTTTTGCCAAATATTGAAATGAATCTGCCACAGGTATACCTGTGTTCCCCATCCTGAACCCTCCTCCCTCCTCCCTCCCCATACTCTCCCTCTGGGTCGTCCCAGTGCACCAGCCCCAAGCATCCAGTATCGTGCATTTTAGATTCTTTTCCATTATGGTTTATCCCAAAAGATTGGATATAGTTCCCTGTGCTACACCCTAGGATCATGTTATTTATCCATTCTAAATGTAATAGTTGATGTCTGCCAACCCCATGCTCCCAGTGCATCCCTCTTTCTCTCCCCTCCCTTTGCCAACCACAAATGTGTTCTCTATGCTTTTGAGTCTGCTTCTGTTTGGAAGATACATTCATTTGTGTCATATTTTAGATTCCACATATGAGTGATATCATATGATGTTTGTCTTTCTGTTTCTGACTAACTTCACTAGTATGATCATCTCTAGTTGCATCTGTGTTGCTGCAAATGGCATTATTTTGTTCTTTTTTTTAAATTTTATTTTATTTTTAAACTTTACATAATTGTATTAGTTTTGCCAAATATCCCTCTGGGTCGTCCCAGTCCTTTTAAAGGCTGGATGGGGTTCCACTTATATATACATGTGTGTGTGTGTGTGTGTGTGTGTGTGTGTGTATACACACCACAGCTGCTTTATCCATTCATCCATCAGTGAATGTTTAGAAGATTACTTCCATGCCTTGGCTACTGTGAACAGTGCTGCTATTAACATACGAGTGCATATATAGATAACATTATTTTTGACCTAATGAAGTCAAATATTATTTCAAGCCATCTGTTTCCATAAAATGTGCCCAGAAAATTGTACACTGTAAATCTAAATTCATGCAAATATGTATCTCTTAGCTCTTAACCTTAATACTTGCTTTCAATAATTCCTGTTATTTAAAAAAAAAAAAAAGATCATTAGTGTTTAGAAGGGCTCAAAGAGTTTATAAAGCTGGTATCACCCCTGAGTTTTAGGTGATTAAATCTAAAACATATATGATGCCCTATTCTGATGAAATAAAGAGTGTCCTAAATCTCTGAATAGCTGAGTGCCATAGGAAAGCATAGGCTTGAGACACAAAATAAAAGTTCATGGGGATAATTATCGACGTTTATTGTTAACCCAACATACAGTTGCCCTTGAGGGGTGCGACACTACTCCTTCTCCCAGTTGAAAATCCTTGTATAACTTGTTTGTTCTCTCTGTATGTTAATTCCTCCTATGTGCAGTTCTATATCCATGGATTTATTCAGCCTTAGATCATGTAGTAGATACTTTTTGCATGCATGCTCAGTCATGTCTGACTCTTTGCAACCCCATGGACTGTAGCCTGCCAGGCTCACCGTCCATGGGATTATCTTGGCAAGAATACTGGAGTGAATTGCCATTTCCTCCTCCTCCTGAGGATCTTTCTAATGCAGGGATCAAACTTGTCACCTGTGGTTCTGCACTGGCAGGCAGATTCTTTACCACTGAGCCACACATGTAGCTCTGTGTAGTAGGACAGTACTTCAATTTACTATTAAAAAATTCTAAGTATAAGTGGACCTTCCTGGTTCAAACCTACATTGTTCAAGGGTCAATTGTATGTTTGTATTATTCAATTGATTAAATTCTTATTGATTTGAGTGTTTCTTATTATTCATGGAATTAACATACTTTCAAGCATTTAAAAAATGTATCTGTCCATTGAAGATGTATTACTGTTATAGCAAGTAGCAAGATCAGGTGGCTGTAAATAGGGCCATTTTCTCTTGAACTGTGAGTGCAACTTATTTTGGAATAGAGGCTGATGAAACAGTTGTACTAGTTGAGTCATTGAAATATCTAAAGTAAAAGACTCAACAATTTGATGTTAGCCTCCCTGGGTGCTTGCCTGACTTCCATCAGTCAGCACCTACATCTCTTTCTAGATGGCTTGCCCTCAGACTGGGACGGGGGAAGGAGGGCTGGTTTACTGATGCACAGCCAAAGTTAGAGGATCTAGGAAGACACATCCCCCTGGTGGGGGCTGCTGGAAAACAGTGATTGACAGGTGTCAGCTGTCTGCATCCCAGTTCTTTTGCTCCTGATGAGAACACCTGGGGTAACATACTA